>NC_091058.1:90436628-91901248 GCF_000393655.2 Nicotiana sylvestris
CAGGCTGCTATTGAGATTCGCACCGTTATCCGTGATGATCACTTTTGGGATCCCAAATCTGCAGATGATATGGGAGTGAACAAAGTCCACCACTGCCTTCTTGGTTACCGACTTGAAGGTTTTAGCCTCAACCCATTTGGTGAAGTAATCAATGGTCACTAGAATGAACCTATGACCGTTGGACGCTGCTGGCTCGATGGGCCCAATGACATCCATGCCCCATGCTACAAACGGCCAGGGTGCTGACATCGTATGTAACTCTGTTGGCGGAGAATGAATCAAATCTCCATGTATCTGGCACTGATGGCATTTCCTCACAAAAGTGATACAGTCGCGTTCCATGGTGAGCCAATAACACCCTGTTCGAAGGATCTTTCTTGCCAATACATATCCGCTCATGTGTGGTCCGCAAACTCCGGCATGTACTTCCGCCATAACCGTCGTCGCCTGCCCGGCATCTATGCATCTCAACAATCCCAAATCCGGGGTCCTTTTGTACAACACTCCTCCACTGAGGAAGAAACCATTCGACAAACGCCGAAGGGCTCTTTTTTGGTCCCCAGAGGCATGTTTTGGGTATATCCCCATCCTGAGGTATTCCTTGATATCATGAAACCAGGGTTCGCCATCTGCCTCTTCTTCTACGGCATTGCAGTAGGCGTGCTGATCACGGACTTGGATGTGCAGAGGATCAACATACATTTTGTCAGGGTGGTGCAGCATTGATGCTAAGGTGGCTAAGGCATCCGCAACCTCATTGTGAATTCTCGGGATGTGTTTGAACTTTACCGATCGAAATTTCTTGCTCAGATCATGCAAGCATTGTCGGTATGGTATGAGCTTTAGATCTCGTGTTTCCCATTCACCCTGAATTTGATGTACCAAGAGGTCCGAATCTCCCAAGACCAAGACGTCTTGGACACCCATGTCAGCAGCCAAGCGCAGACCCAGAATGCAAGCCTCATATTCGGCCATATTGTTGGTGCAATAGAAGCGTAGTTGAGCCGTAACAGGATAATGCCGTCCTGTTTCAGAAATGAGTACTGCTCCTATTCCAACCCCTTTTGCGTTTGCCGCTCCATCGAAGAAAAGCTTCCAACCCGGTTCCTCGGGTAATTCCAACTCATTCGTATGCATCACCTCTTCGTCAGGAAAATACGTTCTTAAGGGCTCGTATTTCTCATCAACGGGATTCTCTGCCAAATGGTCTGCCAGTGCCTGGGCTTTCATGGCCGTCCTTGTCACGTAGATGATATCAAATTCTGTGAGCAGAATTTGCCATTTTGCCAACCTCCCCGTGGGCATAGGTTTCTGAAAGATATACTTCAATGGGTCCAAGCGGGATATGAGATAAGTAGTATATGAAGACAGGTAGTGCTTCAACTTCTGAGCTACCCAAGTCAGGGCGCAGCATGTTTTCTCGAGTTGAGTGTACTTGACCTCATGCACTGTGAATTTCTTGCTAAGATAGTAGATGGCCTGCTCCTTCCTCCCTGTGTCATCATGTTGCCCCAGTACACAACCAAATGAATTTTCCAAGACCGTCAGGTAAAGGATTAGGGGTTTCCCGGGCTTAGGCGGGACCAATACGGGTGGATTAGACAGATACCCTTTGATTTGGTCGAAGGCCTCCTGACACTCTGCTGTCCAACCTACTGCAGCGTCCTTTCTCAGCAGCCGAAATATGGGCTCACAAGTTGCTGTGAGTTGAGCGATGAACCTGCTGATGTAATTGAGTCTACCCAGCAAACTCATTACCTCTGTTTTGTTCCTTGGCGGTGGCAAGTCTCGGATGGATTCAATTTTGGATGGGTCTAACTCAATCCCCCGTCGACTGACGATGAATCCTAGCAACTTTCCTGATGGAACCCCGAATGCGCATTTGGCCGGGTTAAGCTTGATATCATACCTTCGGAGTCTTTGGAAAAATCTCCTTAGGTCTGCTACATGGTCCTCCTGACGCCAAGATTTGATGATCACATCATCGACGTACACTTCTATTTCTTTGTGTATCATGTCATGAAACACAGCAGTCATTGCTCGCATGTACGTTGCCCCAGCGTTCTTTAACCCGAACGGCATTACCCGATAGCAGTAGGTTCCCCATGGCGTAATAAACGCTGTCTTCTCAGCATCCTCTTCGTCCATTAGGATCTGATGATAACCCGCATAGCAATCCACAAAGGATCCGATCTCGCGCCCAGCGCAATTATCGATCAGGATATGAATGTTGGGTAACGGGAAATTGTCCTTGGGACTTGCTTTGTTGAGGTTGCGGTAGTCGACGCACACCCTGATTTTTCCATCCTTCTTTGGGACTGGTACCACATTGGCCAGCCACTCGGGATACCGAGTGACCCGAATGACCTTAGATTGTAATTGCTTAATCACCTCTTCTTTGATCTTTACACTCATTTCTGTTTTAAATTTCCTTAGTTTTTGCTTGACCGGAGGGTATGCCGGGTCAGTGGGTAGTTTGTGAACCACTAAATTGGTGCTCAATCCAGGCATATCATCATATGACCATGCAAAAACATCTTTGAATTCCCTGAGAGTTTCGATCAATTCTGCTTTGACATTCGGCTCAATGTGGATGCTAATTTTGGTCTCTTGGACGTTATCAGCGTCTCCTAGATTTACAGCCTCGGTGTCATTTAAACTAGGCTTGGGTTTCTCTTCAAATTGACACAGTTCTCGGTTTATTTCTTCGAAGGCTTCCCCTTCGTCACCTTCGGATTCATTATCACAAACGACCTCTTGCATTGTTGAGTCAGATTCAGATTGATTTATTAGACTAGGTCGAAGATCCGCTGTGCATGCCATGTCATTAGGACCAGTAAAAAGAGAACTGTTCAGAAAGAAAAAGAACAAAACAAGAAATTAAAATGGGACAAAAGAAAAGAACTTTATTAAATTTGCAGGATAAAAAGGGTTCACACTTTTACAAAACGAAAGTAAAACTGGGATTACACCCTTGAATAATCCGATCAAACAAACAAACAAACAAAACATTAATCAAAGCCTACTACCAAGACTCCCCTCGGACAGGAAGAGGAGTAACCGTCCAATTGTTGGTCTTGGCCTTAGGCCCCACGAATTGTATCTCTGCTCTGCTGGAACCCTCTCCAGCTTCCACCATACTGACATCCGCGAATAGTCTCTCAAAACTCTGATTTAGGTCTTCACTTATGCCGATCAAAGGTCCTCGAATCTTTGGGATCGCTGACCCCTTGGCACTAGCTTTAACAAAAGACCTTGAGAGGCGTGGCACTGGTTTAGGCAGAAACCAGACTCTCTTCTTCATTTTTCGTGCTTGCTTCCTGTCTGCTGCGGTTGGTTTGAACCCCAACCCGAAAGTTTCCAGATTCTTAGGAAGGGAGACAGGTTGGACTATCCCTTGAAGTTCAACTCCCAGGCCTTTTCCCGGCACAAACCCATTACCCAGCATTTCTGATATCATCATGACTGTTGCGGCAGCTACCCTAGGGTGCGGGATGATTTCTCCTTCAGAAATTTTGTTGGCCGACCCTGTATCGAGAATCTGGTAGACCCAGGGACCCTTGTCATCAGTGGTCTCTATGAAAGGCACAATGGTTCCGCCCATGGTGCATGTTGTATCCTCGCCGTGCAACACGACCTCTTGTCTTTCCCACTCGAACTTCACTGTCTGATGTAGGGTGGAAGGCACCGCTTTAGCTGCGTGAATCCAGGGTCGTCCTAACAGCAAGTTGTAAGATACCGTGGCGTCCAATACCTGGAATTCCATGGTAAACAGGACCGGGCCAATGGTTAGTTCAAGTACAACATCCCCCACAGTGGCTGTTCCGTTTCCGTCAAACCCTCGGACACAGATGCTATTCTCCCGGATTCTTCCACGGTCAATCTTTAACTGGTCCAGGGTGGATAATGGACAAATATTGGCGCTTGAGCCGTTATCCACCAATACTCGGGTTACCACCGAGTCTTCACATTTGACAGCTAGGTATAGAGCTTTGTTATGCTCCGTACCTTCCACCGGCAGGTCATCATCGGAGAATGTCACTCTGTTCACCTCGAAAATCTTGCTAGCAATGGTTTCCAGGTGGTTTACAGAAATCTCACTGGGTACATGGGCCTCGTTCAATATCTTTAACAGGGCCCGGCGATGTTCCTCGGAATGGAGGAGTAATGACAATAGTGAGATCTGGGCAGGTGTTTTTCTCAGCTGCTCAACCACAGAATAGTCTTGCACTTTCATCTTCCTCAGGAAGTCTTCAGCCTCTTCTTCTGACACTGGCTTCTTGGTTGCCACTGGGTTGGTTTTTCTTAACTCCACCGGAGCAAAACATCGACCTGATCGAGTCAGCCCTTGCGCTTCACAACTGACTTCTTCCACCTGTTTTCCTTGGTACGTCACCACTGCTTTTTCATATTTCCAGGGCACAGCCCTGCTGTCAAGCATAGGCAGTTGGACCACCGGCTTTATGGTCACCCGTTCTCTACATACCCCTTTCAACATGACTGCCGGTGTGGGCAGGATCCCTGGTATTACCAATTTGCTTGGCTCGGGTTTGCTTGTTATGACGGACGGGTTCTTCCCCCATATTACTACCGGCTTGACGCCTTCTCCCTGCGACTGTACCTTTGTTCCTCCACCGGTTAAGACTTCTTTTGGGGCAGCTTGGATCATCATCACTGTTTGTGAGGGTTTTCTTAATTCTCCTCCCTCACACACCAACTCAATCATGTGAGTTTCGTGGTGCGTTGGCAGTGGGTTTTGGTTGATGTTAGGAGCCTCCGGTGTCTGGACCTCGATCTTATTGGTGTCAATAAGATCCTGTATGGCATGCCTTAACTTCCAACACTTCTCGGTATCGTGCCCGAGCATCCCTGAACAGTATTCACAACTGATTGAACGATCCAAATTCTGAGGCGGGGGATTTGGTTCCCGAGTATGGACGGGACTAACCAAACCCAATTGCCGCAGCTTGTGGAACACAGCGGTGTAGGTTTCTCCCAGTTCGGTGAAGGTTCTTTGCTTCCGCAACCTGTCATTTCTGGCATCTGGATTTCCCCGGAAACCTGCCCCTGAAGGATTTCTATATGCCCTTGGTGGAGGGTAAGTGTTTTGTGGTGGTGCACATATGTTCTGGGGAGCCGGTGCGCGCCATTGTGGGCGAACCGGAGGCTGAGTGTATACCTGGGCTTGGTGTACGGAACAATGTGGTTCTCGAGGTGGGTAGAAATTTTGTGGTGGGTTGTATGGGTAGTTTGACCTGTGAGGCCTGGGTTGGTTGTAGTGCGGCCTGCCAGCCCTGGACCAACTGCCTGCCTCGATCGTGGCAACCTCTTCTTTCTTTCTTCTTAACGCACCTCCCGTGCCGCTTTGAATAGCCTGGGTTGTGGCCTTAAGTGCCGAATAGTTTAAGATCTTGTCCGACCTCAAACCTTCTTCTATCATGACCCCTATTTTGACCACCTCGTTGAAAGATTTTCCAACCGTTGTCACCAAGTGACCAAAGTAGGTTGGATCCAATGTCTGCAAAAAGTAGTCTACCATCTCTCCCTCTCTCATGGGAGGATCGACCCTAGCTGCTTGTTCTCTCCAGCGGAACCCGAACTCGCGAAAACTTTCCCCGGGTTTCTTCCCAGTTCTCAGTAACGTGAGACGGTCAGGAACTATCTCCAGATTGTACTGGAAATGACCTGCAAAAGCCTGCGCCAGGTCATCCCACGTGTACCACCTGCTGAAATCCTGCCTGGTATACCATTCCAGTGCAGATCCGCTCAGACTTTGGCCGAAATAAGCTATCAAAAGCTCATCCTTGCCTCCTGCCCCTCTCATTTTGCTACAGAATCCCCGCAAATGTGCCATGGGATCACCGTGCCCTTCATATAAATCAAACTTGGGCATCTTGAACCCAGCCGGGAGTTGGACATCTGGGAAAGGGCACAGATCTTTGTATGCCACGCTGACTTGATTGCCCAGCCCGTGTAAGTTCCTGAAGGATTGCTCCAGGCTTTTGAACTTTCTCAACACTTCGTCCTGTTCAGGGGCCTTAATCGGCTTCTCAGCCTCTGCCGGTACTTCCAAATGGGGATTGTAAGCCTGTGGTTCCGGTGCGTGGAATGTAGGCTCAAGGGGATAGTATTGTGTATCGTGAGCCTGAAACAATGGCTCACTGGTCGTTCGCTGCAAAGGGGCTGATGTAGGTCCCACAAAAATGGGAATATTGGGTGTTGGGAGAGGTTGATGGGGTGGTGGAGCTTGGGAATCATGAGGGCTTCTTTCTTGATGATAGAGGGGATTTGGGCGGCTTGTGGAAGGGCCAGAGTGAGGGTACTCCGGCACGTGTCCCAGTGTTTCAGGACTCTTTTGTGTTTTGGCTAGGGCTAGCTGCATTGCATGCATCTCTAGTCCCATCCTTTCAATCTTTTCCATTGCCTCTTTTAGCAACTGGCTCATCGGCCTTTCTTCCTCATTACTATTCTCTGAAGTAGTCATGCTTGTTGCTACCGGTCCTTTGGATCTGGTTTGGTATGAATGTGTTGCCAGAATTCTTTAACAACTAACTGTCTGATATCAGACAACAACAAACTTTGTTAGTGTTAGAGCTTAACAGATTTGATCATAACACATAGAGGATGCAATGCACCTAGGCAGTTAACCGTTTCTACATGCTTTGCTTCAAACCACATGCGTCATCCCGGTTTGTTCATTCGTCTCTTTTTAGAGTATTCTGCGAAACCCCGCGTTTTATTTTATTTACATTTTCTTTTCTTTATTTATTAAAAGCGGTCGAATCTTATGGGGATTGCCTACGTATCACGTCCCCGCGTGAATCAGACCAGGCGTAGTTCTGCCTTAAAGTAAAGAAACACACAATTCTTGTGAAATCATTAAATTCATTCTCAAAATTTTGCTATTACAAATTACATCAAGCAAGGAATAGCAATAGTACAGACTCCACAGTTCTTAACCCGTTTTGACTAAAAGAAAGGAAAATAACATATGGAAAAACGACAGGACTCAACCAAAGATTAATTTTTCAACTTAGGGACCCGCGAGGCATCATTCGGCCTTTCTGCGGCCCTTGGTGTGAGGTCCCTCTGCAGGTTTTTCAACTCATTCATGATTCGGTGGACGCAACCCATGATGGAAACAAGGAGGGTCTTTCGAGGCTTTTGCTCGCATGCCAAGCATCTCATGTAGATGTAATGCCCAATCTCGTCGATCTTTCCCCGGATGTTGTCCCTTTCTGTGAACAAATGCCTTATCTGTTGGTTCTTCAACCCCAGTGTTTGCGCATTGTTGGCAAGCTGATCCTGGAACATCTCCATCTGCCTTTCCATTCTGGTCATTGCATCGTAATATTGTTTTCTGTCGGCTTGGGCATTTCGTGTTTGCTTGAGGATCCTTTATCGAAGAGAGGCATTCGTTTCCCTTAATGTCCCGATGCTCAGTTCATACTCCCTTATGACCTGTTGCAGGCGCTGCCTCCGAGCCATCGCACCCTTTGCCTACTTGGTTCGCAATTTTGCTGCGCTGGCCCTGGCTTTTTCCAAATCTTCCTGGCATTCCGCAACCTGATCTTTTAACCCTGCTATCAATCTTTTATCTGCCCGGCTTCTTAGCTGGCTATTAGCCTCTTTTTTCATTCTCCGGATCTGAGCTTTGAGGATCTCGCCTTCTCTGATTAACTTGTTCTTTTCTCCCTTGTGGGCAGCAGACTGTAATTGGCACTCAAACTTCATATCCTGAACTTGTTGCTTCAGTTTGCCTGCTTTGACAAGATATTCCTGCTCTTTGGCCAACCAGCCCCACTGTTCTTGTGAAGATTTGGCAAATTCTTGCAGGTGAGGTCTTTTGGTCGGTCTTCCAGATGATGTCTCCCCTTTGTACCAGGCCTGATACCCGGGCGAAACTTCCCCTTTTGCCCGATTCATTACACAAGTATTTGCTTCTAAGTATTGACATTGGCTCCAAATTTGACGAACCCTTGCTTCAGGAAACTGGCCGTCGGGACTGATCTCGATTACCTGGATGCTCAGATCCTCGTCTTTCGGCACTATCTGATACCTCCCAAGTTGCCTTAAAACCCGATGCGGCGCGTATGGTTGAATACTCTTAAGTCCCATCAAGAGAAAATGGGGCCTGGCTGCTGGCATGTATATGACTTCGTCGATCGGTAACCACCCTAGCGTCCACTGTATTTGACTGGCGTTGAGGGTATGGAAACATGAGGTCCATGCTGTGACTCCTTCTGGCAGGTAGGTTTCGTCAACTCTGGTATAGAACTCCTCTATGCAGGTCTTTCCAGCGGACCCATGGCTCAAAAACTGGGCTCGGTGACATAGGTGTTCGGTCATCCACATTTGCAACAACAAATTGCAACCCTCGAAAAAGCTTCCTCCGGCTTTGCAAGAAGTGAGTGCCCTGAATATATCAGATACTATCATGGGCGCCAACGTACTATCACTCTGTGTGAGCAACGTACTGACGACCCCTGCTATCTTTATGTCAATATTCCCATCTTTTCTTGGGAATACTAGTAGTCCTAAGAAAGTTATCATGAAAGCAATTCGTCTATGTTCTTCCCACTTTTGGCGATTACCTTTGCTGCACAACTGGTTTTCTGGCTTGTCGAATCCTCCTATGTGACCATATCTTTGATATATGAAACTCATGCTGCAAAAACCTTTTGCCAAGTCAGGGTTATGAATTGTTCTGACTATCTTTAAGGAGTCCAGGAACCGGTGTATTGCTACAGCTCTTGGAGCAATCAGATATTTGTGCCTCAAAGGAGTCTCAGTGCTGCCGATATACCCTGCTATTTCTTCTAAAGTTGGGGTAAGTTCAAAATCTGAGAAACGGAAGACATTGTGCGCAGGATCCCAGTGGGGGACTAGTGCCCTTATGATATCTCCTCGTGGCCTGATATCCAACAAACTCGTGAGGCCTTTCAGATACTTCTTGATTTCATCATGCCCTTCTTTGCCCAAATCATTCCACCAGAGCCGCAATTGGAGGGGAATTTTATTCATGATTGAAAAGGGTTCAGTCGGAATCGTGCTCATTCTGCACATTTATTAATAAGATTTTAACAAACGACACTTATCCTGATAAAAACAAAAATATATGCGATTTTTGTGAATTTTGAATTTTCGTATATATATAAAAACTTTCTAAAGATGTCAATAACGGAAAATATTTTGGATTTTGTTTCGAAAACTGGGAGCCTGAAAGGACTTTTCTAGACCTTCAGCAAGACAAATACTTTTGTCACAAATAAAGATATATATACATCTTGAAGTAAAGAAAAACTTTTGAATTTTTCATATATATACATATATTTGCAACAAATAATAAAAGTAAAGACAACATAAGACTCCTTTTTTATTATTATTTTCATAAAAAAAAACCATTTTAAAAATAAGATCTTTTTTTTTTTAATTTTTATGACAAGACAAACTCTATATTTCTATTGATTATTTTACTTTTTGAAAACAGAACAACGACTTTTTTTTAAAAATTTTGGCAGAGTTTTGACAGTATTTGTTTTTTCTTCTTTTTTTCAACAATAAACAATCAACTCCTAACCGTTATTTCCCTTTTTTTTCACAATGTTCCAAATATTCAAACCGGTCAGCATGCGGGCATGAGACAAATAAATGCACGGAAAACAATAGGATGCATCAGAATGGTCTTTTCATATCAGGTTGCTAGTCCTAGACGGACCCAACCCCTGTGTTGAGTCCCCTAAGTCATATGCAACATGATGCAAATAAGCGTTCCTACTAGGGATCCGGCATGAAGTCACGTTATTCTATGTTCAAAACCTGGGTCGGTGTTCTAGACAGTGTACCCGAGCGGACAACTCGAGTTGAGGAAGGAGCTCCTTTCCGGGAACCAAAAGGCCAGCCGGCTTAGAAACTTTCCGAGCCTCTTTTATTTAGGGTATGACACTAACAGAATAAGGAGTCTCAACCAGTGAGCACATCCCCGGAGGTAAGAAGAGAAAGGTTTCGGCACAGTTTATATACAGTTCAAATAATATCAAAGCGGTAAAAGCAGCATTTAGCACATTAGGCTCAGGACATGTAATAATCAGATAATAAATAAAGCCAAATAATAACAATTATTCTAAGCTCGAATTCTTAACCCTGAACCAGTGGTTCTGGGTAAATAGCATCCCCAGCAGAGTCGCCAGAGCTGTCACACCTCCTTTTTCCGCACCCGAGGGGCGCAGGGGAGTTTTTTCCAATTAAAGGACAATCGAAACGGGATTGGTTTATTTATTTCAGAGTCGCCACTTGGGAGATTTAAGGTGTCCCAAGTCACCAATTTTAATCCCGAATCGAGGAAAAGAATGACTCTATATTACAGTCTGCGTACCAGAAATCCGGATAAGGAATTCTGTTAGCCCGGGAGAAGGTGTTAGGCATTCCCGAGTTCCGTGGTTCTAGCACGGTCGCTCAATTGTTATATTCGGCTTGATTATCTGATTTTATACAAGCATGAACTTATGTGCCAATTTTATCTTTTAAACCGCTTTTATCATTCACTGTTATTTTTATAGGACTTGCAACGTCGTGAAAACATATCTCGAACCACGTTACATCAATGCACCCGTGATTATTGACATACCTTGACTCGGTTGAGATTTGGATTTGGGTCACATAAATGTGCACCCGATTTAAGAAAAATAAATTATTTAAGACGCGCCTAAAACAACTAACGTATGGTTGTTTTGGGGAAGGCCGTAAAATTTGCTAAACGGCATGTCCCGAATTCTAAGTGTTGTAATGTATATACAGTTAGAGGGCCCCGCCGCTGAGTCTATTTTATTTGACGAGGCTCGTCTCGTTCTACTTTTAAAAGGAATTCGCGACGTCATGGATATGCCTCTCGGATCACGTCACAATCAATGTACCCGTGATTAGAAATACATTTCGAATCCGTCGAGATTTGGATTTGGGTCACATAAATGTGCACCCGAGTTTAAGAAGGTAAGGTTTATTAAAGCGTATCCTAAAAAGACTAACGTGTTGTTATTTTAGGAGGGTTGTGAGATTTGCTAAGCAACCCGTCCTGGAAACTAAATGCTTCAATAATATACATTTAACGAGGGCCCCGCACCTGCGCGTTTTGTTTATTTTCATCGAGGCTCGTCTCGTCCTTATTTTAAAAGGATATCCTATAGCAACTACGTTTCTTGTGGTGTTTGTCTCTACTAATTGAAAGCAGTAAATAGCCCTAATCGATTACATGATTGCGAGCTTACTTATAACAGGATTTAAAATGCTTTTACAGAATAATAAAACGTGACTGCGATTATGGACAACTAGTCGAAAATTATGGGCCCAAACCTAGCTCATGCGAGATGGCCAGACTTGGGCCCCTGTTTTTCGATATGGGCCTAACTGATTTGTTTCGATTTGGGCTCGGCCTTCATGAGATTGAGGCCTAGAACTGATTCTTTGTTCTGTGAAATGAGTTTATCAATTTATATGGGACAATCTGGCAAAAGGAGAAAGAACTTTAACTAAAGTGGATAGTTTTCCTATTTGGCTTACATTAGAGAATATATTACACCCTCAGACTAAGTCTAAAAATACAACTTATTACACTGGGAATGTTTTTCACCTAACAGCACACATACATGACTAGCATTCATTAACCTACATTGATACACTAAGCATGTAGGCTACTTCTATTATCCAAACGAAAATGTAACTACTATATACTACATGACATTTAACACAACAGTCCACGTGTATATAAAAACAATCTGCAGGTCCTCTCTTTTGCATTCATGTTCAAACTCTCAGTTACATTAGTGGTATCGATTGTGTACCTGGTAAGGAGGACAAAGAAGAAAGGAATGATCAGCTAGGCAATATGCAGTGAATACAGCAGCGGCAGACACACAGCAACAACACAGCAATCAACCAACTAAACCAAGTGTTTTCCACAGTCCGCGAACAACCAACAATAGTTCCCAGAACAAAAGAAACCAGCAAATAGTCGAATGCCAAACCAGTAATTCCAGACGAAGAGTAATGAACACCAGAAGTAAAAGAAGTTCGATGCAGCAAATAACAACAGTTCAGCAACCAACAAACAGCTCAGTCAGTGCAGATGACAGAACTTGGCCAAGGCAGCTTGACCAATATGAATTCTTATTCAACTTTCAGATGGTGTTTGGTTATAATCTATTTGGAAACTAACTTATGTTTTTCAGCTTTCTTTAAACTCAGTCAACCTTCCTTCAGACTAAAAGTTTCAGCTTTTAAACCAAAAATTCCAGCCTTTTGTTTTCTCTTTTCTGAAGACTAAAAGTCCAGCCTAAGACTCAAAACTCTCCCTTTTTAAGTTCTCAAATGGCTTCTTTATAAGCCAAAAACCAGTGCAGTTAAGCTGCCTTTTTTGCTGCAACTTGCAGCCTGCCCATACTCTTTAAAGCCCATGCCTAAGCATCTTTTGGTGTCAGCCCCCTTTATTCCCCACGCCTGGTTTTTGTTTAATCCAGAATTATGGGCTCATTTGTTTATTCATTTTAAGCCCCATACCCTTGTGTCTTGTTCCCCATTGGTATTAGTTTAATCCTAAATTAGTACCCTACTTGTCAGCCCATTTATACTAATCTTTTCTGTCTTTTTCAACACCCCAGAATGCCCTTGTTAACCCTGGATTATTACTGCCCTGCCTATTGCAGCATCAGGGCATTTTTGAACTGATGAGAGTTCAAATTCAGGACTGCCTAGACTGAACCCTTTTAGTCATTTTTATAATGCCAACAAACCATTTCAAACATTACTGGGACATTCAGTCAGTGTCCGAGTTCAATTAGTTACGTGAAAATACTAGCTCATTCGATTCATTAGTTATAGCAAACTAATCGACGACATTTATCGAGTCGACTATACTAATTATAACAGGTAATAATCAGTCGCTCACATAAACAATACATTTAGGGATCTAAAGGGCATCAGACAATTTTTGTTCAATTACTGGGGCCTATATGAGTTATCATGTTTATCACAGAGTACATTCAGAATCATACACAGAACACAATCGACCAAATAAAAGGTCTTTACAGAGATGAAAGAAATCCGAATGAAAAAAATAACAAACAAACACAATGAAGCATGCTGACCACTTAATCAAAACTAACACAAAAGAAAGGAAAACTTACCGAAAATGTTTAAATCAAAACAGACCCAAATCTGATTCATCTTCGAACTTTTGAGGCCGAACAAACTTTAATCAGGGTGTTCTCACATGAGAACACCTTGATTAAGGTCTATTAGACCTCAAACCCATGTCCAAACCGGCCGGATTCCCCAGGTGCATGTGTTCTAAAGTCTGGATTTCCAGATCTGATTTTTAGGGAGTTGTGGGTAGATTCGGACCAAACCAAGCTTGGTTTGGTCACGAGGAAAGTCAGGGGAGTGTCTGGTATGAAGATGGGATGGTTTGGCATAGATCCGGGTTCGACTCAAATCTTCAAATGAAGATTCGAGACGAACGGAAGTGATTCGAGGCTCGTGGTTAGTGGATTTGTGTTCAGGACAGTGAGGTGGTCCTAGGGTGTTCAGGAGGTGGCCACCGGCGTCCATGCCGCCGGTTTTAATGGCGAGGGATACTGGGGCGGCATGCTAGGGTTCGAGGATGAGAAGGGGCTGTGTTTAGGACGAGGGTGTACAGTGGGGAAGGTGGGGTTTGGTTTGGGGGGCGTGGGGTGTAATGGAGAACTTATATATGTATTGAGGATTTAGATCCTGGCCGTTGGATCAAGTGAGATCTATGGCCAGGATCCATCCACTTAGGAAAGACGGTGTCGTTTGGGCGTGATGGTGGGTGAGACCGGGTAAAGGGCATGGATCGGGCCATGTTGACGGGTTTAGAGGAGGGCCTGGATCCGTTGGATCAATGGGGTTGGACGGCTTAGATCATCTTGCCTGAAACGACGTCGTTGAGGCGAGTTGAAAAGCCTGATCTGGACCGTTCGTTAGAATCAGATCAACGGCTTTGATAGGGATGCCGATACGGCGTCGTTTGAGTCCGTGTTTGGGCAGGCCTATTTTGGACTGGATCAGAGTGCTGGTTTGGGCCTGTTTTATTTCATTTCTTTTGGGCCCAAACCGGTTTTCCCTCACTCTTTTACTTTTCTTTTTTTTCTCTTTTTTTTTCTTTTTTTTTCTTTTAATAATAATAAAAATAGTGAAATTAAAATCAAAAACACTGTGACATTTCCACATAATTATCAAAAAATAGTTAAGTAAGTTAAATCACAACCTAGAACGAACGACGCACATATATTCATATTTTTGAATTTTCTTTTAACGACACATATACTTTATATATATATATATATATATATTTATTTTCGTTTGATAATGACTAGATGCAAAATGGACAGACCCACAAACACCTATCACGGACAGATCGAAAAATTGTACAGCGAAACCATTTGTCACTATTTTTATTTTCTTTTGGAGCGATTGTCCGTAAAGCAAAAATCACGTGCTTACATGGGCTATTATGCGACAGGAGATTTGATATAACGGGAAGGAGCTGCTTGAAATAAAGAAGGATACAACATAACTTTGAATTGGAAGGATGTTGCCGCATATTTAATTGATGTCCACGAGGGGTGAATGGACTTGTACGCCAGAGAGTGAGCCCATACTCAGGATGGGTTATTGATGTCGTAGTGATGATACCCCGTGCAGCAGCGTTGGAAGATGTCGGGAAGTGATTTCCACAGGTGGGTTATTCCCTGTGAGCAGGTTAGCGGTCGCGTGGTTGGTGAGGCTTCTGCGAAGAATTCTATTGGTTGTACAGCAAAGAGATCTATCATGTAAATGTGGTTGATGATTCAGAGTATAAAAGGGGTTTTACAGGAAGTTTCCGAGAATTTTGGCGGTTGATTGCGCAAGGTTATGTTAATAAGAGATAAAGAATCCTGATGAATTCCAGAGTTGTGTAATAGTGGCTTCGAGCTAAGTGGGAGAGCCCTATCGCCTATGATTGGGTAACATGGTTAACTACTTGCGAGGTTTCTGGTTATTAGCATATTGATGAGTTATTTTAGCTCCGGGAAAAGAACATAAGTGGTAATTTGAGCAAAAGGATTGTTAAAGGTGTGCTATGGTTGGCCTTATTGGCTCACGTTTAGACTTGGGGAAGGATTCAAGATTTATGCCTTGTATAGGTGCGGGTTTCAAGGGAAGTGATTCTACTGGGTGCTTCGTTGAGAGGGTATTCATGTGCTAGAAGATTCATGGAGTTGATTATATTCGGGGCCAAGTCATAGCGGGTGGCTCTCAACAATGGCCCTAGTGGATTCAAAGGGGTAAAGTTAGGTGCCAAATGATTTAGAGCCTATAGGTACGGTTAAGAAGCAAGCTTTGTAACAACTTATGAGAAGAGGAGCAGAATGTCCTATGATATTTTGACTTGCAGTGTAGCATTTAGGGGGTATGAAATGGTTCGTGGGATATGAGACATCATGGTCTCGTGATTCAAGGTCACTCGGGATGAGTACGAATGGAGTGTGTTATGTGTTGAATGGAGTTATTATTATTGCTAAGGCAATCAAGGATAAATTGGAAGAAGATAGATTGGTTAGCCATAGTTGAGTTGGCATATTGGTGGTAGTGATCAGTTCTTTCAGCGTGATCAAGTTATGCAAGTGATTGTGACAGAATGTGTGAGGCTTGTTGGCCGCCGTAATTGATGTTATTCAGAAGCATTCTACTGTTATGGCCTGTTATGTGGAGGCGGATCCTGGAAGGGCTATGGTGGCTTAGACCACTACTTAGAGATTTGCATATTCTATGGTTATGAGAATTCACCTGTGTGTTTCTATGGTTCTCCTGAAGTGAGTTAAGTGAAAAGTTTTATATGATGAAGTGTTAATCTATTAGTGGTTACGAAGTTATGACAAAAATCGTGTTCTATCGTATATTGGCATGTTGGGTGCAGTGAGTGGTATGAAATTTGAAGTGAGGATCAAGGTTGCAGTTCGGTGTTGACAAGGATGTCACGAGCTCGGATGAGCAGTAAAAGAGTTTCGATGTTTAAAGTAAGTGGGTATCGTCTTCAGCATCATCTGAGATCGCTGTTTTGTAAAAAAGTCCTTGAATCCTGGTTATGGATTCTTGAACGCTTTCTCCGCGTTAGTGTGGTTGGTGGTATGGATACGCATACTTGTTTTCTGTTATGGAAGGTCGTGGGAGCATGCCCCACAGGAAGATTGTATAAGTGTGGCATGTAGTCACTTGATTGATTGAATATTTAAACCAAGTCTGAAGATGGTGGTGATATCATTAAATTTAGAATTTATGCTTGGAGGGCACTCGACTTATTGGGTTGTGGACCGTGGGGGATTGCCCCGGTTATGATGGTAGTTCTCGTGTGTTATGAGAAAAAGCGAGTTATTACGGACCTTCGAAAGGTTATTAGCCTAATTCAGTGTGATCAAAATCAGCTTGAGGTCTGTGGATGGATCTAAATGTGAATATAGGCTCTATATCAGTCTAAATGTGTTCATTTCAGCAATGCGCTCCTTTGGACAAGTAATCGAGGTATTATTTCGTCGTCAGCTATTTCATGTAATGATATATTGTGCCGTATGAGTTTTGAGGAGGCTTGGTGAATTTCTTATGTGTTGAGGTTCCACATAGAGATGATGTTATATGAGCAGGATGGCTCTCGAGATTCAGATCGTATATCGCCCCTCAGTTGTGCTTGAGTTTTGTAGCCTATGGCACTATATGTCTCCCCAGGGATGGTATTATGCACTTAGCGTACTCGTGACCGATATTCGGTATTTTGTTGTGATGAGAAATTTAGCTCGGTGTGTAACTCATTTATGAATTTCATGTGTGGATCGGGTGACACACCGCCATGGGTATGTTGTTTGGATCGGGTTGCGCGCCGCAACAGTGTGATGTTGAGTACAGATTCCTATATCTATTTTTATGTGTTTTGTTTCCTATATTTCTGAGGAAAACTCATATTAGATGTGTGCCCGCGTCGCATGTATGATTTGCGAGCGGGGTGTTTGTTTAATTATGTTGACCGCGTCGCATGTATGATTCGCGAGCGGGGCAATTGGATTTCCTTTTCAGAGTTCGTTTTCCTTTTGTATCATGTTCGAATTGGTAGCCTATTGGCACATTGTGGCATCATATGATACTTTTGATCCTGTCCAGGGTGGCTTATTGCCTGAGCAGTTCGCACTGGGTGAGACGAGATAATTGGATTTAGGATCATTTCAATCTGAGTATATGAAGTATATTAAGGAGCAAAGACCATTATTTGGTTCAGAATTAGGTAATGGTTCCTGTTAGGAGTATAGACCCAATGAATTGTTGATTCGGCAGTTGATTATGAATTTCTACACATCTCTCCCATCGTGGTAGTATTGTAAGAGTTAGAGCATGTCTTATATATATATATATATATATATATATATATATATATATATATCATGAGGTGTATTAGGAGCATCACATTCGTGGAATTTTGACTAATTTGATTAGAGAATGTTATTGTGGTCCTATGAGTAAAGTGGTGCAAGGTGCGAATTCGACTAAGGTATGCAGTCGTGTTTTGGTGCTGCTAATTGATACGGTGAGCGTATTTTGGTAAGAGGCCTGGCATAAAATTTCGGACGTTTTTTTTTGGTAATCCCCCAGGGCTAATTTTTATATGTAACAAAAACAAAATTATACAATACGAATGGTACAATCTCCAAAGGTATTGTACAAACAAAGCGTACAATCTCAGGAGGTCTTGCAAAATGGAAATAATAACCTATGATTGTTACGTAGTACCTAATACCAATAGAGAGTAGTGGAATCAAAATTGGTATCACATATGAACTAATGTACGCATTGATATAGTATTGTAGCCCATGCATCAGCTTATCTCTTGAGTCCAACTTCGAAAATATTACTTCCAAGCCTTGTACTCAAATTCTTGTCTCTTCCCCGATTAGTTGGTGGTATTTTCTTGAATATTCCCTATTGATCCTCCGCTTTAAATAAGAGTTCCAAAAAATGCTCGCACTTACTTTTGATAGATCCTTTATGATTGCATATGATTGAAAGCTGAAGAGACTATTTCCTTCGAACATGGCTGCCCAGCATCTGTCATGTGCTCCTCTCGTGTGTTTTGTTTTGCAACATGGAAAGATGGTCCATGAATTTAATATATACTGCACAAGACCCCAGATTAATAACCCAATGTGCTTGTCTGCATTATCAACTTCATTGTTTGGTATTTGAACCCATGCTTCATATGCTTTTGCTCCTTTTGATACATGAGTTTGTATTTCCAAAAACTCTTGATTGCATAGCTCAATGTCTTGCATGTCCCAAGTTAAAAACAGTAGCATGCGATCGAATTGCACTTGCCAATACATTTTGCATTTGTTTAATGTATCTATCGTCCGTAAGGGATCTAGTTTTATTATGTCAAGGCGCCTATCTACATTGTGAAGCATATCCCTTGGTCTGTGCACTCACGCCTCTATGCCTTTTGCTTCTAACGAGTAATCATCCTCAGCCTTATTCCAGTGTTTTGAGCTCCTCTTTCGTTCTGCTTGTGTCTGCATCACTGGTGCTAATAGGCAGCTGTATGTTATCCATGTTGTAGGACTTGTGATTTCCATTAGAGAATAACTGTATATGTCTCCCTCGAATTGAATATCTGCCTCATTATTTTCCCAGTTGTGTCTTGTCCTTTTTGTGCCTGCCATCTTTTCTTCTTTAAGGGAATGAGCACCTAGTGCTAATACCACCCTTTGAAGTCGCAATAAATGGAGAAGCATTTGTAGCACGACTGTTCTGTTGTTGAACCTTCTTTGCATTTTATGTTTTGAGTTTTTACTTTGTGTTGCCATCTGCTGTTGTAATATGGAGTGTGCAGTTAACTTCTGTTGGAGAATCATCAGGAAAAAAAAGCCTAAGTATAGTTAAATTTCCTGCAAAAAAACAACCAATGTTAGAAATAACCATGAGCCCTTCCCCTAGGATTTGATCATGATATCCACTGCATAGCTCTTTCAGATGCACCCCTTGCATTTGGTCACCATTCCTTTCCTTATTCCTTACACAACCTTTGCTCATCAGTTCTAACATCTTACCACTTTGATTCTCAAATTTGGACATCGAAGTTTATCTACATTGACTAACCTTATTCCTTGTGTATCCAGCTGGTGAAACTCGTGGCATTCCAGATTTCCCATGTCGAGTGCATAGTTTGCCAGGTGATCAGCAAGTTTATTGCCCTCCCTATAAATATGAGACACTCTTCCATTACCCCCTGTTAACAATTCCTTTATTTCCTCCACCTCCTCCTCTATGATCCAGGGAAGTTTCCAATTTCCTTCAATGGTATTTTTCAGAAGCATTGAATCAGTTTCAAGCCATATTTGTTGTGTATGATGAATGGTACAGTATCTCAAAGCCTCCAAAATAGCCCTTGCTTCAGCTTGTGTATTAGTAGTTTCCTTGATCTCCTTCCCAACTGCATATACTAAGTCCCCATTATCATTTCTGATGCAGTAACCTATCGAGATCCTGCCTGGGTTTCCCCTTGATGCCCCGTCAGTGTTAATCTTAATCCAACCAGCATTAGGGAATTCCCACGTCACCTTATGGAACTTCAGTATTGGCCGATAGTTTTCCATCATATTTAGCACATCTGTCCATCTGTGTGGGACAAAGATAATGCCTGGTTTTCTAACCTTGACCAGCGATTGAATTGTAGTACAAATCTGATGCACTACCCTATTGATCGAGACAGGTTCGTCATTCTTATTGCAATTTCTCCTTTTCCATAACTCCCGAACAATGATACTTGGTAGTGCAAGGAAAACTTGTTTAAGGCGTTGAATTACATTGACTGACCAGCATCTAACAATGGCCTGATGCAAGCTCAATCCCTAAAGGGATAAACCTGCATACGAGAAGAAATATGTCCATACCTTCTTTGCTGTGTAAGATGTAAAAAACACATGGGCTACTGTTTCCTCTTGTGGCTTCACACAACACCAGCATTTCGATGCCATTCTGTATCCCATTCTCTTTATTGCATCATCTAAAGGTAGCCTGCCCTTCCACAATTTCCACATGAAGAAAAAAATCTTAAAAGGTAGTCCCTGTACCTACATGTTCTTGTAGGTAATGGTAGTTCCTTTTCTTTTCCTTAGATATTCCCAAGTTGTTTTAGTAGAAAAGGTCCCTTTTGTTTCCAAGTTCCAAATAGGTTTATCCATGATATTAGGAGAAGTGGGAGGTGCAATATTGTCTAGAATGTGTTTAGCAAACTCTTCAGGAAGCAAATCGTACAGTTTAACATAATCCCACCCTCCTCCATTCACAACATCGTATACATTTTGAGTCGTTTCATCACAAAATAAATCTGGTGGGGTGACAAAATAAAGAGCACCTAGGCTAGTCCAGTTATCAAACCAAAAAAGGGCAGATCCCATTTTTAGTTTCCATTCAATCAAATGCTCCACAAGATCCCTACATTGCAGCATTTTTCTCCAAATATGTAAGCCATTTTTCCAAGGAACAACTAGGGCATTTAGTTTCTTGCAGTATTTTTGACTCATGAATGCGCTCCAAAGTGATGGTTTAGTCCTAAACCTCCACCATAGTTTACAGAATAGGGCTTTGGCCGTATCATGTAGCGATCGGAATCCTACACCTCCTTCTTCGTTAGGCAAGCATAGTGTATCCCTCAGATGCCCAATGTCTAGCCCTACCATCTACTGAGTTGCTCCAAAAGAATTTAGCGAAAAAGCTTATGGAGTTTGTTTAGAACAAATGTTGGAGGATTGACAGCTGATATACGGGTATGTTTTGCAATACATGAGCAATCAAAACAGCCCTTCCTCCGATGGACAGCAATTTCCCTTTCCAGGATTGTAGTTTGTCCAGAACTTTGCTCATAAGTCCTTCATAGAATTCCGTCTTTCTTCTAGTGTAGAAGATCGGGCATCCCAGGTAAATGAGTGGGAAATCTTGCCTTTCAATCCCTGTAATCCCTTCCACATTTCTGATCACAACATCACTGGTGAAATGGTGCATGTATATTGCAGACTTGGTTTTGTTTATCAGCTGTCCGGATGCTACTTCATAAGCTGTCAATATATCCATGATCAGTTGTAGTGAAGTATCATCGGATGATACAAAGATGATTGTATCGTCGGTATAAGACAAATGATTAATCTTGGGACTCCACTTAGGTAAGCCAAAACCATTAAACTGAGAGTTCAAGTGTAATGAATTTAATCCTCTTGAAAGTGCTTCTACTGCTAGTATGAATAAGGTCGGGGATAGTGGATCTCCTTGTTTCACCCCTCTTGTTGATTTGAAGAAACCATGGGGTTGCCCATTTATAAGCACTGAGTAATAATTATTGGAAATAATTTCAAACACCACACCAATAAATCTCTCCCCAAAACCCATCTTTCTTAGAACCTTCGTTAAGAATAGCCAAGATAATATGTCATAGGCTTTTGTCATGTCAAGTTTAATGACGACATTTGGTCCTGCCTTGGTTCTGAGCCTTATATCAGTTATAATTTCTTGAGTAAGCAACACATTTTCTACAATGCTTCTTCCTTTTACAAATCCCGCTTGTTCCTCAAAGATAAGATTAGGTAGCAATCCAATTAACCTTTCATGAATGACCCTTGAGAAGACCTTGTTGATGAAGTTACTCAAACTAATTGGTCTCATGTCTGGAAAGCTAATAACATCTTTCTTTTTTGGAATTAACACTATGTTCGAATGAGTTATAAACTTATGCATTTATTGCCCCTTGAAAAATGCCTTAACCATCTGTACCACATCTTCACTTATGATATCCCAACAAGATTTGAAAAAATTGCCATTGAAACCATTCGGACCACCCGCACTGTCCCCATTCAATCCAAAAACAGCTCATTTTACTTCTTCACATGTTCGTTGTCTTATTAAATCAAGGTTCTGCTCTGGAGTTATTAACTGAGGGATGTGATCGATGATATCAAATTTGTTGGGTATAGCGTCCTCATGAAACTGAGCTGTAAAGACCCTTACTGCCTCTTCAGCTATTGTTTCCTGTTCTTCGAGCCACATGCCATTACTATCTTGGATCCTCTTCAGTTGCAAACGTTTTCTTCTTCCTCGAACTTGAGCATGGAAAAACTTCGTATTTCTATCTCCATTTTGAAACCATGCCATGCCTGATTTCTGCTTCCAATATTCCTCCTCCAATGCCATGACCTTAAAAAGGTCAGCCTGCACTCTTTGCAGCCTCTCTCTATTCTGTAATGTTGGCCTTAGGACAAACTGAGCCTCATGAACTTTCACAACCTCTTCTAAGCTTGAAATCTTTTGAAAAATGTCACCATAGGTAGCCTTACTCCATGTTGAGAGTACTTTCTTCAGTTTCTTCAGTTTATGGTTGAACATGGTGAATGGATTAGCGAAAAAATCTGCCTTCTAGTTCTGTCTAACAACTTCGTGAAAGGACTCATGTTTTAACTAGAAATTTAAGAATCTGAAGGATTTCTTAATTGGTGCCACTTCTGGACTTAGTTTAATCAGCAAAGGACTATGGTCTGACCGAATTTTTGTCAAATGCTCCACCTCTATTCCAGGCCATAAATTCTGGAATTCGAGATTAGCCAAACACCTATCCAAACGCTTAAAGATACAGTTTTCTTCAGCCCTTCCGTTCCACCATGTATAAATACTCCCTTTGAAACCAAGATAAAAAAGATTGCTAGTGTTAATATAGTATCGAAAGTCATCGACCTCGTTGATGTAGACTGTTAATCCCCCGAATTTCTCTTCTTCATCCCATATCACATTATAATCTCCCCCTACAATCCATGGAAGATTCATGTCACTTCCTAGAGCATACAAAGAATCCCAAAGTTCAGTCCTTTCAATAGCGTCGCATTTAGCATACACCCTGGTAAGGTAGAATTCTTGCTGATATTCAATATCAAACACCTTTAAAGTCAGTTGTTTTACCATGTCCATGACCACTGTTACTTCAAATCTTTCACTAAAGAATGCCCAAATTTTGTTTGACATATTTGAAATAGCTAGTGGAAAGTCAATTTTCCTCCGATATTTCTCTAGCTTTTTCCTTTGTTGCTTTGGTTCCATCAAGCCTATGAACTGGAATTTGTGCTGCCTATGCATTAGTATTAAGCTTTCAAAAGCTCTTTGTGTCTTAACCGACCTGATATTCCAAATCATAGTATTCATCATTAAATAGTGGATTTGGAAATTGTCCTCCTTGTTTGCACTCCAGGTGCTTGTGTATTTGGTTCCTTAGCCTGTTTTCTTCTCCCTTTTCCTGCTGATTTTACTTTCTCCATTATTCTTGGTGAAATATCTCCTTGCCTAGCAACATGAATAAAATTCTGTGTTGTCGACTCTGCATCCATGTCCTTTCCTTTGCCCCACTGATCACTTTCATCTTCATTGTGAATTTCTCGAGCTGTCAACTGGTTATTAGAACTATTTGGAATTAAGTTCTTGCCTGCCTTCTCCTTTTCAACTTGGCCATCTAACTCTTTTGTTTTTGGTATTGTAACTGGAGTAGCCTGGACTTGTGTAGTAGATTTAGGATCACCTACTTTATTAATTTCCAGATGATTGATCAATTGGGCATCCATAGCTACTTGATTTTCTGCATCTGTATCTCCTGGATCAATAGGATTACCTTCTTTATCAATTTCAAATTGCTTGATGAATTGTGCGTCTATCGCTACTTGATTTTCTACACCTGTATCTCCTGTATCCATAGGGACAGATGTCCCAGCTTCAATTAAATCGTCCCTGGGCATATCTTCTGTTGATTTTGAAGTATCAGTTTCTTGTTGTATTATCAGCTTCCCATTGTTACCCTTGACGACAAACTGTTTCTCTACTTCATCATCTATTTGTTCATCAGATTGATTGCACCATAATTTTCCTCCTATAAAATCAATCCTATCTTGGAAGTCTTCCTGTTCTTCAATAGCATCTGTGTCGATAGATTGTGATGGTATCTCTTGACATGATTGATTGGTCGTCACAATATTGGTAAATGCTCTGTTGACCCATTGGTTGGTGTGTTCATTCACCTTCTGCCTTTGGTTGCCATCTTCATTAGTTGTTTCAGTTATTCCTCTTGCTTGTAGTGTAGATATATCTTTGTTTGATTCACCATGTGCTCCCTTTACTGTTACTACATTACCCTTCAAAGATGTAAATGTTTTGTTGACCATATTTGATGATGCACTCCCTATATTTGCAGGTTTAAAGGCTGTTGCAGCTGTATTCAAAGGCCCAAGTTTATTGGCACCTTGGTTGTTTATTATTCGAACTGAGGTCTCCTCCTCAAGTACAAGTTGATTGTCTTTATTACTCTCACTATCATCCACCTCTAATACAGCAAATTTGTTGGTTGTTTGGACTTGTTGTGCATTAGCAACAGACACAGTTTCCCTTCCAGATGGCACTATCTCTTTTCCAGTAATATTTTGTGGTTCCTTATGATTTGCATCATTCTTTACTCGATGGTCTCTTACTTCTTTCCATTGTTCCTTACCAAAGACAGTCGTATTATCCACATTGCCTACAACTTTTCCACTCGACAGAATCATTACAGGTTGATTGTTGGCCTTTGGTTGCTCATTGTTAACTGCATGTTGTTTGGCTTTGGTTGTCCTCAAAAAATTGAGGATGTAATCTCCAGCATTCCATCATGTCATGGCCTTGTAACTTACATTCTTTACAGTACTTAGGCAACATTTCATATTTGATAGGTACCCATTCTGTCCGTGATTCCCCAGTCGCATCATTGTCGATATGCATCCTTACTTTCTTCGGTAGTTCAGATTGTAAATCGACTAAGACCTTAACCTTAGCACAACTAGGTCTCATCTTATTGATGGTAGCCATATCAAGTTGTAATGGTTTCCCAACAGCTGAAGCTAAGGAAAATAAACATTCTTTTACAAAATACGTAGGTAGTAAGCCTGGAAATGATATCCATGCCATAGCTTTTAGAGTCTCCTCTCCAACTTTAAACCTTGTATCGTAGATTAATGGCCTCAACTGGTATTCGTAGTCATCTCTATCCTTAATATAGTATGCAGCCTTTGATGTGAAATTCAGGTAGTCTTCCCATAATGTTAGACGAATTAAAACGTGCTTGTCTCTAAGGTATCCAATAGTGCATTCTCCTTTGATCCCACACTGTGCAGGAATCATACTACGCAATTGTTGCAAATCTGGCCACCCATAGGATAACTTTCCAACGATAGCATACTGTAGACCTTCAGTCACATTCATTCTTTCCACCTCAACTTCTGTGAATTTGACTATATGCATTACATTTATCAAAGTTGCTTGACGGAAAAGAATTGGTTCAACTGTTGTAGCTTTTTCATCCATTACATTGTTCAAAGTGGAAGGTTTCAGGATTTTTGAGTAGTCTAAAGGCTCAGTTAATGTCATTGGAGGTTGGGCGTTGGTGGAGGATGGCTGACCAGCCTGGGATGGCTGGCCGCCGGCCACATTGTCCATGACAGCACTCTCACTATTCCTGTAACTTGTAACAACTACATATGAATAGACAGTGTCCAAAATTCTGGGAGTCTTCCTGTTACAGTGATTTTCGAATAGAAAATCAAGATCTGCCTCAAATTGTTACGAGATTATATAAGAAACCAACTGGGATCAGATCTCCAATTATCAAAGATTTTAACTTGAACAGAAAACTTATGAAGAACATAAAAAAACTGGACAATCTTCGATGCAACAGTAAATCCAAAATTTAATTTTAAGATCTACTTCGTTTTGATATAGAAAATGAGAAAAACACAAAGGGAGGTTGTTCATCAATGGAAGGGTGTTCTTTTGGGATTAAAATTGTGATGAAACCTTACCGGTTGAAGGATTTATGGTCGATGAATAGTGACAGAATCACTATTCATGGTCTTCTTCCTAACTTTAATCTAAATCGATTCATTTGTCTATAAACCACATGTTTAAAACCCGTTTAAAACTTCAAAAAGGGGACAAATTAGGGTTTTCAATTTCTGGGGTCAGATTTGAAATTGGGACAAGTGGGTAAATTTTGGACGTTGGAATTTGGCTCTAAGGCTTATTTTCTTGAATAAAAGGGAATATCTCCAGAATTAATCGAGCTAACACGCTCAACTAAGTTGTGTAACGCGGGTAGGTGCACGAGGTGTTAAAAAGTGATTTCAGACTACTTCAGTATAGTTCTCAGCACGTTCTAGGACGAACTTATGTTTAAGTGGGAGAGAATGTAACGACCGGACCAGTCGTTTTGATCTCTAGCGCGTCGTTTAGTAGTTTGAGGCCATGAGCAGCTCACTTCAAGTATTATGACTTGTACACAAGATAGGAACTGAATTCCGGGAAGTTCGTAGTTGATTTGGAGAAAGAATTCTCATTTCGGAAGCTTTAAGTTGAAAGAATTGACTAAGATTGAGTTTCAGAGTAAACGACCTCGGAATTGAAATCTTAAGGTTCCAGTATGTTCGTATGATGATTTTAGACTTGGGCGTATGCCCGGATCGGGTTTTGGATGACCCGGGAGCATTTTGGCGCCTATTGTGGAAGTTAGCATTTTAGAAGAAATTTCATAAGTTTGGGTTGAAGTGCATTTCAGTGCTATCGAAGTCCGTTTGGGATTCCGAGTCTGGAAGTAGCTCCGTATGGTGATTCTGAAGTTGGGAATGTGATCGGAAGTGAATTCGGAGGTTCGTATGTCATTTTGAAGTCATTTGGCTAAAGATAGAAATTTGAAGGTCTTTGAGAAGTTTGACCGGAAGTGAACTTTTTGATATCGGGGTCGGAATCCGATTCCGGAAGTTGGAGTAGGTCCGTAATGTCAAATATGACTTGTGTGAAAAATTTGAGGTCAATCGGATGTGATTTGACGAGTTTAAACATCGGAAGTAGAAGTTGAAATCTTAAAGTTCATTAATCTTGAATTGTAGTGCGATTCATGGTTTTAGCATTGTTTGATGTGATTTGAGGCTTCAAGCAAGTCCGTTTATGTTTTTAGACTTGTGCGGGTGTTTAGTTTGGAGCCCCGGGGGCTCGGGTGTGATCCGGGATAGCTTCGGAGTGATTTGCTAAGAAATAGGATTGCTGGTACTTGAATGATCGCAATTGCGATGCATTGGTCGCAAATGCGACCTCGCATTTGCGAGTTTTTGTTCGCATTTGCGAGCTTGGGCTTCTAGGGGAAAGTTCGCATTTGCGAACGAAGGATAGATTTTGCGAGGCTGTCGCCTTCGCATTTCCGAAGGATCTTGTCGCAAATGCGACCAGGGCAGGGTGGGCTAGGCTTTGCATTTACGATGCAATTGTCGCTAATGCGAGCCGAATGTCGCAAATGCGACTGGAACTAATGGATTTTTATCCCGAAACTTAGCCCATTTCCTACTTGGCCTTAGGCGATTTTTGAGAGCATTTGAGGAGGGATTCCATCATCATCAAAGAGGTAAGTAATTTCTACACATCATAAGTTAAATACATAGATTATGGGTAGATTAACATGTGAAAATTAGGGAAAATCAAGAGTTTTAGATGAAAAACCTAGAATTTGGTAAAAGCAAGATTTAACCATGACATTTGTTAGGGAATGGAGTAAAAAATCATATATTCTTGATCCTTGGGTTATGAGTAACAATTTTCTTCAAAAAATTTCGGAATCCGGGCACGTGGGCCAGGGCATGAATTTTAGGAACCTTGCATTTAGGGTTGGGAAATTTGTTTAATAATTAGAATATGAACTTTTGGGCATGTATTGACTAGTTCTTACCCTATTTGAATAGTTTTGGATCGTTCGACTCCGAATTGGAGGTTTGAGCGCGTTCTTGAATCGAAATATAGGCTTCGGGGCGAGGTGATCTCCTTTCTAACCTTAACAGGGAATTGTCCCCATAGGTGAGTTTATTGGTTATGTGCTCCTATTTGTGGGGGCTCTGTACGCATGAGATGACGAGAGTCCGTGTGTAGCTACTATTATGCTATTTTTCTGGTAGTGTAGGACCAAAAAGCATGATGTACTTGGAAATATTTGTAATCCTATTGACGGTTTGAATTGCTTAGATCACATCGGATTAGTAAGTGAATTTCCAAAAGGATTGAAGTTCATTTTCTTAAATCATTAAAAGAGAATTGGCTTTTATTTGGATAAATGTTCCCCGATAAATTCTTGATTGGCTGTTTGAGCATGTATTTCTATGTGTACTTGCGTCACATGTATGATTCGTGAGCAGGATGATTGTTAATTTAAATTTGACCGCGTCGCATGGATGATTCACGAGCGGGGTAATAGATGCATCTATGGTTCGGACCGCTCGACCCTCGGTAGTGCACATTTTATATTTCTGTTGGATCGGCCCGTACGACCTCGGCATGATTTGTGCATGCTTGTATTGCTTGCCTTGAGAGTTATTGATATTGATATTTGCTCTCCCCGACTTGAGATAATTTTTAATTAATGGATTATGAATCCAAAGAATTTGAATAAAAAGGAACTCTTACCTATTTCGTAACTTATTTAAATTTTCTGTTGTTCTTAATAAATCCATGACTACTCGCATTAAAATTATATTACTATTGGACCACTAGTAAGTGTCAAAGTCGACCTCTCGTCCCTACTTCTTCGAGATTAGACGGGATACTCATTGGGTACACGTTGTTTTCGTACTCATACTGCACTTGCTGTGCATTTTTGTTGCACAAGTTCATATGTGGCTAGTGGCTTAGTGGCATAGCGGAATGGTTAATACGAAGAATTGGGTGAGTTGCATTTGTCGAGACGTCCGTAGCCAGCAGAGTCTCCTTCAGAATATTGTATTGTATTTTCATTTCTGTCCACTTGTATTCCCGACAGGCACAGTATTTTATTTCATTCACTGGTAGAAGCTCATTCACTTGTGACACCGGGTTCTGGGATGATCACGGGATTTTTCAGTAGTTAAATTTTGTATAGACACCCTCATTTATTCAGTGGAGTTTATTATTTATTATTCATTTGTTTAAAGGAAAATAATTTCAAAATAAATAAAATGAGAACTTTCTAGTAAATTGTTGTTGGCTTGCCTGACAAAGGTATTCGGCGCTATCACGATCCTTAGTAGATTTTGGGTTGTGACAACTGATTTATTTATCAAAACTCTACCAACAATCTTTAGAAGATGGAGCACAAGATTGGAATGTGAAGGCTCAAAGATGTAAATTGATTATCTCATTAGGGGAATTAATACGCGTTGTAATCTTTTTTCCTTACAAGGTTTTATCCCACTAGGTTTTTCTTACAAGGGTTTTAACGAGACAACCAAAAGACGTATTGTTAGATATATGTACCCTTTTTAATTCACTATATTTTTTTTACTGGGTTTTATTTTAGTTAATATTTTAATGAGGCACATTATCTGTTGAATAGATATTCAAGGGGGAGTAATATAAATAGTATTTTACTTATGGTGAATGTTTATCTTTTAGAGAGATTTTAGAGTTTATTATTTTGTGCCTAAGTCACTTTTTTCTATAATAGAAGGGTTCTATTCTATTGTAATTCTTTCCAAATTAGTAAATTATCTTCTTACTTTTCTCTACAACACACTTCTTCTTCTTCTTTTATTGTTTTATACTCCTAATTAACAAGAAGAATGTAATTGAGACATTAGTATTTACCCGTAAAATGGTACAGTTGAACTTATACGTGGTTTATAGACAAGTGAATCGATTTGATCCCAAAATGATAAATTAATTAAACAAGAATGTAAGACTTAGCATTGAAATTGAGATAAGGCAGAAGAGATCTTAAATCCGAAGTCAGATTTTCCGGAGGCAGCAGTTAGGGATGACAATGGCGCAGGGCGAGTGCGGGGTGGAGCGGGTTTTGTTTGATGCGGGGTAGATCGGGTTTACTCTTATCTGGGTCGAGTCGGGGCATGTTAAATTTTTTTTAAAATCTTTAAAATGGGGAGGGGAGGGGCGGGTTGTGGGTTTAATGCGGTGCAACTTTGAATTTTATCTTTTTCGAAACAAAGCAATCAATTCAACTACAATTTCACATTCTTCTTTACTAGCAGGAATGCTATTTTGAATTATAATTAACCAATTTGCATAAGTCTCAATGAAATAATATTATATAAGTCACAATATCGTATTAGTAATAGGAAATGATAGTAACCCATTTATTTTGGAAAATCGGCGTAATACTCTCTCAATTTTAGGTTTATGTGATTCTATTAAACTCTTCATATTATAAAATAATAAAATGTCAAACTAGTTTGTTTTATAAAAAATAAAAGAAAAAAGAAAAAAACAATTTAAGTTGGTGGGGCGGGGCAGGTTATAAACTGAAAAAATAACTAGGGGGGATGGGCGGGTTGAAATTTTTGTGGCTTTTGCCAAACCCATCCCCCGCTCTGCCCCACCCCATTGTCATCCCTAGCAGCAGAAACAGTATCAATAAACAAGAAGATACAACATTATTGAGCTTTAAATAGTGTGTAACATAAGTTTGTCAGAAAATTCGTCCCTTTACAATGGTTGTCGAACCCACTATTTATAGTTCTACCAAGGCCATAAGGTCCTAGGATCAAGTCCCTCTTAAACGACAATTATGGGGCCATTGAAGAATGTGTAACGATAGGCTATGAATGTCATATTCTCTGTAACAGACTACGTATTTAATACTATAGAATATTCTCCATTAAATACTACCGGATGACAGGCATTTATTTTGTCTTTATGAACATCATTCCCTTCGAGAACAAACGAGATTGCTGCCTTCGGACCTGATTGCCATTTGCCTCACTTTCCATCTGCCTTCGGCTCCACATGCCACATTATTATGAGAGCATTTAATATGAACATATTTTACTCTATACAGATAGTCCCCTCTAGTGCCAAATCCTTGTGTCACCGGGAAGTTGGTGAAGATAACTTTTGTCATGACCCTAAACCCGGACCCGATCATGATGGTGCCTCTCGTGAAGACAAGGCCAACCGACACACTTCTAATTCATTTTTAACGTATTATAATGATAAATATTAAAGACTTTAACATAATGAAATCCCAATGCCCGACATCGGGGTGTCACCAGTCATGAGCATCTATAATAATACCACAAGTATAAAAGAGTCTACTCAACTATTACATAACTAAAACAAAAGAAAATAAGATAGAGGGAGAAACACTAGGCTGCGAACGTCGAGCAGCTACCTAGTGTAACTCCGAATCTGCTGGAAGCTCTAAACCTCGCAAGTAGGACCTGATGCGCCCGAATCTGCACACGAGTGCAGGGAGTAAAGTAAGCACTCCAACTCAGTGAGTAATAATAATAAATGTAGACTGAGCAATAAGAAATCATGTAAAGGCACATCAACAGGCTATAAAGAAGCAGTAAAAGCCAGTAAAAGCAATGAAACAGTGAAAATATGTAATGTCTTTTAAGTTCAGTTTAAGCTTCTTAAAATTTGCCTTTTTCAAACAGTTAAGCAACTAAAAGACAGGTAACTAGAAAAGGTAAACACATAAAGAACCGCACCTCCGGTACAATATCAACAGAAATAGCCCCTCGGGCAACACATGGAACAATACCAGCCCCTTGGGCTCTATCTCATATCAGTAAAAAATCCCCTAAGGGTTCAAATAGTTGGCACGAGGCCCAAATATGGCATTCAGTCCAAAACATGATGATAGCAACAGTTTTCAATCAAATGCGTAGTAAAACAGTCATTCGGGATGGACTAAGTCACAATCCCCAACGGTGTCCGACCCACGCTCGTCATCTAGTGTGTGCATCACCTCAATATAGCACCACGATGTGCAATCCGGGGTTTCATACCCTCAGGACAACATTTAAAATTATTACTCACCTCAATCCGGTCTAAACTCTAGCCCACGACGTCTTTGCCCCTCGAATTGGCCTCAACTCGCGTCAAATCCATCCAAAATCAAAATCACGACATCAAAATACGCTAAGAGAACAAAGCCCATGCAAAAATAATCAGTTTGCAACACAAATCCCGAAATTACCAAAACCCGACCCCCGGGCCCATGTTTTGGAATTCGATAAAATTTACATCAATAGATTCCTTACCTCCCCATGAGTTCATACATATCAAAAGTCCCAAAATCCAACCACAAATAACCCCTCAAATCCTTAAGTCTAGATCTCTAATACCAAGCCCTAGTTCCCCAATTTTATCCCTTAATCTCCACTAATACCATGATTAACCAATGGAAAAATGATCATAAACTCAAGTAATGAAGCTTAGGGAACTTACCCAACTAATTCTCTTCGTTTATCCCTTGAATTCACTGCCCTAGCTTGCTTCCCATCTTCAAAAATAGAGAACTTAGCCAAAAATTCGCGAAGGAAACATTATATACTTCTGGCCCAAGGATTCCGCACCTGCGGCACTTTAATCGCTTTTGCGGTACCACTTTTGCGGTACCACTTTTGCGGTTTTTCACTTAAGCCCCAGACGTCGCATCTGCAATGCACTGCCCGCACCTGCACCATCGCAGGTACGGCTCCTCAGCCGCTTCTCCGGCTCCAGCCTTCCTAGGACCTTTCCGCTTTTGCGACTCCTAATTTGCTTCTGCGAGATCGCACCTGCAGTCCCCTAGCCGCAGGTGTGGTTATGACAGCAATGGAACATCTTCAGCTGCCAAAACCAATTTCCAAACTTTCCGCCAACCCTCCGAAATCATCCCGAAGCCCCCGAGACCTCAATCAAAAACACAAACACATCATATACCACCATCCAAACTTGTACCAATCTTCAAAACACCTCAAACAACATCGAATCACCCAAAACACATCAGATTCAAGCCTAAGCTTCCAAATCCGAATTACGCTTTTGATCAAAACGTATACCAGACCACGTTCGAATGACCTGAAATTTTGCACACACATCCCAAATGACCCAACGGAACTACTGTAACTCTCATAATTCCATTCCGACCCTATATCAAAATCTCACCTATCAACTGAAAATGCCAAAATTCCAATTTCGCCAATTCAAGCGTAAATATACTCCGGACCTCCAAAACACATTCCGATCACGCTCCTAAATCTCAAATCACCTCTCGAAGCTATCTGAACCATCAGAACTCACATATGAGCCTTCTAACATATAAGTTCCAACTTAAGCTTCCTCAAAAGAGACTAAGTGTCTCAAACCTTACCAAAACCTTTTTGAACCTAAGTCAATCAACCCGATCACACATAGAACCGATAAACAAAGCAATAAGAAGTATAAATGGGGGAAACGAAGTGGTAACTCATGAGACGACTGGCCATGTCGTCACAATTTTCTTGGCGGGAAATTCTTTGACTCCCTCTAAAAAGGTTTTGATGGTTGATTAGACGCACATTTCTCCATATTTAATGTCTCGAACACACGTCATACCATGATTCAGCAATACTTTCGTCATTTCTTGAGGTAATTATAGAAACAATTTTAGTCACTTGTTCTTTCACTTATACGCATCAATCTTCTATCTTTACACTTCATAATTTTCCAAACTCTCTCAAACAATCCTTACTCAGTTCACACTTATTTTTAACTTCCTTTAATCTTCTTCTTTAGAGACAGACCCTTACTTTTTATGATAACTATGGATTCTTCTTCCAAAATCTCTAGTTCTTCAAAGAACAAGGAAAACACTGATGATGCTGCTCCTCCTACGGCGAGTACCATTATCCCTAGAAAGCTCATTACAACTAAGGACTACAAAGAGAAGTTCCCTTCTACTAACTCCCACAAGTAGGCTTTTGGCATATATCCTTCTTCCATCTATCCTTTTAGCATCCCTGCTGTGAAGGAAGGTTGTGGTTGTCAAGGTTTGAACATCATTGCTCCTGACCTAGTGGAACAGGTAACCTTCTCCAAGAAGGGTTTTACGTATGTTTACACGTATCCCTTCACTTGGGCCTATTCTCATTGAGCGGGGGGCTTGACTCTGACATCTTGAAGTTTTTGTTCCGCTACCAGGTCTATTTAGCATAGGTAAAACCTTATGTGTGATAGATGCTAGCATGTCTTCGGTGGCTATACCAGGAGATGAGGGAAGAACTATCCTTCGATCGGCTGATAAGCCTTTATTCCATCAAGATTTTTTGTGTGGGGATGATAAAATTCGGCAAACTTGGTCACCATACTTTGCTCACCAGCATAGATGATGACAACGACCATGGGTGGATGGAGCGGTTTGTTGTAGCTGCCACCAGGAACATCATCCTGGCCACAATCCCATCCTTTCCTAAATCTTGGAATCATACACGCAAGTTCGATATCTACCCTCTTCTATAATTAAGAATTGTTCATGTTATTTATGACTCTTCTTTTTTTGTTATCTCAGCATCTCGGTGGACTCCCTCTAGGGTCAAAGTATTAGACTAGTAGGTCCAGAAGATTCTGGATATTACCACGTCCGAGACCCGCTGATGAAAATAACTGGCCCTCAAATACAGGCGGAAGAACAAAAATCACGGTAAGCTAATTCTCCAACTAACCTTGTCTTTATTTTCCATAAAAGAAGTTTCAGCTAACTTCTTTTTCTACTAAATTCTGATTTACCGTAGGGCTTTGTTTTTGTCCCCGGGGAGGACTTTTTAGGTGATTCCCTCAGATGCGGAGAGGTTGTTGCAGGAGGACTTTACCCAAACGGGTGCCATTATACCTACTTCTGGTGCAAGTGCTTCATCTCGGAGTCCCTCAGCCAGAGAACTAGCAACAAAAAAAACGGTGCTCCTCATTGGTCGGGGGAAAAATTAAGAAGGCGAAGAGCGCCTCGACCAAGCCATCCGTAAATAGTGTGGTGATCGATGATGATGGAGAAGCTAGTGGTGTGGGGCTTCTCTACATAGAAGACAACTACCTTCATCAGGTCAACATGATGCTCAACTTGTTGAGTTGTTACACCAACTGAAGACGACATCCAAGTGCTCTACGTAAATATGATATATTGGAAGATGCCAACTCTCATTTCCAAGCCCCAATCTCTATTCCCAGTACCATGAGGTAGGGTACCGGGCCTCTCTTATTTTCGGTTGATGAGAAACCAACAACTAGCACTGCTTTTGCCGCAACTGCTTCTCAACATACAATGCCATCAGCTTTGTCTCCTTCTTCATCAACTCTGCCTTTACCACCAGAAACTGCTACATCATCTCCAACGGCTGTAGTCTTCCGAGAGGAGGATGCCTCTTTTCCCCAGTCCCCAGTTCATGGTAATGTGGGGCATAATTATTCTCCCCCCTCCGAAGATCCTCAGAGAAGGAGGAATGTTTCCCTCTCGGTTCCTACCGGATGCCATCTGCTATCCCGGTTGGTGGAACTTGCTAAGTATCTAAAGCCTCTAGCTTCGGAAAAGGATAGGCATAAAATACAATCTCTCTAGAGAGAGTGTATGGTGAACAATACCATGCACAACGTAGTGGCGATACAATATTTATTTCCTCGATTGTTTCTTCTATCTTTGTTATGGCAAGATTTTTAATTTATACTTATATTTTATAGGCTAACTTCCTTGCTTCCAAGGGCCTTCAGAGGTTGATCCTTGACAAGAAGAAACTCACCTCCGAGCGGGACCAACTGTTGGTCGAGCGGGATCAAATTATTGCACGCCTCCCAGAATTAGAAGCACAAGCTGTTGAGGCGATTGAGTTGGAGGCTCGGTTGCAGCAAAGAGAGCAAGAGGTAGTGACCTTCGGCCAAGAGCCCGATCTCTTAAGAGTACAATTTGAAGAAGCTAAGTCAAAGTGGATCGGGGTTTAGAATGTCGTTCTTGCTGTATCCGATCGCAAAGCTGCCTCTACTGAAAGATTGAATAATTTTGAGGCAGCCTTGAACTTCAAAGCTGAAGAAGTTGCTATTGTTGAGGAGAAGTATGGCCAGTTGGAGGAGAGGCAGAAGAGAGTCATGGAGCACAATAAATTTTTTAACTCCACTGTCCATAATTTGATGTCAGCCTCCAGGCCGCTAGATTTGAGTGGGATAACCTTTCGATAGATGTTGACCATCTTAAGGAAGAACTTCAGCACCGAGCGGCTTCCCTCATTAATGAAAAATCGTATTCTATGAATAGAATGAGGAGAAAAACCTTGGAAGAGGCCAAAGCGAATGTCATTAACTTTGATGCTGAAATCGCCAAGGCCCGTGAGCTGGAGTTAACTGCCCGAAGGGACCTTCAGGTCCAACCTGATGCGACTGATTCCTCTAGTTCTAGCTCCAAGTGTTGATACCCAATTTTTCCCTCATATATTTTTAAATATGCATATATATTTTCAAAAAGTGCACATGCATTTACAAACATGTATTTCTATAATTTTAAGGGCTTTAAATAAATTCATTTCTGCATTTTTATTATACAAATATCCAATAATTATCCCTCATATTATTTTTATGATGATTTAATCATCTAAATTCATTATTTATGCCCATATAGTTCTTGAATATTTTAATTGCATTTTTTTGTAATTATATTTGCATTTTTAAGGCTAGAATTGCGCATTTTGTAATAATAGCCCATATATATGCATAATTATATTATCTATATAGAAAATAACTTTTATATTTTTATAATATTAAGTAATTATTTGAAATCATTTCCATGGACAAATGACATTTTTTTTTTGTCATTTAGTAATTATTTTTATAAATTATTTTAGTAATTTAAATGAGTATTTAAAACATAGCCCCTTTCCTAATTAATTTTTGGACCTACCTAGCCCAATACACTAACCCAACTACCCATACCCATACCCTTCCAAATAACCCGCCTGGCAACTAAAACCTAATCATGGACATTGATCTTAGAAGATCAATGGCCCCCAATCCTCTACCCCTTTTTTAATTAACCAAACACCTAAACCCTAATTCATTTCGCCCCAGCCCGCCGTCTTCTGATACTCTCCTCTCCTCTCCTCACCCTCTCAAACCCTAGCCCACCGTCACACTTTCTCTTTCGATTCATGGGATCTTCCCTTGATTCTCTGCCTTATTTGGCTTTGTTTCTTTACTGGCTACATGATCTTGATGCTACTTGATTCATTTGCCTCAAATGGCAAGTGAACCTCAAGAGACTCGAACCAGATCTGGTTCAAAGTCTCTCGTATCTTAGCTATTTCCGCCTATGTTCATCCCAATACCTGTGAGTATGAATATTTTCGTATCTTAGGGTTTCAAATCTCTGGTTCAAATCAAATTTGGTTCAACTTCTGTTTATTTTTTATGAGCCTGGCTATTTTTTGGTTGAATCTATTTAAATCTTCCCAGATCTGAAACGATTTTATGTTTGTTTTGGTACTTCTCCTTTAAAATTTCAATACTTTTGTCTCTATGTTTTCTAGTCTTATTCTATTATTATTCCTGACCGATTTTATTTACCCTAGGGTTTTGATTTCAACTAATTTTTGCAAAAAAATATTTTAACCTTTAAACATTTTCGTCTCTGGGTATCTATTAGGGTTTCCTTATTTATTTTACTGATTTTACTTGCTATATGTCTTTGTATTTCTGCCTTTTTTCTTAGGGTTCCGATTATTTGTTCATTCTTACTGTTTCTGCCTGTTTGCCTTTAACTCTGGCAATTAATTGCTAATTGATTTTATTTACCTAAATTAGGGTTTGAAATAAGTTTTTCTTTTCTGTACAGTACTGGTGACTTATGCGGTTACCTATTCTTACCTTGTCGGGACCAATGTCTGACTAATAATTTGTGCTACTTCCCTTAACTTAACCTTACTGGCCTGATTTTATGTTCTGATTATTAAAGTCGATTTCTAATTGATTTTGGAATTATTCGTTACCTTATTTGACTACTGATTGATTCCATTAACTGATGCTAGCTTGATTTTATGCCTGTTAATTGATTCATGCCGACCTTAATTGATTGTTAAGTTATTTTCATACCTTATTTGGGTAGGATTGGTTCATTACCTTATTTGTTTACTTCATTGGGTGCTATTTAAACCCTCTTCCTCACTCCCTTTAGGACAACTCTACAACTCTCAAACTCTCTGTTCTCACAAAACTTAAGCTCTCTCTTTATTCTCTTATTCTGATTTCTGCAATAAGTGGCTATTATTTGGCCGGCTGAGATCCAAGGCCAAACTCTTTGGAATTTAACTGCTATTGCGTTCTTACTTGCTTTCTTCTCAACTGGTATGCCTTAACTCTTACTATTCTATTCTCTATACTTTATTCGATTAGTCTATTTCAATCCTCAGCATAATTCTACTTTCTATATGACTACGTGATCCTATTTAGTAACCATGTTAACCTAAGTTAGTTCAACAATGTGAACTCTTCCCTAAGTCAGTTTAGGTTTAGCCTATTCGTGGCAAGATACTGTAAGCATGTAATCAAATTTGTTTTTGGCTTAGTTCATGTGTCCTATCTATTTAATTCAAGTGTTTCAGTCTCTGTGTTTAAGCCATGATTATTTTAATACTAGCATGAGTATCTAGCTTAATTAGATGTCATCTTGTTTGACTACATGCTAAACATGAATCTGTTTGTTTCTTGGTGCAGTTCTGCCTGCAACTCTGTATTCTAAACTTTCCCTCTTCTGAAAATGGAACTATTTTAAAACCTGCCTCATTACCCTTTATGCACTTGTTTTCAAACTCCTACTCTTAGTCATTTAGGTTCTCACCACCCCCAGTGTGAGTACCGCCTAGGGTCCTTGAGACTCCTATGAACTCTAACATATTGGGGCAAGTTTTCCAATCTGTTATAAACTTTTTGCTGAATGTGTGGTTTTGGTGTGAGCATTGCCCAGAGCCCCTGAGGCCCTTGCGAACTTTGACACATTGGAAACCTAATTTTATGTGCCATAGATGGATCACTATTATGCTTCAAAGCCGTTATGTGGGAAGGCATGTTCCCAGGTTTATTTGGGCCTATGAAGGCTCCCTATAGTGTAATTGGTAATATTATATAATTCATTCATTCTGGGCTATAATAATCTCTGTAATAACAGATTTGGGATTTACTAGTAAAAGCTGGGGGGGGGGGTTCTTATACCTTTGTTAAAATTGGGTAGAAATCCTGCCTATAGGTTTAATTGTGTTGATTGAATTACGTGAAAGCTATACTGTGTTTAGAGATCTTGCCCATAGGACTTTTCATGATCATTTTGATTCTGTGTTGCACATTTGTATGCTAGAAACCCTTCTTATAAGACTTCACGTTTAATTGTGCATATTAGAAATCATGCGTATAGGATCTACACATGTTTCCAACTAAATATGAATTAGTGACAATGCCTATAGGACCTTGTTTGTTTGAGTCAATTATACTTTTTGGCAATCTGTTAATTTCTGTCTAAATACGATTAATAGATATCATGCCCGTAGGAATAAAAATCAGTTTCAAACCTAGAAATCATGTTTATAGGATTTAAAACTAATAGATATCATGCCTATATGGTGAAATCAGTTCTAAAACTTAGAAATCCTGCATGTATTAGTTTAAATCAAGTCAGCAATTAAAAATCATGTCTATAAGGGTTTAAATCAATTTAGTAATTAGAAAGCATGCCTATAGGATCTAAAAAGAATAAAAAATAGTCTTTATTAGTTAAAATCAGTGATACACTTAGAAACCATATCTATAGGTCTGTAATTAATAAGCTCGTAGAAATCATGCCTATAGGATCCTTTTAGTTTATTTTGAATTCAAACGCTCTTGTAAATCACTTAGGCAACATATCCGCAGGACTCACTAATGATTCTGGGTTTAAAACTATGACATACTACTGCTTGAAATGCCTAGATCCATGCTGAATAAAATCAGTAGGCAAACAAATAGGTCCCAAAGCTCGCCTTAATAAAATTGTCTTCACACTCTATTTTTCTCACGTAGATATCCTGCCTATAGGATTCCAAAATTAATAAAGTTTGCTTATTCAATTGTGTGCCTTTTGTTGCCTATTTGTGGAGGTCAATGTGAGCCCATACTTGTTCTTTATCTGAAAGTCCTACTTGTTTTTGTTTATCATCTAGATTTCATATTTTTAAGTAACATAGGATTGGTCTATAACTATCCCAAATAGAGGTCCTAATACCTCCAGGGATGTAGGTAAGGGAAGGGTAATGCACGCATATGGTACGGTTTAGAATCAACTAATACGCTTTAGGTAAAAACTTAAAGATAGTAATTGGGCAGTAAAGGAGATGATATCCCGTGAACTAATGCTATGAGTAACACCCCGACTTGAGGGAGTTACAAAGCATTTCATGGAATGATCCTATAGGCTAAATAACTTAAGACCCCCTATACCCTATTTAAATAAATTAAATATTTTATTTGCCCAAATTGTTTTCTCCCCTCTTAGACTAATTCGCTTAAATTAAGTTCGGACGGACCCACCATTATGAACCTCGAGGCGTGTCTAACACCTTCCCCTCAAGGTAATTTTGAGCCCTTACCCGATCTCTGGTGATGTAAACTAATTATATGAGTTAATTGCTCTAGGTTCCCTAACACACCTTAAACCATTAGGTGGAGACTCTTCCAATTCCCTACCCTCTCAAAAAGATTTGTCCCAGAAATGTTGAAACCCGATTTCGCGAGAAAAGGGGGCGCGACACCAAGTTCTTGGGAACTGAAGAAGAACTTGAAGGGGATGATGTTGAGGGTCAGGACCCGGAGCAAGCGGTAGATCCGCTTACTTCTCCTGGGGGCACGGACGCTTCTCTTCCCCCGGATTCTGGGGATGCAGTAGCTTAGCTTTTTGCTTTCTTTAACTTTGTTTTTCTTTTCCATATTTTTGTACTTATGCTCTGGGAACGTTTATTGTATATAAAAGTATTTTTTCGTTTATGTATTGCGCAAGTTTTTTTCTTTGTGTACTTTCTGTTTAAGTATTGCGCAAGTTTTTCTCTCTGCATCGAATTACATAAGGCTTTGGGTGTATTTTTCCTCGATAGCATTTGGATTTCGGGCATAAGTTCTTCCAGAATCAACCCTTTACCGTGAGGGTTTCATAAGAGAGGGCCCTCTTATGTTTACGGTGCTCTTGAAGAGGACATCTCCTGTTCATTACAGCACTAGCATTTGAAGTACCTATCTAACTTTCAAATGATAAAATCAATTCATCGTTCGGCCAAGAAACAAGATAAAAATAGAAGGACTTTATTTTATTCCTTCCATTTTCAAAAGTAGATAAGCATTCGTTGTGGCTTGAACTCATGAACAGTTGGATAACCTTTGGCCCGATAGAAAACTTTACTTCCCGGTAAGAACTTTCCTATCAAACAAAAGACTATCTAACCGCTCCGTAGTGGCTTGTTACTTGCATGCCTTGTCATTTAAGGTCTTAATTCCACTTACGAAGCTTCTTTTGTAATATGATTTCCGTTGCTGCCTCGTTAAAAATCTTGCCATAAAAACCCAATTAGGACAAAAACTGGGCAAAGGGAAAAAGAATGCAGCACATACTTTTAGTATAAGTGGTGCTCGTCGGCAATAGTATCTTTTGAGGTGTGCGAAATTCCAATTGCTCGTCAACTTTAGCCCGTCTTGATTTTCCAATTTATATGACCCTATCTCGGTGACAACTGAAACCCGGTAGGGGCCTTCCCATGTCGGACCTAGCTTTCCTACGTTGAGCTCCCAAGTGTTCTGAGTTACTTTTCTTAAAACCAATTCTACTACTTTGAAATAACGGAAATTTGCCCTTCGATTGTAATATCTTTCAATTCTCTATTTTTGGGCTGCCATCCTTATGTGCGCCAAGTCCCTGCGTTCGTCGAGCAGCTCCAACTTCACCAACAATGCTTCGTTGTTTGTTCCTTCATCCGCTTAGGAATATCTCAGGGAAGGTTCTCTTACTTCCACCAGGATCAACGCTTCTACTCCGCATACAAGAGAGAAAGGAGACTCCCCCGTGCTTGATTTGGCCGTTATTTGATATACCCACAACACTTCTGGTAGCTCTTTGGGCCATTTGCCTTTAGCTGCTTCCAATCTCTTTTGAGATTTTAGATAATCACCTTGTTTGTTGATTTTGCTTGACCTTTTGAACTCGGGTGATAAGGTGATGATATGATTCTTTTGATTTTTAGGTCTTCAAGGAATTTTCTGACATTCGCGCTTATAAATCGTGGCCCGTTGTCGCAGGCTATCTCTTTTGGTATCTCAAATCTGCATATTATATTTTCCCACAAAAACTCTACCACTTCGCGCTCATTAATTTTCTGGTAAGGACCTGCTTCTACCCACTTAGAAAAATAGTTAGTTAAAATCAAAAGAAATCTTACCTTACCGGGTGTCGGTGGCAGCGGACTGACTATATCCATTCCCCACTTCATGAATGGCCAAGGCGACAAAACCGAGTGTAGTAGTTATGCCAGCTGATGTACCAACGGTGCCTGACATTGACACTTATCACATTTCTGAACATAAGCATTAACGACTTGTTTCATCTGGGGCAATTGTATCCTGCATGAATTAATTTTAACACTAAGTAGTCCGCACCTAAGTAATTCCTGCAGATCCCTCCGTGGACTTCTATCATGACATAGTTAGCTTTAGAAGCTCCCAAACATCGGGTCAACGGGCCTTGGAAAAATTTTCTATACAATTGACCCCCTAAAGCTATATCGAGCTGATTTAGTGCGCATCGCTCGAGATGCCTTGGGATCTTTAGGAAGTTTCTGTGCTCGAGATAGTCAATGATCTCATTTCTCCAGTCCCATATAAAATTGGTCGTGTTTACTTCATAATAGCCGTCTGTGTCCAATACTAAATGCATAAGTTGCATGACCCTACCGGAGTCTGATCCCTTCATTTCCTTGGATGACCCTAGATTGTCTAGTGCATCTCCCTCTGCATTTATTTCCCTTAGGATGTGGGTAATTGACCATTTCTTGAACCGTGTAAGCAGAGTCTGGACTTTCACTATATATTGTTGCATGCATAAATTACAGGACCATACTGGAGTCCGATCCCTTCATTTCTATGACCTCAGAGTCTAGTCCATGTGCCACCTTGAGTCCTGCAATCAAAGCTTCATACTCTGCTTCATTATTAGTTACAGGAGTTGTCCTTATGGCATGCCTTAGGGTTTCCCCCGAGGGCATGATTAGCACTACGCCGAACCCCCCCCCCATTCACATTGGAAGCTCTGTCCATGAACAAACTCCAAACTCCTGATGTCGATTCTAACACCTTTACTGCTTCCTTGGAAGCCAAAAGTAACAGTCCCAAACTTAAGTCAGCCATAAAGTGAGCAAAAACCTATGACTTAATTGTAGTCTTAGATTTATACTCTATGTCAAATTTGCTCATTTCGACTGCCTACTTGGCCAGCCTACCTGAAAGTTCAGATTTATGAAGGATATTCCGCAGGGAAAAAGTGGTCACCACGACTATCATATGACATTGTAAATAAGGCTTAAGATTTCGAGCAGCGAGTACGAGAGCTAAAGCCAATTTTCCAGATGTGGGTAGTGAGTTTCTCCTCTCGTTAAATTTTACTAACATAATAGATAGGAGATTGCATACATTCATCCTCACGAACTAAAACGGCACTTACCGCTACCTCCAAGACCGTTAAGTAGATCAGCAGTTGTTCACCTTCCTCCGATTTTGAGTATCGCAGGACTCGACAAATACCTTTTCATATCCTTCAAATCCTGTTGACATTCCGGAGTCCATTCAAATTTGTTCTTTTTTTTTTAGGAATGAAAAGAAGTGATGGCATTTTTCTGAAGACCGGGAAATAAATCTGCTTAAAGAGGTCAATCTTCATGTCAACCTTTGAACCTCTTTCACGTTTGATAGCTGATCCGGGATATCTTCAATGGCTTTAATTTTGTCGGGGTTGATTTTGATCCCCCTTTGCGACACCAGGAATCCCAAGAACTTGTCAGAGCTGACTCTAAATGCACACTTCTCAGGGTTAAGCTTTATATTGTGCTTTCTTATGATGTCAAATGTTTCTTGCAGGTGCTTAAGATGGTCACATGCGTTTAAAGACTTAACTAGCATATCATATATGTAAACTTCCATGGTTTTCCCTATTTGTTTCTCAAACATTTTGCTTACATGCACCTAATAAGTGGCTCTAGCATTTTTTAGCAAGAAAGGCATCACATTATAGCAATATGTGCTGAAGTTCATTGTGAACGAAGTTTTTTCCTGAGCCTCCAGGTTCATCTTGATTTGGTTGTACCAATAATAAGCATCAAGGAAACTCATTAACTCATGCCCGGCCGCCGCATCAATCATTTGATCAATGTTCGGCAATGGGAATGAGTCTTTAAGAATGCCTTATTTAGATCCTTATAGTCTATGCACATGCGAAAGTTATTGTTCTTCTTTGGAACTACTACTATGTCAGCTAGCCAGTTAGGATACTTACCTCTCGAATTGAACTGATATCAAGCAAACAAGTTACCTCTTCTTTGACGAATTTGTTTCCGACCTCGGCAATTAGATGTTTTTTGCCTTACTAGAGGGATGCTATAATCCAGGCTTTGTTTGTGCACGACCACTTCTGGCGGGATACCTATCGTATCTGCATGCGACCGTGCAAAATAGTTAACGTAAAATTTAAGAAATTCAATAAATACAGACTTGAGCTCGGGGTTTAATACTATCCCCAAGTGGACCTTCCTCCCCAAGAACTTTTTTAACAACGCAACTTGCTGGAGTTCTTCCGATGTAGACTTGTTGCGTCCGTTTCTTCTGGTACCTGGAAATATCTTGGTACCTGATCGGATTTTGACAACTCCTCCCCCTATTCAGCTTCACTCAGATCGGGAGCAAGCATCGGCTTCTGTAATTATTATGCTACATGCTCCTTACCTTTGCTACTGCAAACTGAGATTGCTTTCATCTCTCTTGCCACCAATTGGTCTCCTCTTATTTGTTTAATTCCCTCGAGAGTGGGGAATTTCAGTAATTGATGATATACTGACGACACTGCCTTCATCTTATGAAACCACGGTCTCCCCAGGATAATATTATAGCCCATGTCGCCGTCTACTACCTCGAAAAGGGTCGTCTTCATAATCCCCTCGGCATTCGTGGGCAGCAAGATCTATCCTCGGGTTGTCACGCTTGCCAGATTGAACTCGGCGAGGAGTTCTGTGGCCAGAATAATGCTTCTGGTCAACTTGCCTTGATCCAGCACTCTCCACTGGATAATATTGGCCGAACTTCATGGGTCCACCAAAATGCATTTAATTTTAAAATCTAAGACATTTAAAGCGATTACCAAAGCATCACTGTGCGGAAGCAATAGCCCATCCGCATCTTCCTCCGTGAAAGTAATGACGTCCTCAATGACTTCCCGAAGTCTCTTACTATGGGTTACCGATACCTTTGTCTTTTTTTGCCGCTGAAAATGTCACACCATTAATCTCGTTTCCCTCGAAAAACATGTTGATAGTCAAACATGGGAGATCTTCTCCTGCTTTCGAAGGTTCCGCGTTATCACGATTATGGCCAGTTGTTTTTAGCCCGACCACTTAAGAATTCTCTGAGATGGCCATTTTTCAGCAATGTCACCACCTCCTCACGCATATCCTGACAATCCCATGGTATTTGCAATACAAATTAGGATCCTCTGACTAAAATCAGATCTCATTGGTTTCGGGAAACATGCTTCCTTAATGTTCGTCATAGCCGACACCAACTCCATTACGCTAACGTTAAAGTTGTATTCGGAAAGCCTGGTCCGATATCTCCTTGTCCTGCAATAATCTGTTATTCTAGACTCAATCAACTCTCTTATTGGTGGCGAATCTATCCGCGGACTGGAAACCTCTGTCGCGTCCTTTGGCCCTTTTATAAGGAAAAAATAGACCTCTTGAAGACCGACGATCTTTGCTGAAATCACCCCTTGAGTTTTCCTTGTTATTCTCCCGGTCTCGACCCTTGGTTGATGTTGGGAAACCAAGTTGATCATCCTCAATTCTTATCTTTGACTCATACCGGTTGTGAACATCCGCCCATGTCATTGCCTGAAACTCGAGCAGACTTTCATTCAATTTTCGGGAAGCATCAGAACTTCTCGGATTTAGTCCTTTAGTGAATGTTTCAGTTTCCCTTTCGTCCGGTAAAACCGGTTGCAATATCCTTTTTTTTTGGAACCTGGTCATGAACTCCCTCAGCCATTCAGATTCTCCTTGTGCAATCCTGAATATGTCGGCCTTTCGAGCATGTACCTTTCTAGCCTCGGCATGGGCCTTGATAAAAGAATCCTCGAGCATCTCGAAGGAATCTATTGAGTGCTTGGGTAAGAGAGAATACCATGTTAGGTCCCCTTTCGTGAGGGTCTCCCCGAATTTCTTCAGTAAAACTGACTCAATCTCATGTGGAGCTAAGTCGTTCTCCTTCACCGATATTGTATAGGTGGTGATATGCTCCTGAGGATCCGAAGTCCCATCATACTTCGGCACGTCTGGTAACTTGAACCTCTTCGGGATCAACTTTGGTACTGACCTTTGTTTGAACGACAATAGGGTGTATTTCATTGAGTCTGGTCCTTTCAACAATGGTGGTTCTCCCTTATTTGATCTATTCAGGTGTTTATTTCCCTCATAAATTGCATGAGTTTGGTTTTAAAGGGATCATTCTCATTGTTGTTACCAGATCCGCTACCGCCCCCCCCGCCCTGTCAAAATCGACTTCACCCCTTGGGTTGTTGTTGTCGACCCTATGCGTTGTTTGGTTTGCGAGAACACCGGGAAGAACTGGACCTCGTCCATTCGCATTGTTGAAAGCACCCGGAAATGCTTGCCTCAATTCTGTCATGACCTGATCCTGTCGTGAGAGGTAGCCCATAATAACTTTTTGTTGCTCCCTCAGGATCCTGGCTGTTTCAACGACGTGCTCTTCTTCGGCATCATCAGGAGTTGTCTCTCGAACATGTCGTGGATATCACCGGCCATGGACCGGTGTTGTCTCATCGCCCTCGTTGTGGGTATCACTGATGGATTCTTCGTGTTGAGGCTGATTTCCTTGGGCCTCAACATTGTGCGTGATGTTCACATCATTATCTGCCATTTTCTATAATTTTTGCTAAGAACAAAGAATCAAATATGTTAGTAATAGATGCAAGGATCATCTAAATTCCACAATTGTCTATGCCCCATGGTGGACGTCAAACTGTTTATTCGTAAAACGATACAGTTGAATTTATACATGATTTATAGAAAAGTGAATCGATTTAATCCAAAAATAAAAAATTAATTAAATAAGAATATAAGACTTAGCATTGAAATCGAGATAAGACAAAAGAGATCCTAATTCTGGAGGTAGCAGTAACATTATCAATAAGCAACAACAGCCCAGTATAATCCCACAAGTGGGGTTTGGAGAGGGTAGTATGTACGCAGACCTTACTCCTACCTCGAGGGGCAGAGAGGCTGTTTCCAGGAGACCCTCAGCTCAAGAAAGCACCAAGTGATGATATATTAGTAACATCGATAAACTCATAATAAAATAACATAAAATACATAACATAACATAAAGGAACCTAAAATAGCAAAATATCAGCAATATAAGAGAATATAGTAAATACGAGCGTGATGGAAGGTAAACTAATACCCATCGCATAAAGCCCTGCATCAGTAGCTGACCAGTAGTATCTTAAGCCTAACTCCTAACTGGCTAGGCTCACTCTAGCATTCTTTAGAAATATTCACAACTTCCCCCTAACCTTCAACCTTAATGTTCAACCTCCATAATTCCCTGTGTAGGGTCACGTCCTCAGTAATCCTAAGTCGCGCCATGTCCCGCTTGATCACCTCTCCCCAATACTTCTTAGGTCCCCCTCTACCTCTTCTCGTACCTACCACCGCCAATCGTTCACACCTCCTCACAGGTGCATCAGTGCTCCTCCTCTGAATGTATAACATAAGTTTGTCAGAAATTTCGTCCCTTTACAATGGCTGTCAAGCCCACTATTTATAGTTGTACCTAGGCCATAAGGTCCTAGGATCAAGCCCCTGGTAAATCACGATTATGGGGCCACTTGAAGAATGTGTAACGACAGAATATGAATGTCATATTCTCTGTAACGGACTACGTATTTAATGCTATAGAATATTCTCCATTACATGCTAATGGGTGACAGACATTTATTTTCTCTTTTTGAACATCATTCCCTTCGGGAATTAATGAAACTGCTGCCTTCGGACTTGATTGTCATTTACCTCGCTTTCCATTTGCCTTCGGCTCCACATGTCGCATTATTATGCGAGCATTTAATATGAACATATTTTACCCTATACAATTAGGTACCATGATCATTGTTTTGAGTGAACTAAAAAGTACTTTATTTGATAAAAAAAGAAAGTTCTTTTATAGCTATGGAAACTTGAGTTGTTTGAACAATAAACTTATGAATAATAATCCCCGGAGGTTCGGTGTTAGCACTCGAGATGTTAGTGTTAACAACATGAAAGTAAGAGTCAGAATTATAAATGTAAATACGTTTTAACCATATATATTCACAATGACAAAACTCAATATATTTTTTATAAAAGAGATAAGAAGTACATAAGCTATCATATCATCCATTCTTAACTATTTATAGTAAATTCTTACTCTATTTTTGCAAGTTATCATATCGTGCTTAGTATAAAGAATTACTCCCTCTTTCTTAAATGATGTGCCGTGATTTTTAAAAATTTCGATTATTTGTCATTTTATACATTTAAGATAAAACTAATTTTTTTTTTCTAATTTTACTCTTAATACTAATTGTTTTTGAAGATGAAGATGACACATAAATAGAATAAATATTCAATGAAGAGAGATTATATATTAAGATATAAATAAGGGTAAAATAGTCAAAAAATCTTTCTAATTAATATTTCTTAAGAGCCGTGTAAAAGAGAAATACGACAAATAATTTGAGATGGAGGGAGTACTATGTTATAGATCAATTTTACGTAATGTTAAAAAAACGAATATATATTATTAGTGTACAAAATTTAAACACTCCATAGAAGCCCCTTTCTATGCCTACTAGTTGGGGTGTACAAACCGAACCGGAAAATCACACCAAACCGAATAGTCAAACCATCGATTAAAAACTCGATTAGGTTTGGTTTGATTTGATTTGGTATTGAGTAAAAAAAATCCGAACCAAACCGACATATAATATATAAGTTTATATATATATTTTAAAGAATTTTCTTTAAAAAATATCTAGAAATATTTGTGATTCTCTTATGGGATGTAATATTTAGTCTCTATTTTTATTAACTTTAAATAATTATTTTATGATTACTTTCTTATCAAATGTTAGTGAAATGCGTCAATCTCTTTGTTCTTCCATAATCATATGTCAAGATCTATTAAATTTTTATATTTTTTCCGATTTTGAAGTGCTATTTCGATAAGTTAAAAGTTAAATAGAATATATCATTACATAGGTATCATATTGATTTTTATGCTTAACTATTAAATTCAGTTAACCTGAAAATGTACGTCAATGAAAAATTATTGTCAGACAACTAAAAAAATAACTTTCATATACTACTAAGAAACTTTTCTCATAAGAATATGTTAATAGATCATATGTCTGTCAATTTTTTCAATTTTTACTAAATATTTGTTTACTTATAAAAAATTTAACAAAGTAAGATTGAAATAATATTCATGTAACAAAAAAAAAACCCGAAAAACCCGACAAAATCTAACAAATCCAAACTAATATAGTTGATTTGACTTGATTTTGATTAAAATCAAACCAATCTGGTCCATGTACACCCCTCCTACCAGCCAAAGAAAATCTTTTTTGCTCTTTCTAATTTCTTTCCCCTTTTGGAAGGCTCACATAAACTGACAAAGGAGTTTCCTTTTTCTTTACATAGGATCTCATTAATTAACTAGTAGTAATTAATTAAATTGAGTTGTCTTGCATGTTTACTGAACTTTTGTCTTCCCGAGCCAGAATGAGGTCTCCATTTGACCCTTCGCGAAACACAAGAGGCCACGTTCTACATTTGGAGCCGTCGCTCTTTTTATTTTTAATTCCAAATACAAATAAAATACAGCACATTAAACTTTTTTAAAAGAGATTTTCTTAATCTAAATTAATTAATGTTTTTCTTTATCTTTAAGTTTGGTTACCCCGGCCATTAATAAAATTAGTGACTAAGTACAACTCTTTGTCTTTATCTTTATCTTTGGTTAGTCGTTTACTTTGAGCAGACCCTCATATAAAATGGGAACACCATTATTTTTAGAAGAATATTTAATCTCCTTTCACTACTTGCTATGCTACTCTTTCACAAAGTTAAAAAAGTCTTATCATTTTCATCTCATTCGTTGTTACTCCAGTCAATTTTAATAGTTAACCTAAATAATGCTTTCGATTTTCCAGTCAATTTCTTTATAGTTATGCTAAATTGAGGGCTCTTAATACTCGAAAGTATATGCGTTATCTATCTTCTTAAAAGAAATTAAATTATCTTAATTATTTGTAACCACGACATATTACTTAGTAAGGCGGAAAAAAAATTACATTCGGTGTTTGCACAACATCGATAAACATAACATGTATCTTTTACATATTGTATTTCAGTAGATTACTTAAACATGATTAATTAATCTGACTTGGTGTGAATGCTGGCTAATTGTGAATAAGTTTTACCGGTAAATTAAAGAGTAACAGATTTTATACCTATATCATTCATAGTAATGTAATTAAGAGATTAATCTGAGAGCTAGATTTCGTATTAAAAGAATATTGTCGCATCTGTTTTCTTTCCACAAAATGCCATATAGCCCCTAACTAGGGAAGTAATGATTGGCTTGCTTTCAAGCCCAACTTTTTCCACTCTATAAATAGCCTCAAATCTGCCCACAAACATCAAGCCCACAAATCTTTTTTTTCTCTCTTACTAGAAGTGAGCCTTTGGCATAAACTAGAGAGTAATACACCACCATGGCTATGGTGGTATTAGTACTTGTCGTATGTATCTTTATGTCACTGAAAATTGCCTACGAAACTCTATCATGTTATTGGCTAACCCCAAGACGTATCAAGAAAATCATGGAAAAACAAGGAGTGCGTGGTCCGAAACCTCGGTTTCTTGTTGGCAACATCTTAGATATGGCTTCTTTTGTTTCAAAATCAACCAAAAATGACATGGACTCTATTCACCACGACATCGTTGGTCGCCTTTTGCCGCATTACGTCGCCTGGTCTAAGATTTATGGTAATATTAATTTCACCCCTTCCTATTCCTATTGCATGTGTGCTAGTAATTCAGAAAAATATATTTATTATAACAGGAAAAAGATTCATTTACTGGAATGGAACAGAGCCGAGAATGTGCTTAACGGAAGCAGAATTAATCAAAGAGCTTTTCTCCAAATACAGCACTGTTTCTGGGAAATCATGGCTACAACAACAAGGTTCCAAACATTTCATCGGCCGTGGTCTTTTGATGGCTAACGGCGATGCTTGGTACCATCAACGCCACATTGTTGCTCCCGCTTTCATGGGAGACAAACTTAAGGTTTACACTGTCAGCATATAAAAATTAAGTTTTTTCCAATATTTTGGATGGGAATAAAATGGTCATTTAATTAATGGAGTTTTAATGATGAGCAGAGTTATGCGGGGTACATGGTGGAATGCACTAAAGGGATGCTCCAATCACTAGGAAATGCAGTTGAATCAGGTCAGATGGAGTTCGAGATTGGAGAGTACATGACTCGGCTCACTGCAGATATCATATCAAGAACTGAGTTTGACAGTAGCTACGAGAAAGGAAAACAAATATTCCATTTATTAACACTTCTGCAGCACCTTTGCGCACAAGCTAGTCGGCACTTGTGCTTTCCTGGTAGCAGGTAATTTTATTTAGTGCTCACTTAACCATTCTTTCTATTCTCTTATTTTTTTTCGTTCTGTACTAAGAATAGATTTTGGATTCTTTATTTGATAGAAAATGCCCATCTCTAGATGAGTTTTCTTGTTTCTTTTCTTTTTCCCTTTTCAGATTCTATTATACTTTTTCTAGTTCACAAATGATTGGTTAATCGTTAACATAAATTCCAGAATATTTGAAACGTTAAAGACTACTAAGAAAAAAAGGAAAATACAGTTTCGGTTCTTGGAATTGACAGGTGTTACTCTACTTCCGAGTAATCTCATCAATGTGATATGCATTGGCGGATGGACGGTATAATTAATGGGACAATTGGACCCAAAATCCCACCACAATGGCGGATTTTGATTAAAAAAATTGAATCCACCTTTTCGTCACTGAGCATATATATATATATATGTATATGTATATGTAATTTTCAGAAAATATTAAATTCTGATCCATAATTATAATGACATAATAGGATTGAACTCGTGAAATTTAACCATAGATTCACTTCCTATTGACATGTCTTAAAAATGGTTTACTAAGCTGGGCAGACATTAATTAATTGAGTATTGTTAATTTGTTTTTCCACAGGTTTTTGCCAAGCAAATATAACAGAGATATAAAAGCATTAAAAATGGAAGTGGAGAGGCTACTAATGGAGATAATACAAAGCAGGAAAGATTGTGTAGAAATAGGAAGAAGCAGCTCATATGGGAATGATTTGTTAGGAATGTTATTAAATGAGATGCAAAAGAAAAGAAGCAGCAATGGATTCAGTTTGAATTTGCAGCTAATTATGGATGAATGCAAGACATTTTTCTTTGCTGGACATGAGACCACTGCCCTTTTGTTAACTTGGACTTCTATGTTATTAGCAAGTAATCCCTCTTGGCAAGATAAAGTTAGAGATGAGGTCACCCAAGTCTGCAAAAGAGATCCACCCACTGTTGAACATCTTCCAAAGCTTACTTTGGTAAGTAACAACTTTTTTTATTATACCTATTCTACTACAAGTAATGGTTTTTTTTTTATTGTGGTCACTATAAAAAATCGTCAAAAAGACTCAATGCTGAAGGTCAATATATAGTCCAATCGCTGAAACTTATGAGTAGCGATACTTAAAAAATACTACTTTTCGTGGTGATTTTAGCCATTTATAAACTAAAAATAAATAAATTCAAAGAGATCGCCGCTAAAAAATTAAGCGTCTTGTACGATTTTCAAAAGGAGTCTTTGGATGGACTCGTTTGAGTGTGGTGATTGTAGGACTAGTCTCGATTTGTGTACGTGGGATTAATTTAAAGTATTCCACATTTTGACAGTTCTTTTTTCTTTTCTTTTTTCCCCAATTTGACATTATTTATTGAGAGAGGAATGGAATTACGAAATATAAAGATTATCACGCTTGAGTGTCCAACTGTCAACAAGCTCTAACTTGAAACTTGTTCTTGATCAATAAATTCCTTTCTTTAGATCTTGCTGCATATATAGCTTTGCTGGCACTGAGCAGTAGCTTGGCAAATTTTGAAGCCACATAAAAATATTTAACTATTATTTTACATAATCATGTAAGAAAATGGTGGTAGTAAGTTCATTCACTGAAAATCAGAATAATGATTTAAATACTGTTACCTCTTTTTGGCTCCTCATTCTTCGTTGACTATTAATGTCATTACATTTTTTGTAGTCTGTAGTAGCACGGTTCATATTTTTTTTTTTTTTAAATTTAACTTATATATACTGATAGTGTAAATTAAAAAAGTTCATTTTTTTGCAGTTAAACATGGTAATCAACGAGTCGCTTAGACTCTATCCACCAGCTTCTGTACTTCCTAGAATGGCATTTGAGGATTTCAAATTAGGTGACCTTCATATTCCAAAGGGTTTATCAATTTGGATTCCAGTACTTGCCATACATCATAGTGAAGAAATATGGGGAGAAGATGTTAATGAATTCAGGCCTGATCGTTTTGCTTCTAAGTCTTTTGCTGCCGGCCGGAATTTTCTCCCGTTCGCCGCCGGTCCCCGGAATTGTGTTGGCCAATCTTTTGCTTTAATGGAAGCCAAGATCATATTAGCCATGTTAATATCCAAATTTCGGTTCACCATTTCAGAGAATTATCGCCATGCACCTGTAATTGTCCTCACAATTAAGCCTAAATATGGGGTTCAAATCAAGTTGACAACTTTGACTCCTTGAGAAATTTTTGGCCTAGAGGATTATTTTCCTTTTTTTTTTCAATAATTTTTTTTTTATTAAGAGGAGATTTTGAGGAGGATGGAAACTTGAAAAAATAGTACCGACGATACAAGTAGCTCCGTTATTTAATATATAATATTAGATCGAGATGAGTTTAAATGAAATGATATGGTTTGTGAAAATTCATACAATCTGCCCCAAATTGCTTTTACTTTTAGCCTGTTTTTATTATTATTTTGTGGAAAGTCAAGATTAGTTGTGATTATGCAGAGAAAAGGAGTGATCATGCTAAACAAACAAAAAAAAGAATATCCCGATACATTAAGCACTTGCTATGCGCGGGGTTCGAAAAAGTATCGGATACATAGTGTTACTCTGTATTTTTACAAGAGACTGTTTATACGGCGCAAACCCCTAACCTTTTCATCGCATAAGAGTAACTTTACAAGTTGTGTCAAGACTCCATTCAAATGCTAAACAAAAGATAAGTGAATAGAAAGGGAGGAAGAGATTGGGACTATGCCTTTTGAGGTTGATGAATTATCATTTATTCAGTGGGCTCAGAAAAAGATGGTTAGGATATTAGAATAAGAAGCCAGGACAAGAAAAGATATGATTAAGTTGATGAGGGTCTTTTTTTGGATAAGCACCCAGAAATTCATTAATTAAGTAATCACAACACAAAAGTTGATATTGGTTAAAAAGGTGTTTTTTTTTTTTTTTTTTTTGATGCCAACATAAATTTTTAAACTTTGATAATGTTTTGATTCTTCTATATATACCTTTTCCCCCAACTCAACTGATTCAACATAGTGCTCACTTTTCAAGTCGAAAAATTATATATAGACCAACTTGGATTTATTTTTAACAAAAAGGGTAGGGTAGGAAAATTAAGAACCTTTATCACACCCCATCACCTGTCTACACCCTCTGGCCAATTCCATCAATATATGTTACTAACTACTATGTATTACTCCTCTACATTTATTAATTTGTTTAATAATTTAAAATCTGATATTTATTAGATTTGAACGTGATGAATAATGAATCAATTCTCTGTTTTTTTCAATTAAATAACAAGCTTGATTTTCTAATAAAATTCGAATTAGAAACGTATACCTACTACACACCTTTGGTATTGAATCAAAGCCATGAGCTATGTTTCTTAAATTGTTCAATTTGTCTTCTTCACTTATGAAGATTTTAGCCCAAAATGTTTGAGAAACCGAATGCACACGCTATTTTGTTAAATTTGTGGAACGAGACAAAATTTAGAAGGAGCGAACAAACACAACTAAGAACAAAGAAGAGAAAGTTGGGGAAAAAAATAATTCTTCATTTCTGTTATATAACAACTGTACAGTAACATGTTCTCTTTTATACAAGTATAACCAAATTTAGCTAGCAGAATCTTTTGATAAACCATCGCTAATCTGTCGCTAAATGAGATTAGCGACGAATTTTTCTGTTTAGCTACAGAATTTGTCCGTCGCTAAAACCTGATTTTTTTAGCAGTGATTACATTATAGGCAGCAACCTTGTAGGGTCCCCCAAACATCCATGTGAATTAGTTGAAAAGTTTAAACATTTCTTGTAGTACTTAGTGGAAATGGCATTCTAGTTTGCCTTGCCAAGGGGAAAATCTCACACCTATGAGCAATATTAAAGTCTATACCGTTTCTAAAATATTGTAATTTCCTAAGAACTGGCAGAGGTACATGACCCATTCTCTTGTGCCATATATCTGGATCTCCTTATTGATAACTGCAAAGGCTTTGCAAGAATGAAACATGTTGTGTGACTTCACTGAGGTCATGATGTACAACCCATCTTCCACCCTACCAGTCTCCATCACCCTCCCAGACAAGAGGTCCTGAAATGCTCAAAATGTAGGAAAGTAGGAAGCAAAACAATTCATGTCTTTTGTCACCTTGGAGACAGATAAAAGATTGAACTTGAAGGCAAGAATACATAGAACATTATTAATAGTGTCATCTTTTGACAATTGACAATCCCCTATGTGAATAATTTTGGCAAAATCCCCTGTTTGTAGCTTAACTTGTCCTATGTTTTCCGTTTGTGTTCCATGATACAATAATTTTTTATTTCCTATCATAAAGTTTGTAGCTCCTGCATCTACAATCCACTTAGGAATGCTAATATTGTTGTAAATAAAAGTTATGTCGTTGCTGCCACACTGCCACTTGATTTATCAATTGAGCTTTTGTTTAATTGTTGTAGGATCTGAGAATATTGTTCATTTGTGAACATGTATGTTGGAACTCCTTTATTTGCTTTCTGTGAGACATTGCTTTCTATCTGCGTTGCATTAGCTCTTCTATTAGGCTTAAAATCAGATGGCTAGCCCACTATTTTATAGCAATTATCCTTTGAATGACCTGATTTGTTATAGAATTCACATTTCATCAACATGTAGCAGCCTGCCTTTGTATGCCCCTTCTGGCGACAATACTCACATTCTATGCCAAAATTCTTCCTTGACTTATTCCCTGAATGTGTGGTAAACATAGCAGTAGGCTCAACCTGTCATGTATGTGCATTGAAGTTGTTGCCTGAAATTATTCTTCTGCTTTCATCTTGAACTATCATAGCATATGCTTGGTTAATGGAATGGACATTAGGAATCATCAAAATCTGACTTCTAGCTTGCTCAAAACTGTCGTTCAACCCCATTAAGAACTGCAATAACCTCTATAATTTCAACTGTTCAACATAATCATTAACAGGAGGTGGTGGTAATATAGCATCATATTCAGCCCATAGCTCAGTTAATTTTGTAAAATAGATAGAAACAAACGATATCCTATATGTAGAAGTGAAAATTTCTTTGTGCAAGTAATAGAGCCTCAAAGCATCTACTTTGTCAAACCGTTCCTTAAGTTGTGCCCAAACTGTTTGAGCATTCTCTGAGAATAGAACACCAAAAAGTAGGTGTGAATTAACATTGCTCATCAACCACGAAGTAACAACGGCATTACAACGATCCCACTGATGAGTGAATCCTGGTCCAAAATCACTTTTCGAGGTAGTACCGTCTACCAAACAGAGTTTATTCTTTCCTAGAAGAGCTACTTTCATTGCTCGATTTCACAACGTATAATTCTCCAATTCCATTTAATAACAAACCAATCGATAACAAACCTGGTCCATCAGATAGATGTAAGTAGAATAGGTGATTATGGTCGAGAACGAAGTTCTCGCTATTCACAGTTCTAGTTGATGCTGCAACTGCGGTGGTGCTATCGCCAGAATTGTCATCAATCTCCATGGAAAATTGCATAAATCCACTCACAATTGCACAATCAAATAAAAATTAGGGTTTCGATCACAGATCGCCGTTCCCGATTTTGAAAGAAATTAAAGATATTGAGGAAAAGTTGAAGCTAATTCTCTCGATTTACTTCAAATCTGCAAAGAAATCTCTAGAATCACTTAGTAATCCGCTCTGATACCATGTTAAATTTGTGGAACAAGACAGAATTTAGAAGGAGAGAACAAACGCAGCTAAGAACAGAGAAGAGAAAGTTGGGGAAGAAAATAATTCTTCATTTCTATTATATGACAACTGTACAGTGGCATGTTCTCCTTTATACAAGTATAATCAATCTAACTAACTTCTAACTATAGTTGGCTAAACTATGGTTAAGTTATGTTACACCACTAACCACATCATTTATACAATTACTACTACTCTCAATATATTTCTATAATTTTTATTATTATTTAGAGGTGAAAAACTTCTTTATTCTACCGTACAATTCTCTAGATGTGAATTAAAGCACGAATGGTAATTCAATATAGATCTCTCGACAAAACGTGCTATTTAAACAAAAGACAAAAAGATCAAGTCATTAACTCCCATAATATTTTTCAGCTGTCAAATAATTTTAAAAATATTTTTATTTCTCGAGATTATACAAATATTGTTTATTTGCATTAGTCATCCCTAGGTGCATGTAACACCTTGTTTAGGACTTCTTTTGAGTCAGTTGACTTGCTGTAAAAATTTTACGGTGATTTTTCAAATGCTTGGTGAGATAACTTTATAAAGGATTATTTATTCATGATTTTAAAGAAATTTTATTTTCTTATTTTAGAATGGATAATGTTAATTTTTTTTCTAAGTGATACCTAAAGTTTATATCCAATAAATTCAGAAGTTTCAATTTTAATTTTTCATGCAAGTTAAAGTTTGAATTAATTAAGAATGAAAATAGAGTATGTAATTAGATATGTACTTAAACAACAGCAGCTGATGCGGTAAGTTGTCTTGTCTACGGACGTTGTACTGACGACAAAAAGAATCTCCCTCACTAATGTTCGAAGAATTCACTTCCAATTCCCATCAAGTAAAAAGAAGAGAACTGGTATTCGTCTTGTCTAATCACTAGCAAAAGGAAAGTGATAAATTTCTACAGTTGCCATATTTGTTTTGGCATTTGGAACAATCAGACCTTTATGGTGTTTGGTCCGTGGGACAAGTAACAATAATTCTAGGATATACTCCTTCCGTTTCAATTTATGTGAATCTATTTCCTTTTTAGTCCGTGCCAAAAAGAATGACCCATTTCCTTATTTGGAAACAAATTACCTTTACACAATATTTTATAGCCACATAAAATATATGTGCCTCATTTTACACCACAAGATCCAAAATCTTCTCTCTTTTCTTAAATTCCGTGCATAGTCAAATGAGTTCACATAAATTAAAACGGAGGGAGTAATATAAGATTGTTTCATTCTATATTTGGTTATAAATATATATTAGTTTTGAGAATCATATAAGGTGCGATAACTAATCCCGTGCTGTATCCTAACCGATGAAATAACCTCGTCTATCCCATTTCGACAACGAAACAACGTATTAGTGGCATACACAAAACTTTTTACTCAGGTGAGATCGCCTTATAAACACAATTTAATTTACAAATGGGATTAAGTCTGGGATTATGATAGTTGTAACTTTTAGGTATCTTCATATTCTAAACTGATAGCTGTTTCAAATTATTTTTAAGTGGTGTCAATTTATTGTAAATAATATTTGAAAATTCTTCGTAAAGGCATGTTGGATGAGACTCCTTACTGAAAGGTGTTTTCGACTCGATTCTTACTGAATTATACGTCAAGAATTTTGACGTTAATCTAACCCCTTTTGAATGTCTGAAATTTCGTTTAATTTGAAGAAGTAGTTTAGCATTTTTTTGTTTAACCATTTGATCCGCATAACTCAAATTTTTTTGGCCTGACTAATTTAAATTCACGCCAGATAAAATTCATTTAAAGGAAAGTTTCTCTATAAAAAAATTTATTTTTAAAACTCAAACTCAATAACTTAATTAAAAGTAGAGAGACTTTATTACCTTTTTTAAAACGATGATTGAAGTAATTTAGCTAAAATAAGCAAAACGGAAATAAAAAATTTAAGACGGCAAGTCAATGCATTGGAAAGGATTTTTCTATTCCAGACAATGTTATGGATCTTGAGGTCGAGTGTTAACACACTCCTAAATATATGAATAAAATAAACAAAGCCGTCAGAAAATAAAAGACCCTTCTCTGTTTATAATAATGAATTAGCGCACTCACACTCATAAAAGAATTTATCCTATGATAATGATTAGATGATAACACTTCACCACTTATTTTATTCATTTCCTTGCACGAGTGAATCTAAAGTGCCTTTAAGTTGATGGCTACAATAAACACTTTCTTTTATTCTGATCGTTTTTTTACAAATTCTTTTTTCCCCTACCCCAGTAAAAAGATAATACTAATTGTAGTGAAATTTTCAAGCTAGTGACCAGCCCTAGTGAACTGACCATGGTTAGGTTTGTACACTGATTATTTGAGATCGCACAAATTAAAAAGAGAAAAAGAAATGACTTATTTTACCAAGGAAAAAGAATGAGCAATAAGTTTAATATACTTCAATAAGGGAAGATCAGAAACATCATACGATATAATCAGTAACGACTAATGAGTAAACAATATAACCGACACTAGGCCTAAGAATTAAACTGTGGAATATGAACGGAAATTATTTTTTCTAGAAAATAATTTTAGGTGTTTACTTAGTTAGTAAAGATTATTTTTAGGAAAAATAAATTTTAAAAATGAGCAAATCTGGGAGAGTTTTAATGAAATTTTGAATATTTAATGTCAGAAGTGATAATAATATTTAAATATTAATTGGAGCAAGTAATATAAGGCTAAAGTTAACATACATGTAAAGAAAATGCGCAGATGAATGAGAGATTATTTTTCTCTGATAACCAAAAAGAAAATAATTTCCTCATAAAAAATATTTTCTTTTAAAATGACTTCTGTTATAGAGTATGTATTTCAAGCACAATATCGTACAAAGATAACGTCTGTTCAGCTTAGAATGGAGCCAAATATGGAAGAGGAAACCTACAAAAACCGGTCATTTCCAAATTTCCAAAATCCTAGCTAGCATTCTAAACCTCTTTGCATTTTAGTTCTCTTTACAGGGAAAATGGTGGAGAAGATCACAAGGGACAAACATACCTAATCAACCACGAAGACTCAAATTGTTTTGACTCTTCGAATTAATTAGTTCTTAAATCTAATTCCCATCCCTAATCCCATGATTAGACAGCTCCTTTTGGAGTCAAACTAGGGCCCTTAATAATCACCCCCTTGATTAAATATGTTTCAACTCATGCTTAAGATTTAAGATTTGTGCTCCACCATCATCTTCATCACTTTAACCACCTTCCCCCGCCACCAAGCCTTGCTCCCATAACTTTACCTGTAAAGTCTTTACTTAAATAACTTTTTTGGGGTTTATAATGTACATTTCTCCATTATAATATGCTATATTAATAGATTTTTGTGGTCCGACTTCTTCTCGAACCCCGCATATAACGGGATTTTAGTGCATCGAACCATCTTTTTAATATGCTAAATTAAGACAATCTTTCCTTTACTTTTAACAAGTTATTGTGAATTGAAATTTTTCGTACGCTATCTTCCAGTTCTGTGTATAATTATAAACTTAAGTGGCTGAAAATCACTTCATAATGAAATTCCCTCCTGCAATACCCATATTAAAAATGTAAGTAACCTTTTCTGTTGCACTTAAAAGTCGAATCCAAAATTTAAAGTCGTTGGACCCTATTCAGGGTGATCTTTGTATATGGATAAAACCGGGGTAACATGTATCCTGATTTTCCGGTGGGTCAAACGAAGCAAAGGCATGACTATATGGGATCGGAATCGAAGCCGGGATGTCTCGTATTAAGGCCCGAACGGAGTGTTCGCCACCGGGCTTGATAAGAAAACATTTCCCCGATCCTGAAACGAGCTCTGAGGCCTCGGAAAGCACGGCAACTGTTACATACGATTAATAGAGGGCCACGATATCCGCACCCCATCGGATATCACCGCGCAGGTCTCACCCAACATCGATAGCGAATCAGTAATTGACGAGAATGGAGGATTTTTACATTTTTTAGAATTGTACCAGAGGTGAAACTCTCCTATTTAACGAGGAAGCTTTTTTTTTTGATAGCACACATTTGTACCACGTATATCAAGGCAATACAAACTTGTTTCTCTACTTCTTAGTTATTGAAAAGTTCTTACGTTAATCATAGTTCTTCATACACATTTAGATTCAAATCGAGGGTGTGGTCGAGGGCGAAACTACTATTAAGCCTAAATCCTAGCCCAGACTTAACGTCACAACTGGTTTGGTTATATATCTTTTCTTTTCTAAAATTCTTGATCACTTGTATTGAATAAAATCACGTACAAAATCGATTTTTATCTATTTTTAAGGGTAAACAGTTTGACGCCCACTGTGGGGCTAAGGATAATAATGGTGATTTGATACAAATTTTCATAAAACACTCTATTTTATGCTTATTCATTAAAGTTTTAATTTCAGGTCAGCTTAAAAATATCAAACTCTCAGTCTGCTCATTTGAACGTTGATGTAAAGCCCCAGAGATTTTTTGCCCCAAACTAATTCTATTCCTGTACAAGCTTTAAGTTAGACATAAGGATATTCAAATACTAGAAAGGGTGTATGACAACTACGTTTTACATTTAAACTTATACCAATCTTTAAAATATCTAAAACAACATCGAATTAACCATGGATTCGAGCCTAAGAACTCTAAAAACTCTCAAATTACGCTTTCGATCAAAAAGTCTATCAAATCTTGTCCGAATGACCTGAAATTTCACACACACGTCACATTCAACATTAGGGAGCTACTCCAACTTCCGGAATCCCATTCTGACCCTTAGATCAAAATCTCACTATCGAACCGGAAACTTCCAAAAACTCAACTTTCAGCATTTCAAGCCTAAATTAGCTACGGACCTCCAGAACACAATCCGAACATGCCCCTTAGCCCGAAATCACCCAACGGAGCTAACGGAACCAGCAGAATTCCATTCCGAGGCCGTCTTCACACTGTTCCAACTACAGACCAAATTCCACAACTTAAACTCTCAATTAGGGACTAAGTGTCCCAAAACTCTCTGAAACTCCAAATAAACCCTCCTGGCAACTCACAATAGCCGAAAAAAATACGGGAAAAGCAGTTAATAGGGGATCGAGGCGTTCTTAAAATGACCGACCGGGTCGTTACATCCTCCCACACTTAAACATTTGTTCGTCCTCGAACGAGCATAGAGACATACCTGAAGTAGTGAAAAGATAAAGGTAACGGTTGCGCATATCCTGCTTGGTCTTCCAGGTCGCCTCCTCGACCGGCTGACCCCGCCACTGAACCTTTACTGATGCAATGTTCTTTGACCTCAGCTTCCGAACCTGCCTATCCAATATCGCCACTGGCTCCTCGACATAAGATAGATCCTTGTCCAACTGGACTGAACTGAAATCCAACACGTGTGACGAATCATCGTGACACCTCCGGATCATAGAAACATGAAATATCGGATGAACTCCTACCAAGCTGGGAGGTAAGGCAAGCTCATAAGCAACCTCCCCAACACGTCTCAATATCTCAAAAGGACTAATAAACCTCGGACTCAGTTTCCCTTTCTTCCCAAATCTCATAATGCCCTTCATAGGCAAAACTCGAACCAGAACCCGCTCTCCAACCATATAGGAAACATCACGAACCTTCCGGTCCACATAACTCTTCTATCTAGACTGGGTTGTATGGAGGATATCCTGAATCACCTTAACCTTTTCCAAGCATCCTACACCAAGTTTGTGCCCAATAATCTAGCCTCGCCCAGCTCAAACCATCCCACCGGGGATCTACACCGCCTACCATATAAAGCCTCATACGGTGCCATCTGAATGCTGGATTGATAGTTGTTGTTGTAAGCAAACTCTGCCAATGGCAAGAACTGATCCCAAGACCCTTCAAACTTAATCACACATGCATGAAGCATATCCTCAAGAATCTGATTAGTGCGCTTGGACTGTCCGTTCGTCTGAGAGTGAAATACTGTACTCAACTCCACCCGAGTACCCAAGTCATGTTGAACGACCCTCCAAAATCGCGATGTGAACTGAGTACCTCTATCCGAAATGATGGAAAATGGAATACCATGCAGACAAACAATCTCCCGGATATAAATCTCCGCCAACTGCTCTGAAGAATAAGTAGTACACAAAGGAATGAAATACGCGGACTTGGTCAGCTAATCCACAATCACCCAAATGGCATCGAACTTCCTTAAAGTCCGTGGGAGCCCAACTACAAAGTCCATGGTGATCCGCTCCCACTTCCACTCCAGGATCTCTATCTGCTGAAGCAACCCACTCGATCTCTGGTGCTCATACTTCACCTACTGATAACTGAGGCACCAAGCTACAAACCCAACTATGTCTTTCTTCATCCGCCTCCACTAACAGTGCTGTCTCAAATCCTGATACATCTTCGTGGCCCCGGATGAATGGAATACCGTGAGATATGGGCCTCCTCTAAAATTAACTATCGAAGCCCATCAACTTTGGGTACACAGACCCAACCCTACATCCTCAACACCAAATCATCACCAATAGTCACATCTCTTGCATCACCGTGCTGAACCTTATCCTTGAGGACAAGCAAATGAGGGTTATCAAATTGACGCTCCCTAATACGATCAAATAAGGAAGATCAACAAACCACACAAGCTAGAACACGACTGGGCTCCAAAAGATCCAATATCACAAACTGGCTGGCTAAGGCCGGAACATCCATCGCCATAGACCTCTCCGATGCTGGTAAATAAGCCAAACTCCCCAAACTCTCTGCCCGGCGACTCAAAACATCGGCCACCACATTGGCCTTGATCGGGTGATACAAAATAGTGATATCATAGTCTTTCAACAACTCTAACCACCTCCTATTTTAGATCCTTTTGCTTGAATAGGTGCTGCAAGCTCTAATGATTAGTATAAATCTCACAAGGAACACAGTACAAATAATGACACCAGATCTTCAGGGCATGAACAATGGCAGCTAACTCGAGATCATGGAAACGATAATTCTTCTCATGCACCTTCAACTGTCTAGACGCATAGGCAATCAACCTATCGTCCTGCATCAAAACCGCTCCAAGGCCAATACTCGAGTCATCACAATAGACAGTGTAAGACCCTGAACTTGTAGGTAATATCAAAATTGGAGCTGTAGTCAAAGCTGTCTTGAGATTCTGAAAGCTCACCTCACACTCTTCTATCCACTAGAATGGAGCATCCTTCAGGGTCAGCTTGGTAATAGGGGCTGAAATCGATGAAAAACCCTCCACAAAATGACAGTAATAACCAGCCAAGCTAAGAAAACTGCGGATCTCTGTAGTTGAGAATGGTCTGGGCCAACTCTACACTGCCTCTACTTTCTTCGGATCCCCTTGAATACCTTCACTCGATACCACGTGGCCTACGAATGCCATAGAATCAAACCAAAACTTGTATTTCGAGAACTTAGCATATAACTTCTTCTCTCTCAAGGTCTGAAGCACTGTCCTCAGATGCTGCTCATGATCTTCCCGACTCCAGGAATACACTAGAATATCATCAATAAAGACAATGATGAACGAGTCAAGATATGACCGGAACACACTGTGCATCAAATGAATAAAGGCTATTGGGGCATTGGTCAGCCCAAATGACATAACAAGGAACTCGTAATGACCATACTGAGTCCTGAAAGCAGTCTTCAGGATATCTGGCTCCCAAATCTTCAACTGATGGTACCCTGAACGCAAGTCAATCTTAGAAAGCACTCGTGCACCCTGTAACTGGTCAAACAGATCATCAATACGAGGAAAAGGGTAACAGTTCTTTACTGTAACTTTGTTCAACTAGCGATAATCAATAGATATATGCATAGAACCATCCTTTTTCTTCACAAACAAGATAGGAGCACCCCAAGGTGATACACTAGGCCGAATAAAAACCTTATCAAGCAATTCCTGTAACTGATCCTTTAACTCCTTCAACTCAGGAGAGGCCATACGATACAGAGGAATAGAAATGGGCTGAGTGCCCGACAATAGATCAATGCCAAAATCAATATCTCTATCGGGCGGCACGCCAGGAAGATCAGCTGGAAGCACATCAGGAAAATCCCGTACTACTAGGACTGAATCAATTGTAGGGGTATCAATACTGACATCTCTCACATAAGCTAGATATGCGTCACACCCCTTTTCAACCATACGCTAAACCTTAAGGAAAGAAATAACTCTATTGGAAATGCGATCTAAAGTACCCCTCCACTCAACTCTCGGAACACCTAGCATAACCAACATCACGGTTTTGGCATGACAATCAAGAATAGCATAATGTGGTGACAACTAGTCCATGCCCAAGAAAACATCAAAATCTAACATGCTGAGCAATAACAAATCAGCTCTAGTCTCAAAACCACTAAGAGCAATCAAACATGACCGATAAACGCGGTCCACAACAAGAGAATCTCCCACATGAGTAGAAACATAAACAAGGGTAATCAAAGAATCTCGAGATACACCCAAATGTGGAGAAAAATAAGAATACACATAAGAATAGGTGGAGCCTAGATCGAATAAAACCGATGCATCTCTATGACAAACCATGACAATACCCGTGATGACAAATCGGAGGCAACAACCTCAGTACAGGTAGGAAGGGCATAATATCTGGCCTGTCCTCCCCCTCTAGGGTGACCTCTACCTCCCCGACCTTCACCTCTAGCTGGCTGAGCCGGTGGGGCAACTGGTGCTGTAATCATAGCCTGAGAGCTCTGCGGGGCACATTGTGGCTGAGAAGTCTGTAGAGGTGCACTCCTCCCAAGTCTAGGGCAATCCCTCACCACATGGCGTGTGTCACCACACTCAAAACAAGCTCTGGGAGGACGTGGTGGCTGTGATTGGCTCAGGCTAGGTCTGCTAGACTGACCTCTGAAAGCACCCCACGCAGGGGGCGCACTAGATACTGGAGGTGCATAATAAGGCTTCTGAGGCCTAGAAGGAGCTGTAATACCACTGGCTGCTGGAAGAGCTGAATGAACATGGTGACTCATATAACCACTACCATGACGACCTGTTGCTGGGGCATGGGCACCAGAATAATGGCCCGACTCTCGAGACCTCTTGGCTTCCCACTCCTTTCTCTCCCTAACATGCATACCATCAATCCTCCTAGCAATGCTCACCACCTACTGATAAGAAATATCCATCTCCAACTCACGAGCCATGCTAGACCTGATGCTGGGAATAAGCCCCTCAATAAACCGGCGAACCCTCTCGCGAACAGTAGAAACCAAGGTTGTGGCATGTATAGCCAAGCTAGTGTAACAGACAACATACTCCGAGACAGTCATAGTACCCTGGCGTAAATGCTCAAACTTTGCGCGCCATGCGTCCCTAAGGTTCTGAGGCACAAACTCTCTCAGGAACATATCTAAAAACCGAGTCCAAATTAGTGAAGCTGCCTCATCCAGACTGTCTAACTCATAAGCGGCTCCTCAAAGCTGGAAGGCAGTGAATGAAACCCCACTCGATCTTGATATACCCATAGTGCGGAGGATACAGTGACACTCCTCCAGATATTCCAAGACATCATCTGAAGCTAACCCACTGAATACAGGAGGATCATACTTCTTGAACCTCTCAAGCCTCTGTTGCTCATCCTCTGAAACTGCTGCCCTATCCTCAGGCTGACCTGGGGCTGTAGGCGGTGCATGAATAATCTCTGGGGCCTGATCAACATGCACTCGCTGCTTAGGAGTGAGGGAGGCGGGAGTCTGTGCTCCTCCCTCATCCTGGGATGTAGCTGCAGTAAGGGGAAGTAACCCTGCCTGAGCCAAAGTGGTGTACATGCTCATGAACTGTGCAAGAATCTCCTGAAGAGCTGGAGTAGTAGTAGCAGTAGGTGTATCAGGTTCCTGGACTCCGGCTGGAACTGTTGGTAGTACCTCGGTGGCAGCTCGCACGGGTGCTCTGGCTGCACCACGTGCGCGTCCTCAGCCTCTACCCCGGCCCCGACCTCTGACGGCTACAGTAGGGGGCGCGGATGCCTGATCATCTCTGGTAGCACATGTCCTCACCATCTGTGAGAGAATAGAAGACAGAAGTTTAGAATTGTGATGTCAAAATCTCGCACGATAAGAAAATCAAATGAAGTAGAATTTTCCTAACAGTTACATAGCCTCTTGTAGAAAAGTACAGACATCCCCATACCGATCCGCGAGACTCTAATAAACCGGCTTGTGATTCATGACTCCTATGAACCTAGAGCTCTGATACCAACTTGTCACGACTTCAGTTTGCCCTCCGTGAACCGTCATGACGGAACCTAGTCTCTACGACTAGGTAAGCCTAACAAATGCGGAAAATAAATAAATTTGTGGAAGAAATAACTAAAAACCAAAATAACCAAATAAAATAGTATTTAAGATGCCACTCGGCATATACAATACAACTCTCGAAACTAACAACATTTTTCAAAACCTGGAATCTCATGAAAACCACAAGCCTTTGAATGTCTATAAGTATCTAACTCCAGAATGTCTAACAGAAGTAAGTACAGAAGGGCTAATACTTAAAGAGAGAATAGAAAGGGACTCCTTGGTCTGCGGACGCGGTAGATATACCTCGAAGTCTCTGGGAAAGTCGCCTCGCCTAAAGGGTGATAGGACTGAGTCGAAGTACCTGGATCTGCACATGAAAAACATGCGCAGAAAAGGTATGAGTACACCACAACGGTACTCAATAAGTGCCAAGCCTAATCTCGGTTGGGTAGTGACGAGGAAAGTTAGGGCCCTACTGAGGTTAAATAAAATATAAGGATTTAACAGTATAGAACAATACAGTAATAATAAGTGCAACAATATATGTAACACAAGATAGAAAGAACAACATCAACTACCGTAGAGGCAAAGCAAACACAGAAAGAAATACAACTCAACACAGAAATAACCACCGGGGATCTCTCAGTATCCCGATGATCTCTTAGTATCCTCAATATGTATGCTGGGGATCTCTTGGTATCCCGGGATCTCTTAGTATCCTCAATATATATGCCGGGGATTTCTCGGTATCCCAAGAATCTCTTAGTATCCTCAATATGTCTGTCGGGGATCTCTCAGTATCTCGAGGATCTGTTAGTATCTTCAATACATGCTGGGTATCTCTCGGTATCCTACACTATAAACCAAACCAATATATATGTGTGCAGGGGATCTCCCGGGATACCGTACCATAGTCCCAAAGTAACACGTAGCAGCAACACGAAGAATACTCAATTAAGTTCAATTTCACTCCAAGATAAAACAAGTATTTCTAACCTAGCATGCTTCACATAGTTCAAATACGGCAGTTGAGCAAATAAAGAAATTAAAGTAGTTAGACATGATTTCCTAAGCTAATAACAGGCTTAATTACAAGTAGAATAAACAGGAAGGGAAAACACAAATAAAGTTACTTAATGAAAACAGGAATTTTCAACAATTAACACAATTACGCACTCGTCACCTCACCTACAGGGCATTTCAAATATCAACGATACCAATCCTAAGGGGAGGTTCCCCCCCCCCACAAGGTTAGACAAGCCATTTACCTCGAACCAGCTCAAAAATCAACTCGAAACCACTTTCTTGCCACGAGTACTCGACTCCAAATGGATCAAATCTATTCAATTCAATTGCATAATGTAAATAACACCTCAAGCAACTGATTCCACAAATAAATTCTAAGCTAATACGGAGATTAGGTAAAATGACCTAAACGCCCCTCGGGCCCACGTCTCAAAATCGGGTACAATTTATATTTTCAGAATCCTCATACTCTCACGAGTTTATTTATATCAAAATTACTTCAATCCGACATCAAAATCATGATCCAAACTCGAATATTAAGTCTAAGAACTTTTCCAAATTTTATCCAATTTTTCCACACCAAATTTGTATGTAAAGGATGAATTTAAGCATAGATTTGTGGAAATTAACTAAAACCGAGTATGAATTACTTACACAAAATACCCAGGTGAAAATCCCTCTCAAAATCTCCAATCCCGAGCTTCCAAATCAATTTTTCCAAGTTTGAACTAAACCCTCGATTCTGCCCCTTTTTCTAACCAGTGAAACCGCATCTGCGGTCCTGGAACTGTTCCTACGGTCCCGCTTCTACAAAGACTCGATCGCATCTGCAACATTTCATTAAAGGGGAACTTTCCGTATCTGCGACTACCTTACCGCAGATGTGGTGCCGTTTCTGCGGTGCCCTGACTACATCTGCGGTCAACTCCTTTTTTGCCTCAAACCGCTTCTGCGGCTCTTCTACCGCTTATGCGGTCTCATACCTGCGGTTCACAGGTGCGATTATGACAGCAAATTGTAGCTTCAGCTGCAAATTCTCAACTCCAAACATCCCGTTAACCATCCGAAATCATCCCGAGGCCCCCAGGACCTCAACCAAAAGCACGAACAAGTCCTATACTACTATTCAAACTTATACCAATCCTTAATACATCTAAAACAATATTGAAACATCGAATTAACCATGGATTCGAGCCTAAGAACTCAAAAAACACTCAAATTATGCTTTCGATCAAAAAGTCTATCAAACCTCGTCCGAATGACCTGAAATTTCACACACATGTCACATTCAACATTATGGAGCTACTCCAACTTCCGAAATCCCATTCCGACCCTTAGATAAAAATCTCACTATAGAACCGAAAACTTGCAAAAACTCAACTTTCGGCATTTCAAGCCTAAATTAGCTACGGACCTCCAGAACACAATCTGAACATGCCCCTAAGCCCGAAATCACCCAACGGAGCTAACGGAACCAACGGAATTCCATTTCGAGGCCATATTTACACTGTTCCGACTACGGCCCAAATTTCACAACTTAAACTCTCATTTAAGGAATAAGTGTCCCAAACTCTCCGAAACTCCAAATAAACTCTCCCGGCAACTCACAATAGCAAAAACAAACACCGGGAAAGTAGTTAATAGGGGATCAGGTCATTAATTCTTAAAACGACCGACCTGGTCGTTACATTCAGACACTTGAAGATATGTTGCGAGCATGTGTTCTAGATTTCAAAGAGATTTGGGATAATCATTTACCACTCATAGAATTTGTCTACAATAATAGCTACCATTCCAGTATTAAAATGGCTCCGTATGAGGCACTGTATGGGAGAAGATGTAGATCACCAGTTGGATGGTTTGAAGTCGGTGAAACATAATTATATGCGCCAGATTTGATTCACTAAGACATTGAGAGGGTGAAAGTGATACAAGAACGATTGAGGACGGCGCAAAGCAGGCAAAAGTCTTGTTCTGATGTACGACGCCTTGATCTGGAGTTTGAAGTTGGTGATTAGGTTTTCCTAAGGATCTCGCTGATGAAGGGTGTTATGCATTTTGGGAAGAAGGGTAAGATGAGTCTGCGGTATATTGGTCGATATAAATTCTTCGACGAATTGGACATGTTGCTTATGAGTTAGAATTGCCATCCGAATTGGAATTTTTCCACCTGGTAATACATGTATCTACGTTAAGGAAATGTATTGGAGACCCTTCTCGAGTCGTCCCTATCAAAGATGTACAAGTTACAGAGGATCTATCATATGAAGAAGTGTTAGTGGCTATATTAGATCGACAAGTCCGCAAGCTGAGAACAAAAGATGTAGCTTCTGTCAAAGTATTGTGGAGGAACAAGAATATGAAGAAATGACATGGGAACCAGAAGAGAAGATGAAGTCTAAATACCCTTACCTATTCTAGAATGAAGACTACAAGGATGCCAGGGGAAAGCAGGACGCATTAGAAGGTGAAATGACTCTATGAGATAAGCAATAGCTCGAGAATACTCTTCCTTAATACAAAATGGTGATATGCAGATAATGTACATATCCATAATGCTTTGTATAGCCTTGTGAGGCCATGCGTTGTGTTTAACTGCTTGCAAGTTAGGTTAGTGTCCATTTTATAGGGGAAACTTGGCCAAAAATTTCCGTTGGAATCCACAATGATTTAGACTCCCCATAAACCCTTACATTTGAGGATGAATGTTCCTAAGGGGGGAGGGTGTTACAACCCATATTCACGTACGTTTATTCATGCCGTAGGGTAATTGACATAAATCCATGAAAAGAGGTTATCTTTAAGATGATAAAAAGTTAATCCTATTGGTCTTAAATGATATACGGGCGGTTAACAAGTATTAGAAGTTAAACGAATCAAGGATGTTGTAACCCATATTTTTGGGTTAACCTAGAGGTGCTTAATATACTCAAAAGGTAGTGTTTTAAGGTATTTGAATCATATAATATCCTTATCATAAGTCTTGAAGTCAAACGAGTTATGAAACAAAAGTCGACAAAGTTATCGCAACTTTGGTTTATAGTTTTACTTAAACTTTAGGTCAAATGTTACTAAGCTTTTCTCACAGTTTACTTGGAGGTACGGGATGATCTACCCACCAAATTTACCAACACATTAAACCGTTTGTCAATATGATATCAGAGTAGAGAGATATTTGTATTTTTGCGAGACTGCTCCAAGTAGCTCTCTACGGGGACCACATAGGCGATTTAAGACATATGGATGTATATAAGATGCTTCAAACCCATTTAAGTCATCAGCTTTCAGTATATTCAGACCTTAGAACCCTAAAAACATTCTCTCAAGTTTCTCTTTTGATCCAAGACCCAAACAAAGGGCAAATAAACAAATTAAGTGTCGAGAATCCTGTGGCGGTAGTAAGTTTCTTGTTCTTCTTGTTGTTGCTCATTTTTGTGTTGTTCCAGCTCTTGTGGGAGGTTGTTTTAAGGGGTTTATGTTCTATAAATACTCCCTCAGGTTTTTAATATCAACCCTAGGTGATTTCAGGTCTTCTAAAGTGATTCTAGTGACGAAAAATCCTAATTGATTGCTAGTTTCGCTTCCTTGTTCTTGTGGCAGCATTGGAGGGATATTTTGTGGAAAATTAAGGTCAAATTGGAGTTTTTCCTTCTGTTTAAAGGTAAGTAATCTCTTACTGTACATGTATTTAAGATTATCCAAGTTGCGGCTAAGTCATTGAAGCTAGACCTTGTGAAATATATATCGAAAGGCTTGGTAGTAATGTTGTTGGTTGGTAGACTGTTTTGAGAGACTCAATATGATTATTATTGATGTTGTTTGGGGATTGTTTTTACTTGTGGAAAGTCATATAAATAGGGGAGGTACTGTCCGTTTCATCGTAAAATAGGTTGCGGTCGATACATAATAGTTACGACGCTTAAATGGTAACGATAGTGTCATTTCTCCTATTTTAGACTAAGGAAACGTGACATTTCGAGGTTGGGAAGTATATACAAGGTATATGAGGCTATCCCTTTCCTTATTTTGCACGACTCCGATTGTACATAATGTAATGAACGAGTTTCCACATATACTCTATTCTTAGAAGCTAGCAGTACTTACATTATTTTCCTTCTTATGGAGCGATTGATGTTGATGTTGTTTCTCTTATTTTTATGTTATCAATGTTGTTGGTACTTCGTGATTCTTATAAGATTCATGATGAAGAGTTAGTCCTAATAATGTGTACAGAGGATACCGACCTTACGTCACTCCAAAAGGTTCAGAATATTATTCCAATGATTCCAACATGCATTATATATTTGTATCTATTTTACTCTACTGAACCGCACTATAGACAACCCGGTATGTCACCTATTGTGCAACCACTGATCAGTTGGGTTTTACCGAGCTTCACATGGTCGGGTACGATTCTACCGAGCCTTATGATGACCGGGTATGTTTTTAGTGAGTCTATTACAGCTGGGTACGATGTGATGATGATGATGCCCACAGAGGCATATGTTTTAAAATTGTATGTATAAATATGTCTGTATCATGCATTTCATGTCAGTATCCCTCAGAGGTACCCAGATGTTACAGGTTGTATATTCTTTATCCCTATTTACATTACTGTTCATACTTATGCTTTTTTGCCTTGTATACTCAATATATTATTCGTACTAACGTCCTTTTAATTTGTGGATGCTGCATGTCGTGCTGTAGGTCCTGATAGACGGGTAGACGTAGCTCCCCCTCCACAGTAGGCTGCCCAGTTAAGCGGTTATTGGCGAGATCCCTTCTCCGAACTTGCCGTGGTCTTAGTATGCATTTTTGTTAAAGACATTATGGGTATGTAGGGGCCCTATCCCGATAATATTGCAGCACTTGTGTTCCTTTAGAGGCTCATAGACAAGTGTCGACTCATGTATAGTTTGGTATGCCTTGTTGGCTGATTTTTGTTGTATAGTCTTTCATGGTAGCGTGGTAGCTCGTACCTTATATATCGTTTCTTGACAATCTTGTCATCCTATGTTATGAATGTTCATGCCATTATCTTTCATTGTTGGTTGTTCATGAACCATATCTACCATTTATATTGATCTCGTCGGCCCTTAAAGATAATAAGGAAGGTTAGATAAAATGTACGTTGGTGCTCGGCAAGTATGGCCTGGGTGCTAGTCATGACCCTCCAGTTTGGGTCGTGACATAAATGGAACAGGTGGACTCACATTATCCATTAGAATTGTAGAAAAGATCTTAGATGATTATCATGGTTAATAATTCAAGAATAGTATGTTGTTCCACAAATCATGTCTCATGCATTCATGTCTTGCATATATTTCCTTATGTATAGACTATTGAAATTTCTTTCATATGATTTTTATGGAACGGTTTTGATTAGAATTGTGAAGATATATCATTATTTTAAATTTTGTGATACAAGAAGTACTTAAAAGAATATTTTGAGAGTTTTCTTAGATTTCTGAGAAGGGTTCATAGCCTCTAGGGATTAATGCTAACCTGCTAGAGTAGGAGATTAGTGTACCGTTGGTTCGGGTACTATGATTGAAGTGCCCTGGTAAGGAACAAGAATGCGAGCATGCTAGAACCTTGAACTGTGAGGCACCACAAGAATGGGATCCAGGTGATCGGGCTAGGATTGTCCACCATACCGATCATATAGTGACATTTTCAGAATCAGAAACAGAAAGAATGTCAGAATCAATGGAACTCCCCAACACAAAAAAGAAAATGCTTTAGAAAATCTACTAGGATTGTTTCGAGAAATATTATATATTTATCTATTTGAATTTTTTTCCCAGAAGAGAGAATTTTTATGAATGAAATCAATAAAAACTTTATAGTAGATATATGAGTTGTTGGTATCAACTCTTCATCAGAAGCTTTTAAAATTATCTTTTATCATGCATACATAAGTTTTTCAGAATCTCGTTCCAGCTTTAGTGGGAGGATTACTTTTACTTACTGAGTACCGCTATGGTGTACTGACATTCCTAATTTCCTTTTTGGAACCTACATTGATATATGCCAATGTAGGTACATGATTTATAGATGAGCAGGCTAAGAGTTAAGACATTCTACCATCCTAGCAGACTCTTGGTGAGCTTCGATTACGACATGGAGTTTGTTTCTTGATTTCAGTTCTTAATTTTTGTTTTCATTTATTTTTATTTAAGGATTAGCCGGTAAATCATGTCCCGAGCAATCCACCCAAACTCTATTGAAGCTTCATAGATATTACGGAGTCATATATATTTTATTTGGTTTTGTTAGATACCGAATGTTAAGGTTTTGATTATGCATAATGGTTTAAGACAAAAATTTTCTGACTTAAAGAAAGATGTTTTGTTTTGGTTTGATGCAGACCCACCTAGTAGAATAAAAGTAATAGGTAAGAAGGTTTGCTCGATCATGTTAAGGCACCGGGTGCCGATTACGACTTGGTCAGCAACCGAGTCATGACAATTGAGGCTGAATCTGCCCATCATGGCAAAAACAACAACTTGGTACCTAGCAACAAGGTACCCCCTGCTGTTCTTAATGGAGTCCCAGTTGGCGATCCAATCGATGCCAATTCACAGGGTGATATCGACGCCCCCTACTAACTGACCCCGAAAATAGCATTTGAGAAGGCCCTCAACCAACAGCTCGAGAAATGCCCAAAGGCGAAGGTGATAAGATAAGCCTACGACTAATCTTCAACATGTTGCAGGCTCATAAACGGTGATAGCACAGCTACAAAATCAAGGCCACCCTCCCGGTAGGATAGAGCCCGAGCGGTCCAGAAAGAACACTCGAAGAAATAAGCAAACCACCGAGAGGTCGGGTAAAGCTGAGATCGGGTGAAATTAGGAGAGAAAAAAATTGAGGCCAATGACAAAAAGGTGGCAACATATACATCTAGGATCGATCAAATTCTGGGATCACCCCGATATTAAAGGGACCGGATTACAAGAAGTTTATCGAAAAGCCTTTCCCTTTGAGTGTTACACCGAAGCCGATCCAGAAGAGGTTTCGTATGCCTGATATTCCAAAGTACAATGGAACCACGGATCCAAACGAGTATGTGACCTCCGATACCTATGCCATCAAGGGGGACGACTTGGAATATGACAAAATCGAGTTGGTATTGCTAAAGAAGTTTGGGGAAACTCTATCAAAAGGAGCAATGATATAGTATCACAACTTACCCCCAAATTCTATTGATTCAATTGCTATCCTTGCAGATGCCTTTGTGAAGGCTCATGTTGGGCCATCAAGGTCGAGATCAGGAAATCAAACCTTTTCAAATTTAAACAAGAGATAACGAAATGCTCAATTAATTCATGTCGAGGTTTCAGATGGAACGAATGGATCTACCCCTGGTTGCTGATGATTACTCCGTTCAAGCATTCACTCAAGGACTTAACCCTCGAAGCTCCTTGGCTTCGTAACAACTAAAACAAAATTTGGTGGAGTATCTGGCGGTAACTTGGGCCGATGTCCACAATAGATACCAATCGAAAATCAGAGTCGAGAATGAGCAGCTCGGCGCTCCCTCTATGTCAGTTTATCACATCAAAACCGATGACAGGTCTAAGAGAGTCGTCGGACATGAACCAAGACCGACCCGAGATAGGTATCAACCTTACGATGGAGACCGAAGGGGTAACGTATTTGGGCGTCACTCTACTAGGAGCAAAAAGAGGAGCAGTTGAAGCCTCGATAGTCTAGGTCTGATGAGAAAAATTGGTTTTGACAGGCCACTCAGGGCCAAGGAGGCACCAAGATTTAGAATATAACTTCAACATCGATACTGCCAGCATCGTATCAGATATCAGGCGTATAAAGGATACCAAGTGGCCTCGACCATTATAGTCCGACCCTACCCAAAGAGACCCTAACTTGATGTGTAAGTATAACGACAGTCATCGCCATAGGATATAAGATTGTCGACAATTAAGGGAAGAAGTTCCTAGTTGTTCTAACGACACCTACGAGAATTTCTGAGTCATCGAGCCAAAAACCACTTCAGAATCAGGAACACTGATAAAAAGATCGAACAAGAGGAACCTCAACACATCATCAACATGATTGTCACGACCCAAATTCCACTAAGGGTCGTGATGGCGCCAGACACCGCTGTTAGGCAAGCCAACCAAAATACTTAATTAAATTCTCGTTTTAATAATTTTTGAAAACTATGATTTTCCTTCAATTTTACCAGTAAAAGATAATCGTTTCAAATCAAATATGAATGTTAAGAAGTTAATACAAGATACCCCATAATGATCCCAGAACCCGGTGTCACAAGGGCATGAACATTTACTAGGAAATGAAATAAAATATAGTAACTGTCTGGAATACAAAGTGGATAGAAATGAAAACACAGTAAAATACTCTAAAGGGGACTTTGTTGGCTGCGGGTCGTCTCGATAAATGCAGCTCGCCTAAGTCTCCATATCAACCCTGCCGCTATGCCACTAAGCCACTAGCCACATATGAACATGTGCAACAAAAATGCACAGCAAGTGTAGTATGAGAACGAAAACAACGTGTACCTAATGAGTATCCCGCCTAATCTTGAAGAAGTAGAGACGAGAGGTCTACTTCGACACTTACTAGTGGTCCAATGATAGTGTAGTACAAGTGTGAGAAATTCATGGATTTCATAAAGCAAAATTTAACTCATAAAGTCGGAAAGCAGGTAAATAACCTTTCAAATAATAAAGGATTTCCAATGATTTACTTTTCATTATCTTTATTAATTTATCACTGGCCAGGAAGGGCGATTATCAACATTTATAAATCTCAAGCAACAATCCAAGCATGCGCATATCATGCTGAGGTCGTACGGACCAATCCACCATAAATGTAAAATGTGCACTGCTGAGGGTCGAACGGCCCGAACCATATATGCATCTATTACCCCGCTCGTGAATCATACATACAACGCGGTCAACATAAATACAAACACCTTGCTCACGAATCATACATACAACGCAGGTACACATAGAAATACATGCTCACACAACAAATGAAGAATTTATCGGGGAATGTTTATCCAAATAAAAACCGATTCTCTTTTAGCAATTTAAGAAAATGAAGTTTAATCTTTTAGAAATTCATTTACCAATTCGATAAGATTTAAGCAATTCAACTGGCAACAAGATTACAGATATTTCAAGTATAGCATGCTTTGGGTCCTAGACTACCCGAACATTACACATAATAGTAGCTACGCACGGACTCTCGTCACCTCGTGAGTACGTAGCCTCCCACAAATAGGAGCACGTAACCAATTATATCACCTATGGGTACAATTCCCTCTTACAAGATTAGAAAGGAGACTCACCTCGCACCGAAGATCCTTAACCAGCATTCCACGCTCTTCCGAAGACTCGAATCGATGCACAGTGCTCCAAAACTAACCAATAATTATGCAAATATATTAATATATGTTCATTTACTCATTACAATCCAATTTATAACAATTCCTAACCCCGATCGAAAAGTTGTCAAAATTGCCCTCGGGCCTACGTGCCCGGATTCTGAAATTTTTCGAAGATAAAGTTTACCCATGAACTCACGAACTCAAATATATGATTTTCTCCTAATTTCATACCCAAAGTCGTGGTCAAAATCCAAGAATACGAATTTTCTAGGTTTTCCTCAAACCCACAAATTTCTACCAATTTACATGAAAAAATTCATATATAATCAATGTATTTAACTCAAGATAGGTGGGGTTAGCTTACCTTGTTGATGATGATGAAAAACCCCACTTGAAGCTCTCCAAATCGCCCACACCAACTGAAAATGGGAGAAAAGTGACCATCTCCCGATTTTTAAAAGAACACACTGCATCCAGCATTTTCGCACCTGCGGTGCACCAGCTGCACCTGCAGAAATTTCTACCGCAGGTGCGGTCTCAGCCAACTCGCTCAAGTCTGCTTCTGCGGAGCCATGGCCGCTTCTGCGATCTCGCTTCTGTGGAAGGTTCATATCACCTGCGACCCCAGCCAAACCCAGCCATTTTCCGCTTCTGCGACACAAGGGCTGCTTCTATGGCTCCGCCCGTGCGGCCTAAGTCTCGCAAGTGCAGTTACACCAGCAACCAACAACTTCAGCTCTTCCTCCAAGATCCAATTCGATCCGTTAACCACCCGGAATCCACCCAAGGCCCCCGGGACCCCGACAAATCATACCAACCAGTCCCAAAACACATTATGGACTTGCTCGAGGCCTCAAATCATATCAAACATAGCTAAAATCATGAATCGACCTCCAATCCAAGCTTAATGAACTTTAGAAATTCAAACTCCTACATTCGATGACGAAACCTATCAAATCACGTCCGATTGACCTCAAATTTTGCACACTAGTCGTATTCGACATTACGGACCTACTCCAACTTCCGGAAGTCAACTCTCGGTCAAACTTCCCAAAAAACATCAAATTTCTATCTTTAGCCAAATTACTCCAAAATGACCTACGGACCTCCGAATTCACTTCGGATCGCGCTTCCAATACCAGAATCACCATACGGAGCTATTCCCAGACCCGAAATCCCAAACGAACATCGATAACACTGAAATGCACTTCAACCCAAACTTATAAAATTTCTTCCAAAATGCTAACTTCCACAATAGGCGCCAAAATGCTCCCGGGTCATCCAAAATTCGATCCGAGCATACGCCAAAGTCCGAAATCATCATACGAACCTACTGGAACCTTCAGATCTCGATTCCGAGGTCATTTACTCTGAAATACAATCTTAGTCAATTCTTTCAACTTAAAGCTTCTGAAATGAGAATTCCCTTTCCAAATCAACTCCGAATTCCCCGGAATTCAATTCCGACCATGCATACAAGTCATAATACTTGAAGTGAAGCTGCTCATGGCCTCAACTGTTGAACGATGCACTATAGCTCAAAACGACGGATCGGGTCGATACACTCTCTCCAACTTAAACATACATTCGTTCTCGAACGTGCTGAGAACTACAACGAAGTTGTCCGAAATCACTGTTTAACACCTCGTGCACCTACCCGTGCTACCATAACTCAATCAAGCACATTAGCTCGATCAATCTGAAGATATTCTCTTTCCTTCAAGCAAATAAGCTTAGAGCCCAAATCCAGCGTCCAGAATTCTCTGCCAGGACTATTTCCAACATACGATCACCATATCAATCACTACACGCTGTACCCAAACATGACTACAAATTTTTTGCTGAATTCACACCTTGCACCCCTTTACTCACAGGACCACAATAACACTCTCTGATCAAATTAGTCGAAATTCCACGAATCTAATGGTCCCATTGCACCTCATGACATACATAGGTCTTGCTCAAACTCTTACAATACCGTCATGATGGAAGAGATGTGTAGAAATTCATAACCAACTGTCGAATCAACAAATAATTGGGTTTATACTTCTGACAAGAACCATCACCTCATTCTGAACCAAATAATGGTCTTAGCTCCTTAATATACTTTATACAATCAGATTGCACTGATCCTAAATCAAATCATCTCATCTCACCCAGTACGAACTGCTCAAGCAATAAGCCACCCAAACATGACCAAATGTCTTATATGATGCCACAATGCGCCAATAGGCTACCAATTCGAATGCGATACAAAAGGAAAACAAACTTTGAAAAGGAAATCCAATTACCCGCTCGCGAATTATGCATGCGACGCGGTCAATATAACTAAACAGACACCCCGCTCGCAAATCATACATGCGACGTGGGCACACAGCTAATATGAGCTTTCATCAGAAAAATAGGAAACAAAACAAATACAAATAGATACAGGGAACTGTACTCAATATCACAATGTTGCGATGCGCAACCCGATCCAAATAACATACCTATGGAGGCGTGCCACCCGATCCACACATAAAATTCACATAAGGAGATACAGACCGAGCTAGATTGCTCATTACGTCAAAATACCAAATGTTGGTCACCAGCACGTCAAGTGCATAATACCATCCCTAGGGAGACATATAGCGCTATAAGCTAAAAACTCAAGCACAACTGAGGTGCGATATACGATCTGAATCTCAAGAGCTATTATGCTCTTATAACATAAGAAATTCACCAAGTCGTCTCATGACTCACACGGCGCAATACATCATTACATGAAATAGCTAACGACGAAATAACACCCCGACTACTCTTCCATAAGGAGCGCATGGCTGAAATGAACATATCTAGCCGGATATAGAGCCTATTCACATTTAAATCCATCCACAGACCTCAAGCTGATTCTGATCGCACTGAACCAGGCTAATAACCTTTCAAAGGTCCTTAATCACCCCCCTTTTTCTCGTAACACACAAAAACAACCATCATAACCGGAGTAATCCTCCACAGTCCGCAACCCAATAAACCGTGTGCCCTCCAGGCATCAATTCTCAATTTAACGACATCACAACAATTTTCATACTTGATTTAATTCTTCAATCAATCAAATAGCTACATGCCACACTAATACAACCTTCCCATGAGGGATTCTCCCACAACCTTCCATAACAGATAACATGTTTGTACATCCAAACCACCGGCCGTACTAACGCTGAAAAGCGATCAAGAATCCTTAACCAAGATGCAAATCCTTTTTCACAAAACACCGATCTCAGGTGACACTAAAGACAATACCAACTTACCTTAAACATCGAAACTCCCTTTCTGCTCATCCGAGCTCATGACCTCCTTGTCACACTGACTGTAACCTTGATCCTCACTTCAAATTCCATACCACTCACTATACCCAACATGCCAATATACGATAGAACACATTTTTCATCATAACTTCGGAACCACTAATAGATTAACACTTCATCATATAAAAACTTTTCACTTAACTCACTTCAGGAGAAACATAGCAACACACAAGTGAATTCTCATAACTGTGGAATATGCAAATCTCTAAGTAGTGGTCTAAGCCACCATAGCCCTTCTGGGATCCGCCTACACATAATATGCCATAATAGTAGAATACTTCTGAATAACGTCACTTACGGCGGCCGACCGACATCACACGTATCGTCACAAATCACTTGCATAACTTGGTCCCGCTGCAGGAACTGATCACTAGCAATATGCCAATTCAACTATGGCTAACCAACCTATCTTCTTTTCAATTTATCCTTGATTGCCTTAGAAATAATAATAACTCTATTCAGCATATACACACTCCATTCGCACTCATCCCGAGTGACCTTGAATCATGAGCCCATGCTGTCTCAAATCCCACGAACCATTTCATACCTCCCAAATGCTATACTGCAAGTCAAAACATCATAGAACATTCTGGGCCTCTTCTCATAAGTTGCTACAAAGCTTGATTCTTCACCGAACCTATAGGCTCGAAATCATTAGGCACCACACTTTACCCCTTTGAATCCACTAGGACCGTTGTCGAGAGCCACCCGCTCTGACTCTGCCCCGAATATAATCGACTCCATGAATCTTCTAGCATATGAATACCCTCTCGACGAAGCACCTGGCAGAATCACTTCCCTTGAAACCCGCATCTATACAAGGCATAAATCCTTAATCTTTCCCCGAGTATGAACATGAGCCAATAAGGCCAACCATAGCACACCTTTAACAATTCCTTTGCTCAAATTACCACTTATGTTCTTTTCCCGCAGCTGAAATAACCCATCAATATGCTAATAACTAGAAACCTCGTAAGTAGTTAGCCATGCAACCCAATCCTAAGCAGTGGGGCTCTGCCACTTAGCTTGAATCCACTATTACACAAATTTGGAATTCACCATGATTCTTTATCTCTTATTGACATAACCTTGCGCAATCAACCGCAAGAATTCTCGGAATCTTTCTGTAAAACCCCCTTTTCATACTTTGAATCATTAACCACATTCGCACGACCGATCTCTTTGCTGTATAACCAATAAAATTCTTCGCAGAAGCTTCGCCAATCCATGCGACCCGAGCTACTCACTGGAGATAACCCACCTATGGAATTTACGTGTCGACATCTTCCAACGCTGCTGCGTGGGGTACAATCACTACGACATCTATAACCTATCCTGAGTCTGAGCTCACTCTCTAGCTGCACAAGTCCATTCACCCCTCGTGGACATCATTAAATATGCGACAACATCCTTCTAATTCAAAGTTATGTTGTACCATTCTTTATTTCGAGCAGCTCCTTTCCGTTATATCAAATCTCCTGCCGCATAATAACCCATACTTCAATTTAAATCCATAGACCCCGATCACCAATTACTAAATTTCCCAATCATTCCAAACTCTCATTAAGGTGCATAGTCATCCTAACACAAAGCTCATATGCAACTCCGCCACTCTCCCACTTTGGCGGAATTCACCCCTCTAATCGACCAGTCGAACTTTGCTTCTTATACCTGGCCTTCTAGAAATTTTAACCACCGCCTGACACTCCCCACTTGTCCTTCCTCATCCTTTGTTGCTCAGTTGTTGCCTTAATAAAATCTATCTTCGTAGCACTTGAACCCACAAGTCGCTAATAACTTTAAACCTTTCCGGAGATCATCTTTCTCGAGCCATCGAAATTAGAAACACCGATTCAATCCTGAACCACCGCACCCCGCGATATTCCAAATTTCGTTTCTCCAATATTATTTCACAATATCGTACCCCAAGGGCGAATTGCAGAAGACCATTACTCCGACGAACTTAACACATACAATTGAGGACGACGACACTACATCGCAGATGAAAATTCCACCACGCTCAAAAATACCAAGTCTCATTACTCTATCACCCCAAATCTGGACATGCATAGGCCAATTGCTTTTCCTCCGTCGGAAATGAGACATCCGATCTCTGAATCGTGCACTGAGTAGAATTCCTTTCACATCATTCACTGCCCCAACACATAGGCAAATATCTTACTATCAAATCAATATTGTGCGATAACCAATCGTGAGCATCATAGCAATCTATGCATAGCCTCAAAGATCTCAGGAATACTATTACCGAGCCGAAATGACAAGATATCCTTCTGCAAGGCAACACCAATAGCCCAATCAACTATTCAGGGAGAAACATCCCGCACCACATCGGTAGTACCATTACAATTCTTCAATTTTTGATTTATAGCAAGCGGTTCGCGTCACATAAGATCAAATAGGAAGGAACTAAAGGCATAAGTCTCAAGGGAATCAAACCGCACGATGTGGAATCAAGAAGGGAAGTGCTCCTAACAGCCCCATAGCCTCCCGAAGATAAGTACAGATGTCTCTGTACCAATCTGCAAAACTCTACTAGACTCGCTCATGACTCGTGAGACCTAAGGGAACCTAGTGCTCCGATACCATGTTGTCACGACCCAAATTCCACTAAGGGTCGTGATGGCGCCAGACACCGCTGTTAGGCAAGCCAACCAAAATACTTAATTAACTTCTCGTTTTAATAATTTTTGAAAACTATGATTTTCCTTCAATTTTACTAGTAAAAGATAATCGTTTCAAATCAAATATGAATGTTAAGAAGGTAATACAAGATACACCATAATCATCCCAGAACCCGGTGTCACAAGGGCATGAGCATTTGCTAGGGAATGAAATAAAATACAGTAATTGTCCAGAATACAAAGTGGACAGAAATGAAAACACAGTAAAATACTCTAAAGGGGACTCTACTGGCTGCGGGTCGTCTCGATAAATTCAACTCGCCTAAGTCTCTGTATCAACCCTGCCACTAAGCCACTAGCCACATATGAACCTGTGCAACAAAAATGCACAACAAGTGTAGTATGAGTATGGAAACAACATGTACCCAATGAGTATCCCGTCTAATCTCGAAGAAGTAGAGACGAGAGGTCGACTTCGACACTTACTAGTGGTCCAATGATAATGTAGTACAAGTGTGAGAAATTCATGGATTTCATAAAGTAAAATTAAACTCATAAAGCCGGAAAGCAAGTAAACAACCTTTCAAATAATAAAGGATTTCCAAAGATTTACTTTTCATTATCTTTATCAATTTATCACTTGCCAGGAATGGCGATTATCAACATTTATAAATCTCAAGCAGCAATCCAAGCATGCGCATATAATGCCGAGGTCGTACGACCCGATCCAACATAAATGTAAAATGTGCACTGCCGAGGGTCGAACGGCCCAAACCATAGATGCATCTATTACCCCATTCGTGAATCATACATGTGACTCAATCAACATAAATAAACAAACACCTTACTCGCGAATCATACATGCGACGTAGGTACACAGAGAAATACATGCTCACACAGCAAATGAAGAATTTATCGGGGAATATTTATCCAAATAAAAGCTGATTCTCTTTTAGAAATTTAAGAAAATGAAGTTTAATCCTTTTTAAAAATTCATTTACCAATTTGATAAGATTTAAGCAATTCAACTACCAATAAGATTACAGATATTCCAAGTATAGCATGCTTTGGGTCCTAGATTACCCGGACATTACACATAATAGTAGCTACACATGGACTGTCGTCACCTCGTGCGTACATAGCCCCCACAAATAGGAGCACGTAACCAATTATATCACCTATGGGGACAATTCCCTCTTACAAGGTCAAAAAAGAGACTCTGCTCGCTTCGAAGATCCATAACCGGCATTCCACGCTCTGCCGAAGACTCGAATCGATGCACAATGCTCCAAAACTAGCCAATAATTATGTAAATCCATTAATATATGTTCAATTACCCATTTCAATCCAATTTATAATAATTCCTAACCCCGATCAAAAAGTTGACAAAATTGCCCTCGGGACCACGTGCTTGGATTCCAAAATATTTCGAAGATAAAGTTTACCCATGAACTCACGAACTCAAATATATGATTTTCTCCCAATTTCATACCCAAAGTCGTGGTCAAAATCCAAGAATACGAATTTTCTAGGTTTTCCTCAAACCCCCAATTTTCTACCAATTTACATGCAAAAATTCATACATAATCAATGTATTTAACTCAAGATAGGTGGGGTTAGCTTACCTTGTTGATGATGATGAAAAACCCCACTTGAAGCTCTCCAAATCGCCCACACCAACTTAAAATGGGTGAAAAATGACCATCTCCCGATTTTAAAAGGACATATTGCCTCCAACATTTTCGCACCTGTGGCTCCGTACTTGCGGAAATTTCTACCGCATGTGCGGTCTCAGCCAACTCGCTCAAGTCTGCTTCTGCGGAGCCAGGGTCACTTCTGCGGTCTCGCTTCTGCGGAAGGTTCGTCGCACCTGCGACCCCAGTCAAGCCCAACAATTTTTCGCTTCTGCGACACAAGGGCTGCTTCTGCGGTTCCGTACCTGTGGCCCAAGTCTCGCAGGTTCGGTTACACTAGCAACTAGCAACTTCAGCTCTTCCTCCATGTTCCAATTCGGTCCGTTAACCACCCGTAATCCATCTGAGTCCCCCGTGACCTCGATCAATCATACCAACCAGTACCAAAACACATTACAGACTTGCTCGAGGTCTCAAATCATATCAAACAATGCTAATATAATGAATCAACCTCCAATCCAAGCTTAATGAACTTTAGAAATTTAAACTTCTACATTCGATGGCGAAACCTATCAAATCACGTCCGATTGACCTCAAATTTTGTACACAAGTCATATTCGACATTACGGAACTATTATAACTTCCAGAATTAAAATCCAACCCCGATATCAAAAATTCAACTCTCGATCAAACTTCCCAAAAACCTTCAAATTTCTATCTTTAGCCAAATGACTCCAAAATGACCTACGGACCTCCGAATTCACTTCCGATCGCGCTCCAATACCAGAATCACCATATAGAGCTATTCCCAGACTCGGAATACCAAATGAACATCGATAACATTTAAATACACTTGAACCTAAACTTATGAAATTTCTTCCACAATGCTAACTTCCACAATAGGCGCCAAAATGCTTCTGGTTCATCCAAAACCCGATCCGCGCATATGCCCAAGTCTGAAATCATGATACAAACATACTGGAACCTTCAGATCCCAATCCAACGTCGTTTACTCTGAAATCCAATCTTAGTTAATTCTTTCAACTGAAAGCTTCCGAAATGAGAATTCCCTTTCCAAATCAACTCTGAATTCCTTGGAATTCAATTCCGACCATGCGTACAAGTCATAATATTTGAAGTGAAACTGGTCATGGCCTCAACTGCTGAACAATTTACTAGAGCTCAAAACGACCGATCGGGTCATTACAATGATCATTAGAGAGGTTGATGACTCTCAAGGGCCGATGATAAAATGCAATAAAGTGTCTATCACAAGAGAGAAATGTACCCAAGATTATATCCAGAGGCAACCACTTTGTTCAACGATGAGGATGCCGAAGGCATCGTACAACCTCATAACGATGCACTGGTAATATCCGTACTTATCAATAAATCTCAAATTAAGTGTGTGTTGATTGATCCAGGTAGCTCGGCCAACATCATCAGATCAAGGGTCGCAGAGTAGTTGGGGTTACAAGACCAAATAGTGCTTGTAATCGAGGTGTTGAACGAATTTAACATGGCATGTAAAACCAGTAAAGGGGAGATAACCCTACCAGTGAACACTATTGAGAATCGAAGAAACAAAGTTCTATGTAATCGAAGGGGACATGAGATATAACACTCTATTCGGAAGACCGTGGGTTCACAACATTGTCACGACCCAAGACCCACATGAGCTGCACTCGACATACTACCCGACCCAAGCGAACCAAACCCATGTACTAACCTACTCTTATGTTCATGCAGAAGCATTTCAAAACATAAGCATTTTAAATAATAAAATCCATGCATGAAATAAAACTATTCATTCATGCATGGCATATGACTTACCATAGATATTCATTATAACTATTCATTAACTGAAACATAACTGTTCATTAAATAAAAGACATAACGATAATTGGTCATTCATGCATGCCATATGAGTTACCATAGCTTACAACCCAATAGAAAAAACTACTAATGTCTATGGAATCTCTAAGACACGGAATGAATATAGTCGACTGAGACATGCCTCAGTGACCCAAAAGTATAAAGTAAATACTACTCCACGATAGTAAGAGTGGAGCCTCACCAAAAGTACCAAATGTAAATGTAGAGTTATCCTATCCACGGGGCTCACACTCCTTAGGACCGGTACCTGAAAACAAAAATGAAAATTTGGCCAAAGGGTATAAGCTCCACATGCCTCGTATGAATCATGAACCGTTTTCCCTAGAAGGGAGAAAAGATAAGAAAAGAGGTCAAGAGATATGCAAAGCATTGATATAACAAGGAGGAATTTATACCAAATCATAATTTAAACAAGGAAATGAAATAATAATGTAAAATATATTTCAAAGTCACTTCCTTTAACATTTAAAGTTCAAATCATGTGAGGTTTTTACCTTCAATAGGAGCACTATACCGACACTAACATAATAGAAACAATACTAGGTGATCGGCCTAGCCATAAGTATTTGACCTTACTTGTTTGGGCGGCTTCCCGTAGTACCATACGAGTTGGATTAACCTCATTACATTTAATAATGATCATTGCCCACAAATTGGGGGAATTTATCCGACAAAACTTGGCTTAACCTTGGAATGTGTCCCTACACCGATACATGGAGTTCCATGGTAACGAGAAGATTCGAACCAATCTCAGTAGTCTCCACTAGTAACTCACAAAATATTTGACTTTTGTAAAATTGATTAATAGATTAAAAGCCTCAAATAAATCTCTTTTAAATAAAATTATAATATTCACAACCGATCCAACCATTTGAACAAAAATCGAACAAAACATTTTCCATTTCTATGATTAAAGAAATTAACAAAATTAGAATTTATCTTTTAGTTCAACAAGTGCCACTCTAACATATAAATACATATCAAAACATTACTCTTTCAATAAACACGTCAATGGAACTTAATCATTTAAATGCAAGGGAATGGTGAAATCCCAACCCGCTCGTCCCCACAAGCTGGGATCCACAATTTGAATCAAGTTCTAAACTAATTTATGATATGCGAGTTTGGAGAGAAACTCCATGAAGTAGTAGGTTTCAACATACCTTTATACGCTCTCAAAACTCCACCACAAGTATCTAAGGTCTTCAACCAATCTCAATCTACACAGTTATATCTCACATGTGTAAAGAGTTATGCAACGATACCCAACAAGACCCATTTAGACCTTACCTCTTGACTATAGGTACTTAGGGTTCATATCTCCTACCATATGTGTTCAACTATGCTTAACAATCCCATAAATAGTACTTAATAGTCTACTAGGTTTATAAACAACTCAACAATCTCCATGTAATACCTCAATTTAATATTCAATTGTCTTCCCAGCTACCAACATAGATATCCAACAAGGTTTTCACAAATACTCACACTCAATCACCTCCCAATATCATAAATACCATAAATACACTTATATATACCTCATAAACGAGATTGGAGTAGAGGAAATTACCTTATGAAGCAACCATAAAATATCTCTTCTTTGGTGTTCTTGGTGATTCTTCAAGATTCAAGTGAAATCCTATAGATCAAATCTATATATGTGTTAGTTCTAGCATCCAATGATGTTATAACATCATAAATTTGCCAAGAAATCATACCTTGAAGTTTATTAAGTGTAGGGATTGGCCCTTTCTCTCTCTAGAATTCCAAGGCTCCAAAATCTTGCACCTCTTTCTCTCTCTCCGACCTCCTTATACTTATAGAAAATGAAATGCGTAGGCGAATTGCATATCCTACACAGCTAGTCTGCATAGCCTACGCAGCTGGTCTGTGTAGCCTACGCAACATAAGCCTCCCCCTTACTCAGCATGCTGTTTTTGCCTACGCAGCCTGCATAGGCTACGCACGGAGGCTACGCAGGTCTGCTAGGATCTCCTCCTCCATCTTTTCCTAACCATTACAAGTTATGCCTTTATCCATTCATGCTCAAGTATTGTAATGATTTTGTTACCCTCGTATGGGCCCCCACATATATCAAGATCTTGTTAATCATTATCCTAAGCTTATAATACACTTGAGTTTACTAAAAATAAAATCCTAGGCCTTTACAAACATGATGACAGTACATTCGACCTTACAACAGGCATTAGAGTTCCCTACCCCGAGAGGAATCAAGACGCTGTACTGAGAATAATCGACTGCAAAGGAGATGTTCGCAGTCGATGAAGTGCTTCTAGTGCCCACCATCTCGACATTAAGGAACACATAGCCAACTAAAAATACCGAAGTCAAATAGCAACCACCAATGCCGGTCCCGGTTGGATCGGAAGAATAAGGAGCTGACGAGGAGGAGGATTATGGAATTTTAAGATCATTCATAGCGCTTGATGATATCGATGCTACCAAATCAACAGTCGAAGAGCTGGAGCAAGTCGTATTGATCGAACACCTATAGCATCGAAAGGTATACCTAGATACGGGGTTAACCCCGAAGATTAGGAAAGAACTCATTAATTTTCTTAAAGTTAACATAGCTTGTTTTGCTTGGTCCCATCTTGACATGACAGGGATTCCGCCAGAGATAACAACTCACAAGCTGAGTTTGGACCCAAAGATCCACCCGATGGAACAAAATAGGAGACCTCAGTCCGAGGTCAAACATGCATTCAACAAGGACGGGGTATCTAAACTCCTTAAAAAAGGGTCCATTTGGGAAGTTAAATATCCAGATTGGTTAGCTAATGTAGTGGTATTACTTAAAATGAAATAAGCTAAGAATGTGTGTAGATTACAAAGAATTGAACAAGGCATCCTCTAAGGATTCTTTTCCTTTGCCTAACATCAATAGGATGATCGATGGGACGTCTGGCACGAGATACTCAGCTTTCTCAATTCCTATTCCGGGTACAACCAAATTCGGATAGACCCGGGCGACCAAGAAAAGACTTCCTTTGTCACTAAATTTGGCACCTACTGTTAAAATGTAATGCCATTCGAATTAAAGAACGTCGGTGCCACCTATCAATGCCTAGTAAACCTGATGTTCGAAAAACTAATAGGAAAATCAGTAGAAGTTGATGTGAGCATGTGATTTTTCCCTATACGAAATACTCCTATAAAATCCTAAGAAAATAGATTTTTTCTTAATTATTTGGCATTTTTTAGGAATTTTTGTAGAATTCTATTAATTGTTTGCATTTCTGTGCACGTATAATTTTATTAAGATCATGAAAAACTGTCATGCATTGTATTTAGGTTTGTTTTTACATTTTAGGATTAATTAATTAATTATTTGCTTTATTAAAACTGAAAATTACAAAAACAGCCATTAGATCTTGGCAATCTAACGACTCGGAACTAATGAGGTTTGTAATATATAACTGTCCGAAGCTATCCCCCCCCACTTTGGAACCTCCATTTCACTCTCATATCTCTAAACAAATCAAACCCTAGCCGCCTAGGATTCCCTCGCAGGCTCCGCCGTTGACCACTCGCCGGAAATCGCCCACAGCGTTGCTGGTACTCCAAACACCACCATTTTTACACCATAAAACCCTAATCCCTTCCTAATTCTGAATCCCCAACTGGCTCTCCTTGAATCCTTGCCGAATTTGCTCGAATTTTAGATCGAAATCATGCCTAAAAACCCTAATTTTTCCAAACCGGCCCAAATTCACACCCTATAATCCCTGCACCCCTTCGAACCCGAAACCACCATTATCCCCTTTCGAATCATCCCTAGCCGAGTTGAATTTTGAATAAAAAATTCCAAGGAAAACCCTAATCTCTTTTCTTGGTCAATATTCAGAGCCTGTGAACCCAAACATCCTTTAGCTGGTTGTTCTCGTTAAGAACAGCCAGTCAATGGCTGTATAAGTTCATTGGCCGTCTCATGCAAGAAGTTTCATTAACTGGCCCGGTCCAAAATAGCTTTAGGTACTCCTTTCTCATTTTTATTTTTGTTTTTGTTCTCTTTCTTTCTTTTCTTCTTTCTATGCTAGCTTCTATTTTCTTCCCCTTGTTTTTAGCATATATAGATAAGTGACAGGTTTCCCTGATTGGTTGCCAACTTGTCCTTAAAAGCATATTGAATCTCACAATTAGCTAAGTTTCAATTACATGGTTTTAGTTTAATTAGAGTTCGTTTGATGCTTACTCTGTTTTTTCTCCATGATTTCATTATATAGTCAGTTTTATTTGAGTAAATTAACAAGCTATTTAGGTTGTTTGTTGCTTTAATTGCTTAAGTTTAAAAATTGATATAAGTTTAATTTTAGGTTTTCTTTGCATCTTTAATTTGTTGTGATTACAGTTAAGTGTATTAGTTGTTAGACTTAATTCTTGTTTAGGTTTAATTAGCTAAGTATTTTTGTTTATTGGTTAATTTAGTTTTAGGTTCATAATTGCAGTCACTTGATTCTCTTAGGCCTTTTTGATTTGAATTTCTGATCTTTTCTAGGTTTGTCTTTGTTTGCCCGATTTGAAAATCAATAGGAACTTTAGGGGCTTAACTGAACCAAAAAGTTTAGGTAAAGATGAAATAAGCAGAATTTAGAAGGGCAAATTGGGGTTTTACATTGAGGGAATATCAGAATGTTCTAAGAATATCACAGTTGTCCTTATCCTAAGCATAAAATGCTGGAATTTGATAAAAAAAGGACGGACAACTGTATAAAAATGTTGTACTATTCTACAGTATAAGGAATTATGTTAGAATATTCATTTCTTGGGATATTTTTTGTGCACTCTATAAAAGGGAAACTTTCCCTCAGTCTCACACACACTTTTCAGCATCATTTTACTGCAAAAACTCTCTCTCCCTTCCTTTCTGAAAAACCAGACTTCAGAAATTTTAGGAAAAACTTCAAAAAAAAAAACTTCTTGCTTTTGGTTTTCACAAGCTAGAAATAATGGTTTGAATTCAGAGGATCTTTCTTGAGTGTCTTGGTTGGGATTTCTGGGTTCAAGTTGTGAGTTTTTACTATTTCTTTAGCTTTTCTGGTTGAAAACGTCCAATTAGCTTTTGTTTGATTGCTGTTGATCTAAGCTCTGAAATCAGCCTTGGTTTTCTGACCTTTATTTGGTCATTCCTCAACTATATTTTTCAGTTTCCAGGTATGTAACAATGTTCATCCTAAATGGAATTAATTTTGAGCTCAAAAATCTATGTTTGGAACTTATTTTGGTTGACTGAACATTTGATGTTAGTTTTTGGGAATCATGACTGGGTTTAATTTAGAGTAGATTGAACCATTTGTTAATGTTAGTTTAACTGGCTGTTGAATTTAATCATGAAATCTCTGATGTTATGCTGCACATGTGTTAAAACTTAACAAGGTTGATTGCTGAATCAATGTATATACCTATGAAAACTATGTTCAAATGGCTCTTTTATGGTAGCACAAAAGGAAAAAATGAATCTGACCCTTTAAATGGTCAGATTCATTCCTTAACAGTGCATAATAGTCTTGACTCCTTTAGTATATGTCTAAGTTATTTTCCTTTCCCCTCTTTTCTTCATTACTAAGATGAGAACTATGGAGTAAATCATGGTTTGGAAATCTTTGCTTGTCTGTAGGGCTGACCTTAAAACATGGTTAGACTTATGGACAACATTGTTTTCCTTTACTCATTTTTGTATTAGGATTAACTTGGTAACATTGTAGGTTCAAACATTTGAAGATACTTTGTGAATCTGACCCTTTCATATGGTTAGACCCATGAGGATCTTGGTTTGTTTAAAGCTGGAGCAGTAGCAGTTTAGGAAACTTCCTCTTTTCATTTTGTTGTAATTTAGTTTGAGGTATTGATGTAATTTATATTTTGTACCCATATTTAATTCCGGAATTTGTAATAAATTGGATTGGACTTTATAAACTTATAGACTAGTTAATGCAGCTCCGGTAGTTTATTTAGCCAAATTCTAAATGTATATTAGTATGCTATGTTTAAAAAGGCAACATTTGGCTACTGAGTTTTGTTCAGTTGTTTGATTCCTGCAATTTTAAAGGGCTGTTTATCTATGTTCAAGAAAAATGGCTTAAACGTTTAAGACTCAAATCTGATTTTGTTTCTATTAAATACACGATAATAAGTCAAGGCCCACCATTTTAGGCATTTCATTTAGGATTTGTGCAAAGGTTGGTATACATAAACTGGTGTGATTTAAGCTTCAGCAGGCTTTAAAGCCGGGTCTTTAAAATGATTGGGCCTGGCGATGGCCCAAATCAGGCTGCCAAGCCAAAACATGCTTCTTTTGTTTCCATCCTCATTCGTCTTAAGTTTGGGCTCAATTTCGAGCCCAGTTGGCATCCGTGTTATTTTTCTTTTAGTAATCGCTCTACATAATATACCAGGCCTATTGCTGGCCCAGTTCCTTTCAAATAAATAAAGGCCTGCCTTATATTTCCCTACCTATGATTAATAGCATGACATTAAGTCCAAAATAGTAGTAAGTAAGAACTTCCGTTTATTACCTTAATTAAACAAGCCTTCTAAAAGTTGAGGTGTGCCATCTTTCATTAAATAAATCATGACCCTCTTATTAGTATTACTTAGATATTTAATAATCCTAAATAATCGTAGTTTTGCTTTAGGCTCGATTTAGACTAGTATTGTGATTATGTATACGTTCGCGTAACATGATTGCAAATTTAATTCTAAAAAAGTAACTCGAGGGATGCGTTCGCGCAACTTCAACAAAACATTTCTTAATAAAATAAACAAAGCGTCACTAATTGTGTACACGTTCGCGTGACATGATTTTTTGACACGCCAAAAGAAAAGATTATATATACGCGTAACTCAATTCTTTAATTACGAATAAATCAAGTGATTCAAAGCGGTTAATAGATAAATGTGCATAGGTCCTAAAAATGAGTAGTTAAACAATTTAATCCAAGTATACTTGCTAAGCGACCGTGCTAGAACCACGGAACCCGGAAATGCCTAACACCTTCTCCCGGGTTAACATAATTCCTTATCTAGAATTTCTGGTTCGCACACTTTTAAATAAAGTAAAAAATTTCCTCGATTTGGGATTTAAAAATAAACCGGTGACTTGGGACACCATAAATATTCCAAGTGGCGACTCTGAATAAAATAAATAATCCAATTTCGAATAATGTCACTTTAATTGAAAAAACTCCCATATACCCTCGGGGTGTAAAAAAGGAGGTATGACAGCTCTGGAGACTCTGTTGGGGACAAGAACCAGAATCTCTGATTCAGGGTTCAAGAATTCGAGCTTGTTAATGTGATTTTTATTTGGTTTTATTGTTGATATTACTATATTTTGTAGACTTAATATGCTAATTGCCATTTACCGCTTTGATATTACTTGAACTGTATTTAAATGCCTTCTTACGTCTCCCTTCCGAGTCTTCTAAAAACGGTGCTCACGTTCGCGTAGCCCACATTTCTATTAGAATTATATCAAATAGAACGGGGCTGGGCAAGCAACAAGGCCGGGCAGACTTTCGTGCTCCCGTACGTTGCCCCCTCCTCGACTCGAGTTTGTCCACTTGGGTAAGCCAGGCTTAGAACACAACCCTAGGTTAAACTTAGAATAACGCAACCTCATGCCGGATCCCTGGTAGGAACGATTATTTGCATCACGTGCATTTGACCTTGGGGACTCAACACAGGGGTTGGGTCCGTCTAGGACAGGTGTACTCAAAATAAAGACCATCCTAATGCATCCTACATGCTATGTGAATATTTATTTGTTTCGGCTTGCATGTTGACCGACTAGGAAAAGGAATAAAGAGAAAAACGAAGAGTGAGGTAGGATAGAGAATTTACCCGGTTCTAAAAAAATTCCGGTATTTGAAAATGCCATGAAACTCTGCCAAAATTTTTGAAAAAAGGGGAAAAAAGGAAAATGTATTTCAAAAAAAAAGTGAGTCAAATATCATATTTTTTATTTCAAAATAGATAGAACTACACAGGTCTGATTCTCACCAGTTGTGAGATACATAGGCAACCCACATAAGGTTCGGCCTCATTTTTTACAAAAAAATAATCAAGTAAAGTATAGTTTAGGGCTTTGGTCAAAAGAATAAGCCGACCCAGCTTCGGTTGTATTTTTAAGTCGTTCTTACCGGAATAGCCTTAGATTATCTTTTAATTGTCGAAAGGCTATTTTCAGAAAGAGTGGGCAAGTCTGTCTGTAAGGTGTCTTTTTCCATAAAATACTTTCCCCCGGCCTCAAAATTTGATTGGAATTGTGAAGGGGCCACGTTTACAAAAACGGCCATTTTTTGCTAAAAGTAGCATCAAGGGGGTCTTTGTCCGTTGATTTTCTTTTAGAAATTGAAAACCTGTTTTGCAAAATGAGTCCACAAGAGTTAACCCTAAACTTAACCCTCCAGAGGTGCAAATGAATACTTTCCAGAACCTGTCACAAATGAATACTGTCCAGGACCCATCACAAATGAATACTGTCCAGGACCCGTCCTAAATGAATGCTGCTCAGAACCCGTCATAGTTGGTCATAGAACAGGCTCAGCTGCAGCTTCGCATGTGGTGGAATGATTTAGATAAAGATGGCCAGGATTGGGTAAAAAAGCAATTGGGTCCCCTTATAGACATCATGAGCATCGAACCTCGGGAGGATTTAATCAAAGCCTTGGTAACCTTTTGGGATCTTGTCCACAACGTGTTCCGTTTATAAGATTTCGAGCTCACCTCTACTCTGGAGGAAATGGTCGGATACATTGACTTTGGCCAGGACTGGAGGAAACATCAACTTATATTCCCGAGGGCTCCCTCTATGCACAAGTTTTTTGATCTTCTGAATATAAGTAAGCAAATGAAGAAGGCCTATGCAAGCAACGAATGTTGTTCCTTCTACTTCTTGTACTTCAGGTTCGGGCACTCAGCTGAGTTTAAAACGCATGAGAAGGGTTAAAACAACAAACAAGATAAAAACACTTGGCAGATTCATCGTCAGTACGCTTTTATCATGGCATTCTTAGGAATCATGGTGTAACGACCCGACCGGTCATTTTGAACTTTTGCACTTTGATCGCCAGTCTTTGGGCATGACTTGTCCCGTGTATATATTATGCCTTATTTAAATTGTTGGTTTTGGTTTTCAGGGTAATCGGAATGAATTTGGAAGAACAATTCTCAGTTTGAAGCCTTAAATTTAAAAGGTTTGACCAAGAGTTGACTTGTTTGTATATGATCTCGGATCGGAAGTTTTATGATTTGGTTAGCTCTGTTAGGTGATTTATGACTTAGGAGCGTGATCGAATTGTGTTTTAGAGGTCCATAGCTAATTTAGGCTTGAAATGCCGAAAGTCGGATGTTTGAAGTTTCCGGTCCGATAATGAGATTTTTATTCAAGGGTCGGAATGAAATTTCGAAAGTTAGATAGCTCCGTAGTGTTGAATATGACTTGCTTTAAATATTTCAGGTCATTCGGGCGAGATTTGATAGACTTTTTGAGCGAAAGCATAATTTAAGAGTTCTTGGAGTTCTTAGGCTTGAATCTTATGTTAAATTGGTGATTTGATGTTGTTGTGAGCGTTTTGAAGTTTTGAGCAAGTTTGAACGATGTCATGGGATGTATTGGGACAATTGGTTTGAAGTTCCGGGTAGGTTCTGGGACGTTTTAGTGCTAAAATCATAGTCGTAGTAGGTCTAGAAGGGTTGCAGGCCCCGGAATTCACCCACGCGGTCTGCACAAAATGAAGTGCGCCCGCGGTGAGTGCAGTGCGGACCGCACAAAAGCGGGCGCGGGCGCGGCCGCGGTAGGCGCCGCGCAGACTGCACAAAAGTGGGCGCGGCCGCGGTGAAGAACCTTCCCGCTGGTCCTACTTCGTAAGCTTATATCTTTTATTCTACAAGGAAATTTGAGGTGATTCAAAAAGGAAAGTTGTAGTTCTTCGTGTCTAGTTTCCAAAAAGGTAAAGATATTGCAATTTGGACATTTGTAACGAAAGTTATGGCCAAAATACTAAAGCTTGTCACTATAAAGGATGGCCTGTGCGACTGCGGTTGTTTTTGCGCGGACCGCACTGGCTTGCGCGGTCCGCGGTCGATTTGGTGCGGCCCGCGGAGACTGAAACCTGAGGGGTACTCTATAAATACGAGGTTTTGGATTTTATTTAATATTTTGACTTAGAGAGCTCGGATTTTGGCAATTTTTTGAAGGTTTTTCAAGAAATTCATCGGGGTAAGTGATTTTAACTCAGATTTGGCTAGAGTACATGAATCTATCATTGAATTCATCATTTAATTCTTGATTTGGGAAGAAAAATGTGAAACCTTTCAAAAATGTAAAATGATGATTTGAAGGACCAAATGGTATCGGAATTGGATAATTTTAGTATGGTTAGACTCGTGAGGGTATGAGGATTCTGAAAATGTAAATTTTATCCGATTCCGAGACGTGGGACCGGGGCTCGGGTTTTGGTAATTTCGGGAACCGTGCCCTTTGTTGATTGTTTTTGCTTGGCCTTTACTCCCTTAGCATATTGTGATGTATTCGTTCTGATTTTGGATAGATTCGACGCGCGTGGAGGCCAATTTGAGGGGCAAAGGCATCGTGAGCTAGAAATTTTGCCGGTTCGAGGTGAGTAATGATTGTAAATGATTTCCTGAGGGTTTTAAACCCCGGATTGCACATCGTAGTGCTATATTGAGGTAAGACACGTGCTGAATTTCCTCGCACTGTCGAACAACTAGAAAGGGTGGCAGAAAGATTCTTCGCAGTCAATCAGATTTCCTTTAGCAAGAATGATTTGACCCCAGAAGGGGCCGCCCACAACAAAGCCCTCAATTTGATAGTTAAATGTGAGGGGTACTATGTGAAAGAGTCATGCTAGATGGCGAATCCGGAGTTGATATCTACCCTCTCTCAACTTTGCAAAGATTGGAGATTGGGACTGAGAGAATCAGGCCTAACAATGTCTGTATGCGTGCCTTTGATGGCATCAAGAGAGACACCATAGGCGAGATCGATTTCATTTTGACTATCGGTCCTGTGGATTTCGAGGTGACATTTTAGGTCCTGGACATGGATACCTCCTATAACTTTCTCTTAGGAAGGCCTTGGATCCACACTGCGGGGGTCGTACCTTCTACCCTCCATCAAATGGTGAAATTTTAGCACAAAGATCAGGAAATTGTGGTTGATGGAGAAGATGAGCAATCAATTTATCGGGACCCGTCAGTCCCATGTCTCGAATCTAAGGAAGGTAGCAAGAATATAGTCTATCAAGCTTTTGAGGTTGGGGTCGCAGATAAATGTGAGGAGGGAAGCCTGTGTCGTCAGCCCTTTCTGTCAAATGTGTCCATCATGGTCGCTATTGAAATGATCAAGCATGGTTATAAGCCTGGGAAGGGACTCAGAGCATCGTTGCAAGGTATCACAAAATCTATCACTTTAGCTGCCAGCAAAAAGTTCTTCGGTGTTGGTTTTCACGCTACACAAGCTGGTGTGACATGGGCAAATGAATGAAAGAGCAATGGTTGGGTGTTGCCTCAGCCGGTCCCGCATCTTTACAAAACATTCGTCAAGCCCAAGTACACAGAAGAAGAAGAAGATGAGGCCTTCACAGCCGAGGAAATTGAGGACATATGTGGAGGCATGAGGCAAATGTTATATGAAGCTCACATGGTCCAGCCTGGTGAAGGCTCGAGCACCGCTAAGGTGCAATTTATGGGGCCCGATGCCAAGCTGCAAAACTGGAAGGCTACTCGTTCCCAGTCAGGCGGGAATCACAGTAGTCCAGTCTTGCCACCTTTTTTTGCATTCCGAGTTATTCCAGGTGTAACATGAATGTTTCTTTTAGTTTATTGTTTTTAAAATTCCAATGTAAACCTTGCTATCTTCAAATTCAATGAAATGAAATCAATATTTCATCATCAATGAATCTCGTTCTTTATTCTTTCTAGTTTTTGTTACTTTTCTTATTTCTTCCTTTCAGTTCTAATAATGCAGATTTAAATAACATGACATGCTTGCGAACTTCACGCCCAGATCATAGCACGCTGTCTCATTGTGAAATAATGAATCAAGAACCGAACTATGATGAAGACGAGGCTTTTAGGGAAATAAACTGAGAGTTGGAACAATTCGAGAATAAACCTAAGCTTAACTTAAATGAAACCGAGCTGGTTAATTTGGGTAATTTAGAGGAGGTCCAAGAAACCATGTTAAGCATTCACACGGATGAAAGATCCAGGGATGCATTGATCCAACTTTTGTTCGAATTCAAAGATGTGTTTTCTTGGTCCTATGATGATATGCCAGGACTAAATGTTGATTTGGTGGTACTCAAATTATCGACTTACCCCGATTATCCCCCTGTCTAGCAAAAATAGAGGAAGTTCAAAACTGATATCAGTGACAAGATCAAGGAAGAAGTCACCAAACAGTTGAAGGCGAGGGTGATCTGAGTTGTCCGATACACCACATGGCTGGCTAATGTGGTTCCCGTGCTGAAGAAAGATGGGAAAACTTGAGTGTGTGTTGACTATCGGGATCTGAACAAATCAAGTCCCAAAGAAAACTTCCCTTTGCCAAACATCCATATTCTTATTGATAATTGTGCCAATCATTTGATACAATCTTTCGTGGATTGTTATGTTGGATATCATCAGGTCTTGATGGATGAAGAAGACGTGGAAAAGACAGCCTTCACCACACCCTGGGTCACATATTGTTATAGGGTCATGCCTTTTGGTTTGAAGAATGCTGGGGCAACTTATATGAGGGCTATGACTGCCATCTTTCACGACATGATGCACCAAGAAATCAAGATGTATGTGGACAATGTGATCATCAAATCCAGAACACAGGACGACCATGTTCGGGACCTAAGAAAGTTCTTTGAGCATCTGCGTAAGTATGATTTGAAGCTAAATCCAGCAAAGTGTGAATTTGGGGTTCCGTCTGGCAAACTCTTGGGATTTATAGTCAGTCGGAGAGGCAATGATCTAGATCCAACAAAGATAAAGTCTATTCGGGGTTTGCCTCATCTGAAAATCAAGAAAGAGGTTATGAGCTTGTTGGGAAGGTTGAACTATATCAGCCGGTTCATTGCTCAGTTGACATCCACTTGTGAGCCCATATTTAAGCTGTTAAAGAAAGATGCGGCAATTAAATGGACAGATGAATGTCAAGAAGCCTTCGACAAAATCAAAGAATATCTGTCGAATCTGCCAGTCTTGGTCCTAACCGAACCTGGGAGGCCTTTGTTTTTGTAATTGACAGTCTTGGAGAATTCCTTTAGATGTGTCCTCGGCCAACATGATGCGATCGGGAAGAAGGAGAAGGCAATATACTATCTGAGCAAGAGGTTCACTAGCTACGAAGCCAAATACACTTTGGGGGAAAGGACTTGTTGTGCCCTAACTTGGGTCGCTCAGAAGCTTAGGCATTATATGTTGGCCTACACCACTTATCTCATCACCAGGCTGGACCCATTGAAGTACATATTCCAGAAGCCGATGCCCATAGGGAGGTTAGCAAAATGGCAGATCCTGCTCACTGAATTTGACATAGTCTATGTCACCCTCATGGCAATGAAAGCCCAGGCTTTAGCAAATCACCTAGCTGAAAACCCTATTGATGATGAATATCAGCCTTTGAGTACTTACTTCCCGGAAGAGGAGGTGAATTTAGTTGAGGTAACATTAGAAGACACCAATGCTTGGAAAATGTTCTTCGATGGAGCTTGAACGCAAAAGGTGTTGGGATTGGGGCAATTTTGATCTCACCCACTGGTCAACACTAACCAGCCACATCCCAGCTTCTATTTTTCTACACAAACAACACTACCGAGTATGAAGCCTGCATTGTGGGCATGAATATGTCAATCGACCAAGATGTGGAAGAATTGATAACCATGGGATATTCAGATCTGATTATCCGACTAGCTCAAGGAGAATGGGAAACTCGGGATGTAAAGTTTATTCCATACAGCCAATATATGGAAGATCTTAGCAAGCGGTTCAAAGCAGTCGAGTTCAGGTACATTCCTCATTTTCACAATGAGTTAGCCAAGGCACTCGCTACTTTGGCTACGATGTTGCCATATCCAGGCAATGTCCAGATTGACCCTTTGGAAATCCAAATCCGAGAAAGGCATGGTTATTGCAATACGGTTAAGGCGGAACCAAATGTCCAGCCATGGTATCATGATATTAAGAGATTTTTGAAAACCAAAGAATATCCCGAGCAAGCCAATGGAGACCAAAAGAGAACCATTAGAAGGCTTTCTAGTGGTTTTTTCTTGAGCGGAGAGGTTTTGTACAAAAGGACTCCAGATCTCAATCTTTAAATATTTGTAGATGCCCAAGAGGTCGGAAAAATAATGCATGACGTGCATGCAGGAATGTGTGGACCCCATATGAATGGATACGTCCTGGCAAAGAAAATACTTCGAGCAGGCTACTACTAGATGACCATGGAAAAGGATTGCTTCAGCTTTGTTCGAAAATGTCATCAGTGTCAGGTGCACGACGACCTGATTCATGCACCACCTACAGAACTGCCTCTTATGTCTGCACCGTGGCCGTTCGCTGCTTGGGGTATGGATATCATTAGGAAAATCAATCCAAAAGCTTCAAATGGGCATAGATTCATATTGGTTGCCATTGACTACTTCACAAAATGAGTTGAAGCAGTCACCCTCAAAGCCGTCACTAAGAAAGCAGTGGTAGACTTCGTGCACTCCAATATCATCTACCGTTTTGGTATTCCTACAACTATCATTACGGATAATGTCGCGAACTTAAATATTCACTTGATGAGGGAGATATGTGAGCAGTTTAAGATCACACATCGGAATTCTACCCCTTATCGGCCCAAAGCTAATAGTGTTGTTGAACAGTAAACAAGAACATCAAGAAGATTCAGAGAAAGATGATTCAAAGTTCAAGATAACGACATGAAAAGTTGTCGTTTGCGTTATTGGGATATCGCACAGCTGTGCGCACATTAGTCGAAGCAACACACTACCTACTAGTTTATGGCACTGGAGTCGTAATACCTGTAGAGAATGAAATTCCATCTCTCCGAATCATCGTTGAGGCTCAAATTGAGGATAGTGAGTGGGTCAAGACCCGTCTAGAATAGTTAACCTTAATTGTCGAAAAGCGGATGGCTGTTGCGGCCAAACGCACACGCAAGTATACACGGCCGTCAAGTAACAAAGTGACTAAAAGTCGGATGTCAAACCCACGAGGACTTGTGATTAACTATTAACTAAATTAGACTATCCTAATTATCTAAACAAGAATTAAACCTAGAAATATTCGATTCTAAACTAATGAAATAAATAAATATAAATAATGAACTTTGAACAAAGAAAGACCAGATTTTTATGATATCAATGTAATGAAAACGTTCTAGGGTTATGGGCTCTCTAACATTCCTTGAATTGACAAACTAATTTATCTAGTTTATTGGTTGACAGGGTTAATATTGCTCATAAGAATCTGTCGAGTTCTTACTCGCCTATTCAAGCTAACCTAATGCCTATATGTCTATGGAGTTAGAATCAACAAGAACTCATTTATAATACCTATAAATCAACTAAGCAAGGCAATTAGGTATATGTCTATCCTAACCGCGAATCAGTTCCCCGATGCCCAGGTTCAAGAACTTGCTCTACTCAATCCTATATGCAAACTAGAATTCCCACTTTCGAGTTCAACTGTAGATTCATAGATAGTATTCAATTGGTGATCAAGCAATCAAATAATTAAGTGCAGGATTGAATAAATAAACCAATATGATAAACTAAGAAATCAAAATCAATATCCAAATAACAATAGTCATGAAAGAACCACAACCTTAGAACATGAAGTTTAGCTCCACATAGATATGGTAGCAAAACAACAAATCATACAAAGTAACATAAAAGTTACTAAGTTTGGTGGAAGAAAAGATGAAACCCGATGAATTCCATCCTCCACGGCGGCTCTGTGCTTGTGTTTTCCTCTCAAAAAACGTTCACCTCCTGTAAAATAGGTTTATGACCCCTTTTATACATGTTGGGGTCATGTAGAGCTGAAATAACGTTGTCCCGGATGAAATAGGAAAATTCCCGTCCCCAGCATCCAGGCCAGCGCCAAGCGCTGGTCCTGGCGCTGAAAGCATAATGCTTTTTGTGTTCAATTCCTTTTTTGGTTTAAATTGTATTGTCCTTTGTTCTTGTCTCCAACTTGGGGAGACGGGGGACAAAAACCAAGGAGTGTCCGCCCTTTGTCTTATATATTTTTTAAATTTTTTTCTTTTTCTTTCGTGTTTTATTCAATTTTGCTCCAAATCTCTTCATCTTCACACTGCTTTATTCCTACACAATTCAAATATAATATTAAGCACAAAGTAATATAATTAATACTCAAAAGATGATTAAATGTACTAGAATGTGTGGCAACAATGGTTAAATATATGCATTATGTAGCCGAACATCACCACCCCACACTTAAATTCATGGTCGTCCTCGAGCAACCTAACAATTTGCATTATTTTTGAGCACTTTATATTTACATAATTGAAGCACACTACACCAATGACCATGTTGATAGCAAAAATTAAACCTTAGCATATGCAATCACATACACTTCCCTTTTTCTTATGTCAAACTACAAAAGTATTCAAACAAAGACAACATGCTCATAACAATCCTGGCTCAAAAATCTATTCAATATCACAATACACTCATGGCTTGAACACTCAACATCGTAGAGAAATCTAATAACGTTACCTATCTCTCATGAAGCCATGTGCCCTCACAACAAGAACAAGAAAATATGTTGAACCCGTACAATCAAATATCATGATCAAATATAGTTTAAGGACTCATATATATATCAAAGAAATCTCTCACTCTCACAAAAGAAGTCACATGCATGCACTTGGTACCATAGGCTTGCCGACAATATAAATCTCTACTAATGTAGGCTCACTCGATCTAAAATCAATTAGGACTTTTTCATGGTTGTAATGTGGGCTAAGGGACGAGTAGGGTATATTTAGGAATAGTGACTAACCCTCCTAAGCACTTTAACACATCACATAATAAACTTTAAGTGCAAATTCTTCAATCCACTTCACTTTCACAAACAATATCACCCCAAACATGCTCTCTTCTTCTTGAAGCACTATATTAATTCATACCCACTCGCAAGAACATTACAACAATGTATTCATCTCTATATTTTTTTTTGAGATTATTCTTTTTTTTTTCAATTTCCGCTAGTGATGTATTATTTTACAAAACAAGTGCACCTTTCTTCCTTTTATTGGTTCCACTCAAAAGCCACCCTACACTTAGTTCTTTCTTACTTCTTTTAGCGCTCATCTCATAATTAAAGTGGTTTAAGAGGAAAAAGGATCAAAACAATGTCAATTAAGAATGAAAAGGGTATAGGCTTGTAATGTGGGTGCCAAATAAAAGTCTGTAGGCTCAAAAGGGTTGGCTGTGGATAAATTTATTTGTAATAAGTAATAAATCTCAAAAAAAGCCTAAAATCATTTTTCAAACCGAGCATCACCTAAAATTTTGCTTCAACTCACATATCAGGCAAGTTCTAGACACAAGTACAATACATGGACTACACAAAAATCTCACCACACATGGCGCATGACTCACTAAGGATGGTGTCATTACGACTCTCAAACAAATGCAAGTATTCACGGTGCCACGAGATATTAAGCATTAAGCACAAAGTGAACACAAGTCAAGAAAACTAGACATAGGCGTCAGAAAACATGCTATCCAAGTAAGCAAGACATCATCAATAATTTCAGATCATAGGGAAGATACTACGCATGCCAAAGTACAAATATGCTACTATCAAACAAGTCAAAGGTGCCTACGCATTTACATCATTCTTCCTCCATTTATTTCCTAAATTCTAATCTACTCTAAAAGTTGAAAAACTACTACCCAATTCAAATTACATCCCATGAAAAAGAACCGATGCACAAAGAAAAACCACGGGGATTATTGCTACCTAAAAAAATAAAAGACATATTTTTGGATTTGTTTTATTTTTTAGTTAGACTTGAATACCTCAAGAAAACTATCCAGGAGATCCATCGTCGTGAAAGTCCAAAATTTTCTAATTAATTTTTTATTATAAAAAAAATTAAGTTACTCTTTTTTTTCATTTTTTTTTGACAAAAGTTACTACACTAAGAATGAGTACTACATCTAATCTAATATAGCACAGAAAATTACCCAGAAAACCTCCTCACCCCACTCATAAAATTGTGCAATGTCCTCATGCACACTGTAAATAACAAGAGGGTAAAAGAGACTCCCTGGTAGGCCAAAGGCCGAAGCATTAGTAGCTCACGGGATACTCAGGCTTCTCCCAGGTATGATCCTTTGTTAGAGTACCCCACACTTAGTTCCAATCACATGGCGCACTTTTGCACACTTCCTATAGCTTTTCTCCCTATGCTCAAAATCCTACAAAATAAAACAACACTACAAAAATAATACATTAGGAAAAATAATCAAAAATAAAAGAAAGCAGTAAAGCTAGGTTGCCTCCCAACAAGCTTTATTTAACGTCGCGGCACGACGCGAACCACTTTTTCCTCCACCTCGAACTTATGAATTGTACCCCTAACATCACATCCAGTTTGCGGCTATGCTCCAGTGGTGGGGCAACAATGATAACTAGGCCAAGTAATAAATTTTTCACTTTGCACTTCTCAGCCTTTAGATGAGGAATGTAATTTTTGCTTTTTGGCACAACAAATTCAAGAATATAGGCGCTCTTATCCTCACGCTTTTACCCCTCATTGGCTCAGATGGCTTGATTACTATCTCACTATCTAAACACAATGTAGAAAAATGACTGGAATGAGGTCTAATGCGCCCTAACTCATGAATTGTAATACTATTTACATCCCCATATATACACATACTCAAGTCTCCCAAAGTAATGTTATCTATTCCCTCATATGACTCTAGAGCATTCTTCTCAACATTGTCATCCTCAAGAAAAACATGGTCTAATAATTGGTATTCTCGTTTTAGCTCCTCAATTTGGTCTAGAAGAATTTTTTCAGCTTCACACAACTCATCATTAAATTGTCGGGAATTATATGCATCAACCTTTGCACTCAAATCTGCATCTAAATTATGTACAACCAAACCAAAATTTTCATTTTTATGTGCAAGTTCATCTCTCTCCTTAGACCAATCATTCACCAACATTGTCAGAAGATAACGTCGTTCCTCATATTCCCTTAATCGTGAATATTCTTCTCAATACCAACCTTTACTCCCATATTCAAATTCAGACCTCCTAGAGTTCAGGTTATGACAAGCCCAAAAATACGAGCCATAAAAGTCTTCCGTCAACGAAGCGTCTTCATCAATAACCTTACCTCCACATATTTCATCCCCAGATGTCATGTTGAGAGAACTATGAACACACTAAGAGAAGAATCAAATTGTTAGAAAAATAAAAATATATAAAAACAAAGTGGATAAAATTAGAAGTCTATTTAGAAAAATAGTTAATTTCTAAGTCCCCGGCAACGGCGGCAAAAACTTGTTGCAGCCAAACCCACATGCAAGTATACGTGGTCGTCAAGTAATAAAGTGACTAAAAGTCGGATGTCGAACCCACGAGGACTTGTGATTAACTATTAACTAAATTAGACTATCCTAATTATCTAAACAATAATTAAACATAGAAATATTCGATTCTAAACTAATGAAATAAAGAAATATAAATAATGAACTTTGAACAGAGAAAGAACAGATTTTTATGATATCAATGTAATGAAAACGATCTAGGGCTATGGGTTATCTAACATTCCTATTGTATTCTTCAATTGAATAGACTAACTAATTTATCTAGTTTATTGGTTGACAGGGTTAATATTGCTCATAAGAATCTATCGAGTTCTTACTCGCCTATTCAAGCTAACCTAACGCCTATATGTCTATGGAGTTATAATCAACAAGAACGCATTTATAATTCCTGTAAATAAACCAAGCAAGAGAATAGGTATATGTCTATCCTAACCGCGAATCCCTGATGCCCAGGTTCAAGAACTTGCTCTACTCAATCCTATATGCAATCTAGAATTCCCACTTTCGAGTTCAACTCTAGATTCGTAGATAGTATTCAATTGGATCAAGCAATCAAATAATTAAGTGCAGGATTGAATAAATAAATCAATGTGGTAAACTACAAAATCAAAATCAATATCCGAATAATAATAGTCATGAAAGAACCACAACCCTAGAACGTGAAATTTAGCTCCACATAGACATGGTAGCCAAACAACAAATCGTACAAAGAAACATAAAAATTACTATGTTTGGTGGAAGAAAAGATGAAACCCGATGAATTCCGACATCCACGACGGCTCTGTGCTTGTGTTTTCCTCTCAAAAAACATTCCCCGCCTCTAAAATAGGCTTAGGACCCCTTTTATACGAGTTGGGTCATGTAGGACTGAAATAACATTGCCTCGGATGAAATAGGAAATTTCCCGCCCCTCGGTGTCCAGGCCAGCGCCAAGTGCTGGTCCTGGCGCTGAAAGCAGAATGCTTTTTGCGTTCAATTCCTTTATTGGTTTAAATTGTATTGTCCTTTGTTCTTGTCTCCAACTTGGGGAGACAAAACCAAGGAGTGTCCCCTCTTTGTCTTATATATATTTTTAATTTTTTTCCTCTTCTTTCGCGTTTTATTTAATTTTGCTCCAAATCTCTTCATTTTCACACCGCTTTATTCCTACACAATTCAAATATAATATTAAGCACAAAGTAATATAATAAATACTCAAAAGACGATTAAAAGTACTAGAATGTAAGGCAACAATGGTTAAATATATGCATTTTTTAGCCGAACATTAATGGCCGCAGTTTGCCATAAGCAGTTGTATAAACAAAGAATGGCCCGTGCCTACAACAAGAAAGTGCGGCCTAGGAACTTTGAAGTGGGACAACTCGTTTTGAGACGTATTCTCCCTCATCACATGGAAACAAAAGGAAAGTTTTCTCCGAACTGGAAGGGCCCTAACATTATCATAAAATTGTTGCCGATAGGGGCATTGTATCTGGGAGACATTGAAGGAGATGATCTTGAATTAGCTGTAAATGCAAACGCGGTCAAAAAGTATTATATTTAACCCTTATGCGGTACCAATATTATCCGATTGGGATGACGAAGGCTTTGATTCTCGCTACCCCAAATACTCCAATCCTTTGCTAACCCTTTGAGTCGGTTACCTTTCTTTGATTACCCACTTTAGAACCTGAAAACGTTTGTAAAATAAAATCAATCAAAATAAAAAACAAAGTTTCCTTGAACTACGTTCGACTTGATTCCGAAAGGATACATAGGCATCCTCTCTCTAGGGTTCAGTCACACCAAAATAAAAATCCAAATTCCCCCAAAGGTGAAACTGGGGCAGATGTTATGACGGTTTGGCGATGATCCCACCTGAATGGTTCTATAGTTGTAATTCAATCCAAATTCTTTTTACCCCAAATTCTGTTCAAGTCTTTCTGATCAATCAGTGAGAATGTTCAAGAATCGAAGAATGCAGTTGCTTGGATCTGATGCAACGAGATGAGAGAAATTGAAAAATGAGAGAGTCTTGTTAGTGAAAACTTAAAAAGAGATAAGGTGACGGTAAGAAGAGAAATGAGAGAGGTCCATTGGCAAAAACCCGCAAAGGGTGTCATTTATCAAAAAGAAGGAATACCTTACAACAATTGGCACTGATATAGTCCTGGCGAGGTTATCGATTTTACATGAGTCATGATGGGTTTATGGGAGATTGGATAGCTGTACAAATCGGGTATCCAGTCCAAGAAGCATGTCATGTCTATTGAAGTCTGCATGCACTCCAGATAAGTCCTTCTTTCCTCCCCCAAAAGGGACACTTCTCTTTAAATTCATTATCCTGTCTTTTCTTTACTCTTCTTTGAATCCCTTTCGGTTTAATCTTCCTCCGAAACTAATACAAAGAAAATATGGCAAGATTGGTTTTACAAGTCTCTTCTTAGAAAAAGCCAAGTTCAAGAAAAGGCACCCAGCTTCAGCAGGTGCATCAAGTTGATCTCGACTGGTCATGATGGCCAATGATCCAGAGTCAAAATTATTGAAAAGGAAAGAAATCCAATGTCAAGCTCCCATAAAGGCAAAATAAGAAAGGCCAAAGCCCATACGGGTTAACTATGATGTGAAATTTTGGAAAAGTCAAGATACCTGGTTTTAGAAGAGAGATCGGTCTCGAGAAAGCCACCGAGCAGTAAAGGATTTCATCCAAAGAGTTGGGCCGAGATCAAAACACTCAAGGCTACAAAACCAACCACTATTTTAAACTAACAAATTGTTCTTTGATTTGAAAACAGTTGCAGTCCAAGACAACCTTGCAAGAAGCAGGTGTGATAAAAACAAGTTACAAAGAAACCAAAACGTTTCTGCAGCAAAAGTGGGCACGAAAAAGGGAAGTCCTTTTAAAAACTCTTCATTCATTTCCCCTAAATAAAATAAAAAATGAAGAGAGGAAGAAGAAAGAAAAGAAGAAGAAAGATTCAAAATCATGGTAGCCTAGGGTCTCTAATCTCTAGCTATGTTTTTCCAACATAGGGTCCCATTCCCTAGTCGCTGCCAGCATAACCTGGTAGTCTTTTCCAGTATAGGGTCCCACTCCCTAGTTGATCCCTGACATAACCCGAGGACCATTTTCCGGCATAATCCGATGACGCTCTCGGCATAACCGATGGACCTCCCCGGCATAACCCGATGACTTTCCCAGCATAACCCGTGGACCTCCCCGGCATAACCCGAGGACCTTTTTCTTTCTCGGCATAACCCGAGGACCTTTTTCTTTTCCAGCATAACCCGATGACTTTCCCGGCATAACCCGAGGATCTTTGTTTTCTGGCATAACCCGATGACTTTCCTGAAATAACCCGTGGACCTCCCTGGCATAACCCGAGGACCTTTTTTTATGGCATAACCCAATGACTTTCCCGGCATGACCTGTGGACCTCCCCGGCATAACCCGAGTACCTTTTCTTTTCCGGCATAACCCGATTACTCTCCCGGCATAACCCGCGGACCTTCCCAGCATAACCCGTGGACCTCCCTGGCATAACCCGAGGACCTTTTTCTTTTCCGGCATAACCCCAGGACCGTTTCTTTTCCGACATAACTGACTTTCCCGGAATAACCCGTGAACCTCCCTGGCATAACCCGAGGACCTTTTCCTTTTCCAGCATAACTCGATGACTTCCTGGCATGACCCGTGAACCTCCCTAGCTTAACCCGAGGACCTTTTCTTTCCCGGCATAACTCGTGCACCTCCTCGCCATAACCCTAGGGCCATTTTCTTTTTTGGCATAACCCGAGTACCTTTCCGGCATAACCCGATCATTTTCCAGCATAACCTGGTAATCTTCCCAACTTGGGGCATCCGATCCCCATTTGATTGCATTTTAGATATGGACTTTCCACTTCTTAATATCCTTTTCCCAAGGATACACAATCCTGATCTTATTGCTTTCAATAAAAAGATAGTTTAGATTTGGTTACAATAACTCACAAAATTTGCCTAGTGAAAACTAGGGCAGAAATTTCCTTCGTTTGTTTGCTTTGGTGCCTGAATAGGTTGTCATCGTGAGGCACAAGGTTTGGAATGACCAAAAGAAGAAGTCTCAACCCAAATAAAAGAAAAGAAGAAACAAGAAAAGAAGTAAACTCTAAGTGTAGAAGCGAAGAAAATATGTGGATTGCTCAAGATATGATTGAAGTCACAAGGTTCTCATGTCCCGTCTTGATCCAAGAAGCTAAAGGAGAATGAACCAGCGGTTGCAGCTAACGAGCATCAAGATTCAGATCAGAGTCTGCAGGAAGAACCATCCAAGACTCAAGATCAAGCTTTAGAAGATTTATAGATAGGAATATTGTAACTCATAGTTGATAGGGTTAGATAGTTTAGATTTTTATCTTTTATTTCAGTGTAATAAGGAGCTCAGCCGGCAGAAACAGCAGCAACAGTAGTGAAATCATAGTTTTCTGGTATTCCCAGCTACCAAAGCTTCCAAAACTACACTAACCTGATTCCTTTATAGCCAAGGATATGTAGGCAAACTCCGAAACAAGGTTCGGTCAGATTTTTTTCAAAAGATGCTTCTCATGGAGTTTCAAACGGGCAAAAATCGCTCGTAATTGCTAATTTTATCTTTGCCCGATAACCCTTCGTGTTTCAGAGCAAAGAGGGGAAGCTGAGAGCAGGTAATTTTTTCCCTATACAAAATACTCCTATAAAATCCCAAAAAATAGGTTTTTTCTTAATTATTTGCCATTTTTAGGAATTTTTGTAGAATTCTATTAATTGTTTGCATTTCTGTGCACGTATAATTTCATTAAAATCATGAAAAATTGGCATGCATTGCACTTATGTTTAATTTTACATTTTAGGATTAATCAATTAATTATTTGCTTTATTAAAACTAAAAATCACAAAAATAGCCAATTTTTTACATTTTTCTCCTTTTATTTTTAGATTATTGATTTTTTTACTTTTAATTTAGGATTAAGTTATTTTTATAATTTTTATAATTAGGCAATTAGTTTAACTTCACATTTTTAGATTAATTTAAGTTTTTAATTTTAGAATTTTTAATTAAAGAAAAAAGAGGTAAGAAAAGAAAAGAAAAAGGAATAAAAAGAGGGGTCTTTCAATTGGGTTTATTTTATACCCATTTCAGTCCAAAATCCCAACCCAAAAACTACCCAAATCCGCCCATAAACCCAGGCCCAAATAATAGTCCACCCAGTCCAGCCCCTTATTTAACCCATACGACTCTATTTTGTAATAACTGGATCACAACCATTGGATCTTGGCAATCCAACGGCTCGGAAATGATAAGGTTTGTAACATACAACTGCCCGAAGCTATCACCCCCCACTTCGGAACCCCTATTTTACTCTCATATCTCTAAACAAATAAAACCCTAGCTACCTAGGATTCCCTTGCCAGCTCCGCCGCTGACCACCCGCCTGAAATCCCCTACGGCGGAGCCGGTACTCCAAACACCACCATTTTTACACCACAAAACCCTAATCCCCTCCTCATTATGAATCCCCAACTTGCTCTCCTCAAATCCCTATCGATTTGTTCGAATTTTAGATAGAAATCATGCCTAAAAAACCCTACCTATTCCAAACCGGCCCAAATTCACACCCTATAATCCCTGCATCCCTTCGAACCCTAAACCACCATTAGCCTCTCTCGAATAATCTCCAGCCGTGTCGAATTTGAATCAAAAATTCAAAGGAAAACCCTAATCTCTTTTCTCGGTTAATATTCAGAACTTGTGAACCCAAACATCCATTAGCTGGTTGTTCTTGTTAAGAACAACCAGTTAATAGCTTTATAAGTTCATTGGCCGTCTCATGAAAGAAGTTTCATTAACTGGCCCGGTCCAAAATAGCTTTAGGTACTCCTTTCTCATTTTTATTTTTGTTTTTGTTTGTTCTCTTTCTTTCTTTTCTTCTTTTTATGCTAGCTTCCATTTTCTTCCCCTTGTTTTTAGCATATATAGATAAGTGACAGTGTTTCCCTGATTGGTACTGCCATCTTGTACTTAAAAGCATACTGAATCTCACAATTAGCTAAGTTTGGCCTCAATTGCATGGTTTTAGCTTAATTAGGGCTCGTTTGATGCTTACTCTATTTTTTTCTCTATGATTTCGTTTTATAGTGAGTTTTATTTTGAGTAAATTAACAAGATGTTTAGGTTGTTTGTTGCTTTAATTGCTTAAGTTTAAAAACTGATATAGGTTGGATTCTAGGTTTTCTTTGCATCTTTAATTTGTGGTGATTACTGTTAAATGTATTAGTTGTTAGACTTAATTCTTGTTTAGGTTTAATTAGTTAAGCATTTTTGTTTATTGGTTAATTTAGTTTTAGGTTCATGATTGCAGTCACTTGATTCTCTTAGGCCTTTTTGATTTGAATTTATGATCTTTTCTAGGTTTGTCTTTGTTTGCCCTGATTTGAAAATCAATAGGAACTTTAGGGGCTTAACTGAACCAAAAAGTTTAGGTAAAGATGAAATAAGCAGAATTTAGAAGGGCAAATTGGGGTTTTACATTGAGGGAATATCATAATGTTCTAAGAATATCACAGTTGTCCTTATTCTTAGCATAAAATGCTGGAATTGGATAAGAAAAAAGACGGACAACTGTATAGAAATGCTGTACTATTCTACAGTATAAGGAATTAGGTCAAAATATTCCTTTCTTGGGATGCTTTTTGTGCACTCTATAAAAGGGAAACTATCTCTCACTCTCACACACACTTTTTAGCATCATTTTACTGCAAAAACTCTCTCTTCCTTTCTGAAAAACCAAACTTCAGAAATTTTAGCAAAAACTTCAAAAAAAATAAAAATTCTTGCTTTTGGTTTTCACAAACTAGAAATAATGGTTTGAATTAAGAGGATCTTTCTTGAGTGTCTTGGTTGGGATTTCTGGGTTCAAGCTGTGAGTTTTTACTGTTTCTTTAGCTGAGATTTTTGCCGGTTGAAACTCTAGGTTTTTCTTGCTGATTTCTGGTTGAAAACTTCCAAGTAGCTTTTGTTTAATTGCTGTTGGTCTACGCTCTGAAATCAGCCTTGGTTTTTTGACCTTTATTTGGTCATTCCTTTGCTGTATTTTTCAGTTTCCAGGTATGTAACAATGTTCATCTTAAATGGAATTAATTTTGAACTCAAAAATCTGTGTTTGGAACTTATTTTGGTTGACTGAATATTTGATGTTAGTTTTTGGGAATCATGACTGGGTTGAATTTAGAGTTGATTTAACCATGTGTTAATGTTAGTTTAACTGGTTGTTGAATTTAATCATGAAATCTGTAATGTTGTTCTACACACGTGCTAAAACTTAACAAGGTTGATTGCTGAATCAAAGTATATACCTATGAAAACTATGTTCAAAATGCCTCTTTTATAGTAGCACAAAAGGAAAAATGAATCTGACCCATTAGATAATCAGATTCATTCCTTAACAGTGCATAATAGTCATGACTCCTTTAGTATATGTCTAAGTTATTTTCCTTTCTCCTATTTTCTTATTTTTTAAGATGAGAACTATGAAGTAAATCATGCTTTGGAAATCTTTGCTTGTCTATAGGGCTAACCTTAAAACATGGTTAAAATTATGGACAACATTATTTTCCTTTACTTTTTTTTTGTATTAGGATTAACTTGGTAACATTGTAGGTTCCAACATTTGAAGATACTTTGTGAATTTGACCATTTCATATGGTCAGACCCATGAGGATCTTGGTTTGTTTAAAGCTGGAGCAGTAGCAGTTTAGGAAACTTCCTCTTTATATTTTGTTATAATTTAGTTTGAGGCATTGTTGCAACGTTTGGCTACTGAATTTTGTTCAATTGTTTGATTCCAGTAATTTCAAAGGACTATTCATCTATGTTCAAGAAAAATGGTTTAAAAGATTAAGACTCAAATCTGATTTTGTTCCTGTTAAATGCACGATAATAAGTTAAGGCCCACCATGTTAGGCATTTCATTTAGGATTTGTGCAAAGGTTGGTATATATAAACTGGTGTGATTTAAGCTTCAACAGGATTTAAAGCTGGGTCTTTTAAATGAATGGGCCCGGCGATGGCCCAAATCAGGCTGCCAAGCCAAAAACATGCTTCTTTTGTTTCTATCCTTCTTCGTCTTACGTTTGGGCTCTATTTCGAGCCCAGTTGGCATCCGCGTTATTTTTTTAGTAACGCTTTAAATAATATACCGGGCCTATTGCTTGCCCAGTTCCTTTCAAATAAATAAAGACCTGCTTTATATTTCCCTACCTATGAATAATAGCTTGACATGAAGTCCAAAATAGTTGTAAATAAGAACTTCCTTTTATTACCTTAATTAAAAAAGCCTTCTAAAAATTGAGGTGTGCCATCTTTCATTAAATAAACTATGACCCTCTTATTAGTATTACTTAGATATTTAATAATCCTAAATAGTCGTAGTTTTGCTTTAGGCTCGATTTAGACTAGTATTGTGATTATGTATACATTCATGTAACATAGTTGCAAATTTAATTCTAAAAAGTAACTCGAGGGATGCATTCGCGCAACTTCAACCAAACTTTTCTTAATAAAATAAACAAAGCGTCACTAATTGTGGACACGTTCGTATGACATGATTTTTTGACGCGCCAAAAGAAAAGAGTATACGTACGCATAACTCAATTCTTTAATTACGAATAAATCAAGTGATTAAAAGAGGTTAATAGATAAATGTGCATAGGTCCTAAAAATTAGTTAAACAATTTAAGCCAAGTATAAATTTCCAAGCGACCATGCTAGAACCACGGAACCCGGAAATGCCTAGCACCTTCTCCCGGGTTAACAGAATTCCTTATCTAGAATTTCTGGTTCGCAGACTTTTAAATAAAGTCGAAAATTTCCCCGATTTGGGATTTAAAAATAAACCAGTGACTTGGGACAACATAAATATTCCAAGTGGCGACTCTGAATAAAATAAATAATTCCATTTCGAATAATGTCACTTTAATTGGAAAAATTCCCATATACCCTCGGGGTGTAAAAAAAGGATGTGTGACAACTTATATTGATGACATGTTAGTTAAGTCCCTACGAACAGACGACCATTTGAAACATTTGCAGAAAACCTTCGACATATTGAAGAAATAAAATATGAAAATGAACCTAAAAAGTTGCGCATTCGGGGTTGGATCAGGAAAGTTCCCTGGATTCATGGTATCCAATCGAGGGATTGAGATTATGTTTAACCTTAAATTTGCATAACAATTAAACTTATATTGTGGTTTTAAGGATATGTGATTTCGTCCAATACCAATTGATAAGCAAGAAAATAAACGAATAAATTAGAGAATAAAATAGATCAAACCAGTATGCGCCAGGTCTCGACCTCGACTTGGGATAGTCTCGAGGTGGGATAGTATGAATAGTAAATGATAAATCAACTCTGATGAACAGTAAGTGAAATAACAATAAAGTAATGAGTGTATAAATTCTTATTAGTGAACAATGATGCCCCATTTACAAATGAATGGGATCCCTCTTTATATAGTAGAGGAGTCCTAAATAAGGTACACCTCTAATTATAGTAGGAAATTATATTAACATCTGATTAACCAACATAGATTGATCTATTCCGAGATACATGCCACGATCCTCGACCATTCGCAGATATCTTGCCTTTTCCGTTATCAAGCTATACCGATGTCCCTCGAAGTCTGAATCTTTCTGGCCGTAGTGTTGTCGACCTCGGTTCAGACTTGGCATCCTAGCTTCTTGATGTGACACTCCTATCTCGACTAAAGAATGAAATCGGGTAGTCTCGATTTCTACCGTATACAGATAGTCTCCTCGTTTCTTAGAGTAAAATGACAGGAAATGACTTGATAAGCAATTGAGGTGATCGAAACATCTCATTGGTACAGTTCCCCAAACCATTAATGCTTGCTAGTGGACGGTTGGCCACTAGCATCACCGAAATGTCGCTGTAACTCTATAAATACATGCTCATTGGTTGAATCAAAATTTTACTTTTAACTCCACCAAGTTTTCTAAGCCTTTTACTCTCTCCATCTATTCTCTGTCACCACCCGTTGATTCAAATTCGTTAGTACCAAAATACCAAATTCAGCCTCTTTCTATTTCCTTCTACTTGAATTAATGGCGAAAAACTCGAAGGCTATCCCACAAAAGGAGAAAGCTTCTTCCTCTTCTTCCCGGCCAGCCGGTGACAAAACGCTGGTGGAACCACTCACTTATGAGTATTTTCCTGGCCCTTGTATCTTAAAATTCGACTTCAAAGTCAAGAACCCTCTATCAGTCCCTGGACGATGTGAACACATGTCGAGATATATCTGCTCGATAATGGCGGGCCATCTCGAGGTTGTGAAGTGAGACTATAACGGGGGGTGGGGTGGGTGGCGAGATCGTGGTAGAAATCCCCGCTCCTAAAGAGAGTATTACCACCCATGTAGAGGGGTTTCTAAGTGTCTATACTTACCCCTTCACATTGGGTCCTCTTGACCCAGTTGTCGTCGACTTTTGCAAGAGGTACTAGGTCACCCTCGGCCAGGTTCATCCCTCGTTCTGGGATATAGTGATAATGCTCTACTTCTTTTCTGGCAAGGCCGAGGGGTTGGAGTTCACTCTCAGCCACCTCATGCGGTTATATTGACCTCAACCTTTTTGAGGGTTGATCAAGCTCGAACGCCGAGCAACAAAGGCCCTTTTCGCGAGTGTCTATAAGGACAAGTACCGGGGTTGGATGAGACGGTTCGTGCGGGTACGGATCTGTGACCTCACCCTAGAAGAGAAAATGTCATTCCTCGAGAAGTGGAACCCCGATCGTAAATAACGTATTACACATTAGTCTTCGTACTCCGTTTATGCTTTATGTAATGCTTTCATCTATTATACAGCGTTTGCCTAGATGCCTCACGCGGTCCCCAACCTCAAAGACTCAGTTTGGAAGCTGGCCTCAACTTCCTCCCATGTCGAGCGTTGCTGGCGTGACTTGGCAAGGGGCAGATGTGAGGCCAATAATCATGGTAAGCTTATCTTATACGCTTTTGATGCATTTTTCTAAAATTTTTCTTTTTATTTATACTTGACTACCTGTTATGCAGGTCTCGGGGATGAAGGCTGTAATGACACCGGCCCCGCTTAGGGAAGGGTGACTCCCAAACTGGGTAAGGACAAGAAAAGTAGAAGGGCCTCACCATGTAATACCCCGAAGCGTAAGAAGAGTAAGGTTCACAAGTCAAAAAATGACTCCACTCCTCTGTCCGCTGCTGTAGCCCAAAAACTACGAGATAAAAAAGAGGAAGATGAGGGCGATGACTAGACACTGGTGGTTTGAGCAAGGAAGCCGGGCGAGGCCGCCAATCTTTCCAAGCCAGAGGCAATTGTCGGGACCCTGCCTTGTGATGAGGAGGGTTTGAAGAAAATTTTGGGCAAAACCCCCGAAATGTACGAGGTTGAGGTTATCCCTCGGCCATAAACAAGCATACAGGAGGGGGCTGGTTCTGAGACCTCGAAGGCTGAACAGGGCACCCCGAGCGATTCGCTCTGGGCTATGATAGTAGGTCACTCTCCTTCTCTACCGGACTTTTCTGAGGAGGTTATAAGGGATGCTCGGGCTCTACATTTCCCCGGCGTAGGCGGAGTCCCCTATGAAGAGGATCCCTTTCGGGATTGCTTTACTAGGGTTAATGATTCCACTAATCTCAATGATGCGTCTACCCTTTTTGAAGAGGCCCAACGCCTTTTATCTCTAGTAATTGCTAATCCCCGTTGTTGCAATTATCTTTTCCTTCTTCTCCCTTAGCTTAACTTATATCTTTCTTCTTATATAGGATTTTACCAAGTCTCGAGCCGACCTAAGACAAAGTAAGGTCGAGCTCCAGAAGACCTTAGAGGAGAGGAATGCTCTGAAGCTCCTTTACGGTTAGAAGGATGAAGAGTTCAGGGATCTTCAAGCAGACTTGGCCCAGGCTCACAAGGAAAAGGCCGAGCTGAACGAGTAGGTAAATGTCCTTTTGAGAAAATATGGCCATGACCCAAGGGTGGAGGCTAATACTGCGATATCTTAGTTGCAGCAAAGGATTGAAAGGATAGAGCTGTTCTGGGGTGGGGGGTCGATCAAGTTAAAGCTAATTGCTATTGATGGAAAGAAAACATGGACCACCTAGATGTGAAGAAAGAGGCTGCCTTGGTGCGACTGTTATTAGACGAGGTTCAACTTCGGAGTACTAAAGAGAAGAGTTCAGCCCAGGCCCAAAGGATCGAAGAGCTCGAGGCCGAGCATGCTAAGGTAAAGGCAAAGGCCGAAAAGACGAAGGCCTTAGCTGACAAGTCCATAGCTGTGTACATGGCTGATGCCGAGGCTGCCCAAGCTCAGCTAAGGAAAGTTGCTAATTGAGAGCGGTGGAGTAATGATTTTTCCAAGTGCCAATCTCGGAGGGAGACCCTTGAGGAAGTCCATGCTCGAGGTTTTGACCTCTCCAAGGATATAGCTCCGATGCCAAGTTGCTTGCCTCCATCGATGATGACAATGATGATGAAGGCAGCCAAGGCAGGTCTGATAATGGTGAAGAAGATGACCATGAGGGAGAAATTAGCCCCGGGCATAGTTATGATTTTATTTTTCCTTTTCTATTTTGTAAGACCCCCGTCGGTCCCTTGTACATATTTTTTCCCATATTTATAATAAAATTTCTCTTTTGGATGCCTTCTCAAGTTTTGTCTTCAAACATGCTTCGTGTCTTGTAAAATTTTAGCACATTTTTATACGTCAACAATATGTTCGAGGCTTTGGTTCTAAATGACTTGATTGAAGACATAATAATACTGCTTTTATAGTTGGATTCGAGTGAAACCTGAATTTGGAACAAAAGGACCCTTAGGTTTATTTTGGACAATAACGAACCTCGATCTATAGTCGAGTAGGTTCTTATTCAAATTCAAGATAACGAGACCCTTAGGTTCGAATCGAGCAAAAATGTGTTCTCGAACTTAAAGTGTGTTGGCCCTTAGGCCCTTTTGATTGGGCCGATATGGCCTCTAAAGGATGACTATTTTCCCCCTCTTTTGGCTCAAAGACGTAGTAAAATTTTCTTATGTCTTAGCATGCATTTTTTGTACCCATTGGGTTTTTTTAGCATTGATCGATACCCCTTTGTTTTTTATGCCTAGCACAAGTTTATATTTGAATAATTCGATACCTATTAAGGTTTTTCGAGGGCTGATTTTATTGAAGACCTTTGATCATTTTACCGAGGGTAGCCTTTATTAACCGATTTTGGAGAATTCGAAGGTCTATTTTTATTGCGAGGTTCAGATGTCTCTAACCCGCGTTAGTTTAAGCATAGCCTTCGGCGTGACTCTTGGTCTTATTTTCCTAGCAACACTTCGAACTTGTTCGAACTGTTAGTCCCTAAGAATGATGGCCTTGGCCTATAAATTGAGGGGCGCCTCTTTGAGGTGTTTAGTTAATTCGAATATGTTGATTTTCTACGCCAGTCCCCGAGTAGGGGGTTGACCGTTCGAGATATATTTACACTTGGCCCTTGAGCCATTTACTGTTTAAGGTATAGTTGTACTTGGCCCTTGAGCCATTTTTCACAAAAATCATAAGCATAGAGCTTGTATAGTAGAAATTTTATTTGGGGCACAAGATATTTGATAAGGAAAAATGCTTCTTTGAATAATTTGTACATGCGTACATGTTTTGCCATTGCGCTCGATTAATCTACATGGACGCGGTTCATTCGACCGTTTGGCCCATTAAAAAGTTTACCTATCGAGGCCCTTTTGACGCGAAGTATTTTCCCTTGAAAATAAATCAATAATCATCCGAGGGTGATGCCTCTTAGTATTCGAGGTTGAATGTAGAGAAGCCTCGGATACTGTTGAATTGTCCTCAGGTAGCACATATAATTGTTGCCTCATTAAAATTCTCTCCAGAAAAACCCATTTGGGTTAAAATTCGATCTAAGAGAAAAAGAGTGCAACGCGTGCTTTAAAACCTAAGGTCCTTGTGTTGAAGCGCTTCTCGACGTCTTCGATCAAACACTTGGAATAAGTAGGTATCAAATACAAATGAAAAGGGAGAAAGTCATACCTTAGCAATAATATCATTTGTGAAGTCATATATTCCAATTGTTTGGCAATTGTTCGACCTCTATTGTGCCAAGTTTGTAAGAACCATTCCCAACAATATCAAAGACTTGATAGGGTCCTTCCCAATTTGGTCCGAGTTTTCCTTCATTAGGATCTCGAGTGTTGATGGTGATTCTCCTTAAGACTAAGTCCCCGATTCTGAAGTGGCGAAGGTTGGTTCTTGTATTATAATATCTGTCGATTCTTTATTTTTACGCATCCATCAGAACGAGTGCGGCTTCTAGTTTTTCATCCAATAGTTTGAGGTTGGTATTCATAGCCTCGTGATTTGATTTTTCCATTCTATGTCGAAATCTGGCACTAGGTTCCCCATTTGACTGGAATAAGGCTTAGGATCCATATAATAAGGAGAACAGGGTTGCCCCAGTATTGGACTTCGATTTTGTTCGAGATGCCCAAAGGACCTCGGGTAGAATTTCTCTCCATTTTCCCTTGGCGTCGTTCAATGTTTTCTTTAGATTCTGAATGATAGTTTTGTTCGTTTACTCGGTCTGTCCATTTCCACTTGGGTGATATGGTGTTGATAAGATCCTTTTTATTTTATGTTCTTCGATAAACCTCGTTACCTTGCTGCCGATGAATTGATTTCCGTTGTCGCATACAAGTTCAGTAGGTATCCCGAATTGGCATATGATATGATCCCAGATGAAGTGTATAACTTCTTTTTCTCTGACTTTCTCAAAGGCCTATGCTTCCACCCATTTAGAGAAGTATTCAGTCATAAATAAAAAGAACTTACTTTACCTGGAGCCAATGGCAGAGGCCCGACGATATCCATCCCCCATTTCATGAATGGCCATGGGGATAGGACCGAATGAAGCTGTTCTCCGGGTTGATGAATCATTGGTGCATACCTTTGGCATTTATCACACTTTCGAACAAACTCCTTAGCGTCTTTTCCCATACTATCCTAGTAGTATCCTGCTCTTATGACCTTGTGAACTAGTGATATGGCACCAGAGTGGTTCCCACAAGTACCTTCATAGATTTCTCGTAGAGCATAATCGGTGCCCCTAGCCCCAAACATACTACTAATGGTCCGTTGAACGTCCTCCTATACAATAATCCATCTTCATCTAATGTGAATCGAGCAGCTTTTGTTCGTAGGTCCCTCGATTCTTTAGGGTCCGATGGGATCTTTCCGTTTGTCAAATACTTGATATATTTATTTCTCCAATCCCAAGTTAAATTTATGGAGTTTATCTCAGCGTGACCTTCTTTGATCACTGATCTCGAGAGTTGAATGACAATCCCCGAGCTGATTTCGTCCTCCTCAACTGATAACCCTAAATTTGCAAGACCATCAATTTCACTGTTCTGCTCGGGAGGTACATGCTGCAAGGTCCATTATTTGAAACGGTGCAAAGTCATATGTAGCTTTTCCAAATACCTTTGCATTCTATCCACTCCAACCTCGTAGGTTTTGTTTACTTGGTTTACCACCAGCAAAGAGTCACACTTGGCTTCAATGACTTCCGCCCCAAGCTTCTAGCAAGTTCGAGACCTGCAATCATGGCCTCGTACTCAGCCTCATTATTAGTCAAATTAGAAGTTTTGATGGATTGTCTAATAGTGCTGCCCGTGGGCAGTTTCAAAATGATGCCTAGTGTGGAACCTTTCACATTTGAAGCGCAGTCCGTAAAAAGGGTCCACACCCCCAATGATGTACCCAATTTTAACAAGAGTTCCTTCTTGACTTTGGGTACGAGGGTTGGCATGAAATCGGCCACGAAATCTATTAAAATTTGAGACATAATGGCCTTTCGGGGTTGATATTCGATATCATACCCACTGAGTTCGACGGTCCAGTTGGCCAATCGGGCCGATGGCTCGGGCTTATGCAAAACATTACGAAGCGGGTAAGTGGTTAGCACACATATTAGGTGACATTGAAAACACAGTTTTAGCTTCCTAGAGGCGCTTATTAGTGTAAATGCAAATTTCTCTAAGTGTGGATATCTGGTTTCTGCTTCTCCTAGAGTTCGACTTACATAGTAGACAGGGAATTGTGTACCTTGCTCTTCTCGAACCAGGATACCATTTACCGCGATCTGTGAGACTACCAAGTATAAGTAGAGTTTTTCATATGCCTTTGGAGTGTGAAGAAATGGTGGGCTTGAAAGATATCGCTTCAATTCTTCTAATGCATGTTGGCATTCCGGGGTCCAGGCGAAATCGTTCTTCTTTTTGAGTAGAGAGAAGAATTTATGACTCCGGTCCGATGATCTCGAGATGAATCGGCCTAAGGTAGCTATCCGCCCTGTCAGCCTTTGTACGTCTTTAATGTTGTCCACGATGGTGATGTCTTCGATAGCCTTGATTTTATCGGGGTTACTTTTGATTCCAGGATTCGACACCATGAAGCCAAGGAACTTGCCCGAACCGACCCCGAAGACGCATTTCTCGAGGTTGAGTTTCATGTTGTATTTTCTCTGTATCTTGAATGTTTCATACAAATGGGTCAAATAGTCCTCTGCACGCATGGACTTAACTAGCATGTCATCAATATATACTTCCATTGGCTTACCTATCTGTTCCTCGAATATTTTATTTACTAGGCGTTGGTAGGTAGCTCCTGCATTTTTTAGCCCAAAGAAAATTACATTATGACAATATGTTCCATACTTGGTGATAAATAAAGTCTTTTCTTGGTCTTCTAGGTTTATTTGAATTTGATTGTACCTGGAATAGGCATCGAGAAAACTAAAGATCTCGTGGCCGGCCGTGGCGTCGATCATGAGATCGATGTTAGGTAGTGGAAAAGAATCTTTGGGACATGTGATTGCGGAAAACTCAACCTTACGCAATGGTAGGAAGAGAGGGCGCTAAGACTTTTACCCGAATAGTGGTATCGGGGTCAATTTCCACAGGGAGCTTGGAAAGGAGTTGCGTATTTGTTCAGACTAGGAATGCGTGTTTGCTCCTAATTGTGCTTCTATCATTTTTTGGGTTGATTCCTAATTGTATCAACTACAAGTTTAAGCTAATTAATGCTAAAGGGAGATGTTCTAAGTTGTGATTAATATAGAAAAGGCACTAGGGTCGTGGCATCACCTAGGTGGTTAACTAACGGGTAGAGACTACTAATAATAGATTGACATATTTGGGATCAATGTTATAACTGTTGCACAATTGCACCCACTCTCACACCTCTCGGTAGAGAGAGCGATTTTGCCCAATTGACTCTCTCGAGACCAATTGGGTAGGCCAATTAGACCAAGCAACTAGGGTTCAAGTAGGGTGATTACTCTCTCGAGGTTTAACCCGTTAATTGGGACTACCATTTCTCATGGGTCCACCCCAATTCCTTGTTGGGTCAATTTTGGGGTCATAGACTCTCTTTCTCAAGAAGAGTCAAGACCCACTAAGCTAGAATCAATGTTTGCAACCAACAATCCTTAATTAAACCATAAACTTAACCCAAATAACAAACACCCAATATCAATCTATCATTAAGAAGCTACACCCATTAATTACCCACACTAGGGTTGAGCCACAACCCTAGCTAATGGGTTTAGCTAAACATAGCTAAAGAAGAAAATGAAGAAATAGAAAATGAAACAACCATAATAATTAATTGCTAATGTTAAACTACAATAATCTATGATGAAACTAAGCTAAAAATGCCCAAGATAGGCCAAAACATAAGTCTCACGAGTGCAACAGCTATCATATGTACCCAACTTCACCTAAAAATGGTAAAATGTTCTATTTATAGTGGGCTGGAAAAACTGGACAAAACTGCATCTACGGGGTTAGTGCGGACCGCACAAAGATAGCACGCGGACGCACTGGGTTGCTTGACCTTTGAATCTGGACGCATTGAAGATGGTGATGTGGACCGCACAAAGTTGGAATGCGACCGCATGAAAACTAGCGCGAACTGCACAAAGTTGTTGTGCGACCGCATGAATAATTTTGGCAGCTTCTCTGAACTTCACTGATGCGGGCCGCGTGACCATAGAGTGCGGCCGCATGGAGAGGGATGCGGGCCGCATGAAGTCGGACGCGGCCGTGTGGTTTGCTTCTGGAATATGACACTCTCTGAACTTCTTGGACGCGACTGCATAGCAAGATTGTGCGGCCGCATGAGTGAGACGCGGGCTGCATGAAGTGGGACGTGGACGCATGAGCTTGACTTGTAGTTTCACAGTCTCTAAACTCCTATGGTGCGGCCGCAACACATGATGGTGCAGTCCGCACCAAGTTCTGAATGTCCTTACTTTAATGATCTTTGACACTTGACCAGGTTTCACTCCGATTTGAGCTGATCTTTGACGAATTGTCACTTTATAGCTCAAACCTGCAATCAAGTGCAATCTGTAAGCATTTTGGGACTATTTTGTAGCAAACTAAACTCAAAGCGCAGGCAAGTATGGGTATAAAACATGTTAAAATCCTACTTATCAACTCCCCCAAACTTAAACCCTTGCTTGTCCTCAAGCAAACAAAACAAGACCCACCCCTCAAAGGCAACATCCAAGCAATTTCAGCTTATCCTAAAGTAACCTCAACAAGCATCAATTGGGACTAACAATTTTCCTCAATGCGAATGCATCATTGACACATTTAAACTTTGAAAACTTATGGATCAAGTGTGACACGAGAGCATCAAGAGTTGACACATTTCATCAAATAACTTTTCTCAATTACTTTGTCCATCGTGGAACCCAAACTCACACATCATCAACTCTCCCTAAGTGAACCTCACCTTTTAAAGTATTGACACACAAACCGAGGTTGATGGATTTTCACTCATCTCTCTCAAGGAAGATGCCACAAGTCCGGCTCTAAGTACCATATGCTTTCCCCTTATGTAAGTATCCACTAATGTAGGTTCCCTTCAACTCAAAATCATGTAGGGTTTTTGTGGAGTCATTGTGAAGGCTTTTGGGTAAGGGTAGGACATATTTTTGTTCAAGTGGGTTCAATCTTCCCTTAAGCACTTCTTTGATTCATTTTGGCACACTTTCTTGGCTCATTTGAGAATTCACTTCTTTTTCAAGGGGGTTAGAGAGACACATTGTCACCTTTTCTTATGCAATTCAACACATTTCTCCTTATTTCTTCTTTTTCCACACCCTTTTTCACTTTTGTTTTCTTTGAATCCCCTTTTTGACCTTATTCAATTAGGTCTTTCTTTTTGTCTTATCTTTTCTTTCTTTTTTTCATTACCTTTCTTTTCTTTTTGCTTTTGTACCTTTTACCACATTGTTTCCTTTCTTGTGTCCCCCCAAACTTAGATATTTGCCATCTACTCAAGGGAAGATTTGGGTGCCAAGAGAGGGTACTATTAAGAACGGGTATAGGCTTGTAGCTTTGGTTCTTGAAAGAAGAAGGTTCAAGGCTCAAAAGGGTTAACTAGGGATCATTTCATTGGTAGGTCATGGAATTGTTCAATCTTAGCATTTTGGATCAAGGAGAGCCTACAATCACTTCTCAAGCCAAATTTCACCTAAGATTTCACCTCAACAAACATTAGGAGCAAGTTCTAGACCATCGGCTCGGGACTTGGACTTGCAAATCGAATTCTCACCACACAACTCAAGGATTGCTAAAGATGTCGAGTCGAGGGCCCACAATGACCTTAGTTATGATTCAAGCGCACAATGGTCCAATACGACCACATGATGACTGTTTGGTCAACACAAGTGTCTCAAGGCCAAGACTTTCACCATCCTAAGCACAACATTATGTCTTTGACCATGGGATCAAAGGCAAATGTGTTAGGCCCAAGTGAAGCTTTGCCTGAGGTACCTTTGACTGCAAAAACGAACTGTGGCATTAAGAAAGAACCCTTAAGAAAGAAAAATCAAAAACGTACTCAAACCCTTAAGAAGGTTGTCACGCTATCTCTCATTGGGAAGAGCCACCCGGTTCGCACAACACTTTACCCTTGGAAAGAACTGTGGCATTAAGAAAACCAAAGGCTTATTGCAAACGCCAACACAAAACAAAAAGGTTACGAGCCTTCTATGAAACTAAAAACAAAATTTTAACGAAAATAGAAAAACCGAATGAATATGTACAATAGAGGAGTAGAATATACAACTAGGGGGGGGGGGAGAATGAATATGTACATTAAGTAGAAAAGTAACTAGAATAAAATGTTATGTACAGGCCAACTGTCAACAAGCAACATAAGCTAAGAGTCAAATAAATATGTACAGTCATCTCAAATGTATCAACCATCAAAATACAAAATAGTAGAGCGCACCCCCACGAATAAAAGTTGGCATTGTCCCCAATGCCAACTACCAAAATAAGCATATAAACAGAGAAAAGATATAGAGTGGCTCCTAAAGCCTAATCCGTCATCATGGGCTGATCAGTGGTCCCCTGGTCCTCTGTACTGGCGGAAACCTCAGACTGGTTCCCAGCCTGCTGCTTCTCTGCTGCTGAGATAGGGGCCGGGTCATGGACCGGCTAAACATTTGGTGGAGCACTGAAAGTATCCTCCTGAACCTGTGCTACCTCTATCATAACACCCTCAGTGCTAGGAAGCTTCCTCTTCTTCCTTGGGTGCCTAGGCTCCTCCTCCTGCTGTGTCTCCGGTACAACTACTGCTGGTGGAGGTGCTGACTCATCAAAGAACAAGTCTAAAGGCAGCTGGTCTGCCTTTAGCTTGTCAACCTCAGCTCGGAGCTCCTTCACCTCTTCCTTAGATGCCCAGGATTTTCTCATCTTCTTGTGTTCTCTGGCAAGCTCCTTTAGACGTTTGCCCTATGCATCAACTGCCTTTGTCAAGGCAGCCTGAGTAGCCAAAATCTTCTCCTAGTTGGCCAGGAGTGTCTTCAATGTCTCCTCAATGGACTGAGGAATCTCAACGGTGGCTGGAACAGACTGGGCCTCAACTGTGGAAGCCAAAGTGGATAACTTGGATGTCGAGACTGACATCAAGTTGTTCAAACTGGCCAATGTCTTTGCTAACTGCTGGTCCGTGAGGGGGTTGGATTTTGATGTGGGAACCACTGGGCCAGTTGAAGAACTGGGACCTGCAGAGGAGGATGGAATGTCTGTAACAGCAGTGGCAGCAGGAGTAGGTGGCTTAATATAGGCCTCTACCGCAACTGGCTCCTCATACTGGCCAGTCGAGGCAGAGCTGAATGCTTTTCCCTTCTTATCCCCCTTCGGGTTGTCCGGCCCCTGAATATTAAACCATGAGAACGGGGACACCGGCCGGACTCCAACATCAAATGTGTATTCTTTCACCTTTTCATCTTCAAAGTACATTGTTAGGGTGTTCGGGCAGGGGTAGTTTCTGTCTGTATCAATGCCAATAGATGTGATCACACTGTATATAACATTCCCCACATTGATGGGGAAACCTGCCATGATGGATGCAATGAGAACCGCTCGGGCGATTGGAATGGTCTAGTCATGGGATGAAGGGTCCAACCTGTTGCATACAAAAGTTAACCATCCTCTCACCTCAAAATTAAGGTCCTTTCGCAGTATTTTCTTCCCCACCTGAATCCACTCCGGAACAGTACCCGACAGAGCTAAGAACTATGCCACCCAAGGACGAGCTTCCTCTTTCAATGCTAACTTCTCTCTGTACAGAGAGTCATCCTCCTCATTGAAACCCAAATATTCGTTCAACGCCTCTCCCAAGAACACTATCTTCCTTATCCCGCACTTTGATTGCAATTGACCCTTCTTTTGTGTGGGCCACATTGCTATAGACTTCCTTCACCATATGTTCATTTGCATCGACCAGCTCATCTTTAAAGAAATCCCACCCCACTCTAGTAAGAAATTGTTCATGGACTTGGGGAAGGTAGGGTACCAAATCCTGGGTGACTACTCTTCTTTCTGGAATCACCTTCTTCTTGGGCCACAGTTCCCCGAATTTATGAAAGGCCACCTCGCTGACAAATCTGTCTTGCCATACAACTGGGTTTCTAGTTCTTTCAATTCCCCCAACTCTACGTACCCCACTGTTCGGGACCTCCTCATCACTCTTGTTTTTATATTTTTCACCCTCCCCGGATTCTAAAGCTGTGGGGGAGGTGGAGTATTTGGAACTGCCTGCTTCTGAGCTCTCAGACGACTCAGGTTGTATAACGGTTGGAGCTTTAGCTGGGACTGCAGGGGCTTTCCCCGAATCAGTTGAGACATCCTGGGAGGGGAGGTACTCACTCCCCGACTTCTCTTCATCACTCATCACCTACTTTCTTGTTTTTAGCTTTGGTTGGGGAGTGAGTTTCTTCAATTTTGCTTTACCTCCCCGGGAGGGGTCAGCTCCTCGTCTGGGTTGTTTAGCTCCACGCCCTCGTTGTTTAACCATTTCCTTCACACAAATAATTCTAACATTGTTAGTTCAGGCAATTGCAGAGTTTAAGTACAGAACAGAAACACAGACAGAGAACAGGTGATAGCAATGTGGACCGCACAAACAAGGCATCCGGACCGCACTGACCAAATTGGGAAATGAACACCTCTCTGATTAGGAACCATGCAGACAACATGAACAAGGGGTGTGGCCGCATGGTGGCCAACGCGGTCCGCACAAACTGGTCATGCGGCCGCATTGGTCATACTATTAAAAACGGGTGCCCTCTGAACCCCACCCACGCGGACCGCGCAAACATGGGATGCAGCCACGTGGGGCATAGAGCGGACCGCACAAAAAAGGCGTGCGGCCGCGCTGGGAAGTATCAACCTTTAGGCGCAAGACTTACGCGGACCGTGTAACAGAATGATGCGGCCGCATAAAAGGCATGCAGACCGCATAATCAGGGAGTGCGGACGCGCTGGGCTTTCATTATAGGGGCAATTAGGGTTTTACAAAAAACTCAAGTCTGTCACGTTTTAGCATCCTACTTTGTCCCTACTCATTTATAACATGCCCATCATTTCAAAGAACAACAAGAACAATATAAAACTATCCTAATCATGAAACGATGAAGAACAAAAAAGAAAAATGAAGAAGTTATGACTAAGGAAACATGTATAAAGTTTAAATTAATACTAAGTAAAGATTAATGTGAGAAATATGTTACCCGGAAAGCGAAGAAATGCTCTTGATATTACCACTAAGAGGGGTCTCTAAATGTGAACAGTAACTTTTATGGCTCAGGGCTTAATTTTGGCGAAAAGTTCTAATAAAGATCCTAATGGTCTATTTATAGGAAATACAGTGGGGCCCATCACTTACCATCCAGTGCGGCCGTATCAACACGACCTCGGGCCGCACTGGGACTTTACCATTTACCTGGTGCTGAAACAAAGGCACGCGGACCGCATGAGATGGGCTGCGGCCGCATGAGAAACACGCGGGCCACTCAAAGTGGGATGCGGCCGCGTGACCGCAGTTCAGAGACTGATCATTCTTGGCCTTCACCGGTGCGGACCGCACAAGCAAGGACGCGGCTGCACTAGCCATCTTCAGAAACTTGGCAATATTTTCTTTGGCTGGTGCAGACCACACAAAGTGGGATTGCGGCCGCACGATCACTGTTCAGAGACTGTGCACTTTTTGCACAGGTGTTTTGCACTAGTTCAATCATAATTCCTGCAACATCTCACAAACCATTTGCTCAAAAATCCTAATCTACAACAGAAATCAAAAAGAAAGAAAAAGACATGGGTTGCCTCCCAAGAAGCGCCTGATTTAATGTCGTGACATGACGCATGTTACCATCAAAGTCACTTCAAATGAATGAGTGCCACCACGTGGCTATCATCAAACTTTCCCAAGTAATGCTTGACACAATGCCCATTGACCCGGAAAACTTCACCATTTTTGTTTTTGAGATCAATAGCTCCAAATGGGGTTACACCAACAACTTCAAATGGACCACTCCACTTAGACTTAAGCTTTCCCGGGAATAACCTCAACCGGGAGTTGAAAAGAAGAATCATGTCACCAACTTTGAATTCCTTCCCTCAGGCATACTTATCGTGAAGGTACTTCATCTTGTCCTTGTACAAAGACGAGCTGGAGTAGGCTTGAAATCTAAACTCGTCTAGCTCATTGAGTTGCTCAACCCCGAGATTCGCAGTGACATCCCATTCTAAGTTCAATTTTCTCAAGGCCCACATAGCCTTATGCTCCAATTCCACCGGAAGATGACAAGCTTTCCCAAACACCAACCGGTACAGAGACATACCAATCGAGGTCTTGTAAGTTGTCCGATAGGCCCAAAGAGCATCATCTAATTTCTTCGACCAATCGGTCCTATTGTCATTGACATTTTTGGACAAAATACTCTTGATCTCTTGGTTGGAAACCTCAACTTGGCCACTCGCTTGAGGATGATAAGAAGTGGTCACCTTGTGATTTACACCATACTTGGCAAGCAATGAATCAAAAGCCCGGTTGCAAAAATGGGAACCACCATCACTAATGATAGAATGTGGAGTGCCAAAAATGTCCACCTCTAGAATTGTGTTGAGAGGCATCTCATCCTTTTTAGAAATCCCAGCGGCTCGTTGGCATTCATCACATCTCCTGACAAAATCACCGGCATCTTTAAACAAGGAGGGCCACTAGAAACCGAAACTAAGCACCTTAGAAGCCGTCCTCACCCCGCCATGATGGCCACCATAGGGAGAGGAATGACAAGACTCCAAAATACTCAATTGTTCTTCTTCCGGGACACATCGGCGAATTACACCATTGGTGAAATTCTTGAACAAATATGGCTCATCCCAATAATAATCCAAACTATCCCACTTGAGCTTCTTCCTTTGGTTAGAAGAGAGCTCATACGGGATTATACCGGTCACAAGATAATTTGCCACATCGGCAAACCACGACATATCATGAATAGATACCACAAGGAGTTGTTTATCCGGGAACGCATCATTGATTTCAAGGCCATCAGAAGCCCTCCCCTCTGCTTCCAAGCGGTACAAGTGGTCCGCCACTTGATTTTCTCTTCCTTTTCGGTCCATAATTTCTAGATCAAACTCTTGAAGAAGTAGCACCCATCTCATCAACCTTGCTTTTGAATCTTTCTTGGTCATCAAATACCTAAGGGAGGTATGATCGGTATGGATAATCACTTTGTCCCCCATAAGGTATGGTCGGAATGTTTCCATGGCAAACACAATAGCTAGCAACTCCTTCTCGGTGACTGTATAGTTTCTTTGAGCTTCATTCATCGTTTTGCTTGAGTAGTACACCGGATGGAACATCTTGTTGATCCTTTGGCCCAAGACCGCCCCTACCGCAACATCACTAGCATTGCACATGAGCTCAAATGGCAAGCTCCAATCGGGTGCGGTAATGATATGGGTAGTTGTCAACTTGTGTTTTAGACGCTCGAACTCCTCCATGAATTTCTCATCAAAGACAAACTTGGCCTCCTTCTCTAACAACTTGCACAACGTGTTAACTACCTTAGAGAAATCTTTGAAGAACCTTCGGTAGAAACCCGCGTGCCCCAAAAAGCTCCTTACCCCTTTGACAGAAGTAGGGGGAGGTAACCTTGAAATGTCTTCAATCTTGGCTTTGTCAACTTCAATACCTCTCTTCGAAATCTTATGACCCAATACAATACCCTCTTCTACCATAAAATGACATTTTTCCCAATTGAGAACTAGGTTTATATCTTCACATCGGGCCAACACACGATCCCAATTTGTCAAGCATTCTTCAAAGGATTCCCCCACCACGCTAAAATCATCCATAAAGACCTCCAATATATCTTCCACCATATCGGTGAAAATTGCCATCATACATTGTTGAAAGGTCGCTGGGGCATTACACAATCCAAACGGCATCCTCGAAAATGCAAATGTGTCGTAGGGACAAGTAAAGGTCGTCTTTTCCTGATCTTCCGGGGCGATGAGAATCTGATTGTACCCCGAATACCCATCTAAAAAGCAATAGAATGATCGACCCGCAAGATAATGAAGCATTTGGTCGAGGAACGACAACGGGAAATGATCCTTTCGAGTCACCTTGTTAAGCTTTCTATAGTCCATACAAACTCTCCATCCCGTCACTGTCCGAGTAGGAATCAACTCATTGTTAGCATTGGTTACCACAGTCATCCTACCCTTCTTCAGTACACATTGCACCAGAGAAGTACATGAGCTGTCAGAAATAGGATACACCACACCGTCGTCAAGCCACTTGATAACTTCCTTCTTGACCACTTCTTGCATAGCTTCGTTGAGTCTCCTTTGGTGTTCAGGTGAGGGCCTTGCATCCTCCTCCAATATGATCTTATGCATGCAAAAGGCGGGGCTTATACACTGAATATCCACCAATGTCCATCTGATCGCCCTCTCGCACTTTTGTAAAACCGCCAAAGTGGCGTCAACCTGCACGTTAGTCAAGCAAGACGAAAGAATAATAGGCAAAGTGAAATTAGGGCCCAAGTATTCATACCTGAGGTGAGGAGGAAGTGGTTTCAACTCTAACACCGACGGCTCCTCAATAGATGGCTTGGTTGGGGGAGTTTTGTGATTCTCAAGATCCAAGGATAACTTCCTAGGCTCATAAGAATACAAGCCCATACCATGCAAAGCGCTTACACATTCAACTCTCTCGGCATCATCATCAACATCCATGTTCAAGAGCACTGCCTCAAGTGGGTCCTCAACATTCACCATTGCACTTGTGTCATCCACTATCACCGCCATGACAATGTCAACAAACGAGCACACCTCGGTGCTATTTGGTTGCCTCATAGATTTGCACACATGGAACACCGCCTTTTCATCACCAACACGGAAGGTCAACTCTCCCGCTTCGACATCTACCAAAGCCTTTCCAGTAGCTAGGAAAGGTCTTCCAAGGATAATTGGCACCTCAAAATCCACCTCACAATCCAAGATAACAAAATCGACCGGCAATATGAACTTATCAACATGAACAAGGACATCATCAATAATCCCCAAAGGCTGCTTCATTGACCGGTCCGCCATTTGAAGCCTCATAGAAGTTGGACGAGGTTGTCCGATTTCCAAGGTCTTGAAGACCGAATATAGCATTAAATTGATACTTGCCCCCAAGTTACAAAGGGCTTTTGCAAAGTCAGCACTTCCAATGGTACATGGGATAGTGAATGCACCGGGGTCCTTAAGTTTCGGAGCCATAGAATGCACAATTGCGCTCACTTGATGGGTCATCTTGATTTTCTCACACTCCATTGATCTCTTTTTTGTAACCAACTCTTTCAAGAACTTTGCGTACCCCGACATTTGCTCGAGTGCCTCCACCAAAGGCACGTTGATAGTCAAACTCTTCATCATCTCAATGAATTTCTTAAATTGGTTGTCACATTTTTGCTTGGCCAACCGTTGAGGATAGGGCGGAGGAGGCCGAGGTGAGGGTGCTTTGACTTTGGGCACCACCGGCTCGGGCATATCAATCACGTGTTCCCTAAACGGGTTCACGACCTCTTGTGTCTCCTCTTCAACCTCATGAATATCAATCCTCACATCATCTCTCACACTTGGTTCAACTACATCTTCAACCACCAAAGGCATTTCATTATCTCGTAACTCATCTTCATCCACCATAACTTGGTTTCCTCTTGAGGCATGCACATCACCGCCTCTTCCACTTCGCGTTGTTTCCTTCATCACATGATTATTGTGCCCACTCTTGGGGTTTACTACTGTATCACTTGGTAGAGCACCCTTTTGGCGACTATTTAAAGACTGAGAAATTTGGCCAAGTTGTACTTCCAAGTTACGGATAAAAGTGTTGTGGGAGGCCAATTGAGCTTCGGAGTCTTCGTTCTTCTTCATCATTTGATCAAACATAACTTCAATTCTACCTAATTCATTTCCCGAAGAACTAGACCCTTGAGATTGAAACGGCGGAGGGTTGTTCGGTTGTTGAAACATCAGAGGCCTTTGAAAACCTTGCCCCCGATTTCCTTGGCCACCATTGTTATTCCACACACCTTGCCCATTGTTGTTGTTCCAATTGTTGTTGTTGTGTCCGCTCCAATTCCCTTGATTACCCGAATTGTTGTTCCCCCAATTTCCTCCTTGGTTGTTGTTATTGTTCCAATTACCACCTTGTTGATTGCCCCAATTTCCTTGGGGTCTCCATTATTGGTTCCCTTGATTACCTCTATTCTCTTGATAGTTGTTGAAGTATTGGACTTCCTCACTTTGATCATCATAGCATTCATTTGAATAGCCACCACCATTATCATAATTATCAAAATTTCCTTGAGGTTGTTGCCCTCTTTGCCTCCTTTTCATCATATTCACTCCTTCCATGGCGTTGACTTGGCGCGGGTTTTGAACTTGTTGTAACTGCGCTTTAGCCAACTGATTCATTATTGTTGTAAGTTTGGCAATGGATTGGCCATGATCATGTAACTCCTTATGAAAATGTATGACGTTAGGATCACCTTGAGGCACATTAGCCCGGCTTCGCCATGCCGACGATGTGTCGGCCATCTCATCTAACACATCATAAGCTTCATTGTAAGGAAGCTTCATAAAATTTCCTCCCGCCAGTTGGTTCACAATACATTGGTTGGTTGTGTTGATGCCCCTATAGAATGTTTGTTGGATCATCACATCAGTCATATCATTGTTAGGGCATTCTTTCACCATTGTTCTAAACCTCTCCCATATCTCGTGTAACGGTTCAGTCGGCTCTTGCTTGAAGGCTAGAATCTCGTCCCGTAGAGCCACCATGTGACCTGGAGAGAAAAACTTAGCGATGAACTTGTCCTCCAACTCATCCCATGTAGTGATGGAATGATTGGGGAGCCTCTCCAACCAATCTAACTCCTTCCCCCGAAGTGAGAATAGGAAAAGTCGAAGTCTCAATGCATCCTCCGAAACATTTGTCTGCTTGCTACCCCAACAAGTATCCACGAAGCTCTTCAAGTGTTTATAAGCATTCTGATCAGCGCCCCCCATGAAATAACATCGTTGTTCGAGCAAGGTGAGCATCACATTTGTAATCTGGAAGTTCCCTGCCCGGATTCGGGGAGGAACTATTGCACTTACGTACCCTTGATTAGGTAGAACTCTTGGTGGAGGTGGAGGAGGGTCTGGTATATTCTCATTTGCATTGGCATTTGCATTGGCATGTCAACCTCTCCTAGGAGCTTTAGGTAAGACGTCTTCTTGTTCTAGATCCTCAACCTCCTCCCCCACGACCACATTGCCAAGAGTGTCATTTGTGTTTAAAGCCATGTGTACCTGAGTGAATTGACACAAATAAAATTACTAAAAAGAAGGAAAGAGAAGGAAAACACAAAACTAGCTACACAAATAGTCAACACCATAAGCTCCCCGACAACGACGCCAAAAAGTGATCACAGCAAACTCAACCTTACGCAACGGTAGGAAGAGCGGGCGCTAAGACTTTTACCCGAATAGTGGTATCGGGGTGAATTTCCACAGGGATCTTGGAATGGAGTTGCGTATTTGTTCAGACTAGGAATGCGTGTTTGCTCCTAATTGTGCTTCTATCATTTTTTGGGTCGATTCCTAATTGTATCAACTACAAGTTTAAGCTAATTTATGCTAAAGAGAGATGTTCTAAGTTGTGATTAATATAGAAAAAGGCACTAGGGTCGTGGCATCACCTAGGTGGTTAACTAATGGGTAGACACTACTAATAATAGATTGACATATTTGGGATCAATGTTATAACCATTGCACAATTGCACCCACTCTCACACCTCTCGGTAGAGAGAGCGATTTTGCCCAATTGACTCTCTCGAGACCAATTGGGTAGGCCAATTAGACCAAGTAACTAGGGTTCAAGTAGGGTGATTACTCTCTCGAGGTTTAACCCGTTAATTGGGACTACCATTTCTCATGGGTCCACCCCAATTCCTTGTTGGGTCAATTTTGGGGTCATAGACTCTCTTTCTCAAGAAGAGTCAAGACCCACTAAGCTAGAATCAATGTTTGCAACCAACAATCCTTAATTAAACCATAAAATTAACCCAAATAACAAACACCCAATATCAATCTATCATTAAGAAGCTACACCTATTAATTACCCACACTAGGGTTGAGCCACAACCCTAGCTAATGGGTTTAGCTAAACATAGCTAAAGAAGAAAATGAAGAAATAGAAAATGAAACAACCATAATAATTAATTGCTAATGTTAAACTACAATAATCTATGATGAAACTAAGCTACAAATGCCCAAGATAGGCCAAAACATAAGTCTCACGAGTGCAACAACTATCATATGTACCCAACTTCACCTAAAAATGGTAAAATGTTCTATTTATAGTAGGCTGGAAAAACTGGACAAAACTGCATCTGCGGGGTTAGTGCGGACCGCACAAAGATAGCACGCGGACGCACTGGGTTGCTTGACCTCTGAATCCGGACGCATTGAAGATGGTGATGTGGACCGCACAAAGTTGGAATGCGACCGCATGAAAACTGGCGCGGACCGCACAAAGTTGTTTTGCGGCTGCATGAATGATTTTGGCAGCTTCTCTGAACTTCACTGATGCGGGCCGCGTGACCATAGAGTGCGGCCGCATGGAGAGGGACGCAGGCCGCATGAAGTAGGACGCGGCCGCGTGGTTTGCTTCTGGAATATAAAACTCTTTGAACTTCTTGGACGCGACCGCAAAGCAAGATTGTGCGGCGGCATGAGTGAGACGCGGGCCGCATGAAGTGGGACGCGGTCGTATGAGCTTGACTTGTAGTTTCACAGTCTCTAAACTCGTATGGTGCGGTCGCATGACATGATGGTGCGGTCCACACCAAGTTCTGAATGTCCTTAATTTAATGATCTTTGACACTTGAGAAGGTTTCACTCCGATTTGAGCCGATCTTTGACGATTTGTCACTTTATAGCTCAAACCTGCAATCAAGGGCAATCTGTAAGCATTTTGGGACTATTTTGTAGCAAATTACACTCAAAGCGCAGGCAAGTATGGGTATAAAACATGTTAAAATCCTACTTATCAACATATCTTGTTTAAATCCCTATAATCTACACACATCCTATGTTTGTTCCCTTTTTTAGGAACTACGACTACATTGGCTAACTATTCAGTATACTTCACTTCCCGAATAGACTCTATTTTGAGAAGTTTAGTTACCTCATCCTTTAAGAATGCATGCTTTACCTCGGACTGGGTTCTTTTCTTTTGTTTTACCGATCTGAACTTTGGGTCCAAGCTTAGTCAATGTGTCGTTATCTCAAGTGGGATCCCTTTCATGTCTAAGTGGGACTAAGCAAAACAATCTATATCACAATAAGAAATTGAATAAGTTTTTTCCTGAGTTTGGGGGTTAACCCCGTTCCCAGGTATACCTTTTGCTCAAGCAGATACTCGATCGATATAACCTGTTCTAGCTCTTCGACCGTTGATTTAGTAGTGTCGGAACCTTCAGGAACAACAAAAGTTCGAGGGGTCAAAAAATCTTCCTCTTCCTCTTCCATTTCCTGCTTCTCTGATTCCGGTGAGGCTGGTGGCAGTGATTGCTATTTGGCTTCCTATTTACCTTTGATGCTCGATCTTTCCAATGTTGATAACATTGAAATCAGTATTACCTCATCGACCGCGAACATTTCTTTTGCAGCATGCTGCTCACCGTACACTATTTTTACCCCGTCCAAAGTCTGGAATTTCATTATTTGGTGGAGAGTCGAAGGGACTGCCCTCATGTTGTGGATCCCAGGCCTCTCGAGTAGGGAGTTGTACCTTATGTCGCCTTCGATCACATTAAACTTGGTGTCTTGGATTGTTCCAGCCACATTCGCCAGTAGGATAATCTCTCATTTAGTTGTTTCACTAGCCATATTGAAACTATTCAAGAACCGAGCTGTAGGCACGATCTGATCTTGTAGGCCGAGTTGCTCCACGACCTTCGATCGGATGATTTATGTTGAGCCACCTAGATCTACTAAAACACGCTTAACTTGAACTTTATTTAATAAGATAGAGATTACCAAAGCATCGTTGTGAGGCTGTGAAATTCCTTCTGCCTCCTTATCGTTGAATGATATGGTGCCTTGTGGCACATAGTCTCGATCCCGTTTCTCCTTGGTAATCTATACCCTAGTGCATTTGGCCACATGCCCTTGTGGAATATCGCCCCTCCAATGATCATATGAATTACATGATGTGGCTCCCCCTGCTCATTTTTCTTGTTGGCATCCCTTTCCCTGGAATGATTCTTGGATCGATCACTTAGGAATTCTCGAAGGTGGCCCTCATGAATAAATAGGCTACTTACTCCCTCAATTTCATGCAATCCTCGGTCCTGTGACCACGCGTGCCATGGTATTTACACATCAGATTGGGGTTCCTTTGGGAAGGATCGGTCGGTATGGGTCTAGGCCATCTGGTGTCTTTGATTCTTCCAATTGCTGATACAATTCCTAACGCATCGACACCAAACTTATACTCTGATAATCGAGGTGCCTCTGTGGGGTCGACATACTTATCAAAAATATTTTTGCTCATGAGACCCTGAGAATTGTCCTCGATCACTTCTCCAATCGTTCCAAGCAGAATTGCGTCCTGGACAACTGTTCCTGCAATCTGTGGTGTACGGTTCATATCGATCTTTATTCGATATTGGCTCTCTATCGATGTCCCTCTGAGTTTTGGCGGCTGACTATTCAGGTGCACTAAACTGGAAAGAGATCCTAATTGGTCATCCTCGACCATGAACTTCGATTGGTACCGATTGTGTACATCTGCCTAAGTCATATCCGGATATTTGATCAGATTTCGCTTCAGCTGACATGATGCTATCGAACTTCTTTCATTCAATCCCTGAGTAAAAGCTTGAATGGCCCAATCATCAGTAACCAGTGGCAACTCCATGTGTTCCATTTGAAATCGGGATACAAACTCCCTCAATATTTCATTATCCCCCTATCTTACTTTGAAAAGGTATGAATTCCTTATCGCAACTTTTATGGCTCCAGTATGTGCCTTTACGAAACAGTCTAACAACATTGCAAATGAGTCAATGGAATTTGGCGGTAGACTATGGTACCAAATCGTTGCTCCCTTCGATAGGGTTCCCTAGACTTCTTCAATAAAACAGATTCAATCTCATCATCTTCCCATCGTTACCCTTGATGGCGCATATATAGGAGGTGACATGCTTTTTGGGATCAGTGGTCCCATTGTATTTAGGTATGTTCGGCATACGAAACTTCTTTGAAATAGGTTCGGCAGCCGTACTCGAAGGGAACAGATTTTGTACGAATTTTATTGAATCTGTCCCTTTCAAGATTGGTGGTACCCCCGGTACCTGATCAACTCAAGAATTGTACCTTTCCACTTTTTTATCATTAGCTTTGATTTTCTTCTCTCCTGACTCAATTTTTTTGTTGAGTTCCTCGAGCATTTCATTATTGCAGGATCAGTTCCTCGAGCAATAGCGTCCTATTAAGCCTGTAGCATCTCGAATATCACCTGTAGACTAACTCTCTGTATCCTTTGCCCTGTATACCTTGACCACCAGATTGGCCTTCTCTACGTACATTCCCCTCAGGTTCGCGACTAGGTCCACATTTAAATCGATGTGAAAACTGTCATCGACTGGATTGGCAACTGGTGCTCCCCCGAGATTAGCCTGTGGCACCTCGGCTCTTGGAATTACATTGTCATTTTCCCCGTGAAACTCGAGACCATCTTCACCATGTATGGGTGCATATTGTGAGTTTGACATATTATAACCTGAGAGCAAAGATACTTGACAAGAACAAGCATAAAATAACGTGTGTTATGAGAATCAACACTGAACAATCACTATTATCCTTAGCCTCATGGTGGGTGCCAAAATCTGTACCCTCAAATTCAGATAATAACTAAACTTATATTGTGGTTTTAAGGATATGTAATTTCGTCCAATACGAATTGATAAGCAAGAAAATAAACGAGTAAATTAGAGAATAAAATAGATCAAACCAGTATGCTATCCAGGTCTTGACCTCTACTTGGGATAGTCTCGAGGCGGGATAGTATGAATAGAAAATGATAAAGCAACTCTGATGAATATTTAGTGAAACAACAAGAAAGTAATGAGTATAAATTCTTATTAGTGAACAATGATGCCCTATTTAAAAATGAATGGGATCCCTCTTTATATAATAGAGGAGTCCTAAATAAGGTACACTTCTAATTATACAAGGAAACCATATTATCATCTGCTTAACCAGCGTAGATTTATCCATTCCGAGATTCACACCATGATTCTCGACCAAGCGTGGATATCTCGCCTTTTCTATTATCAAGCTATATCGATGTCACTCGAAGTCTGTCTCTCTCTGGCCGCAGTCGTTGTCGACATCGGTGCGGACTCAACGTCCTAGGTTCTTAACGTGACACTCCTATCTCGATCAAAGAACAAAATTGGATAGCCCCGATTTCTACCATATACAGATTAATCCTAACAAAATCAAAGTCATAGAAGACATCGATGTCCTCGGACAAAAGCCATCGGTTCTTCTCACTATTGAAGATGAAGAATAACTTTTCTTAGACCTTGGAGTGCCAACAAGCTTTGGAAGAACTCAAATGATACCTTTCGAGTCCGCCCCTACTCTACACTCTGAAGGTGGATGAGCAATTGTACCTTTACTTGGTAGTATCCGAGGTTGCGGTAATTGGAGTCTTATACCGGGGAAAGGAAGGTACGCAATTTCGTACTTACTATGTAAGTAGAACTCTAGGCGTGTCCGAAACAAAGTATCCTCACCTGGAAAAATTGGCGCGCGCTTTTCTAAGCGCCTCCAGAAAGTTAAAACAATACTTTCAATGCCACCCCATATGTGTCGTAACCTCTTACCCACTGAGGAACATCATGTACAAACCCGAGCTCTCGGGCCGCTTGGCCAAATGGACCGTCGAAATCAGCGGGTACAATCTCGAGTATCAACCCAAAACCGCCATCAAATCACAAATTTTGGCAGACTTCATGGACGACTTTACGCCGGCCTTAATACCTGAAGTTGAAAGGGAATTACTAGTAACCTTGAGGATTACCTTGAGTATCAGAACCCTTTTTACGGACAATGCCTCGAACGCAAAGGGGTCCGGGATCGGTATCATGTTGAAACCACTTACAGGGAATGTAGTTAGGTAGTCTATTAGAACTTTAAAATTAATTGACAATGAGGCTGAGTATGAGGACGCGATTGCAGGTCTCGAATTGGCTAAATGCCTTTGGGCCGAGGTGATTGAATCTAAAAGTGATTCCCTCCTCGTGGTAAATCAAGTTAATGGGACGTTCAAAGTGAAAAGGAATGAATGCGAAGGTATCTAGAAACGTTACAGGTCATGCTGCATCAATTCAAGGAATGGACCTTACAACAAGTGCCTCGAGATTAGAACAGTGAGTTCGATGCTCTAGGTAACTTGGGGTCCTCGATTAATGATGATGAGTTTAGTTCATGGACAATAGTACAACTTATGAAGTCGATGATAGAAGAAGGTCACATCAAAGTAATTTCCACGAGTTTTACTTGGGATTGAAGGAACAAATACATAGATTACTTGAAGACTAGGAAATTGCCCTCGGATCCTAAAGAATCGTGAGCTCTACGTAGATGGCTGCCAGGTTTAGCTTGTCCGAAGGGACTCTATTCAGAAGAACATTTGACGGCCTACTGTCCATATGCCTGGGGCCAGAAAATACCGAATATGCTTTGAGAGAAGTTCACAAAGGCACTTTGGTTAATCCATAGGTGGAATCTTTGGTTAGAAAATTAATCAGAGTCGGCTATTACTTGGATCAGGATATTGTACTAGGTGAATTGAGGAACGCCGACAGCCCCCATGAACTAAGTGATTGTCGGGATATTGAGGTCTATGAGGTCATGGAGGCAATGCGTAAGGTGAGAAGGGGCAGAGTTACCGGACCAGATGAAATTCCGGTTGAGCTTTGGAGGTGTGTGGGTAGAGCAGGCTTGGAATGGCTTACTAAGTTGCTTAATGTTATATCCAAGACTAATAGGATGCCCGAAGAGTGGAGGTGGAGTACAATGGTCCCGTTGTATAAGAACAAAGGCGATATCCAGATCTGTAACAACTATAGGGGTATTAAATTACTAAGTCATACCATGAAAGTTTGGGAGAGAGTGGTAGAAATGAGAGTGCGAAGGACGGTGTCTATTTCAGACAACCAGTTCGGGTTCATGCCGGGGCGATCTACCACAGAAGCTATCCACCTTATTAGGAGGATGGTGGAACAATACAGGGATAAGAAGAAGGATCTCCACATGGTGTTTATCGATCTAGAGAAAGCGTACGACAGGGTTCCTAGGGAGGTCTTATGGAGATGCTTAGAGGCTAAAGGGGTCCCGGTTGCCTACATTAGGGCAATTAAGGACATGTATGATTGAGCTAAGACTCGGGTTAGGACAGCAGGAGGCGATTCAGATTATTTTCCGGTTATTACGGGGTTGCACCAAGGGTCTGCGTTCCGCCCTTTCCTATTTGCCCTGGTGATGGATGCTATAACGCATCATATTCAGGGGGAGGTGCCATGGTGCATGCTATTTGCTGATGACATAGTCCTAATCGACGAGACACGATGCAGCGTCAGCGAGAGGTTAGAGGTTTGGAGACATACCCTTGAGTCCAAAGGTTTCAGGTTGAGCAGGACGAAGACGGAATACCTTGAGTGCAAATTTGGGGCAGAGCCGACGGAAGCGGGAGTGGAAGTGAGGCTTGATTCTCAAGTCATCCCTAAGAGGGGTAGTTTCAAGTACCTGGGGTCGTTTATTCAGGGGTCCGGGGAGATCGACGAGGATGTCACACACCGTATAGGGGTGGGGTGGATGAAATGGAGGTTAGCGACGGGAGTCCTGTGTGACAAGAAAGTGCCACTGTTACTGAAAGGTAAATTTTATAGGGCAGTGGTTAGGCCTGCTATGTTGTATGGGACCGAGTGTTGGCCGGTGAAGATCTCACACATCCAGAGGATGAAAGTTGCAGAGATGAGGATGTTCAGGTGGATGTGCGGGCATACAAGGAAGGATAAGATTAGAAATGAAGATATTCGAGAGAAGGTGGGTGTGGCCCCTATGGAGGACAAGATGCGGGAAGCAAAACTCAGATGGTTCGGGCACATTCAGAGGAGGAACACTGATGCACCGGTGAGAAGGTGTGAACGACTGGCGATGGTGGGTACGAGGAGAGGTAGAGGGAGACCTAAGAAGTATTGGGGAGAGGTGATCAGGCAGGATATGGCACGACTTAGGGTTACTGAGGACATGGCTCTAAACAGGGAATTGTGGAGATCGAGCATTAAGGTTGTAGGTTAGGGGAAATTGTGATGTCTTTTTACAGCGCACTAGAGTGAGACTAGCCGGTTAGGAATTATTCTTAGGATGCTATTGATCAACTACTGATGATGGGAGTCTTGTGTGACAAGAAAGTGCCACCGTTACTAAAAGGTAAGTTTTATAGAGCAGTGGTTAGGCCTGCTATGTTGTATGGGACCGAGTGTTGGCCGGTTAAAAATTCACACATCCAGAAGATGAAAGCAGCAGAGATGAGGATGTTGAGGTGGATGTGCGGGCATACAAGGATGGACAAGATTAGGAATGAAGATATTCGAGAGAAGGTGGGTATGGCCCCCATGGAGGACATGATGCGGGAAGCAAGACTCAGATGGTTCGGGCACATTCAGAGGAGGAGCACTAATGCACCAGTGAGGAGGTGTGAGTGACTGGTTGTGGTAGGCACGAGGAGAGGTAGAGGGAGACCTAAGAAGTATTGGGGGGAGGTGATCAGGCAGGGCATGACACGACTTAGGATTTCTGAGGACATGGCCCTTGACAGGGAATTGTGGAGGTCGAGCTTTAAGGTTGTAGGTTAGGGGGAAGTTTGTGAATATTACTACAGCGCACTAGAGGGAGACTAGCCATTTAGGAGTTAGACTTAGGATGCTACTGATCAGCAACTGATGCAGGGCTATATCTGTTGGATATTAGTATACCTTATATCATTTTCGTATTTCCTATATTTCTTATATTGTTGTTATTTTGTTATTTTATGTTATTTACTATGAGTCTATTGATAGTACTAATATATTGTCTCTTGTTGCTCTCTTAAGCCGAGGGACTCCTGGAAACAACCTCTTTGCCCCTCGGGGTAGGGGTAAGGTCTGCGTACATATTACCCTCCCCAAACCCCACTTGTGGGATTATACTGGGATGTTGTTTTTGTTGTCTTGCTGTTTTCCATGATAATATCTCTGATTCTTTGAAAATGCCTCTTCGTCTTCAAACTAGGGTTCGTAACCCCTTTCAAAATGCTTTTTCTTCTGATTGTTGGTATCAATCTTTTATTCTTACTATGTTTAAATGGTTTATTTAAGTTTTTCCTTTTATCTGATTCATTGTGTGAAAACACTAATTTTTGGTCTTAATCTTGGATTCTGAGAACTATCCTTGTTTATTTGTTCGTTTAATTTGTTCGCATGTTTGTTAATCATGAATATGTTATATGTTTGTATGATTTTTTGCCCTATTATGCTCATTAGGATTTCTGAGTTTGCTTTTTCTGCCTATACTATGTTTGTTCTGTTTATTAACATAAATTTATATCAATTCCTCTAATTAATACTATTTTTTTTCTAGTTGAATTCCTGACTTTACGTGATTTTTACTTTACTATGCTTATTAAGGTTTCTGATTTTTATTCCTTCTTGCCATGTTGTGATTATTTCGTGTATTTCACAACAATTTGTGTTAATCCCCTTAATCATTACTACTCCTATTTGAATCCCTTATTTCCTATAATGGATACGTTTCACTAATTTCTTATGATGATTTCCTTACTGATTTTCAATCTCTAAATATCTTTTTGCCTTATTTTTGTGGTTGATTATGCTGTCAAGTTGATTTTTAGACATTTTCCATAATTAGAATTTGTTGAACCTAGCCTCTATTATATGCTATGTACTATGCTTATTTCCTTGTGTGTTGTATTCCAGTCTCATATGATCTCCTCCCTTATTTGTCTATACCGTTTGAAGTTCACTCCCTTAATTAAGGGAGTACTTCAATTAATTTTATACTAATTGATACCTAGTTCCATAATTACTTCTTGACTTTGATTCTTACCTTATTATTCTACCTAGTTTCAAACTATATATATGCTCTCTCATTAACACACACAGACACAGACACATTTGGTTCAAAACTCTCTCTCGCTCTCTCTCTCACTATAAGCTCTCTATCCTCTTTTGTGATTACTTACTATTGTTCTAAGTTAGTCGGCTGCAAGCTAAGGCGAACTATTGTGCTCTCCTATTCTTCACTTTTTGTTTGTTGTCACTTTACTGGTATGTCCTGATTTCAATTCAAGTTCCAAAACCAATATGTTTCTTTTATTACTTCAATTCCTGTTGTTTCTAGTCTGTGTTTACTTATGGTTCTATTGTTCGACTTGCAACTAATATGTTTACTTCATTGCTTCATCAGCATGCTCCTAAATGTACCCCTCCCTTAGACTCAACATGTTTATGAAGTGTTATCCCCCTTCTATTGTACCCCAATATGACTCTCCCTTACTAATGTTCTATGCAAAGTAATTGGCTATTTTTTAGTAACCTGATTCTTTATTAATTCTAAGGTTCCTTAACCCTTTAGCATGCTTTTAATTATGTACTTAAGTGCTCCTATAACTATGTGTTTACCTATGTTACCTATGTGTCCCCAAATCCCTTGACCCCTTGTTTGTGGCTGCTGAACATGCTTTGGTTCTATGATCTCTGGCAGTGTATGAACCTGTTTTGGGGGTGCTGTGTTTGGACTGTTGTTTACAACTCCACTCTCTTTTTCTAAACTGTCTCTGATGTCTTTCACAAAACTATTTCAAACAAATCCCTTTTTCAAACTATTTCCCCACTTAACTCTTCAAGCATTCTCACATGTACTCTTAGGTTTTAAGTTTTGCCCCTCTAATGTGTGACTGCTTAGGGATCCCTATGAGATCCCTCTGAACTTTGATAAATTAGTGATGGCCCTTCCACACTACACTTACTCAACTATGACTATAAAATCTAGGTGTTAGTACTGTCCGGGATCCCTTGAAGTCCTTAGGAAACTCTGACAAACCCGGATTATATGAAAGGCTATGAGGCAATCTGGCATTGGAAATTTTGGAAATTTGGGCCTATTGGTAGGCTCCCTATAGAGTAACTTCTTATTTTTCTTATCTACTTATGTAATTCATTAGATCTTGGCCTGTAATAATTTGTAAACGAATATTGGGATTTGGATAGTGAAAATGGGAGGGTAGCTATGCATGTTATAGATATCAAAAAGGGCAGAAACCATGCTTTAGTTCTATATTTCCTGTATGTGAAATAGAATCCATGCTCAAAACATATCATGCATTAGAAACCATGCTCTTAGGGATCATGTATTGTTTAAGCATCTCATTTTTGACATTCTTATCACTCAGAAATCTTGTTTTAGGATAAAGGGGCATTAAAAACAAAGATTGCTACTCTTGCACACTTGGCAGCATGCTCTATAATGTTGTAAACTTTCTATGCATTTAGAAATCCTGCTATAGGAAATTCTGCAATCATGTCGTGCATATTAGAAATCTTGCTTTAGGAATTCTACATATAAATCACTCTACATTTATACGTGCATATTAGATACCATGCTTTAAGATCTCATTCATACTTGCTCAGTCACAACTAGAGTAAACTACTGATTACGGAAGAGGTAAATACAACTTCACATTCGATTATCCTGTTTAAAATAAGCTGGTATTAATCTCTGCTTTTTTACAACACTTAGAACCGCATGTTTTTAGGTAAAATAACTCCTTCATTGTTCTAATGGTTTTGGTAACAATTGTGCATTATCCTACGCCTTAGGAAATCCAATTTCTCATAAGATTGGAAACTGCCCCTTTGTGTGTATTGCTTATTGGTTAACAAGCTTAAAATAAGTAGGCAAACTGATCAGGGCCCCTGCTTCTGAGTTATAATGAACCTGCATATCTAATGTCTTCTAATACCACCTAAAAATCATGTCTTAGGATATTATTGCCCTTTTCTGTGTTTGAGTCATGCTGTTTGCACGCCTTATCTGTAGAGGTAAACTGAGCCTCTTATTTGCTCTTTTCTGTCTTATATTCTAAGTCTTAATTGTTCTTTCCTGTCGCCTTAGTATTTTCTCCTTTAAACCTTAGGGGGTCTATCTAGAACTACCTATAGGTAAAGGTCCTGAATCTCCTCCAGGACCATTAAGAAGGGATGGGTAACAGCACGCAATAGAGATCGCTAACCAACACACGCATTAATAACCACTAAGGGGGTGGGAAGGGTAGATATGGATATGATGACTACGCGCTAATGTCACGTGTAGCACCTCATTGAGGAGTGTTTACCGCACATTGTGTGGGGTGATCATGTAGTTTAACCAACCTAGGACCCCTCATTTCCTAAATTTCTTATGTTTTAAAATTTCCTTTATGTATATAACTTATTCAAAACCGTTGTCTTATTATTTGAGCTATACAACGTTTAACGTGCTTTACTTGTAAATTATTTGATTCAACTATTAATTTGTTAATGGACTAATTCATGAAAATAAGTTCGGTCGGGACCCACCATTGTGGACTGAGAGGGGTGCCTAACACCTTCCCCTCAAGGTTATTTCGAGCCCTTACCCTAATCTTTGGTAATACAAACCAAACCAAGAGTTAATCGCTCTAGGTGCCCTAATTCACCATAACCCGTTAGGTGACGACTCTTCAAATACCCAATTCCCAAAAGGAAATGAGTTTTTACCCTCCATGAATTTCTAAACCTGAACTCTCTCCGTGGAGGGAAAAATGGGGGCGCGACAGCATGGCGACTCTGCTGAGGATACCTTTAGGCTCTTACCATAACGAACTTATCTTTTTACAAATTAGTCCAAGCATGCTTTATCTCATACCCTTCTCCCTTATTTGAATTTAACTGTCCATTTTTTAAGCAATTATATTCTTTATCTTTGAAACTGACTTGTCTCTATGTTTTCTTTTTCCTGTAATTGTCTTTCAATTATTTAAATGCTGTATTTATTTCCAACATGAAAATACTTGACTACATATTATTAATTGCTGCATAAATCATGCTCCATCATATTCCACTCGTACGTATTAAATCATATAGCAACGCTTTAATGAGTGGTTGCTCTCTTCCTATATACTACCCTTAAATTCGGAAAGGCTTATTTACGGTAAAACCAGTCGATCAGCAGTGCAATCGACGGTTCTGTGCCTTCCCCCTCGAGTTGTCCGCTTGAGGGTACCAGTCAAACCCCAAAGAAACCTTACTTTGGTTAAAATTGTGCATGCATCATGGTCAAACCTAGTCGGATCAGTTATGTTTTTCACATAATGATCCTTTAAGATTAGCCTTATCCAAAGTCCATCGAATTTTCCATAATCCCAACGGACACAACCACGTTCTGTGCATTAATTTGGAGAACCAAATACCGATATGTTGATCATAAATGTATAAATAGTCGAGTCCGGTGGGGGTAAGGTCTAACCCTTTTGTTTTGCAGAAAATAAGGCACGCGGTCCCCAGATTCGATGCGGTTAGAAACATCCCACCATTGCTGCTAGATTGGTGGGATGACCTTTACTCAGGTGACAAGAAACATGTGAGAAAGTACCTGGGTAACCTGCCTTCCTTGCTAGATATTGAGCCAAACAACAAATCGATCGAAGCTGCCACTTTATTCTGGGATAGTGAAAGGACTGTGTTTTATTTCAGCGACATAGAAATGACACCATTTCTGGTGGAAATTGGAGGGCTTGCTCGATTGACTTGGGATAGCCCCGAGCTATTGGTACTAGAAAACCATATGGGCAGAGGATTTTTGAAGATGATGGGGCTGAAGAAGTATGTCAACCTAGTGTGCTTAAAAGAATCTTACATACCTTTCGAATACCTGTACGAGAGGTATGGCCATAGAAAGTCTTTCCGTCCTTACCATGATGAGATCTCTCTCACTTCTCTAGGTCACATTCATCGCAGAGTGTTTGTATTCATTGTGTGCTTCCTAGGCCTGATAGTGTTCCCAATGAAAAAGGGAAGAATCCACACTTGGTTGGCCATGGTCGCCAAGAACCTGATAGAAGGGATTAATGGACAGACATATACCATAGTCCCCATGATCATAGCCGACATCTACAAGGCTCTAGAACACTGTCAAATAAGGGTCAAACATTTCGAGGGTTGTAATTTGTTGCTGCAATTATGGTTGTTGGAGCATTTCCAAAAGGGTCGTTGTTGCCAAGAATTTCCCCGAAGGGCTTGGAACGATCTTATTGCCTTCAATCAGCCTAAGCAGATGACTTACATTCCAAGCAGATTTGCTCAGTCGGAAAGCGCCAAAGAATGGTAGAGTTCTTCGACAATCTGACCGAGGAATAAGTGTAGTAGATGTATGAATGGTTCCTAATAGACGGATTTATTATCAGGTCCAGGGATGCTCCATACTTGGTGCTAATCGGATTGAGAGGGATATACCCATATGTCCCTATGCGAGTTATGAGGCAAGCAGGTAGAAAATAGGTTGTACCAAGGGTTGTCAAGATGAGTCATTTCAGGGCAGACTTTCAAGATAACGATGTCCCTTACAAGTGCCAAGTTCAGCACATGTGGCACTGCAAAATCATTGTGGAGAAGAACATTTTTGAGCTAGATAGGTATCATGCAGGGTGCGAGCCTCTCTACCTGGAATGGTTGAAGGACAATCTAAAAGGAATGGTGACACCGTGGGCCGGTCGAGGGAACAGAATCATAGATAAAGATGTTGAAGCTCAAGTCAAGTACAACAGGCTGCGCAAGGGGGTCCACGACTCTGAGAGGAATGCGAGGTTGATCGAGGAGTGGAAAGAGATGGAAGTCACTTCCAACAGGAAACTGGAATATCTGGAGCGAGGAATAGTGGAGTTGGAAGGTAAAGTCATAAAGAGGATTGAAAATTGCTAGAACGGTGAAGGAACTAAAGGAGGACATTTGACCAGAGCCTACTTGCTGTTGGGGCTGCGCGAGCTAGGGGATCTATATGATGGATTCCGGAAGATAGAATTTGGAGAAGGTTGTTCTGGGACCAAATAGACTAGATTTATTTGCTTTTTCCTAAAAATATAATAAGGCAAAGTGCCAGTAGTGACTTATTTTATTATTTGTTTAGTGTCATTTTGGGATTCGTCTATTTTTATATTATGAAATAAAGCATTTATTGGCATTAAAAGTTCTCCAAGTTTATCTGTCGCTAGGCCTACCCCGGGCACAACGAGGTTCCCAAAGTAGGACACAAATACACATTTCCACAATATGTGTTAAAATACTGCAAACATTTCAGGATCTTCACTGACTTGTTACCTTTTTTGTTTTTGCTTATTTTTTATTGTTATTCCCACCCCCTTAGGTTGATTCACTCATATTGGCCTCATCAGCATATCACACTAGATCTAGAGACCCTCCACCTCCTCCTTCTCCAAGCAACACAAAAGGCAGGGGAAAAGCAAAGATGGACGACTTAAGTGGAATTCAAAAGGACAATATTGAGAATGCAGAGACTTTAGATGGTCATAGTACTCCGGCCCCAAATGATCTAGTCTTGAGACTAGAACAAAAGATACTGGAATTGCAAGGAGAACTTGAGTAGGTTCGCAACTTGGAAAATTTGTCACTCACCCTCAATGTCCCCAATATCCACCAACAGAACACAAAGAACTCGACACCTCCTTAGAACACACAAAACCAACGGCCACAAAATCCTACCACATCAAATCAATGCACAACTCTACCCTAAAATATCAATCCGCTGCTAATACAACTCTACCACAACATCATCATCAACCAATTCTGTACCCACTAACCACCACTTACCACACTCCCCAAAATATACCACATCTCATTCCAGATCCACAAAACTCCACCAATGACCATCACTACACCCAAGTCCCTAGCACTATCAAACAACCTTATATATGTGGAAACTGTACCTCACTCTACCCAAACAATCTCATATACACTGGAATCCTATGAGAAGGACCGGCTCATTAAAAACTTGGTTGAAGAACTCAAGAAGTTAACAAGCCGAGTTCAAGGTGTTGAGGGTGACAGAGGAATAGAAGGTTTTGAACTATGAAAATCTGTGCATACGGCCGGATGTCGAATTACCAGGTGGTACAAACCTCCCAAGTTTGAAATGTTTGATGGTACAGGTGATCCCAAGGTTCATCTAAGGAACTATTGTGACAAGCTTGTCGGGATCAGGAAAGATAAAAAGATCTGGATGAAGCTCTTTTTGAGGAGCCTTATTGGGGATGCTTTGTCTTGGTATATTAGACAAAATCTCAAGAAATGGTCCAATTGGGTAAGCATGGCGTCAAATTTTATGGACCGGTTCAGGTTAAACACCGAGAATACACCGGATGTCTTCTACATTCAGAATCTTAAGAAGAAACCTACCGAGTCTTTCTGTGAATACGCTACTCGTTGGAGGTCGGAGGCAGCCAAGGTCAGGCCCTCTTTGGACGAAGAAGAAATGAATAAATTCTTTGTCAGAGCACAGGATCCTCAATGCTATAAGAGGTTGATGGTTAACGAAAATCACAAATTCTCTAACATCATCAAACTAGGAGAAAGAATCAAGACCAGATGGTAATGGTGGCATACAAGTCATGAATAAAGCACTACAATCAGGGGGCATATCGAAGAGGAGAGATCTTGGGGCGGTAATGGTGGCCCAGGCCCAAAATCTCCACTCACCTATCAGACACCTCCACCTACATATCAAACACCTCCACCCATATATCAAACACCTCCACCCACATACCAAGCATCACCGCCTATATATCAACATTCATCTCCCAGATATTCCCAACCAACCACTGTCCATCACACCTATAACTCCCAACCAACCCACTTCCAATCACTACCAACTCGCCAAAATTATCCAAGACCAAGGCCCAACTTCGAACGCAAGCCATCCAGACAATACACCACCATTGCCGAGCCCATCGACCAATTGTATGAAAGGTTGAAAGCCGCAGGTCACGCCACTCTTGTTCCTGCTGTGGCATTAGAAAATCCATCCCAATAGGTCAATCCAATCAAAACTTGTGCATACCATTCCGGTATGAAAGGGAAAACCACTGATGAGTGCCGAACATTAAAGGATAAGATCCATACACTAATCGACAACAATGTCATACAAGCAAAGGAAGTCACACCTAATGTCTGCAACAATCCCCTCCCTAATAACAGAGGTGATGGTGTACATGTGATAAAGACAAATGAAGAATGGGACCCTGAGGGGTTGATCGGGCTTATTCGAGAAGGTGATGACTTTAAGCTTGCAGTCACACTTACTCCTATTGTGGTTTAGACTCAGGCACCAATCGAGGTTGAGGTAACTGCATCAGTTCCATCTGGGGTAGAAGTGGCTCCGCCCTCAGCCGCCCCTGTTCCATTTGAAGTAGAAATGGTCACACCTTTCACTGTGATAGTATCAACCACACCCCCATTCAACTCAAAAGCAATACCCTTGGATTATGTTTCCGGGGCTTGGCGGAAAGGGAAAGCCAAGGTAGAGGAATCTAACGTTGCACAAGGAATGACTAGAACCGGAAGAGTCTATACATCTGAACACCTGGGAGGTTCAAGTAAGAAGGCCACTACTAGGCAGCCTAACATTGAGACCATGCCAGATGACCTGTGTAGGAATGTGTAGGCAAAGGAGTACTCTATTATTAACCATCTAAACACTGCTCAAATATCTATCCTGTCCCTATTGCAGAATTCAGAGGCACACAAGAACGCTTTGATGAAAGTACTGAGTGAGGCTTATGTACCCAATAACATCACTGGTGGAGAAATGGCCAACATGGTTTGTCAAGTACTAGAATGCCATAATATTATCTTCCACGAAGATGAGATACCGCCTGAGGGCTTGAATCACAATCGATCATTGCATATCACAATGCAATTTGAAAACAAGTTCATTGCCAGGGTCCTGGTTGACGGAGGTTCAAGCCTAAATATTTACCCGCTGGATACTCTGAAAAGGTTGGATAAAGGTTTCCATGAAATACGGGTAGGAAACATGAATGTGAAGGCTTTCAATGGGTCCCAGAGGGCCACGATCGCAGAAATCAACCTTTTCTTGCAGATGGGTCCAACTTGGTTCGGCGTTGAATTCCAAGTGCTTGACATACTAGCCTCATATAATCTTCTGTTGGGAAGACCATGGATCCATGTTGCTGGAGTCGTGCCTTCCACATTACATCAAGCCGTGAAATTCGAATAGAACCATCAGGAGGCGATCATCCACGGAGATTGGAGTAACCCCATCTATACTAGTCAAACCATCACGGCCATTGAACATAGAAGAAGGCTATGAGGGGAAACATATCATCACACCAAAAGGGTCAATGCCGTTGAGAAGTATAAGTGGTGGAGTAACAAAATAGAAAGCATACTAGCATGGTTCGGATATGAACCCAGCAAAGGGTTGGGAAAGAACCTCCAAGGCATCACCAAACCAATACAGTTGAAAAATCATGGTACCACCTTTGGGCTCGGATACCAGTATACATGGCAAGAGTACAATGATTGGTCGCCTCTATGGCGCGGACCGTATTACCCTCTTGAGTAACTAGTGCCACGTTTGGAATAAGTTTTTCATTAGACTGACACAATATGGGGGACTGCAGAGGAAGAAGCACTAGCTAGGTTCAGGAATTTGTTCTTGGAGGATGAGGACATGGACTGCGATGCCATAATTAAGGAGGAGGATAATGAAGGCCTCACCATTCAGACTGTGGCGAAGGGAGCCGTTCTCAGAAACTGGACCGCCATACCATCCCGAGCTCGCCGAGTCCCTGGGTAGCTTGGCAGAATTTACTTCTATAGCCATTCTAGGCATTTAATATTTCTCGTAATTTCATTTCAAGCTTTACTTGTTTCAAAATAAATGCTCGATTCATCGAGCCGTGCTTTGTCTGGACAATTTTTCAAGTTTTAATGCAATGCATTTGCTCTTTATTATTCACTACTATCCTTATACCTTTCCTTTCCACAACGTTATTATTATTTTTCCTGATAAACCAGTGACTGTAACATGTAACGAGGAAATTCAACATGAGGATAGTGATTCAGAGGAAGAAGATGAGATACCTAAAGGGATCGTCATGGAGGTTGAAAATTTTGAGAATAAACCTAAGTCCAATCTGGACGAGACCGAAGTAGTAAATTTGGAGACGCCGAGACCGTCAAGGAAACCCGCATCAGCATTCACTTGTTACTAACAAAGAAGGAAGAGTACATCCGTTTTCTAAAAGAGTATGAGGACATTTTTGCATGGTCATATGATGACATGACCGATTTGAGCACGTCCATAGTGGCTCACAAGTTGCCCACTAATCCCATGTGTCTGCCAGTAAAACAGAAACTCAGAAAGTTCAAGCTAAACATGAGCCTGAAAATCAAGGAGGAAGTTACTAAGCAGATCAAAGCCAAAGTCCTCAGGGTGGTTGAATATCCAACCTGGTTAGCTAACATTGTGCCAGTTCTGAAGAAGGATGGGAAGGTCAAAGTATGTGTTGACTATTGGGATTTAAGTAGAGCAAGTCCCAAGGACGACTTCCCACTGCTGAATATACATATTCTGATCGATAATTATGCCAAGCATGAACACCATCCTTTGTAGATTGCTTCGCGGGTTATCATCAGATTTGGATGGACGAAGAAGATGTAGAGAATACAACTTTTATTATACCATGGGGTGTATACTGTTATAAGATTATGCCGTTCGGTTTGAAGAATGCTGGGGCCACTTACATGAGAGCCATGACAACCATCTTCCATGATATGATACACAAAGAAATAGAGGTGTATGTGGACGATGTCATTATAAAATCAAAGAGGGTCGCAGATCACATAGCATACTTGAGGAAGTTCTTTGACAGCCTAAGGAGGTACAATTTGAAATTGAACCTCGCAAAGTGTGCATTTGGGGTTCCCGCAGGAAATTTACTAGGATTCATCGTCAGTCGTCAAGGGATCGAACTGGATCCATCTAAAGTCAAAGCTACTCAGGAGTTACCACCACCTAAGGGCAAAAAGGATGTGATGAGCTTCCTAGGACGTCTCAACTATATCAGTCGCTTCATAGCATAGTCAACAGTCATATGTGAACCCATCTTCAAGATGCTGAGGAAGGATGCCGAAACAAGCTGGATAGAGGATTGTCAGAAAGCTTTTGATAAGATCAAGGAGTACCTATCCACACCACCAGCTCTTGTCCCTCCGTAGATAGGACGACCTTTGCTACTCTATCTATCTATATTAGATGGAGCCTTCAGATGCGCTTTGGGACAAAATGACGAGACATGAAGAGAGGAGAAAGCCATATATTACTTGAGTAAGAAGTTTATACCTTATGAAGCACGGTATTCTCTACTTGAATGCACTTGTTGTGCTTTGACATGGATAGCCCAGAAATTGAGGCATTACTACTGTGCCTACACTACATACCTCATATCTAGGATGGACCCTCTAAAGTACATATTTCAGAAACCCATGCCTACTGGGAAGTTGGATAAATGGCAGATACTACTAAGTGAGTTTGATATCATCTATGTAACTAAAAGGCGGTCAAAGGACAAGCATTGGTAGATCACCTTCCTGAAAATACGGTGGGAGGATAATACGAACCCTTGAAAACGTATTTTCTTGATGAAGAAGTATCATTATTAGGAGAAGACATTACCGAAACATATGACGGTTGGAGGATGTTCTTCTATTGAGCTGCAGATTTTAAATGAGTGGTCACTGGAGCAGTTTTGGTATCGGAGACGGGTCAGCATTATCCGGTATCCTCTAAACTCAAATTTTCCTGCACCAACAACATGGCAGAGTGTGAAGCCTGCATACTAGTACTCTACATGGTAGTCGACATGAACGTTCAGGATTTACTGGTGATCGGTGAATCAGATTTGCTTGTGCACCAGGTACAAGAAGAGTGGGCCACCAAGAATACCAAGATATTGCCATATCTGCACCATATACATGAATTGAGAAAGAGGTTTACAAAGATAGAATTCCGACATGTGCCTAGAATTTAGAATGAGTTTGCCGATGCATTGGCCACTTTGTCATCCATGATACAACATCTAGATAAGAACTATATTGATCCTATTCCAGTAAGGATCCATAATCAGCTGGCATATTGTGCTCATGTCGAGGATGAAGCAGATGGAATGCCTTGGTTCCATGACATCAAATAATACTTATTTAAAGGAGAATACCTGAAGCATGCAAATCATACTCAGAGACGCACACTCTAGAGACTATCAAATCACTTCTTCCACAGCGGAGGGAACATGTATAAAACTACTAATTTGGGTTTACTAAGATGTGTTGATGCAAAAGAAGATTCTAAGCTACTTGAGGATGTGCATTCTAGGACTTGTGGTCCGCACATGAATGGTTTCATCTTGGCTAAGAAGATACTCAGGGCAGGTTACTTTTGGATGACCATGGAGACGTATTGCATTCAGTATATCTGCAAATACTTTCAATGTCAAGTGCATGCTGATATGATAAAAGTGCCGCCAAATGAGCTCAATGCAACAAGCTCACATTGGCCATTCCCCACTTGGGGAATGGATGTTATTGGTCCGATTGAGCCCACTTCTTCAAACGAACACAGGTTTATTCTTGTAGCCATTTATTACTTCACAAAATGGGTAGAAGCTGCATCGTACAAAGTTGTAACCAATAAAGTTATCGCAGATTTTGTCAAGGATTGTATTATCTGCTGATTCGGAGTTCCTGAGTCCAATATTATCGACAACGCCGCCAATCTCAACAATGATCTAATGAAAGATATGTGTGAAACTTTCAAAATCAAGCACAAGAATTCCACAGCCTACAGACCTCAAATGAATGGAGCCATAGAAGCCGCCAACAAAAACATCAAGAAGATACTAAGGAAAATGGTAGAGAACCATAAACAATGGCATCAGAAGTTACCATTTACCCTATTGGGGTACCGCACCACAGTTTGCACATCAACTGGGGCAACTCCCTACATGTTGGTTTATGGTACCGAGGTTATCATCCTAGCCGAGGTGGAAATTCCTTCTTTAAGAATCATACAGGAAGCTGAACTGAACGATGCAAAATGGATAAAGAGTCGCTATGAACAATTGGCCCTTATTGATGGAAAGAGGATGAACGCAGTATGTCACGGCAAACTTTACCAGAACAGAATGTCTAAAGCTTACAACAAAAGAGTTAAACCAAGATAGTTCGCACCAGGGCAACTGTTATTAAAGAAAATATTCTTACATGAAGATAAAGCCAAAGGGAAATTCTCTCCCAACTGGCAGGGCCTGTACATGGTTCACATGGTACTAAAAGGAGGAGCACTCATACCTGCAGAAATGGATGGAGAAGTCTGACCAAAACCAATCAATTCAGACGCAGTCAAGAGATACTATGCCTAGATTATTTCACATTTCGTTTATGATATAATTGAACTATGCTTGACCTGATTCCCGTTTAAGAGGGGATACATTGGCAGCATTATGGTTTCGGTCATATCATAATAAAATTATCATTTACCGCCCAAATTCAGAAATTGGAGAAGAATTTTGAGGAGGACCCTCAAAATTCCGGAGCAAGTCCAGCCAACGTCATCGCATGCCAGTAATCATTTAAGAAACCAGGGCAGAATTTTGAGAAGGATTCTCAAAATTCCGAAAAGATTCAGCAAGGCTTATCATCTGCAAATAGTCAAAAGATCATCCACCAAACTGGAGAAGAATTTTGAGGACCCTTAAAATTCCAATATGAGATAGCTGCAATGCCTTTGAGATGTGTTACAGTCACTAGTTCATCAAAATTACTTGATATATAAATACGTTTCTAAAACAACTCTATTTTATCAATAATTGCATATTTCGAAAACTCTATTTCGATAATAGTCAGGTGTCATCCAAGGGAACTCAAAAGGCTTTCAGAACGGAGCAAAGCAAAGCCAGCCGACAGGAGCACGAACCAACCTTCCCCTACAAAACTTACAATTTTTATTTGAACACGGGCACATTTGACGTATCGATAACAAACATGTAGCAAGTTCACTATCAATCAGGCCATCAGACACCGAATCTATCTCCAGCTAAGACATATACTACTCTTATTTGCTATGTGCTCTTTGCATGAGGCTAATCCTGGCCTCCATAACTGCTCGAGGCTAATCCTTGCCTCCATAACTGCATGAGGCTAATCCTTGCCTCCCTATTTGCATGATTCTGATCCTTGACTCCATACCTGCATGAGTCTAATCCCTTCCTCCTTATTTGCATGAGTCTAATCCTTGACTCCATACCTGTATGAGGCTAATCCCTGCCTCCCTATTTGCATGAGTCTAATCTTTGACTCTATACCTGCATGAGGCAAATCCCTGCCTCCCTATTTGCATAAGGCTAATCCTTGCCTCCCTACTTGCATGAGGCATTCCCTTGCCTCCATACTTGCATGAGGCTAATCCTTACCTCCCTACTTGCAAGAGGCTAATCTCTGCCTCCATATTTTCATGAGGCTAATCCCTGCCTCCCTACTTGCATAAGGCTAATCCCTGCCTCCCTATTTGCATGAGTCTAATCATTGACTCCACCCTACATGAGGCTAATCACTGCCTTCCTATTTGCATGAGTCTAATCCTTGACTCAACACCTGCATGAGGCTAATCCCTGCCTCCCTATTTGCATGAGTCTAATCCTTAACTCCATACCTGTATGAGGCTAATACCTGCCTCCCTATTTGCATGAGTCTAATCCTTGACTCCATACTTGCATGAGTCTAATCCTTACCTCCATACTTGCATGAGGCTAATCCTTGCCTCCCTACTTACATGAGGCTAATCCCTGCCTTCATATTTGCATGAGGCTATTCACTGCCTCCCAACTTGCATGAGGCTAATCATTGCCTCCCTATTTGCATGAGTCTAATCCTTTACTCCACCCTGCATGAGGCTAATCCCTGCCTCCATATTTGCATGAGTCTAATACTTGACTCCATACCTGCATATGGCTAATACCTGCCTCCATATTTGCATGAGTCTAATCCTTGACTCCATCCTGCATAAGGCTAATCCTTGCCTCTCTATTTGCATGAGTCTAATCCTTGACTCCATCCTGCATGAGGCAAATCACGGCCTCTATATCTGCATGAGGCTAATCCTTGCCTCCCCATTTGCATGAGGCTAATCACTGCCTCCCTACCTGCATGAGGCTAATTCCTACCTCCATATTCGCTTGGGACTAAGAACCGTCCCCGTTGGTACAAATATTGCTCTATTTCTAGCATTATCTATTTGCTTGTCAATAGGGCTAAGCTCTGTCCTCCACTTCACAAGACTAAGCCTTGTCTTGTTAACACATATTATTGCATATCATGGGCTAAAATATCGCCAATATATCCAAAGGCATCATAGTTTAAAAGGCGTCATCCTCATAGCCGGAAGATACCATGCCATGGCCTGAGGATCTCTCAAATTTGCATATAATTATTCAAAGGTGTCATGGTTCGGAGGCACCATTTTCATGTCCTGAGAAAATCATTTCATGGCCTACGAATCTCTCATCAAATAATTCATGGCCCAGGATATCATGGTCAAAGGACACCATCCCTAACCATCCGAAGACAACTTTCATAGTCCAACGGAAACCTACATCATGTTTAAATTTATGCACAGTATATGTCTGTATTGCTTCTATTTGCAGGTAACCCGGCGAGCAACGGCTATCCCAGCAGGAGCGATCCCACTCCAGTTCTCTCAGCCATATTGTATGTGGCAAAATCAGAGGGCCTAATTTCTTGCTATCAAGTCACTTCGGAAGAATATCTCGAGAGCCCGAGGACGTGGAGTTGCGATCGAGTTGCCTCTCTCGGGGCTTGTCGAGGCCCGACCCAAAGAAGACGAAGATCGAGGCTAGAGTAAAAAGGGGAATTCCCAAGGCACGCGGCTAAGTCTGACAGAGCCAGCCTAACCAGAGCCTGTGTCAAGGCGTCACGTCTAGCCGTCCATCTCCATGCTTTTATAATTAATGCATGTTGTACTATTGTCACGACCCAAACCGAAGGGCCGCGACGGGCACCCGGTGCCTTACTCAACCGAGTACCAACGTAACATATCTTTCTTATCATGTTATCATGAGTAAATGAGCTAGAAAACTCGTCCTGAGATAACAAGAATAAAACATAAGGGAATAGTCAACATATGAAGACCCAACATGATATACAAACTAATATATGTGACATACGGGCCTATAAGGCCGACATGACCATTAGTAAACTCGAAACATAGGCCGACAAGGCCATACAATTATCCATACACCTGACATATGTCTACAAGCCTCTAAGAGTACATAAAATCATAAAGGTCGGGACAGGGCCCCGCTATATCAATCAATACATATCCAAAGCATACTAACCAAATAGGCAACTCCGGAGCAAGTGGAGTGCACTAACACCTTCGCTGAGCTGATAGCCTACTAGGAGGACTGTCAACCTATCAATCGGGACCTGCGGGCATGAAATGCAGTGTCCCCAGGCAAAAGGGACGTCAGTACGAATAAAGTACCGAGTATGTTAGGCAGGAAAGCATAAACAAGAACAGTAATGTAAAGAGAGAGATATAGGAGATACAACCTATAACATCAGAGTGCCTCTGGGGGTTACTGATATGAAATGCATAATACATATATATACATAAACTTTTTAAAACATTTGCCTCTGTGGGCATCATCATCATCATATAGTACCTGGCCTCAAAGAGGACTCGGTAAAAGCGTACCCGACCATCATAAGGTTCGGTAGAATCGTACCCGGCCACGTGGAGCTCGGTAAACCCAACTGATCAGTGGTTGCACAATAGGTGCCGTACCCGGCCGACTATAGCGCGGCTCGGTAGAGTAAAATAGATACTATATATAATGCATGCTAGACTCATGGAATCATCTTCTAAACCTTTTGGAGTGACTTAAGAACATTATGGACATCCCTACCATCAATATGAACCTTAGTAGGATTTAAGGATCATACACACTTGTTTAGAATAATTTTATAAGGAAAGAACAACATGGACAACCTTAGTTGCTAGGAGTAGAGTCATTATGAAATAGCGTATCGTTTATGTTCATTTCATTTTAGACCATGCCAAAAGAAAGAAGAAAGTGCCTTAACATACCTTAAACCCGTTGAGTCCTTAATCCCTTCCAAGCAACTCTTCAAACAAGTCAACTCAATCTATCATAGTATAAGGAGATTCAAAATCAGTGCTGAGCAAAGGCTAAGTCTATAACTTAAGCTAGTAGCTCGTTTACGTAAATTTGGGCAGCATCTCCATTGTAACAAGGGCCTCCTCCAATACCATATACCAACAACAATGACCAGAGCAATCCATCAATACATAATTATCAATATCAAGACACCATATAACCACAACAAGTCACAACTACATTACGACGAGCGGCAAACTCCGATTGGAATCCGTATACCCCTTATCAATCCTTATAGACTTCTTACTTCAACATAAAAGTATCATTAACTTGATAATGAAGTCATTAATCAATGATTCCAGCCTTATACCATATATTTATAACAACGAAAATAATCCACAACTTCAACTATCCCCAACTAGCAACTTTATTCACTAGTTCAGGTCTAGCCCATCCATTTTACTTAATCAATATCAAGATAACCTTAGGCACAAGCAAGAACATAATATACATACCTCCTACAGTAACTTCAAGTCAAAATCCAATTTATATTCATTTTACAACAACCCTTAATAGCAATACAACACCATAGAAGTGACTTAAGCTAGTCCAAGTATTATCTTATAGTTTATCATCCTAACAACTTAACCAACATACAAGAAAGCTTAAGCACAATTAGTAGGTTGTTATACTCACCTTAGACAGCAGCAAAAACTTGGAATTTCATCCAAATACAGCCCACAACAATCCTCAATGACAACACAACCTCAAAGAGGTGTTGTTCTTCACTAGAACTAAGTTTTGATGTTGAAATATGGTGTAATCACTTTGGAATCACTTCAAAACCTTGTGATATATGTTTAGGAGGGTTAGGAGAAGTTTGGAGACGAACTCTAGTTGAAAAATGAGCAAAAATAGGCGTCCAAATCGTTTATAAATTGAAGTAGGTCAACCACCGCCTAAGTGGGTCCCATTGGGAGCTGCTTGCGCGGTCTCGCGAAAATGTGAATATCTCTCTACTCCAATGTCGTATTGACAAACGGTTTAATGAGTTAGAAACTAGACTCATAGACCTTCAAGTTGGTAGGTAGAAAACCCCATTATTCCAAGTATATTTGGAGAAATTCTCAGATACATTTGACATAAATTTCAGCAAATTTATGAATGTAACTTGTGATGACCTTTGCCAACTCTTGTTCCACAACTTGCTTGCCTTCAAAATGTAGAAAATGAATATCATACGACTAAAATAACTCATAGAATAACCTCCTTATCATGTTAATAACCCTAGTCTCACCCCAAAGTACATGTTATAACATTCGAAACTTGTCAACTTTCGACGAAACTTATTTTCTTCAATTGGTTTAGCTTCTAAGATTTCCAACCCTCTTGGTAATCGTTATTCATGATCTTAAATATTTGTAACCTCCAAGGTAACATTATTAACTTACTTTATTTGCTTCCAAATAGAATCTCATTTCCGAGCTTACATCAATGACTTACGATGTACTCTCACGTATGAAAACTTGGGGTGTAACATCATTCCCCCCTTTGGAACATTCGTCCTCGAATGTTGACTGATGCACTTATCAATTTCATAAACTATGGCTCTTACGAATACTTTAATGTTCATCTTGCCATCTAAGCAACAGTTTTGTGAATAAATCCAAACGCTTGGGCATTCCCCCCTTTTAGGCCTCTTTGTCACGCCATGACATGTGGTCGGAATTTTTCCAACATCGTAACATTTGCTACCTTATATCATGCAGTATGTACGACTGTGTCCTTATATGAGTGCCTAGCGACTCGTCTTCCCTTTTTCCTCCATCTTTTAGCCAATCTATAAGCCTCACCGTATGAACATATACAGAATTATGAAAAGTTGTCCCTTCTAGGCATCTATAGGTGTATTGATGTCTTTCGCTTGGTACTTTATCGAACTTAAGACTATTGCTATCTCTTGTTTCATAGCCTTGCATATCTATCCTTATGGATTTACTACATCTAGGCAGGTTATACTATACCATAAAACTTACTTCGTTTTATAATTACCGAGGCTTGCTACCCAACTCCAGGTTACTCTCTCGCTGCTTATCCTATATGTATAAATCTAAGTCCTTTAGTGCTTCCTCATTTTTATTCATCTTAAGAATAACAAACAAATCTCATCTCATACTTTGGAACTTGTACCCATCTATTGTTTATTCACCTTAATGTTGATCTATAATCTATCACTGATAACTTGCAACCTCTTACGTAATACACTGTCACTAGGGCTCACATCTTATTGGGGAACATCTGAAGTGATTTTCCTGATCCACCTAGGGATAATACTATACTTCAATAACCATATTTCATTGCATCCCAACGCGATTCATCTTATGGGGGTATTCTAATCCCGTGCAATTAATGAAATCCCTTTCTCGTTAAATCATTACTCAATCAAAGGCCTAAGAATCATCCTCTTATCTATCACAATTACACCCTTATTCTACCGCCAGGGCAACATTCCATCTCTTCTAAATGCACCTAGTCTTAGACTCCTCTGGGTTCATTCAGGCTGTATAGAGTTTTTTATTCATATGGAAATCATCAGCTCCCTTGTTTTGATGGGTTTAATCCCGAGGACATACATATTCTCGTCACCTTCTCACTCATCTTTTCATATCCTTACTCCTATCTACCTAAAACCTTGTTGCTCTACAATACTTTACCTTAGGACCTACACCGATCTATTTATACTACTCCCAACCTTCCTTTAACTTGATAGCACCATAAATTTCCTTTTGTGCCTTCTCAGTTGTCCTTAAATGTAAGCAATTACTTTTGATGGTCGTTCTATCACTTGTTGCATGAATACTTGGCTTGTCCTTTTTGCCCACGAATACTATAATTTCTTGTACCTTATATGATCTCAAACATCACCTTTGATAGCTTCTTTTTTTACCATTCATTAGCCATGATAGGTGCCACTTTCTTATGGAGTGTATACAATATTGTAGTGAGACTGTTGTTACAGGATCATTTACTCTCTAGCTCACTATGCTTAGGTGGAAACCTTCTTCCTTATTTCCTCAACTAGTCTTTCATTGTAGTACTTAGGGAGACCTTCTGGCTCTTGTAAAGTTGCGAGCTTGATATATCGTACACCCGAAGGTAATTTTCGTTATTCTTACTTGCCTATAATAATCCTTAGTTACATAAATTTATGCCTTTGTGCTCGTAGGGTTACTTCTAAGCTCAAATTTTTATTGTCTCCTTAGTGACACTCTCTCTTATTTTCATAAACCTTTAAAAGTGGTACCTTTAATTGCCTCAACTCCTATCTGAATTTTTTTCAAATGATTGCGATCTTGTATCTGCGAGACTGAATTCATTATGCTGCAGTTCACTACATTTATCTTGCATGATCTATTGATTTATCCGTGACCTCTTGTCTAGCCATAACTGGGCTCTTCCTAAATCAACTACTAATTACTCGTTGGTCCATTCTCATATATATATATATATATATATATTCTGCATAATCCCTCTTGGGATATATCCTTTGTCTTAACTTATCTCTCACCACTAGCTCCAAATGTATCAAATGTCCATTCATACTTATTTATCAATAACATCCTGGACGGAAACTTTTACTGCCTCTCCCCGGTGTCGTGCTTGTATAATGTTCTGGATTCGCAACATATCTGCAGGAACTGAATAAATGCAACATCATCCCTTTCTCCTTTTTACCACATTCTTCCTTTACCATTCCATAGTTAACTGAACCGCTTAACTCCGACTTAATACCATATCACACCATATTCCCCCCTTCAGGGGAGTACTAAGATTTAGTACTACGACGATCTACCTATACTTGTTTTACCTTTTCATATTCGGCGTCTTTTCACATTATCAATGAACCTTAATCACCTTATGGTAACCTTCTGTACCAGGGATAACTAAATTTCTTACGCACGAAGGTGACACCTACGGTAACTGGCACATTTAGTCCCTTAAGATTAACTCTGCTCAGAGTGCTTGCTTTAGGTAAGCGACTTCCTAAATAACCTTTAAAGGTTATTCGTCTGTTGTCTATTCTATTATTGTTTGGAGCACGATCTTTGAAATTCTCACGATGTCGACCATTATCAAATCCTCCGGTCCCTAATTCATGTTCGGTTTTATCTTGTTCACCAGCCCATACTGATTTTTATTACTCTGGGGTCTAACCTTTCCTCCTGGTAATCACGTTGAAGTCACCAACTCATTTCTCGAAATAAAAATATGATTTTATGGCTTATACTCTTTTATTGCCTTAAGGCTTGTCACCTCTTGTATTTTCCTTCACTTTGACTATAGACTCTGTCATCGTGTCATATTTTGATTTACTGTTATCACCCCTATATCACATCTTACTCATGATGCTTCATTTATTTTCTTCTTATTCTCCGGATAATATTCTTTTTGTCTATCACTTTATTCTGAAAACTTCAACAAAAAGTTCTTTCCCTATAAGCTCCCCTAGCTTCATCTCATTAGAATGCCTAACATTCTTTTTTTTTACTCGGGGCTAGAGTCATACTAAGGTAAATATTTGTCCCTTCTAGGATCCCACTGCCTATATTCTGAAATTTTTGAATATTCCAGTATTCGTATCTGATTGTACTACTCTAGAGTTCACCATCTGGGTGTCTTAGAAGGATATCTTTTACCACATTTGTACCATCTTTCGGAAACATTGGTTAATGATAACAACCTATCCACAATTTTTGGGTTACTCTAACTCCAACTGGATCCTGATATCCCATCTTTCTCTTAAATAATATCTGTTAGCTCCCATAGAACATAACTGAGATGGGTGTGGCCAATTGTACTTACCTCTGTCATTGATGAAGGTACCAAAATGCTTATATTTCTCTGCCTGATTTGAAAATATTGATAATCTTCATTATCTGGGTGCCTTGTACCCCTCTTCACCTTACTTCTTTTACTTGTTGAAACTTGTATCTAGCTTCTGAATCCCTCATAGATTTTCACCATATTCGTGAATAGATATCCTTGCCTTAAGGCTCCTTATTAAGAAGCATACACATCTTAGTACACACACGATCTGTTGAAGACCTCATATTTACTCATCATAAGTATGATGTGAAATCGAGTTCCTCTGACTCAACTCTTTCACATCCACATGTAATCTCTTACCAACTATCTTTGTGGAAGTAGGTATCGTTGTATTATGACTAAAGTCGAATTTAGGAGTTTGAATTCTTACAACTGAGCTCTACTGCACGATCTAGAGTAAGAAGAAAGAGTGACAGACCTAAATGCCCTGTAGCCTCCTGCTTATAAGTGTGGTGCACAACACACCCATAAACAAGACTCTACTAGACACGGCTTGTAGACTCCCTAGGACAGAACTGCTCTGATACCACTTCTGTCACGACCCAAACCGAAGGGCCGCGACGGGCACCCGGTGCCTTACTCAACCGAGTACCAACGTAACATATCTTTCTTATCATGTTATCATGAGTAAATGAGCTAGAAAACTCGTCCTGAGATAACAAGAATAAAACATAAGGGAATAGTCAACATATGAAGACCCAACATGATATACAAACTAATATATGTGACATACGGGCCTATAAGGCCGACATGACCATTAGTAAACTCGAAACATAGGCCGACAAGGCCATACAATTATCCATACACCTGACATATGTCTACAAGCCTCTAAGAGTACATAAAATCATAAAGGTCGGGACAGGGCCCCGCCATATCAATCAATACATATCCAAAGCATACTGACCAAATAGGCAACTCCGGAGCAAGTGGAGTGCACCAACACCTTCGCTGAGCTGATAGCCTACTAGGAGGACTGTCAACCTATCAATCGGGACCTGCGGGCATGAAATGCAGCGTCCCCAGGCAAAAGGGACGTCAGTACGAATAAAGTACCGAGTATGTTAGGCAGGAAAGCATAAACAAGAACAGTAATGTAAAGAGAGAGATAGAGGAGATACAACCTGTAACATCAGAGTGCCTCTGGGGGTTACTGATATGAAATGCATAATACATATATATACATAAACTTTTTAAAACATTCGCCTCTGTGGGCATCATCATCATCATATCGTACCCGGCCTCAAAGAGGACTCGGTAAAAGCGTACCCGACCATCATAAGGTTCGGTAGAATCGTACCCGGCCACGTGGAGCTCGGTAAACCCAACTGATCAGTGGTTGCACAATAGGTGCCGTACCCGGCCGACTATAGCGCGGCTCGGTAGAGTAAAATAGATACTATATATAATGCATGCTAGACTCATGGAATCATCTTCTAAACCTTTTGGAGTGACTTAAGAACATTATGGACATCCCTACCATCAATATGAACCTTAGTAGGATTTAAGGATCATACACACTTGTTTAGAATAATTTTATAAGGAAAGAACAACATGGACAACCTTAGTTGCTAGGAGTAGAGTCATTATGAAATAGCGTATCGTTTATGTTCATTTCATTTTAGACCATGCCAAAAGAAAGAAGAAAGTGCCTTAACATACCTTAAACCCGTTGAGTCCTTAATCCCTTCCAAGCAACTCTTCAAACAAGTCAACTCAATCTATCATAGTATAAGGAGATTCAAAATCAGTGCTGAGCAAAGGCTAAGTCTATAACTTAAGCTAGTAGCTCGTTTACGTAAATTTGGGCAGCATCTCCATTGTAACAAGGGCCTCCTCCAATACCATATACCAACAACAATGACCAGAGCAATCCATCAATACATAATTATCAATATCAAGACACCATATAACCACAACAAGTCACAACTACATTACGACGAGCGGCAAACTCCGATTGGAATCCGTATACCCCTTATCAATCCTTATAGACTTCTTACTTCAACATAAAAGTATCATTAACTTGATAATGAAGTCATTAATCAATGATTCCAGCCTTATACCATATATTTATAACAACGAAAATAATCCACAACTTCAACTATCCCCAACTAGCAACTTTATTCACTAGTTCAGGTCTAGCCCATCCATTTTACTTAATCAATATCAAGATAACCTTAGGCACAAGCAAGAACATAATATACATACCTCCTACAGTAACTTCAAGTCAAAATCCAAGTTATATTCATTTTACAACAACCCTTAATAGCAATACAACACCATAGAAGTGACTTAAGCTAGTCCAAGTATTATCTTATAGTTTATCATCCTAACAACTTAACCAACATACAAGCAAGCTTAAGCACAATTAGTAGGTTGTTATACTCACCTTAGACAGCAGCAACAACTTGGAATTTCATCCAAATACAGCCCACAACAATCCTCAATGACAACACAACCTCAAAGAGGTGTTGTTCTTCACTAGAACTAAGTTTTGATGTTGAAATATGGTGTAATCACTTTGGAATCACTTCAAACCCTTGTGATATATGTTTAGGAGGGTTAGGAGAAGTTTGGAGACGAACTTTAGTTGAAAAATGAGCAAAAATAGGCGTCCAAATCGTTTATAAATTGAAGTAGGTCAACCACCGCCTAAGTGGGTCCCATTGGGAGCTGCTTGCGCGGTCTCGCGAAAATGCGAATATCTCTCTACTCCGATGTCGTATTGACAAACGGTTTAATGAGTTAGAAACTAGACTCGTAGACCTTCAATTTGGTAGGTAGAACACCCCATTATTCCAAGTATATTTGGAGAAATTCTCAGATACATTTGACCTAAATTTCAGCAAATTTATGAATGTAACTTGTGATGACCTTTGCCAACTCTTGTTCCACAACTTGCTTGCCTTCAAAATGTAGAAAATGAATATCATACGACTAAAATAACTCATAGAATAACCTCCTTATCATGTTAATAACCCTAGTCTCACCCCAAAGTACATGTTATAACATTCGAAACTTGTCAACTTTCGACGAAACTTATTTTCTTCAATTGGTTTAGCTTCTAAGATTTCCAACCCTCTTGGTAATCGTTATTCATGATCTTAAATATTTGTAACCTCCAAGGTAACATTATTAACTTACTTTATTTGCTTCCAAATAGAATCTCATTTCCGAGCTTACATCAATGACTTACGATGTACTCTCACGTATGAAAACTTGGGGTGTAACATCATTCCCCCCTTTGGAACATTCGTCCTCGAATGTTGACTGATGCACTTATCAATTTCATAAACTATGGCTCTTACGAATACTTTAATGTTCATCTTGCCATCTAAGCAACAGTTTTGTGAATAAATCCAAACGCTTGGGCATTCCCCCCTTTTAGGCCTCTTTGTCACGCCATGACATGTGGTCGGAATTTTTCCAACATCGTAACATTTGCTACCTTATATCATGCAGTATGTACGACTGTGTCCTTATATGAGTGCCTAGCGACTCGTCTTCCCTTTTTCCTCCATCTTTTAGCCAATCTATAAGCCTCACCGTATGAACATATACAGAATTATGAAAAGTTGTCCCTTTAGGCATCTATAGGTGTATTGATGTCTTTCGCTTGGTACTTTATCGAACTTAAGACTATTGCTATCTCTTGTTTCATAGCTTTGCATATCTATCCTTATGGATTTACTATATCTAGGCAGGTTATACTATACCATAAAACTTACTTCGTTTTATAATTACCGAGGCTTGCTACCCAACTCCAGGTTACTCTCTCGCTGCTTATCCTATATGTATAAATCTAAGTCCTTTAGTGCTTCCTCATTTTTATTCATCTTAAGAATAACAAACAAATCTCATCTCATACTTTGGAACTTGTACCCATCTATTGTTTATTCACCTTAATGTTGATCTATAATCTATCACTGATAACTTGCAACCTCTTACGTAATACACTGTCACTAGGGCTCACATCTTATTGGGGAACATCTGAAGTGATTTTCCTGATCCACCTAGGGATAATACTATACTTCAATAACCATATTTCATTGCATCCCAACGCGATTCATCTTATGGGGGTATTCTAATCCCGTGCAATTAATGAAATCCCTTTCTCGTTAAATCATTACTCAATCAAAGGCCTAAGAATCATCCTCTTATCTATCACAATTACACCCTTATTCTACCGCCAGGGCAACATTCCATCTCTTCTAAATGCACCTAGTCTTAGACTCCTCTGGGTTCATTCAGGCTGTATAGAGTTTTTTATTCATATGGAAATCATCAGCTCCCTTGTTTTGATGGGTTTAATCCCGAGGACATACATATTCTCGTCACCTTCTCACTCATCTTTTCATATCCTTACTCCTATCTACCTAAAACCTTGTTGCTCTACAATACTTTACCTTAGGACCTACACCGATCTATTTATACTACTCCCAACCTTCCTTTAACTTGATAGCACCATAAATTTCCTTTTGTGCCTTCTCAGTTGTCCTTAAATGTAAGCAATTACTTTTGATGGTCGTTCTATCACTTGTTGCATGAATACTTGGCTTGTCCTTTTTGCCCACGAATACTATAATTTCTTGTACCTTATATGATCTCAAACATCACCTTTGATAGCTTCTTTTTTTACCATTCATTAGCCATGATAGGTGCCACTTTCTTATGGAGTGTATACAATATTGTAGTGAGACTGTTGTTACAGGATCATTTACTCTCTAGCTCACTATGCTTAGGTGGAAACCTTCTTCCTTATTTCCTCAACTAGTCTTTCATTGTAGTACTTAGGGAGACCTTCTGGCTCTTGTAAAGTTGCGAGCTTGATATATCGTACACCCGAAGGTAATTTTCGTTATTCTTACTTGCCTATAATAATCCTTAGTTACATAAATTTATGCCTTTGTGCTCGTAGGGTTACTTCTAAGCTCAAATTTTTATTGTCTCCTTAGTGACACTCTCTCTTATTTTCATAAACCTTTAAAAGTGGTACCTTTAATTGCCTCAACTCCTATCTGAATTTTTTTCAAATGATTGCGATCTTGTATCTGCGAGACTGAATTCATTATGCTGCAGTTCACTACATTTATCTTGCATGATCTATTGATTTATCCGTGACCTCTTGTCTAGCCATAACTGGGCTCTTCCTAAATCAACTACTAATTACTCGTTGGTCCATTCTCATATATATATATATATATATATATATATATATATATATATATATATATATATATATATATATATATATATTTATTCTGCATAATCCCTCTTGGGATATATCCTTTGTCTTAACTTATCTCTCACCACTAGCTCCAGATGTATCAAATGTCCATTCATACTTATTTATCAATAACATCCTGGACGGAAACTTTTACTGCCTCTCCCCGGTGTCGTGCTTGTATAATGTTCTGGATTCGCAACATATCTGCAGGAACTGAATAAATGCAACATCATCCCTTTCTCCTTTTTACCACATTCTTCCTTTACCATTCCATAGTTAACTGAACCGCTTAACTCCGACTTAATACCATATCACACCATATTCCCCCCTTCAGGGGAGTACTAAGATTTAGTACTACGACGATCTACCTATACTTGTTTTACCTTTTCATATTCGGCGTCTTTTCACATTATCAATGAACCTTAATCACCTTATGGTAACCTTCTGTACCAGGGATAACTAAATTTCTTACGCACGAAGGTGACACCTACGGTAACTGGCACATTTAGTCCCTTAAGATTAACTCTGCTCAGAGTGCTTGCTTTAGGTAAGCGACTTCCTAAATAACCTTTAAAGGTTATTCGTCTGTTGTCTATTCTATTATTGTTTGGAGCACGATCTTTGAAATTCTCACGATGTCGACCATTATCAAATCCTCCGGTCCCTAATTCATGTTCGGTTTTATCTTGTTCACCAGCCCATACTGATTTTTATTACTCTGGGGTCTAACCTTTCCTCCTGGTAATCACGTTGAAGTCACCAACTCATTTCTCGAAATAAAAATATGATTTTATGGCTTATACTCTTTTATTGCCTTAAGGCTTGTCACCTCTTGTATTTTCCTTCACTTTGACTATAGACTCTGTCATCGTGTCATATTTTGATTTACTGTTATCACCCCTATATCACATCTTACTCATGATGCTTCATTTATTTTCTTCTTATTCTCCGGATAATATTCTTTTTGTCTATCACTTTATTCTGAAAACTTCAACAAAAAGTTCTTTCCCTATAAGCTCCCCTAGCTTCATCTCATTAGAATGCCTAACATTCTTTTTTTTTACTCGGGGCTAGAGTCATACTAAGGTAAATATTTGTCCCTTCTAGGATCCCACTGCCTATATTCTGAAATTTTTGAATATTCCAGTATTCGTATCTGATTGTACTACTCTAGAGTTCACCATCTGGGTGTCTTAGAAGGATATCTTTTACCACATTTGTACCATCTTTCGGAAACATTGGTTAATGATAACAACCTATCCACAATTTTTGGGTTACTCTAACTCCAACTGGATCCTGATATCCCATCTTTCTCTTAAATAATATCTGTTAGCTCCCATAGAACATAACTGAGATGGGTGTGGCCAATTGTACTTACCTCTGTCATTGATGAAGGTACCAAAATGCTTATATTTCTCTGCCTGATTTGAAAATATTGATAATCTTCATTATCTGGGTGCCTTGTACCCCTCTTCACCTTACTTCTTTTACTTGTTGAAACTTGTATCTAGCTTCTGAATCCCTCATAGATTTTCACCATATTCGTGAATAGATATCCTTGCCTTAAGGCTCCTTATTAAGAAGCATACACATCTTAGTACACACACGATCTGTTGAAGACCTCATATTTACTCATCATAAGTATGATGTGAAATCGAGTTCCTCTGACTCAACTCTTTCACATCCACATGTAATCTCTTACCAACTATCTTTGTGGAAGTAGGTATCGTTGTATTATGACTAAAGTCGAATTTAGGAGTTTGAATTCTTACAACTGAGCTCTACTGCACGATCTAGAGTAAGAAGAAAGAGTGACAGACCTAAATGCCCTGTAGCCTCCTGCTTATAAGTGTGGTGCACAACACACCCATAAACAAGACTCTACTAGACACGGCTTGTAGACTCCCTAGGACAGAACTGCTCTGATACCACTTCTGTCACGACCCAAACCGAAGGGCCGCGACGGGCACCCGGTGCCTTACTCAACCGAGTACCAACGTAACATATCTTTCTTATCATGTTATCATGAGTAAATGAGCTAGAAAACTCGTCCTGAGATAACAAGAATAAAACATAAGGGAATAGTCAACATATGAAGACCCAACATGATATACAAACTAATATATGTGACATACGGGCCTATAAGGCCGACATGACCATTAGTAAACTCGAAACATAGGCCGACAAGGCCATACAATTATCCATACACCTGACATATGTCTACAAGCCTCTAAGAGTACATAAAATCATAAAGGTCGGGACAGGGCCCCGCCATATCAATCAATACATATCCAAAGCATACTGACCAAATAGGCAACTCCGGAGCAAGTGGAGTGCACCAACACCTTCGCTGAGCTGATAGCCTACTAGGAGGACTGTCAACCTATCAATCGGGACCTGCGGGCATGAAATGCAGCGTCCCCAGGCAAAAGGGACGTCAGTACGAATAAAGTACCGAGTATGTTAGGCAGGAAAGCATAAACAAGAACAGTAATGTAAAGAGAGAGATAGAGGAGATACAACCTGTAACATCAGAGTGCCTCTGGGGGTTACTGATATGAAATGCATAATACATATATATACATAAACTTTTTAAAACATTCGCCTCTGTGGGCATCATCATCATCATATCGTACCCGGCCTCAAAGAGGACTCGGTAAAAGCGTACCCGACCATCATAAGGTTCGGTAGAATCGTACCCGGCCACGTGGAGCTCGGTAAACCCAACTGATCAGTGGTTGCACAATAGGTGCCGTACCCGGCCGACTATAGCGCGGCTCGGTAGAGTAAAATAGATACTATATATAATGCATGCTAGACTCATGGAATCATCTTCTAAACCTTTTGGAGTGACTTAAGAACATTATGGACATCCCTACCATCAATATGAACCTTAGTAGGATTTAAGGATCATACACACTTGTTTAGAATAATTTTATAAGGAAAGAACAACATGGACAACCTTAGTTGCTAGGAGTAGAGTCATTATGAAATAGCGTATCGTTTATGTTCATTTCATTTTAGACCATGCCAAAAGAAAGAAGAAAGTGCCTTAACATACCTTAAACCCGTTGAGTCCTTAATCCCTTCCAAGCAACTCTTCAAACAAGTCAACTCAATCTATCATAGTATAAGGAGATTCAAAATCAGTGCTGAGCAAAGGCTAAGTCTATAACTTAAGCTAGTAGCTCGTTTACGTAAATTTGGGCAGCATCTCCATTGTAACAAGGGCCTCCTCCAATACCATATACCAACAACAATGACCAGAGCAATCCATCAATACATAATTATCAATATCAAGACACCATATAACCACAACAAGTCACAACTACATTACGACGAGCGGCAAACTCCGATTGGAATCCGTATACCCCTTATCAATCCTTATAGACTTCTTACTTCAACATAAAAGTATCATTAACTTGATAATGAAGTCATTAATCAATGATTCCAGCCTTATACCATATATTTATAACAACGAAAATAATCCACAACTTCAACTATCCCCAACTAGCAACTTTATTCACTAGTTCAGGTCTAGCCCATCCATTTTACTTAATCAATATCAAGATAACCTTAGGCACAAGCAAGAACATAATATACATACCTCCTACAGTAACTTCAAGTCAAAATCCAAGTTATATTCATTTTACAACAACCCTTAATAGCAATACAACACCATAGAAGTGACTTAAGCTAGTCCAAGTATTATCTTATAGTTTATCATCCTAACAACTTAACCAACATACAAGCAAGCTTAAGCACAATTAGTAGGTTGTTATACTCACCTTAGACAGCAGCAACAACTTGGAATTTCATCCAAATACAGCCCACAACAATCCTCAATGACAACACAACCTCAAAGAGGTGTTGTTCTTCACTAGAACTAAGTTTTGATGTTGAAATATGGTGTAATCACTTTGGAATCACTTCAAACCCTTGTGATATATGTTTAGGAGGGTTAGGAGAAGTTTGGAGACGAACTTTAGTTGAAAAATGAGCAAAAATAGGCGTCCAAATCGTTTATAAATTGAAGTAGGTCAACCACCGCCTAAGTGGGTCCCATTGGGAGCTGCTTGCGCGGTCTCGCGAAAATGCGAATATCTCTCTACTCCGATGTCGTATTGACAAACGGTTTAATGAGTTAGAAACTAGACTCGTAGACCTTCAATTTGGTAGGTAGAACACCCCATTATTCCAAGTATATTTGGAGAAATTCTCAGATACATTTGACCTAAATTTCAGCAAATTTATGAATGTAACTTGTGATGACCTTTGCCAACTCTTGTTCCACAACTTGCTTGCCTTCAAAATGTAGAAAATGAATATCATACGACTAAAATAACTCATAGAATAACCTCCTTATCATGTTAATAACCCTAGTCTCACCCCAAAGTACATGTTATAACATTCGAAACTTGTCAACTTTCGACGAAACTTATTTTCTTCAATTGGTTTAGCTTCTAAGATTTCCAACCCTCTTGGTAATCGTTATTCATGATCTTAAATATTTGTAACCTCCAAGGTAACATTATTAACTTACTTTATTTGCGTCCAAATAGAATCTCATTTCCGAGCTTACATCAATGACCTACGATGTACTCTCACGTATGAAAACTTGGGGTGTAACAACTATAAACCGGATTCCCTTCCTATATAAAGGGAATCCACACCACTTTTTAAGGGGTTGTTGTTGCTTCAACCATTCTACACAAGTTCAATAATATCTCTCTCTCTCTTTTCTCTCTAACTTACTTGCTCGAGGCTACTCTTTCCATTTCTTGCTTTCACACTTGTTCTTCAATTATTGTTCGATATTGGCCATTAAGAGCCTTGTTTTATTATTTCTTAACTGTTATACCCTTCCCGGCTACGCTCGATAGCTCGAGCTCGATCGGATATAGACCCCGAGGCCTTTCATTGACTAGTCCTAAGCCCAGGTAGCAAGCCCCTTGGTTTGATCACTGCCTCGTTTTAGTTTATACTTCATGGTTCAATCTCATCCGCCTGGCATCAACTGCTCTAACAACTAGCATAAAAATATATCACGTATTTTTGGAGTCCCATTTATAAATTTAATTATTGTTGCCATTTCACGATAAATAGTTTGGCGCCCACCATGGGGCTAAAAATAATAGTGATTATTTTCTTGTTGGTTTCGTTACACAAATGTAGGTTATCTTTCACACTTTTTCTTGTCCAAGATCTTCTGATTTCAGGTCGTAATGTCTGCCTCAGTAAACAGAGTTGAGAACGACTACCTCAAAAATCATGGCGAGAATGGTGTGGCTATTCTAGTCATTGGCACGCCACCACAGAACCCCGATAATGCACTTGGACCGATTCCAGCAGACGCGGGTTCGCAAGACGCACAGCAGGTTGATGAAACCTTACACACATACAGAAGCATACATCATGGCGACCAACATGAAGCCCAAAAGACCCCGGCTCAGGAAGTACAGGAAGTTAGTCTTCACGATATTTTTGAAATGTTGCAAGCACAACAGTTGGCTATTACTCAGTTGCAAATCCACCCAAAGACTCCCAGCATAGTAGCACCAGAAACTACTCCCCTAGCCGAACAAGTACCGTAGAGGTCAAGCAACAACAGATCAGTAACCGATCCTGCCATCGTGAAAATGTTGGAGGATCTCACCAAAAGGATCGAGTCGGGCGAGAAAATGATAGCAGCCAACGATAAGAAGGTCAAAAATTATAACTTCAGAGTCAACCAAATCCCGGGCATGCCCCCGGTCCTGAAGGGTATAGATTCAAGGAAGTTCTTGCAATGGTCGTTTCCAGAGGAAGCGACTCCGAAACCCATTCCAAAGATGTTTAGAATGCCAGAACTCCCAATATACAATGGGACCTCAGATCCCAATGAACACATCACTGCCTATATGTGCGCAGTGAAAGGCAATGACATAAAAGACGATAAGATCGAGTCCGTCTTACTGAAGAAGTTTGGAGAAACACTCTCGAAGAGGGCCATGATATGGTACCACAACCTAGCTCCCAACTCCATAGATTCGTTCGCCATGCTAGTAGACTCTTTCGTAAGGGCGCATGTCGGTGCCATCAAGGTAGCAACAAGGAAGTCCGACGTATTCAGGATTAAGCAGAGGGAGAACAAAATGCTGCGAGAATTCGTGTCTCATTTCCAAACAGAACAAATGGAACTAGCCCTAGTCTCCGACAACTGGGCAGTGCAGGACTTCACTCAAGGACTGAATGAATGAAGCACGGTGGCCTCAAGGCAGCTGAAAGAGAATCTGATCGAGTATCCCACCGTAACCTGGTCGGACATCAACAATCGATACCAGTCAAAGATCAGGGTCGAGGACAACCAGCTGGGAGCCCCTTCAGGCTTAGTATACCCGAGCAGACTCTTAGCGAAGGAGTCAAGATCGAATAAAGAGAGGTACCAGTTGTACCCCAATGATAAAAGGAATGCCCCGAAGTGTAATTTGCCTCACAACATATTACCACGATAGTGGAGGAGGGACGACACTCTCCAAGAATTCATGAAGAGTAGAGTAAAAATGCTCGTCACCAAAGAAAAAGTAGATCCGGGGATATACTCCCGAAAGCGCCCTCACATTCAGCAAAGAGGACACCGAGACCTTGTCTTGGCCTCACACTGACACACTGGTAACCTTATTCCTCATTCGATCCATTTCAAATAAAACATGTGCTCATGAATTTAAGTGGCTCGATCAACACTGTCGGGCCGAGGACGATAGGGCAGTTTGGACCGGCAGGTCAAATCACGCTTGCCTCGCGAATTTTTGGCAGATTCCTAATAGTGACCACAACGGCAAGGAGAAAGACCATTCTCTCAGTTAGCATGGCGGGCCCAGATTGGAACGCCATGTTCCGTGTCATCAAAGGAGGTGCGAGGCATGGGCGCCTTATTCAGACGACCGTGGATGCACTGCGTGAAGGCAGTGCAATTCCCCCTTCACCAAAAGGATGAAATCCCACGCAAGGGACGGGATTAAAACTGTTGGTAGGAAGCAACACGTGGCAAGGGGAACGTTCGCGTCACCGGCACCGGTATCTCTCCTCCTAAAAGAGTCAAAGGGTAAGCGAGCCATGTCTTCGGCCAAGCCCGATTAAAACATAGCGGAGGGCTATACTGGAGTCCTTGCTCCAAAACAGCTGGGACATATCGGACCTCGGAACATCGCCTGCGCATACCGCGGTAAGGTTAAACTACCTCCCTCCTTCGTTATTTTACACTAACCTGTATGCAGACACCCCACCAGGGCGTTCGGAAGTATTAACTCTACCCGAAGATCCCAAAGCCTTAACGGCACCCATCACACTCTTTCTCCTCGGTCAGACTTCTGCCCCGAAGAGGATCTTGCCGGCAAGGTTTTTAACGAGGTAATGTCCACGCACTCTCTCAGAAGGGTTCAACAAGTCTACCGGACTTTCTTCGCAATCAATCCCCTATCGGGAAATGAAAAAGGAGGTTCCAATAGGAAATGATGTACTGTCAACAATTTGGCACCCGCACGACCTCAGGGTCCGAACTCCGGACTCATAAGGCCCAAACGAGGCAATTCTGAGCTCTTGAGTAATGGTCTTCGGGCCTAACCAAAGTCGATGACTCGGAGAATGCCTTCAATCGCCATTCACTAGAAAACCTGAGGCTGTAAGACCCCGAGCGAGCAGACTCAGTCTAGCCAGATCTATTTTATGCAGCAACAGAAACTGTAAAACCTTAATGGCATGAAAAAAAATGTAAGACCTCAATGGCATGAAAAAACTGTAAGACCTCAACAGGCATGAAGAAACTGTAAGACCTCAACAGGCATGAAGAAACTGTAATAACTCAACAGGCATGAAAATTTTGTAGGGCCATGCTACAGGCATAAAACTCAAATCTCGAAGTTTAGGCTACATATAGCATTTGTAAGACTCCTGAAAGGGCATACCCTCGATGTAGACGCCTAAACTATCGCTCGGGATCAAAAATGGCTCTGGCCAAACACATATGACTACGGTCAAAACGGCTGCACCAGCCAAATTAATGCGACTCGGGGACACCCGACCGTCGCTAACAAAATCGCAGGCCATTACTTCGAATCTACTTCAAAAAGAACCGGTTAAAACAAGCTACCCTCAATATGAAAATGAGCTTCGACCATGTCAGGTCCAAATCACCAGGCTTCAAGCTACTCAGCCTACGAGCTAAACCTTTAGAGGTGCTCGAACATCACCACTAACAACTTAAAATCGAGGTTCTTCTCGAACTGACGACGGGTCAGGCAAAAATTATTTCAAAAAGTCCTTAACGATAATGGCAAAAGCGTAAGAGCCACTGTTGCCAACTTGAAAATTGAAAATTGAAAAGTTGAGGATTAAAATGAGCTCGAATCGTAACCTAATTCGGAGATTGGATCCAAAATAGTTAACTGTACATGCCTAAGGACAAAAGCGTAAGAGTCATTGTTGCCAGCCAAACAAGCCTCAAGGCCACACACTTAAAAGGTTGCTTCAACCTAAGACATAAGAGCAATCGTCGTCCGCCCATACAGGCACAAAAATTGTTTTGAGGGTTAGTTAAGCTCGAGTTGCAACCCGACTCGGAGACTGAACCCAAAGTAGTTTAAATACAAATTCTCAAGGGCAAGGCGTAAGAGCCATTATCGTCCGCCCATGCAAGCACAGGAGATTAAAGGTCAAGTAAGCTCGAGTCAAAAACCTGACTAGGAGACTCAACCCAAAGCAGCTGAGCAAAGCAAAAGAGCTATAACGTCAGCTTGCACTAAATGCCGCATCTACCAAGCGTATAAGAGCCTTCGAGCCTGCCTGATGAGCTCCGAAAGTCGTATTACGAATCTAAGGGTTCCCGCAAAACTCCGAAACCAACCCCCCTGGTCAAAAGCAATGCAGAAAGGGATATAAACGAGATAAAGCTTCAAGTTTTCTTTTTATTTACATACGCAAAAGATGCATTCTCCATCTACAAATGTGCTCTGCGAAAATCTAGTACAAAATGGCAAAATCTACACTCTGCTCCAGAAGGCTATGGCCTTCCAGCCCCATCTTCACTCTCCGTGACGTCGGCAAGAAGTGACCGAGCATCAAGCTCGTCCGCCCTTGCTCGAGCCAACTCTTCCAGGAGAACAAAACCCTTGGCTCCGATCTCTTCGAGCACCTCTCTTCGAGATTTACAATGAACATATTCCTCAATCCTCTTTTCATGATCAAGGGCCCACTTCAACTCCGCTTGGGAATCAGTAGCGTCCTTCAAATGAATTGCAATCTCCTGATTAGCCTTGGTCCGACTCAATGCTGCTTCAGCCCGAGCATCGATTATTGCGGCCCTGACCTTAGAGAGATTGGAATCGAGCTACGCGATCATATCTGTTTGAACTGAAGCATTGTGACCAACCAAGTAGAATTGGGCCTCGAGGGTGGGAATTTTAGCCAAGTAACCCTTCTCCTCTGAAGCATGAGCCTGCACCTGAGCTTTTAGTTCATCACAATCATTCCTAACTCAGATGGTTTTACCCCTAAGGTACTCCAGAGCCTCCATCTTTTTTTTTTGCAACTGAGATAGGCAAAAAAGATTAACCTTAAGGGTTAAAAAGGCGAAACGCATACTACAAGAGGTTACTGCTGCATCAAATAGCTCTCGTAATTCATGCTCTGGAATGCCTCATATCGTCAGTGCATACACTCAACCTCCTTCTCCTCACAGAGGAGCCTAAGGGACCTACCCTCATCCAAGAATTTCCGAAGCCTAGCCCCTTGATGGAGCAGCTCAGATCTGAGCCTATCAAAGGCTTGTGGAAGAAAAACTCGATAAGGAAGGGAAGACACGAGACGCAGAAAGACTGTGCCGAAACTCACTGCAAAGTGAAGCCAATGGACTTCCTCGAAGTCCGAGCACACTCCTGTTGGTCCAACCTCCTCGGCCCTGGAAGAACCGACCCCGGTCAGAATCATCACTCGGAGGAACCACCGCTCTAGAACCGGAAAATTCAGGAACAGTAGGCTCAGGCGATGTTTTCATCTTGGAGACACAGATCTGTTTAGTCCGCTAAAAGCTCCATCGCACTACAAGTGCAAATCCTATTTATCGCCATCGTCCCTTGGTTTGGAGGCCGATGACTCCTCCCTATCTCCGGAGGAACACAACCTCGCCCCAAGGAACCGCCTGATACCTACGACGGCAAAGCCGGTATAAAAAAAAGAGGAAAATGTCATCTCAAACCTACAAAGACCAAGAAAGCAGCGTACGCACATACCTTGGTGTTTTGCTTCCCATCTTCCCCGGGACACAGCTCACCACCTTTTCTCATCGCAAGTCGAATGGGTCGCCAACCTCCGAGCCCAGCCGGGAAAATCGGGAACTTCCCCCGGCGTCCATGAAGTTGTTACAGAAAAGGAGGAAACATAGTTACTCAATTGGTTTTCGCTATAAGCGAGTCTAGGAAAGCACGAGACACTCCGCTCACACGCGTAATTCCATCCCTTAGGAAATTGTATGAGCTCCACAGGGATAATGTCAGCCATCCGAACTTGGACGAATCGACTGATCCACTCTTGATCCTAATCTTCCTCATTATCAACGACAAAGGTCATGGGCGAACGGCACCGCAGAGTTAGTAGGCCTCGATGGTGAAAGGGCCGGCAAAGCCTGATGAGGTGACTAAGCATGAATTCAAGCCCGGTCTTCTCCGTAAAGAATCTCATCATCAGCACCACTCGCCAAAATGACGAATGTATCTGCGCCAACTTAACCCGATACTTCAGGAAAAAATCAAGTACGGCCCTATCAAGAGGGCTTAGTGCGAAAGGGTATAAGTATACATTCAAGAATCCATCAGCAGAGTCCGTAATAATCTTATCCGGGGAAAGCGCCTGCAACGCTACCCCTTCGCCCCATCTGCAGTCTCTCCTCACCATCTCTATATATTCCTCTCTTATTGAAGACATAGTCTTCAGAGCAAGCTCCCGCAGATCCTGAGCACTACGAATGGAACTCTCCCCTCCCTGCCAGGCAGACCCTGAAGTAGCAGTCATAACTATGGTGGAATTGAAAAACTAAAGCAGGGACGTACGCCAACACTTTAGTGATTGAGGTAATGAAGGACCCGATGCCGAGGCAGAAAGGTAGATATCTAGAATAATGGGGTCTTCCAAAGAAGCAAACTCCGCACCATGTATATGCGGATACAACGATAATTCGCCTATATAGGATATGCCCCGGGAGGCCTACGATCTTGGAACGGATCCCCAGGTGGTGCCCGACCCCGGAGATCTCTGTAAAGAAGAAGTTAGGCCATAGAGGGTCAGCAACATCATCTCTAATTCCGAGGTGGTACCCGACCTCGAAGTTTTCCCTCAAAAAGAAAAAATAAGCACTTCGAGCCCCGATCACGAGGGCTCGACTGTAGAAAATCACCTAAATACGAATAGCCCCTTCCTCAGAAGCCTGCCTACAACACTTTAAAAGGTTATCTACGCCAAGCTCAAAGTAAAAGCTCCAAACGCCAGAGGTCGACTTTCACTTCGGTGCTCTATCTCTATGGGGCTCGAGGGCCCCGATGATCCAGGTTCACCGAACCACTTCGGGCTTAATTCTGGGAATAACGATGAGTATTGACAATCGACAATAGGGGCATACATTCAAAATTTCCATGAACGCACAAGAGTATACAAGAACACGACAAAAATCAAAAGCAGAAGTAAAGGAAACATCTTCATATTTGGTAAATATCGGCTACAACGGCCCTCGGAGGGTCCTTACATATAATTACAAAAGCCCGCAAGGGGTCCTTGCGCAGAAACAAAGGGGGTATACACCCATAAGGAAAACCTAAGAACCTAGTTCATCTTCGAGGGTCCATCTCTGGTATCAGCATCCTCGAGTGCTGCCCCCTCGAGCTCGCATCCTCGAAGGCAATTCCTTCGACTACCATTTCCTCCAGGTTCACAGCTCAATCCCATGGAAAGTCCTCGCCAAGGAAAAAGATGAAGAAGAGGAAAAGGAGGGGATGCAGAGAAAAGAGACATAGCCTGCTGAAGCCAAAAGTTGAAGATTCGGCGGGCCCCAGCCTCAACGACCGGTGGTGCCATTTTATCCCTTGGGAAAGAAAAAACCCAAGGATGAAGTTCCACGCCAGGCCTGGGTAGGAGAGTGAGCAGCAGTGCATAGACCGAATGATTCTCTACAAAATAGGATAATCGATTCCCCATCTATCGTCGTCTCGGGCCAAGGGGGACAGCGGCAACAGATGCAACAACAACTACAACGGCGATGGAATAGCATAGTCGAGCTCCTGCAAAGGGCGACGACATGGCCTATCGAAACAAGCCAAACGACCTTGAGATCATAGACTCCGAACATGGTGATCAACAATAGAGGAAGATAATAGGGAGAAATGGGGGAATGAGTAGGTGAAGGTACTTGGATAGAAGAACAATGCCAGAGCACCCCCATTTATAGGAGATAATGACGTGGTCACCGAGGCCTCTGGAAGGCTGACCGGCAGATGCGATTACTGCGTTCTTGAATATCCAAATCGACGACGATACTTTCACCTTGGGGAACGAGAATCAACATTGCATTGAATGATGTCAAAAATACAAGTCCATGGGACATCCCGGTTGTCGCAAAAAATCGCGCCACAGATTGCATCATCGGTATGACGTCACCGCAAGAAGCTCGATGAGTCAGGTGTTAGGATCATTTTCCATCTCTTTGTTCTAGGAAACGCGGAGACTATCTGTATGCAGCAAAATCAAAGGGCCTAATTTATTACTATCAAGTCACTTCGAAAGAATATCTTGAGACCCCGAGGACGTCGAGTTGAGACCGAGTCCCCTATCTCGGGGCTCGTCGAGGCCCGACCCAAGAAGACGAAGATTGATGCTAGAGTAAAAAGGGGAATTCCCAAGGCACGCAGCTATGTCTGACAGAGCCGGCCTAACCAGATTCTGTGTCGAGGCATCAAGTCTAGCCGTTCCATCTCCATGCTTTTATAATTATGCATGTTGTACTATAAACTGGATTCCCTTCCTATATAAAGGGAATCCACATCACTTTGTAAAGGGCTGATGTTGCTTCAACCATTCTACACAAGATCAATAATATCTCTCTCTCTTTTCTCTCTAACTTACTTGCTCGAGGCTAGTCTTTCCATTTCTTTCTTTCATACTTGTTCTTTATTTATTGTTCGATATTAGCCATTAAGAACCTTGTTTAATTATTTCTTAACTGTTATCCCCTTCCTGGCTACCCTCGATAGCTCGAGCTCGAGCCGGATATAGACCCCGAGGCCTTTCATCGACCAGTCCGAAGCCCAGGTAGCAAGCCCCTTGGTTTGATCACTGCCCTGTTTTAGCTTATACTTCATCGTTCAACATCATCCGCCTAGCATCAACTGCTCTAACAACTAGCATAAAAATAGATCACATATTTTTAAAATCTCATTTACAAATTTAATTATTGTTACCATTTTTACGGTAAACACATATCCAAACCTAACCATTCCCATAAATCGTTCACTCACCTAGCCCTAGATGTTGCGTCCGTTCTTGAAATGACTTCATCGGTATACTTCGCCGACGAATCCGGAACTACGCTTGGCCTGATTCCTGTAAGACCAGGGATATGTAGGCATCTAAGAAGCCAAAGTGCGGCCTAATCTCTCGAACCGTTTCGCTCGGTCAAAATTGGCCATCATTTCTTTACCCAAAAACCCTTTCCTCCTTCCCGGGTAAAGAGGGGCAGCTGTTGACACCCAATTGTTCCCCAAAATATTTTAAAATTGCATATATACCCGCAAAATCATGCATTAATAGCAATTGGTATTTTTCTACAATTTTTCTATATTTTTATTAATTTATCCAACATTTTATTTCCAATAAGTAATTACAGAATTACATCACAAGTGATTTCAAAAGCATTTCTTGATTTAATTTATTATTTATGGCCCTATTTAAACCAAATTATTCCATAATTAGCCAAATTGATATCTTTTGGCTATAATTGCAATAACTTTGCAATTATAGCCCCGGCCTATAATTTTGTACTATTCTTACCAAAAACATAGTCATTTGTATTTTTAAAATACTAAATAATCTTTTTAAAATTATTTTTCTATGCATGAATTCATTTTTTGTAATTATTATCTATTTTACACATTATTTTAATATTTTAATTGGATATTTAACTAATAGTCTATTGTATTTCAATTCTAGCCTAAATTGAACCAGCCCTAAACCTAATTAAATTAGCCCAATACCCCAAAGCCCAATCCACTATCCTACCTGACCCAATTTTCATTTAATCTGGACCGTTGATTAATTTTGATCAATGGACCAGATCCGTCCTTACCATAATTAACCTAAAATGACTACCCCCCAAACCCTCATTCCCATCCCTTAATTTGCTCTCATTCTCTCCGCCGTTACATCTCTCATCTGTCTCAAAATCGTCTCTACTAATCCTAGCTCCTACTCGCCGGCCGTTGGTTCGCCTGTAACCATGGTGGTCTCACCACCATCCCCAGCCCCGTGGATCTCTTCCAATGTTGTTTGTTGCTGCCTTGAGGCCCTCAAGGGAACCAGAAGGCGGTTCACTCACCTCCCATGGTCTCTATGCTGTTCTCATGCCACCCTTGGCCATCCAAGTAAGGTCTTTATATTTTCCGTCTAGATCCATGATTTCTAAGCCGGAATATCTTTATCTCGGGGTTATCTCTCTTTGAAACCCTAACTCATCTCTTGACCCTTCAAATCTACCATAGATCTAAGTATATTTTGAGTTATTCTTGCTGTTTTCCATGATAATCTCTCTGATTTTTCGAAAATGCCTCTTCGTCTTCAAACTAGAGTTCGTAACCCCTTCTCAAAATGCTTTTTCTTCTGATTGTTGGTATCAATCTATGATTTTTACTATGTTTAAATGGTTTATTTAAGTTTTTCCTTTTATTTGATTCATTATGTTGAAAGCACTAATTCTTTGTCTTAATCTTGGATTCTGAGAACCATCCTTGTTTATTTGTTCGTTTAATTTGTTCGCATGTCTGTTATTCATGAATATGTTCTATGTTTTTATGATTTTTTACCCTATTATGCTCATTAGGGTTTCTGAGTTTGCTTTTTCCGCCTATACTATGTTTGTTCTGTTTATTAACATAAATTTGTGTCAATTCCTCTAATTAGTACTATTATTTGTAGTTGAATTCCTGACTTTACATGATTTTTACTTTACTATGCTTATTAGGGTTTCTGATTTTTATTCCTTCTTGCCTATGCTATAATTATTTCGTGTATTTCACAGCAATCTGTGCTAATCCCCTTAATCATTACTACTCCTATTTGAATCCCTAATTTTCTATAATGGATACCCTTCACTAATCTCTTGTGATGATTTCCTTATTGATTTTCAACCTTTAAATATCTTCTTGCCTTATTTTTGTGGTTGGTTATGCTGTCAAGTTGATTCTTAGACATTTTCCTTAATTAGAATTTGTCAAACCTAGCCTCTATCACATGCTCTGTACTATGATTATTTCCTTATGTGTTGTATTCCAGTCTCATATGATCTCCTTTTTTATTTTTCTTTACCGTTTGAAGTTCACTCCCTTAATTAAGGGAGTACTTCTACTAATTTTATACTAATTGATACCTAGTTCCATAATTACTGCTTGACTTTGATTCTTACCTTATCATTCTACCTAGTTTCAAACTATATATATGCTTTCTCATTAACACACACAGACACGAACACATTTGGTTCAATACTCTCTCTCTCTCTCTCTCTTACTAAAAGCTCTCTGCCCTCTTTTATGATTACTTACTACTGTTCTAAGTTAGTCGGCTGCAAGACAAGGCTAACTATTGTGCTCTCCTAACTGTTGTTCAACTTGAAACTAATATGTTTCCTTCATTGCTTCATCTGCATGCTCCTAAATGTGACCCTTCCCTTAGACTCAACATGTTTATGAAGTGTTATCCCCCTTCTATTGTACCCTAGTATGACTCTCCCTTACTAGTGTTCTATGCAAAGTAGTTGGCTATCTTTAAGTGACTTGATTCTGTATTAATTCCGAGGTTCCTTAACCCTTTAGCATGCTTCTGATTATGTACTTAAGTGCTCCTATAACTATGTGTTTACCTATGTGACCTATGTGTCCCCAAATCCCTGACCCCCTGTTTGTGGCTGCTGAACCTGCTTTGGTTCTATGATCTCTGGCTGTGTATGAACCTATTTTGGGGGTGCTGTGTTTGGATTGTTGTTTACTACTCCACTCTCTTTTCAAAATTGTCTCTGATGTCTTTTACAAAACTATTTCAAAAAAGTCACTTTTTCAAACTGTTTCCCCACTTAAATCTTCTCAAGAACTCTCACATCTACTTTTAGGTTTTAAGTTCTGCCCCTCTAATGTGTGACTGCTTAGGGATCCCTATGATATTCCTCTGAACTTTGATACATTAGAACTGGCCCTTCCACACTGCACTTACTCAACTATGACTATGAAATCTGGGTGTGAGCACTGCCCGGGATCCCTTGAGATCCTTAGGGAACTCTGACACACCCGGATTATATGAAAGGCTATGAGGCAATCCGTTATTGGAAATTTTGGAAATCTGGGCCTATTGGTAGGCTCCCTATATAGTAACTTCTTATTTTTCTTATCTACTTATGTAATTCATTCGATATTGGCTTGTAATAATTTATAAACAAACATTGGGGTTTGGATAGTGAAAATGGGAGGGTAGTTATGCATGTTATAGATATCAAAATGGGTAGAAACCATGTTTTAGGTCTATATTTCCTATATGTTCAATAGAATCCATGCTCACAACATATCATGCATTAGAAACCATGCTCTTAGGGCTTATGTATACTGTTTCAGCATCTCATTTTTGACATTCTTATCACTCAGAAATCCTGTTTTAGTATAAATGGGCATTAAAAACAAAGATTGTTACTCTTGCACACTTAGAAATATGCTCTATAATGTTGCAACCTTTCTATGCATTTAGAAATCCTGCTATAGGAAATTCTACAATCATGTCGTGCATATTAGAAATCCTGCTTTAAGAATTCTGTATATAAATCACTCTACATTTATACGTGCATATTAGATACCATGCTTTAAGATCTCATTCGTACTTGCTCAGTCAAACCTAGAGTAAACTACTAATTATAGAAGAGGTAAAAACAACTTCACATTTGATTATCCTGTTTAAAATAAGTTGGTATTAATCCCTGCATTTTTATAACACTTAGAACCGCATGCTTTTAAGTAAAATTACTCCTTCATTGTTCTAATGGTTCTAGTAACAATTGTGCATTATCCTATGCCTAGGCAAGCCTTAGATAATCCAATTTCTCATAAGATTGGAAACTGCCCCTTTGTGTGTATTACTTATTGATTAACATGTTTAACATCAGTAGGCAAATCGAGTAGGGCCCCTGCTTCTGAGTTATAAAATGAACCTACATATCTAATGTGTTCTAATATCCACCTAGACATCATGTCCTAAGATATTATTGCCCTTATCTGTGTTTGAGTCGTGCTGTTTACATGGCTTATTTGTGGAGGTAAACTGAGCCTCTTATTTGTTATTTTCTGTCTTATATGCTAAGTCCTAATTATTCTTGCCTATCGCCTTAGTATTTTCTCCTTTAAACCTTAGGGGGTCAGTCTAGAACTACCTATAGGTAGAGGTCCTAAATCACCTCCAGGACCATTAAGAAGGGACAAGTAATAGCACGCAATAGAGATATCTAACCAACACTCGCATTAATAACCACTAAGGGGGTGAGAAGGGTAGATATGGATATGATGACTACGCGTTAATGTCACGTGTAGCCCCTCATTAAGGAGTGTTTACCGGACATTGTGTGGGGTGATCCTGTAGGCTAACCAACCTAGGACGCCTCCTTTCCAAAATTCCTTGTGTTTTAAACTTTCCTTTATGTATTCAACTTGTTCAAAACCTTTGTCTTATTATTTGAGCTATACAACATCCAACGTGCTTTACTTATAAATTATTTGATTCAACTATTTATTTGTTAATGGACTAATTCGTGAATATAAGTGCGATTGGGAACCACCATTATAGACCGAGTGGGGTGCCTAACACCTTCCCCTCAAGGTTATTTTGAGCCCTTACCCTAATCTCTGGTAACGCAAACCAATCCAAGAGTTAATCGCTCTAGGTGCCATAACGCACCATAACCCGTTAGGTGGCAACTCTTCAAATACCCAATTCCCAAAAGGAAATGAGTTATTACCCCCCGCCCCCATGAATGTCGAAACCCGGACTCTTTCCGCGGAGGAAAAAAAGGGGGCGCGACAAATATACTTGTAAAGGCCCAATAAAAATGGCCTCAAAATAAACGAAAAAAATGTACATAAGACAAAACTAAAAAAGTACTAAGGTATCTACGCCTAATCTTCATCAGGTCTTGGCTCGTCTCTAGAGCCATCGGAACCCTTCAAGCCCTCAGATCCCTCAGAGCCTTCAGTAACTTCAAGCTTGTAAAGCTTCTTTGACTCGGGCTCGAATATTTTGGCTTCCTCGATTTCAGCTAATAGGTCAAAACCTCGGGTATGGATCTCATCGAGGGTCTCTCTTTAAGATAGTCGCTTCATATATTCAGTCTTTGCCTTTAGGTGGGCCTCGGCTGCCTCCACGTCAGCCTTGTATTGGGCCACAATTTCTTCAGCATCGGCAGAGGTTGTATCCAACTTTAACTTCATTTCCTCGTATTCTCTACCGAGGGTGTCCTGCTCTGTGACAGCCAAGCTCAGGTATGCTCAGAGATTGTCATTCAGCTGAGACCACTTGTCAGCTGCTCCTTTACCACCTGGAATTGGACCTTCATTGATGCCAGCTTTGTCTTGGCAGTTTCCTTCTCCGAAGCCAGTAGGTCCATTTTGCTTTTCTGCCCATAGGCCATGGATTGAACCTCGTTCATCTCTATTCAGAGTTGGTCGATCTGATCGATCTTCTATTGGACCTATGAGGTTTTGTCGTTAGTCACCACAACTAACTCTTCGTTTTTAACTTCAAAGCCTTTTACCTTTTTGACCAGGTCGGCATGTTCCCGCCTCAGGGTCGAAGCTTCCTTCCGAGCCCTATCCAGCTCGAACTCAAGGTCCTTGATGGACTTATCTTGTTGCTCACTGAGAAGCTTTTACATGTCCTTTTTCTAAGCCTGCTCCTTGAGCTCGAACTGGATTGTCTCCAAGATGAAGCACTAAAGCCTTTAAAGAAAGGGAATTAAGTAAGAGACATCAAAGGAAAATTTTAAGTGACTTATAAGGGGAGCTCGAAAGAGTTAGAACCTTACCTAGTGCAATGCCTGTTGTGCCTTATTGAAAAGGATCGATGTGCCCACATCGTTCATCTTTGTCTGATCCTCCCAGACATCAGAGGTAACTAGCTACACTTACCGGAGCAGATAGGAATCGAGCATCCTTCGAGACTGTGAGAATAACCGTCCTCTTGCGCTCGGGGTCCGCACTCGGCGCAGAGAATTGCTTCAGCAATCGTGGGCTAATTCTTGGCCCGTCAGCTCCCGAAGTCACATCATTCTTTGCTATCTCCAGGTGGCCCAACCCGAAGAAATCTTCTAGTGTTGACATATCCATGCCATTGAAGAAGGAGTGGACAGGATCCTTTGCAACTTGTACTTCTTCACTTGATTTTTCTTTGCCCTCTTGGGCCTTTGAGAGCATAGATTTCTTCTGTTGTTGGCATATCAATCACACCGGTCGCCTCCTTCAGGGCATGAGAAGTTTCTTGAGAAGTCGCAGCCTCCATCTCTACTTCAGTCTCTCAGGCCAGAAATAGCTCGACCTCGTAGCCCTTCTCCCCAATCGTCTCATGTTCCTTGGTAGGGGTTAATCCGTGGGCGACAACAATATCATCTTCTTCAGGCTCATCCCTAAATCAGTATAGACAGTCGGAGTTCGGTACCCCAGTATAGCCACATCGGCATCTGTAGCCAGGTGGGAAGATGAAGGGGAAGCCAAGTGAGTAATCGATTTGGAAGTTATAGCCATTGCAGTATGCAAAAAATGTGAAGATTTGAAGAAGAAAATATGAAGATTTTAAGATATAAATATGAAGGTTGGAGAGAAGAGTATGAAGATTTGAAGGTGGGATGAAGATCTAGGTAGAAACCTAAGAACAATTATGAAGATTTGAAGACCAAAGATGAAGATATAAAGGTTTGAAAAACTTGATAGTCGCTAGTGAATTCGAAGGTGGAAGCTTGGATCTGGAAGTAGAAAAAGTATAAAGGTTCAAAGCTTTTATAGGAGAAATACGCGACGTTACGCATTCGAAGACAATCAGTTGATGAATAACACGTGCCCGAAATTAGAGCGATGCAACTAATGGGACGTTTCAACTTATTTGTCATCTCGGTTGTAACGTGAAAAGGAAGGAACAGGGATTTATCTACCATTTCCCATTGTTTCGGCAAATATGCTCTCTGGGAAATGAGGGGACTATCTGTATATGGATAAAACTTGGGTAACATGTACCCTGATTTTCTGGTGGGTCAAACGAAGCAAAGGCATGTCTATATGGGGTCGGAATCGAAGCCGGAATGTCTCGTACTAAGGCCCAAACGGAGTGTTTGCCACCGGTCTTGATAAGGCAACACTTCCCCGATCCCGGAACAAGCTTCGAGACCTCGGAAAGCATGGTAGAAGTTACATACAACTAATAGAGGGCCGCAATATCTGCACCCTACAAGATATCACATCACATGTCTCGCGTGACGTCAGTAGTGAATCATTAATTGACGAGAAAGGAGGATTTTTACCGTTTTTAGGATTGTACCAGGGGTAAAACTCTCCTACAATATAAAGGGAAAGCTTTTTCTTTGATAGGACGCATTTGTAACACGCATAGCAAGGCAATACAAACTTTTTTCTATGCTTCTTAGTTATTGAAAAGTTCTTACTCTAATCATAGTTCTTCATACACATTTGGCTTCGAATCGAGGGTCTGATCGAGGACGAAACTACTGTTAAACCTAAATTCAATCCGAACTCAATGTCACAACTAGTTTGACTATTTATCTTATCTTTTCTAACATTCTTGATCACTTGTGTTGAATTAATCCACATATCCTTAAAACTGCGTACAAATTCAAATGTTATCTATTTTTTCGGCTAAACAATCTTATTATATGCATATATCTCCTTTGTATACTGTCACGACCCTAAACCCAAACCCGGTCATGATGGCGTCTCTTGTGAAGACAAGGTCAACCGACACATTCCCAATTCATTTTTACGCAGTTAAGATGATGCAAGTAAGTTTTAAACATAATAAATATCCAAATTGATAAGGTGAAACAGTACAGTTGCGGAAAATAACACCAACACAGCCCGACATCGGGGTGTCACTAGTCATAAGCATCTATCAATATACTACAAGTCTGAAGCGTCTACAAAGCTATTACAGAATCACTAACAAGAGAAAGGAAATGCGATAAAGAGGGAGAAGCATGGGGCTGCGGATGCCGAGCAGCTACCTCGTGAACTCCGAAATCCGTCGGGAGCTCTCAACCCTCGCAAGCAGGATCAGCAGTGCCTGAATCTGCATACGGGGTGCAGGGAGTAAAGTGAGTACTCCAACTCAGTGAGTAATAATCATAAATAAAAACTGAGAAATATGAAATCATGTAAGGCACATTACAGGCTATAATGAAACAATAAAAGCTAGTAAAAATAGTGAATATATGTAAAGTCACTTTAGTTCAGTTTAAACATGATGAAATACCTTTTTAGCAATTATCCAGGTAAATGACAGGCAACTAGGAAAGATAATCACATAAAGGATCGCCCCTCGGGCAATATCATAGAACAACACTAGTCCTTCGGGCTATATCTCACATCACAATGGGTACCCGCGCTCACTATGGGTGTGCATACTCCCGGAAGGGCCCCTTACTGCCCAAGTGCAATATCAAGTCATCTCGTGGCATCATCACTAGGCTATCGGCCTCATATCAACAAGCCACCTCGTGGCATACAAATCTCAGGCCCTCGGCCTCATAATCATAATCAGGTATTTCCTCACAACATAGGCCCTCGGCCTTACTCAGTCAAAGTCCTCACGAGCCACTCGGGCAACAGTAAAGCATGATGTTCAGCCTAAAATATCATTTAAAATCTCATTTAAGTGTTTAAGCAGGGTAAACATGGTTAAGTTATCAAAACAGTAGAATATAGCATGATTGGGTTCATGTATAAGGTCAAAACAGTGAGGAAATATTAATAAAAATCCACTAAGGGTTCAAATAGTTGGCACGAGGCCCAAATATGGCATTCAGCCCAAAACATGATGACAGCAAATAGTTTTCAGTCAAATACGCGGTAAAAGATGGACTAAGTCACAATTCCCAATAGTGCACGACCCCACGCTCGTCATCTAGCGTGTGTGTCACCTCAATATAGCACAACGATGTGCAAATCCAGAGTTTCATGCCCTCAGGAAAATATTTACAATCATTACTCACCTCAATCCGGTCCAAACTATAGCCTGCGACGCCTTTGCCCCTAGAATCGGCCTCAACTCGCGTCGAATCTATCCAAAATCAGAATCACGACGTCAAAATATGCTAAGGGAACGAAGCCCAAGCGAAAATAATCAATTTATAGCATAAATCCCGAAATTACCAAAATCCGACCCCCGGACCCATGTCTCGGAATTTGATAAATTTTACATCAATAAATTCCTTATCTCCCCACGAGTTCATACATATCAAAATTACCAAAATCCGACTTTAAATGGTCCCTCACATCCTCAAGCCTAGGTCTCCAATACCAAGCCCTAGTTTCCCCAATTTTTAACTCTTAAATTCTATTAATTACAGCTCTAATCCTTGAAATAATACCATAGGAATGAGTTTTAGGTCAAAAATCCTTACATCAATGAAGTTTCCTTGAATTCCCTCTTCAAAATCTCCCAAAATGCTCCAAAACCGACTTAAAAATTGTGGAATAGCTCAAAAATTGCGAAGGAATGAATTTATATGTTCTGGCCCAGGCATTTCGCATATGCGGCCAAATCCCCGCTTCTACGGCACCGCTTTTGCGGTCAATGGACTGCTTCTGCGGTCATCACTTAAACGTCCACTTTCCGCTTCTGCGATATCTTACCCGCACCTGTGCCATCGCAGGTGCGGCTCCTCAGCCGCTTCAGCGGCTCCTCAGCCGCTTCAGCGGCTCCAGCCTTCCCAGGCCCTTTCTGCTTCTGCGGCCTTCTTCCTCGCATCTGCGGCTTCGCACCTGCGGTCCCCAATCCGCAGGTGCAGAAACAACAGAAGCAGAAAATGTGCAGCTTCACCAAAAACTCCCAAACTCTCCATCAACCATCCGAAATCACCCCGAGCCCCCGGGACCTCAATCAAAAAAACAAACATATCCCATAACCTTATTCAAACTTATACCAATCTTCAAAATACCTCAAACAACGTCGAATCAACCAAAACACATCGGATTCAAGCCTAAGTTTCCAAAAATCTTCCGAATTATGCTTTTGATTAAAAACCCAATCAAGCCATGTCTGAATGACCTGAAATTTTGTACACACATCCCAAATAACACCACGGAACTACTGCAACTCTCGAAATTCTATTCCGACCCCTAAATCAAAATCTCACCTATCAACCGGAAAACGCCAAAAATCCAATTTCGCCAATTCAAGCCTAAATCTACTCCGGACCTCCAAAACACATTCTGATCATGCTCCTAAGTCTCAAATCACCTCCCGAAGCTATCCGAACCCTCGGAACTCACATTCGACCCCTCTAACACATAAGTCAACATCCGGTTGACTTTTCCAACTTAAACTTCCTTAAAAGAGACTAAGCGTCTCAAACCTTACCAAATCCTTTTCGAACCCGAGCCAACCAACCAAATCACATATAGAACCGATACACAAAGCAATAAGAAGCAGAAATGGAGAAAACGAAGCGGTAACTCATGAGACGATTGGCCGGGTCGTCACATATACCAAGTTCAAACGGAAAGCCATAGTTAAATTGAAAACAGGAATCCTAGATACGCCTGACATTTTTACATTACTCCAACACAGAATCGCTACTAACTGATGACAAACCCCTCAAATCGTTTCCTTTTTATTTTCAACAAATTTGTTTACCTTTACTTTAAATAAACCCCTTGAATCATGCAAAGACATATAAATAATTGCATCCAAATTAATTTACGATAAAGTGACTTTCAACTATTCTGAAAGACCGATACAACTAAGGAGAAAGGTTGATGGTGAAAGTGAAACTTAAGTGTCTTAGCTTTATTTTAGTTTAATAAAAGCTGGTAAATAGAGAAATTGTCGTTTTCTTTATATATTCGTTTATAATTATGGTATGAATTTACAGTAGCGAAGAGCATTGAAACTGACCAACATACTTAGAAGTGTTGAGATAATGAGTGGAAATCTTACCAAAATCCACTCAATCTAGACTAATGCGTTGACTCTATTGGATTCACATGGCGGCAATAAGTGCGTTGAAAGATTGATCTTATTATTAGTGGCAATGAAGATTTACCTTTTTTATTACTTTAAAAAATTACAATATATATGTATATGTATATATATATATATATAATAGTTAATACTACATCAAATGAGAAGCTTACTGCATGCTACTCCCTCCGATCCAAAATAAGTGATTTTTTAGTTGTTTTCATACGGATTAAGATATTCATCTTTTACCATTAATTAACAGTGAAATTAACCATATTAACCTTTACTATCTCTTCACATAAACACTCCTAACACATACTCCAACACTATTTACTCCAAGGGCAATGTAGGAAAAAATAATTAATTCATTCTTGAAATCTGAAAAAATCACTTATTTTGGACCACAAAAAAAAGACCAAAAAATCACTTATTTTGGACCGGATGAGTACTATATAAGATCAATAGTGCATTATTTGGTGCCGACTTCCTTTTAAATTTTCTATTATTTCGTTACCTGCAAATGGATGAAGGGGTCCGAAACACAGGTCGGACTATCTAATACGGTCTTAATTCAACTATTGAATCAATTACACAATTAGAAAACACCTAAAGCACTATAATTCACAATTTTTAATTAAAAATATTGTAACAAAATGAAAAATAGCACTACTCAAAGAAACAATAATTTTATGAAAAAGTAACAATTATTTGACTTCCCAAATATTAATGACAATGATATATAAAATAAAACAGCGTGAGTGCTACTTTTGGAAAATGTTATTTTCGGATTCTAAACTAAGTTTTCACAACAATTTGGTACTGTCACCTGAAAACCTTTATATAATCAACTACGAAAGAAAACATTTTACAAGAAATGAAATAAAAACCTAAAAAAATGACTGTATGTGCTTGGATACGAATATGATGTCAACTACAGTGTTTTTGTAAATTTTAACTCAAACAATATAACTAATGTTGGCGCCAGGGTTTATTAATATTGACATTGTCGTCATAAGCCCCAAGACAGAAAGTAGACATGAATAAATCGTACTGAAACTGATAATTCTATAATAAAAGAAAATTACTTAGATATATAAAGCAAGATGCTTGGGCTAACTCACAATATCTTAATACTCAAAAGTCAAAATATAAATTTAGATACAGGCATTTCACTCTTGAAATGAAAATAACAAAGGACTATGCTAATTGACCGAATATGGTTTAATAACTTTTCACTACTCGACCATTTACATATTTTGTCACACCAACTAGGTATAAATTAATTCATGAATATACAACTGATATACGTTAACAACCTGTTTGATACACGACCGACAACCATACCAGTATGAGTATGAGGGTCTCGAAGAAATCAAACCACTAATTATGTTGATTTTTTGGAAGAAGAGGAATTTTAGGGAAACCATCATGTGTCACGTACAATCGAAACAAAAGTCCCCATGCAATACGTGGGGGAAATCATTGACATTGACTTTATGTTTGTGCTCTCTTTAAAGGTCTTCGCATATCTAAGATTTGAATTTTATAAATTTCTACAACGATCTTAAGTTAATAATTAGATTTACAATCAAATACTTACAAATATTTAATAAAATTATAATGTATATATAAGATTTGGACAATAGCTACTGAATTCTCGAGAACTCATATCTTAGCCTCTAGATCTGGCACTGCTTGGCTGACATTAAGGCACTCATAAACCAGTTGACTAACACAATTGTATAATTATCTCTATGGAAGGAGTGTCAGAAACCAGAAAAGATAAAGCCTCCAAAATAGGATTTTTGGTACAACACTACAACCTAACCTATTAATTAGCGTCTTTCAACAAATACAAATGACCGAAAGGAAAAGAGTTCTAAGATAAAAATTCTAGATTCATACTAGAGAAGAGTAGAGACCTATCATCCATAATTTAGGCCGGGAATTCCACCCAAGGAAAAGAAGTAAACACCAAAATTGTGATTTACCCCATTTTTTCTTTCTCTTTTTCCTCTATAAAGTCAATAGCCACAAATAGGGGTGGCAAACGAGCGGCTTGGGCCGGATGTAAGAGGGTCGAACATATAATGCATAAACGTATAAATTATTTTACTCGGCCCTTATTTCTTACGGATAAAAAATGAATTAACCGGTGGATAATATGGATATTCATATTATTCATGGCTTATTAAATATGATCACTTTTGGGAGAATTCATATTCTCCCAAACTTGAGAAAACCCCAATTTGAGACTTTACAAATATAAAAATTAAACTCTTAGCTATCCATTGGTTATCCATTTTCTAAATGGATATGATTCTTATCCATATTCAACCCGTTTTTAAAAAGTTCATTATCCAACCCAATTTAAATGAATAATGCAGTGTTGTCAAAGGCGCGCTTAAGCCGTGAAGCGAGGCTCAAAACATGTTGAGCGCTTCGCCTCGTTTTGTGAGCGCTTTAATGTCGTTTCAAGGCTCGACTGCATATTTTTCCTTGCCAATGAGTGTAATCCTGAAAATGTGACATTAAACAATTGATTCTCACTTTATCGTAATTGTTTTTCAATTACTTTGTCCATATTATTAGTGATTCATGCTTATAATTATTAATCTTGCACTACATATACATATTTTTTACTTTTTTTTTCCAATTGCGCCTTTTTCATTAAAGTCCACGTTTTATTTGCGTTTTGCGCTTTAAGAAGTAACGGACCTTAGAGCTTTTTTAAGCTTTTTGCGTTTTATAAGACTGGGAAAATATAAATAGATATCGATTTTCTTTTATCTATTTTGTCACCACTGGCCACAAACGAAAATGGAAATATTCTAACAAAAGGAGTACCTGAAATTGAGTGGTTTTTTCATGGTGACTTACTTATTCACTTGGAATACTATTCCTTATTTGAACCATCATTTCCCGGATATCCTCTCAAGATTGCCGGCCATGAAAGCATTATCTAAAAACAAGTTGTTATAATGTGATTGTTTTATTATGCCATCTCTTCTTATGCCAAACATCAAATAGTCAATCACACTGCCTAACAGAGACATGGTTATCTTATGTAGATACTGTTTTTGTAGTATATGCCGAACCTGATGTGTCAAGCAACAACAGACTTGATTGAAATAGTAACTCTTCTTTGCTATCCAATTTAAGGGTACAAACTGGAACGTACTATTATTTTGGATAAATTAATTGGCAGTATACATTGTGCATTATTCAAGATTAGTGATAGTTTCTGTAGAGATGCAAAAGAAACTAATGCCATGAAATGACAAGAAGATTATCCAAAATCTTAACATGCGGGATATGCAATCACATAGACTAGTTAAGAGGGGTATTTGATAGATGCTAATTCAACCTTTTCCAAAATAGAGCTACCCACCCAATTTTCTCTCTGGAGACTGGGTAGAGTGGACAAGTGGGTAAGAGCACTAATCTCTGGGTGGAGCATATGACAAATTGAAAACAGCAAACACTTTATTATGGCCATATATATCGTGAAATTTGTCGAAATAATGTAGGCATAATAATAGCAAGCCTATAAAAACTTCCTTTTCTTTTTTGGCCTAAACTCTTTGACACGACAAGATAGGAGACGAGGCGAGAGAAAGAAGCACATTTACGTACATGAGAGTAATAGCCTCATGTGTAAAACGCAATAAGAAAGTTCTTTTCCATTTCACTGTTCTTGCTCTGTACCGTTTGGGAAAACCACTCAAAAAAGTATGTCAAACTCCCAAGAATAGTCCACCATTTGCTTCACCAAAGTAAGTCATAACTCGCAAAAAAAGGCAGACATCATGCACTGGTCGACAAATCTACTATAATCAGTCTGTGTGCACCACTTACTTCGTTTTCAACGAGATCTCAATCCAATCAGGTACATCAGGGAAAACTATGAGCCACCCAGGAAAACAAGGGTTTAACTTGTAGTATACAAAATATACCGAACACGATTATGTCGCCAAGTAACTCTCTATAATAATAAGTAGGATTAGTGATAAGGAAAACAAAGCAAGTAACCGGTTACACAACAGGTAAAATACACTGATAGTCTAAAAGAATTTTACATTGTATGTGTATTTAAAATAAATCTGTAAATCAAGTGCACGCCCAAACTTATATTATTTCAAAAGGTATTAGAATGCAATACAGAGTACTAGTCTCCTTTATCATAACAACAGGATGAACAAATAAATGAAAGAACGGAATGAAGGAAAATCAGGATAGCCCACTGTTCGATGTCAAAACAAATTATAAGAGAACTAAAACATAATTCTTGTAAAGCGAATGCCACGCAAGTATATCAAAAAATTTATTGTCCCACAAGAGAATCGTTCTACATGGGCCAGCAAGGCCCAGATATCCCTGCTACAGTTACACATGGGTTTGACCCTGTCCAACCACCCCAACCTTTCCTCACTGTTTTTAACCCATGGGACGAGTACACAGCCCAAGTTTTGAACCCAGCTGGTTAGAGAAAAATGAGGGAGACACAACTGTCACAGCTAGTTTAATGGTTTTAATCACAAAATGTTTGACATTTTTCTTTCCCTATTTAGACATGAGTAATGTCATGGGCGGCTTTCCAGCCATGCTCCTTGACCTCTTGGACGTACCCCATGGTGTCCTAGCAAGCCTCCCAATGCTTAGTGTTACGGACGGTCTCGTAGTCTTAGCTGCGAAAGTGACAAGCGGGCATGTGCCTCTGTCGCCCCACCGATATCCCTTGCCAGCGCCCAGTCGCAGGCAGATGTCAACAGCTCCACGCGCGCAGACAATGTCGCACGCGCAGACCGTGATGCCAAAGACAAGGTTGCTGACAACGGACCTGTTTCTACCTTGTAGAAAACTAAGTCCTTTTCATTGTAAATATAGAATAGTTTTATTTCATGTACTCCCATTATGTTCCTCTAGCTTAGTCAGGTCTACTTGTAACTTTGATTTATTTTTTTTAGCACTATTAGGGGGGATCAAGCAATCAAACTTTCCAGTAAGCAAATAATTCTCTGTACGGGTGCCTCTCCCACTCAACACCATGTTGCTTTTCTTTAATAGCTTTCATTAATGCAATCAAGCTTTCTTTTCATTCTCAATTCGCATTTCTGTTCTCTCAATTGCTTTTGACATTGGTTTTCTCCTACGACACTCACAATCTCGTCTAGCATACAAAGGGGACCTCAGTTGGTGGAAAGCAACTGCATTGACATCAGTTGCTTAGCCTTACCTCGCCCTCCAAGGAATCTCAGGAAGGCATCGCGTAATAGTTGGCATCAGAGCCTAGGCTCGACATCGAACGAGGGAACACATTGTCATTACCACCATTTTTTACCATGGTGAATTATCGAAGAGACGGTTGACGAATTACGGCCCATCGTGGATACAGTGCCTGAAATAAGAACCAGCCTAGTGTAAAGGTTGGACGACCTAGACCGAAGAATGCTTTAGGCCAAAGTTGACATAGAAAACATTAGTCGCGACTCTAAAGGAGACCGGCAAACGGTACCCACAGAGGCTGCCAAAATCTTTGGCAAATTCGAGATTCTCCAATAGGAGCGTGTTGAGGATTTATCCTACAGGGCATAAGAGGCAGACACGGTGACTGTCATGCAATAAACTATAGACAACTTGATAGGCCAGCTCAATATTGTCAATGCTGCTTTACAAGGCCTGCTTTGAGGAGGCGGAAACCAAATCGGGGGTGCTGTGAACCTCGCCCCCGCAACACAAAAACTGAAAATTCCTGAGCCAAAGCCATACAGCGAAGCTCGCAATTCCAAAGAAGTGTAAAACTTCATCTTCGACATCGAACAGTACTTCGATGCGTGGGGGATGGGGGCTAGAAGAAGCTAAGAACGTAGCAATTGCTGTCATGTATCTTCTGGGTGATGCTAAACTCTGGTGGCGGGTGAAGTGCGAAGCCATCAGGGCCGGTAAAGATGCTCTCGAGACATGGGTAGAACTGAAGGAAGCTATACACCTATAGTTTTTCCTCCAAAAATGTTGAGTACAACGCAAGGAGAAAACTACGGGAGCTCCGCCAGACCAAATCAGTGCTGGATTACATGGGGGAGTTCTCTGCACTCATGCTGAACATACGTGACATGTTGGACAAAGATAAACTCTTCACCTTCCTGGAGGGGTTAAAACTTATGCTCGTATGGAGCTACAAAGACAAAGTGGAGATACCCTACCCAAGGCGATCCAAGAAGCAGAATGCCTTGGGGACTATCAAGTGGAAGCACAGAAGTATAGGCCTTAACCACCTATCCGATCGGGATACAAAGGGGGACAGACTAGAAATGGTGGCCCTAGCAGAAGCGGAGGAAATCAGAGTGCCACCAAATCTAAGGCTCCCTCCTCAGGCAGCAATAGTGTTGCATTAAACAACAATGATCGAGGGAGAAAACCCCCTTCAGGATGTCATCATTGCAGCATACCACATAGGAATAACGAATGTCCACATGCAAAGATAAACGCCCATCAAGCTTTTGATGATGGGACCGATGACGACACAGATGATGCAGACCAGACCGAACTAGTAGGTGTCTTCAATGCAATTGTTGGCTCTATTTCTAAGGCCTTACCGGGAACCAGTGTTGGTATCCACAAGAAGAAGGACCCATATCCAAGCACCAAGAAAGGAAAAATGAAGGCAGATAAGAAGACTCCTTTTAAACAAGAGGGGACCTTTATGTTCGTCGAGATGAAAGTAAATGGCAAGACCATTCACGCGATGATAGACACGGGTGCTACCCATAACTACTTAGCCTCGACTCAGGTGGAGCACCTTGGTCTAGTTAAAGGAAAGGGCAGAGGTCGTGTAAAGGATATCAAATCACCTCCTCAGCCAGTGGGTGGATAGCCAAAGAGGTACTAGTGAAGCTTGGCCCTCACAAAGGAAAATTCAACCTGCGTGTTGTGAGAATAGATGACTTCAAGTTGATAGTTGGGTTTGAATTCCTGAGGCAAACCAACACTATACCCATACCGTATGCAAACATGCTACTAATGATGGGAACAAACGGGGCTAAGCCCTACATTATCCTATGCATGCCCATGAATATGGCCGCTGATAACATCTCGACCTTGTAGTTGAAGAAGGGGGTCAAAAGATATGAACCTATGTTCCTAGCAACCCTCTGCATTAAAGATATAGAACGCTCATCGGGTCCCATTCCTATACCCGTGAAGGAGCTGCTGCTGGACTTTGAAGATGTCATGCCACAAGACATGCCAAAGTAGCTCCCGCCTAGGCGCACTGTGGACCATGAGATTAAGTTGGTGCCGGCACGAAGCCACCCACCCGGGCGCCTTACAGAATATCACAATCCAAACTCACCAAGCTTCGGAGACAATTGACGAAAATGCTAGACACAGGTATCATCGTGCCCTCCAAGTCCCCATATGGGTCCCTTGTGGTATTCCAAAAGAAATATGATGGCAGCCTGTGACTCTGTGTGGATTATTGGGCTCTAAACAAAATCATTGTGAAGAACAAGTACCCTATTCCACTAATGGCAGACTAGTTCGATAAATTGGGTAGTGCGACGGTGTTCACCAAGATAGATCTGAAGATAGGTTATTGGCAAGTTCGGATTCCAAAGGGTGATGAGCACAAGATGACATATGTGACAAGATATGGGTTATACGACTTCCTGGTTATGCTGTTCGGATAAGCTAACGCTCCAGGCACATTTTGCACCCTAATGAACTAAGTCGTCTTAGAGTACATTGATGAATTCGTGATGGTTTACTTGGATGACATTATGGTATATAGCCAAACACTTGAAGAAAACCTAGAGCACTTGCAGAAGGTGCTAGCCCGATTGCGGGAGCACAACCTATATGTGAAGCTGTCGAAGTGCTCCTTTGCTAAAAAATAGATTGACTTCCTCGGGCATGTCATCGAGGAAGGGCGGATCAAGATAGAATAACAGAAGATTCAGGCTATCACAGATTGGCCGCGCCTAAGCATATCCATGCCTTGAGGGTGTTCCTTGGCCTATGGAACTTCCATCGGCGATTTGTGAAAAATTACTCCCTCATCGCAGTGCCATTGACAGAACTCCTCAAGAAGGTCACACCTTGGGATTGGGGACCTAGGAGAGCGGAGGAATTCAACGCATTGAAAGCGACTATGTCTATTAGCCCCATCTTGTCCCTCCGCGATTTGGCCAAGCCATTCGAGGTACAAACGGACACCTCCAACTATGCCCTTGGTGGAGTCTTGCTACAAGAAGGGCATCATGTAGCGTACGAGAGCCGAAAGTTGAAGGATGCAGAGCGGCGCTATGCCGCCCATGAGAAAGAATTATTGGTTGTCGTCCATTGCTTATGCCTTTGGAGACACTCTCTGCTGGGAACCCTGTTCGTGGTCAAGATAGACAACACAATTGTTAGCCATTTGATGACCCAACAGAAGCTGAATGGTCGACATGCTAGGTGGAAGGAACTCCTAGTGGAATTCTACTTCAACCTAGAGTACCGAAGTGGGAAGATCAATCATGTTACTGATGCGCTTAGTCGGAGAGCTGACCTAGCATCAATATGGCTACTTGCCATCCTACGGGAGAGCGTAGTAGCCACCACCATCAAAGGCTAGATACATGATCTACTCATCAAAGATCCTGATGCACAATATTTGGTTGATTTGATAGGACAGGACAAGACTCGCCAGTTCTACATGGAAGATTGTTTCCTGAAAGTGAAAGGGAACCGACTTTATGTTCCAAAATGAGGGATCTACAAAGGACTCTTCTGGCAGAATGTCACGATACTCTATGGGCTAGCCATCCCGGTGAAGACTGCACCATGGCATTACTTAGCCATGCATATTATTGGGCCCAAATGGCCGATGACGTCGCTCAGTATGTAAAGAATTGTCTAGTATACCTGAAGGACAAGTCGGACCGCTTGACACAAACGGGACTCTTGGAACCACTAACTATCCCAAAAGAGACATTGGGAAAGTGTTTCCATGGATTTCATCACCAGATTCCCCAAGGTCGGAGATCTTACAACTATCTTGGTTGTGGTGGATCAGTTTTCCCAATATACTACCTTTATAGGAGCCCCACAATACATCTCAGCAGAGGATACAACTCGACTCTTCTTCTCTCGTGTCGTCAAATATTGGGGCCTGCCTAAAGACATTGTTAGCGATCGCGACTCGCGACTCGCGACTCACTAGCAACTTTTGGACCCAACTTTTTAAGTACCTCGGGTCAAAACTTAGTCACAACTCAAGTTTTCATTCGCAATCTGATGGCCAGACGGAGCGCTTCAATGGCATGCTGGAGGAATATCTCTGCCACTTTGTAACCAGATCGCTGAAGAACTAGGGTGAAGTTTCTAGATGCTGCTAAACTATGTTTCAATTCACAAAAGAGCTCTAGTACAAACAAAAGCGCTTTTGAAATTATTACCGGACATCAACTGCTACTCCCACACACCGTGAATGTACCAAATATGTCAAAATCTCCTCGAGCTGCTAGCTTTTCAAAAGAATGGAAGCGAAATTTGGAGATAGTACACAGTTATCTTGTCAAAGCCCAAAAGCGCATGAAGAGGCACGCTTATCAAAATCGTCGCTTTGTTGAATACCGATTAGGAGACAAAATGATGGTCAAAATTCCAAAGAGATATTTGTTTGCAGGGGTCCATGACCCTTGCCTATTACAAAAATACATTGGACCCTTGTCGATTGAAAGGCGCATTAGGAAAGTTGCATACCGGGTGGATACCCTAGTGAAAATCCATCCCGTCATCCATTTCAGTCTTCTGAAACATTTTGGCGAAGACATAGAGGATCCTTCACGGAGCCAACTCAAAATACCTAGTATTCGAGGCCCCAACTCAACGGGGAAAAGGCGTGCTGAAGCTATTCTTGATGATCGAGTGATTCACGCCTCAAGGAAAGATCACCAGGAGTTCTTGGTGAAATGGCAGGGCTGTGATGCAGAGAACACTTGGGAGAGGGGAACAAACCTCAAAGCCTACAAGAGCCTAATTGATTATTATCTTGCAAGTGAGGTGTTGAGGACGTCTCCATCTTAGGTGGGGGAGAATGTCATGAGCGGCTTTCTAGCCATGCCCCATGACCCCTTGGACACGGCTCGTAGTGTCCTAGCAAGCCTCCCAATGCTTAGCGCCACAGACAGGACCGTGGTCTTGGCTACACCAAGTGACAAGTGCGCATGTGCCTTTGTCGCCTCACCGATATCTCTCGCCAGTGCCAAGTCGCAGGCAGATGCCAACAGCGCCATGCATGCAGACCGTGATGTCAAAGAACAAGGTTGCTGACAACGGACCTGTTTCTACCTTATAGAAAACTAAGTCCTTTTCATTGTAAATATAGACTAGTTTTATTTCATGTACTTCCATTATATTCCTCTAGCTTAGTTAGGTTTAGTCTTGTAACTTTGGTTTAATTTTTTTACGCACTATTAGGGGGGATCAAGCAATCAAACTTTCCAGCAAGCAAACAATTCTCTGTACTGGTATCTCTCCCACTTGACACTATGTTGCTTTTCTATAATAGCTTTCATTAACGCAATCAAGCTTTCTTTCATTCTAAATTCTCATTCCCTCAATTGCTCTTGACATTGGTTTTCCCGTATGGCACTGCCAATCTCGTTTAGCGTACGGAGGGGACCTCAGTTGGCCGATAGTAACTGCACTGACATCAATTGCTTAGCCTTACGTCGCTCTTCCAAGAAATCTCAGGAAAGCGCCGCATAACAGTAAAATCGCAGCCTATAGTACATTTCATGAAGATTCAAATTTTAATTATGTTTAATTGAAGAAATTAATCTAATCCAATTTAGATATGAAAATTGTCGAATTGACTCACGAATTAAGAGCCAAACGCATACTAACCTCGAGTATTCAAGTATGCTTGCAACCACAAATGCAGATAAAGGTTGCCAACAAATATGAACCTCCAGTCTTGCCAGGAATGAAGGAAAGACCATAATACAACAATTCTGGTCACACGGGCATATCTATATTCGCCAATGAAAGTACTATGTAGTAAATTCAAACAATATATAAGTGGCTTTCTGGATATCAGAAAATTATCACACCAATCTTTTCAAATAGGAGAAAATGATAAACTAGTATATTTCACTACTTTTTCAAAATTATTTGAAAATGATACTGCTGTTATTACTGCTAAAAATTTAAATACCAAGCTCACACAGAATAATGATATAAATATGTATGTCAGTATTCTCGGTAAACAAATTGCAACAATACATAAAAAATTGGACAAGCTGATAGCTGAAGTCCAAAAAATCTAGCAAAAGGATACTAAAGGCAACGAGCAAATTACTACTGCGAGTATCCAATTGTGACGACCCGACCGGTCGTTTTGAGCTCTAGTGCTTCGTTGCGCGGTTTGAGGTCATGAGCAATTATTATGACTTGCATGCATGGTCAGAATTGAATCTTAAGAAGTCTGGAGTTGATTTGAAAAAAAAATTCTCATTTCGGAAGCCTTAAGTTGGAAGAATTGACTAAAATGTAATTTTTGAGTAAACAACCTCGAAATCAAGATTTAAAGGTTCTAACAGGTTCGTATGATAATTTTGGACTTGGGCGCATGTCCGGATTGGATTTTGGATGACCCGGGAGCATTTCGGCTCCTATTGTGAAAATTGACATTTTAGAAGAATTTCATAAATTTGGGTTGAAGTGCATTTTAGTATTATCGATGTCTGTTTAGGATTTCTAGTCTGGGAATAGCTCTGTATGGTGATTCTGGTATTGGGAGCGCGACCGGAAGTGGATTTGGAGGTCCGTAGGTCATTTTGGGGTCATTTGGCAAAAGTTAGAAATTTGAAGATTTTTGAGAAGTTTGACTGAAAGTGGACCTTTTGATATCAGGGTCGGATTCCAATTCTGGAAGTGGTAATAGGTCCGTAATGTCGAATATGACTTGTGTGCAAAATTTGAAGTCATTCCGGATTGATTTGATACGTTATAGATTTGAAAACGCATAATTTGATTCGATGCGCGATTCGTAATTTCGGCGTTGTTTGACGTGGTTTGAAGCCTCAACTAAGTTCGTATTACATTTTGGGACATGTTTGTATAATTGGTTAAGGTCCCGAGGGCCTAGAGTGAATTTCATAAGGTTAACGGAATGGATTTCCGACAAAAGAACTGTTGGAATTTTCTGGTGCAAAAGCTGTTTTGAACAGCAACTGGTGCAATCGCAAAGCTGACTTTGGAAGGTTATATGTCGAAATCTATAAGGAATCTGAATATTATCAAAACATGAAAGTTATGTCACTTTGGTTCTAGTTTCTATAAAGTTAAAGCATTTATCATTTGGACATTTGTACAGAAAGTTATGATTGATTGAATAAAGGCTGGTAAAGCAACTTCACCAGAAATTTCTGACGCATGAAGACGACTTCGGAATCTTATATCTCGAAATATTGTTAAGGATTTATATGGTGGAAAACCTATCAAATGAAATATCTTCGAGTCTAATTTCTAATGCTTCAAACCATTCGTCATTTGGATATTTTTACAAGTAGTTATGGACGTTTTAGTAAAAGGTGTCCAGCAGGGGAAAACTTGTAATAATACAAGGTACAACCTGCACAGCGCAAAGTACAACTCGCTGAAGCACTTGTACCTATATAAAACAGTCACGGGCAGCAACCATTTTTGGGGCTTACTTGATCTAGGGATTGGTTTTTTCATGGTGGATTCGACCTTGGGGACTACTTAAGAATACAAGGTGAGTTTTTTTGGATATTTTAAGTTAATAACATCCTATTACACTAGTATTAATATCATTCAATCTTTGAAATCCCTAGAAATCTTCCAAGTTGTTCAAGAACACCAAATTTCTCAAATATTAGATTTTTAAGAAAAAGCTTCAAGTAGGTAATACTAATGTTTCAAGCTCATTTCTTATGATTCGGTGAGAGTAATGCTAATATTTATTTCAAGTTGTTATGGTTAGATAATTGATTTCATAAACATTAGTTCATGACATAAATAGTTTTCTTGAGAAAATGAAGGAGAGATAAATAGTGTTTTTAGAAATGAAATTAAAGGATGCAATGAACCTATGTGAATTATTTTCTAGCTTAGTTGGAAGTGTTCAACTAAGTAATCACCAAATTAAATATTTTGAAAATGTTGGTTAAGAAAGATGATGAGTAGTAATTTGGCGGTGTTGGAGAACTAATGCGGTATCATTGATGACTTAAAATGGGTATTAAATGATAAGAGTGGAGTTGAATGTGCTAGTAAGTGAACCTATTAGACGATTTGAGCTGGAGGCTTGTAGCCAACTTGTGAGCCATAAATGGATATTGATAAGTATTTTTGAGTCATATTGTGATTGTAATTGGGATTGTAATTGTAGATATCAATTTGTTGGTGGAGTATGAGCATTTTACTCAATGTTACGATGTCGGAGGAGGATTAAAAGCTTGTGAATGTTAATAAAGCAAAAGCGAGTTTTGGAGCATTGGGCATTGGCCGAGTTGTTTGAAAGGCTTGGGAGCCGGCTATGGAACTTCGAAGCGAGGTAAGTCTCTTTTCTAACCTTGTAAGAGGGAATTAACCCCATAGGTGAACTAAATTAATATGTGCCTCTATTTGTGGGGGCTACGTATGCACGAGGTGACGAGAGTCCGTACGTAGCTACTAGCTATGCATATGTCCGAGTAGTTTTAGGTTTACACCATGCCTTGTTGATATTGTTGTTGATTTATGTTTATTGTTTGCCTTGAGAAGAAGAGAGATTGAGTTTACTTAGTAAATATCTTGAAAAGAATTGAAATTGAGATCTTAAAAGTTTTCATTTGAACTTTGTATTTTTTAAAAGATTTTAAGGAATATTATAATAGCTTAAGATATCTATGTATAACCGTGTCGCATGTGTGTTCGCGAGCGGGGTAATTTCCTTAAAAAGTTACAAGCTGAATTTCTCTTATTTTGAAAAGGATCAAGAAAGAGATTTGATTTTAATGTTAAATTTATATTTGACCGCGTCGCAAGTATGATCCACGAGCGGGTTATTCCTTACATTTATATTTTACCGTGTCACATATGATTCGTGAGCAGGGTATTTCCTTCTACTACTCTTATGGGATCGGGTCGTTTGCTTCGGCAAGATTTATATACCACACTCTCATGGGAGTGGACCAATCGCCTCGGCAGGTTAATAGATGCATCTATGGTTCGCGCCATTCGACCCTCAACAGTACTCAATTTACTTTTATGTTGGATCAGGCCATACGCCTCGGCATTTCCTATATATATTATCCTCATAGAATCGTGCGCAATATTTGGCAAGAAGCCAATGTATCTGAGATTTTTCATGATTTGAATTATGACAACCTCTTTGGTGAAATCCACTACTATATATATATATATATATATATATATATATATATATATATATATATACAGAGGAAACTTGCTGGTTGAGAGCTTGAGTAAAATTGTGAAGATGGAAATTATACCACGTATTATATACATGTTTATTTTATATATTTAATCGGTTTCATATTTATTAACTTCTTTACTGTACTTGATATTGTTGGACCACTAGTATGTGTCGAAGTCGACCCCTCGTCACTACTTCTTCGAGGTTAGACTGGATACTTACTGGGTATGTGTTATTTTTGTACTCATACTACACTTGCTGTACATTTTTTTGTACAAGCATATATACATATAGTGGTCATGTGGACGCAGCAACGTGGTTGACACGGGGATTTAGACGAGCTGCATCTTATGTGCGATCCGCAGCTAGCAGAGTCTCCTTCAAAGTATTGGTATTTCCCTTTCTGTCCAAATTGTATTCCGGACAATTATTGTATTTTATTTTATTCCTTAGTAAACGTCCATGCATTTGTGACCCCGGGTTCTGGGATGACTATGGGATTTTTCGGTATTCAAATTTGTTAAAGACATTATTATTTACTCAGTGAAGTTCATTATATATTGTTTGATGTAAGGAAAAGATATGATTTAAAAAATACTAAATTGAGAATTTAATTAACTTCTTGGTGTTGGCTTGACTGACAGTGGTGTCCGGCGCCATCACGACCTTTAATGGATTTTGGGTTGTGACAACATGGTATCATAGCACTAGGTTCACTTAGGTCTCACGAGTCATGAGTAAGTCTAGTAGAGTCTTGCGGATCAGTACAAAGACATCTATTCTTATCTTCGAGAGGCTGCAGGGCTGTTAGGAGTACTTCCCTTTGGATTCCTCATCGTGCGGTTTGATTCCTTTGATGCGCTTATGCCTTTGTTTCTTTCCTACTCAATCTTATGTGACGTGAAGCGCTTATTACAAATCGGGAATTGAGAAAATGTAATGGTACTACAGATGTGGTGCGGGATGTTCCTCCCTGCGTATTTGATCGGGCTATTATCGTCGCCTTACGGAAGGCCGTTCTATTGTTTCAACTCAGTATCATTATTACCTGAGGTTTTGAGATATGGCATTAATTGTTATGACGATTCGAGTGTTGCTATCACACAATGTTGGTGTAATGGTAAAGTATTTGTCTATGGGTTGAAGCAGTGAATGACTTGGAAGGATGTTTACTCAATGCAAGATTCGGGGATTCAGAATTTTATTTCCCGGCGAAGGAGAGGAAATCGGGCTATAAATGTTCAAGTTTGGTTTGATGGAGTAACGAGACTTGATATTTTCGAGCATGGTGGAATTTTTATCTGTGATGTGGTGTCATTGTCCCTGTTGAATATGTTAAGTTCACCGATGTTATGGTTTTCTTCAATTCGCCTTTGGGGCAGAATAACATGTGAGTTTAGTGGTATGATGACTATACACCTTGAGTAAAATTTAGAGTGATTTGGGATTTATGGTGGACGGTGACTGGGTCTACGAACTTAATTTGAAATATTGGCTATTATACGGCGGGAGATTTGATACAACAGAAATGAGTTGCTTGATATGAAGAAGGATACAACATGACTTTGGATTTGAAGGTACTGTCGCACCTTTTAGTAGATGTCAAATGAGGAGTGAACAGACTTGTTCAGTTGGTGAATTGAGCACAGGCTCAGGATGGGTTACCAATTTTGTAGTAATTGTGCTCGGTGCAGCACCGTTGGAAGGTTTCGAGGAATTTAGCGGGTCGATGGCGCGGGGTCACGTTAGAGAGGAAGGATGAACCTTGGTGTGTTTCAGAATTATGTAGTGGGCTTCGAGCTAAATGGGAGAGGCTCATAGCCTACGATTGGATTGTATGGTTATCTATTTGTGAGGTTTCTAGTTATCAGTGTATTGATGGGTTATTACGACTAAGTAAAGAGAACATCAATGGTGATTTGAGCAAAGGGTTTGAAGAATGTGTACTATAATTGGCCTTATCAATTTATGTCCACGCTTTGGTAGGACTCAGGATCTACGCTTCGTGCAGAGGTGATCTGCAATAAAAGTGATTCAGCCGGATGCTTCTTTGATAGAGTGTTCAGGTGCTAGTAGAGCCTTGGAGTTGATTATATTTGGGACCAAGTCAGAGTTGGCGACTCTCAGCCACAGTCCTAGTGGTTTCAAAGGGTAAAGTGTGGTGCCTAAGGATTTCGACTCCATAGTATGGTTGAGTATCGAGCTTGTTGCAGAGGGTTATGAAAAAGGGGCTTGGAATGTTCTATGTTATCTTCGGTATGCGGTGTAGCATTGGAGAAAATGGAAGAAAATAACTTCGGTCTCATAGAGGAAGTATCATAATTACCGTACCAGTTAACAACAGTTGAATTGGCATGCTGGTGGTAGTAATCAGTTCCTTTAGCGTGTTGAGTTATACATGTGATTTATGGTAGTACGTGCGAGGCTTAACGACCACCTTAAATTGACTTTATCTGGAGGTATTCAAGTGTTATGGCATGTTATGTGTGAATGGATCACGGAAGGATCATGGTGGTTTAGACCACTTCCTGATGATCATATTTTCTACGATTACGAGAATTCAGTCGCGTGCTGCTATGGTTCTCCTGAAATGAGTTAAGCAAAAGGTTCCTATATGATAAAGTGTTTAATCTATTAGTAGTTCAGAAGTTATGATGAAATTCTTGTACTCTTGTGTATTGGCATGATTAGGTGCAGTGAGTAGCATGGGAATTGGAAGTTGAGGATCGAAGTTGCGGTTCGGTGTTGGCAAGAATGTCACGAGCTCGAATGAATAGGAAAGGATTCAGATGTTAGAGTAAGCTGGTATTGTCTTTAGCGCCACTTGAGATCGAGGTCCTGTGTAAGAGGCTTTGTGTTCTGATTGGTGGATCCTTGTTATTCTTTACAGTATTAGTATGGTTGGTGGTATATATGGGTAGACCTGTTGCCTAGTGCGGAAGGTCGTGGGAGCGTGTCCCATGGGAAGATTGTATAAGTATGACATTTAGTCACTTAATTGATTAAAGGTTGAAACAAAGTATGGAGATTTTGGTACTATCGCTAATGTGAGAATTTATGCCTAGAGAGTGCTCGATTCGTTCGGTTGTGGACTGTGGAAGTTTGTCCCAAATTTGACGATTGTTCTTGTGCGTCATGGGAAAAGGGGTATTGTAGACCCCTGAAAGATTATTGTCCCTATGCAGTACAATCGGAATCGATTTGCGGCCCGTGGATGGATCTAAATGTGAATGTGGGCTCTGTATCATGCCAGATGTGTTCATTTCAGCATAGCATCGTTATGGTGAGTATTCGGAGGTTGGATGTTATTTCGTCATTGGATATTTCATGTAATATTGTATTGTGCCATGTGGATTGTGAGGTAGTTTGGCTATTTGCACTCGTATTGAGCTTTCAGGTAATTTGTGGTGTTGTGAGGGCTGGATGGCTGTCAAGATACAAGTCATCTATTGCACCTTGATTGTGCTTGGGTTTCGTGGCGTATGGCGCTATCTATCTCCCCAGGATTTGTATTATGCACTTCGTGTGTTGTGGTCGATTTTTGAGTATTTCGTAGCTGTGAGCACTTCCCTCGGTAACCGTTTTCTTATAAATTAATATGTGTCGATCGGGTGGCACGGCGCCACGGATATCATATTTGAATCGGGTTGCACTCCGCAATAGTGTGATGTTGAGTACAATATCCCCTACCTATTATGTCACGACCCGAGTTCGCCCTCCGTAAACTATCATGACGACACCTAGTCTCTACGACTAGGTAAGCTTAACAATTTGCGGAAAAAAAGGAAACGAAAGATAAAACTAGCCAAACACTGCAGGTAAAACATAAATAAAACGTTTAAGATGCCTCTCGGCATATACAAATATAAACTCTCAAACTGAAACAACTCCCAAAACCCCGAATCTCATGAAATCACAAGCTGTGGAATAACTACAAAGTGTTCTAACTCCAGAATATCTAAACATAAGTAAGTACATGAGAGCCTAAGCTAGAAGTGAGAATAGAGAGGGACTCCTTGGTCTGCGGATGCGGCAGATATACCCCGAAGTCTCTGAAGATCGTCTCGCCTCATAAGAAGTATGGCTGAGCCAAAGAACCTGGATCTCACGCGAAAAACATGCGCATGAAGGGCATAAGTACACCACAGTGGTACTCAGTAAGTGTCAAGCCTAACCTTGGTCGAGTAGTGACGAGGAAGGTCAGGGCCCTACTGATTATAGAGGAAAAACAAGGTAAAGTAGTATAGAATACGACAATATAATTAAAGTGCTAACAGTCTATAGTGAATAAAAACACCGAAAGAATCTAGCTCAGTACACAGAAATAGCAACAGGGATCTCCCGGGATATCGTCCCGTATTCCCAAACGTAAATGTCCAGAGGATCTCCTAGGATATCGTCCCGTAGCCCGAATCATAAATATGTAGGGGAAACTCCCGGAATACCAATCTGTAGTCCTAAAGTAAATATCCATTATAGGGTATCTACCGGGTGTTGTCCCGTAGTCCCAAATATAAATATGCACGGGGATTTACCGGAATACCAATCCGTAGTCCCAAAGTAAACAAGTAGGGGGATCTCCTGGGATATCGTCCCGTAGTCACAAAGTAAACACACAACCATCTCAGAAGATTATACAGTTCTATACAAGAATTAAACAGGAAATTTCTACTTTAATATGTTGCACAGAATACAAGCAGGAAATTAAGGCAGGTAAGACAATTAAGTCACGTAAGCATACTTTTCCTAACCTAAACAAGAGACTTCAAGTACAAGTATATATTTGCTAAATTTCAAGAAAACATAGGTATTAGCTTAATGAAAACGAGATTTCAACAACTAGCACGTGTAGGCACTCGTCACCTCACGTACACGACACTCACATAACAAAAATACCAAATCCTAAAGGGAGTTCCCCCACAGAAGGTTAGGCAAGTCACTTACCTCGAACCAGCTCAATCAACTCGAAGGTATTCAAATGGCCCAAATCTATTCAAATTAATTGCATAATATAAATATAACTTCAAGTAACTAATTCAACTAATTAATTCGAAGCTAACACGTGAAATTAAGAAAATTGCCCAAAAAGTCCCTGGGCCCATGTCTCGGAATTGGATAAAATTTACAAATTCAGAACCCCCGATAACTCACGAACACACACGAACAAAAATTACCAAAATCCGACGTCAAAATCTCACTCAAATCCCAGATTTTCAATTGGGGAACTTTTCTCCTATTTCACAACTTTTACCCCCAAATTCCTTAATTAGAAAAGGAAAACAACAATGGATTAATGTTATAGGATCATAATCAAGATAGAAATCGTTACCCAATGCTACTACTTCAAAACCCCTCGAGAAATCGCCCTCAACCGAGCTCAAAATCATTTTTCCATATTTTTAGTTCAAACCCTCGCTTCTACACTTTTTCTCACCAGCGAATCCGCTTTTGCGGCAAATGAACCGCACCTGTGACTTTTCATTAAACGGACCAAATTCCGCACCTGCGACCTCTTACCCGCAGATGTTGTACCGCTTCTGCGGTACCTGGGCCGCATTTGCGACCAATTCTAACATTGCCTCACACCGCACCTGAGGTCCCCTAACTGCTTCTACGATGCCGCACCTGCGGTCCCATACACACAGTTGCGATTATGATAGGTTCAACTAACTTCAGATTTTCCTAAGTCCAATTTAACTTTCGTTAAGCACCAAAAACTCACCTGAGGCCCCGGGACCTCAACCAAACATGCCCTAAAACATCATACGAACTTATTCCAACCCTTGAATCACATCAAACAATGCCGGAACACCAAATCACCCTCAGATTCAAGCCTAAGGTTTCCAAAACTTCCAAATTCCACTTTCGATCAAAAAGTCTACCAAACCTCGCCCTAATGACCTGAAATTTTGCACACACATCACATTCAATACTACGGAGCTGCTCCAACTCTCAGAATCAGACTCCGACCCCAATATCAAAATTTCACTATCAAACCGGAAACTTCCAAATTTCAAATTTCGGCATTTCAAGCCTAATCAAGCTACGGACCTCCAAAACACAATCTGAATATGCCCCTAAGCACGAAATCGCCCAACAGAGCTAACGGAACCAACGAAATTCCATTCCAAGGCGGTCTTCACACTGCTCTGACTACAGTCCAAATTCTAAAGCTTAAGCTCTCATTTAGGGACTAAGTGTCTCAAAACACTACGAAACTTGAAACGAATCCTCCCGAAAATTCACAATGGCAGAAATAAACATGGGGAAAGCAGTTAATAGGGGATCGGAGAGTTAATTCTTAAAACGATCGATGGGTCGTTACATCCTTCCCCTCTTAAAACATTCATTCGTCCTTGAACGAGCATAGAAACATAACCTAAGTAGTGAAAAGAAGAGGGTAACGGCTGTGCATATCCTGCTCGGTCTCCCAGGTCGCCTCCTCGATAAGCTGATCCCGCCACTGAACGTTCACTGATGCAATGTTCTTTGACCTCAGCTTCCAAACCTTCCTGTCCAATATTGCCACTGGCTCCTCAACATAAGATAGATCTTTGTTCAACTGGACTAAACTAAAATCCAATACGTGTGATGGATCGCCGTGATGCTTCCGGAGCATCGAAACATGAAATACTAGATGAACTCCTACCAAGCTGGGAGGTAAGACAAGCTCATAAGCGACCTCCCCAACACGTGTCAATATCTCAAAAGGACCAATAAACCTCGGACTCAATTTTCCTTTCTTCCCAAATCTCATAACGCCCTTCTTAGGCAAAACCCAAAGCAATACCCATTCTCCAACCATATAGGAAACATCACGAACCTTCCGGTACACATAACTCTTCTATCTGGACTAGGTTGTACTAAGTCTATCCTGAATTAACTTAACCTTCTCCAAGGAATCCTAAACCAAATCTGTGCTCAATAATCTAGCCTCACCGTGCTCAAGCCAACCCACCAGGGATCTACACCGCCTACCATACAAGGCTTCATAAGGTGCCATTTGAATGCTGGACTGATAACTGTTGTTGTAGGCAAACTCCGCCAGTGGCAAGAACTGATCCCAAGAACCTCCAAAATCCATCATATACACACGGAGAATATCCTCAAGAATCTGATTAGTGCGCTCGGACTGACTGTCCGTCTGGGGGGTGAAGTGATGTGCTCAACTCTACCTGAGTTCCCAACTCCTGTTGTACGACCCTCCAGAACCGTGATGTGAACTGAGTACCTCTGTCTGAAATGATGGAAACTGGAATACCATGCAAATGAACAATATCTTGGATATAAATCTCCGCCAACCGCTCCGAAGAATAGGTAGTACACATAGGAATGAAGTGTGCGGACTTGGTCAGCCGATCCACAATCACACAAATGGCATTGAACTTCTTCAAAGTCTGTGGGAGTCCAACTACGAAGTCCATGGTGATTTGCTCTCACTTCCACTCCGAAATCTCTATCTGCTAAAGCAACCCACCCGGTCTTTGGTGCTCATACTTTACATGCTGACAATTGAGGCACCGAGCTATGAACCCAACTATATCCTTCTTCATCCCCCTCCACCAATAGTTCTGTCTCAAATCCTGGTACATATTCGCGGCACCTGGATGGATGGAATACCACGAACTATAGGCCTCCTCTAGAATCAACTCCCAATGCCCATCAACATTGGGTACACATACCCGACCATGCATCCTCGATACCCTGTCATCAGCAATAGTCACATATTTGGCATCACCGTGCATAACCTTGTCCTTGAGGACAAGCAAATAAGGGTCATCATACTGAGGCTCCCTGATATGATCAAATAAGGAAGACCGAGAAATCACACAAGCTAGGACCCGACTGGGCTCCGAAAGATCCAATATCACAAACTGACTGGCTAAGGCCTGAACATCCATCGCCATGGGCCTCTCCATTGTTGGTAGATAAGCTAAACTCCGCAAACTCTCCGCTCGGCAACTTAAAGCATCGGCCACCACATTAGCCTTGCCCGGGTGATACAAGATTGTGATATCATAGTCCTTCAGCAGCTCTAACCACCTCCTCTAGCACAAATTAAGATCCTTTCGCTTGAACAGATGCTGCAAAATCCGGTGATCAGTGTAGATCTCATAAGGATTACCGTACAAATAATGATGCCAAATCTTCAAGGAGTGAACAATAGCAGCTAACTCGAGATCATGGACTAGATAATTCTTCTCATGTACCTTCAACTGTCTGTACGCGTAGGCAATCACCCTATCGTCTTGCATCAATACCGCTCTAAGGCCAATCCTCGAGGCATCACAATAGACAGTATAAGACCCCGAACCTGTAGGCAATATCAAAACTGGGGTTGTAGTGAAAGCTATCTTGAGCTTCTGGAAGCTCACCTCACACTCTTCCATCTACTGGAACGGAGCACCCTTCTGGGTCAGCCTGGTCATAGGTGCTACAATTGATGAAAACCCCTCAATAAATCAACGGTAATAACCTGCCAAGCCAAGAAAATTGCAGATCTCTATAGCAGAGGATGGTCTAGGTTAACTCTGCACTGCTTCCACTTTCTTCGGATCCACCTGTATACCCTCACTCAATACTACGTGGCCCAAGAATGCCACGGAATCCAACCAAAACTCACATTTCGAGAACTTTGCATACAACTTGTTTTCTCTCAAAGTCTGAAGCACTGTCCTTAGGTGTTGCTCATGATCTTCCCATCTTCGGGAGTATACCAGAATATAATCAATAAAGACAATGACGAAAGAGTCAAGATATGGCCGAAACACATGGTGCATCAAATGCATAAAGGCTGCTGGGGCATTGGTCAGCCCAAACGACATAACAAGGAACTCGTAATGACCATATTGAGTCCTAAAAGCAGTCTTCGGGATGTCTGGCTCCCGAATCTTCAACTGATGGTAACTTGAATGCAAGTCAGTCTTAGAAAACACTCGTGCACCCTATAACTGGTCAAATAGATCATCAATATGAGGTAAAGGATACCGGTTCTTCAATGTTACTTTGTTCAACTGGCGATAATCAATGCACATACACATAGAATTATCCTTTTTCTTCGCAAACAAGACAGGAGCACCCCAAGATGATACACTAGGCCGAATAAAACCCTTACCAAGCAATTCTTGTAACTGATCCTTCAACTCAGGAGGGGCCATGCGATATGGAGGAATAGAAATGGGCTGAGTGTCCGACAATAGATCAATGTCAAAATCAATATTTATGTCAGGTGGCATACCCGGAAGATCAGCTGGAAACACATCAGGGAATTCTCGTACTACTGGACTGAATCAACTGTAGGGGTATCAACACTAACATCTCTCACATAGGCCAGATACGCGTCACATCCTTTCTCAACCATTCGCTGAGCTTTAAGGAAAGACATAACTCTACTTGGAGTGTGATCTAAAGTACCCCTCCACTCTACTTGTGGTATACCTGGCATAGCCAGCGTCACAGTTTTGGCATGACAATCAAGAATATCATAATGGGGCGACAATAGTCCATGCCCAAGATAACTTCAAAATCTACCATGTTGAGCAATAATAAATCGGCTCTGGTATCAAAACCACTAAAAGCAACCAAACACGACTGATAAACGCCATCCACAATAAGAGAATCCCCCACAAGAGTAGAAACATAAATAGGGGAACTCAAAGAATCTCGAGATACGCCCAAATACGGGGAAAAATAAGAAGACACATAAGAATAAGTGGAGTCTGGATCGAATAGAACCGATGCATCTCTATGACAAACCAGGACAATACCTATGATGACAGAATCGAAGGCAACAACCTCAATAAGGGCAGGAAGGGCATAATATCTATCTTGGCCTCACCCTCTAGGGCGACCTCTACCTCCCCGACCTCCACCTCTAGCTGGCTAAGCAGGTGGGGTAGCAACTAGTGTTGGAACCATACCCTGGGAACACTACGAGGCACGCAGTGGCTAAGGAGTCTATGGAGGTGCACACCTCCTAAGTCTGGGCAATCACACACCATATGGCGTGTGTCGCCACACTCAAAACAAGCTCTAGGAGGGCGTGGTGGCTATGACTTGCTCGGGACAGGTCTTCTAGACTGACCACTGAAAGCACCCTGCACAGGAGGCGCACTAGATACTGGAGGTGCATAATAAGGCTCCTGAGGTCTAGGAGGAGCTGGAATACCACTGGCTGTTAGAAGAGCTAAATGAACGGGGCGACTCATATAACCCCTACCATAGAGAACTACAACTGGAGCACGGGCACCAGAATAATGTCCCGACTCTCGAGACCTCTTGGCCTCCCTCTCCTCTCTATCCCGAGCATGCATACCCTCCACTCTCCTAGCAATGCTCACCACCTGCTGATAAGAAATATCCATCTCCAACTCACGAGCCATGCTAGACCTGATGCTAGGAATGAGCCCCTTAATAAACTGACGAACTCTCTCACGAACAGTAGCAACCAAGGCTGGTGCATGCCTCGCCAAGTTAGTGAAATAGACAGCATACTCCGAAATAGTCATAGTGCCATGGCGCAAATGCTCAAACTCTGCGCGTCATGCGTCCCTGAGGCTCTGAGGAACAAAATCTCTCAGGAACATATCAAAAAACTGGGTCCAAGTAAGTGATTCTGCCTCAGCTGGACTATCCAACTCAAAAGTACAACACCACTGGTAGGTTGCTCCTCGAAGCTGGAAGGTAGTGAAAGAAACCCCACTCAATCCTGATATACCCATAGTGCGGAGGATACGGTAACACTCCTCCAGAAATCCTAAGGCATCATCTGATGCTAAACCACTGAATACAGGAGGCTTATACTTCTTAAATCTCTCAAGCCTTCGCTTCTTATCCTCTGAAGTTATTGCCCTATCCTCGGGCTGAACTGGGGCCATAGGCTGTGCCGGTATAACCTCTGGGATCTGATCAACCTAGATCCTCTGCTCAAGAGTGAGGGCGGCAGGAGTCTGTGCTCCTCCCCTGGTATGGGATATGGTTGTAGCAAGGGGAATTAACCCTGCCTAAGCTAGAGTGGTGTACATCCTCACGAACTGTGCAAGATTCTCCTGAAGAGTTGGAATAGTAGTAGCAGTAGGCGTATCAGGTGCCTGGACTCCAGCTAGAGCTGCTAGTGGCTCATCTGTAGCAGCTCACGCTGGTGCTCTGGCTCCACCACGGGCACGTCCTCAGCCGCTATGCCAACCCCGACCTCTAACGGCTCTAACAGGGGGCATGAGTGCCTGGTTATCTCCGGTAGCACGTGTCCTCACCATCTGTGAGAGAATAGAAGACAGAAGTTTAGAATTATGATACAAAAATCTCCCACAACAAGGAAATCAAATGAAGTGGAATTTTCCTAACAGTTACATAGCCTCTCGTAGATAAGTACAAACGTCTCCGTACCGATCCGCGAAACTCTAATAAACCGGCTGGTGATTCATGAATCCTATGAACTTAGAGCTCTGATACAAACTTGTCATGACCCGAGTTCGACCTCCGTGAACTGTTGTGATGGCACCTAGTCTCTACGACTAGGTAAGCCTAACAATTTGCAGAAAAAAGGAAACGAATCATAAAACTAGCCAAAAACTGCGGGTAAAACATAAATAAAACGTTTAAGATGCTGCTCGGGATATACAAATATAAAATCTCAAACTGAAACAACTCCCAAAACCCAGAATCTCATGAAATCACAAGCTGTGGAATAACTACAAAGTGTTCTAACTCCAAAATATCAAAACAAAAGTAAGTACATAAGAGCCTAAGCTAGAAGTGAGAATAGAGAGGGACTCCTCGGTCTGCGGACGAGGTAGATATACCTCGAAGTCTTTGAAGATCGCCTCGCCTCACATGAAGTATGGTTGAGTCGAAGAACCTGGATTTGCACATGAAAAACATGCATAGGAAGGGCATGCGTACACAATAACGGTACTTTGTAAATGCCAAGCCTAACCTCGGTCGAGTAGTGATGAGGAAGGTCAGGTCCCTACTGATTATAGAGGAAAACAAGGTAAAGCAGAATAGAGTACGCCAATATAATTAAAGTGCTAACAATCTATAATGAATAAAAACACAGAAAGAATCTAACTCAGTACACAGACATAGCAACAGGGGATCTCCTGGGATATCGTCCTGTAGTCCCAAACATAAATGTCCAGAGGATCTCCCAGAATATCGTCCCATAGTCTGAATCATAAATATTTAGGGGAAACTCTCGGAATACCAATCCGTAGTCCCAAATTAATATCCAGCATAGGGGATCTATCGGGTGTTGTCCCATAGTCCCAAATATAAATGTGCAGGGGGATCTACCGGAATACTGATCTGTAGTCCCAAAGTAAACAAGTAAGGGGATCTCCTGGGATATCGTCTCGTAGTCCTAAAGTAAACACACAACCATCTATGAAGAATATACAGTTCTATTCAAGAATTAAACAGGAAATTTCTACTCTAACATGCTGCACAGAGTACAAGTAGGCAATTAAGGCAGGTAAGACAATTAAGTCACGTAAGCATGTTTTTCCTAACCTAAACAAGAGTCTTTAAGTACAAGTATTTGCTAAATTTCAAGAAAACATAGGTATTAGCTTAATAAAAACGGGATTTCAACAATTAGCAGGTGTACGCACTCGTTACCTCACATACACGGCACTTACATAACAAAAATACCAAATCCTAAAGGGAGTTCCCCCACACAAGGTTAGGCAAGCCACTTACCTCGAACCAGCTCAATCAACTGAACTATTCAAATGGCCCAAATCTATTCAAATTAATTGCATAATGTAAATATAACTTCAAGTAACTAATTCAACTAATTAATTCGAAGCTAACACGCAAAATTAATAAAACTGCCCAAAAAGTCCCCCGGGCCCACGTCTCGGAATCAGATAAAATTTAACAATTCAGAACCCCCGATCACTCACGAACACACTCGAAGAAAAATCACCAAAATTCGACGTCAAAATCTCACTAAAATCCCAGATTTTCAGTTGGGGAACTTTTCTCCCATTTCACAACTTTTACCCCAAATTCCTTAATTAGAAGAGGAAAACAACAATGGATTAATGTTCTAGGATCAAAATCAAGATTGAAATCATTACCCAATGCTACTCCTTCAAAACCTCTAAAGAATCGCCCTCAATTGAGCTCCAAATCATTTTTCCAAGTTTTGAGTTCAAAACCTCGTTTCTCCCTTTTTTTTTACCAGCGAATCTGCTTCTGTGACCATGGGACCGCACCTACAGTCCCGCTTCTGCGGCAAATGAACTGCACCTGCGACTTTTCAATAAATGGGGTCAAATTACGCACATGCGACCTCATACCCGCAGCTGTGGTGCTTCTTCTGTGGTACCTGGGCCGCATCTGTGACCAATTCCAACATTGCCTCATACTGCACCTGCGGTCCCCTAACCGCTTCTGCGGTGCCACACATGCGGTACAGGTTCAGCTAACTTCAGATTTTCTTAAGTCCAATTCAACTTCCGTTAAGCACCCTAAATTCACCCGAGGCCCCCGGGTCCTCAATCAAACATGCCAACCAATCCTAAAACATCATATAAACTTATTCCAACCCTTGAATCACATCAAACAATGTCGGAACACCAAATCACCCTCGGATTCAATCCTAAGGTTTCCAAAACTTTCAAATTTTGCTTTCGATAAAAACGTCTACCAAACCTCGTCCGAATGACCTAAAATTTTGCATACACATCACATTCAACACTACAGAGCTGATACAACTCTCAAAATTGGATTCCGACCCCGATATCGAAATTTCACTATCGAACGAGAAACTTCCAAATTTCAACTTTTGGCATTTCAAGCCTAATTAAGTTATGGATCCCCAAAATACAATCCGAACACGCCCCTAAGCCCGAAATCATCCAACAGAGCTAACGGAACCAACAACATTCCATTTCGAGGCCATCTTCACACTGCTCCGACTACGATCCAAATTTTAAAGCTTAAGCTCTCATTTAGGGACTACGTCTCCCAAAACACTCCGAAACTCCAAACGGATCCTCCCGTCAATTTACAATGGAAGAAATAAATATGGGGAAAGCAGTTAATAGGGGATCGGGGCGTTAATTCTTAAAATAACCTGCCGGGTCGTTACATATTATTTCGTATATTGCTTTTCGTTTCTGAGGAAGGTTCATAATATCTTTTCGGTTGTTTAATAAATTACATGGGATTGAGTATTTCTTTCTAGTGTTCGTTCCCTTATGAATCGCATACGAGCTTGTAGCTTGTGGGTATGTTGTGGCATTATATGAGGCCTTTGGCAGTTTCTGAGGTGGCTTATTATCTGAGCAGCTTGTACTGGGTGAGACGAGAGTATTGGGCTTGAGATCAGTACGATCGGATTTATATGTAGTATATTTGAGAGCAAATATCATTATTTGGTTCCTAATAAGGTAATGGTTCTTGGAGGAGAGACTCAATGATTTGTTGACTCGGTAGTAATTGTGAATTTCTACACCTCTTTCATCGTAACAGTATTGTAAGAGTTGGAACATGACTTATATGTGTCATGGGATGTGTTGTGGGCATTAGACTTGTGGAATGTCGGCTATATTATCAGAGGATATTGTTATGGTCAAGTGAGTTATGTAGTGCATGGTGTGGATTTAGAATAGATATGCAATCATGTATTGGTACATCGTGTAGTGATGGGTACGGTATTCGTGTGTTGGAAACAGACCTGGTAGAAGATTTCAAAAGTTGTAATTTGGCTCTAAGTCTTATTTGACTAAATAAAAGTAAGGATATGTAGGTTTACTTGGGCTGATAGGCTCAGCTGGGTTGTGGTAGCATAGGTAGGTGCATGAGGTGTTAAACAAAGATTTTAGGCAACTATGGACCAATTTTTAGCACGTTTAAGGACGAATGTATGTTTAAGTGGGAGAGAATGTGATGACCTAACCGATTATTTTGAGCTCTAGCGCGTCGTTCGGTGGTTTGACTCCATGAGCAGCTTCACTCTAGGTATTATGACTTGCATGCATTATCGGAATTGAATCTCTAGAAGTTCGGAGTTGATTTGGAAAGAAAATTCTCATTTCGGAAGCCTTAAGTTGGAAGAATTAACTAAAGTGTAATTTTTGAGTAAACGACCTCGGAATTGAGATTTAAAGTTCCAACATGTTTGTATGATAATTTTGGACTTTGGCGCATGTCCGTATCATGTTTTGGATGATCCTGGAGCGTTTCAACGCCTATTGTGAAAATTGACATTTTGGAAGAATTTCATAAATTTGGGTTGAAGAGTATTTCAATATTATCGATATCCGTTTAGGATTCCTAGTCTAGGAATAGCTCCATATGGTGATTCTGGTATTGGGAGCGCTACCGGAAGTGGATTTGGAGGTTCGTAGGTCATTTTAGGGTCATTTGGCGAAAATTAGAAATTTGAAGATTTTTGAGAAGTTTGACCGAAAGTGGACTTTTTGATATCGGGGTAGGACATTGATTTCGGAAGTGGTAGTATTCCATAATGTTGAATATGACTTGCATGAAAATTTGAAGTCATTCCGGATTGATTTGATACATTTCGGTGCAAAATATTGAAGTTGAAAGATTTGAAAACTCAAAATTTGATTGGATGCGCGACTCATAATTGTCACGACCCTAACCCCGAACTCGGTCGTGATGGCGCCTCTCGTGAAGACAAGGCCAGCCGATTTAACACAATTCACCCTTTTAAGCAGTTAAATAACATAAAGATACTTTAAACATGATTTAATAGCAATATTTAATGGAAATAGAGATAACAAAACGGAAACCCAACCCGACACAGCCCTAACCGGGGTGTCACAAGTCATGAGCAACTAAGGATTCTGATACAAGTCTACTAAATACGATATCTGGTACAACTGTTTGAAGAACATAGAAATAATGGGATAAGGGAGACACGGGGGCTGCGGATGCCAACAGCTACCTCGTAGTCTCCGAAACACCGCCTGGACTGAAAGGATCAGCACTCAGGAGCCGGACCTGCTACGTCTGAATCTGCACACATGGTGCAGGGAGTAATGTAAGTACTCCGACCCAGTGAGTAATAAATATAAATAATGACTAAAAGTAAGAAAACATGTAAAACACAAGACATTTTATACTGAAGTAGTAAAATCACTTAAAAACAGTAACTCAGTGAAGAATCAAGTAAAATCCCTTTTTCAGCAGGTAAAACAAGTAATTTACAGGTAAATAACAAGTAAAGTTCACCCCTCGGGCACAGTATCAACAAAACCGCCCCTCGGGCAACATCTCAGAACAGTACCAGCCCCTCGGGCTCAATCTCAGAACAGTGCCAGCCCCTCGGGCTCAATCTCAGAATAGTGCCGGACCCTCGGGCTCAATCTCACATCACAATGGGTTCCCGCGCTCACTGGGGGTGTACAGACTCCGGGAGGGTCCCCTTACGACCCAAGCACAATATCAAGCCATCTCGTGGTATCAAATCTAGGCCCTCGACCTCATATCAGTCAAGCCACCTCGTGGCGTATATATCTCAGGCCCTTGGCCTCATAAACAATATCAACAAGCCACCTCGTGGCATACATATCTCAGGCCCTCGACCTCAAATCAGTATTAGTGTTTCCTTACAACTAGGTCATCGACCTTACTCAGTCAAAAATACTCATAAGCCCCTTGGACATTAGTAAAATAGTATTTCTCAGCCCAAAACACCATTTAAAATATCATTTAAGTCTCAAAACAGAGTAAAAATGACTAAGTAGTAAAACAGTGGAAAATAACATGACTGAGTTCAATTAATAAGTCAAAATAGTGAGGAAATAGTAATAAAAATCCCCGAAGGGTTCAAATAGTTGGCACGAAGCCCAAATATGGCAATCAGCCCAAATCATGATGATAGCAAATAAGTTTCAGTCAAATACGCGGTAAAATCATCAGTCGGGATGGACCAAGTCAAAATCCCCAATAGTACACAACCCCACGCTCGTCATCAAGCGTGTGCCTCACCTTAATATAGCACTACGATGTGCAATCCGGGGTTTCAAACCCTTAGAGCATCATTTACAATTATTACTCACCTCGAACCGGCTAAATCTCTAACTCGCGACACCTTTGCCCCTCTAATCGGCTTCCATGTGCGTCGAATCTATCAAAATCAGAACGAATACGTCAAAATATGCTAAGGGAACAAAGACCAAGCGAAAACAATCGAATTACCATAATATTCCAGAAATTGGTCAAACCCGACCCCCGGGCCCACATCTCGAAATTTGACAAAATTCCCAAAACTAGAATCCTTATACTCTCACGAGTCTAACCACACAAAAATTATCCAATTCAGATACCATATTGTCCTTCAAATCATCATTTTACATTTTTAAAAGATTTCACAATTTTCTTCCCAAATTCCATCCCAAATCACGAATTAAATGATGAATTCAATGATAGATTCATGTACTCTAGCCAAATCTGAGTTAAAATCACTTATCCCAATGAATTTCTTGAAAAACCTTCGAAAAATCGCCAAAAGCAGAGCTCTCTTGGTCAAAATATCAAATAAAACCCAAAACCTCGTATTTATTGAGTACCCCACAAATTTTCACCTTCGCGGACCGCACAAAATCGACCGCGGTCCGCACAAAAATGACCGCGACCGCACAGGCTTTCCTCTACAGTAATAGGCTTTAGCATTTTGGCCATAACTTTCTCTACAGATATCCAAATTGTGATATCTTAACCTTACTGGAAACTAGACAAAAAGGGCTACAACTTTTGTTTTTGAATCATCTCAAAATTCCTTGTAGATCAAAAGATATGAGCTTCCGAAGTAGGACCAGTGAAATATTCCCCACCGCGGCTGTACTGCATTTTGTGCAATCCGCACAACACCTACCGTGGCCGCACTTCATTTTATGTGGTCCGCACAGCACATACCACAGCCGCACATTTTTTTTTTGCGGACCGCACGGGTGGGTTCCGAGGCCTGCAACCCTTCTGGACCTGCTACAACTATGATTTTCCGCCTAAAACATCGTGGAACCTACCCGGAACTCCCGGAATTCAAACCAATTGAACCAACACATCCCATGATATTGTTCAAACTTATTCAAAACTTCGGAACACTCACAACAACATCAATCACCAAATTTAACATAGGATTCAAGCCTAAGAACTTCAAGAACTCTTAAATTATTCTTTCAATCAAAAAGTCTATCAAATCTCATCCGAATGACCTAATATTTTGTACACACGTCCCAAATGACACAACGAAGCTACTGTCACTCTCAGAATTCCATTCCGACCCCTATATCAAAATCTCACCTATCAACTAATACCGGCAAAATATCAACTTCGCCAATTTAAGCCTAAATCTCCTCTACAACTCTAAAACCCATTCCGATCGCGCTCCTAAGTCACAAATCATCCCCCGAAGCTAACTGAATCATCGAAACTCACTTTTGAGCCTTCTAACACATAATTCAACATCCGGTTGACTTTTCCAACTTAAGCCTCCTTAAAAGAGACTAAGTATCTCAAACTTCACCAAACTCATTCTGGACTCGATATGCCTAACCCGATACCACAAAAACACGGATAAAAAAGCATAAAGAAGCTGAAATGGGGGAAATGAAGCGGTAACTCATGAGACGACTGGCCGGGTCATCACAGTAATTTTGGCATTATTTGACATAGTATGAAGCCTCGACTAAGTTCGTATTGTATTTTGGGACATGTTGGTATAATTGGTTAAGGTCCCGAGTGTCACGACCCAAACTGATGGGCCGCGATGGGCAACCGGTACCTTACTCAACCGAGTACCAACGTAACGTATCTTTCTTATTACATCATCATACACACGTGACATACGGTCCTAATAGATCAACATAATCATTTATAAACGCAAAACATAGGCCGATAAGGCCGTACAATCTTTCACGTACACGACATATGTCTACAAGCCTCTAAGAGTATATAAACGTCATAAAGGTAGGGACAGAGTCCCGCCATACCAAACAATACACGTCTAAATCATACTAACCAAACAAGCAACTCTGAAGAAAATGGAGCGCACCAACATCTTCCGATGAGCTGATAGCCTAATTAGAGGGCTCTCAACCTGTCTATCGGGACCTGCAGGCATGAAATGCAGCCTCCCCAAGCAAAAGGGATTCCAGTACAAAAAATGTACCGAGTATGTAAGACACATAAATAAGTACATAACAGATATGGAAGAAATATAGAGTAATTGACTCAACCTGTAAGTCTGGATAACTCTGTAAATCATGAAATATTTATAAGCTCATGCATATACGTATAAATGTCATGTAATGCATAGGTCTGTACGTACATAATATCATCAAGCTTCTGAGGGCATCCCATCATATCATCTCGGCCACTGTGGGCAAATCATCAACTTATGCTAGCTGATCAGGTGGTGGTGCGTATATAATACCGTAACCTTTTTCCATATCCCATATATATATATATATATATATATATATATATATATATATACATATATCCGCGTATATAACGCCGTCTGAGTCATATTTCAGCCACTGTGGGCAACATCACATCGTTTAACAGCTGATCAGGTGGTGGTGCGTATATAACGCCATAACCTTTTCCATATCTCATATACATATATATACATACATATATACGCGTATATAACGCCATCTAGTCAGGGGTCAATGTACATGAATGCAATGCATTAAAAGCACTTCAATAAACCTTTCGAAACGTCATAAGACCATTTTGCCTTTGAGTTATATCATAAAGTAAACTTTCTTTCTCAACTTTTATATTTTTTGAGACCCATGAACAGATGATAAAATATTATTACACATGAAAATTCAAGAATATAGATATCTCAATTACTTCTATGAATAGAGTCATTTGTGGAATTTGTGCATTTGCACGTTTCGTTCGTATCATATGGATCATGCCAAAAGAATAGAAGGGATCGCCTTAACATACCTGGAGTAGGAAAAACTCCGTATAATATTCCGTTGGAAACCTTCATGGATTGAACTTAGAACCTAAAAATCGAATTAAGCTTCTGCACTTTGAAATTAGGAACGAAATCTTTCTTGATTTGTTGAAATTTGGACGAACTGCTTCAAATGAAGCTTTCATTTACAATGAAATGTTTATGCTCACGTTCTTGGCTTCAAGAAGCCTTTCATTAGCTTCAGAAATGGAATATTTCACATTCTTGAAATGGAATGTTTTATGAAAAGCCTTCCTAATATCTTTAAGAGGTCGTTTGGTAGAGTGTGTTAGAGAAAATAATGCATGCATTAGCTTTGTGTATTAGTAATGCTTTGTTTGGTACACTTTTTCAACCTATGTATAACTAATACAAGCATTAGTTATACACTCTATTTGGTATTATCCTATGTATAGCTAATGCATAGAAAACCATGACATTAGCTATACAAAGGCTATTAATGCATGCATTAGCATGGTTAAATATAAAATTATCCTTAAAGCCCCTTACGTTAAAGAATATGGAGTGCATTTTTGTAAACAATTAAATTTCTTAAAAATTATGTAATGCATTTTAATTTTTAATACACCACACCAAACAATGCATAAGAAATAATCTCTGTATAACTAATGCTTGCATTACTAACACATGCATTACTAACCCCTGCATTACTAACACATGCATTACTAACCCCTGCATTACTAATGCACCTTATTTAGCATTATTCTTATATGCCCTACCAAACGACCCCTAAGTGTTTAAGATATATATCTTCTAATTTGTAAGATAAGTATGTAGCTTTTTTTTTTTGAATTTGAAGGCTTGTTTCTTAGTTTATTGCCACATAATCCCAACATTGATTAATGAGTCATTTATTATGGTGGTGATTGCTGCCACGTTTTGGGGGTGGGGTTTTAATCTTATCCCAATTTTAATAGTTAATCGGGTAATGTCATGTTACCCGGTAATTAATCAATTACCTATATAATTTAAAAATTATCTCAAATTACTTAAAATTCTATTTATTTTTAATATACTTTATACACCTTACTATTATGGCGATGGGATACCTTGAAGGGTACTAGTCTATAAATACGGGCATTTTAACTCGGGCCGTAGTTTATATAAAAATGCCAAACTTCGACAAAAATTCGATTTCTTCGATATTACTTACCCTCTTACTTTCAAGAATTTACTCATCACTTATAATCCTTATAATCCCCAAATAATCTTTTCCTTGGGCTGATGCCAATTACCTTAAGACAAATTTAACATACAATACTACATGGTGCAACATCGTCGTAACTTATTACTGCAAAGAGTAACATCGTCGTATTATCGCGGGGCGTAACACTGAGGGCCTCGGGTGGATTTCGGACAAAGGAACTGCTGGAATTTTCTGCTGTAAAAGATGTTTTCAACAACAACTGCTGCAATTGCAAAACTGACTTTGGAAGGTCATATATCGAAATCTATAAAGAATCTGATAATTATCAAAATATGAAAGTTATAGCCTTTTGATTATAGTTTTCAGAATATTAAGCCATTTATTATTTAGACATTTGTACGTAAAGTTATGAACAATTAAATGAAGGCAGGTAAAGCAGTTTCGCCAGAAATTTCTGATGCATGGAGTCAATTTCGGAAGCTTATATCTCGAAATATATAAGGAGTTATATGGTTGACAACCTATCAAATGAAAGATCGTCGAGTCTAGTTTCTAACATTTCAAACCCTTTGTCATTTGGATATTTCTACAAGTAGTTATGAACGTTTTAGTAAAAGGTGTCCAGTAAGGAAAAACTTGCACAATGCAAGGTACAACCTGCACAGCGCAAGGTACAACTCGCTGAAGCACCTGTGCCTATATAAGGCAGTCACGGGCAGCAGCCATTTTTGAGGGTTTTCTTGAGCTAGAGATTGGTTCTTTCATGGTGGATTCAACCTTGGGGACTACTTAAGAATACAAGGTGAGTTTTTTTGGATATTTTAAGTTAATAACATCCTATTAACACTAGTATTAACATCATTCAATCTTTGAAATCCCTAGAAATCTTTTAAGTTTTTCAAGAACACCAAATTTCCCAAACATTGGATTTTTAAGGAAAAGCTTTAAGAAAGTAACACTAATGCTTCAAGCTCATTTCTTATGGATCGTTGAGAGTAATTCTAATATTTGTTTCAAGTTGTTATGGTTGGATAATTGATTTCATAAACACTAGTTCATGGCATGAATAGTGTTCTTGAGAAAATGTAGGAGAGATAAATAGTGTTTTTAGAAATGAAATTAAAGGATGCAATGAACCTATGGAAATTATTTTCCAGCTTAGTTGGAAGTGTTCAACTAAGTAATCACCAAAGTGAATATTTTGGAAATGTTGGTTAATGAAGACGATGAATAATAAGTTGGCGGTGTTGGAGAACTAATGCAGTATCATTTATAACTTCAAATGATTATTAAATGATAAGAGTGGAGTTGAATGTGCTCGTAAGTGAACCTATTAGACGATTTGAGCTAGAGGCTTGCAGCCAACTTGTGAGCCATAAATGGATATTGATAAGTATTTTTGAGTTATATTTTGATTGTAATTGGGATTGTCATTTCAGATATCAATTTGTTGGTGGCGTATGAGCATTTTACTCAATGTTACGATGTCGGTGGAGGATTAAACGCTTGTGAATATTAATAAAGCAAAAGCGAGTTTTGGAGCATTGGGCATTGGTCTGTTTGAAAGGCTTGGGAGCCGGCTATGAAACTTCGAAGCAAGGTAAGTCTCTTTTCTAACCTTGTAAGAGGGAATTAACCCCATATGTGAACTAAATTAATATGTGCCTTTATTTATGGGGGCTAGGTACGCATGAGGTGACGAGAGTCCATACGTAGCTGCTAGGTATGCCTATGTCCGAATAGTTTTAGGTTTATACCATGCCTTGTTTATATTGTTATTTGACTTATATTTATTATTTGCCTTGAGAAGAAGTGAGATTGAGTTTGCTTATTAATTTCCTTGAAAATAGTAGGAATGGAGGAATTTGAGATTTTAAAAGCTTTCATTTGAATTTCGTATGTTTTTTTTTAAAAAGAATTGAGAAATATTATAATAAAGAGAGAAAATCTATGTTCAATCACGTCACAACTATATTCGGCAAGTGAGGTAAATTTTCGCTACTCTCATGAGAGCAGGTCGTTCACCTCGGCAGGTTAAATAGATGCATTTATGGTTCGTGCTATTTGACCCTCGGCGGTGCACAGTTTATTTTTATATTGGTTCGAGTCGTTCGGCCCTCAACGGTGCACAATTTAAATATTTATGTTGGATCGAGTTGTACGACCTCAGCATGATTTACGAATGATTGAATTGGTTGCTTGGGAATTTATAATAATTTATATTGTTTCATTGGCCTGAGATATAAATTGTTAAATGATGAAGAAATAAATTTGAAAATTTCTTATTAATAAAAGAATTGTTTGCTTACTTCATGATATTGAGCTTACAACCGTTCTATGTAATCCATGCTTAATTATATCATTGGTATTTTATTTATAGCCCATAGTAAGTGTCGGAGTCGACCCCTCGTCACTGCTTCTTCGAGGTTAGACTAGATACTTACTAGGTACGCGTTGATTTACGTACTCATACTACACTTGCTGCACATTTTGTTATGCAGGCACATATATGTTTAGCGGCCTTATGGGCGCAGACGCATGGTTAATGCGGGGACTTATATGAGCTGCATTCCATGTTACGATCTGCAGTTAGAAGAGTTTCCTTCAGAGTTATCTTTATCTTTCCTGTCTAATTTGTATTCCAAGCAGATGCTGTATTTTATTTTAACTTTCTAGTTGATACTCAAGCACTTGTGACACCGGGTTTTGAGGTGATTAGGGATTGTTCAATATTGAAATTGATAAAATATTATTATTTACTTTTTAAATTCGATCTTTTACTATTAAATTGAAGGAAATCGAGATTTCAAATACTAAAGTGAATAATTAAGTTAATCAAAAATTGTTGGCTTGCTTGACAGCGGTGTTAGGCTCCAACACGACCTTTAATGGATTTTGGATCGTGACTGATTTTGTAAATGGTGGAAGTCAAACGGTCAATTATTAGAAATACATCCTCTAATTTTTAAGAGTTTATACACTCAATGGGTGGACATATCACCTAAAATTATTTCTTTACAAAAAGATAATATCTTTTATGATAGTATAGCAACCATGCATTTTTTTTTATAGAATTTTCAATTCCTTGAATAATGAAATGGGCTGTGAAAACTGGTCATACCGAAGAAGGATTCCCATGGCTCAATATAATTGTTTATACAAAGTTCTGGAGTAAATTACTCCAGTCAGATCAACATGGAAAGATCTATGGAGAAGAATTAATAGAAGAAATCAAGGCTAAAATTGAGACCTAGGCCAATCAAGAGGTAGCAGAAGTTGCAGTGGAAGAATTAAGTTCATTCCAATAGGTTACCAGAAAACTTCAAATGAAGAAAGGAGCAATCACTAAAAAAGAAATCCTCGCTTCATATTTGAGGAAATAAAGAAAGATTTGGCAAGAAATTTTGAGGTTGAAGTCAGTGATGATGTATCAATGACTTCCATAGGTAATACTTCAGAAGAAGAGACATGTTTAGCAGGTGGAGTTCAAAGAAGCCAGGCTGAAAACCTCAGTCTAGAGGATATTGAAGAATTTTAACAAATATGAAAGAAGGAGCAGAAGAATCTTCTGCGAAAAAGAACAACAAGGGAAAAAACAAAGCATGAATTATTAAAGGCCCGACAGATTAATTATCGGGGTAATAAAGACAAGCTTTAATAAAGTGATGGACCCCTCCATTATCGAAGAGAATCTACTTTTATAAAAGTAGCTTGTCCGGTTGTAATAATTTAGCTTTTTCTTATTTAAACTTTTGTAATTTTGCTTTTTTATCTTGTCAGCAGACTACATTATTGTGTTGGCAAAAATACTATTAGATTTTTGTTTGTTTTCGAGGTCGATCCATCATATAAGGATCGTTTCATTTCTTAGAGAGGCAGGCTTTAGCCAACACTCCTCATTCTCTCTAAATTCTCTCTTTTGTACAAAGCCCTCTATAAGTTTTTAAATTTTGGAATAAAAATCAGAAAAAGGTTATTTGGCCACAAACCAGCGGTCTCAGGTATTTTTCAACCTTGTTATTATTATTATTATTATTATTATTATTATTATTATTATTATTATTATTATTATTTGTATACGTCGAAATTGGAGGAACCAATTTCTCGTTAATAAGGCGTCTCGGAAGATCACCTCGAAGGCTCAAGACCACGGACCGAGTACCCTCCCTCGAGGTCTATCGACACCCGAATTGGGGATAACGTTGGCCGTGACCACAATGGACGTGGGGAGTTTCCAAGGAGTGCAACTGGGGCTGGAAAAATTTGTCAGGCTAGTCTGAAGCTAGTCTAGCCTGCATCATGAAGTTAGTCAGCTGTCCCATCCGGATTTCTTTATCATTAATGTATTTTGTACTATGTTGGGATTTCCCCTCCTATATAAGGGAGATCCTTGACACTTTGTAATGTTCTGTTTCTCCAGCTGCTCCATAAGAAATATAGAAAAACACTCTCTTTGCTCTCTGATATACTCTCTTGATATTATTGCTTTCATTTATTGTCTTCTTATTTGTTCATCATTTATTGCTTATCATTGGCCATAAAGAGCCCTCTTTAATCATCTCATAACTGTTAGCCCTACCCCAATCACCCACGATAGCTCGAGTTCGAGCCCTGGAATCGACTTCGAGGCCCCAAATTAACCGGCTTGAGGCCCTGAATAGCTGACCCAACGGTTTGGTTATAGCCCTCGCCTTAACTTTATTTCATCTCTGAGTCTCATATATTTAGCATTAACTACTTAACAGACTAGCATAAAAATAGATCACGTATTTTTAGAGTACCATCAACAAATTTAATTGTTATTACCATTTTCACGGTAAATAGTTTGGCACCCACCGTGGGGCTAAAAATAATAGTGATTATTTTTTGCTGGTTTCGTCACTCAACGGAAGTTATCTTTCATGTTTTTTCTTGTCCAAGATCTTCGATTTCAGGTCAATATGTCTAACTCAGTGAATGGAGGAGAAAACAACAATCTCGAGGACCACGGGGAGAACGACGTGGATGTTCCGGGTGTTGGTGTGCTACCACAAAACCCTAGGAATTTGCCTGAACCAATCCCCGAGGACGCGGTCTCGCGCGACGCCCAACACATCGATATAAGCTCGCATACCGACAGGAGCGTGCGTCAGGGAGATCCACAAGAAGCTTAAAAAACCTTGACCAGGGAAGAGCGTGAGGTTAGCCTTCACATTATTTTGAAATGTTGCAGGTACAACCACTAGAAAATTCCCAGCATGGTAGCACTGGGGGCAGCTCCCCCAGCTGAACAGGTACTAGAGAGATCAAGCAATAACGGGGTCGATGACTGATCCCGCCATCGTAAAAATGCTCGAGGACCTCACCAGGAGGATCGAATCAAGCGAGAAAATGATAGAAGACAATGACAAAAAGGTCGATATCTACAACTCCAGGGTCGACCGAATTCTGGGTGCACCTCCGGTCCTGAAAGGCATGGATTAGAAGAAGTTCATACAATGGTCGTTCCCCGAGGAAGTGGCCCCGAAACCCATTCCAAAGAAGTTCAGAATGCCGGAACTCTCAAAATACAATGGGACCTCAGATCCCAATGAGCACGTTACTGCATATACTTGTGTAGTAAAGGGCAACAATATAAGGGATGACGAGATCGAGTTCGTCTTTCTAAAGAAGTTCGGGAAAACACTCTCGAAGGAGGCCATGATATGGTATCACAACCTAGACCCTAACTCCATAGACTCATTTGACATGCTAGTAGACTCCTTCGTAAAAGCACATGCCGGTGCCATCAAAGTAGCAACGAGGAAATCCGACATGTTAAAAATCAAGCAGAGAGAGAACAAAATGTTGCGAGTGTTCGTATCTCACTTCCAAATGGAACAGATGGAGCTACCGCCAGTCTCCGACGACTGGGCAGTGCAGGCTTTCACTCAAGGTCTAAACGAACGAAGCTCGGCGACTTCAAAATAGTTGAAATAGAATTTGATCGAATATCCCGCTGTGACCTGGTCGGACGTCCACAATAGATACCAGTCGAAGATCATGGCCAAAGACAACCAGCTGGGAGCCCCCTCGGGCTTAGTATATCAAAGTAGCTTTCCGACAAAGGAATCAAAGCTGAACAAATAAAGGTACCAGACATACACCGAAGATAGGAGGAATGCCCTGAGGCGCAATCCGCCTCACAGTGACCGAAGGATATACCGAGGACAAGATCCTCGAGGACACATCAGCAGAGCCAGATTCAATAGGAACACAGGGCCAATGGGGGCACCTCACTTATCAGAATACAACTTCAATGTTGATATATCAGACATCGTGTTTGCCATCAGTAAAATCAGAAACATTAGGTGGCCCAGGCCTGTACAATCGGACCCTCCACAAAGGAATCATAACTTTTTGTACGAGTTTCACAACACGCACAACCACAGGACCGAGGATTGCTACCAACTCCGAGAAGAGGTAGCTCAACTACTTAAGGTCACCTCAGGGAATTCCTCAGCGACCGAGCCAAAAATCAGTTCCAAGAAAGAGAGGCAGCCAAAAAGAATGAAACAAATGAGCCACAACATGTCATCCACATGATCTTGGGAGGCGTCAATGCCCCACAGGAACCCGTGATGAGAAGGAAAAAAATATCCATCACCAGAGAAAAGCAAACTCGAGGGTACACACCCGAGGATGCCCCCCACTTTCAGCGAAGAGGACACCGAGACCTTGTCTCAACCTCACAATGATGCACTGGTAATCTCTTTCCTTGTAAATTCTTTTCAAATAAAACGTGTACTCGTGGAACCAGGTAGCTTGGCCAACATCATCAGGTCGCGGGTGTTAGCGTAGCTCGGACTACTTGATCAAATCATGCCCGCCACTCGAGTCCTCAATAGATTCAACATGGCAAATGAAACGACGAAAGGAGAAATCACCCTCCCAGTCACCGTGGTCGGCACAACCCAAAATGCTAAATTCCATGTCATCGAAGGAGACATGAGGTACAACGCCTTGCTCGGATGGTCGTGGATACACTGCATGAAAGCAGTACCATCCACTCGCCACCAAATGATGAAACTCCCAACAAAGGGTAGAATTAAAACCGTCTACGGGGAATAACATGCAGCAAGGGAAATGTTCACGGTGCACGATGTGGCACTAAACATTAATACCTCCGCTCGCAAAAGAGCTAAAGGGTAATCAAGCTACACCTTCGATTAAAACCGATCGAACAAAGTAAAGGACCGTACCGCGTCCTCGTGTCAAGTAATTAGGACATATCGATCCTTGAAACATCGTTGGTATATCCTACACTAAGGTATAACCATCTCCCTTTTTATTTCATATTTCAGACTAACCCTTATGCAGGCGCCTGATCGAAGCAGTCAGTGCGCTAACCCAGCTCGAAGACCTTAAGGTTTTAAAGCATCCACTACACTTTTTTCCTTCGATCTAGTTTTTATCCAGAAAAGGGTTTTACCGACAAGGTTTTTAACGAGGCAACATCTGCATGCTGCCTAAGGGAGACTCAAAAAGTGCCCGAGGCATCAACCTCGAACATTGAGGGGAATCCCCCCCCTGAAGGTCATCTGCTTGGAAAAGCCAAGAAACGCCGAATCGGGTCCCTACAGCAAAATAATGTACCAGACCAAATGGTCGAACGAACTGTGCCCGTATAGCCGGGACCCCGACAGCGAAAACGTGTACACTTATACCAAATAATTGAAGAATATTTGTTGTCAAAGAATCTCACGCTCCAAAAGAGGCTCAGCACCTTTGCAAAACAACTTCTCCACCGAAAACGTCCCGGACACTCGGGGAGTGGCGTCAACAATTCAACACCTAAATGACCTCCGGGTCGGGACTCCAAAATCATAATCCCTTAGATAAGGCAACGCAAAAATTGCGAAACATCTCCAACACCGAAAGTACCTCGAATAATCGGGGGTTGGTGTCAAAATCTCAACAAACAAATATGCACGACCTCAAGGTTAGGATCTCCAAAATCGTAAATCCTCGACGAGGCAATGCAAAGTTTGCAAAAAATGTTTCCAGAGTCAAGAAACTCTCGATGACTCGGGGACTACCGTCAAGCGCCACCTCCATCGACTTATCAAAACCCGAGGCCATAAGACCCCTAGCAGGAAGACTCGGTCTCGTATGACCTACATAAGGCAGCGATCATATCTGTAAGACCTCAAGCAAGGAATGAACAATACTTGTACCAAGTATCCAAAACTGTAAGACCTCAACGGCATGTAAAACTTGTAAGACCCCTAAAAAGGCATACCCTCGATATAGATGCCGAAACTACTTCACTCAGGACTCAAAGGCTCCGGCCAAACACAAGTGACTCTATCACACGGTTGTACCAGCCGAACTAGTGTGACTCGGGGACACCCGACCATCGCTACAAGGCGTAAGAGCCATTGTCGCTAGCCCATACATGCCTTCAAATTACTCCGAATCTACTTTGGAAAGAACCAGTTAAACAAGATACCCTCAGCGTAGGCAAAAGAGCTTCTACATTTCATCTCCAAATCACAGGCTTCGAGCTACTAAGCCTCTGAGCCAAACCTCCCGAGGTGCTCGAACATCTCCGCAAGTTATCAAAATCGAGGTTCTTCCGAACCGATGACGAGTCAGGTAAAAATTACTTCAAAAGTCCTTAACGAGAGGAAAATAAAGCCTACATAAATGGTTGCATCGACCAAGCGAGTAAGAGCCATTGTCGCCAGCCTATTGAGCCTTAGGGCCATACACATAAAAGGTCGCATCGACCTAAAGCGTAAGAGCCACTGTTGCCAGCTTGAAATCTGAAAACTTGAGGGTCAAAATGAGCACGAGTCGTAACCCGATTCCGAGATCGGACCCAAAATATTTAACAAAATATGCCTGAGAGCAAGGCGTAAGAGCCATTGTCACCAGCCCACATACACTAGAAGGTCGCATCGGCCCACGTCGTAAGAGCCATTATTGTCAGACCTCATTAAAAGGTCGTATCGACCAAAAATGTAAGAGCCACTGTCGCTAGCCTAAAGTTCGTCCATTCGAAGGCCAAACAAGCTCAAGTCGATGCCCGACTCAAGGACTGCGACCAAAGTAAATGGCCTAACTATGCCTAAGAGCAAAAGCGCAAAAGAGCCTACGGGCCAGTCCAACGAGCCCTAGGGCCATATCATGACTCTAAGGATTCCTACCAACTCGAAGACCAGTCCGATGGACAAATTCAAGACAGTAAGAGATACAAAGGAAATAAAGCTACAAGGTTTTCTTTCATACACATGTGCGAAAAAACGCAATCTTCGTCTATAAACATGCTTCGAAAATGCTACATACAGATGGCAAAATCTATCCCCCTCTGGGGGGAGGGAGGCTATGGCCTGCTGGCCTCATCTTTGCTTTCTTCGGCGTAGGGCAAAAGCAACCAAGCATCACGCTCGTCCGCCCTTGCTAGTGCCAATTCTTCCGAGAGGGCGAAGCCCCTAGCACAGATCTCTTCGAGGGTCTTTCATCGAGATTTGCAACGAGCATATTCTTCAACCCTCCCTTCACGGTCGCGGATCCTTCTCAACTCAGCTTGAGCATCGGCAGCGTCCTCTGAATATATCGTCATCTCCCGGTCATCCTTAGTCTAGTTCGTTGTAGCTTCTGCCCAAGCATCAACGATCTCAGCCCTGACCTTCGAAAGCTCGGACTCAAGCTTCACAATCATGTCTGTCTGAACCGAAGCACTATCACGGGCTACGTGAAGTTGAGCTTCAAAAGTAGGAACTTTAGCCAGAGCGTCTTTCCTTCCTAAAGCTTGAGCCTCCGCCCGAGCTCTCAGCTCATCATATTCACGCCTGGCCTGGCCAACTTCATCTCGAAGGCACTCTAGAGCCTCCGTCTTTTTCTATAACTGAAACAAACTAAGTATTAGCCTCGGGAACCAGGAGACGGATGCACGCTTACCCAGTATAGAAAATTACCTTCTCCTTCATATGGTTTTCGTAATTCAAGCTCCGACCCGCCTCAAACTGCAAATGTACCAACTCGACTTCTTTTTCATCACAAAGGAGCCTCAGGGATCTCTCCTCATCCAGAGCTTTCCGTAGCCTGGCTTCACAATGAGGCAGCCCGGACTTAATCTTGTTAAATGCCTGCAAAAGAAAGCTCAATAAGGAAGGGAAGGTGGAAAGCTCGAAAAACATGTGCCGAAACTCACCGCAAAGTGAAGCCACTGGGCTTTCTCGAAGGCCGAACGCACACCTGCCAATTAGTCCCTTCGGCCCTGAAAGAGCCTACTTCGGTCGAAGTACAGTCGCTCGATGTATGCGACCCCGGGTTTCAAGTATCTCCCAAAATTCTATCGATAGAAAAAGAAGGTGATAGCAATGGAGAAACCCTCTTTCCAGAACTGGGAGCCGCAGGCACGACAGGCTCGGATGATGCTTCCGCTTCGAAGCCCCGATCCCGCTCTGCCTTACTTTGAGCGCCATAGCCCTGTGAAAGCACCTCCCATTCATTGTTACCGTTCTTCAGCCCGGAAGTTGGCAACCCTTTCCGCTCTCTGAAGGAGCACGGCCTCACCTCGAAAGGCTCTCCAATGCCTACAACAGTAAGATTAATACACGTAAAGGGGATATGCTTCTCCGCATGAAAGAAGGGAAAGGAAAGAACAACATATCACTCACCATGGTATTTTGCTTCCCATCTGCCCCGGGAAAAAGCTTGCCACTTACACTCCTCACAGGTCGAGTGGGTCGCCAATTCTTGGACCCAATCCGGTAGATCAGGAACGTCACCCGATGCCCATGAAACCGCTGCAGAGGAAGAAAGGAAGGCACGATTACCACACTAGTTCTCGCTATAGGCAAAATTGAGAAAGTTCAAAATACACCACTTACATGTATAATTCCATTCCTCAGGGAATGGCACTAGCTCCACGGGGATAATGTTAGTGGTCCGCACTCAGACGAAATGACTCATCCATCCCCGATCTCCATCTTCCTCGTCATCAATGACGAATGGTGCGGTTGATCGACATCGCAAGGTTAACAGACCTTGTTGGTGAAAGGGCTGGTACATCCTAATAAAATGACTGAGCGAAAATTCAAGCCCCACCTTCTCCGCAAAAAATCTTACCATCAACATTGTTCGCCAAAACGACGGATGGACCTACACCAAGGTAACCAGATACTCTAAGCAGAAGTCTAGCAGAACCCTAACAAGGGGGCGCAATGTGAAAGGATACGTGTACTCATTCAATAACCCATCGGCACAATCCGTGATGCCCTCACCCGAGGAAAATGCCTGTAACATCTCTTCCTCCCCCATCCTTAGTCTTGTCTCACTAACCAAGATGCTCTTCTCCTATCAATGAAGTGATCTTCAAGGCGTACTCTCGTTGGCCCTGAAGGTGGAGGTAGAGCTCTCGCCTCCCTATCGGGCAGACCCCGACATAGTGGCCATGGCGGTGACAAAATTAGAGAACTAAAAGCAGGAATATGTGCAGATGCATTAGTGCTGGGGTGTCGAAAGGCTGGCATAGAAAAAAGAAGGGCAACTGCTTAAAATGGTGTAACCCCCGAAAAAGAAGAAACAACCCTAATTATATATGGACAAAACAGCGACGATTCGCCTACCTCAGAGTCGGTTAAGAATTCTAACCAATGCCGCCTTCTCCAGTCCCAAGGTGGTACCCAACCTCGAGGACCTCCATCAAGACAAGGTTAGGCTCCAAGAAGCCAATAACACCTTCTCTAGTCCCGAGGTGGTACCCGACCTCGAGGACCCCCATAAGAATAAGGTTAGGCTCCAGAAAGCCAATAAAACCTTCTCCAATCCCGAGGTGGTACCCGACCTCGAGGACCCCCATCAGAAAAAGGTTAGGCTCGAGAAAGCCAATAACACCTTCTCCAGTCCTGAGGTGGTACATGACCTCGAGGACCTCCATCAGAACGAGGTTAGGCTCTAGAAAGCCAATAACACCTTCTCCAGTCCCAAGGTGGTACCCGACCTCGAGGACCTCCATCAGAATGAGGTTAGGCTCCAAAAAGCCAATAACACCTTCTCCAGTCTCGAGGTGGTACCCAACCTCGAGGACCTCTATCAAAACAAGGTTAGGCTCCAAAAAGCCAATAACATCTTCTCCAGTCCCGAGGTGGTACCCGACCTCGAGGACCTCTATCAAAACAAGGTTAGGCTCCAGAAAGCCAATAACATCTTCTCAAGTCCCGAGGTGGTACCCGACCTCGAGGACCCTTATCAAACAGAATTAGGCTTTAAAAAGCCGACGACATCATCGCCAGGCCTAAAGTGGTACCCGACCTCGAGGACCTTCATCAGGAAAAATTTAGGCTCCAGGAAGCCGATGACACCTTCGCCAGCTCTGAGGTGGTACCTGACATCGAGGATCTCAGTCAAAGGGAAGGTTAGGCTCTAGGAAGTCAATGGCATCATTACGAGACCAGAGGTGGTACCCGACTTCGGGGAGTTTTTTGTCAAAAGGGAATCAGGCTCCAAGGAAGTAAGCATTTAAACTCCACCCGTATGGGCTTGGCCCCCGGGTACCGTCTTAGATCGGACAAACCGTCTTTCAAGTTCTATCTACAATGCCTTAAGGCTATTTACACTAAGATCAAAGCGAGTTTCCAAGTGGTCCAAATTTGAACGAACCTCCGCTCGGGGACTGCCCTCGAGAGATCAAAGGTAGTCCCTGTCCATAGGCCTCCGAGCAAATTTATTCCCAAAGGTTACCATGGAATGTAAGTAATAAATCATGGTTTCAAGTGCCAAAACGTTACATTCATTCTATTCAAAGTCAAGGTCTCGGCGACCTGAGTTCATTGGCCCGATCCAGGTTTGATCCAAGGGATCACAAAGGGTTCCATGCAAGGCCATATTAATCGATAGAAGGCCAGGAAGAATACTCGCACCCGGGTTTGATATTGGCAACAGCAGACAGAGCCATGCATTAAGAATCTCCATAAACATAAAAGAATATAGCAAGCATCGAAGACAAATTGTAGAAATATCTTTGTATTCATGAATATTCAGTTACAAGAGCTCGCAAGGGGTCCTTACATATGATTACAAAAGCCCACGAGGGGTCCTTACATGGAAATAAATAAGCAAGAAGGTGTACATATAACAAAAACCTAAGAGCCTAGCCTATTCTCAAAGGTGCGTCCTCGATAGCAACATTTTTGGGCATCATCTCCTCAGGCACGTGTCCTCAAAGACAATATATTCCAAGCACAATCTCCTCAGGAGTCTTATCTCGATTCCCCAGAATGTCATCTTTAAAAGGGGAGATGACGGAGAGGAAAGCGATGGAGAAGACCAAAGTGACGTGGAAGAGGCATGAAAACGAAGAAGTGGCTGGGTGAAAAATTTGGCTTGTATGGATTTTGCCATGCTATTATTGTAAAGCCACTTCTTGAGATGTTTCACCTATGCAGGATGCAGCAGTTAGTAGATAGTACCACCTCACTCCATTGAAAGCAAAGGGAGCGAGGCGCCGCATCGGATAATTAGGGGAAGTGAGCAATGGTGTATAATCTGAGCCCCCTCTTGAGCAACGGTGTATAGTCCAAATATATCCTTGGGACGGAGGAAATCGGCCCTCCGCTTTGTCGTCCCAAGCCAACAACAACAAAAAAAGTAGCGTAATCTCGCTCGACCAGAAAAGGGTCGGGAGATAAGCTGTGACATGCCTGATAGAAGTACCTCCATACAATCCCGAGGCCATGGGCCTCAAACATGATGAACGTCACAGAATAAGGATAGTGAGAAAGGAAGATGGATAGGTGCGGGAAGATACTTGGATAAAAGGATGACCCCAGGAGGCCCCCATTTATAGAAAAAGGGGGCAACGTAACCGACGGCGCCATTTTCTCCTTCGAAAAATATAACGACAGGCGCATTTAATGCATCCCTAGGAGCTGAATCGACGGCGACATTATGACTTTGGAAGATGAGAAACCGCAATATGTTGAATGATCCTGGAGAAGCGAAACGATGGAACGTTTTGGTAATCATGAGGGCTTGCGTCATCAGCATGATGTCATCACGAGAAGTTTGATGGGTCGGATGTCAAAATCGTTTCTTGTTGCTCCTCTCTAAGAAACGCGGGGACTCTCTGTATACGACAAAATTAGAGAAACCAATTTCTCGTTAATAAGGTATCTCGAAAGATCACCTCGAAGGCTCAAGACCACGGACCGAGTACCCTCCCTCAAGGTCTATCGACACCCAACCTAGGGATAACGTTGGCCATGACCCCAACTGGTGTGGAGAGTTTCCAAGGAGTGCAGCCGGGGCCGGCAAAATCTGTCAGGCTAGTCGGAAGCTAGTCTGAGCCTGCATCATGAAGTTAGCCAGTTGTCCCATCCTGGTTTCTTTATCATTAATGTATTTTGTACTATGTTGGGATTTTCCCTCCTATATATGGGAGATCCTTGACACTTTGTAATGTTTTGTTGCTCCAGCTGCTCCATAAGAAATATAGAAAAACACTCTCTTTGCTCTCTCATATACTCTTTGGATATTATTGCTTTTATTTATTATCTTCTTATTTGTTCATCATTTATTGATTATCATTGGCCATAAAGAGCCCTCTTTAATCATCTCATAATAGTTAGTCCTACCCCGATCACCCACGATAGCTCGAGTCCAAGCCCTGGAATCGACTTCGAGGTGCCAAATCGACCGGCTCAAGGCCCTGAATAGCTGACCCAACAGTTTGGTTATATCCCTCCCCTTAACTTTATTTCATCTTTGAGTCTCATATATTCAACATTAACTGCTTAACAAACTAGCATAAAAATAGATCATGTATTTTTAGAGTCTCATCAACAAATTTAATTATTATTACCATTTTCACTGTAAACGTTATTATTATTAATATTATCATTATTCTTGTTTATCCTAAATGATAGGCTAAATACCTAAGTGTTAAACATAGTCACCATAGACTGTTTAAAAGCAGGTTATGTTATTAAAAAATAAATCACCCCGATGGTGTTGTAGGTTGGATGTCACGACCTAATTCCATTATAGGCCATGATGGCGCCCAACACCGTTGTTAGGCAAGCCAACACTGATCAACTAGTGATTTTCCGCTTAGATAGATTTGTAAACAATAGCTTTTTCCTTATTTAATTTTTTAGGAGTTTTCAATTTTAACATAAATAAATAGAAGCAATTAGTACAAATCATAATAATATGAGCAAACCAAAATCATAAGTCTACTAGTGTGTGTGTGCCAAGACCTGGTGTCACAAGTATGTGGGAAATCTAGTAGAATATACAAAATAATGCTAGTCTGCTGTTGAAAGGAAATAGACGGAAATAAAAGCATAAGAGAGACTCCGGCTGCAGTAGAACAGCTCAAAAGGGAAGCTCACCGAGAAGTCTCGAGTTGGGGTAATCAATCTACGTGTCGGATTGGTGGCCAGATGCACCTGTCTCAAATCCTGTACAATCAAATATAGAAGTGTAGCGTGAGTACATAAAAAATATGTACCCAGTAAGTATCTAGTCTAACCTCGAAGAAGTAGTGACGAGGGGTTAACTTCGACACTCACTAGGGCCAATAGTATAATAATGTATGATTCTAAATAAGCATGATATATAGAACTAACAATAAACTCAGAACAAGAAATGACTGTACAGTTCATCCATCATATCTAAGAACCCAAAACACTTCCTTCATTTTAAACAAATGATCTCTAAAACAGTAAATTTATACCAATTATAAAAAGAGCTTCCAGTTCTATTATCAAACACAAATTCCACCGAGGACGTTCGACCCTATCCAAAAAAAAAATGTAAATTGTGCACTGCCGAGGGTCGAACGACGTGAACCATAAATGCATCTATTAACCTGCCGAGGCGAACGGCCCACTCCCATGAGAGTAGTGGAATAGTCATCACGCTCGCGGAATATACTTGCGACGCGGTTAAATATAAATATAATGTAATTTTTCTCAATTCGTTCAAAATAATAATTTACTTGAAACCTTTGAAATCTTAAAATTTTCAACTTAGTTCCATTCATTGCAAGTTAACAAATATGTTCAGATAACGGTATCCACAAAGCATGATGTAAGCCTAGAACTATCTAGACTTAACAATAGTAGCTACGTACGAACTCTCGTCACTTCGTGCTTACGTAGCCCCCTCAAATAATCATATATTAATTAAGTTAACTTATGGGGAAATTTTCCTCTTACAAGGTTAGAAAAGAGATTTACCTCGCTTCAAGGCCTACTTTCCGGTCCAAGCTTATGCCCAAACCCTCAATTTGGCGCCGAACAATCCAAAACTCAAAAATCTAGGTAGAAATCCCTCTCAAGAAGCTCCAATAATCGCCCATGAGTGAGAGAAAATGAGTAAAAATGGCTTAAGTCCCGTATTAATTGAACCTCACTACCCCAGCGATTTTTGCACCTACGGATCTGCTTCTGCGGACCAAGTTTCCGCTTCTACAAAATTGACTAGGTCGGGTGGAGTCGCTTCTGCAGACGGGCTCTCACTCATGTGATCCTGCTATTAGGCGCCAAAATGCTCCCAGGTAATCCAAAACCCAATCCAAACATATTCCCAAGTCCGAAATCGTCACACGAACCTATTGGAACCATCAAATCCTGATTCCAAGGTCGTTTACTCAAAATATTGACCGAAGTCAAACTTGGCCTTTTAAGCCAATCTTAAGGAACCAAGTGTTTTGATTTCAATCCAAACTCTGCGAAATCCCGCACCAACCATCCCCGCAAGTCATAAATCAGTAAAGCAAGTATGGGAAGTCTTATTTAGGGGAATGGGGTTCTAGAAAGAAAAACGATCGGCCGGTTCACTACATTCTCCACCTCTTAAATAAACATTCATTATCGAACGGGTCTAGATTCATACCTGATGTGCCGAATAAGTGTGGATATCTGCTCATCATGTCCTCCTCGGACTCCTAGGTTGCCTCCTCGATTGGTTGGCCCCTCCACTGAACCTTTACCGTGGAAATCCTCTGGGATCTCAATTGGCGATCCTTTCTAGCAACAATAGCAACTGGCTCCTCCTCATAACCCAAGCTCTCATCTAGCTGAATAGTACTGAAGTCTAGCACATGTGACAAGTCGAAGTGGTATCTCCGAAGCATAGACATGTGAAAAACTAAATGAACCCCTGATAGGGTGGGAGGAAAAGGTAGCTCTTAAGAAACCTCCCCAACTCGGCTCAACAACTCAAATGGGCCTATAAACCTTATGCTCAACTTGCCTTTCTTTTCAAATCTCATAATACCCTTCATTGGTAAGACTTTCAAGAGAACTTTCTCGTCGACCATAAATGATACATCACGCGCTTACTAATCTGCGTAGCTCTTTTGTCTGGATTGTACTGTGCGAAGTCGCTCCTGGATCAACTTTACCTTTTCCAAGGCATCCTTTACTAAATCAGTAGCATATAACTTAGCCTCGCCGGGATCAAACCACCCATTGGGGGAACGACACAACCGACCATATAAAGCCTCAAATGGAGCCATCTCGATGCTGGAGTGATAACTGTTGTTGTAAGCAAACTCGGTCAAAGGAAAGAACTGATTCCACTGTCCTCCAAAGTTAATCACACATGTTCTTAGCATGTCCTCCAATATCTGAACTATCCGCTATGACTGCCCGTCAGTCTGTGGATGAAATGTTGTGCTGAGCTCTACAGAGGTCCCCCAACTCACTCTGTACGGCTCTCTAAAAATGCAAAGTGAACTGAGGGCCTTTATCTAATATGATGGAAATAGGCATATCGTGCAATCGAACTATCTCACAAATATAAATCTGGGCCAACTTCTTTGAATTATAGGTAGTCGCAACCAGAATGAAGTGTGCCGACTTGGTCAACCTATCGACAATGACCCAAATTGCATCAAACTTCCGCAAGGTCCGCGATAATCCAATTACAAAGTCCATAGTAATGCGCTCCTATTTTCACTCATGTATAGTCATCTGCTGAAGTAGGCCACCTAGCCTCTGGTGCTCATACTTAACTTGCTGGCAATTTAAGCACCTAGCCACATACTCAAATATGCCTTTCATCATTCACCGCCACCAATAATGTTGTCTCAGGTCACGATACATCTTCGTAGCACCTGGATGAATAGAATACGGAGAACTGTATGCCTCCTTTAGAATCCTCTCCCTCAACCCATCGACATTAGGAATACATAGGAAACCCTGGAGTCGCAGAACACCATCATCACCAATAGATACCTTTTTCTCACCACCCTATAGTACCGTCTCTCTGAGAATGGCCAAGTGCGGATCATCAAACTGCCGAGCCTTGATCTGCCCCAATAATGGAGACTAGGAAACAACACATGCAAGAACTCAGCTGGGCTCTGAAATGTTCAACCTCACAAGTCTATTAACCAAGGACTGAATGTCCAATGTTAGTGGCCTTTCCTCTACTGAAATGAATGCCAAGCTACCCATACTCTCTGCCTTCCTGCTTAAGGCATCTGCGACCATATTTTCCTTGTCTGGATGATAATGAATAGTGCTTTCATAATCCTTTAGTAACTCAAGCCATCTACGCTGTCTCAAATTGAGATCCATTTGCTTGAAAAAATATTGTAAGTTGGGATGCTCAGTATAAACTTCACACGATACCCCATACAGATAATGCCTTCATATCTTAAGAGCATGAACAATTGCGGCCAATTCCAAATCATGAATAGGGTAATTCTTCTCATGAATCTTCAGCTTTCATGAAGCATATGCAATAATTCGCCCCTCCCGCATCAAGGCACAACCCAAGCCAATGCGTGAAGCATCACAATAAATCGTATACATCCCCGAACCAGAAGGCAACACTAGAATTGGTATTATGGTCAAATCTGTCTTGAGCTTCTAAAAGCTCGCCTCACAATCATTAGACCAATGGAATGGAGCACCATTCTGGGTCAATCTAGTCAAAGGTGCCGCAATGGATGAAAATCCTTACACAAACCGGCGATAATAACCTGCTAACCCTAGGAAACTCCTAATCTCAGTCACCGAAGTGGGACGAGGCCAACTCTGAACTGCCTCAATCTTCTTGGGCTCCACCTTAATGCCCTCTCTTAGTACAACATGACCCAAGAATGCCACAGACTCTAGCCAAAACTCATACTTGGAAAACTTAGCATATAGCTTCTATTCTCGCAATGTTTGAAGCACCACTCTCAAATGATGCTCGTACTCCCCAAGCTACGTGAGTAAATCAAGATGTCATCAATAAAGACAATAACAAAGGAATCAATATAAGGCCTAAACACTTGGTTCATCAAATCCATAAATGTCGTTGGGGCATTAGTTAAGCCGAAGGACATCACTAGAAACTCATAATGGCCATATCTAGTATGGGAGGCAGTCTTCGGGACGTCTGAGTCTCGAGTCTTCAACTGATGGTAACCCGATCTCAAGTCAATCTTAGAAAACACCTAGCACCCTATAACTGGTCAAACAAATCATCAATACATGAAAACGGGTACTTGTTCTTGATGGTAATTTTTTTCACCTGGCGGTAATCAATGCAAATCCACATAGTTCCATCTTTTTTCTTCACAAATAACACGGAAGCACCCCAAGGTGATACACTTGGTCTGACAAAACCCTTTGCCAATAACTCCTCAAGTTGATCCTTCATATCTTTCAACTCTTTTAGAGCCATATGGTATGGTGGGATAGATATAGGCAAGGTACCTGGAGCTAAATCAATGCATAAATCAATATCATGATCTGGCAGCAAGCTTGGAAGGTTAGAAGGAAATACATCGGCAAATTCCTAAACTACTGGCACAGAATCAATCATCGGAGACTATGTGGTAGTGTCCCGAACATATGCTAGATACACCAAAAACCCCTTCTCGACCAGATATCGAGCCTTCAGAAAAGAGATAAATCAACTAGATGTACTAACGAAGGAACCCTTCCACTCCAATCTCAACAACTCTAGCATCACTAAAGCAACAGTCTTGGCATGACAATCACGGATGGCGTGATATGGGGATAACCAGTCCATGCCCAGGATGACCTCAAAGTCAATCATATCAAGTAACAGAAGGTTCGCTCTAGTCTCGTAACCACAGAATGTAACCACACAGGACTAGTAGATCCGATCCACAACCATAGAATCGCCCATAGGAGTGGACACATAAACAGGAGTACCCAAAGAGTCACAAGGAATATCCAGGAAATGAGCAAACAGAGATGACACATATGAATAGGTAGACCCTAGATCAAATAATACTGAGTAATCCCTACCGCATACAAAAATAATACATGTTATCACGGTATCTGAGGCCACTACATCTGGTCCGGCCGGAAAAGCATAGAATCTAGTTGGAGCACCGGCTGGCTGGCATCCGCCTGGCTGAACAATAGTTGGCTGACCTCTCCCTGCCTATCCTCCACCTCTAGGACGGCCCCTACCTGCTTGTCCTCCGCCTTTGGGCAGTCGGACGACTAGTGCTGTAATCATAGGCTGATGACCTTGTTGTAGTGCCTTGCCCCAAAAGTTTGGGACAAAATCTCTTCATGTGACCCGGATCCCCACACTCATAACAACCTTGCGGTGCCATAGACTGTTGTCCCGAAGACCCTAATGGCCTGAATACCTACTAGAAGAACCCTGGATGACTAGTGGGCAGTATGAACTCTTTGGCATGGTACTGAAGTAGGCACTGGAAGAACCTTGATAAATTGGTGGGCGATAAGAACTCTCTGGCATAGAACTGAAATAGGGTCATGTTGGAGCACCCCAAGGAGGTGGTGGTGGTGTTGGATATATGGGCCTGCTAGGTTGACCCCTCCCAAATTGACCTCTGCCCCTAGCCGGGGAACCTCTAAACTCTCCCGAGAATCGGGTCCTCTTGTCCTGTTGCATCTACTCTCTACCCTCTGGCGGTAGCCCTCAATCATCTGAGCAATCTCTGCCACTAGTTGATAATCAGTACCCACCTCAACCTCCCTGGCCATGCTAGCCCGAATACTGGGGTGTAACCCCACAACAAGTCTCCGCACTCTCTCTGCGCTCGTAGGAAGTATCATAAGTGCATGGCGAGACAACTCAGAAAATCTTGCCTCACAATCGGCTACAGACATCTGACCCTACTCGAGCTGCTCAAACTAACACCGCAACTCTTCCCTCTGAGAGGGTGGAATATACCTGTCCAATAGAAGCCATGTAAACCGATTCCAATCCATGGGAGGAGAACCCGTTGGTCTGCCAAGAAGGTAACTGGCACCATCTACGGGCCCTACCCTCCAGCTAGAAAGCGGTAAAACCTACTCCATGGGACCCCAATATCCTTATGTTGTGCAGTCTATCCCTGTACCGATCAATGAAGTCATAGGGGTCCTCATGCCGCTCAACCCCGAAGATAGGAGGGTGTAGCCTAGTCAATCTTTCTGGTAGCATCTGCGGATCATCGTCCGCAGTTGGTCTAGGCTCAAATGCTGTTGTGGCAACTGGTTGGGCACCGCCCACGGGTAGTGTACCCGGAGTTTGATACACTGCAGCTGCGTGCCCATGACCCTGAGCAGTAGAGGTATGTGCTCCCCCTCCTGCCTGAGATGTGGCTGGGTCTTTTGGAAATAAACCAGTCTGAGTCATAGTGTCCATGAACCGTAGCATACGGCCTATGACCTTCTGAAAGCCTAGTGCTGTCATGAAATCTACCTAGGCTGGCTCTGGAAAAGGCACCTCGCCCTGCTTCTCCATGATGGGATCCTCCACTTGATCTGCTGGTGGTGCTACTGCAGTAGCTCTAGGATGCCCTCGTCCCCCCGAGTCGGTGCCCTCTGCCTCGGCCTTTAGCAATGGGGGGAGAAGCACCTCCCGGGTCTGGAACGTTCGTACGCCTCATCACCATCTGTGAGAAAATAGAAGAAGGATACTTAGTATACCATCAACTGCACAATAAGAGATGAATAAATAGTAGTTTCCTAAAATACTATAGCCTCTCGAAGATAAGTACGGACATCTCCACCGACTCGCAAGACTCTGCTAGGCATGACCATAACTTGTGAGACCTACATGAACCTAGTGCTATGATACCATGTTGTCATAGCCTAATTCCATTATAGGTCGTGATGGTGCCCAACATCATTGTTAGGCAAGCCAACTCTGATCAACTAGTGATTACCCGCTTAGATAAATTTGTAAACAATAGCTTTTTCCTTAGTTAAAAAAACGATTTAGGAGTTTGCAATTTTAACATAAATAAATGGAAGCAATTAGTACAAATCATAATCATATGAGCAAAGCAAAACCATAAGTCTACTGGTGTGTGTGTGTGTGTGTGTCAAGACCTGGTATCACAAGTATGTGGGAAATCTAGTAGAATTTATAAAACAATGTTAGCCTACTATCTGAAAGGAAATAGATAGAAAATAAAAGCATAAGAGAGACTCTGGCTGCTACAGAACAGCTCAAAAAGGCAGCTCACCAGGAAGTCTCGAGTTGGGGAAATCAATCTATGTGTCGAACTGGTGGCCAGATGCACCTGCCTCAAATCCTGTACAATCAAGTACAGAAAGTGTAGCGTGAGTACATAAAAAATATGTACCCAGTAAGTATCTAGTCTAACCTCGAAGAAGTAGTGACGAGGGGTCGACTTTGACACTCACTAGGGCCAACAATATAATAATGTGTGATTCTAAATAAGCATGATACGTAGAACTAACAATAAACTCAGAACAAGAAATGACTGTACAGTTCTTCCATCATATCTAAGAACCCAAAACACTTCCTTCATTTTAAACAAATGATCTCTAAAACAATAAATTTATACCAATTATAAAAAGGGCTTCCAATTCTATTATCACAAACAAATTCCACCAAGGACGTTCGACCCGATGCAACATAAAAATGTAAACTATGCACTACCGAGGGTCGAACGGCGTGAATCATAGATGTATCTATTAACCTGCCGAGGCGAACGACCCGCTACCATGAGAGTAATGAAATAGTCACCCTACTCGCAGAATATACTTGCGACGTAGTTAAATATAAATATAACGTAATGTTCTCAATTCTTTCAAAATAATAATTTACTTGAAATCTTGAAATTTTCAACTTAGTTCCATTCATTGCAAGTCAACAAATATGTTCAGATAACGGTATCCAGAAAATATGGTGTAAGCCTAGAACTACCCGGACATAACAAGAATAGTAGCTATGTACGTACTCTCATCAATTCGTGTTTACATAGCCCCCTCAAATAATAATATATTAATTAAGTTCACCTATGGGGAAATTTCCCTCTTACAAGGTTAGAAAAGAGACTTACCTCGCTTCAAGGCCTACTTTCCGGTCCAAGCTTATGCCCAAACCCTCTATTTGATGCCGAACAATGCAAAACTCCAAAAACTAGGTGGAAATCCCTCTCAAGAAGCTCCACTAATTGCCCAAGAGTGAGAGAAAATGAGTAAAAATGGCTTAAGTCCCGTATTAATTGAACATCACTACCCCAGCGATTTTCGCACCTGCGGATCCGCTTCTGTGGACTAGGTGTCCGCTTCTGTGGAATTGGCTGGGCTGGCTTGGGTCACTTCTACGGACGGGCTCCCGCTCTTGCGGTCTCACTTTTACGGAAAAGGAGCCGCATCTAAGGAACTTGGGCTCCTCTCCTGGGGCCGCATTTGAGAGGCATTGTCCGCACCTCCGAGCGGTCAGTCGCAGGTGCAGTTATGACAACAGCTGGAGCTTCAGCTCTTGCTCCAACTTTCAACTTGGTCCAGGCCTTGTCCAATTGATGCTCGGGGCCCCCGAGGCCCCGCCCAAACGTACCAACAAGTTTATAATCATAAAACGGACTTGCTCGAACTCTCAAAACGCCCGAAACAACGTTAACACTAAGAATCACACCTTAAAACTCATTGAATCAAACTTAAGAACTTCAAGTTCTTCAATTTACTTCCAATGCACCGAAACGTACTTATACTACTCAGAATGATACCAAATTTTGTGTGCAAGTCTTAAATAATATTACGAAGCTATTCTCGGTCTTGGAATTTCATTTGGACCTAGATATCACCAGAACCCGCTCTAAACCAAATTTAAAGAACTTTAAAGTTCTTCAAGAACCAACTTTCACTATGAGGCGCCAAAATGCTCCTGGGTCATCCAAAACTCAATCCGAACGTACACCCAAGTCCGAAATCATCATACGAACCTATTGGAACCGTCAAATCTCAATTCCGAGGTCGTTTACTCAAAATATTAACCGAAGTCAAACTTGGTCTTTAAGCCAATCTTAAGGAATCAAGTGTTTTGATTTCAACTCAAACTCTCCCAAATCCCGCACCAAATATCCCCGTAAGTTATAAATCAGTAAAAGCATATATAGAAAGTCTTATTTAGGGAATGAGGTTCTAAAAAATAAAGTGACCGATCGGGTCGTTACATTGGAACTATATAGTCCAGGCAGTTATTAGTTTTAACAGTAAACCCCAGTTATGCAACATAGGTGGTCCTCAATTAACCTGTTAAGCTGAGTAATAGGCGTGAAAGGGTTGTGAGGAGGATCGAGGTTTAGGGTCTACTATTGAGACTAAAGCTTGCCATGATTGGTGTTCTGGTAATTTATTTCCTTAAGCCCATTCAAAGTGATCCGATCTGCCCTTTATCAAAGCCAAGAAGGAGTAATATAATTTAAACTTCCTACAAGTTTCGGTAAAACTTTTTGTATCCCAATTAATAAAAGGAATTATTTTATGAAAGAAGGTAACTTCTAGTATTACGTCTTGCGATATGTCTTTTACTAAAAAAACTTTCTGGTATGCAGACTTTGTTTTGGCAAATATAAGCTCTAGGTAATCTATAACAAATACCCATTTGAACACCACTAGAATTTTTTAATCTATGTATGATTTTATGATAATATCTCGAAGATATTACTCCTTCTTTTATACAAGTTAAATATGTTTCACTATCAAATAAAGCAGTAAATTCGTAAAGAAGAGAAGTATCTTTGGCTATGTCCAGTATAAAAGAGGAAATATAATTTAAACTTCCTAAAAATCATTGAAGTTGGGTTTTATTAGTTATAATATCAGTGAATTTAGAAGCAAATTCAATACTTCTATTAATAGGAATTATCCTACCATTTTCAATGTTATGACCCAAAAATCTAATATTAGTTTGGAAAATCAACTTTTTTGGCTTACATATTACCAAACCATTCCGAATAATAATTTTTCTAAACAAATCTAAATGTTTGGAATGAATTTCAATATTTTTAGAAAACACTAAGATATCATCAATATAGACAATTATAAAGTCGGTATTGGGGATAAAAATATCATTCACAATTTTCTAAAATTTAGAATGGGCATTTTTTTAAACCAAAGGGCATTACATTCTACTTGTATTGACCCATTGGAACATTAAAAGCAGTTTTAAACCTGTCTGTGTCAGATATCTGAATTTGTCAATAACCTAATTTTAAATCAAATTTTGAAAATATTATGGCACTATGTAATCTATCCAATAAATTCTTTTTATTAGGGATGAGATTTAATCCATTTTAAAATTTTTATTAAGGGGTTTATAATTTATGACTAATCTAGGAACTCGCCATTCCTGTTCTGCATGTTTATTAACATAGAAAGCAGTACAAGATCATTCGAACTTGGAGGGTCTCATTAAACCTTTTTGTTGTAAGGAATCAATTTCCTTTTTGCACAACTCTACATATTCAGAGTTCATTTGACATGGTCGAGCCTTAGTAGGAATATTATCCTCAGAAAAGTCTTCTTCATAAGGAAGACTCATTATATGTTTCTTTCTATTCCAAAAGTAATTGCGATGGTCCCCATAAATTTGTATCAAAAATTAATTTTTAAGAAAATTAATCTTTTCTATTAGTTTAGGATTTTTCAAATCCTGGCCAATAGTAAGAGAGCAAATTTTATTTTTTAGGAAATCAATTTGTTTTATTTTTGCAGAAATATTATTCAAAATAATTTCATTCAAATATGAATTGGATGAGTTATAAACTCAAAAGTAGGTGCTAAGTAGTGTTTTGGATAGCGTGCAGCGACAAATAGCGACGAGGGCCCGTTTCACTAAGGCGAGAGACGTGCAGCGAAGTGCTCTCCTTTTTAATGTTAAGCGATAATTTACACAAAAAACTAAATATTCTATATAAAACTAAAAACTCAATAACAATAATATCTAAATAAATATATCAATTTAAGTGACAAATTATTGCTTTTAAAATAACACCCTCATTTCTAAAGATATCTATTAACTCATTATTAAAATTATCAAAAAATCATTTTCTGAAAAGTTCTCATCTGGTTTATTAAAATTCTTCACAAATTATTTTTTTTGACGGTGAACCCGGACTAAAATTTATTTGGCTTTTATACATTTAAACCATTTGAAAAATTCATTTCGGATGAAGTTGGGTAAAGAACTGAGTTAATCTTAACAATATTATCCTGCCAATTCTTATATTATCAATTCTATTATTTTCCATCTAGAGCATCTACATCACAAATTAGAAAAAATAATAGAATTAATAATATAAGAATTGGTTAGGATAATATTGTTAAGATTAACTTAGATAGTGGTGTATGACATTGTATCGAAATACCTTGCCATTAATTGTCATGGGTTATCCTTCCATTTAAGGCCGGACTGTTCTAGAAGAATTATTAATTCTTTCGTTTTTTTTCGATTATAAACTTCTAGGTTCTCATGACTTTTCTCTATTATAATAGAGGAATATGTTGGTACAGTTGATGCACTACTTTCTTCTTTTCTGGATTTCATAAAATTCATGAAGTCTTTGTATAATGAGTGTTTTGCATTAATACTTGAAGTGGATGCTATATTAGTAGCTACTAATTTTTGATTTCCAATTTGGGCGAGGATGTTACCTCTATTCTTGGGAGATGTTCTTCCCATTCCTCTACCATGTGGAGGTCTATTAAAAACTTTTGTGTAATTAAATACTGAAGTTTTTGCAAGAATTCATCTTTGGCATAATCAATAGCTCCTAGTAGTTACTAACAGCTTCTTCTTCAGATGTACCTACTCCGACATCTTTTTTCGTAATATTTGTACTGAATTCTTTGGGGATCTCAGTGTCATTATTTTCTAATTTTAATTTTTTTTATTCAAGGATATATTAGAAGTCTTTAACTTTGAGACTTCTTTCTTGAGATTATTAATCTCAATACTCAAATCATGAGCAGTGGCCAGTATCACACCTCTTTTTTCCTACCACCCTGGGAGGAACATATAAGGGAGTTTTTCCAATTTAAGTGACAATCGAAACGGGATTATTTATTGGATTTAGAGTCGCCATTTGGGATGATTTATGGTGTCCCAAGTCACCGGTTCAAATCCCGAATCGAGGAAAGATTGACTCTGTTTTACAGTCCGCAAACACAGAAATTTGGGTAAGGAATTCTGTTAACCCGGGAGAAGGTGTTAGGCATTCCCGAGTTCTGTGGTTCTAGCACGATCGCTCAACTGTTATTATTGGCCTAATTATCTGATTTTAAAACACTTTTGAACCTATGTGCATTTTTAACATTAAAACCGCTTTTATTCGTTTTTAGGAAGATTTATATGTCGTCTAAAACATGTCTTTGGACTGCGCCACATAAAATGCACCCGCAATCCGAAACACATTTTGTTGAACGTTGTCATGATTTGGATTTGGGTCACATGAAATGCACACCCGAGTTTAGGAAAGTAATATTAGTAAAATAATGCGCCCAAGGCAACTAGGCATTTGCAACTTTGCGAGGGCCATGGAAAATTCGTTAAATGGCGAGCCTCAATTTCTAAGGATAAAAAACATTAAATGAGGGCCATGGGTTTTTGGATTTTATTTGGCACGGCACTAACAACAAAAATATTTCTACTAAAAGGGAACAGATAGAGATTATACAAGCATACCAACAAAAATTGGATTTAGCATCAACGAACTACTGTCCAAAAGAAAACTTTTGCTCAGTTAAGTTTTATAATGCTACAAGTAGATAAGTCCTACTTACTCATTCTAGGTATATTGCTATGGTTATTTGAGAAAACTACATATACCGCTATGCATAATCAAATTATTGTTGCAAATGCTTTTTTTCTAGAGAATGTTACAGAAAGAGTTACTATAGTAACTGAATAGAGCAATAACAAAATGAGTTGCATTAGGTATCACAACGCATCCATGAACCATACCGTAAAAAGATGGACTTTAATTACTCTGTTTTTACCAAATTGAACCCCAAATTTTAACCACAAATATGTTGGCTGAAGACAAAGCCGCAAAGACAGAGAAAAGGAATCTGTTGCTAAACAAATGCTACTACACCTTAACAATATGGAATAACAGATTATCACATAGTGTGACTTTTGACTAGGTTATCACAAGATTCAAATGGCATTTAAATAGAGAAGTAGACTAGATAAACGGGCCAACATCATGTAAAAGACATAATCAAACAGAGGCATCAAACATATAAAAGATATTAGTTTAGATGGACCTTAATGCGTGGACTACGGATTCAATTTCAGCAACACAAATCACCTCTGTTAGAGGCGTAAAAATGTCGACCGGTCAGATCTGCAGCTGTTCCGGCGGAAAAACAACACCATGTCTCAAAACATATTTAAAGTTAAGCTAAAGATAGAAGCAACAGTAACCAAATAATTGCTGAAATTAAGATGAAGCTCGACTGAAACTGAACTTTTCAATTAACGAGAACCTCCAATGTTACACATTCGATTTGAATGCAAAATTGCTATGGCCTACAACGATGACAAGAACCTGAACCGCGTATGTCGGCGAACCTCGGACTCTGACCAAAACTGGCACCGAAAACCCCAAATGAGCACGGATTTAGACACAAACGAGCTTAGATAGTGAGCTCTGACAAACAAAAGAGACGCTATCTCTGTTCCTGTTGCGATTTCCTCCTTCAAAATGAAACTGAACGAAAGAAACTGATACATCTGGGATGTTTTCTCATTGTAGTAGCCAAATGAGTCCACCCCTCCCCTTTTGTCCGCTTGTGCCTCTGTGTGTGTGTGTTTGTGAGAGTGATAAAGGTTTTGGAGTATAGAGATGGCTAAGGCAGGAAATTGCTGGGCGTTGAGGTGAGTCGCGGCTGGGGGCATGAGAGATTTTCCTTTCCGATGAGGGGGGGAAGGTCTTGGTTTTGTTGAGAAGATGAAATCGTTGGGAAGGGTCTGTGAAGGAGATGACGCGGGAGTGGATTTTGGGTGAAGCGGCGCTGATTCCTTTTGTTTGCAGAATTTTAGGCGTCATTTTTCTTCTCCTCCTTGCTCATTGTAGGTGTTACCTATAATATAGGCCTAGGTTTTAGGTGTATTTTTGTGTATTTGCCAATTAGTCCCTAGGTCTTTTTGTGTTGAGTCCTTAGGGTCTTTTTATTTATATTTTTTTTATCCCAAATAAGAGTCTAGAAGGGTCCCTAGACTACACAATGCCTTTTAAAATAAGATAGAAATACTACACAATGCCAAGGTTAATCCTAATTAATTAAACTAAACATGAAACTATTTTTGTGTTTTCGAAATTATATAAAGATAAAAATAAGGTACTATTTTTTGTATTTTTTAAATTTATGAAAAATACATAAACTAAAATATTTTTTGTAATTTTCATTTTTCTTGTAATAAAATAGAGTAAAAGAGTCAAAATGAGTTGAAATAGCTATATTAGGCCTAAATTAAATATTTACGTGCTAAAATATAAAAAATCTTGGGGAGGGTCAAAAATCACATGTCTACAGTTGCCCCTCTTTGATTGGAAAGATGAAGTATCTTCAGACAAAGAATGACTAGACAGGTTTTTTGACCCGACCCTCATTTAAAGAGACCAAAACTAAGAGAAGGGGAATGTGACCGAGCCCTGGTATCTGAGCTGCCTACATATCCTTGGCTATTAAGGAATCAGGCTACATGTAGTTCAGAAGTGAGTGAGATGATGGAGATGGCGAGGTGGAGAGCCAGTCGAGGTGTCGTTCCGCTGAGGTTCCGGTCTGCGGTCCTGTTATTACATCAAAAATCAAAAAATCAAAAAAAACTAGTTAAGCCTGTCAACTACAAGTTACAAGATTGCTATCTATATCTTCAAACTTGATCTTGCAATTCTTGTTGCCTTGTTGACTTGTGTCTTCCATGTGAGGTTCCTTTGTTGCCGACTTGAATTGTAATGTGAGATGCTTTCCTTTTCTTCAGGTGGACACCTGATTGCTGAACTCGAATTATAATCTGAGATGATTTTCTTTTCTTCAGCTGGATACATGATTGCCAAAAACTTGAACTGTAATCCCGTGCTCTCCAGGTGGGCGCCTGACTGCTGGACTTGAATTGTATTCTCGTGCTCTCTGGGTGGAAACCTGACTGCTGAACTTGAACTGTATTCCAGTACTCTCCAGGTGGGCGCCTGATTGCTGAACTTGAAATGTATTCCCGTGCTCTCCAGGTGGGCGCCTGACTGCTGAATTTGAATTGTATTCACGTGCTCTCCAGGTGGGCGCCTGACTTCTGTTGAGCAAGTCTGATGTTCAACTCCTGTTATACCCCTAAACCATGAAAATAGGCTTCAATGCTCCGATTATCCAATCTGATTCACAATCCTTATTTAACTTGTAGTGCCCAAAGGGTTTTCACCATCAAGCCTCTCTCATTTTGTTCTTTCTCTGAACTTACTGTCGCCTTACGGTGCCCGTGAAGGTTTTCACCAATAAGACTCTCATTTTCATTATTTTTCTGCTTGGACCAGAGTGTTGCCCCTGATATGAATTACGTCTCCTTGCTTGACTTGGCATCTCTCGAAGACTGATCGGAAGGTCTTTCTTTGGACCATAACATGGGCTTTTGGATATGGTTAAAAAGAAAGGATATCAAAGGCTCAAAACAATTCACATGGGTTCAAAATTACAACTTTCGGAATCAGATTTCTTATAACAACCACAACTTCTGCCCCAATTTCTTGCTTGGGGACTTTTGGGATTTTATTTTTATGAGACCGAACCGTGAGGCTGCTTACGTATCCTTAAAAGGAATCAGGTCGAACGTAGTTCATGACATAGGAATTGCTTCATTTTTGTAATTTTCCCTCTCTTTTTTTTCTCTCTTTATTTCTCTTTTTTCGTTTCTTTTCTTTTCTTTACTCTTTTCCCATTTTTCTTTATCTTTTTCTCTTCTCTTTTTCTCTTTTCTCTCTTTTTTTCTTTTTCTTAACTATGTATCTGTATTTCTAAACTCTGCTTCTGATTCCAAAAGAGGGATATGAAAGAAAATAAATAAGGCTCAAAGGGGTAACAAAGGATAAAGTGTTTAGATAGCAGAATAAAATGCCTTCATCATTCCAATCTTCAAAGCATGCCAAACACAAACAACACAATGAAACAAACCAAAGAAATCATACATAACATCTTTTAACTGCGTCAGAATTGATAACCATATCCACATATTTGCCTTCTACATCTGTTAAATACAAAGCACCATTGGACAACACTCTCGTTGCCACGAACGGCCCCTGCCAATTTGGGGTAAACTTGCCTTTAGCTTCAACTTGATACGGCAGGATGTGTTTCAATAGTGTTTCTTTATGTTCTATCTGCCCCAGTTTCAACAATTCGGGCTTGAAGTAATCTCAAAATACCTTTACTTGTTTCCCTCAAATGTCTCTACATCTTCAACATTGTTTCATTGCTTCACGAATAAACTGACTTTTAAAACCAGGATGAGAATTACGCGTGCATGTCATGTCACTAGAGTCAACAGGAAAAGAACTATAAAAAGAAAAGAGAACTAAACGAAAATGACTAGAAATCACAGAAAACAGAAAATTGCATTAGACAGATTGTGAAAGGGTTTGGACAACAAAACAAACTAACTAAACTGGGGTTACAAACCTAGAACAAACCTAGACAACCCTAAACGGGCTACTATGACTAAACAGACTAGGCAAAATAAAAGGATAGAAGGGTTTGAGTCACAAGACAATATCCGGATTACAACCCTGAAATAACCCGGATAGCAGAAATGACAACAAAATAAACCACCAAAACTCCTCCCTGGCTGACCAAGAAAAGAGCGTCTCTCCAATCATCAAACTCAACATCTTAGCCACTGACTTCTGCATTAACAATACTAGGACCTTCATAAGTCTCCATCACATCGTTCTTAACAGATTGCCTTTGGGTTCCCTTTGCCTGCTCGTTCTTAGGATCAACCTCTGATAGCGCTGAACGTTTCGTAGCACGTGGACCTCCGAGGATCCCAGAAAAATTCTCACATTCCTTTTCAAAATAAATCATACCCACCATATACGTCTCATTATGCACAGGTGACGGACTTTGGCTAGTGTCTGCTACATATGGATTTTGTACAATAATGTCGCCTGCATCAATAAGCTTCCGAATCGCGTTCTTCAGATTCCAACACTTCTCTATGTCATGCCCCGGGGCATCTGAGCAATATACGCACCTTTGAGAAAAAACAAACTTCTTTGGAAGAGGGTTTGGCAGTTTTATCTGGATCGGCTTCAACATGTCCAATTTCCTTAGCCTCTAGAACATACTGGCATATGACTCTCCCAATGGAGTGAAGGTTTTCTTCTTCCACAACCTCTCATTCTTAAATGCTTGATTGGACCGGAAACTTGATCCAGGGGGGTTTCGGTAGGCTCGTGGGGGTGGATAGGCATTTTGTGGAGCTGGGTACTGGGAAAGTGATTTATGACTTTGGGATTTCTGTGGAGAGAAGTAGCATTGGGGAGGGTCATCTGGTGCACAAGGATATTCACGGGGACAATGTCGAGGCTGGAAGTGTTGAGCAGGAAGGCTCATTGGATCATCTTTTCTATTTCTCTTTCTTCCACCCAAGCTTACTGGGATGTTCTGAATGTCTTTTGAACAACTCATGAGTTTGCCTGACTTGATTCCCTCTTCTACTATCTCCCCTATTTTTAGTACATCATTGAAAGACTTTCCCAAGGTCGGGATTAAATGACTGAAGTAGGTGGGCCCCTGGGCTTGTAGGAAAAGCTCAACCATTTTTTCTTCACCAATCGGGGTATTGACTCGAGCAGCTTGCTCCCTCCATCTGAGCCCAAACTCCCTAAATCTTTTCTCCGGCTTCTTTTCCATTTTAGATAAGGAGGAGCGGTCTGGGGTAACGCCTGATTTGTATTGAAAGTATCGAACAAAATCTTGAGCCATGTCACCTAGTGTAGGCCATTTACCGACATCTTGACGATTATGCCATTCCAAAGCTGCTCCAGTCAAGCTCTCACTGAAATACGCCATCAACAAATCATCTTTCTCGCCAACACTTCTCATTTAACTGCAATAATCCCTCAAATGGGCTACCGGATCTCTACACGCATCATACAAGTTAAATTGTGGCACTTTAAATCCCGCGGGCAGGCGAAAGTCAGGGGACACATACAGCTCTTTGCAAGCCATGCTACCCTGGTCTCCCATTCTTTGCTTGTTCCTTATGGACTGTTCTATGCCTTTCAGCCTCCTGGGTATCCCATCTCGCCCTTCTCTTCCTGTGACTTTCTCATGTTCAGCATGAAGCTCATCCCGAGGGCTCTTCTTGTATGAGTCAGGAACCTTGTGGGCAACCTCTACGGGGTAGTATTGGTCATCATGAGCATTGAGTGGATATTCATTATTGGGATTAGTGGATATGACAGGAGGGCAATTTTGGGGAGAGGTAATTGGAGGAAGAGTGATGGAGCTACTAGGGTGGTTGGGAAAGCTATGATAAACGGGTGGATCTGGAGAGTATGGGGAATCATCCGGCACTACGATCGGAGTTTGGGTAAAGGCATCATCTAAGAAGCTAGGTGGTGGCGGAGGTGGTGCCTTCCCAGTCATCCAGGCCTGATACATGTCCGTCATGTGTTGTCCCAACATCCTTACCTCATTCAGCCAAACCAATGTCCTGTTCAACCAACTATTTTTGGGCACCGGTATCAACCAACCGAGTTTTATTGTTGTCCGCCATTGCCTTTTATGTTGTGAAGAGGAGTTACTACTTCGAGAACCACAAACCAACTACCTTTCTGCTATGAAGATATCAAAAGGAACAAAATGGGGTCATCCCGTTAACGTTAGGGCATTAACAGCTAAAATATCACATTGTGTGCAATGCACCTAGTCACAGTTATCGGTTCTTGAATGACTTCGAGGGTCATAAGATCACTTGGCATCATCCCAATTTGTCCATTTGAATCTTCTTTTTTCTTTTCTTTCCTCGCACTTCTTAGCTCGCTCATTTTCTTTCCCCTTTTTCTTTCTGATTATCGTTCTTTTCTTTCCTTTCATTTCTCACATCCCATGATTTCACCTTTTTTTTCTCTTTTTTCTCTCTTTTTTTCCCTTTTTTTCTTTTCTTTTTTCTTTTAATAAATAAAAAATAATTTGATCGAACCCTATGTAGATTGCCTACTTATCATGACGCCGCATGAATCACATCTTTGTGTAGTTCAGGAAGATCGGAAATAAAGCGAACAAACCAACATTCCTTCTCATTTTCTTCTTTTCTTTTTCTTTTTACCTTAATGACTACTCTGATGAGAAAAGAAGAACAAAAGAAGCAAGTCTTTTTTTGAATTTCCTAGACTTAATGTTCTATAACCTATTCTAAACTCAAACTTAACGGGTATGTATTTTTTCTTTCTTATCTTTTTGAAACAAACACTCTATGGGAAATTATTAAGGAAAAAACCCTAAAAGAGAAAAATATTTTTTTTGATTCTTTTTTTAGGGAGAAAATCTAAACAATAAACCAAAAGAAAAATATTTTGAATTTTCATTTGATATCCCTGAAGAAAGATTTCGAAACGAGAAATGAACAAGATAATGTTTTTTAATTTCATATTTTGATTACCTAAAGAAGAATTACTAAGGATAAACCATAGATAAAATATATTTTTTTTCCTTTTATGTACATGTCCTAAAGTTCTAGTAAAAATAGAAAGAATTTTTTTTTGTTTTATTAATTTCCGAAAGAAGAACCTCAAAGGGAAATCTTTTTAGCTTTTGGAATTAATATCTTAAATAAAACATGTAAAGAAATATCAAAAGAGAAAAATCGCATTTTTGTTTTTGAGTTTTTAGTCCTAGTATCCTAAGGGATATATAAAAGCAATTTTTTCAAGTTTTTGTGTTCTAAATATTAATTTCCTGAGGAAAAAACACCTCAAAATTTCTTTTTTTTTTTTTTTAATTTTAAGGAGTAGTATTTCTAAAGAAAATTCTAATGGAAATATAAAAACGCATAATATCTTTTTTTTGGATTTTTGATTTATAACACAACTTTTTCCAATACAAAATAGGAAATACAAAAACAAAATACCCAACATTAATGTATAAAACTGGAAGATAAAAGACGACATAAAAAAGAACAACAGACTCAAAACATAATAACTAAAAAAAAATCTCCTTAAGCAAACCCCTAGTTGGATGGTCCTAAGGCGTCTGTCATGCCCAAACTCCGATAAGTAGATCCACACCTGTATGAGAAAACTGAAACCAACACTATGTGAGACAATAACATTCCTTACTAGACACATACCAGACATGATTGAAGCTATTTCTGCAAAATTAACCTATGCGGCTAAAAGTGGATAAAATGCAAGATTTGGCTAAGACCCCGCGAAGCCAAGAAACTAAGACTTACTAGGAAGACCAGACCCTATGTGGGTTGCCTACGTATCATACCCTGAAAGACGAGAATCAGGTATGCGTAGTTCGGGCAAATTGGATACGGGCGAGAATTAAAAAAAAAACTAATTTAGAGAAAAAAATGTTTTTGTCTCTTTTTTTTTTGGAAAAATGATGAAACATGTAAACTCTTTTTGGATTTTCTTTTCCCATTTTTTTTGATTTTTTGATTTTCGGAAAATGATGAAAAAGTGCAAAATCTTTTTTTTTTTTTTGAATTTTCATTTTTTTTATCTTTTCTTAACAAAATATGAAAGAAAACATAACTGGGCCCTACTTGTTTTATTTTTCACACTTCACCCTCTTTTTTTCTCTTTTTTGCTTTTTCATTTGCCCTCAACTATCATTAGTCCGCCAAATAACCCTTTTACCCTTGAATAAATGCAACATGTAGCACGTAGGATGCATCAAGATGGTTTGTTATTTTGGTGCACATGTCCTAGACGGATCCAACCCTTGTGTTGAGTCCCCTAAGTCAAGTGCACATGATGCAAACAAACGTTCTTACTAGGGATATGGCGTAAGGATGAGTTATTCTAGGTTTAAAAACCTGATTTTATTTGTTCTAGACCTGGCTTATCAGAGTGAAAAGCTCGAGCCGAGGGGGGCAGCGTACTGGGTATACAGAAGCTTCACCGTCTTTTCAACTTGTCCGAACCTCGTTCTAAAATTTGGGATATGAATCTAACAGAAGAGAAGTCACACGAAGTGTGCACTTCTCCATGATTTAGAAGACTCAGAGAGAGGAAGGGTTTCGTAGCAGTTTATCTACAGTTCACAGAATATCAAAGCGGTAAAGCAACATTTAGCACATTAGGCCCAAACATGTAACAAAATCAGATAATAAATGAAGCCAACTATAACAATTCATCTAAGCTCGAATTCTGAACACTGAACTAGAGATTCTGGGTTCTGTTCCCCAGCAGAGTCGCCAAAGCTGTCACACCTCCTTTTTTCTACCACCCTGGGAGGGACATATAAGGGAGTTTTTCCAATTTAAGTGACAATCGAAACGAGATTATTTATTGGGTTCAGATTCGCCACTTGGGATGATTTATGGTGTCCCAAGTCACCGGTTCAAATCTCGAATAGAGGAAAGATTGACTCTGTTTTATAGTCTGCGAACACAGAAATCCGGGTAAGGAATTCTGTTAACCCGGGAGAAGGTGTTAGGCATTCCCGAGTTTCGTGGTTCTAGCACGGTCTCAACTGTTATTATTGGCCTAATTATCTGATTTTAAAACACTTTTGAATCTATGTGCATTTTTAACTTTAAAACCGCTTTTATTCGTTTTTAGGAAGATTTTAACTTCGTCTAAAACATGTCTTTGGACCGCGCCACATGAAATGCACCCGCAATACGAAACACATTTTGTTCAACATTGTCACGATTTGAATTTGGGTCACATAAAATGCACTCTCGAGTTTAGGAAAGTAATATTATTAAAATAACGCACCCAAGGCAACTACACATTTGCAATTTTGCGAGGGCCATGGAAAATACGCTAAATGGCGCGCCTAGATTTCTAAGGATAAAAAACATTAAATGAGGGCCATGGATTTTCGAATTTTATTTAGCACGGCACTAACAACAAAAGTATTTCTACTAAAAGGGAATAGATAGAGATTATACAAGCATACCAACAAAAATTGGATTTGGCATTAACGAATTACTGTCCAAAAGAAAACTTTCGCTCGCTTAAGTTTTATAATGCTACAAGTAGATAAGTCCTACCTATTCATTCTAGGTATATTGCTATGGCTATTTGAGAAAACTACATATACCGCTATGCATAATCAAATTATTGTTGCAAATGCTTTTTCTCTAGAGAATGTTACAGAAAGAGTTACTATAGTAACTGAATAGAGCAATAACAAAATGAGTTGCATTAGGTATCACAACGCATCCATGAACCATACCGTAAAAAGATGGACTCTAATTACTCTGTTTTTACCAAATTGAACCCCAAATTTTAACCACAAATATGTTGACTGAAGACAAAGCCGCAAAGACAGAGAAAAGGAATCTGTTGCCAAACAAATGCTACTACACCTTAAGGTACTATTTTTTGTATTTTTTAAATTTATGAAAAATACATAAACTAAAATATTTTTTGTAATTTTCGTTTTTCTTGTAATAAAATAGAGTAAAAGAGTCAAAATGAGTTGAAATAGCTATATTAGGCCTAAATTAAATATTTATGTGCTAAAATATAAAAAATCTTGGAGAGGGTAAAAAATCACATGTCTACAGCCAGTCTATCAGGCTAAGAATTTTGTCTAATAATTTTCCTAATATCGGACATAGTATAAGGTCATTTTTAGAAGGAATTTCTTCTATCTCTGTTCCAATTTTTGAGCTTGTAGAAAACTAATCAATAATCTGGGATCTTAATTCATGGTCTTTAATAACCCTTAATAGTTCCAGAATACTTTCATTGGTTAAGACATTGATATTCATGTCTTTAAATTGGAAATAAATATTATAAAGATCATCCTCAGTGTTATAACACCGTTTCGAGCATTGTCCCTCATCATAGGGTTCTTGCTCATCTTTAGAAGATAGAATATAATTCTCTTCTTGAAGGACTTCTTCATCAGTAGATGAATCATCTCAATCACCATGATCAGAATTTTCTGGAGAGGAATTTAAAAGAATCTTATATAAAGAATCGTTAATCTTGTCATCTAAGTCAAATTCTTCGATCTTATTCTTGACTTTACAATTCTAATAATAATAAATAAATAAATATATTGAGTTGGATACCAGGAAATGAAGTGAAGAATCCATGGTGCTCTGCCCGATCAGAATGTGCCACTTTTCACGAATGTCAGAAAGCTTCAATATGGTGCAAGATCTTAATCCTCTCGAACCATCTAAACAAGCTGACATAGCAGAAACATAATATAATGAAACACTACATTAAAGTACCAAAGTGCCTAACGTCACCCTTCCTTTTTCCTGAGAGCATAGGAAGTTTTTTCAATTAAAGTGATATTAATCTAAATAGGATTATTTATTTAATTCAGAGTCGCCACTTGGAATACTTTATGGTGTCCAAGTCAACGATTTATTTTAAATCCCAAATCGAGGAAATTTGACTCTGTTTTAAAGTCTGCGAAATCAGAAGACCAGGTAAGGAATTCTGTTAACCTGGGAGAAGGTGTAAGGCACTCCCGAATTCCGTGGTTTTAACACGATCGCTCAACTATTAATAATTGGCCTAATTATCTGCTTTATTACATATTTGAAACCTATTGTGCATTTTTACCTTCTAACCGCTTTTAGTGTTTATGGAATTTGTTTGAACAAGTCGAGATATCGCACACTCGTTTGTTTTTGTACACGTTGTGAATTGCGCCACGTGAACGCACCCACGATTTACAACATATTTATTTTATTATTATTTGAAGATGGTCGAGTCACGTGAAACGCACACTCGATTTGGGGATTACATATCGTGACCATACAACGGGAATCGTACCCATAGTCACGATAATTTATTATTAATCACACCTAAAGCAAACTACGACGTTCGTTAATTATTTTTCCTAAAATTTAGGGTTATATGAAGGTCCAAAGTTGCGAAATTTATTGGGGGGAAATGTACAACAGTTATAGAAAAGTACGTTCGCTACATGTATGTGAGAAAAATTGGGCCGGCACATGGATAGATATGGACGCCTTTGTTTTCCTTTTGGGCTTCTGGCAACACTTAACTTACGATCATTACACTCAATCATGTCCCATTATTGTAACAAGCTATAATCTAAAAAGGCAATTCCTATATCACAGTATAAGTTCAACGAATTAATCTATCTTCCATATTCACAAACTAATATATTTAAACTTTTGTAATTGTTTTTGCATTTCAACTAACAAATATAAAGAAGAAATCAAATCATGAACATGTAAAGCATTTCCTAACAAATATGCAGGGTATCCCAAAACATAAAATGAAAAGAGGGCAATATTTCAAACCAGAGAGTAAATCAGAACATACAAAACCATATTAATGTGGCCACATTTATTCAAGATTGACACGAGCTAGTACAAGATGAAGCAAAATGAAGATTCAAATCAAAAAAATTTAAACCAACGGACCTTAGTTAAGCAGGGAGTGATTTTAATACTCGATGGACCATGGACAAGACATTAACCGAAGCTCCTGTAGACTCGATTGACCTTGTTCGACCATGGATTTCAGCTGTGTTTTAGCTGATTTTTGTGGCTAGTTTGGGGTTGGTTTTGGGGTAGTTTTAGGCAGATTTTGGAGGTGCTTTGGATGGTGTTTTACACTCAGCGTTTTTGCCGGAAATTTGGTTGTCTTGATGTTGTTTTGCTGCTGATTTTCGCTAGGTAATTAGGGCTGTTTTCAGCTCATGGTTGCTGGGTTTGGGGACTGTTTTTCAGCTCGTTTTTTTGGCTGAGGAGGGCACATTTTTGGACTGCTTTTGCTGGGTTTTTGAGCTGGCTTTTATGGCATTTTATGGTAAAAAACATGGGCTTTATAAGTGGTTTAAGGAAGGTTTTTTGGGGCTAGAAAGCTTATGGTTTTAATGGAGTTTCAGGGTGATTTTAGGGAGGTTCTGGGGCTGTTCTAGGGCGGCATTTTCAGGAGCGTTTGGGGAGGTTTCGGGGCTGGGATTTGGGGGTGTCTTGGAGCTGATTTTCGCAGCTATTTTCCGGTCTTTGGTGGTAGTTTAATGGAGGTTTTATGGATGAACTTTCATGGCTGTTTGGGGATGATCTTGAAGGGAGCTATATATGAGGAAAATGAAGTTTTTGGGTGATAAATCATGGTGAAGAAGAAGAGAAGGCAGCCCTTGGGAAGAAGACCATTTGTTTGAGCAAATAAATGCTAAACCAATTAATGATAAGTTAAAAGAGCGAATCTTAGTTGAACTTAATAAACTTTAGACTGAATAAAATAAAGCTCTTGTATAACGAGTATAGTTCAGAAGCATTAAACAGTGAACTTAATATGCTATGATTGACAATACATGCAATAGCATAAATGTATAGTAAATGTAAGAAGCGACAAGGATTATAATGGGAAAGGAACTTTCACCCAATGATTATATGATTGGAATAATCCTTTTCTCTAACGACGACATGGAAAAATGAGAGGTCAGAATGTATATGGGATCTCGAGATTTATGGATGAAGATTGAACAACGTGAGCTTGAATAAATGAATAAGACAACTCTTACATATATTCTTCTTTCAACTTTTACAATATGTTCTAGTTCAAAAAAGGCAGATCCCTTTTTTGTTTCCTATCTCTTCCTATTTGTAAGGGATATTCCCCAAAAACCCTAAAAGATACAACATAAAGAATATCCAAAGGAATATTTTTTATGTTCACTTCCGAACTTAAGTTACTGTTACTATCCTGTCTCTCCTGCCCACTTCTGACGTCGGCCTTTATGAGGACGACCTTCAGTCGTCGTATCGTGGTCGACCCCGTCCTTTGTCTTACTTATCTGTTATCGTGGTTACCAAATTTGGATCTACAAAGTTAGTCCCTCCGCTTGTTGAGGTCGTAGCCATGTACGTCCTAGATAAGCGGACATCATGCGTTTTTGTCGTGGGAGAATTTGGCTATTAAATTGTGCCGGGTCGACCAAGATTTGAGAGAACGACACAACCAGCGGAAGTCATGATCGGTATGGTTAACATGATGTGACATCACTGCCACGTGCGTCATCATTACGCATCTGTCCGAGACAGCGTGTGCGTGCTTGTCGCTTTGGTTTTAGTGCCATTGGTAATCCTTCGCTTTGATTCTCGCACCATCCAACCCTTTAAATATATGAGGGTTTCATTTTTTTAGAAGTTTCTGCCATTTCCCTCCTTGCATGTACATTATCTTCCTTTGATCCTTCCTACCAGTTCTTGTTATCAGCTTTATTTCTACGGTTCTGTTTTCTCACCTTCCTATTTAATCATCATCTCTTTCTTTAGATTTAATACCACACCTTTTGTTGTCGAGATGTCTCGAACCCTTCGCATATATGATGAAGTTTCCGATGCCATTCCTGTCCCCTCCTTCCGTTGGTGAGGATCTCGTGGCTGAAGATGGCAAGAGTTTTCCTACCGTAGAAGACATACTTCCCAGAAACCCCTCATCCAAAAGCGATTTCCACAAGGAACCCACTCCTTCTCCCGTTCTGGTGATCTCTAAAATCGGGTCGTCTCATATAGGTGAACTCCATCTACATACCATATTCCTTCTCACGTCGAGATGGTTCCAGCAGGGGGCGACATCTGCAGGTCCATAGCCTGGGTACTGTGCTTTTTATGTTTATCCTTTCGTAATTGGTTATACTCTCCCTCTTCTTCTTTTGGCGAAGGAGTTCTATCGGTTTTACAATGTCTGCCCAGCTGTCTCCGTATTTGTATAAAGCTTTTCTGATGCTGACAAAGTATGCGGAGTTTGCTGGTTGTGAGGTCGACATCCGCTACCTATTACATTTATTTCACCAAGCTTTCATAGAGGTACTACAATATACCTACGACATCGCGGGACCAGGGCTGATAGTTGGAATGGACAAAAGGGCGAGCCGAAAGTTTTGGCACAAGTACTTTTTATCAAGATGGAGCACTTAGTGTCGGACCCTGCTGGATTTCCTGGGCAGTGGAATCATAATCGTAGGTGTTGATGACATACGCTTGTTATCTTCTTTCATCTCTTTAAATATTTATTTATCTGTGATTTATCTGTGTAGCTGAGAGGCGTGCCCCCTTTCCCGTCATCAGTATTGAGAATTGGGTGGCTCGCGTGTTACCTCGCATGGTGGGGATCCGAGATTGGGCATTTTTCTACAGACGCTTTGGATCGAAGGTTCCGTCCATTAAGTGTTACTTTTGTGTCGACCTTCAGTTGCTTGCCGTTGTTTATTAATACGACCTCTTTGTGGTGACAGGTTGACGAACTTCCAAAAAGAAAGTCCCAGTGTCGGCATTTCGCTAGGCCATTGCATCGGCAGGGATGCAATTTACTTTGGCTGAGTCCGCCCGAGAAGGTTGCACTCAAACCTTGTCAACAAAGAACGCCTCTCCTCGGGATGTTCTGTACGAGACGAGATCTCTTCCCGGCCTGTGTACCACATCGTAGATGAGTCCTTTAACGGGGTGGAGTCGCCATCGAGAAAGAGAAGAAGGGCGGAGCTCGGGAAAGCCGTTGCCACCAGTGCTAAAAAAAGAAGAAGGTCGTTGCTTCAAGAATGGCGTCCTCGCCTATGCTAGATGCAGGGGCTGTTTTTATGGCGGATGCTATTACGGCGGGGAGGACCCCTCGGACCGAAGGGGCATGTCAAGGCGGGGAACCTGCACGGGCTGCTGAAGGTGGCGTGTCGTTGGCTGACGGAGGGGATGGGTGGTGCTCGCAAAGGACAATGGTTCAGGCTCGGACATTGATCCCGAAGAGGTATGGGCCTTTCTAGAGAGAAATACCTATGTGGAAGTGAGGACAGAGGGTCCTAACCGACACGTGATCATTCCCATGGGTTACGATCTTTTGGCGAACGCTGAGTAGGCAGTGTCATCCTTTGCCGCCTTGTGCGCTGCTTCTGAAAATGCGGTGCTTCAGGCGATGAGTGATGTAGAGCTATCGTGGAGTATATCTGGCATGGCTTTGCGGGTAAGTGTTTTTCTTTTCCTGTTAGGATTTGCTTCACATACATAACCTGCTTATGCTGATTTTCTTTCCTCTACATGTCAGACTCTGATTATGGAGATCGAGCGGGACTAGAGGAATGAACAGAGGATGATTATTTTTAAGAAGGTTGCCTCCAAGTACAAAGAGTACCGCACCAAGCACCGTGCATTGGCCGACGTCTTCACTCAAGATAGTGATTTTCAGCTATTTCACGACGGGCTTAAGTAGAAGGAGGAAGAGTTGGTGCAGAAAATCGAAGAGCTAAAGGAGCGGCATGATGAGTTGATGAAGGCCATAGGTCGATGCAGTGAGCTTGAGGTGGCTCTTAAGGCCAAGTATGATGAGCTCGAGGTGAGCAAGGGGGTGATGGTTGAGAATGCTGATCTTCAGGCGCAGGTGGCCTCTTTGACTGCTCAGCTTGGGTGAAGAGAAACTGAGGGTGTTGATCTGAGGGGTGAGTTGAGCGTTAAAGGTGATGAATTGGCTCGTGCTAAAAAATGTAGGGTAGTTATCGTATCTAAAGCAAAAGCCTTGGATGATGCCCTTCGTGTTTGTAGGTCTAAGCGGGATAATGAGGTGGAGACGTCGGTGCTCAAGGTAGCGAGATTAGAAGAGTGGATCCAAGATCTAGATGCGGAGTTGTTCGAATTTAACGAACATGTTGTTGCTTTGAATGCAGAGGAAGTGCGACGTCAGTCACAGCCGTCCATGTCTCATACTTCTATTGTTCTCGTCATGTCGTGGGAGTTGTATGAGATGTGGGTTCATGCCGAGGCTCATTTGATGTGTACAAGTCCTTGAAGGCTGACGGGAAGGGTTTTGAGGCAGTAGTCAAGGGTGTTCATGTTAAAGCACGTGCAGCCCATGAAGCTTGTGGTTATGATCCTGGTATGCTTGGCGGGGACGATATCAATGATGATGCAGACAGGATCGCCTTCGATTCTTGGTATAACGAGGAGTGTGCCCCAGGGATGATGCGGCGTAAGGCTATTGTATTTATTTTGTTTTGCATTGCTATTTTTGTGACGGAGTCTTTTGGCCCTTTTGCAAAAAGTTTTGTAATATAACAGTTGTAATAGAATGATTACCTTTTTGTTGTGTATCTCCGAATTGTTATTTTTGTTTGCCGTGAGGTGATGTCCTTGGCTTTTCGGACGCTTGTGTGTAATGTTTCGGCGTAGTCGGACGCATATCTTAAAGTGACTCGAGCAAGGCTGTGTAAAGTAATTTGAGCGAGGTCGAATGTTTAGTAATTCGAGCGAGGTCGAATGTTACGTAATTCGAGTGAGGTTTAATGTTAAGTAATTCGAGTTAGGTCGAATGTTAAGTAATTCGTGCGAGGTTGAATGTTCAATAATTCGAGCGAGGTCGAATGTTAAGTGATTTGAGCAAGGTCGTATGTTGGATGCAAAAACGATGGAGAGTCAAATGTTACTTTATTTCACTCATTGGAGAATAACTTGGTGGAGAGTACAAAATGCTGCTTTATTTCATTCACTGGAGTACTATACATGTTTGTTTCATACATATATTGGAGAAGTTTCCATGTATCTAGTCCCTTCATCGTTCAGCCTGGAGAAGCTATTGGCAGGCGGGGTGATGAATTATACTTTGAACTTCGAGACGTCCCCTTCATCGCCTCATTAACACCCCCCCCCCCCGAGAAAACTCAATTAGGACAAAACCCGAGTGAGGGAAAAAGAGTACGACTTGAGGGGCGTCCTTTTTCAGAAGTTGAAGTATTTGTGGTGGGCGACATTCCAATTATTTTGTAGTAGTTTCCCTTCCATTGTTTCTAATTAGAAAAATGCTCCTTTGCTTGTTGTTGCTGTGATTTTGTATGGCCCGTCCCAATTGGTTCCTACTTTGCCTTCTTTCGGGTCTTTGCTCGCTTGTGTTTTGACCTTGAGAACATAGTCTCCGACTTTGAGTGGTCGTATTTTGGCCTTTTTGTTGTAGTACCTTTGTGTTTGTTGTTTTTGGGCTACCATTCTTACGTAAGCCATGTCTCTTTGTTATTTTGCCTCGTCGAGGTCTTGCTTTTTGTTCTCATCGTTGTCTTGTCCGTTTTTATTGGAGTATCTCAGGCTAGGCTCTCCGACCTCAACAGGTATCATGGTGTCGGTCCCATCGAGTAGTGAATATGGAGTTTCACCTGTGCTTATTTTCGGCGTGGTGCTGTAAGCCCATAGTACCTCTGGTAGCAACTCCGGCCATAATCCTTTGGCGTTCTCGAGCTTTTTCTTTAAGATATTTAATATTTTATTGTTTGAGGATTTACCGTGACCGTTGCCAGCAAGATGATATGGCGTGGAGATTATTCGCTTGATGCACCATTTTTCGAAGAACTCGGTGGTCTTTTTCCCGGTGAATTGGGGCCCATTATTGCAGCTGATTTCTTTGGGGATGCCGAAGTGGCATATGATGTTCCTCCATATGAATGTGATGACTTCTCGTTCGTGTATTTGGGTGAACACACATGCTTCCACCCATTTGGAAAAGTAATCAGTTAAAACCAAAAGAAAACGTATCTTACCTCTCCCCGCTAGGAGGGTTCCGACGATGTCTGTCGCGCCCCCTTTTTCCTTCCATGAAAATAGGGTTCATGACATTTTGGGTATGAGACAACTCTTTCCTTTTGGAAAAAAGGGTTTTCATTCTTGAAGAGTTGCCACCTAACGATTTTAAGGTGCGTTAGGGTACCTATGAGGTTCATCTACAACTACGTTTGGTAACCAGAGATAGGGTAAGAGCTGGAAATTATCCCAAGGGGAAGGTGTTAGGCACCCCTCAGGATCCACTAGTTTGGTTCCCGATCAGACAGTTTTTGTGAATTTGTGCAATTAGCAGGTAAACAAGTAAGGCTCAAATAATAGGGGATTTAAGTTTAAATGCACAAGCGTTTGAAAACAATTATTGAAAGGTGAAATTTTGAAAAGAGTTATAATCTAAAGCATGCTTATGAATGTAAAAGGGGGATGTCCTAGGTTTGTTTGTAATATGAATCACATCAATAAAATACCCGGTATGACACTCATCAAAAGAGGGGCTACACCTGGTATTAGCGCATCGGTCATCATATCCATATCTACCCTTTCCCACCCGTGAAGGTAATTAAAGCGAGGGTTGGTCTCGAACCCTATTGCATGTTGTTACCCGTCCCTTCCTATCAGTCCCAGAGGAATTTGGGACTCCTATCCTATAATAAGGAGGTTCTAGGCATTTAAAGGTAAAATACTAAGGCGACATACAAAATAAGTAGGACTGCATTTAAAGGGAAAAACATAGAAAACAAGCAGAAGGCTCAGATATGCCTCCACAAATAGTGCACATAGACAGCATTACTCATACACAATTAAAGTCTGAATTTAAATCCTATGCATGGTGTTTAATTGGTTACATCAGAACCGGATTTATTACATGACTCATAAAAGAAGTCCGAATCAGCTTTACCTACTGATTTTAATAGTTGACAATTAAACAAAAGGGAATTCTAGTTTTATTTAAGTTATTACCTAAGGCTCGCCTAGGCGTAAAGCAAGATGCAGTAGTTTTCAGGATTATTAAAAGACGGTTTAGAGCTTATTATTGTTACCTAAAACATGCGGTTCTAGTTGCAGAAATTGTTGCCAATTTTATTCAGAAAAACATCACAATGTGAAAATTATTACTCCACTACCTTTTCATGAATTAGTAATTAACTAGCCGTTTTAAACATATTCAAACAGGATCCTAGGACATGATATCTAATATGCACATGCAAATGCCAGGGTTGTTGAAAAACAGAGTCCCTAAGGCATGATTTCTAAATGTACACAAGAGTTGCAGAATTGTTGAAATACAACTTCATAAGTAATAGTTTTTTATGCCAATGTTGTTATTTGTCCAAGGAGCAGGATTTCTAAGTGATAGACATAAAGCACAGATTAATGAATGAGGTGCTGAAGCAAGAAACATAAGTCCTAAGAACATGATTTCTAATGCATGTATGAATCCTAAACATGGATTCTATTGCACAATTAGGAATATAAACCTAATGACAGGTTTTCTACCGTCAACAAATTATAGCATGCATATTTCCCTATCCCTTTTCACTAGCCACCCCAATACTTGTTTACAAATTATTACAGACCATGTGATTGAATTACATGAGAAACACAGAATAAGAAGTTACTACTATAGGAAGTCTGATTCTGACTTCCTCTCTGAGTTATGTAATAAACCACCTCAAATGCCCATATTGTTCCATAGCCTTTCTCATATCTGGGTGCGTCAGAGTTCCCTAAGGACCTCAAGGGATCCCGGACAGTGCTCACACCCAGATTTCATAACCAAACAGAGTAAGTGCAGTGTGGAAGGGCCAACTCTTATGTGTCCATGTTCAGAAGGAGCTCTAGGGTCCCAAGGCAAGGCTTACACAAAAGGGGAAGTACCTAGTAGTCTAAGAGTGCATGTGAGACTGCTTGACATAGACTCAAAGGAGTTGAGTTGGAGACCAGTTTTGAAAACATCATGTTTGAAACAAGATTGTAAAACAACAGAAGAGTTGCATTAGTGAAAACAGTTTTTGGAGGGGAAAAGGGATAGGAGCAACAACAACATACAGAGAACAAGTTCAGAGAGTAGTACAGCTTCAACAATTACAAGCAGCAGGAGTAGGGGTTGGGGACATAGAGGACAATTATGGAACTAAAGGTAACAAGGAAAGGTTTAGCACAATTATGGAAGTAATCACCATCAGAATTAATTAATACAAGTACTTTCCCTTAATCAAGGAATTACAGCTCAAACGGATATTAACAAGGATAATTAAGGAAAGAAAATCAGTTTGAGAAAGATTGATTTTTACCATATAAGGGGTAGTAAAGTATAGGTGTTGATACCCAATTTTTTCTCTATGTATTTTTCATATACAAAATACTTTCTAAATAATATATGTACGCATATATAAGCATGCCCAAGTGTTTTAGTATTTTTTTCTCAATTTTTAAAGATTTTTAAAATCAATTTATTGCTCATTTCAGTAGTATAAAAACCAATAATTATTCCTAAAATTATCATTTTGGTGGATAATTTATTTTATTTCCCATATTTATACCAAAATATAGTTAAGGTAATATTTTTTTTTACAAATTTATTTGGTATTTTAAAGCTAAATTGCATATAATTGCAATTCTATCTTACTTTAAGATTTAATAGCATTTTTATAATTATAAAATTGATTCCAACATTTTTAAAACAATATTTATATATTATTAGTTGATCTAGTACTCTTAATTTACTTTCAAAATCATTTTACTATTTTTATAAAATTAAAAAGGAAAAACTGGCTATTTAAAACCTGACCCATTTTTATTTCAATCATAGCCAAATTTTTTTTTGGTAATCCCCTAGGCAAGCGCCCAGGGCTAATTTTTATATATAACAAAATCAAAATCATACAATACAAAGGGTACAATCTCAGGAGGTCTTGCAATAAATCATAGCCAAATTGACCCCCCCCTAATTAACCCAATTTTAAAACCCAATTGGACCGGCCCAATTCTAATCTAACCCGACCCCCGACCTAACAAATTAACCCGCCTGGCCCTTTCTTCCAATTCAGGTCATTGATTATTTAGATCAACGGCCACGATTACCCCTTACCTTTTTTTAATCACTAACCCTACCCTAATCCCCTCATTTCCATCTCTCAGTCGCCTTTGAATACTCTCCCTCTCTCAAACTCTCTCGAAGGTTCCTGAAACCCTAGCCTCTCTCACCCCTCTTCAACGACAATCTCACCAGAACCCATGGCTTCTCAGGTCATGGATGGCCTGCACTCACCCTCCTCCACCATTAAACCCTGGATGTTCGAAGTTTCGAGGTCCGACCTCGATGGTGTCCTTTCAGATCTCTACAGATCCAAGGTTCTATGGCCTCTCCGGCTTGGCTCCGGCATATTCAAGCATCAGAAGCCTATTTCTGACCTCTCTGACTCAAGATCGGACCTTCTTCCAAGCCTTTCTCATTTCTAGGGTTTCTCTGAATCCCTAAGCTATTCGAGGTTTTTTCTGGTTGTTTTCTTATATCTATGCTATGTTTGTGCTTTACTTGAGTTCTTAAACGTTTTCAGTAATTTTCTTTCAAAATTACTTCTCTTCGATTTAGGGTCTTTGAAAGGTTTTAAAATATTTTCTGACTCCCCTTCTTCTTCTCTTTGTGTGAATCTGTCTATGCTATGTTTTTATGTTCTCTTTTATACCTCGCATGTCCTTCTCCTGTATTCTTATGTTTGCATTATTTTGCATATCCTTCTATTGTGCTCCGTTCTTTCTTCTACTGGTTTGTATATCATGCTCTCACATATTTATCTTATGTGTTCATTTACCCCTATGTTCCTTTCTGTATTTTCTACTAAGCTTTTAGGTCTTTAGTTGCCTTCTTCTGGATTTTGTTTGAGTTCTTTGTTAAACATGTTTCCTCTATTGTTCTCTTAAGTGCTATACTATCTCGTTTCTCTTCTGAAACTTGTTTAAGTTCCAAGATTTCTTAAAACGTGTTCTTATGCTTCAAATCAGTTCTTCATTCTATTTGCCTTAAACTGCTATTTTATTTTTTATTTTTCACATGAATCCCTGAAAGAGACCTCTGAGCCTGTTTCAGTTATTTGTCTTCTCTTCTCTGTATCTGACTCGAGTTGAAAACGCTGGGATTTGGGGGGTTTTTGGCGAGACTGATCTTGTGTTTTGGACTAGGGTTCTATTTGGGACCCTGGACACTCTCAAACTCATTTTGAGTCTATGTACTGGATTTGAGCCTCTTTGTTATGACCTGAAACTCTTCTATACTAGGATTTTTCGCATGATAGTTCTTTTTTGTTTGATATGTCTGTATGCTTTATATATGAGGAATTTTGCCTTCAAAAGGTTTTGTTAACTTTTGATTGATTCGGAATTTCTCTTAATAAGGTTTCATTGATTGTTACTAATTTTCCTTAAGTAAAACCCTTTCCTCATTTTTCCTGACTTGGTTCATTCGAATAAAGCCTGCAATTTTGATTTTACTGGTTGTTGAGTGATCGCCTTTCCTTATTTGCAAAAACTATGTACCACTAGACTTTAGCCTTAAATAACTTCTGTGTATTTACCTTTCTTGTGCTACTTTGGAAAAGATTTTGATCAAATTCTTTCCTTAATTATCTAGCCCGTTTGAAATCAGAATCCCTTAATTGAAGGGAGAGCTTATGTGATTGCTTTCGAAACTATTTTCTTACCTTTTCTTACTTGCTTTCTACACTATAAAAGGCACGACCCTTCTGCACTTTTACACACTTCCAATTCAATACTCTTTAAGACCTTGAGTTCAATACTCTGAAAACACTTATTGAATACTTTCAACTTCAATACTCCTACATTCTCAATTCAACACTCTACTCTCTTTTGAAATCTTCTAGCTGTGTGTTTGCAATTTGGCTTTATTAGTGCTCTTCTCTTCTTATTTCCCTGAAACTGATATGTTCTAATTTAACTTTCAGCTTCATCCCTATGTGTTTGCTTTACAGTTTCAACAATCTTGTCTACTTTGCTGTTCATGTTCTGTATTGAATATGTTGTCTCTTTGCATCTGTTACTGTGTGAATTCCCATACCCTTATTCCCTTCTATGTGTTTGAGTTAAAGTTCAAAGCATGGCAACATCCAAACTGTTGCTCCTGTCTGGACTTGATCCTTTAATGGATCCAAACTCCCAAACAATATGGCTAACAGGCTGGTTGGGGTATGCCAGCACTTCCAATTGCTGGGTATGACCACCAGCCTGTCTTGGCTTTCCCCAAAATCCCCTCTATGCACTTGCACTCTCTCATAGATTCTAAGTTCTTTCCCCATCCTATGAGCCTTGTTTTGGGACCTTGAGCTCCCTCTAAACTTGGACATTTGAGGGCTGGCCCTTCCACACTGCACTATAATCCAATTCTGCAATATATTTCGGTGTAAGCACTGCCCGGAGTCTACTTGAGACTCTTAGGGAACTCTGACACATCCCAAATAATAGAAAGGCTTTGGAATTTTATCGTTGGAGTTAGTTTACTTCATGCTTCAGACAGAAGTCTGAATCAGGCTCTCCTTGGTTGGGATTTTTAGCTTATTGATGTAATTTTATTTTACTTTTCTTTATTCATTCTGGGATGTAATAATTTGTAATAACTTATGGGGTTTTAGTGAAAAAGGGAGGGTCACTCATGTATGCATAAGGGTAGATATCATGTTCATAGGTATTTACTACTGCAATCATGTCCTTTTTTCACTTCTGCATTTTTCAAATAGAAATCATGTTTATAAGTTCTGCACTTTTGCGTTTTTCATATAGAAACCATTCCTACAGGTTCTGCATTTCATATAGAAATCATGTCTATAGATTCTGCATTTCATACGTAGATATCATGTCTATAACCTCTACATTTCATACATATATACCATGTCTATAGCTTCTGCATTTCATACATAGAGACCATGTCTATAGGTTTTTTGCGTTTATGCCTATCACATAGGGAACATATCTATAGAGTTTCCTGAATTCCGCATATGCATCTATCACTAGGCAAACACATTTATAGGCTTAAATAATAAAAATCAACATTTTAAATACCATGCCTATAAGATTTCCGCATTTTCATAAAGGTTAAACTCAATAACGCTTAGAAAGCATGTCTATAGGAGTAACCAACTGATCTGAATCGTTTACAAGTCTAAAATCCGTAGTAATGTTACTCAATGTCTGCAGAACTTATGTTTTCTATAATCAACATGCCTTCTTCTTGTAAAAATCAGTACACTTCTGCATTATTAGATGTCATGCCTGTAGGTTTCACTTAGGCAAGCTATAAGGTAAAATTAGCTAATTGAATCAGACTCTATTAATTCCAACAACAGGCAGGTCTGATTCCGGATTCTTATCTGAAATGTGTAATAGACCAGTCTTCCTCCTTAACGTTTAAGTTTAATTCAGACCATAACCAATATCTGCAAGACATGCTAATCAATTTGTCTTTAAGTGAGGAGGCCCATCTGAGCCTTTTAAATTGTTATGTGTTTCCCATAATCTGCCTTATGTGTTTTTGTTTGTTGCTTTAGAATTTTATCCTTTTAAACCACACAAAACCCACATTTCCCTTCCCTTTAGGACTAGTAGTCCCAAATGCCTTCGGGACTGATAGGATTGGGGGGAGTACTAGCATGCAATAAGTAACGAAACCATTCCGCGTTTAAATATCTCAACGGGGTGGGAAAGGGTAGATATAGATATGATGACCGGTGCGCTAATACCACGTGTAACCCTTCTTCTGAGGAGTGATTACCGGGTATTGCATTGATGTGATCCATATTATTTATAAACCTAGGACCCCCCTTCCCTTTACTTGTTTATTTTATTACTTTCAAAATTTCAAACCCCTTTTTCTCAAATTTCAACTTCCTTGTTTCTTCAAACTTTAACTTATTTGTAATCACAATGTGACAACCCCTCATATTTGAAACCCTTAATTGCTTATCTATTTTCACTTAAGTCACAATTGTAGCATGGCCGGGAACGATACTCGTGGATCTTGAGGGGTGCCTAACATCTTCCCCTCGAGATAATTTCTAGCCCTTACCCAAACTCTGGTTTTTCTAAACAAATTCTTCTTAGTGTCCTAATGCACTTAATCATTAGGTGGCGACTCTTCAAATCAAAAAACCCAATTCCCAAAAGGGAACGAGTTGTCCTCCCAAATATCATAAACCCGATTTCGCGAGAAAAAGGGGGCGCGATAGCGTGGCGACTCTGCTAAGGAGTTCTTTAAGGCTTTTACCATTTCATGCTTTTTGTGACTTTATGCTTCCTTGAATGTCTTTAATGCCTTTAAGTATTTATTTTGCTCTCCTACTTCGAAAATTGACTTGGCTCTTCGTTTCGTCTCTTTATTTCTCTTAATGCTTTCTTTTACCGCTTTCCTTTAATACTGTTGTAATTTTGAGCAATTATTGTAATTATTACCTTATGAATGTGCAAATACATGACAATTTGTATAATTATTGTAACTGCATATTCAACATCATCTTCCACTCGTGCCAATCAAAATACCATAGCAACGCTTATAATGAGTGGTTGCGCCCTTCCGGTATTATTACCCCCTAAATTTGGCAAAGGCGTATTTGCGGTAAAACCAGTCGATTAACGGTGTAGTTGACGGTTCCGTGCCTTTCCCTCTTGAGTTGTTCGCTCAAGGGTACCGGTCTAATACCCCATAGAAACCCCACTCTATTTAATTGTGCATGCATCATTGTCAAAACCTAGCTGAGTCAGTTATGTTGTCCACATAATGACTCTTTAAGATAGCCTTGTCCAAAGTCCACTGGGTTTCCTTGGAACCCAAACGGACATTACCACGTTCTGTACATTTATTTGGATAACTAAATGCTACTTATACCAATTATTGATAGTTAAATAGTCGAGTCTGATGGGGGTAAGGGCCTAACGCTTTTGTTTTGCAGAAATGAGGAACGAAGCCCCCAAATTCGGCATGGTCACCAACATCCACCCGAAATTGCTAAATTTGTGGGAAGACATGCATTCTAGTGATCAGGACCTCGTCCGAAAATACTTGGAAAATTTACCTTCCCTTCTGGAAATCCAACCCAACAAGAAAATTATTGAAGCTACCACCCTGTTCTGGGATTGCAATAGATCTGTGTTTCACTTCGGGGAGATTGATATGACACCCCTACTAGAGAAAATAGGAGGACTGGTTGGTATACCATGGGATACTCCAGGTTTGTTAATGCCAGAGAATCGCAAAGGTAGAGGTTTTCTCAAGATGATCGGTCTAAAGAAGAATCCGAATTTAACTTGCCTGAAGGAGTCGTACATTCCCTTTGATTATTTGTACGAGAGGTATGGTCACAACAAATCCTACCATACCTATCCTGATGAGTTCGCCCTTACGTCATTAGGACATATCCATTGAAGGGTCTTCGTCTTTATGTTCTGCTTTTTGGGGATGATAGTATTTCCTATGAAGAAGGCTAGGATCCATACCAGACTAGCCATGGCCACCAAGACCTTAATGGAGGGAATTGGCGGGCAACCATTCAGCATAGTGCCCATTATTATCGTAGAGATGTACCGAGCCCTAGAAAAGTGTCAACAAGGAGCCCCACACTTCGAGGGCTGCAACTTTCTACTCCAACTCTAACTCATGGAGCATCTTCAAAGGGGTGAATATCGGCAAGAGATTCAGCATAGAGTTTGGGACGATCATATAGCCTTCTATCAACCAAGGCGAATGAACTACATGCCCAACATGTTTGCTCAGCCAGGAGACGCCAAGGGGTGAGTGAAGCTGTTTGAAAATCTAACTGAGGATCAAGTACAATGGATGTTCGAGTAGTTCTCTACTGAAGAGTTCATCGCCCGATCCAGGGACACTCCATTTCTGATACTGATCGGTTTGAGAGGAACCTACCCTTATGTCTCTCTCCGAGTTATGAGACAGGCTGGTAGGAAATAGGTTATACTAAGGGTCGACAAGACGAATCACTTCCGGGCTGACTTCCAAGCTGATGACAGTCCTTATAAGTTCCAAGCTCAGCATATGTGGCATTGTAAGATCATTATGGGAAGAGATACTATCGAACCAGACAAATACCATGCTAGCTGCACCCCATACTATTCAGGCTGGCTGGAGGATAATCACAATGGTCTAGGCCAACCCGGGTTTGTTCGAGGTCACAAAATCATCGATGAAAGGGCTGAATCACAGGTCAAATACAACCAACTGCGCAAGAGGATTTGGGAATGTGAAAGCGAGCACCGTGAGATTCAAGAAGCCCACCAAACACTGATTGAAGAGTGGAAAGACATGGATGTCAGTGCCAACAAGTGATTAGGATACCTGGAACGAGGTTTAGTGGAGCTGGAAAGGAAGTTTCTCAAGAGGATCGAGGACTGCCAGAATACTGAAGGAAACGAGGGTGGACACCTAGCCAGAGCCTACATGCTGCTGGGACTTCGCGAGCTGGTGAAGCTGTTTGATGGAGACAAAGATGCCGAGTCTGGGTAAGGTCCTTCTGGGACCAAATAGATAGGAGTTTTCTTTTATTTTATGAAATGTAATAAGCCCAATGGCCAGTAGTGACATTTTATTCTTTGTTATTTAGTGCCATTTTGGGATTCATCTACTTTTTATCAATAAAATGAGGCATTTAGCATTCTAAATTCTCCAAATCAAGTTGTTGTTAGGCCTACCTCGGGTACAACGAGGCTCCCAAATTAGGACGCGATTTACATTCTTGCACTATGTGTTTAAATATTGCAACACTTTCTTATAATCCCCACTGAGTTGTTACCTTTTTGTTTTTACTTTTTTATTTATTTACTCCCCTCCCCAAAGGTTAGTTCGTGCACTCTGGAATCGTCATCATATTTCACAAAATCAAATCACCCTCTACCCACTCCTCCTCTTAGTCCTATCAGAAGCAGGAACAAAGGAAAGATGAAAGATTTGAACAACACCAGAAAGGAGAACTCAACTGAACGGGTAGAGGTCACTCATGGTGCTCAGGTCTCCAAAGAAAGTGCGTCCCAACTCGAGCAGAAACTTGTGAGATTTTAGGAGGAACTTGATCATGGCAAACTTGTCATTTTCCCTCACCACTCCAGATATCAATTTTCCAAACGCTCAGAACCCCACGCCTCCACAAAACATCCCAAAACCACAAAACCATCTTGCTCCTCACCACCACTGCAATACTTGCCACACTCTACTACTCATACCATAACCTCTGAATTCCACAAATGACCATTTCCACGCGCACCATAACATCCCCATCTATGTGGAAACAATGCCACCCTCCACCCAACCTGTCTCAAGCACACCCCAGTTTAATGATAAAGACTCACTCATCAGGAACCTGGCTGCGAAACTCAAGACATTGACTAGTCGAATTCAAAGTGTCGAATAAAGTAAGGGGATTGAAGGGTTGAACTACGAAGATCTTTGCATACAACCGGATGTCAAACTGCCCGAGGGGTACAAACCTCCTAAGTTTGAGATGTTTGATGGTACCGGGGATCCGAGAGTCCACTTGAGAACATACTGTGACAAGCTAGTCGGAGTAGGGAAAGACGAAAGGATTAGCATGAAGCTTTTCATGAGGAGTTTGAAGGGAGATGCTATATCTTGGTAAATTATCCAAGACCCGAAGAAATGGTCGAACTAGGTGAGTATGGTGTCCGAATTTATGGACAGGTACAGGTTCAACACAGAAAATGCACCAGATGTGTTCTACATTTTGAACTTAAAGAAGAAACCCACAGAAACATTCTGCGAGTATGCCACTCGCTGGAGATCAGAAGCTGCTAAGGTGTGACCTGCTTTAGAAGAAGAACAAATGAACAAGTTTTTCTTTCGGGCTCAAGACCCGCAGTACTATGAAAGGCTGATGTTGATTGAGAGCCAGAAATTTTCTGACATCATCAAGCTAGGGGAAAGGATCGAGGAAGGCATCAAAAGTGGTATGGTTACAAACTTTGAAGCTTTGCAACTTACCAATAAGGCTTTATAGTTTGGTGGTACGTCCAAGAAAAGGGACGTAGGTGCCGTAGTGGTTGCACAAAGAGCCAAATCCCCTATCAAATACCAAGCCTATCTGATACCTCCACTCACATATCAGCCTACCCAGAATTACCAAGCACCCTCACACTCTTAACAAGCTCCATCACCTACTTACCAATCACCCCCACCTCCTACATATCAACCTACTTCACCTAGATATTCCCAACCTACACATGTCTACCAAGCCTACAATGCTCAGCCATCCCACTATCAATCACCTCCAACACGTCAAAACGTTCCTAGACCTCGACCAAATTTCGACCGCAGACCCCCCAAACAGAATACCGCCATTGCTGAACCGATCGACCAACTGTACGAAAGGCTCAAAGCTGCTGGCTATGTCACCCCTATCCATGCTATAACCCCTAAAAACCCTTCTCAGTGGGTCAATCCAAATAAATCATGTGCATACCATTCTGGCATGAAGGAACATACCATTGATGAATGCCGCTCTCTAAAAGATAAGATCCAGACTCTGATCGATAATAAGATCATTGTAGCAAAGGAGCCTACTCCGAACTTCTGCAACAACCCTCTGCCAGACCATGAGGGTGGATGGGTTCACATGATTGAAATAGAGGATGATTGGGATCCCAAATGATCGATCGATTTAATCACAGAAGGTGACGAACCAAAGAAGCCAATGGTCACCCTCAATCCGATTGTAGTCCAGTCTCATCCTTTCAAGGATGCCAAGGTAAACATGTTTGTACCACTTGAGTTTGAAGTACCACCCCCACAAAGATGCCAACACCAATTGAGGTCGAATTTGGGTCTCCGGCAAACGCACCTGCACTATTTGAAGTTGTTGTGTTACCTTCCAAAGTACACGTTCTGCTCGGAGTAAAAGTGCCCATTCCAGTAGCAATATTAGCCATAACACCATTCCACACAAACGCCATACCATGGGATTACACAGCCGAGGCAAGAAGAAAAGGGAAAGCCAAGTTCGGGGAAACTGTTGCCGCACAAGGTATGATAAGAACCGGTAGGGTATATACCTCGGAACATTTGGCTGAATCAGGCAAGCAGGCCTCTGGACGGCCAACCATCACTGAAACGGGGCCCAATGATCTCTATAGAGAGATACAAGCCAAGGAGTATTCAGTCACTGACCAGCTGAACAAAACACCAGCACAGATTTCTATCCTAGCTTTGTTGTAGAATTCCGATGCACACAAGAATGCCTTGTTAAAGGTACTGAGTGAGGCATATGTACCAAGCAACATCACCGGAGGAAAAATGGCAAACATGGTAGGGCAGGTATTGTAAAGTCACAAGATCATTTTTCATGAAGATGAGCTTCCACCAGGAGGGTTGAGTCACAACAAAGCATTGCACATCACCGTGCAATGCGAGGATTATTTTATCACCAGGGTCCTGATCAATGGAGGGTCCAGCCTCAACATTTGTCCGTGGGTAACACTCAGAACATTAGGGAAAGGGTTGCATGAGATCAAAGATGGGGCCATTAACATCAAAGCCTTTTACGGTTCCCAAAGGTCCACTATTGGGGAAATCAGCCTGTGTTTATAGATGGGGCCTACTTGGTTTGATGTCGACTTTTAAGTAATAGACGTGCCGGTATCTTACAACTTGCTCTTGGGACGACCATGGATTTATGCTACTGGAGCTATAGCATCAACCCTACATCAGGCAGTGAAATTTGGGTGGAATCACCAAGAGGTGATCATCCACGGCGACGGTAGCAATCCCATATACAGTCACCAAACCATCCCAACGATTGGAGGAAGGAGAAAGATAGGCGGGGAAACCTATCACCACATCGAGCAGGTCAACGCCGTTGACAAAGATAAATGGTGGGACAACAAAATTGAAAGCATATTGAACTGGAGTGGATATGAGCCTGGCAAGGGACTTGGCAAGAACCTCCAAGGGATCACTAAGCCTGTCAAGCTGAAGAAACATGGTACCACCTTCGGTCTGGGATACGAGTACACCTGGAAAGAGTTCAATGAATGGTCGCCGCCATGGCGCGGGCCTTATTATCCATTAGAGCACCCGATACCTCGATTGGAGCAGATTTTCCAGCTAGCTGATGTTATATATGGGTCAAAAGAAGAGGAAGCACTGGCAGCGATGAGGGATTTGTTTTTGGAAGAGGATGACATGGATTGATGTGTCATTTTCGAGGAGGAGGGGGAGGAAGGACCTTCCATACAAGTCGTGAGCCGAGGAGCGCGCCTCAATAATTGGTCCATCAGAACCACCAGAGCCCGGAAAGCCTCGGGGTAGCAAGGCTAAACAAGCATCATGCACTATATTTTCATTTTTTACTAGTTGACTTTCCTTTTGCCTTTTAATTTCGCAATAAGATCTTCAATGTTCAAAACAGCTATGGAATTTTCAAAGCATTTCAATTTTTCTTATGAATCTTACTCTTATTACTTTATTTCATTTACTTTATTCACAGTGTTACTATTACTTATCTTGATGAACCAACGACTGTGACATATAATGAGACAACGCAACAAACGGACTCTGAGGAAGATGATATACCAGAAGAGGTTGTTAAAGGGGTTAAGGATTTTGAGAACAGACCTAAGTTCAACCTGGACGAGACTGAGATTGTTAACCTGGGAGATGCAGAAAATGTCAAAGAAACTCGGATCAGCATTCACTTGTCACCGGCAGAAAAGGAAGAATACATAGAATTTCTGAAAGAATATGAGGACATATTTGCCTGGTCGTATGATGACATGACTGGTTTGAGTACATCTATTATGGTGCACAAGCTTCCAACTGATCCGACATGCCCACCGATAAAGTAGAAGCTCGGAAAGTTCAAGCCTGACATGAGTTTGAAAATCAAGGAAGAAGTCACCAAGCAAGTCAAAGCTAAGGTTCTTAGAGTAGTAGAGTATCCAACATTGTTAGCCAACATCGTTCTAGTACCAAAGAAGGACGGGAAGGTCAGAGTCTATTTCGATTACCGGGACCTCAACAGGGCTAGTCCTAAAGACGACTTCCCCTTTCCAAACATACACATTCTAATTGACAACTGCACCAAGTACAAGCTGCAGTCATTTGTTGATTGTTTTGCTGGGTATCATCAGATCTGGATGGATGAAGAAGATGCTGAGAAAACAGCCTTCATTATGCCATGGAGAATGTATTGTAACAAGATGATGCCGTTTGGATTAAAGAATGCTGGGGCAACCTACATGAGGGCCATGACTACCATTTTCCATGATATGATACATAAGGAGATCGAGGTATATGTAGATGGCGTCATCATCAAGTCCAAGAAAGTCACTGATCACATGGAAGATTTGAGGAAGTTCTTCAATAGACTAAGAAGGTACAATTTGAAGTTGAATCCTGCAAAATGTTCATTCGGGGTTCCTGCCAGAAAACTACTTGGGGTCGTTGTAAGTCGCCGAGGAATAGAACTAGACCCATAAAAGGTCAAAGCCTTTCAAGAGTTGCCACCGCCAAAGAACAAGAAGGATGTAATGAGTTTCTTGGGAAGACTCAACTACATCAGCCAGTTCATAGCTCAATCTACTATCATCTGTGAGCCAATCTTTAAGATGTTGAAGAAGGACTCCACTGCCAAATGTACTGATGACTGTCAAAAAGCCTTCGACAGAATTAAGGAGTACCTGTCCACACCGCCAGTCTTGGTCCCGCCCGAGCCGGGCAGACCTCTATTGCTCTACCTTACAGTATTGGATGAAGCATTCGGTTGTATTCTAGGACAACATGATGAAACGGGAAGGAAGGAGCAGGCCATCTATTATCTCAGCAAGAAGTTCACCCTATACGAGGCCTGATATTCTCTGTTGGAACGCACCTGTTGTGCTCTGACTTGGGTAGCTCAGAAGTTAAGGCACTATTTCTATGCATATACTATGTATCTCATATCAAGGATGGATCCGTTGAAGTACATCTTTCAGAAGCCCATGCCCACTGGCAAGCTAGCCAAGTGGCAAATCCTGCTGAGTGAATTTGACATTATCTACATGACTCAGAAAGCGATCAAGGGACAGGATTTGGCAGATCATCTTGCCGAGAATCCCATGGACGGAGAATACAAATCCTTAAAGACGTATTTTCCTGATGAGGAGGTATCCTTTATAGGAGAAGACATTGCAAAATCCTATGATAGTTGGAGAATGTTTTTCGACGGAGCAGCAAATTTCAAACGAGTTGGCATAGGACCAGTTCTAGTATCAGAAACCGATTAGCATTATTCGGTTTCCGCCAAACTCAGATTCCTGTGCACCAACAACATGGCCGAGTACGAAGCCTACATCTTGGGACTCAAGATGGCCATCGACATGAACATCAAATAGTTGCTAGTAATCGGGGATTCAGACTTGCTTATACATTAGGTCCAAGAAGAATGGGCAACCAAGAACTCCAAGATACTCCCTTATCTGTATCATGTACAGGAGTTGAGAAAGAGATTCACAAAGACAGAATTCCAGCATGTTCCCAAAGTCCAGAATGAGTTTGACGATGCATTGGCTACTCTGTCCTCTATGATAAAACATCTAGATATGAACTTTATTGATCCTATTCTAGTGAAGATTCATGATCAGCCAGCCTGTGCTCATGTCGAGGAAGAAGCGGACGGAAAACCTTGGTTTCATGATATCAAGGAATACCTGGCAAAAGGAGAATACCTAGAGCTTACCAACACCACTCAGAAGCGCACACTTCGGAGGTTATCTAACAATTTCTTCCATAGTGGAGGAATCCTGTTTAGGAGGACTCCTGATTTGGGATTATTAAGGTATGTCGACGCAAGGGAAGAATCCAGGCTACTAGAGGAAATCCATGCTGGGACCTGTGGTCCACATATGAACGGTTTTGTCTTAGCCAAGAAAATACTCCAGGCTAGTTATTTTTGGATGACTATGGAAACGGACTGCGTCCAGTATGTCCGAAAGTGCCATCGCTGTCAGATACATGCAGATATGATAAAGGTTCCCCCAAATAAGCTTAATGCAACAAGCTCGTCGTGGACGTTCGCCGCTTGGGGAATGGATGTCATCGGACCTATCGAGCCCATCGCATCAAACAGGCACAGGTTCATTCTAGTGGCAATTGATTATTTCACCAAATAGGTTGAAGCACCATCATACAAAACAGTGACTAAGAAAGTTGTGGTAGACTTTGTCCGTGACCGCATCATTTGTCGATTCGGGATCCTAGAATCAATCATTACTGATAATGGTTCCAATATCAACAGTGACTTGATAAAGGCCATGTGTGAAACCTTCAAAATCAAACACAAGAATTCTACAACTTATAGGCCTCAGATAAACGGAGTCGTAGAAGCTGCCAACAAGAATATCAAGAAGATACTAAGGAAAATGATAGAGAAACATAAGCAGTGGCACGAGAAGCTCTCATTTGCTTTATTGGGATACCACACCACAGTCCGCACATCAATTGGGGAAACTCCCTTCATATTGGTATATGGTACAGAAGCAGTCATACCCTCCTTAAGGATCATAGAAGAAGTAGATCTCGACGACGCAGAATGGGTGAAGAGTCGTTACGAGCAACTAGCTCTTATAGACGGAAAGAGAATGAATGCAGTTTGCCACAGTCATCTCTATCAGAACAAAATGTCCAGAGCCTTCAAAAAAAGAGTCAAGCTGAGACAATTCGCACCGGGGCAGCTGGTGTTAAAGAAATTTTTTCCGCATCAAGAGGAAGCCAAAGGAAAATTCTCTCCCAACTGGCAGGGTCCGTACATGGTTCACTGGGTTCTGACAAGAGGAGCTCTCATACTTGCAGAAATAGACGGAGAAGTTTAGCCAAAGCCGATCAATTTAGACGCAGTCAAGCGATACTATGTGTAACCTTTATGCTTTCTTTTATGATGTAATTTGAACTATACCTGACCTGATTCTTGTTTAAGAGGGGATACGTAAGCAGTCCTATGGGTTCGGTCACAATTCAATAAAATTTCCATTTTCCCCGCTATTGGAAACTGGGGCAGAATTTTGAGGAGGACCCTCAAAATTTCGAAGTCGATTCCAGCCATTTATCATTAACAGTCGTCAGGAGCAGCAGTCCGGTAAACTGGGGCAGAATTTTGAGGAGGGCCCTCAAAATTCTGGAGCAAGCGAAGTTGCAATGTTTTGAACCACGTCGCAGTTGTCGGTTTATCTAAAGAAAATTATTCTTAATTATGCACTTATAGTATGCTTTTACTAAATCATGCATGTCTGTTATCAAAATTTCTTTGTTTAGCAACGCTACCCCAATGACACGCACAGTATTACAAAAACAGAGCCAAGCAGGTCAAGCAAAGTTAGCAGGGATACGGACTAACCTTTCCCCTTTACAAAACTCACGATTTTTCTTTGGATGCAGACACCTGAGTTGGAAAATCATCAAATATACTATACACTCATACTGATCAGGAATACAATTCTCAGAACCGTCACCTACTCACAGTTGCTATACGCACACAATATCCCCAACAGCCACAGTATCGAAATCAGATATCAGCTAAGAAAACTCTAGTGCCACCTGCCTTTTACTTCTTGCATAAGGCGACCATTCTGCCTTCCGAGACTAAGCACTATCTCCATCTTCATTCTTTGCATTGCATAAGGCTACCATTTTGCCTTCCAAGATTAAGCTCTACCTCCATATGCAGTTCGCCTGCAATGCATGAGGCTACCATTCTGCCTTTCGAGGTTAAGCTCTACCTCCATCTGTATTTCGCCGCATTGCATAAGGCTACCATTATGCCTTCCGAGACTAAAATCTGTCTCCATCTGCATTCTCCGCATTATATAAGGCTACCATTCTGCCTTCTGAGGTTAAGCTCAACCTCCATCTGCATTTTACTGCATCGCATAAGGCTACAATTTTTCCTTTCGAGACTAAGCCATGTCTCCACCTGCATGGCTGAAATATCGCCACTTTATTTATGTCTCGCATGGCTGAAAGATCGCCACCTTCATCTATATCTTGCACGGGTGAAATATTGCCACTTTTATTGTTTTGCATGGCTAAAATATCGCCACTTTCTATCTTGCATCGGCTGAAATACCGCCACCTCGTTTACATTTTTTGCATGGCTGAAATATCGCCACTTTCTATTTACATCTTGCATTAGCTGAAATACCGTTACCGCATTTACATTTTTTCCATTGGCTGAAAGACTGCCTCCTTCTGCATCTCATGGGCTAAAAGATCGCCAAATTGTCCGAAGGCATCATTGTTCGGAGGCACCATTTTTATAGCCCGAGAACGTCATGTCATGGCCTGAGGACCCCATTTTATCTTTTGCATATCATTATTCAAAGGAATCATAGCTCGGAGGCATCATCTTCACAACCCGAGAACATCATTTCATGTCCTGCAAATATTTTATTATACGCTTCATGGCCCAGGACGTCATGGTCTGAGGACATCATCTTAACCGTCCAAAGACAACATTCATGGTCCAACAGAACTTGCATCACGTTTAAAATTATGCACAATATATGTTTGTATTGCTCATTCGCAGGTAAACCGGCTAGCAACGACCGTCTCAGTAGGAGTGATCTTACTCCAGTTCCCACAGCCCGGATTAGACCTTAACTATCCTTCCTGACCTAAATACCGCGTTCGTCCATGTAAAACCTCCGTCAGCATATTCCGCCAATGGATCCTGAACTACATATGGCCTGATTCCTATAAGACCAGGGATATGTAGGCAGCGCAGGAACCAGAGCACGGTCAAATTCTTCAAACCATCTCGTTCGGTCAAAAGGTTTTAAAATGTTTTCTGACTCCTCTTCTTCTTCTCTTTGTGTGAATCTGTCTATGTTATGTTTTTATGTTCTCTTTTCTACCTCACATGTCCTTCTCCAGTGTTCTTATGTTTGCCTTATTTTGCATGTCCTTCTATTGCTCTTCGTTCTTTATTCTACTGATTTCTATATCATGCTTTCACATGTTTATGTTATGTGTTTGTTTACCCCTACGTTCCTTTACTGTATTTTCTACTAAGCTTTTAGGTCTTTAGTTGTCTTCTTCTGGATTTTGTTTGAGTTCTTTGTTAAACATGTTTCCTCTACTGTTCTCTTAAGTGCTATACTATCTCGTTTCTCTTCTGAAACTTGTTTAAGTTCCAAGCTTTCTTAAAACGTGTTCTTTATGCTTCAAATCAGTTCTTCATTCTATTTGCCTTGAACCTGCTATTTTATCTGTTTGTTTTCATAAGAATCCCTGAAAGAGACCTCTGAGCCTGTTTCAGTTATTTGTCTTCTCTTCTCTGTATCTGACTCGAGTTGAAAACCCTGGGATTTGGGGGGGTTTTGGCGAGTTTGATCTTATGGTTTGGACTAGGGTTCTATTTGGGACCCTGGACACTCTCAAACTCATTCTGAGTCTATGTACTGGATTTGAGCCTCTTTGTTTTGATCCGGAACTCTTCTATACTAGGCTTTTTCGCATGATTGTTCTTTCTTGTTCGATATGTCTGTATGCTTTATATATGAGGAATTTTGCCTTCAAAAGGTTTTGTCAACTTGTGATTGATTCAGAATTCCTCTTAATAAGGTTTGATTGATTGTTACTGATTTTCCTTAAGTAAAACCCTTTCCTCATTTTTCCTGACTTGGTTCATTCGAACAAAACCTGCAATTTTGATTTTACTGGCTGTTGAGTGATCACCTTTCCTTATTTGCACAAACTATGTACCGCTGGACTTTTGCCTTAAATAACTTTTGTGCATTTAACCTTCTTGTGCTACTTTGGAAAAGATTTTGATCAAACTCTTTCCTTAATTATCTTGCCCGTTTGAAATCAGAATCCCTTAATTGAAGGGAGACCTTATGTGATTGATTTTGAAACTATTTTCTTACCTTTTCTTACTTGCTTTCTACACTATAAAAGGCACGACCCTTCTGCACTTTTACACATTTCCAATTCAATACTCTTTAAGACCTTGAGTTCAAATACTCTGACAACATTTATTGAACACTTTCAAATTCAATACTCCTACATTCTCAATTTAACACTCTACTCTCTTCTGAAATCTTCTAGCTGTGTGTTTGCAATTTGGCTTTATTACTGCTCTTCTCTTCTTATTTCTCTGAAACTGATATGTTCTAATTTAACTTTCAGCTTCATCCCTATGTGTTTGCTTTACAGTTTCAACAATCTTGTCTACTTTGCTATTTATGTTCTGTATTGAATATGTTGTCTCTTTGCATCTGTTACTGTGTGAATTCCCATACCCTTATTCCCTTCTATGTATTTGAGTTAAAGTTCAAAGCATGGCAACATCCAAATTGTTGCTCCTGTCTGGACTTGATCCTTTAATGGATCCTAACTCCCAAACAATATGGCTAATAGGCTGGTTGGGGTGTGCCAGCACTTCCAATTACTGGGTATGACCACCAGCCTGTCTTGCCTTTCCCCAAAATCACCTCTATGCACTTGCACTCTCTCTTAGATTCTAAGTTCTTCCCCCCTCCTATAAGCCTTGCTTTGGGACCTTGAGCTCCCTCTAAACTTAGACATTTGAGGGCTGGCCCTTCCACACTGTACTATAATCCAATTCTACAATATATTTGGGTGTAAGCACTGCCCAGAGTCCACTTGAGACTCTTAGGGAATTCTGACACATCTCAAATAAGATAAAGGCTTTGAAATTTGATCTTTGGAGTTGGTTTACTTCATGCTTCAGACAGAAGTCTGAATCAGGCTCTCCTTGGTTGGGATTTTTAGCTTTCTGATGTAATTTTATTTTACTTTTCTTTATTCATTCTAGGATGTAATAATTTGTAATAACTTATGAGGTTTTAGTGTAAAGGGGAGGGTCACTCATGTATGCATAAGGGTAGATATCATGTTCATAGGTATTTACTGTTGCAATAATGTCCTGTTTTCACTTCTGCATTTTTCATATAGAAACCATGCTTTCAGGTTCTGCATTTCATATAGAAATTCTGTCTATAGGTTCTGCATTTCATACGTACATACCATGTCTATAGCCTCTGCATTTCATACGTAGATACCATGTCTATAGCTTCTGCATTTCATACATAGAGACCATGTCTATAGGTTTATGCGTTTCTGCCTATCACATAGAGAACATATCTATAGAGTTTCCTGAATTCCGCATATGCATCTATCACTAGGCAAACACATTTATAGGTTTAAATAATAAAAATCAGCATTTTAAACACCATGCCTATAGGATTTCTGCATTTTCGTAAAGGTTAAACTCAATAACGCTTAGAAAGCATGTCTATAGGAGTAACTAACTGATCTAAATCATTTACAAGTCTAAAATCAGTAGTAACGTTACTCAATATCTGCAGAACTTATGTTTTCTATAATCAACAGGCCTTATTCTTGTAAAAATTAGTACACTTATGCATTATTAGATGGCATGCCTGTAGGTTTCACTTAGACAAGCTATAAGGTAAAATTAGCTAATTGAATCAGACTCTGTTAATTCCAACATCAGGCAGGTCTGATTCCGGTTTCTTATCTGAAATGTGTAATAGACCAGTCTGCGTCCTTAACGTTTAAGTTTAATTCAGACCATAACTAGTATCTGCAAGACATGCTAAGCAATCTGTCTTTAAGTAAGGAGGCCCATCTGAGCCTTTTAAATTGTTATGTGTTTCCCATAATCTGCCTTATGTGTTTTTGTTTGTCGCTTTAGAATTTTATCATTTTAAACCACACAAAACCCACATTTCCCTTCCCTTTAGGACTAGTAGTCCCAAATGTCTCCGGAACTGATAGGATTTGGGCGGTTACTAACATGCAATAAGTAACGAAACCATTCCGCGTTTAAATACCTCAAATGGGTGGGAAAGGGTAGATATAGATATGATGACCGGTGCGCTAATACCACGTGTAACCCCTCTTCTGAGGAGTGATTATCGGGTATTGCATTGATGTGATCCATATTATTTATAAACCTAGGACCCCCCTTCCCTTTACTTGTTTATTTTATTACTTTCAAAATTTCAAACCCCTTTTTCTCAAATTTCAACTTCCTTGTTTCTTCAAACTTTAACTTATTTGCAATCACAATGTGACAACCCCTCATATTTGAAACCCTTAATTGCTTATTTGTTTGCACTTAAGTCACAATTGTAGCTTGGCTGGGAACCACACTCGTGGATCTTGAGGGGTGCATAACACCTTCCCCTCGAGATAATTTCTAGCCCTTACCCAAACTCTGATTTTTCTAAACAAATTCTTCCTAGTGTCTTAATGCACTTAATCATTAGGTGGTAACTCTTCAAATCAAAAAACCCAATTCCCAAAAGGGAACGAGTTGTCCTCCCAAATGTCATAAACCCGATTTTGCGAGAAAAAGGGGGCGCGACCATAGGGCATATAATTGAGTCTAAGTACATAATGTACTTAATTTTGGGAAAGGATTCAGCAGGGGTGAGACATCACAACAAATAAGGGAAGAGAATTAATCAACTTGAACAAACGAGTAAAATTTTAGGGGTTTATAAGAAAACCTTTGCAATCAATTGTAACTTGAGGAAATCAAGATTAATCAAGAAGGAGTCATGATTTTACACTTCGACATATAAATAGAGAAGAATGAACAGGAATATCAGACATGCAAGGCCAACCATATTGACAAAAGAAGCAACTAGATGAACACAAACATACAATAGTAACATGAGTAGGCTAAGGACTCAGTAGTAAAAGAACCTACTCAAAGCATGGTAGTCAACAAAGTCAAGTAGTCATGGCTAACACATAGAACCGGAGTGAAAAACCAACCCAACAGGTAAAGAAGATCAACACACAGAAACAAGAAAGTCTTTAAACTCATAGTAATAAGTGGAGAAAATCTTTTAAGAAATTAGGGTTTTAACAAAGTTGAGTTAAAAATGGTAAGAACTCAAAATCAGTCAAGTTAAATAAAGAAAAGGGTCTAACCATAAAGAAATCGATCGAAACAGGTATACATATAAATCAAATAAACAAAGACAGTTTCAGAACCCTCGATAAAACCAAAATAATTAGGGTTTTCAACGTGATGAATCAGGTAGAAGAAAACAATAAATAAACCGTTTAAACATAGTAAAATCATATGATAGTACTAAAAATTAGAGGAGAAGTCATTTAAAAAAAAAGAAACCCTAGTCTTGAAGACGAAAAGTCACTTTGGAAAAAATAGGGAAAAACCTTTGAGGAAACACTAAAATCTCATAATATACACAGACCTAAAGTAGATCTAAAAGAGATCGGAAAAATATTTAAATTTAGGGTTTCGGAGAACCCAGAAAAGCGAGAAAATTTCGAAAAGTTACCGATCTAGCCGGAAGAGTCACGGATCTTACACGAATGGCCATGGATGGCCGAAAAATGGCATGGAAAACCATGGGAGGCGAGTGAACCGCCTATGGTTCACTTGAAAGCCTCAAAACGGTGACACTTGTTCAAGAGGGAGCCATAAGGCTGGTAGGTGGTGAGACCACCATAGATTCCGGCAAGGAGATGGCCGGAGAAAGTGGGTGAAGTTCATCGGAGAGGAGGGGGAAGGTTCTAGAGAGAACCAAAGAGAGAGAGAGAGAGATAGAGAGAGGGAGATGAGAGTCGGTTGAGTGAGGAATGCAAGGGTTGGGGGGTCGTTTGGTTTAATTTAGGAAGGGGAGCTGGGGACCGTTGATCTGAATGATCAATGGTCCAGATTGAATGGGGTAGGTGGGGATCCGATTTCGGCTTGGGTCCGATGGTTTTTCAATTGGGTTGGGGTCCTTTTTTAATTAAAATGGGTTGGGAATTGGGGTCCAATTTTGGCCATAATTAAAAACCAAATTTGGCTAAAATTTAAATAGCCAGTTTTTCCCTATTAATTTTATAAAAATAGTATATAATTTCTAAAGACTAATTTAAAGGTCTAAAATGATTTATATTACTTAATTAACAAATTAAAAATATAGGATCCAATTTTATGTGAATAAATCATAATTAAACTTTAAAATGGCTAATATTGCAATTATATGCAATTTAGCTTTAAGAATACTAAATAAAATTGTAAAAATTACTATAGCCATATTTTGGCATAAATATATAAATACAATAGAGGAATTATTAAAACAATAATTTTGAAAATAATTATTGAGGATTTTATGGGTAAAAAGGGAGGAAATAAATCAATTCAAACCTTTAAATTATGGAAAAATAATAAAATACTTTGACATGCTTATGTATGCATATATATGCTATTTTGAAGTTATTTTGCATATTTAAAATATATAGAGAAAAATTGGTTATCAACAATGTCCAGTTCCCATTTGATGAACAACTATGGTGAAGTGATAGAGTGGAGGTTGTTGCCCACTTGATGTATCATAGGTGTGTACTTTGGCACTGCTCGCACCTCTTGGCGTAATCTGCGGCTTCCTTTTTCATAGTGGGCCAGTAATAACCTGCCCGAATGAGATATCTAACGAGGGATCAGTTGCCTGTATGGGCGCCACAATGACCTTCGTGCACTTCTTTGAGCATGCGTCTTGTTTGATTCTACTCTAAGCATTTCGCCAAGGGACCCCCAAATGTTCTCTTATATAGGTCGGGATTTATGATGTTGTACCTGGCTGCCTGTATTCAAAGCTTTTTGGCTTCTTTTTTGTCTTGTGGGAGTACTCCCTCCTGCAAGTTTGTCATGATGTGGTTGTGTCAGTCCCAAGTCAAATTTATGGAATGTACTTCGAGTTGGTCTATTGACAAGTGGAGGAGAGTGATCGCGTTTTCTTTAGTGATATTTTTGGTGGTTGCTGCTAGTTTGGTGAGGCCATCCGCCTTGATGTTTTGAGCTCGAGGTATCTGGTCGAGTTGACATTCGTCGAATTCTTGCAGTAGTTTGTGAATTTCTACCCGGTACTTTTGTAGCCTCTACTCTTTGATTTTGAAGGTTTCTAAAACTTGGTCGATGACGAGTTGTGAGTCGCATCTGAGGACGACTCGTTGTGCTCCATATTTGAGAGCTAGCTTTGACCCCGCAATTACGGCCTTATTGTTAGTCATATCGGGGCACCGTATGGACTGGCGGATAACTTCCCCTGTTGGGACCTCGAGCATGAGTCCCTATTCAGATCTCGATGCATTGGATGTGCCTTCGGTGTAAAGGACCCAGAGGTCGGGTTGCCTAAGGGAGGTATGAGAAGCTTTCTACTCGAACTCGGGCATTATTTTGGCACTGAAATCGGCGACGAAGTCGGTGAGTACCTACGATTTTATCGTTGTTCATGGCTGATATGTTATATCGTACTCGCTCAGTTCTATGGCCCATTTGGCCAGTTTTCCCGACAATTCGAGTTTATGTAGGATGCTCCGTTGAGCGAAGGTCGTCACCACCAATATTGGGTGGCAGTGGAAATATGGTCTATGCTTTCGTAAAGCTATAGCCAATGCTAAGGCCAATTTCTTGAGGTGGGGGTACCTCATTTCGGCGTTGACCATGGTTTTGCTAATATAATAAATTAGAGATTACACACCTTTAGTCTCGCGGACCAGCACCGCACTTACCGTGACTTCTGAGATAGCCAAATATATTAGGAGGCGTTCGTCGGGCTCTGCTTTAGCAAGTAGTGGGGGCGAGGACAAGTACGCCTTTAGTTCTCTTAAGGCATCGATGCATTCTGAATTCCACTGGAGCCCGTTGTCTTTTTTCAGCACGTTGAAGAATTTATGGCATATGTCGGATGACCGCGAGATGAATCTTGACAGGCCGGCTATACGGCCAGTCAATTTTTGCGCTTTTTTTTGCTTGTTAACACCTCAGGTATCCCTTCAATGGCTTAGATTTGATCTGGATTGACTTTGATGCCTCTTTGTGATACTAAGAAACCGAGAAATTTGCCTGAGGTTACGAGGAAGGTGCATTTTTCGAGGTTTAGTTTCATGTCATACCGCCTCAGTATACTAAAGGCTTCTTTCAGGTGATTGATGTTGTCTTCTTTTCTTTTTGATTTGACCAACATGTCGTTGATGTAAACTTCCATTGCTTTGTCGAGTTGATCTTTGAACATCTTGGTGACCAACATTTGGTACGTTGCCCCCGCATTCTTCAACCTGATGGCATGACTCTGTAGCAGTACATTCCCTGATAGGTGATGAAAGTAGTTTTCTCTTGGTCCTCCTCCATGAGGATTTGGTTGTAACCAGAGTAGGTGTCCAAGAAGCTTAGTAATTTGTGTCCTGTTGTTGCGTCGATGATTTGATCGATGTAAGGCAATGGAAAGGAGTCTTTTGGGCATGCCTTGCTTAGGTTTGTGAAATCTACGTACATCCGCCATTTCCATTTTTCTTTTTTACCATGACCACATTGGCGACACATTGGGGGTATTTTGATTCACAGGTGGAACCGTTGGCGAGGAGCTTATCCACTTCGTCGTTTACAGCCTCATTGATTGCGGCGTTGAATATCCTTCTTATTTGCCACACTGGTAGATAGAGTAGGTAGACATTCAACTTGTGTGTGGCCACATCTTTCGGGATACCTGGCATATCCGTATGGGAGAAAGTAAACAGACCGGCATCGTCAATTAAAAACTTGTGAAATTTACCTAGTTCTGAGAGCTTATGTCCGATGTAAGCCTTTTTGTTATTGTCACTGTTGTTCAGTTGGACGAGATCGAGATCTTCTACCGTCGACTCAGCAGCCTCCACGATTTCGGGGTCTCTGATGACGTCTGTTTGTACGTCGAGTTCGGTCCCCGACTTTGGTAATTTCTATGCCTTTGCATTTGTTCACTTCAACTGTTGGGTGTACGTGTAATCCTGGGCGATACGATAGCATTCTTGGGCGCCAAGAAATCCACAATGGTCAAAAATTAGTGATCACACCTAATATTTTCCATCAGTTGGCAAAGGAACTTAGCATCCAATATCAATAGCAGTAAGAACCTTGTGCACTCATATGTTGGTAAGACTATTGTTGCGTATTGACACTTCCGTATGGTGCTTGATGAGGATTAACATTCCGATAAGGCAAATAAAATATCCAAGTTGCTCGGACTCAACAAAATGTCCCTAGGTGTGTGTCGGATCCTTCAAAAGTAGTGTATTTTTGGAGGATTCGATACAGACGAGGCAACATTTTGGAAAGTCTGCACAACATACTGAGAAAGACGAATGCTAGAGTTACAACCTTGAGCAATATATTAGCCCGTTTGGCCAAGCTGCAAAAATCAGCTTATTTTGAGAAGTGCTTTTTTTCAAAAGTACTTTTGATGAGAAGCAGATTGTGTTTGGCTAATTAGTTTGAAAAGCACTTCTGAACAACAATTAGTGTTTGGCCAAGCTTTAAAAAACTGCTTCTAAGTGTATTTTTTTCAAAAGTGCTTCTCAAAAAAGTGCTTTTGGAGAGAAGCTACTTTTTTCTGCTTCTCCTCAAAAGCACTTTTTTCCCTTCCAAAAGCTTGGCCAAACACCTCAATTTTGGTCAAATTGCTTTTGGCCAAAAAAAAAGCACTTTTGGCCAAAGAAGCTTGGCCAAACAAGCTAATAATTTTGGTAACCGCTTTATTGAGTGATGGTAAGCACTCTGCTGAACTTCAGTGCTCCCGCCAGAGATTCAAATCCCTCAAAAGTATTCTGCACTACATTTAAATTATCTGAAGGCCCACAAATATCATCAACAAAACCAGACCCAATAGAATGAGGATCCCGGGATCTTGGACTATTCCAGCAACCTGGAATTTATACTTGTATTGGGAAAAAATAAGTTCATATATGGAAGTTATTATAAGATGACACGTCATGACACGTGGACCAGTCAAAGGAGGATAGGTGGCAAAGAATAATCAAAGAGGTACGAGCTTCAACAGGCACGGGTAGATATTCAGAAAGATAGACGCCCGAATCTCTTTATGATTAAAGAGAATGAATTTGATAGTAAATGAGGTTTAGATACGTATTATTGGGCATTAAATACATAAAACTTTAAGGAATCTGTAATGAATCAAATATGATTACCAATTGTAACGTTACATTAAAGGCCATTAAATGCCATTAATTGTCAATAATGGCTCTGTTATGGTAGAAACAAAATGTATTACCTAGAGATAGATATAAAAGGAGAAGACTGATCATTTGTAAGGACACAAAATACTATTGAAATATATTGATTTACTTTGCATTATATTCAGCTGCTATTTATCAATTATTCTTATTTCTATTTGATTATCAGTAACCCGAGTTCTTCTAAAATAAGCTTTGATCGAAATCCCAATTTTTGGTTAAATAAATTGGTTCCGTTGCCAGGAATCTGATAATCGTTTGCTTTCATAATCAATTCTTTCATCAGAAAACTTACCATGTCAAATAACAACGACAACGACCAACAAGATCCTCAAAATCTGGAGAATGATACGGGTGACAAGACCCCACTTCCCTCACCGCGTGATTCACAACGTTAGTCACGAGAAGGAACTCCAGATGGCACTGAAACAAATAACGGGATTGTGAACCAAAACGGATTTGAGGTAAATCAAAATACTGGAGTTGAGAACGAACAAGCACTCAATGATTCTCTAAAGAATCTAATTGCCCAACAAGTTAGTAATGCTCTTCGAGCTTTTACCAGCCAGTTGCCAGTTGCACCACCAACACCAACTCCGAATCAGAATACTTTGGAAAACCCACGTTCTGGGCTCATTAATTCAGGCACTGGTGGAACTCCTAGCGAGTCTTGTGATGGCGAACATGGTAACATAGTTAATTCTGATTTACAAAATTTAGAACCTTGCAGGAGCAGATCAAGGAGCAAAGCGCTCGAATAGAGCAAATACCGGGAGTACCACCTGTAATCAAAGGAATAGACATGGATAAATACTCACAACAATCATGGAAGCCTAGTGCTGCTCCGTTGCTGATCCCGAAGAAGTTCAAGATGCCTGATATTCCAAAGTATGATGGCACAACTGATCCACGAGACCACGTGATTTCGTTCACAACTGGTGCGAAAGGCAACGATTTAACCAAGCTGGAAATTGAGTCAGTATTAGTCAAGAAATTTGGTGAAACACTCACCAAGGGAGCCTTAACATGGTATTCTCTCTTACTTGAAAAATTCTATAAATTCTTTTGCTAAGCTTGCAGATTCATTTATCAAAGCACATTCGGGGGCTCAAAGAGTAGAAAAAAGAATGGAAGATATTTTCAAAATCAAGCAAGAAGATTCAGAGTTTCTTAGAGAGTTCGTGGATAGGTTCTAGCGTGAAAGGATGATGTTACCGCGCGTACCTGATAATTGGGAAGCTATGGCTTTTGCCAGTAATTTGAATGAGAAAAGCTCGGAAGCCACGATACGACTCAAGGAAAGTCAGCAGGAATTTCCAGCAACAACCTGGAATGATGTTTACAATAGATACAGTATGAAACTAACGATAGAAGAAGATACTATCTCTCGATCTCAGAAAAAGGAGAAGGTGAATTCAAGATGAGCAGAAACCAAAAAAAGGTCTGGTAAAATAGATTCGAACCATACATGGGCCCAACAGGAAAAGACTCGCGATCAAAGCAGGATAATTCAAGGTTTGATCATAGATCGAGGAATAGAGAGTCGAGTTCATCATCGAGATTTGGAAACGATCGAAACATGCGAGAGACGCGAGATGATGATAGGAACTTGAAGGCAAGATTTAGCAGTTATAATTTTAATGTAAGAACTTTAGAGCTAGTACCCATATTAAGAAGCAGGGGTGATAAAGTGCGGTGGCTAAAAGAATTGAGATCAAATCCAAACATGCGCAATCCTGATCACTGGTTTGAATTTCACAACGATCATGGTCATAAAACGGCAGATTGTAGATTGTTGCAAGGTAAAGTTGACCATCTAATAAAGCAAGAGTATCTCACTAAATTATTTAGTGAAAAAGGTAAGCAAGCATACATAAAGAACAGGCAAGAGCCGAATAAACCTCCTTCTCCGAAAAGGACCGTTAATGTTATAAGTGAGGGCAACGAAATCAACAGCGTGACATATACGGCGGCCAATAAAGTTTCTAAAGTTACAATTACCCACGGGAAGCGGGTCCGACATGTTTTGGAGGAAAAAAGTACTACATTTGATGATGCAGATGCGGACGGCGTATTAACTCCTCACAACGATGCACTGGTAATCTCTCTACTTGTACATGATATTAATGTGAAACCAGTTTTGATTGATCCAGGTAGTTCCGTGAACATTATTTTGCTAAGAGTATTAAACGAGATGCAAGCTGAAGATAAGCTAGTACCTAAGGCACATACTTTGTCTGGATTCGACAATTCAAGCATTGTGACAAAAGGTGAGGTAACACTTACAACCTTCGCAGAAGGGGTGGTCAAAGATACGAAATTTCAGGTTGTGGAGATGGAAATGGCTTACAATATGATTCTCAAGAGACCCTGGATTCACGATATGGATGTTGTTACATCTACCTTACATCATGTTGTTAAATTCCCATCACCATGGGGAATGTGCCAAATCCATGGGGATCAACAGACTTCCAGGAGCATCAATTCTGTAACAGATTCAAGTACGAAAAATGAAGAAAAGTAGCAATTACAGAATCCAGTTGAGGATACCATGACACAAGCCTCAACTAAACAAGGATGAACAGATGTAGACTCAAGGCCCGATTCCATTCAAGAACCAGAAGAAAATGAAAATATAAAACAACAATTGAAGAACTGGAGGCTGTAGAGTTAATTGCACAATGGCCTGAAAGGAAAGTCTACATTGGGGCCAACTTAAGCCACGACACGAAAGGTAAGTTGATTGAATTTTTAAAAACTAACGTGAATTGTTTTGTCTGGTCCCATTCTGATATGACAGGAATACCCCCGAAAGTAATGACTCACAAGTTAAGTGAAGATCCATCGTATCCACCTGTCAAGCAAAAGAAGAGAAAACAGGGGACTTTCAAAAATCAGGTGATTCAAGATGAGGTTCAAAAACTATTAAAAATTGGATCTATCCGAGAGGTAAAGTATCCTAATTGGTTAGCCAATACTGTAGTGGTACCAAAAAAATGACAAATGGCGAGTTTGTGTAGATTACACCGACTTTAACAAAGTATGTCCTAAAGATTCTTTTCCATAACCACATATAGATCAACTGATTGATACTACTGTAGGACATGAATCGTTAAGCTTTTTAGATGCGTATTTAGGGTACAATCAGATCAAAATGTATCCCCTAGATGAAGAAAAAACTTCATTTATAACAGACAGGGGGACTTATTGTTATAAAGTAATGCCCTTTGGTCTCAAAAACGCTGGTGCCACGTATCAAAGATTGGTGACTAAAATGTTCCAAGAACATTTAGGAAAAACTATGGAAGTCTACATAGATGATATGCTTGTCAAATATCAACAATCAGGAGATCATATATCACATTTGTCTGATACATTTTAGATTTTACGAAAATTCAATATGAAGGTAAATCTTGAGAAATGTGCATTCGGCGTTTCATCAGGTAAATTTTTGGGTTTTCTTGTTTCTAACTGTGGAATTGAAGTAAATCCCGCGCAGATTAAAGCCATTGAAGAAATTCCTGACATGCTTACAAATAAGAAAGAGGTGCAGAGACTAACAGGAAGAATTACAGCCTTGGGAAGATTTATATCCAAGTCATCAGAAAAATGTTTTAAATTCTTTTGGGCTCTTAAAAAGCAAGACCAGTTTGAATGGTCCGAAGAATGTCAACAAACGGTAAAAAACCTGAAGGCATACCTATCAAATCCACCGTTGCTTGCAAAAGCGAAGGTCTGGGAAAGGTTACTTATTTATCTAGCTGTTTTAGAAATAGTAGTGAGTCTTGTTTTAGTTTGTGAAGACCAAGGTAAATAGTATCCAATTTATTATGTTAGCAAATCATTATTAGATGCGGAGACGCGGTATCCTCAATTAGAAAAGCTTGCAGTTGCACTAATCATGGCATCTAGAAAACTAAGGCCTTATTTTCAATGCCACCCTATTTCTGTAGTAACGGCTTATCCATTGTGTAATATATTACACAAACATGAGTTATCAGGTAGGTTAGCCAAGTGGGCCATAGAATTGAGTGAATACGACATCGCATATCAACCTAGAACCACAATAAAATCTCAGGTGTTAGCATATTTTTTTGGCTGATTTTAGCCATGGGATATAATTAGAAGCTTAAAAGGAACTACAAGTGTTTAATGGGTCTAATCCGAGAATTTAGACCTTATTTACTAATGGCTCATCTAATGTGAAAGGGGTAGGTTTAGGAATTGTTCTGGTACCACCTACGGGTGAAACCATTCGACAAGCCATAAAATGGCATCCTATAACTAACAATGAGGCAGAGTATGAAGCTATGATTGCAGGTTTAGAACTAGCACGTGAACTTGGCATTAATCAGATCGTAATCAAAAGTGATTCGTAGCTCGTAGTTAATCAAATGCTGGGAACTTATACAGCTAGGGAAGCAAGAATGTAGCAGTATTTAGATAAGGTACGAGATTTGATTAGGCAATTCCAAACCTAGAAAGTTAAGCAGATACCAAGAGAGGAAAATGTCGAGGCAGACGCCCTAGCCAATCTCGCATCCGCGGAGGACTTGACGAGCAACGAAAATGCTTCTGTAATTCATTTGTTTCATTCAGTACTTGATCAAGACAAAAATGAGGTAAATTTCAATAACTTAACCTAGGATTGGAGGAATGAGATCATCAATTTTTTGTTGTATGGAACAATCCCTGAAGACAAGAAAAAGGTCACGCGCTTCGTAAAAAGGTTACTCGGTATTATTTAAAGCAAGGCAATCTTTACCGAAAGATGTTCGGTGGTCCCTTAGCAAGATGCCTCGGGCCTTCTCAAACGGAATATGTGATGAGAGAAATACACGAGGGGCATTGTGGAAATCACGCGGAGGAAGATCACTGGTAAGAACCATGATTAGAGCAGGCTATTATTGGCCCAAAATGGAAGAAGAAGTGGAAAACTTCGTGGCTAAATGTGATAAGTGCCAAAGATATGGTAACAACATGCATAGACCTGCGGAGTTGCTACATCCGGTAATTGCACCGTGGCCTATTATGAAATGGGGGATGGACATCGTGGGTCCACTACCACAAGGAAAAGGTAAGGTAACATTCCTGCTTGTACTCACTGACTACTTTACTAAATGGGTAGAAGCAAGAGCATTTAAACAGGTACAAGAAATAGAAGTCAGGGATTTCATTTGGCGAAATATCATATGTCGATTCGGTGTACCAAAAGAAATCGTGTGTGATAATGGCCCGCAATTTATAGGTGCACAAATCACAAATTTTTTTCAAAGTTGGCAGATTAAAAGGATTACCTTAATGCCTTACCATCCGGTGGGTAATGGACGAGCTAAATCAACAAATAAAGTCATTATCAACAATTTGAAGAAACAATTGGAAGAATCCAAAGGCAATTGGCCAGAATTGCTACCTGGTGTTTTATGGGCATACCGCACCACAACAAAAACAAGCACGGGTGAAATACCATTCTCATTGGTGTACGAAGATGAAGCCTTAATCCCAGTTAAGATAGGGGAGCCAAGCACGAGGTACACGCAAGAGTCAGAGGAATCCAATGAAGATGAAATGCGCATAAACCTTGATTTACTTGAAGGAAAAAGGGAAGCTACATTAATAAGAATGGCAACACAAAAACAAATTATGGAACAATACTATAATTGGAAAGCTCGCTTTTGATACTTCAAGATTGGGGACTTCGTACTCAAGAAAGTTTTTCAATCCACGAAAGTGGCTAATGCGGGAAAATTAAGTCCAACCTGGGAAGGGCTTTAAAAGATTTACGGTATTGCAGGGAAATGAGCATACTAGCTGGAAACAATGGGTGGCAAGATATTACCTTCACATTGGAATGCCATTCATCTGAAGAAATACATTTCTGAGGAGCACCCACGGTCAGGTATCCTCATTTTATAATTTTATTTTTGAATTGTTAAAATTTTACTAATGATTTTAGATGATAGGAAAAAACTAACCCGCACTAAATGATGAATCACGACCTGCAAGGCACGTGGAAGAAAATAAATTTCCGGTCTAGGGTCACAACTATTCTGATAGAAATTAAGACGGGTTAAGCAGTCTTCATCTATAATCGTACCTCCGAATCCTGTATGTTTTATTCCTTTTCAGGAAAAGAACCAAATAAGAGGAGTAATCAAGTGCTCGAGACTTCATACTTCAGAGCTCAAACACTTGGGCGACTATATAATATACATAAGCATATGTATAAAGAAGACATAGAAGATTGGGAAATAATCAAAGTTCAAGCCTGAAAAGTTTTCTCATTGAATGAGTCAAATGCAGAGCAAAGTAACGAGCCAAAGCCAAAGGAAACCTTATCATAGTTAGGTTAAAGGTAATGTACTAAAACATGTTATAAATAAAAACCTCGTGTTTTATTTTCTTTTTTGAAATCTGTTGCAAAGAAAACAGTTACGAAAAAGTTATAGAAGTTATTTAAATACATGTAAGGTGTTATTTAAAACTTAACAAAGTTCAAATACAAACTTATCAAAGTTATTTCAAGAAACATGTGTATTCCTATTTCTTTTGTCGTACATTTACACCATTATGAAGTTGAAAAGTTTTCTTCATTAAGTTTCGAATATAAAAGGGCCCTCTTTTATAAAATTCATGATTGATTTAAACATTCATGAAGTTAAGAAAGCATTTTATAAAATAAAAGTGCAAATTATTCAATAAGTCCTTAAATATAAAGGCAAGAATGAGCAAAACAGAAGTTCAAAATAACTACGAAAACTTCTTAATATTAAAAAGTTTAGACTAAGTATGAACTTAGTCATAAACTAAGAGTCACTTATACAAAACGCCCCGTAAAAGGTCCGGGGACTTGATGTTTTCAACAAACCCTCAAATGGGACCAAGGGTTGTAACCACATTCCACCAAAAAAGGGAAAAAAAAGGGAGTCACATATCATAAACTTGTCACTGAGGAGTTGAAGAAGGAACCAAAGCAAGGTCTTCAGCAGCAGTAGGCTCAAGTTGACTTAAAGGAATTGGAACATTCACCGTACCCATATCATCTTCAATATTTCCATAAGTTTCAGCCACAGGAGAGGGAAAGTCTTGGCTCTGCTGTGTCTTTTCAATAGTTTCTCTTATTTTAGCTAACTCAGGTTCCAAGTTAAAGTTCTCTTGGCTAACTTCCACAAGTGTATCATGGCGAGTATTTAAAAACACCCAACTCACTTCAATTGCAGTTTTTTCCTCAAAAATCTCGTAATCTTTCTCTCATTCAGCAATTTCACTTTTAAGCTTTTCATTCTCAGCCAAGGCAGAATCGTCAGAAGTTTGAAGAGAAGCATGTGAACTTTCTAAGGAACGAACCTTATCAGAAGACTCTCTAGGGTCTTATTGAGTCTGAGTCTGAGTTTGCACAAGTTCACCGGCATACACTTCTTTTTCATTTAAGAGAGCCTTCAACTCTCTGATTTCTTTACTAGCCTTGGAGAGTTGCTCGGAAAAAGATGTCTCAAGGAGATTCTTGTCTTTACCAGCTTGGTTTGAGGAAACTTTTTCAACCTCCAACTCTGAAGTTAAAACCCTTACCTGCTGCTTTAAGGTGCACTTGCTCTCTTCTAACACTTCCATATCAATTTGAACGCTTTCATATTGTTCTCTCCAGTTGTCTGCTTTAACTTGATACTCATGCATTAATTGCTCCGTGTGAGAAACCCTCTTCATCGTTTCAGTACCAATGAGGTTGATCTAAAAAGAAAAAGGAAAAGAGAAAAGGGTAAGAACCTTAATAAAAAGGGAATAGTAAATCATTAAAAGGAATATCCTTTAATGATGATTGTATTATGTCGTTCATCCAAGTTAAAGAGTTGTGGCTCTCAAGCTTGGCTCTCTCAATTGGTCCAATCAGGGTTTCAACCACACATCATCCCCACCTGATATTCTCAAAAAATTACCATCGGCAGGGACCTCGATGATAACATGTTTCATAGCTCCACTTCTACTTGAGAACCAACCTTAGTGTGTTGAACTATTGTAGGAGGAGCTGTGGAAGGAGTCAAAATAGCCTAGGGAAGAGCAGCAACGACAAAAGTCACGGAAGGTAGAGAAGATGTCATAGGGACAGACATGGAAAAAGAGACAAGGGGTATTTCGTCATAAATTGGACCCAAATTTTCATTATCGAACCCATGAGCAAAAAGTTGATCAACAGAATCATGGGCAGCCGCGGGAGTATCATCATCGAAAATCACCAACGAGGCTTCGGTGGAAGGAATAGAACGAGGGGGAGATGCTTTATAATCTGAAATAATGTGTCTTCTAACCCGTGGACTTTTTATCAAAGAACCCCCATCTTGTTCTTCCTCCTCTTCAGAGTCTTGATCAACAGTAGCATTCCTTTTCGATGAATAACCCAAAATAATCTCTTGGGCTCTTTCCAAAGAAATTTTGGAAGCTACGACGGCCTCAGCACTTAAATCTCGAATAGGAAACCCTGACAACAAGAAGGGTCAAAGTAATTTCTAAAGAAAGAAGTAAACAGAAATGCAAAGAATATAGGGAAAGAAGCACTTACCGTGAGTTTTCACTTTCCAACCAATGCGATGAGAAAGGTTTTTCCAAGACCTACCATCCATCGGAGCAACATTTAATAGCTTTCCTACCCAACCACAGAAGTTGAGAATTTCATCAACAACTCCCACAGTTGCTGAAAAAGAAGAGGAAATTAAAATGATGACCATAAAAATTGAGAAAAAGGTATGAGAATGTTATTAAGAAGAAAACTCATCTTAAAAATTCCACTTCTCAGGGAATGGAACATTCTCTTTACCCACTAAACCAACAGTGGGGGTAGCAACAAACCTGGCATACCAGTCATGGTCTTTAGCGTCTTCTAGACTTACCAGAACTCTTTTGCTTCTTGCCACTAAAGTAAAGATTCCTTGGCGAAAGAGTTTGGGAGAATAAAGATGGATTAAATGAAAAAACGTAAAAGGCATACTAGCCATATTGGACAAATTCCTCAAGCAAGCAATAGCCCTCCACAGGATGGGGCCAATTTGTCCTAAGCATACATTGAAAAAGTGACCGAATTCGAGGATAACAGGGTCAATAACATGTTTGAAACCCAACCTGAAAAGGTATGTATAAACAAAAGAAAATCCAGTTAAATAAGAAGTAATTCTTTGGTTTGCATTGGGCATTATAATGGGGAAGTCATGACTCCACTGGCAATCTCTACGAACTATAGAAATCAGGCCTTTAGTAATCTGAGTCGGGTAGATGTCAGCACGATCTAATGAAAGTAGTTGGTTTCTGATGGATTCTCTATCATTGTAGAAAGATTTTTCCACAGGAACAATTTCATCCACTAAAGATTCATGAAGAGGTTCAGTGGGTTCTTTAGTCCTAGATGAAGATCTTTGAAAAAGTGAACCCCTGATTCTAGAAGGTGGAGTAGAACTCGATGAAGGAATAGAGGGGCCTCGTGATGAAGAAGACCATAAACTACGAAGCCTTCCCCCTTTTCTACTTCTAGCAGGAGCAAGAGGAAGGTTGTCAACAATGGGGACTCTCCGAGGGTTAGGGTTTGAAGAAGACATTGTAGTACGAGGAAGAAGAAAATTAGAATTGAATACTCTAAACTTTTGTGAAAACGACAAAGGAAAAAAGTTATTTATAGTCAGAAGCAACCGTCAAAGGAAAAGGTACAATGATAGAAACGTCATGATGAGAACTGTCGTTTCGTAATTGGAGAAGCCATAAAAAAGCCTTAAAAGACGCTGAAAGATCGCAGAACCAATCAGGAGATGCCACGTGTCACGGACATTAAATGGAAGTAATAGATGAAGCATCAGTTCCAGGAAAGAATTAATGGCGGAAAATATTCCCGCTTTAATGAGATCCACTTCTCAAATATTCTATTGATGAATAAATGGCAAGTGGGGGGACTGTCTGTATTGGGAAAAATTAAGTTCATATATGGAAGTTATTAAAAGATGACACGTCATGACATGTGGACTAGTCAAAGGAGGATAGGTGGCAAAGAATAATCAAAGAGGCACGAGATTCAACAGGCACAGGCAGATATTCAAATTTGATAGTAAATGAGGTTTAGATACATATTATTGAGCATTAAATACGGAAAACGTTAAGGAATTTATAATGAATCAAATATGATTACCAATTGTAACGTTACATTAAATGCCATTAATTGTCAATAATGGCTCTGTTATGGTAGAAACAAAACGTATTACCTAGAGATAGCTATAAAAGGAGAAGACTGATCATTTGTAAGGATACGAAATACTATTGAAATATATTGATTTACTTTGCATTATATTCAGTTGTTATTTATCAATTATTCTTATTTCTATTTGATTATCAGTAACCCGAGTTCTTCCAAAATAAACTTTGACTGAAATCCCAATTTTTGGTTAAACAATACTTAAGATCATTAGCAATAAGTTACTACAGGAAAAAAAACTTAAAACAGAAAGCTTCAGCAAAACACGAGACCTAATTCAAGTGTAAGAACAAGACTAAGCCTTAATCTCAACTAGGTGGTATATATGAATCTTTTACTTCTATTGAGTAGAAGAGAATGACTGCTTGAATAACACAAACATTGGTGAGAATCCAATGGATGAAAACCTAAGATTTCCTCCACAATGTTCGCACAAGGAAGGTGAGTCAGGGCCTAAGATCAGTGCATCCTACTCTTCGTTAAGTCCACATGGGCGTAACACTTAATGTTTAAGTCCAGAGTGTGTCCTGAGTGTCACTTAATGGTTAAACCACTGAAATTTCAGCACCAAAAACATTAATGTTATTGACACAATGTGTAATGTTAAATGCTGATTTGAGTTGTCTACTTAATGTTTTATAAGAAATAGAGAATGAACACATGCAAATTCCACTACTAGGCAGTAAGTTTAAACTTAAATATATGTACACTTACATCTCAAATACAGAAAGTTTGACTTCAGATAAGCTGTTAATTTATATCAAATTTGATTATAAGATATTTCACTTCATTCACTTCAAGGCTTGGTTCAAGGGACAAAGGTCGAAGAATTTGTGACTAAGGTCACGATAATTGGCTACAATTACGTATTTTAATCGCTTATTACACTCTAAGTTACTGCACTTTAATTGCGTTTGCGCTTTAATCCCTAGTATTTTTCACTAATTGTGTGTTTTATACCTTTTAGGAATGATTCCGAGCTATGTAGCGGATGATAGTTAAGAACGAACGAAGAATCGAGTAGGCATATTGCGCACTGTCTAGTAAAATACACATAATTTTTTGCTCAGAACTCCATTTGGTCTCCACAATTTGTGGTAAGCTAATTGAAAGAGCTACAACTTTTAATTTTTACGTTTTTTCTAAATTCCAAACAGTCCGCGGTTAGGTCTGCAGTCGAATCCGCGGCTACGGACAGAACACTATGCAAAATTCGTGGTCAGGTCCGTGATCGAATCCACAGCCGCAGACGTCTTGACCTGGAAAAGTGTCCTTTTTCGCATAGGAGAAGTTATAATTGTTTGGGCCCAACCCTACTTGGTATATATACATGGAAAAACGGCATTTTGAGCACCTTTGACATATGTTTGACATAATTTATACCTAAGGAGGCTAATGAGACTGGGGATTCGACATAAGGAGGCTAAGGAGACTGGGGATTCGACCTAAGGAGGCAAGAACATACTAGGAGCAAGGGGAGAATTCTTCTATTATTTTTTCACTTCCTTCTTCCTATTTCCATTATTAGTTATGAATTCTAGTATTGTAGTTATGCATACTATTATGAATAGCTAATTTGTTATCTAGGGGTTTGATGGAACCTACTGGATGATTTTCTTGTTACGTTAATATAGATTTGCCATAGTATTTTCTCAATTTGTTCAACTATATTATTATTGTGGTTGGTTGAAGAGCTCTCAATCGACTATACTTATTTAGTGTGTATTACTCGGGAGAGAGTGCATATTTAGATAGTTGTTGAACAACAACACTCCTAACGTATATAAGGGATCAATACGGAGGGTTTAACGGTGGGATTAGGGATAACGAAACCTTGGGTGCGATCCGAGTGAGCTGTACTTAATATCAGCTAGCGTAATTCAGGAGAATATGTCTAGTAAATTGTGGTAAATACTTGGGAGAGAGTTACGACAGTCAGAGCGCTCATGATCGGTAGAGAATACTTAGGCGAATTTATAAAAAACTTAGCGGGAAGTATTCCAACAATAGGGGAAATCATAACTCTAGACCTCCTTAATCTCGTCTGCAATCCTTATGCTTGTTACTTGATAGTTTTACTGATTTCTATTATTTGTTAGTTAATTAGATAAAAATAAACATTACAATCTTTATAAGTTAGAAATTGTTCAAGCTTGTCTTTGTGGTGATATTGAACAGTTGTAGCTAAGCCTTAGTTCTCTATGAAATTTGACTCCAGACTTGTAAACCATATTATATTTGCAACTACCGCTTAGTCCTTTTTATAAGGTATAGTTGGCGTGATCAAATTTTGGCACCGTTGCCGGGGAACTAACGGTGTAGTTGTAGGTGTACATATTTCTAGGTTGCAAGTTTGAACTTTTATTTTTGTTTTCTTATATTTGATTTTTTTTTATTTTTTTTTGTTTTACTTGTTGACTTGAGAGACATGGCATCTTGGAGTTATGAGAGTTTTGATGTTGGTAATTCTACTTTTGATCCTTCTTATATATTTAGTGGAGGAAACCACCCAGGGCAAAATTATCAAAATATTCCCGAGAGAGAGTTTCGTGCACCAACTCAATCTTATGTGTGGAATGTGTGTGATATGTATGATGGTCAAGATGGTCACTTTCATAGTTGTGCTTATATTTCTTATTTTGCCCCAACCCCTTACTATGATGGTTCTACTTTTTCTTATAAGGATAACAGGAACAAATAACCTAGGGAAGCTGACCTATTGGAGATCAAAGATATATTAAAGTTCCATGTGGAACAATATGATGAGAAACCATGGCAGATACAAAGGCAAGAGACAACTATTCACAACTTGGAAGCTCAAGCAAAAAAATTAATTGAACCTTGTAAAGCGCAACAAGTTGACATTGTGGATAGTAGCCAATATGAGTATGCATTGGCTGCAGAAATTGCCACTATACTGGAGGATTTAAAAAAAATACGGAGATGAGCTAGAGGAGAAGGCCAGAGTAGAACACCAACAATCAATCAAACTAGATTTTGAGGATGCCGATGTCGTACAAGAGATACTAGAGTCAACCCAGAATATTGAGGATACATATTTAGTTGACTCTAGTGTCATTATTGTTGAGGATGTTGACAATCCCAATGTTTATGTAGTTGAGCGCATTTGTCCACACTCCAAGCATTTCTCCACATTATGTTTAGATGAAGATATGGAAATAGAGTCGTCCGAGCCACTTGAGGAGTCAAGGAGTAAGGAACAAGATTCCTACATTTCTGGAATTCTTCGTGCCAGAAAGTCGGGAATACACATCTCATCCAAAGGCCAAGAAGTGCAGAATACTACATTATTTTATTGGGCTAGTCAGATTTGTTCTACCACCCCACAGCGTGATCACAGAGCAGAATCAAAACTTGGGTTCGAATTCATAAGTTCAAAATGGAGGTAGAAAGTGATTCGTGTCATGCCGCAACGTTAAATCAAGCGCTTGTTGGGAGGCAACCCAGCTTTACTGCTTTCTTTTATTTTTATTATTAGTATTATTAATTGTATTATTTTTGTAGTGTCAATTTTTGACTTTCTAGGAGCATGGAAAGCAAAGCTATTGGAAGGATGCAACAGCAAACCAGATGGTTAGAACTAAGTGTGAGGTACCCGCACGAAGGACCAAGCCTCGAAGAAATCTGAGTACCCCATGAGCTGCTAGTGCTTCGGCCTTTGGCCTACCGGGGAGTTTCTTTTACCCTCTTAATAGTATGGTGTGCATTGAGGACAATGCACAATTTTAAGTCTGGGGCGAGGAGATTGTCTAGGTGACTTTCTATGCTATTTTAGTGTTTTAGTTTAAAGAAAAAAAGATTGGATTTTTCCCGATGACGGATATCCTAGACAACTTTTTTAAGGGATTAAGTTTAAAGAAAAAGGGACAAAAATATTTTCTTTATAGGTAGTGTAGTAATTCTCCCTTGATTTTTTTATGTCGCGGTTCTTTTCCAAGGGTTTTATTTGAACCGGCTGTAGTTATTTTTTTTTTTGGAGTAGGAGCCATTGTGATATGAATTGAATTGAAGCAACATCTCTTGACTTTGTTATGCCTTTAGAATAGTGAGTACATTGGTTGTGATGCTTAGGCTCAATTTTTTTACTCTTGTATAAGTACCTTAAATTATATAAGATTAACTTTGCTTAACTGTTTTGACTAGAGTGTCTTGATGAAACCAATCTTGAGTAAGTTCTGTGCAATGTGTGTGTGAGGTTTGTGTGTTATTCTGTGCATTGCATTTGATGTCTAGAACTTGCCTCGTGTGTTTGCAAAGCGAAATAGTAATTTTGGTTCAGTCTTGGAAGTGCAATAGGCGTATCTTTGTTGAGCCATATATATATTTATCCGCCTAATTGTTATGTATCATAGTTAACCCCTTCGAGCCTGTAATCCTATTTTTTTGGCAACCACACTACAAGCCTTACCCATTTGTTTGAATTAACCGTCTATTTAAACCTTATAACCTCTCATGAGAACTTGAATTGTTATGAACTTTGTAAAAGTTAAAGTGTGGGATGATTGGTTTGGATTTTGAGTGGAACTAATGAAATAAGGAGAAATATGCACTGTTTTGAAAAAGTAAGAGCCACTTGAATTGAAAAAAAAATAGTTGTATTGCTGTGAAAAAAAAATATATATTCCTTGATAAGTTGTGACTCTTGATGTAATTGTGCTTAAAGAAGTATGTGGTAATATACATTGAGGTGAAGGTGGAGTTTGGTTTGACATAAGTATGTGGTTTGAATGTTAAAGTATATGCATTAAAGTGCTTAGGTATGTGTAGTCGCTCTTATATCTAAATGTATCCTACCCGTCCCGCAGCCTACATTACAATCAAATAAAGTTTTACTTGATCCTAAACTGAATGAGCTCGATTAGTAGAGTAGTACACTACGGAAAAGCCTATGGTGCATCTTTTGTGGCATATGAATGTTATTTCTAAGAGTGAGTGAATTTTTTCTATCTTAAGTTACTAAGTGTTCTTAAATTTTATTGTGTGCAACTACTCTCTTTTGTTGTGTGAGGGCACTTGATTCATGAAGGAGGGGTAATGTTAGTGACCTATATGTTAGAGTAAGTGGGTGAGTTGTGAATAATGCGTGGTACCTGCGAGTCAAATCTTGAGGTGAAGATGTTACGCTTTTGTGCTTAGTCTATTTTAAGTATTCTTGATGTGACGAGTTAGGAGAATTGTTTGAAAAGGTCATGTCTATATAAAGTGTAGTTTGAGTGTGGGGTATTGATGATAGATTATAATTACGTATTTTAGTCGCTTATTACACCCTAATTTACTGCACTTTAATTGAGTTTGCGCTTTAATCGCTAGTGTTTTGCACTAATTGTGTGTTTTATGCTTTGTATGAGTAATTCTAAGCTATGTAGATGTTATGTAATAAATTCAAGTGATTTGGAGCTTTTAAGTCTGAGTAAAAGACCAAGAAATTAAGTCGGGATCGTGTTTGGGGATCAACGAATGATAGTTAAGAACGAACGAAAAATCGAGTAGGCATATTCCGCATTGTCTAGTAAAATGCACATAACCTTTCGCTCAGAATTCCATTTGGGCTCCATAATATATGGTTGGAAAGCTAATTCAAAGGGCTACAACTCTTATGTTTTACGTTTTTCCAAATTCCAAACAGTCCGGGGTCAGCTCAACGGTCGTATCCGCAGCCGCTGACAGAATACTATGCAAAATCCGCGGTCGAATATGCGGCCGCGGAAGTCCTGACCTGGAAAAGTGTCCTTTTTCGCGTAGGAGAAAGTATAATTATTTGGGCCCGACCCTACTTGGTATATATACATGAAAAAATGGTATTTTGAGCACCTTTGACATACTTTTGACATAATTTAGACCTCAGGAGGCTAAGGAGACCAGGGATTCGACCTAAGGAGGCAAGAACATACTAGGAGCAAAGAGAGAATTCTTCTACGATTTTTTCACTTCCTTCTTCCTATTTCCATTATTGGTTATGAATTCTAGTATTGTAGTTATGCATGCTATTATGAATAGCTAATTTGTTATCTAGGGTTTTGATGGAACCTATTGAAAGATGATTTTCTTGTTACGTTAATATAGATTTGCCATAGTATTTTCTATAATTGTTCAATTATATTATTATTGTGGTTGGTTGAAGAGCTCTCAATCGACTATACTTATTTAGTATGTATTACTCGGGAGAGAATGCATATTTAGGTAGTTATTGAACAACATCACTCCTAACGTATATGAGGGATCAATACATAGGGTTTAAAGGTGGGATTAAGGATAACGAAACCTTGGGTGCGATCCGAGTGAGTCGTATTTAATATCAGCTAGCGTAATTCGAGAGAATATATCTAGTAAATTGTGGTAAATACTCGGGACAGAGTTACGACAGTCAGAGCGCTCATGATCGGTAGAGAATACTTAGACGAATTTATAGAAAACGTAGCGGGAGGGATTCCGACAATAGGGGAAATCATAACTCGAGACCTCCCTAATCTCGTCTCCAATCCTTATCCTTGTTAATTGATAGTTTTACTGATTTCTAGTATTTGTTAGTTAATTAGATAAAAATAAACATTATAATCTTTATAAGTTAGGAATTGTTCAAGCTTTTCTTCTTGGTGATATTGAACAGTTGTAGCTAAACCTTAGTTCTCTGTGAGATTCGACTCCGGACTTGTAAACCGGATTATATTTGCAACGACCGCTTAGTCCTTTTTATAAGGCATAGTTGGGCGTGATCAGGTCACATGTTCGAGCCCTGCGTCATGTGAACAAGCCCGGTATTTAAGAAGTGAAGGGTAGAGGGATGAGCCATTATCCTCGAGTTTTGAAGGTTATTGTTGGTCCCAGACGGATTTCCAGATCATAAAAGAAATTCTCCATACGCATCTCACTATATTCCATCTTCAGAAACATGTTCAATTTATTTGGATTAAAATATGTGAAAAAATTCATAACAATACTTTAAGGTAATGTTACGTGACTTTCATTTTCAGTTTATTATGTACCGTGTAATTTTGTCCACAAAGGTTTAGGCAAATAAAATAAAAACACGCAATATTTTTTGCCTTTATTATAATTTGAACCTAAGACCTCGTGGTTCTTCCCACTATTAAATCACCAATGCTATTTTGTTCCTTTCCCTCCAAAGCACCCACGTAAGTACTACTGGGGCTACATTTCCCGCTCTAAACCGTCTTCTTCTCGTGAATGCCCAGCTATGCATCACCTCCTCCACAATCTCAAGCATTGTCGATTGTAAGTAAAATTCGGGAGCATTCAATTTTTATAAGTAAAATTAAGATAAACTATCAGGCAGACAAGGAAAGATGCCAATACTAGGTTCCTAGCAGCTCGAATGCAATTCAACAAACTATACTTCAGCCTTATAAGTACTTCTCGCCCATTATTTGACACTTGTATTTATATTCGCGCGTTGCGCGAAGAATATTTCGTAGTATCTTGACATTTGACTTAAATTTATAAATAATAAATTTTTTGTCCTAAAATTACTTAGTGGCTTTTTATTATGCTATTACTGGTTTAATATGATGTCTTTGCCCATCCTTTTATTATGTATATATAATATAATGATACCTCCTTTAATATAACATAGATAATATAGATTTCTTACGTCGTCCAAAAAATATATTTTTTTATTTTATATAAAATGTATCAATATTTTGATTTTTTTCTCCATTATATGGAATAAGAAATTATTCTTCTATTTTATTTTCAATATACAGTTTTGATTTTTTACATATTTTACTTCGTCCAAAATATATGTTCTTTTATTGTTTTGTATAAAATGTATCCATATTTTTAGAATTTTTTTTCTACATTAGAATTTCTTCTATTTTATTTTTGATATAAAGTTTTGATTTGTATATTTTTACTATGTTGATTGTTGCTTGTAATTATTTCAAATTCAAATTAGACTTTTCTTCTTATATTCAAATTCCAAAAGAGTAACAAATTATTAATGATAAATAATGCATAATTTGATTTTATTAAAATTTAAATTCAAAAAAAAAATTAACTATTACCTAACCTAACTAACTTTGTCCTAAAATTGTAAAGTGACTTTTTATTATGTTACCACTTGGCTTACTATGGTGTCTTTAATGGTCTCTCCTATTATATATAGATAGATATCGCGAAATTATATTCACCGAATGATCAACGATAATGCTAACTAACATTACTTGTTTGTAGGAAGAATGATATTAACCAGTCCACTACGCTCCTATGATTTTGTAAAATACATTTACCGGAAAAAATGCAAAAAATTGGGTTTCCATGGAGGAAATTGGAGCAAAGAGGATAGAGAAGAGTCAGATGCTTACCATTTCCGATATCGGAAAGTAGAGCCGGCAAGAGACCAGTCAGAATAATAGCGGTTTTCACCGCGCTAAAGGATTCTCAAAACGGTTGCTAGAAGCTAAAGGAACGGGAGTCCGTATTTCTTTCAGCGGGCTTTCAGCACAAGAGCTTGGGCCCTGGGCTCTGGTAGTTATTGGGCTACTGCAAACCAGTCCTATTAGCCCTTTAGAAATTGTAAAAATTGCACGGGGCGACCTATTTGGTCGCACCCATTTAATCTATACCCATTTTTTTTAAAGTTTTAACTTTTAATCTAGCCCCCTTTCTCCTCGTTCTTCTCCTCCTCAAAGTGAGAGTACACTTCAGTGATAAAAGTATATGGAAAATATGTCATTCGTTCATTCATTCGTCTGATGCAAACACTGGATACAACTAGACTTTATCCTGTGCGACGACATAGATTCATCTATTATTTTGCCTGTTTTTTTTTTTTTTTGGCAATAAAAGGCTGCAAGTCCAAAAGTTGTTAAGTATTTGAAAACTATAGCCGTATAGCAGTCAAACAAAAATCTAAAAGCTCCTACCGTTGTAGCATTCTGCCGTGCGTCAGCTATCCATACGTATTTGCAAGAAATAATTGATAAAAGAGTATACTGAGACATACCTTCCAACAAGCTGAAAAGATATATGGAGCATTCACAATGCAGTAGGCTGAAGTTCAACTCTAAGAAGGCTGAAGTAATTCGCGCTGCAGTTACAAAACAAAAACTTCAGTTCTAGAGCTGAAGTTCGCCAGTTACAAAACAAAAATTTCAGCTCTAGAGCTGAACTTCAGGCCCGACTACTAGAATGCTAAAGTTTTGCGTGATTACCTTTGCTACTTCAGCCCCGTATGCTGAAGTTATGCGAAAAAGCGGGTACGGTTGCAATTTTTTTTGCAAAACGAGCACAAGTTAAAACGTGACACAAAAAGCGGGTATAGATCCAAATACCTCTTAGAAATTAGCCAGTGCGTCTTTCACTTTTTAAGTTCAATTTCTCAGCACAACAATATTCTGAATTGTGGCGAAGTTAAGATTCTTAGTTTAAAATTTCAGGACAAAATAAGTATTGGCTAATTTCTAAATAGCATCCATGAGAATGACTATTTGTGTAGTTGCCCCTATAATGGTCGTCTTTTGGAGGCGAAATACACAATTAGCCATTTTTAGGACCCATATTAACAATAGCCCAAATTCTCAAAATTTATGAAGTTTAATCGCTTTACAATCAATTTTAGACATATAGGTTTAAAATTAAAAATGTGAATTCAAAGTTCAAAATTCAACTGTCAAGTACGAAATTGGATTCTGTCAAAGCCTAATTTCAAACCTCATGTCTGAATTTGTATTATAAACTTCAAGTATGAAGTAAGCCTTTGCATAGCCCAACTTCAAAGATCCCAATTTTAAACTGGAAAGTCTACAAAAAAGCAGCAGCAACCTGTTCAATTTGATAGTATTTGTCAAAACTAATTAAAATTCAAAATAAAATAAAATTAATGATGTTTTAACTGGAGTGGTATAAGAAGCTATCTGGTATCATTTTTACGCTCTGTTGAGGGTATAGGATTTTTGGGAGGACTCTAGTTTTCACTAGTGAAAAACAAGCAAAAAGATCACGTGTGAAACAAATTGGAAAAACTTTATTTCATGCTCAATGCACAAAGGTAGTTGGTTTTTAAGCAGCATGGTCGAAAAATTATCTTTAATGTAATTAAACTATCTTTAAATTAACCATGATGATGTGTTTTCTACTATTGTTTGGTATGGTTGAAGGAATATACAAACAATATGTCACATAATTTTAAATCTAATTTTCAACCAATTAAAAATGTTGACATAGAGGGGATAAGGGGATACCCCTCCACTTTTAAATCCTCTTCTCTTATATCACTTAGTTGCTTTACCCAGAAAGGAGAATGACTTGAACACTTCCACTCTTCTAGGTTGGAGTAGATAAAAATCATGAAAAATTAGAAGACAATTTCAAATTGATTCGGGAAGAAATATAAAAAAAAGTTAGATTGTTGAGAGGTGTGGGTCCTGCCTATTTAATTGTACTGTAGTTAGTAAGATAGTTATAACTATCTAGTGGCTTAGCAGTAAAGTTAGTTGTTAGCTTTTATAAATAGTAGTACTTTGATAGTAGCCTATATTATGCAGTGTAGATGCTATTTATGCTCGAAGTTAACCATACTTTATTGATATTTTAAGTGCTAAATGATAACAAAATGCTCTAATTGAGGGTTTTATGCTTTGCAGGAACTACTCTGAGTTAGGATGAGGATATAAAGTATTTTGGGATCAAATATGTAGATACAAGGCCAATCGAGAAGAGCCCGGATGAAAACGAGCACGAAAAGGCGAAGAAAAGCTGGGCAACAGTCCACCGCTACCGCGGTAGGGCCACAGCTGGAACGCGGAGGAAAAAGGCGCAAAACAAAATGTCTAAAATGACCGCGGTTGGCCCGCGACCACGGTCGATCTGGAGAATGCCAAGAAAGTCTAGGGGCCAAAGTGTAAAGCGTGGAAAACTTATCCTAACCCTATATAAACTCAGCAAACTCGCCCAAGTCAAGGTTAAACTTGTTTTTAGACTTAATTGGAGGCAAGAACAAGTGTGAGAATATCAAGACACAATTAGAGTTTTTCATTCTTCTTCTTGTACGTTATCATTCTTTTGTGAATTATGAATTATCTTAAGGCTTTATCTTGTTTTACCATGAGTAGCTAAACATTTAATCTAGGGTTGATGGAACCAATTGTTAGATGAAGTCTTGATTACGTTTTGATATAATTAAGCCGTTTCTTATTCTATAATTGTTCAACTATGTGTTGTCCTGTGATTAATTGAAAGGGCCCTTGATTAATCGTGTCTAGTTATCTTGTGTTGCTTGAGAAAGAACACTAGGTTAGATTGTTGTTAAACAACACCACTTTCGGGTAAGTTAAAAGATTAATTACCTGAATTTAAAAGCAGGATTAAAGATAACGAAGCTTTGGTGGAATAATTCTGAGTTGCATAAATTGTTAACTAGAGTAGTTCGAGAGAATGCTTTTAGTAAATTATCGTAATTGATCGAGAGATAAATGTGGTAACCTAGAACTCATATTTCTTATAGAGTATTACAGCGATATTATAGCTAACGTGTAAGGAATTAATCCGACAATTGGGGAAATCAATAACCCCTAACCATTTTACCATTGAATTCAACTCTATTCTTGATTATTGCTAGTTTTATTATTGTTTTTCATTAGTTAACTAAATTCTACTCATATCCATTAAAAATCTTGCATCCGGGGATTGTTTGAGCTATTCATTAGCAGTATTAAAAGTTGTAGTAAATAGGTTAGTTCCCTGTGGGATTCGACTCCGGGCTGAATCGGATTATATATTTACAGCAACCGCTTAGTCCTTTTTATAAGGTGTAGTTGGGCGTGATCAAATTTTGGCGCCGTTGCCAGGGAACTAACAGTGTTATTTATTGCAACTTTGAAGAATCGCTAGGATTATTAGTTTAGATCAAATTTCTGTGGTATTTAAAATATTTCTATTGAAATTCTCATGGTTGAACTCTTCTGTAACTCAGGTGCATGCCTAGAAGCTCTTCGAGAACTGGTGAACTCTTTGAAGGACTCTCAGATCTCGAGAAAGCATTCCGGATATTGAACGGGGCTAACAGGAAGAGCGAACAGCTAAAACAAAACGAGCAAATTGAAAATGAAATGGGTGACGTAGATAACGTCAACGGGAACAACAAGAATGATCGAGATGACCCAAACGTCAGAGTGGTAGCACCTCTTGTACCGGAAGCTGCTCTTTACCATTGGGCGCAACCAACTGCTGATAACCTGGCCACAACAATTACAGTACCTCCCATACAAGTGGAGACATTCCAGATTACCAACAACATGCTTCACCTGTTGTAGAATAAAGGGCTATTCTCTAGGTTATACATCGAAGACCCACAATAATATCTTAAGAACTTCTTATCAATATGTGTCACTCAAAGATAACCGGGTGTGACTCCTGAGGCAATCAAATTATTATTGTTCCCATTCTCAGTGACAGGGAGGCTCAAACTTGGCTGAATTCGCTCCTTATAAACTCCATTGCTACTTGGGAGAAACTAGTCAAGCAGTTATTAAATAAGTTTTATCCACCAAACAAAACTACGAGGCAGATTAATGAGATATTGCATTTCAAGCAAAAACCGACTGAGACTTTGCAAGAGATCTAGGAGAGGTTTAAGGGCATGTTGGTGAAGTGCCCTCACCATGGCATTCCGGATCAGATGCTGGGACAGAGATTATATATGGATTTGGCTGATATTCTAAAGGCCAATGTAGATGTTTCAGGCGGGGGTGCATTCTTGAGCAAAACTTTCACAGAGTGCAAGATTCTTCTTGACAAGATGTCTCAAAATTCAGGCTGGATGACGAGAGACACAACACTCACTCCAATAGTGCATTCTATCGTTCTTGACCCAAACAACACACATGCAGAAAATATAGCCACTCTTATGACCCAGATGAGCTTGCTAACAAAGAAAATCAATGAAATGGGTACGAGACAGGTGCAGATTGTGGATATCACAAATGGAGGCTTGTGCACTCCCTGCATTAACCAGCCATATGTGTGCTCGTGGGGTGGAGAGAATGACAATCAAATATTCACAGAAGATATGAATTATGTCAATAACTTTGGAGGTTAGAGGCAAGGTGGGCAACAATGGGGACCAACAACAAACCAACAGTACAGACCGAACCAGCCATAACATAACCCCAATCCAGGAGGAGCACGACCACAAGGCCAAATCATACATTATCAAAGGCAACATGGCTATAATCAGCAACACCAGCAACAATTGACCTACCAACCACCTCAGCAACAACAGGATAGTAATATGATGAAATCAGGGGTATGCTTCAACAACTCATTGGGACAAATGGAAAGATGCAAGAGAAGTTAGCTTCATATGACTCAGCAATCAAAGGCAATGAAACTCAATTGGGACAGCTATCTATGGCATTAAACAATCGCCCACAATGAACATTGCCTGCAGATACAAATGTTAATCTAAAGAAGTAGAACCCGAATCAGCTCATGGCAGTGAGTCTCAGAAATGGGAGAGATTTAGACAGGGATCAAGAAGTTGCTCAATCCAAGAGAGAGGCAACGCCAACTACTCCAGCTGCTCCAGTTACATTAGAGACCGATTAGTCGGCAGAGCTCACCGAGGTTGTAATCGAGCAAGCACAGGTTGACAAGGGTAAGGACAAGGAAGGTGAACAACTCCCAGAACAGGTAGTAGAAAAAGCTTCCAGCAAAGAAAAGAGGCAAAGCAGTGGGCAGAGGTTGATTCCTTCACCATTCCCTCAGAGGTTGGCAAAGCAAAAGAAAGATGATCAATACAGAAAATTCATGGAAATGCTCAGACAAATTCAATTGAATATTCCACTGATGGATGCTTTAAGGGAAATTCCAGGGTATGCAAAAATGATGAAGGACCTGATATCACAAAAATTTGACTTCCAGGACCTGTCCACTGTAATTCGAACGCAGAACTACAGCGTGGTAGTGATAAGACCTATGGCTCAAAAGGTGTCTGATCTAGGTAGTTTCACTATCCCATGCATCATTAGGAGTTATGCTTTTGCTAAAGCATTGTGTGATTTGGGAGCCAGCATAAACTTGATGCCCTTGGCAATCTATACAAAACTGGGCATTAGCAGAGCTAGACCGACCTCAATGTTGCTGCAACTGGCTGATCGCACAGTAAAAAGACCGACCAGAATTCTTGATGATGTGCTTGTTCAAGTGGGGAAATTTATATTCCCTGCATACTTCGTCATTCTTGACTGTCAAGTGGATGAAGAGATACCAATCATACTGGGTATGCCGTTTCTAACCACTAGGAGAGCATTAATTGATTATGAGGCTGGGGAATTGAAAATGAGGTTGAACAATGAAGAAATCATATTCAATATTCAACAATCTATGAGAAGACCCAGTGAATTTGCAAATTGTTCACTAGAGGAGGCCGTAGATGTGATACTACAATAGGAGGATGAGACTATTAATGTCAGGGATCTGCTAGAAGCTTGCTTGATGAATCTGGAAAATGTGGATGGTGAAGAGTTGGAAGAGTAGGTCATGGCTCTCGAAGGTCAAGGGTTCTGGGCAAGGGAACCCCAATTCAAGCCCCTACACTTAGAAGAAAGAACAACACCACATGCAAAACCATCAATAGAGGAACCACCATAGTTGGACCTAAAATCGCTTCCAGCTCACCTCAGGTACGCTTTCTCAGGGCCTAATTCTACTTTACCTGTTATTATATCATCTGGTTTGCTAGATGTGCAGGTAGAGCAACTCCTACAGGTGTTACAGGAATGTAACACTGCCATTGGTTGGACCATGGCAGACATAAAGGATATCAACCCAACTTTTTGTATGCACAAGATTCTCCTGGAAGAAGGGCACAAACCTTCCAGAGAACATTAACGAAGGCTGAACCTTGATATGAAAGAGGTGGAGAAGAACGAAGTGATCAAATGGTTATATGCAGGTATCATCTTCCCAATCTCTGACAGCAATTGGGTCAGCCCTATTTAGTGTGTGCTAAAAAAAGGAGGAATGACGGTCGTACAAAATGAGAATAATGAGTTGATCTTGACTCGTACAATCACGGGATGACAGATTTGCATGGATTACCGGAAACTGAACACAGCCACCCGGAATGACCATTTCCCCTTGCCTTTCATTGACAGATGTTGGATAGGTTAGCTGGGCGATCCCAATTCTATTTCTTGGACGGATACTCGGGGTATAACCAGATTTTAATAGCCCCGGAAGATAGTGAGAAAACGCCCTTCACTTGTTCATATGGCATCTTTACCTTTCAGAGAATGCCCTTTGGACTTTGCAATGCACCGGCTACATTCCAGTGGTACATGCTAGCCATTTTCGCTGACATGGTTGAGAATATTATAGAGGTGTTTATGGATGATTTATCTGTGGTGGGAGATTGATTCAAGGATTGTCTTCACAACCTAAGAAAAGTGCTCAAAAGATGTGTGTTAACAAATCTAGTGCTGAATTGGGAAAAGTGCCATTTTATGGTATAAGAAGGAATAGTGATAGGGCATCGAGTGTCCACTAAAGGAATCGAGGTTGACCATGCTAAAGTTGATGTGATTGAGACGTTTCCACCGCCTACTTCGGTCAAGGCAGTGAGAAGTTTCCTTGGGCACGCCGGGTTCTACAGGAGATTCATAAAAGATTTCTCTAAGATTGCTAACCCTTTATGTAAACTCCTTGAAAATGATCAGCCCTTTGTGTTTTCTAATAATTGCAAGTTGGCCTTTGAGGAGCTGAAAAAGAGACTGGTGACCGCACCCATCATTGTTGCACCCAACTGGGAGCAACCGTTTGAGCTCATGTGCAACCCCAGTGATTATGCTATAGGAGAAGTCTTAGGGCAGTGAAAAGACAAGATGATTCACCCAATTTACTATGCAAGCAGGACGCTCATTGGTAACTTAATTACACTGTCACAGAAAAGGAAATGCTCGCTGTAGTGTTTGCCTTCAACAAATTCAGGTCGTACTTAATTGGCTCAAAAAGTTATTATTTATACTGACCATGCAATAATTAGGTACTTGATAGAAAATAAGGAGTTAAAGCCACGCTTGATTCACTGAGTTCTATTGCTACAAGAATTCGATCTAGAAATCCGTGACAAAAAGGGGACGGACAATCAAGTGGCAGACCACCTCTCGAGGTTGGAAGGAGCAGAAAAGAGAATGGAGGTTAAAGATATCATAGAGACATTCCTGGATGAACAGTTACTTGCTATGACAATGGAGGAGGCGTCATGGTATGCTGATATTGCTAATTATTTAGCAAGCGGTATTGTACCTTATGAACTCTCTTCAATGCAAAAGAAAAAGTTCTTTCGCGATTGTCGGTATTATTATTGGGATAAACCTCTACTGTTTAAAATATGTGTAGATAACATGATCCGAAGGTGTATTCCCGAAAAAGATCAACACTATTTTGCAGGCTTGCCATGCTTCACCATATGGTGGACATTTTGGAGGAATTCAGACAGTAGCTAAGGTGTTGGAATCGGGTTTGTATTGGCCAAATCTGTTCAAGGATGCCCACACTTAGGTCAAAAGTTGCGATGAATGCCAAAGGATAGACAATATTTCTCATCATCACGAAATGCCAATGACTATAATTAAAGTGGTGGAGGTTTTTGGCATGTGGGGGATCAACTTTATGGGGCCGTTTTGTCAGCTCGTACGATAACAAATATATATTAGTAGCGGTTGACTATGTCTCCAAGGGGGTCGAAGCGGTGGCTCTCCCGACCAATTATGTAAAAGGGGTGACAAGTTTCCTAAAGAAAACATCTTCACACGTTATGGCACCCCGAAAGGTATAATCAGTGATTGTGGAACCCATTTTTGTAATAGAGCATTCTCATGCTTGTTGAAAAAGTATGAAGTTCGCCATAAAGTAGCGTCACCTTATCACCCACAGTCGAGCGGGCAAGTTGAAGTGTCAAATAGGGAGATTAAAAGTGTCCTTACAAAAACAGTGAATGCAACAAGGACCAATTGGGCGAAAAAGCTAGATGATGCATTGTGGGCATACCGCACAACATTCAAAACTCCAATTGGTATGTCACTGAACAAGTTTGTGTTTGGAAAGGCATGCCACCTTCCGGTAGAGTTCAAACATAAAGCATTGTGGGTATTGCGGCAGTTGAATTTGGATATAGAGACAGCAGGCACTAGCAGAATCACTAGGTTACATGAGCTCGAAGAATTTAGGTTCCGGGCATTCGAGAGTGCTAGACTATATAAAGAAAAGATGAAACTAATGCATGATAATCACATCTTGGATCGGAACTTCAAACCCAGAGATCTAGTGTTGTTATACAACTCGAGATTGAGATTGTTTCCGGGTAAGTTGAAGTCCCGATGGTCAGTACCCTTCAGAGTGGTGCAAAGGTTCTTAAGTGGAGTTGTGGAGATTGAATCAGAAGATGGGACAAATAAGTTCACGGTGAATGGGCAAAGGCTGAAACATTACCTTGGCATGGACGAAGAAAAAGGGGATAAAGTGGTAATAACTTTGGAAGAGCCCTAGTACGCAAATGAGGAGTGATGATCAAAGCCCGCATCATGCTGCAACGTTAAATCAGGCGATGCATGGGAGACAACCCATGTTTTCTTTTGCTCCTCTTTTTGTTTTGATGTTGTACTTGATGTGTATGATACTAACCCTTTTATTAGTGTACAAGGAAAGATTGGTGCATATTGGGGAAAGTCCGGGTCAAGAACCAACTCCAGAAAGGTAAAAAAAATGAGGAAAACAAAAACTTTCGGAAGCTCGTGACCGCTACCGCGGCCTAGGCACGACAGTTTAGGCATGTGAGCATGTGATTTTTGCCCTATATGAATTACTCCCACAAATTCAAGACAAAATAATTTTTTCCGTTGTTTGCAATTTTGTGGATTTTTGTGGCATTTTCCGTTAATTGTTTGCATTTGTCTGTGCGTGTTTATTTTATTTAATTAATGAAAAATACAAAACAATATGTTGCATTTGCATTTAGGATTTAACTTGGTGTTTTGAATTAAGTAGTAAATTATTTATTTCATAAGAATTGGGAAAATCACAAAAATGGTATTTTTGCACTTTTATTTTTTAATCTTTGAATTTTGGTGGTTTCTCCGCTTAATTTGGTTTTAATTAGAGTTAATTAACTTAATGTGTTAGGATTGATTTAATCTATGATTTAATTTAGGTTTTATTTGAGTTTTATTTTGGAAAGATTAATTAAAAAAAAAGAGACTTTGAAAATAAATAAATTAATTTGGAAAAAAGAAAAAGGATTTAAAGAGGTAAAGTTTTGGGATTGTTTTAATTAAAATCCCCAAGCCCAAATGAATTTCCCCTACCAAAACCCGACCACACCGGCCCCAAACACACCTGACCCGGTCCGTCCCCCCACTAAATTAAATGACCCCGTTTAGATTAGTCATTTGATCTGAGCCGTCAATGTTTTCTAATCCAACGGCTGTGAAGTGGGTTGGGGTTGGTATATATCTATCCGAATTAAGCCCACCCCCCATCTCTCATCTCTCTCATTCTCATCTTAGAGACAAACCGTAGAACCCTAGAGCCGCCCTAAATCCCACCACCACCCACTGGCGGCGTCACCTCCAACCACCCCCAAAGTAACACCATCGAACTCCCTCACCTTCCTCTTTCTAAATATCAACATAGCTCCCCTCGAATCTCCCTCAATATCGTCGAATCTTAAATCTAAAGTCATAGTTTGAAGTCCCAAAAAGCCAAAATTGTTCTGCCTTTGATTCTGTGGCTTGCATGACCACAAGCGTCCGAGTTTTCAAGATTTTCGAAGTTTAGTTTGGCATAAGCAGTGTTGGTCGTTTGTCCTTCACAAAGAGTAGGTGGTTAACACTGATTGTGTTAAATTGAAGGTCCAATATTGGGTTCGAATGTGAATCGGTAAGTGTTCTTCATTTTGTTTGCCCTTATATGCTGTTTCATCTTCCTACTCCTTTCTTCTTTGTCTTCCCGCTTCTGTGAATGTTTGGAAAGTATATAGAAGTTTAGACCTAGTTTTCCCTTTTTGAATAATTTAGTGTTCGTACTTGCTCCATTATATTTTCAGTCTTTCTTATCATGTTTTAAATACTGTTCTTTGCTTGTTTTTGTTATTTATGACATTTCTGCTAATTAGCTTAATTTAGGATTTGTTGATTCGGTAATTTGGTTAACTCCGGCTCAGTATTTAGTTCTAAAAGAAATCAATTGCTTGGTTAGATTTTGATGTTTGAGGTCATTTAATTGTTTCTCTTTTCTGCTAAATGGGTTTCTGAGTTTTGTTCGGGCCTTAAGTTCAATTCTGGCCTGTTTATTTGGGGTTTAAACTGTTGGGTCAAATTGACCATGACCCGTTTGGTTGTTTGAAAGTAAAAAGTAGGGGTTTAAGGGGGTATTCTGGGTAATTGGCTTAGGGAATCTTGATGTAACTGCCTAAGGGAACTTCCTAGAAGCTGGGGTGGGGGCTTATGTTAAAGTCTGAATTTTACACTAAGGAGGTCTAAGCAAAAATGAGAATTTCAAAAGGGGTAAGGTGCAAAAACTGAATACTTTTAGGCTGCTCTAATGCCTTGCCTTTAAAGGTAGCTTTACTTGGCATCGAAGGCAGATTATGAAGAGATAAAATTCTGAAAAACACAAACGGGTGGAAATTGGAGTGAAATTACTGTTTCATTGAAACTCATTCTGTGATTTCTCAAATCTTCCATTCCTGAAAAAAATTTCTGATTGATTTAGTTTTTAAATGGATTGAGGTGGGTGTTTAAGGTTTGGTTTTGAAGTTGTTGTGGATACTGTTAGAGGGGGACTGTTCTTTACTACTTTCATACTCATTTTTTGTTTGAGCTGGTTCTGCTGGTGTTGATTCTGCTGTACTGTTGCTGCTTGACTGCAGATTCTTCACCTTGTCTGTTTGCTTTGTTCATTTTCAAGTATTCCTCAACCATATGGATACCACTTGATGTGTAGCTCAATGTATGGATTTGAGAATAAGATAAAAATTTGATGCTGTGAATATGAATCATCTTTTCTTCTTTCAATCTTGTGTTTAACATGTAATACTTGGTTCTAGAAAGATTCTGATGGATGTATTTATTTAGAGTGAGTTAAAATTGAAGTTTAAATCATGTTAACTAGTAAATGTTATCCTCTTATGATTTGGTCAACATATTCTGTTATTAGTATTGAATCCTGGCTTTGTGTGATCATCTTTGCTTGAGTCTGGTTCTGCACTATTGGGAAATTAGTAGTTTAGTTTTATTGGGTTTGTATAAATTGGATAATCTTGCATTGCTGAGAATTCGAAATTTGTTAGTTGGACTATTCACTGGATCATGCTCTAAGTCTATTAGCATGAGAATGTGTTATATTTGATCTCTGATTGCTTTGTTAGGTAATTGTTGATGTCAAGTCATTATTAATGGGTATTTAATATGCGGGAAATGGGGTATAGGGGAATATATGCCAACATATGCACACTGAATATGAAAACTGTGTTAGTATGCAAGGTGCTAATTTGATAGTGTATAAGGCATGGTAAATAGATTCTAGACAATTCATTTGATTTAATGTAGGTAATTGTTTGTTTGAGCAGCCATTGATATTTCGTTTTGTAAAATGTTAAAAACCAGTAGTTTAATTGTGGTTTGACTTCATAGTGGCCACTTGGAGCCCAATTTCCATAATGGAGTTAATCTGGGCTCACAAGGATTCGATCTTGAGTCCCCATTGTTCAGTTGCACCTTGCTTTCGAAGTGGGCTCTCTTTTGGAGTCTATTTCGAGCCGTTTAAAAATCAGTAGCTTAACAACATTTGCAATAAGGTGTTGGGCTCCCCTTTGAGCCCAGATTTGAGATAGGAACTGACTATTAGAATGCGTTTTTTTATCACAAAGTTGGCCAACGTTCATTTTTTTAAGTCTTTGCATGAGAATTTGATATGTCCCTTTTAATTGTAAATAATCACGAATTGGTTTAAATGGCTGGGAACCGGACTTGGGGCATGTTTTGGGTTTTGAGACTGAAGTCATTTGCAAGGAAAAGATTGTTTACGTTTCATCATTTGGGCCGTTCGTCGTTGGCTTTGGTTATCAAGTTTTAACTTAATAATCTCATAAGGTGAATAGAACCCCGACCCTTTTTAATGTTTGAATAGTCCAGTCTCTTAAATTAGTAAAGGTGAGCCATATTGAACAACACAAATAGTTTATGTCCCTCCAAAGTTAGCTTAAATTCCCTTTTAAAATTGGAATCGAGGCGTGCCATGCCAAATAAAATCTCAAATGGCCCTTATTTATTTATTTCTTTTAAAATCCTTACCATTCGAGGCGTGCCATTTAGCAAATTTTCTATGGCCCTCGCAAAGTTAAAAATGCGTAGTTGCTTTAGGGGCGTTATTTTAATAATATTACCTTCCTAAACTCGGGTGCGCATTTCATGTGCCCCAAATCCAAATCTTAACAACGTCAAATTGAATATGTCTCAGAGTGCAGGGGCATTTCATGTGACGCGGTCAAAAGATGTGTTTTGGCTGACGTTGAAATCTTCCTTAAAATGAATAAAAGCGGTTATAAAGTTAAAATTGTACCATAGGTTAAAACATGTTTAAAATCATATGATTAGGCCAATTATGACAGTTGAGCAACCGTGCTGAAACCACAGAAATCGGGAGTACCTAACACCTTCTCCCGAGTTAACAGAATTCTTTACCCGGATTTCTGGTTCCGAACTGTAAAACAAAGTCAATCTTTTTCTCGATTCGAGATTTGAACCGGTGACTTGGGACACCATAAATCATCCCAAGTGGCGAATCTAAATCCTTCAAATAAATAAATCCCGTTTCGATTGTCTTTTAATTGGAAAATTTCCCTTATACCCTCTTGGGGTGTAGGAAAAAGGAGGTGTGACAGCTCTGGCGACTCTACTGGGGATCGAACCCAGAATCTCTGGTTCAGGGTACATAATTAGAGCTTAGATGAATTGTTATAGTTGGATTTATTAATTATCTGATTTTGTTACATGTTTGGGCCTAATGTGCTAAGTGTTGCTTTTATCGCTTTGATATTCTGTGAACTGTATATAAACTACTACGAAACCCTTCTTCTCTCTGAGTCTTCCAAATTACGGAGAAGTGTGCACTTCGTGTGACTTCTCTTCTGTTAGAGTCATATCCCAAATTTTTGAAAGAGGTTCGGACAAGTTGCATAGCCAGTGAAGCTTCTGTATTCCCGGTACGCTGCCCCCCTCAGCTCGAGTTGTCCGCTCGGGTAAGCCAGGTCTAGAATAATAAACCCAGATTTTAAACCTAGTATAACAAAGCCTTATGCAGGATCCCTAGTAGGAACGCTTATCCGCATCATGTGCATATGATTTTGGAGACTCAGCACAGGGGTTAGGTCTGTCTAGGACAGGTGTACCAAAAATGAAAAAACCATCTTGATGCATCTTACTTGCTACCTGTGCATTTATTTGATTTGAATTTGCATGCTGACCGACTTTTGGATAATGGGAGAAAGTTGGAAAAAAGAAAATAACAATGTGAGGATTAAGTGAGTTAAATCACCTATTTTAAAAAAACCAATGTCCAACTGGTACTGAAACTCTGTCGAATTTTTTTGAGAAAATGCAAAAAAAAGGGTTTTATTTTTGAAAAATAGTTGGTTTTATTTTATTTGCCCAAACTACGCCAGTTTGATTCTCTCTGGATGTGAGATACGTATGCAACCCCCATCGGGTCCAACTTCCTTTTTTGCAAAATAGCCCAAAAGAACAAAAAAATTATTTTTATTACAAATAAGTAAGGTGATGCCATTCTTGTCAAAAATAGCTGAATGTCCCTCAAAGGGGCGCCAGAAGGCTGCTTTTGCAAGAACAGCCGCCTTTAGTCATTTTTCAAGGTTTTGGCCGGTTAGCCAACACAGCCTTAAAATCTTCGCTTTCGAAGTGCTGAAAGGTCGTGTTAGCAAAGACGGATATTTCGTGAAAATTTTGAAAAAATGGTCATTTTTCTTGAGTCATGGTTTTCTTTTAATTAAAATCACCTTAATATATGTGCAGCATGAGCACAATTCAAAATGAACCTTTCTCAGTCCGTGAAGAGATCCCGTTCGAGCTACATATGTGGTGGCATGATTTGGGGGACAATAGCAGAAAAGTTGTGACAAAAGCGTTGGGTGGTCTTGTCGGGCTCTTGAAGGTTAAGCCGAGAAAGGATATAATTGAGGCCTTGATACCATTTTGGGACCCAACACATAATGTATTCCACTTTGCTGATTTCGAGTTAACTCCTACACTAGAGATAGCAGGCCACGCCGATTTCAAGGGGAATCTTAGAAATTAATACCCGGTAGCACCGAGAACAGTAACCCCTCAAAAATACTTGGACATGTTAAGCATCAGTCGGGACATCCGTGACGGAAATTTGGCCAAAGGATTATGTACCTTCTACTTTTTGTACCGACATTACGGGAATCCTCGTGGCTTCGAGACGCCAGATATCGGTCATACTCATACGGGAAACCAAGACAAGTGGGAGGCTCGAAGAGGATTAGCTTTTATAATGGAGTTCCTGGGTACTTTGATTTGCCCCAAAAAAGACGGGAACATAGAGTTGGGACTCATGGGGATAGCCGACTTTATGATGAAAAAGGCAAATGGGACCATAGTGCCGATGAATTTGGCAGAAATTTACCGAGCTCTGACCCTTTGTAGAGAAGGGGGAAAGTTCATTGAAGGGTGCAATATGCTGTTACAATTATGGATGGAGGAACACCTTTGCCACCGTCCTGGATATTTGAATTGTGGTATGACTGACCTCAAGTGCATTGAAAAACATGAAAAGCGGGTAGAGGGTTATGAGTTCCAGGATGGTACGGAAGCATGGCATGATCATTTGAGATCCTTGACTACGAATAAGATCGAATGGATATTCGAGTGGCTCTCAACAGTGAAGTAATTTATATGTCGGCTGAGGTATGTTTTCTGCTGTTGATGGGTCTTCGGAGTATCCAGCCTTATGCTCCACACCGAGTTCTACGTCAGTTAGGCCGATACCAGACCATCCCGCACGATGAGGATTTGAGTCGACAGGTTATTGAATTGGAACCATAAGCCGCTTTTACAAAAGAAAAAGTGCGTCGGATTTGGCACTAGTGCAGATTCGTAGAGCCTAGAACTCAAGTACGAGATTTATCCAGAGGTGAGGTGGAGCCTGGTTGCACTGCATGGTATGGTAAAAGATCCCGAGTTCATCAGGAGCCCGAAAGGCCCGCAAAGAAACCCCATGTCCTACAATTTACCTACGGAGCACAGGTGCAATGGGACTGGTTGACCAAAGAAAATGAGTACCGAGCCACCATAAGCAGGCTGGAAAAGCAAGTCATGGACCTTCAGTTTGAGAATGGGTTGCAAGCTGCCGCAGATGAAGGCGAGAAGAAGAAGTTAACTCAGGAAAATAAATCCCTCAAATCTCAAATTAGGAAGTTGAAAATACCTGCTAGAAACCCGGAAAAAAGCCGAGCGGGCGAAAGGCTCATAAGCAGTCTGAAAAAGAAAGCCCTTGAGTGTCAGGATGACCTAGAAAAGTCTGAGGCCAGTCTGGCGAAAGTCCGGGCTCATTTGGCGGAAAATGCAAAAGGGCGGGCACAGTTTGTGCGGCAAATATATGAAGGGGCAATCACCAGCCTGAAGAGAAAAATGACTACCCTCAAGAATGAGGCAGCCAAGCAGGCCAAAAACTTTAAAGCTGATAGGGAACACTGTTATGATTTGATGGCTCGGATGGAGGAAGAAATGCAACAGTTAGAAAATCAACATCTCCATGACACTCAGGTGTTAGAATCCCGGAATCAACAGGTCGGGCGTCTGCTTTAGGAAAAGGGAAGAATCCGAGAGCGGGTCAGAGCCATTGCCGATTACATTGTCGTAAAATGCCAAGCATGTGAGGACATGACTCGGACCAATTTCTTCGCTGTAGTGATGACATTTGTCCGCTAGATAATGAGTGATTTGGAGAGGCTTCAAGGGGATCTTGTATATAGGCCCGTGGCGAGATCAAATGATGTCCCGCGGGCCCCAGGAGCATTTGAGGCATTAGTGTATTCATGATTTTCATTGGAGTCTGTTAGTCTGTTTGCGAGTCTGTAGTTTCTTTTATTGGAGTCCGTTAGTTGGTTTTTGAGTCTGTTGTTTTCACCTTTCTGTAGAGTCTGTTGGTCTTGTTTTGAGTCAGAGTCTGTTAATTTCCCTTTTCGAGTTTGTTAATTTTATAATTTGGTAGAATGAGTGGTTGTAATCAAAACTGTTTTATTTTATGGGAAAATTTGAAATCCCAAAAATGTTTTGTTATTTATTTTTTGCACTTATCTCCAAGAACTACGCTTGATCTGATTCATGTGGCGTCATGATACGTAGGCAATCTCCATAGGATTAGACCATAACCAAAAGAAATAAAACGAGTGATAAAAAAAAGGAAGAGAGGAAGAATAAGAGAGAAAAGAAAAAGAAAAGAGAGAGAAAATAAGAAACAGTGAGAAGGAAATAATGGCAAAGCAAGAAAGAGTCATGAGAGAATAAAAACAAAGAAAGATCAAGCAAGGAAAGGCAAGAATGAAAAAGAAAAAAAAAGAAGAAAAAAAAAGGAGAGAAAAGAGAAGTTGCACATGGAAATAAGGAAAAGCCGGGATAACGCAAGCAACCGATCAAATGCATAATAGAAACGATTAACTACTTAGGTGCATTCATTCCCCAAATGTGCGGTTGCCTATCTGTTAAACCCTGATCGTTAACAAGTTTGCTGTTGTCGTCAAGTAACAGGTAGGTGGTTAGTTTGTGTGGCATTATGGCAACTCACTCCTACAACACCTGGTCCAAAAACAAGTTGAACATGGCCAACAAGGAACTTGAGGCAAGTATTGTCGATCCGTCAAAAGAGATGGAAGAATCGGAGGTCAATCTGAAAGATGAGTTGTATAAGCTGAAGCAGCAGATGGCTGAAATGTACCAAACGTGGGCAAAAGGGCATCCACCGCTAGTTTACCCCGCCAACCCTGCTTCCCGCCATTGGCTCAGCCCCAGGAACCTCCCACTGTGAACTTATCTCCGGACTTTCCCCTCTACAAGCAATGCCACGGCACCACTTCCCATATATCACAAGCTCCACCACCCAAACAAGTCCCGTACACTCCTCTACCAGTCACTCCTATTTTTGTGGCACCCCACCTGCTACATTACACCGATCCTCCAGTGAGCCTCTGTTCCAGACTCACGACAACTAGTATTACCCCTCGGAGCCCACTTTCAAGGTTCCCGAACCCTATTCCTACACTTCTCATTTTGACATCCATGCAGAAACCGAAAAACCATCTAAAAATCCCGAACAGGAGGAGATGTTGAGGAAAGTTAAAATCCTGGAATAGTCATTCAGAGACATGCGAGGGTTGGGAGGTCAAGTAAGTGTGGCCTACAAAGACCTATGTCTGTTTCTAGATGTGCAATTGTCGGCATGGTTTAAGATGCCCAAGTTTGATTTGTATGATGGGCACGGTGATCCAGTGGCGCATTTGAGAGATTTTTGTAGCAAAATGAGGGGATCTGGCAGGAAAGACGAGCTGCTAATGGAGTTTTTCAGTTAGAGTCTGAGTGGATCAGTGCTAGAATGGTATACTCAGTAGGATCACGGAAGATGGTACACATGGGATGATCTTGCCCAGGTATTTGCTTGTCGCTTCCAGTACAATATCGAAATTATTCTGGATCGTCTTTCTTTGACAAAACTTGAGAAAAAGCACAATGAAAGTTTCAGGGAGTATGGTTTTAGGTGGATAGAGCAGGCAACAAGGGTTGACCCTCCAATGAAAGAAAGTGAAATGGTAGATTATTTTCTGCATGCCTTAGAACCTACTTATTACGGTCATCTGGTATCAACTATAGGCAAGACATTCAATGAAGTGGTAAAGATTGGCAGTATGGTAGAAGAAAGGCTCAAGACAAACAAAATCATGAGCTATTCGGCTATTAAGGCAACCATCCAGGCTATTCAAAGCGGAACTGGGGGTAATTGGAAAGAAGAAGAAAGAGGATGTAGCAACGATCGATTCAGGAGCTTGGTTCGGACCTAGGGGTTCACCTCACCACTATCATCAGCCTCGTCCCTACCACCAAACCTATCCCCATACCCTATATAATCCACCCCAACACTACTACCTACCACCAAACCCCCATTTTTCTGTCCACCATGCCCAAACATACAGCCAACCTCCGGCCCAGGCACAATGGCGTGCACCAGTCACACAAAATACATACCCAGCTCCACAAAATGCCTATCTACCCCCAAGAGCTTACCGAAACCCTCCTGGATCAGGTTTTCGGCCCAACCAAGCATTTAAGAACGAGAGGTTGCAGAAGAAGAAAACCTTCGCTCCATTGGGAGAATCCTATACCAGTTTGTTCCATAGGTTGCGACAATTGGGTATGCTGAGTCCGATCGAGCCAAAACTGCCAAATCCTCCCTCTAGGAATCTTGATCACTCTGTGAGTTACGAATATTGTTCCAGTGCTCTGGGGCACGACACAGAGAAATGCTGGCAGTTGAAAACAACTATTCAATAGCTCATTGATACCAATCAAATTGAGGTCCAAGCTCCGGAGGTGCCCAATATCAACCAAAATCCATTTTCGGCCAATCATGAGACAAATATGTTTGAGATAGTGCATAAGGGGGGGAAGCCCAAGAAGCCTTCACAGACCGTCATGATGATTCGGGCCAGCGAGGTCAGGCCGGGTGAAAAGTCAACAAGTGAGAAATCAATGATCAGGTTGAGCGTGGCAAACAGTGAATCATCTGCGGTAGTCAAGAAAGGGTCTTCAAGTGGTATTGCAGTGAAACAAGAAAAAGCAAAAGTGGTGGTGCCAGGGGTGGCGAACAAGCCTATCATAATTGTGGAGGGTGCTCGCACAGATCCTGTAATTATCAAACCTGTCACCCAATTACTAATAGTCAACAGCAAGGCTGTCCCATGGAATTATGAACGAGTGACAGTGACTTACAAAGGGAAAGAGGTTAAAGAATAAGTTTGTGAGACCCATAGTGTTACTCGATCGGGTAGATGCTTTGCCCCCGAAGAGTTGAGAAAAACTAAGATCTCCAAAGATAACCCAGTGCTGGTGAAGAAAGATGTGACAGAGGAAGAAGTAGAGGAATTTTTGAGAAAGACGAAAGTGCAGGACTATTCCATTATGGAGCAGTTGAGGAAGACACCTGCTCAGATTTCACTATTGTCATTATTGATCCATTCAGACGTGCACCGTCAGGCTTTGATGAAAATCCTGAATGAGACCCACATTCCTGACAAAATCTCAGTAAACCACTTGGAAAAGATAGCTAACAAGATATTTGAGGTAAACATAGTCACTTTTTCTGATGATGAGTTGCCCGTGGAGGGCACTGAGCACAATAGAGCCCTCTATCTTACGGTGAAGTGCGAAGAATCCGTGGTTACTCAAGTATTGATCGACAATGGTTCTAGCACCAACATTTGCCCTCTCTCCACCTTAAACAAGTGTAAAGTGGAGGATGAGAGAATTCACAAGAATAGTATCTGTGTCCGGGGATTTGATGGCGGAGGCAAAGATTCAGTCGGTGATATAATACTGGAGCTGACGATAGGGACAGTTGAATATACCATGGAATTCCAAGTGCTGGATGTGGCTATTTCCTACAATCTGTTGTTGGGTCGACCTTGGATCCATGCTGCCAAGGCGGTCCCATCCACCCTGCATCAGATGGTCAAATTTGAATGGTATAGACAAGAAATAGTTGTGCATGGTGAGGATAATCGGTGTGCTCATAGTGATGCCATTCTGCCGTTCATTGAGGTTGAGGACGACAAGGGGACATGGGTCTATCAGGTCTTTGACACAATGTCAGTTGAGAAAATTCCAAAGGGGAAATGCGTTCCAGTTTCAAAGGTAACTGCCGCGTCAGTCATGGTAGCTTTCGAAATGTTGAAGAATGGTTTTGTACCTGGTAAGGGTTTGGGTACATCTCTGCAGGGCATCGTGCAGCTGGTGTCTCTTCCTAAAAACTTGGATACATTTGATCTGGGATTCAAGCCCACGGCCGCAGATATGACAATAGCCAGAAAAATGAAACAGAGGGCATGGGCCTTTCCAAAGCCCGTCCCGCATCTTTCCAGATCATTTGTCAAGCCTGGTACCAGAAAGCGCCCAGTGATGACGGTTCCCAGTTCAATGGTTGATGTGGATGGATATTTGATTGAAAAGTTCGAGAGATTATTTGCCGATGTGAACATGTTGGAAGCTAGAGAGGGTTCGAGTAAAGCGGATGTGCAGTTTGTTGGGCCTAGTGCAAAGATTAACAATTGGGAAGCTATTCCTCTTCCTACTCGGAGGGAGTTTTGGTAGTTTGCTTTATTTTCTTTCAGTTTATTTGGATTATTCCAGGGTTGTAATTCAGATTCTATGTTCCGTCCGTTTGGATGTATAAACCTTGTTATCTTTAATTTCAATGAAATGCAATTTCCCCTTTTCTTCATTCCTGATAGTTTTATTTTTGTTTTTCTTTTCTTCCTTGAACAGTTCTTTTTATGCTGGTTTCAATGACATGACATGCATGAGAAATCTTCGGCCCAGTCTTAAAAGCCAATCTAATTATGAAATAACAATACAAGAAATAAAGTGTGATGATGAATTGGAATATGATGATGATGCGGCCTTTGAAGAGATTTGTAAAGAATTAAGTCATTTTGAAGAAAAACCCAAGCCTAACCTGAATCATATAGAAGCAGTCAATTTATGGGACTCAGGTAATGTTAGAGAAACTAAGATAAGTGTCCACCTTGATCCACAAATCAGAGAGGAAATCATTAAGGCATTGTTTTAATACAAAGATATATTTGCATGGTCGTATGACGACATGCTGGGTCTAAGCACTGACTTGGTGATCCACAAGTTGCCCACTGACCCAGCATTCCCTCCCGTCAAGCAGAAACTGAGGAAATTTAAAACTGATATGAGTGTGAAGATCAAAGAAGAGGTCACCAAGCAGTTTGATGCAAAAGTCATCCGAGTCACTCGATATCCCACTTGGTTAGCCAACGTAGTACCTGTGCCAAAAAAGGATGGCAAGACCAGGGTGTGTGTTGATTATCGTGATCTCAACAAGGCGAGCCCCAAGGACAACTTCCCACTACCAAATATCCACATTCTGATTGACAATTACACCAAACATGAGATTGGGTCTTTTGTATACTGTTATGCGGGCTATCATCAGATCTTAATGAATGAGGAAGATGCAGAGAAGACGACATTCATCACACCATGGGGAACATACTGCTATAGGGTCATGCCTTTTGGTTTGAAAAATGCTGGGGCAACTTACATGAGGGAAATGACAACCATATTCCATGACATGATACACAAGGAGATTGAGGTTTATGTGGATGATGTAATCATAAAGTCTAGAAAGCAGTCTGATCATGTCAGAGATTTGAGAAAATTCTTCCAAAGGCTTTGCAGGTACAATCTTAAGCTCAATCCTGCAAAATGCGCATTTGGTGTGCCATCTGGAAAATTGTTGGGATTCATAGTCAGCCATTGAGGTATTGAATTAGACCCATCAAAGATCAAAGCTATCCAAGAATTTCCACCCCCAAGGAATAAAACTGAGGTGATGAGTTTATTAGGGAGGTTGAATTACATCAGCAGGTTCATTGCTCAGCTTACGACAACTTGTGAGCCTATCTTCAAACTGTTGAAGAAGGATGCAACGGTCAAATGGACAGATGAGTGTCAAGAATCATTTGATAAGATAAAGGGGTACTTGTCAAACCCACCTGTGTTGGTGCCACCAGAGCTGGGGAGACCTTTGATTCTGTATTTTACGGTCTTGGAAAATTCATTTGGTTGTGTGTTGGGTCAGCATGACATCACCGGCAAAAAGGAGCATGCCATTTATTATCTCAGCAAAAAGTTCACATCTTATGAGGTTAAGTACACTCACCTTGAGAGGACATGTTGCGCCCTAACTTGGGTAGCACAAAAACTGAAACATTATTTGTCATCTTACACTACTTACCTCATCTCTCGCTTGGATCCGCTGAAGTATATCTTATAGAAGCCTATGCCCACGGGGAGGCTCACAAAATGGTAGATCTTACTGATAGAATTTGACGTCTATGTGACTTGGACTGCGATGAAAGCACAAGCATTGGCTGACCATTTGGCCGAGAACCCGGTGGATGAAGAATATGAACCTTTCAAAACTTACTTTCCTGATGAAAAGGTGATACATATTGGTGAGGTGGAATAGGTCGAAAAGCTAGGATGGAAACTTTTCTTCGATGGGTTTGCTAACATGAAAGGCGTTGGGATAGGAGCAGTACTTATTTTTGAAACAGGGCATCACTACCCTGTTACGGCTCAACTTCATTTCTACTGTACTAACAACATGGCTGAGTATGAGGCATGTATCTTGGGTTTGAGGTTGGCTGTAGACATGGGTGTCCAGGAAGTCTTGGTCTTGGGGGACTCAGACCTTTTGGTGCACCAGATTCAGGGAGAATGGGAGACATGGGATTTAAAGCTCATACTGTACCGACAATGTTTGCATGATCTTTGTCAGCGGTTTCGATCAATAGAGTTCCGGCACATTCCAAGAATTCATAATGAGGTTGCCGATGCTTTGGCTACTCTGGCGTCAATGTTACATCATCCAGATAAGGCTTATGTGGACCCTTTGCAGATTCAAGTCCGCGATCAACAAGCTTACTGTAACGTGGTAGAAGAAGAACTTGATGGTGAACCGTGGTTCCACGATATCAAAGAGTATATCATGATGGGGTATATCCAGTACCATCCATAGGTGATCAAAAGAGAACAATTCGACGGTTGGCAAATGGATTTTTCTTAAGTGGAGGGGTGTTGTACAAAAGAACTCCAGATCTTGGATTGTTAAGATGCATAGATGCTAGACATGCCACGACTATCATGACCGAAGTGCATTCCGGAGTCTGTGGACCGCATATGAGTGAGTATGTTCTGGTAAAGAAGATCCTCCGAGCAGGTTTTTATTGGCTCACTATGGAGCGAGATTGTATCAGTTTTGTGCGCAAGTGTCATCAATGTCAGGTGCACGGAGATTTGATTCATTCCACCATCTTAATTACATACAATGTCTGCACCATGGACCTTTGTTGCTTGGGGCATGGATGTCATTGGACCAATCGAGCCAGCAGCGTCCAATGGGCACAGGTTTATTCTGGTGGCCATTGATTATTTCACCAAGTGGGTTGAAGCTAAAACTATGTGATCAAGAAAGCAGTGGTCGATTATGTGCACTCAAATATCATTTGTCGGTTCGGGATCCCAAAGGTGATCATCACAGATAATGGTGCTAATCTCAACAGTCATTTGATGAAAGAGGTGTGTCAACAGTTTAAGATTACACATCGTAATTCCACCCCATATCGCCCCAAGGCGAATGGAGCAGTCGAGGCAGCCAACAAGAACATAAAGAAGATACTTCAGAAAATAGTGGAATGTTCCAGGCAATGCATGAGAAACTGCCTTTTGCATTGTTCGATTATTGCATTACTGGTCGTACTTCAGTAGGGAAAACTCCTTATTTTTTGGTATATGGCACGGAAGCAGTGATACCCGCGGAAGTTGAAATCCCATCCCTTCGGATTGTTGCTGAGGCCGGAATTGATGATGATGAGTGGGTCAAAACCCGCTTGGATCAATTGAGCTTGATTGATGACAAAAGATTAGCAGCAGTGTGTCATAGCCAGTTGTATCAATAGAGAATGGCAAAAGCATATAACAAGAAGGTGCGTCCACAGAAGTTTGAGGTGGGTTAGTTAGTATTAAAACATATCCTTCCTCATCAGGCTGAAGCAAAAGGCAAGTTCGCCCCAAACTGGCAGGGGTCGTTCATCGTAACAAGAGTGTTGTCCCATAGTGCTTTGTATTTAACAGATATAGAAGGTAAATGTGTAGAAATGACCACCAATTCTGATGCGGTCAAAAGATATTATGTGTGATTTATTTGGTTAAATTGTGTTTATTTGTACTTGGCATGTCTTGAAGATTGGAATGACGAAGGCATTTTGTTCTGCTATCTAAACACTTTATTCTTTGTTACCCCTTTCGAGCCTTATTTATTTCCTTTTATACCCCTCTTTTGGAATCAGTGGCAAAATTCAAAAATGCGAGAGCAAACGATAAGTAAGGGAAAAGAATGAAAAGAGAAAAAAAAGAATGAAAAAAAAAGAGAAAAAGAAAAAGAGAAAAAGAAGAAAAACAACAGAAGAAAAACTAAGAAGAAGAAGAAGAAAGGGAAAAGAAAATAAAAGAAAAAGGAAAAGTCACAACAACAAAGCAATTTCTATGACATGAACTATGTTCGACCTGATTCCTTTTAAGGATACGTAGGCAGCCTCACGGTTCGGTCTCATTAAAGTAAAAATCCAAAAGTCCCCGAGCAAAGGAACTGGGGCAGAAATTGTGGCTGTTGTAAGAAATCTGATTCCGAACGTTGTAATTTCGAACCCATTTGAATTGTTTTGAGCCTTTTGATACCCTTTATTTCTTACCCTATCCAAAAGCCCATATTACGGTCCAAAGAAATACCTTCCGATCAGTCTTCGAGAGATGCCAGGTCGAGTAATTAAAGGTAATTCATATTAGGGGCAACACTCTGGTTCAAGCAGGAAAATGAAAAATGAGAGAGTCTTATTGGTGAAAACCCTTGCGGGCACCATAAGGCGACGGGAGCTGAGAGAAATCAAAATGAGAGAGTCTTATTGGTGAAAACCCTCACGGGCATTTTAAGGCGAAAGTGAGTTGAGAGATGAACAAATCAGAGAGGTCTATTGGTGAATACCCTTCAGGGCACCGCAGGTCGAACAAGGTCAAGGTTTTGGCAAAGAAATTAGGTTTCGAAGGTCTCGGGGCACAAAGTACGACAACTGAAAGTTGGTTGATTGGACAGACTGGGCCGACTAATCCGAAATGCATGTCATGATCATTGGTGTCAGCTGCTCCACTCAGATAAGTCTCTTTTCTTTTCCCCCTTCAGATAGTCTTCCAGTTCTAGATTTTTCTTATCCTTAACTCTCAGGATCATTGCATTTCAGTTCTTTTGGGTTTCATTTCTCTAAGATGTTTCAATGTCAGTCTTGGTCAAGCAAATAAGAAAGGATTTCAAAGCTCACTACCAACTTCGAAAATTGCAAAGTACAGTGTGGCCAGAACATACCAAAGATAGTATGATGTAAAGTGGATATAAAGTGCCAACGAAAGTTCCATCGTTGGAATGATTTAGTAATTTCATGGGAGATGCAGAGGTTCAGTTAAAGGGGTCAGAGGTGTAAAACAATGGTTTGGGTATAGAACACTCGAGAAATCCAAGGTCATGGGGGTTTGAAGGTCAGTCGGGAGGTCAAGCTGTTCTTGGCCAATTCAAGGGAAGTCAGTCAAAATAAAGCACGACAGCGTGGAGGCCATTTTCAGCAAGAATGCCATAAACTAACCACCACATTTTAAGTTGACAAGATTTTTCTTTGATTGAAACAGGGGCAGAAAGTTTTCGATTGTTCGGGGAAACCCTCCGTAAGGAAAAGCAAGCACCAGACAGGTTTGATTTTGATTTTCAGGACCCTCCTGGAAAATGAGACCTAGTTTAAAAATCGAAACAATCATAAGTAGCAAAATCTAGCATAAATGTACCCCAAGGAATATAAGTTGGTTTCAAAGTTTGCATGTTTATGATAGGATTCAATTAGGAGTTTTCAGGATCCTCCTAGATAATGGGATGTAGTTTTAAAACTCGCTTGGATAACAAGACTTAGCATAAGATATACCTTCAGAAAACATAATTTATTTATTTTTTTAAAAAAACTGCCATTTAACTAGGAGTTCTCAGGGCCCTCCTGGATAATGAGATCTAGCTTTCAAATTCTTAAAAATATTCGATAAACACTCACATATGTGCCCAGCTACCAAACTGGGGTAGAAATGTTTCTTTGTTTTGTCTATTTTGTTGAAATCAGACGCCCACCTGGAGAGCACGGGAATACAATTAAAGTTCAGCAATCAAGCGCCCACCTAGAGAGCACGAGAATATAGTTAAAGTTTTGGCAATCAGGCGCCCACCTAGAGAGCACGAGAATACAGTTCAAGTTTGGTAATCAGGTGCCCACCTGGAGAGCACGAGAATACAACTCATGTTCAGCAGTCAGGCGCCCACCTGAAGAGCACAGGAATACAATTCAAGTTCAGCAGTCAGGCACCCACCTGGAGAGCACGAGAATACAGTTCAAGTCCAGCAGTCAGGCGTCCACCTGGAGAAAGGGAAAATATCTCATAGTACAATTTTAGTTCAGCAATCAGGTGTCCACCTAGAGAAAAGGGAAAATAGCTCAGATTACAATTCAATTCGGCAACAAAGGGATTTCACCGGGAGAATACAAGTTAACAAGGCAACAAGAACCACAAGATCAAGTTTGAAGATATAGATAGGATTTTTATAATACATAGATCATAGTCTAGTCTAGCTTCTTTTTATTTTGACATGGTGTAATAAGGAGTTTAGTAAGCAGTAGCAGCAGCAACAACAACAGTGAAATCACAGCTTCATGGTAGTCCCAGCTACCAAAACTTTCCGAACTACACTGACCTGATTCCTTTATAGCTGAGGATATGTAGGCTACCTCGGAAGCAAGGTGTGGTCAAATCTTTTAAAAATACTTCCCATGGAGTATTCAAACGGGCAAAAATTGCTCGTATCCGCTCACTTTATCTTAGCACGAAAACTCTTCGTGTTTCCGCGCAAAGAGGGGCAGCTGTGAGCACATGATTTTTTCCCTATATGAATTACTCCCACAAATTCAAAGCAAAATAATTGTTCCCGTTATTTGCAATTTTGTGGATTTTTGTGGCATTTTCCGTTAATTGTTTACATTTGTCTGTGCGTGTTTATTTTATTTAATTAATAACAAATACAAAAAAAATATTGCATTTGCATTTAGGATTTAACTTGGTATTTTTGAATTAAGTATTAAATTATTTATTTCATAAGAATTGGGAAAATCACAAAAATGGTATTTTTGCACTTTTATTTTTTAATCTTTTAATTTTGGTGGTTTCTCCGCTTATTTTGGTTTTAATTAGAGTTAATTAACTTAATGTGTTAGGATTGATTTAATCTAGGATTTAGTTTGGGTTTTATTTGAGTTTTATTTTGGAAAGATTAATTAAAAAAAGAGAGAGTTTGAAAATAAATGAATTAATTTGGAAAAAAGAAAAAAGGATTTGAAGAGATAAAGTTTTGGGCTTGTTTTAATTAAAATCCCCAAGCCCAAAGAATTTCCCCTCCCCAAACCCAACCACACCCGGCCCCAAACACGCCTGACCCGGTCCGTCCCCCCACTAAATTAAACGACCCCGTTTAGATTAGTCATTTGATCTAAGCCGTCTATGTTTTCTAATCCAACAGCTGTGAAGTGGGTTGGGGTTGGTATATATCTGACCGAATTAAGCCCACCCCCCATCTCTCATATCTCTCATTCTCATCTCAGAGACCAACCGTGGAACCCTAGAGCCGCCCTAAATCCCACCACCACCCACTGGCGGCGCCACCTCCAACCACCCCCAAAGTAACACCATCGAAGCCCCTCACCTTCCTCTTTCTAAATATCAACATAGCTCCTCTTGAATACCCCTCAATCTCGTCGAATATTAAATCTAAAGTTAGAGTTCGAAGCCCTAAAAAGCCAAAATTGTTCTGCCTTTGATTATGTGGCTTGCATGACCACAAGCGTCCGAGTTTTCAAGATTTTCGAAGTCTAGTTTGGCATAAGCAGTCATGGTCGTTTGTCCTTCAAAAAGAACAGGCGGTTAACACTGATTGTGTTAATTGAAGGTCCAATATTAGGTTCTAATGTGAATCAGTAAGTGTTCTTCATTTTGCATGCCCTTATACGCCGTTTCATCTTCCTACTCCTTTATTCTTTGTCTTCCCGCTTCTGTGAATGTTTGGAAAGTAGATAGAAGTTCAGACCTAGTTTTCCCTTTTTGAAGAATTTAGTGTTCGTACTTACTCCATTAGATTTTCAGTCTTTCTTTTTAGGTTTTAAATACTGATCTTTGCTTGTTTTTGTTATTTATGACATTTTTGATAATTAGCTTAATTTATGCTTTGTTGATTCAGTAATTTGGTTAACTCCGACTCAGTATTTAGTTCTAAAAGAAATCAATTGCTTGGTTAGATTTTGATGTTTGAGGTCATTTAATTGTTTCTCTTTTTTTTGAGTTTTGTTCGGGCCTTAAGTTCAATTCTGGCCTATTCATTTGGGGTTTAAACCGTTGGGTCAAATTGACCCATGACCCGTTTAGTTGTTTGAAAGTAAAAATCAGGGGTTTAAGGGGTTATTCTGGGTAATTGGCTTAGGGAATCTTGATTTCACTGCCTAAGGAAACTTCCTAGAAGCTGGGGTGGGGGCTTATGTAAAAGTCTGAATTTTACACTAAGGAGGTCTAAACAAAAATGAGAATTTCAAAAGGGGTAAGATGCAAAAACTGAATACTTTTAGGCGGCCCTAATGCCTTGCCATTAAAGGTACCTTTACTTGGCATTGAAGGCAGATTATGAAGAGATAAAATTCTGAAAAACACAAACGGCTAGAAATTGGAGTGTAATTACTGTTCCATTGAAACTCATTCTCTGATTTCTCATATCTTCTATACCTGAAAAGTTTTTCTGATTGATTTAGTTTTTAAATGGATTGAGGTTGGGTGTTTAAGGTTTGATTTTTAAGTTGTTGTGGTTACTGTTATAGGGGGACTGTTCTTTACTGCTTTCATACTTATTTTTTGTTTGAGCTGGTTCTGCTGGTGTTGATTCTGCTATAGTGTTGCTGCTTGACTACATATTCTTCACCTTGTCTGTTTGCTTTGTTCATTTCCAGGTATTCCTCAACCATATGGATGCCACTTGATGTGTAGCTCGAAGTATGGATTTGAGAATAAGATAAAAATTTGATGTTGTGAATATGAATCATCTTTTCTTCTTTCAATCTTGGGTTTAACATGTAATACTTGGTTCTAGAAAGATTTTGATGGATGTATTTATTTAGAGTGAATATAATTGAAGTTTTAATCATGTTAACTAGTAAATGTTGTCCTCTTATGATTTGGTCAACATATTCTGTTATTAGTATAGAATCCTGGCTTTGTGTGATCATCTTTACTTAAATCTGATTGTGCACTATTAGGAAATCAGGAGTTTAGTTTTATTGGGTTTGTATAAATTGGATAATCTTGCATTGCTGAGAATCTGAAATTTGTTAGTTGGACTATTAGCTGGATCATGCTCTGAGTCTATTAGCATGAGAATGTGTTATATTTGATCTCTGATTGCTTTGTTAGGTAATTGTTGATGTCAAGTCATTATTAATGGGTATTTAATATAAGGAAAATGGGGTATAGGGGAATATATGCCAACATATGCAAACTGAATATGGAAACTGTGTTAGTATGCAGGGTGCTAATTTGATAGTGTATAAGGCATGGTAAATACATCCTAGACAATTTATTTGATTTAATATAGGTAATTGTTTGTTTGAGAAACCATTGCTATTTTGTTTTGTAAAATGTTAAAAACCAATAGTTTAATTGTGGTTTGACTTCATAGTGGCCACTTGGAGCCCAATTTCCATAATGGAATTAATCTGAGCTCATAGGGATTCGATCTTGAGTCCCCATTGTTCAGTTGCGCCTTGATTTCGAAGTGGGCTCTCTTTTGGGGCCTATTTCGAGCCATTTAAAAATCAGTAGCTTAGCAACATTTGCAATAAGGTGTTGGGCTCCCCTTTGAGCCCAGATTTGAGATAGGAACTGACTATTAGAATGCGTTTTTTTATCACAAAGTTGGCCAACGTTCATTTTTTTAAGTCTTTGCATGAGAATTTGATATGTCCCTTTTAATTGGAAATAATCACGAATTGGTTTAAATAGCTGGGAACCAGACTTGGGGCCTGTTTTGGGTTCTGATCCTGAAGACATTTGCAAGGAAAAGATTGTTTACGTTTCATCATTTGGGTCGTTCATCGTTGGCTTTGGTTATCAAGTTTTAACATAATAATCTCATAAGGTGAATAGAACCCCGACCCTTTTTAATGTTTGAATAGTCCAGACTCTTAAACTAGTAGAGGTGAGCCATATTGTACAACACAAATAGTTTATGGCCCTCCAAAGTTAGCTTAAATTCCCTTTTAAAATTGGAATCGAGGCGTGCCATGCCAAACAAAATCTCAAATGCGTGGCCCTCATTTAATTATTTCTTTTAAACTCCTTAGCATTCGAGGCGTGCCGTTTAGCAAATTTTCCATGGCCCTCGCGAAGTTAAAAACGCGTAGTTGCTTTAGACTCGTTATTTTAATAATATTACCTTCCTAAACTCAGGTGCGCATTTCATGTGACCCAAATCCTAATCTTAACAACGTCAAATAGAATATGTCTCAGACTGCGGGTGCATTTCATGTGGCATGGTCAAAAGATGTGCTTTGGCTGACATTGAAATCTTCCTTGAAATGAATAAAAGCGATTATAAAGTTAAAATTACACCATAGGTTAAAACTTATTTAAAATCAGATGATTAGGCCAATTAGGACAGTTGAGCGACCGTGCTGGAACCACGGAACTCGGGAGTACCTAACACCTTCACCCGAGTTAACAGAATTCCTTACCCAGATTTCTGGTTCGCGGACTGTAAAACAAAGTCAATCTTTTCCTCGATTCGGGATTTGAACTGGTGACTTGGGACATCATAAATCATCTTAAGTGGATACTCTGAATCCTTCAAATAAATAAATCCCGTTTCGATTGTCCTTTAATTTGAAAAACTCCCTTATACCCTCTTGGGGTGTAGGAAAAAGGAGGTGTGACAAGGAACATTCTATTTTTGGGCCATCGCGACCGCTGTCGGGATGCGGACCGGGCGCAGTAGTTTACGAGGCCACTATTTTGTTTTTCTTTTTTTACCGCAACCGCAGTCGGGAGAAGGACCGGGCATGGTGAACCCTGACCAAGTAAGTTGCAATTAATTTTTTTATTTATTTATTTTCTTTTCTTTTTCTTTTTTTCTTTTTCTATTCTAAAACCATTAAAACGAAACCTACCCCCCCCCCACTTCCCCCACTCCTCTTCTCACTCTAACTCTCTAACCCCCACGCCTCTTCTTCTCCTTCTTCTCCCTATCTCTCACAAACCCCTTTCTCTCTCTCTCACACACACACTTCCGACTCCCCTCCTCCCCAACCTCTATTACACTCCAACTCTACAAGTTTCAAGTATGTAATGATTTCATTCTCTCTTCTTCTCCCCTTCTATTTTGCAATTTTAATGTTAGATTTGTTGTAGTATATATTGTACAAATTTTTTGGTTTTATTTTCTTCTTTGTAGTGGGTAATGTGTAGAATATAGTAAAGAAGAGCAGGGTGTTGTTGTATGAAGTTTATTATGGTGGGTGGAGTTTGTGAAGTGATAGTGGTTGATTTGGGGGGAGAGTTTGTACCTCAAGACGATAAGTGTGTTAAATCATAGTTCCATGCACACTAGGTGCTTATGAAATTGCCCCATTGAGCTGTAATGGCTAATTTGACCGTGGTGGTGGTGAAGTCTAAGTAACTACCCAGGGTTCACATAACTCAAACCCTCACTAATAGTAGCCCTTGTTTTGTTAGGTAAAATGCATCAATCAAGGAAAAGACGTGCCACAGGTTCCTCTGCTAGTGGGCCAGGGAGCTTATCCAGAGCTCGAGCTCAGGCTAGTTCGAGCCAATTTGATCGCACTCGGTTTGTCTCCAAAGCGGCTCAAAACAAATTTAATGTAAAGACATCTAAGAAGCTGGTGCCTGAAGTACACATTGACAGACATGCCTTGCGAGTTGAAGGCCCTAGTATCTATGAAGAATTGAGGAGGCGTCAGCTAGACATCTTCTTTAATGAGCCGAAAGAGGGTAATGTAATAATGGTAAGGGAATTTTATGCAAATTGCCCAGGCCATGTTGATAGGGTTGTCACAGTACAAAATACCCCGGTGAATACGTCTTTTGAGGCCATCTACCGAGTGTACAGGTTGCCAGTCTTCACTGGAGAGACGGATTATTACCAAGATTATCAGCGCCTACCTGTCTGGGGGCAACTAATTGTTCAAACAATCTGTGTGGTTGGCCGAGATCCAATATGGATAAAGCCGAGAATGACCCTGAACTCCCAATCTCTCACTCGGGAAGCTAAGTTTTGGCTAACAATCATCAACAGCCATTTGCTGCCATCCAGCAACACTACAGATGTTAATACACCAAGAGCAGCGGCGATTTGGTGTTTCATAAACCACCAAAATTTTGACGTGGCCCGTCTCATTCAAGATGAAATGTTCATTCGATCCACGGAGACAAGAAAAGGGTTCTAATTCCTTTCCCTGGTCACCAAGTTGTGTCGTGCTTCACGAGTTCCCAAAAATCCCATAGTAGATGGGAAGTTGCCATTAAAAGCCCCATTCAAGACTAGCAAAATCACAGTTGGGAGAGAGCAGGCTGTGATGGATGATGATGATGATGAGCGAGCTATGCATGTTGTTGCCCCATCGGTGCATAGTGCTGATGTGGGGGCCCATCATAGGCCAGCCGGAGTACCCGAATGACAACCTTGGAGTAGGATATGGCTGGCCTACGCACTTCGGTCACGGACCTGAGTGGTCGAGTTGACACTTTGTCTACTCAAACTACTAAGCCAGAGGAAAATATCATGGGCTGGCTCCGGGCGCTAGTACGAGCGTGTCACCTCGATCCTGGCACCATCTTCAATCGGGACTGAGCACTAGGGAAGTCCCCTTACCTTACTCTGCTTTAATTTCCTTGACATGGGGACATGCCAAATCTTTAAGTGTGGGGTGGGGGATGATTGTTGTTGTTTTACAATTTTATATATTTGTTTGGTATTTTTGTTTACTGTTAATTAACTTCAACTTGGCCTGAAGATGGACAACTCTCGACGGGTCTCTTGAGGGACTTAAGTCGAACAAAAAAATGATTTTCTTCTGTTAGGTAGTGTATCAACTCCCCCTTGATTTTTCTTTAAACCACGGTTCTTTTCCAAGGGTTTTCATTTGAACCGGGTGTAGTTAGTTTTTCCTTTTTTTAATTTAGGAATTTTTGGGCGAAGAAGAATAAAGATTGCTTTAATGTGACACTTAGGCTCATTAGTTGACTCTAGCAATAAAGACTTAAATTGTGTGTTCTTGAGTTGGCTTAAGCACCTTGAGCAGAGTGTCTGATGGTCCTGACTGAATTGAGTCATGTGCCATGTGTGAGTGAGGGTTTGTGTATTCTATGCTAACACTAAATGCCTAGAACTTTCCTTGTGTGTGTACGAAGCGAAATGGTAGTTTTAACTGGTCTGGAAAGTGATATAGACGTTTCCTTATTGGACCTATCTATATATGTTTTCACCCATCTGATTGTGTATATCCTAGTTAACCCCTTTGAACCTGTAATCCTGTTTCTTTGGCAACCACATTACAAGCCTTACCCAAATTATGAATTGTCTATATTTTGAACCCTATCACCTCTTAGAAGCACTTGAATTGTATAAATATTGAAAAGTTAAAGTGTGGGGTGGTTGTTTGGTCTTTTGAGTGGAGCTAATGAAATAAGGAGAAGGTGCATTGTGTTGAAAAATATTAAGAGCCACTTGAATTGAAAAAAAAATAGTTGTATTGTTATGAAAGAAAAATAAAATCATTGCTAAATGGTGACTCTTGATGTAAGTGTGCTTAAAGAAGCAGAGGGTTTAACTCAATGATGTAAAGGTGGAATGAAGGTTTGACAAAGGTATGGGCTTAAAGTGAAAAATGTATTGAAGTGCTTAGGGAGGTGTAGTCACTATACCCATATGTATCCTACCTGTCCCGCAGCCAACATTACAACCAAATAAAGTCCTACTTGATTCTAGACCAAATGATCTCAATTAGTCGAGTATTACACTATGGGCAAGCCTATGGTGTGTTGTTTGTGGCAGAAGAATTTATTTTTGAGGGCGAGTGAAATCTTACGTATTTGAATTCCTCGGTGTGTGAATTATAATGACCATGACACAAGTCTCTTTTGTGGTGAGTAGGCACGTGATTCATGAAGGGAAGGTAAGTCTAGACCTCTGACTGAGAGTATGAAAGCCGGTTAGGGACATTACGTGGCTAGAGAGAGAGTCCACTCTCGAGGTTAGGATGTTATGCTAAGGTAGTCTATCTATGTGAATTATTCTTGGTATAAGGAGTAGGGAAGTAACCCAGTGATGATTAGGACTATAGAGTGTGGTTTGCTGCTAGAGGACTAGCAACAGTTTAAGTGTGGGGTATTGATAGTAGCCTATATTATGCGATGTAGATGCTATTTATGCTCGAGGTTAACCATACTTTATTGATGTGTTAAGTGCTAGATAATAACAACATGCTCTAATTAAGGATTTTATGATTTGCAGGAACTACTCTGAGTTAGGAAGAGGATATAGAGTGTTTTGGGGGCAAATATGTAGATACAAGGCCAATCGAGAAGAGCCCGGATGAAAACGAGCAAGAAAAGACAAAGAAAAACTGGGCAACAGTCCACCGCGACCGCGGTAGGGCTGCGGCTAGAACGTGGTGGAAAAAGGCGCAAAACAAAATGGCTAAAACGACCGCAGTTGGCCCGCAACCGCGGTCGATCTGGAGAATGCCAAGAAAGTCTAGGGGCCAAAGTGTAAAGCGTGAGAAAATTATCCTAACCCTATATAAACTCAACAAACTCGCACAAGTCAAGGTTAAGCTTGTTTTTAGACTCAATTGAAGGCAAGAACAAGTGTGAGAAGATCAAGACACCATTAGAGTTTTTCATTCTTCTTACTGTTATCATTATTTTGTGAATTATGAATTATTTTAAGGCTTTATCTTGTTTTACCATGAGTAGCTAAACATTTAATCTAGAGTTGATGGAACCAATTGTTGGATGAAGTCTTGATTACGTTTTGATATAATGAAGCCATTTCTTATTCTATAATTGTTCAACTATGTGTTGTCCTATGATTAATTGAAAGGGCTCTTGATTAATCGTGTCTAGTTACCTTGTGTTGCTTGAGAAAGAACACTAGGTTAGATTGTTGTCGAACAATACCACTTTTGGGTAAGTTAAGAGATTAATTACCTGAATTTAAAAGCAGGGTTAGAGATAACGAAGCTTTGGTGGAATAATTCTAAGTTGCATAAATTGTAAGCTAGAGTAGTTCGAGAGAATGCTTCTAGTAAATTATCGTAATTGATCGAGAGATAATTGCGGTAACCTAGAACTCATATTTCTTATAGAGTATTATGGCGAGATTATAGCTAACGTGTCAGGAATTAATTTGACAATTGGGGAAATCAATAACACTAGATCATTTTACCATTGAATTTGACTCTATTCTCGATTATTGCTAGTTTTATTATTGTTTTTCGTTAGTTAACTAAATTCTACTAATTATCCATTAAAAATCTTGCATCCGGGAATTGTTGGAGCTATTCATTAGCAGTGTTCAAAGTTGTAGTAAATAAGTTAGTTCCCTGTGGGATTCGACTCCGGACTGAACCGGATTATATATTTGCAGCGACCGCTTAGTCCTTTTTATAAGGCGTAGTTGGGCGTGATCATATTTGCACAGATAAACATAGTTGTTTTACATGTCTCATTTGCAGTAAATAGAGTAACTACCTTTCTCCTTCATTTCATTCTCTTCTTCCTTCTCTTACATCTCCACCATAGCCAGAGTTCCTTAGCATGGTATCAGAGCTTGGTTAAATGAGTGATTGCAACTCAGATGTGGCAGAGCACTTAGTCTTATCCTTACTATCTGCATTGTATTGATCGTTTGAGCCAATTTCTTATTTGATTCTCACTTCTTTCGAGCCAGGGTTTGTGATTTGTTTGATTAGGCCTCAATTAATTGCGAGTAGTTCGTGCATCTGCCTATAACTACATCTCTCTTCTTCGGTTCCAAATTCTCGGAGGTTTCTTAATTTTTTGCCACAACGTACGTTCGTGAAGAAGCTATTGATACTCAATTCACACCTGAGAATTCAGCTCAATCAGTTGATCAGGTTGATCATCACTATCCTTTGTATATTCATCCATCTGATACACAAGGTTCGGTTCGTATTTCTATTCAGCTACAAGGTTCTGAGAATTACTCGATTTGGAGTAGGTCATTGGAAATTGTGTTGCATGGCAAGAATTAATTAGGCTTTTTTAGGTACCTGCAGAAAAAGTAACTATGATGTAAGTCTTCTCGAACTATGGAATAGATGCAATGCAGTAATGTTAGCATGGATCATGAATACAGTATCTTCAAATCTGCTTAGTATTTGAGAAGATCTTAGAGAAAGATTTGATAAAGTGAATGCTTCTAGGGCAGCTTACCCGCATAAGGAAATTGCCACATTAACACAAGGAGCATCTTCTGTCTCTATATATTTCTCTCGACTGAGAGAACTTTGGGATGAGTATGAGACATCAACTCCTCTACCTACATGTGGTAGTCCTTAGTCAAAAAGACATGCTGAGCATTATCAACTTCAAAAGCTTTATCAATTCCTTACTGGCCTTAATGACTCATATGAAAATGCTAAGAACCAGGTGCTAATTACTAGACCACTACCTAACCTGAATCAAGCCTATGTTATGATCATTAATGTAAAAAAGTCGGAGGATCAATGGAAAAGGCGTATATGGTTCTAACGATACTAATGAGTGTCACGACCCAAAATCCAAATTATCGTGATGGCACCTAACCTGACCCGCTAGGTAAGCCAATTAACAATAAAATATAATATAATAATACTGATATGAGTCAAAGATGGGATAATTGAATTTATATAACTCCCCAAGGACTGGCAGTACAAGTCATGAGCCACTAAAATTTAGATTTTACAAAAGTGAAATGAAATAAATACAACATACGTTTGAAATGTATATGAACAAAATTCGAATCTAAAGCTACCAAAGATAAATGTTAGCCATAACTGGGACACATGTACATCTTCAATGCCAGCCCTCTCCATACACAACAATATCAACACCATAATATGCATGGAAGGTACAAAAGTATAGTATGAGTAACACCCGTGCAGATAAAAGAAGCAAGAACTATAGATGATACTCACTAACACCCGTGCAGTTTATAATTTAAACAAGTATAGGACAAATATATAATCAAATCAGGAAATCTCAAGTAAAACCATATTGATGCTCACATATACTTAGTCAACAATCCAACATATAAGGAAGATATGCAAGTAAATCTGGTAAACAATCAAGGAAATTGCAAGTAAAGATAAAATTTAATAACTAAATATCAGTCTATTACGGTGCCCAACCCAATCCAATAACAGTAACCAGATCTCCTAGAGCTCACATCAATTAAAAACCCATCGGTTTCTCACAGTCCGCGTGTATACCATCAAGAGAGAAACATGAATAGCGTGCCCCTAGGGGGATGAAGCCGTATCCACACGCTGCACGAACAACTCGTGTGCTAATAATATCAACTGCACGGATAAATCACGTGCTGTACGGACAACTCATATGCTATAATATCAATATCTGGATCCTCACGGACAACTTATGTGCTATAATATCGATATCTAGATCCGCACAGACAACTCACGTGCTGCATGAACGACTCACGTGCTAATAATATCAATCGGGCTGGCATGGTTACATGCACAATATCATAATCTGTCTAGCATGGTCACATGCATAATAGCACAATCCGCTCGGTGTGGTTATAGGCACAATATCATAATTCTCACCGCATGGTCACATCACATGCATAACAATACAATCCGCTCGGCCTAGTCACATGCATTTGATCCAATCATATCACACAGGAGCAAATAAATAGGAATATATGTATGTGATGAATGAATAACAAACTCATGCTCCTGGACTGGTATAAATGAGATGCTAAATTGTAGGCATGTACAGAGTGTGCTATCATAGCTCAAAACGGCAATTTCATCACAGAATAGTATTTATCAAATTCATTGAGGGATTAAACCTCTATATAGCCTAAAACGCGGCTCAACTAGTTCACACAATGTTACAGATATGAGAAACATCATAGCTTAAAGCTTAACAGTCAAGTCTAGGATTATCATAGTCTAAATGTAACCCGGAGCATGGATAAATACCCCCGGTGTCAGCACATGGGTTCAAACCCCACGCATGCGCGCACCCATACACGTAGCTATTACAAATAATTCAGGAAACTAGTGCCTCAACCAAGTTTAAACAAGATTCTTACCTCAAACAAGTCAAATCCAATACCGAGCAAGCTAACCATTGCTCTATAAACTCCATCCCACACGTACCGACCTACGAACAGCTCAAAACTAGCAAAAAGTAACTCAAGAACATCAAACAATGTCAAAGAAAATAAACCCAACCGATAAAGGTCGAATCTTTAATCAAAAGCCCCAAAGTCAACTAAAATATCAAACCCGAGCCTGCACCTTGGGACCCAACAAAACTTATAAAATACAATAATCCATTCAATTAAGAGTCCAACCATACTAGTTTCACTTAAATCCGACTCCGAATCGACGTTCAAAACTCAAAAGTTCACTTTATGAAATTTTAGACAATCCCCCCTCCCCCCAATTTCACTTTAAAATCATCAATCAAATGCAGAAAACAAAGATGGATTCATGAATATAATCAAAACCGAGTAGATAACACCTACCTCAATCCATATGGTGAAACTTGCCTTCGAAATTGCTCAAATCCAAGCTCCCCAACTCAAAATATGGCCAAATAAATAAACTCTCAATATTATATGTTTTTGCACAGTTGTTTTGCCTCGTTTCTCATGCTAGATGATCTCGGAATTTATTTTTGATACCTCTGATAAATTCCTTATGAAATTTTAGTCAAGTTAGCCTTTTGAATCACTCTATTTGACCTTATAATGAAGGAGATATATTGGTTTCAATATTTGGAAATAATGCAGATTTTTAAATACGAATTCAGTGCCAATTTTGTAATTAATCTAAAAAAAATCTGGCAATCCAATTCTTAGTAAAATGACCATAAATTCCTCATACGATTTTGGAACTTGATGATTCCAATTTCTATGGTTCCAAAATTATGGTATGGATCTAATGTTTCAATCAAAATAGATATTGGAGCTCATTTGCATAATGTGGTACCATTTATGCTTGAAGAAACGACGTCGAAATATAAAAAATGACCGCAACACAACTCAAGCTTATCTGAAACTTACCCGAGCCCCTCGAGACCCGTCCAAACCTTCCAACAAGTCCCATAACATAGTACAAACTTATTCGAGGCCTCAAATCTCACATAATAACATCAAAACCACGAATCGCACCTCAAATTGGACTTAATGAACTTTGAATCTTTCAATTTCCAAAACTCATGACGAACCTTATCAAATCAACTCGGACTGAACTTAAATTGTGCACACAAGTCCCAACTGACATAACAAAGCTATTCCAACTCCTGGAACCACAATTCAAACTCGATATCATCAAAGTCAACTCTCAGTCAAACTTATAAACATTCCAAACCTCAAAATTTCCAACTTTCACCAAAATAGTGTACTGAAACCTTCTAGAAATATCCAAATGCAAATCCAAGCATACACCCAAGTCCAAAATCACCATCCGGACCTAACGGAACGATCAAAACTCCTATCCGAGGTCAAATACTCAAAAGGCAAACTTGGTTAACTCTTCCAACTTAAAACTTCCTAGTTGAGAATCTTTCTCCCAAATCAATTTCGATTGACCTGAAAACCCAAACCGACGATTCACACAGGCCATAATACATCATACGATTCAAATGCTCAAAACGACCGATCGGGTCGTTACATTCTTCCCAACTTAAACATACGTTCGTCCGTGAACGTGCCGAACATTATTCCAAAGCCATCAAATCGCCGTGTAACCTTACCATGCATATAATCGAGGGTGATTCCACGTCACCCCAACCCATATAAGTATGACAACACAACATAACTGAAGATCCTTAATTCAATCTTAGCTCATAAACCTTAGAACCCAATTTCCAACATCTGGATTTTCTCACAAGACTCGAATCTCGCATCTACACACTATATAAGTTTGAAAAAGCCAAATCAATCCATACCCATAACCCAAGACGTAATCACATGATATACCATACAACTCGCATACTCGTAGTAATAATTCTCGATTACAGTAGCTGCTCAAAACAAATCTATTACCGGTAATAACCTCATATTAAGTAAAACCTCATTCAAAACCTTCGTACACTGCCAATGATGAAAGAAACATACAAAAACTCATAACCACTCATCATATTAACAAGTCAGGGAGCTCTCCCTTGTCCATCAAGAACCAAAACCAAATCCTAAGCTGACTTCCGATATTATTCTTCCATACATCCTCTAATCAAATCTGATAGTACCCATTATAGGTCCAATGACCTTATCTCCTCAAACACAACCATTCTATTGACATGCCACACCATTATAACCTAAAGCCACAATGCATGCACCAATAGGCAACAAATCAGATGCACTCAATCAGGGAAAATGACTCAAATGAGAGAACCATCTCGTAAGCTCAACAAGTACCACCACAATGCAATGCTATGAACCCATCACACATAGTAGGACCAAAACACACGAATCTAACACAAAGGATCATATCCCAGCCTAGCCTTGATGCAATGCGTGACCTATCCAAACACCGGTCCATATAAAATACCTCAAGCCACAATGCTCAAAATCAACAACTACACGTAAATTCGACATCAAGTGCACGAAGTGCATGACCATAATTGTGGAGAAGCCAATAACACAATATACCACATCCGGAAAGAACATACCCAATGCGCAATCAACCATTCAACACCCCAATAATCATCTCACTTGAATTCCGCTGCAAGGCCTAAATAGAACCGTATCATGTGTGCATATAATCAACGAATCACCACCCTTCGTAGCATAGAAGAGTAACACAAAGCACATATCAGAACACAAACAAGCTCAACTCTAATCGAATAACTTACCCCTCAACACTAACACTTCTAAGTCAGTAAATCCGACCCGATGTAGAACACACATCCTCATTAGGCCTACTAATGGTCCCCAAAGCAACTCTAGTCATCCCCAAATGGATAAATGATCCTCAAAAGTCAATAATGGCCTAACCATAGCACGTACTACCAGATGGCTAACCTTGGTCACATCTTCACAGTCCACAACCAAGAAAAAATTTGCTTTTGAGGACTCCTAGTCTCCAAATCCATAGAACACATGAATCACCATAGCCGATCCCAACTCCACCACTCAAATGGCTAGCACATCTCCCATACACAATCATCCCACGCGAAATTCTTCTATAATTCTTTCATGCCACATAGCAAAATCTAAACATCAATAGTCGATCAACCAGGCAAGTACCGCAATACCAATGAAGCTCCCGTAATTCAAAACACAATGTGCCTTCTGAAATGTGCACCCTTCTCAGGAAATACCAAGTAGTAATAGTATTCATCTAGTCATCTGAAATCATCCATGTTGTCTAAGAATTCATGACCTTCCCTTCCAACTAAACCGTGACCTTGTACATGCAGATCTCAATCCCCCGCAACACACCGCATCTATCATGCCCTCATATAAAAAGCATGAGAATCTCATAATCAACTTTGAGTCACCAGCATGATGCATACCCGATTAGTTAGAAACCGTCTATTTGATCCCATCCAGGAGAAAATCACATTACGAAACATGCTCCTCACGGCGGTAGGAAATATCCATCTCAAATCGTGGTAGAGACCATCGGGAACTCTTCGAAACCCATTAATACATAACCAAGCCATCAAAACTGAATCTCTCCAACTCAACCAAGTCACGCAAGTCGCCAAACCAAAGAGTATTGTCACAAAATACCTTAGAGAGTTACCGGTGCAGAAGTACCTAAAGAACCGATCATATCCATTACTGTGATGATCCCAACCTACTACTTAGAGTTCCCTCCGAAAGACCCTCAAGTTGACACTTCTCCTTGCCATAACACCATGATCCTTACCCAAAGCTCACCATAAGAGATCCTAGAATAAAACCACTTTTCCCTAAGGCCCATAAGTCGATGTATTTCCTCTTAAGCACCCCAGAAGTACCATAACCGAGAGACCCACTTTGAAGATACCTTATATGAATCTAAAGTTGTTTCCTTCACCTTCTTGATACAGAAATGTAGAATCCATAATGATATAGAAATACCACGAGGCTCGATAGTATTCAATGTAAATCTCAGATTCTAGTCATATACAAATCCAAAAAATTCTCAATTACTACATATAAATCTTGAATCTATCAGAACCCACTCGAAAGGTCATCCACTCTACTCAACTCTCAATTGCACCGCCCAAACGGGCCGAACGACCTGTTCCTTATTAGTACAACAACACCCAATAAAGTAATCCACACCTCTAAGCAACCGAGTGAATCCTTTTTTTCTTGGTACATTATATCCATCACGAACAGCAACCCTAGACCATTTCCAAGACTCCCAAATACCATAAGGTGAAATACATCATGCATCCAAAAATTCCTTACTCAAGTAATTCTCAGAACCAACCTCTATAAGTCATATCTGACCCATCAGTATGCCTCAGATCGAAACCAGTACAACACATAACCATGAAATCAAATTGCCGATGGCAGACTCCTCCACTTGGCTCAAAACCATAGAATGAAACATTCGATAACTCGCAATACCCATGTCTATTTCTACCATAATCTCGTAGTGAGATTCAACTAGATCCCTCACAAGCTCGTGCAACATAACCCATAAAATACCTCAAATCATCTGCTCAGCTTGCACTCATCCTCGTGATAGTCATGTCAACTTTCTCAACCAATCCAAACTCAAATCGAAACACATTTAACCCACTAGTAGACAAGAGACCCTCCACACAACATCATAAGGATCACACATCTATATATTACCTCAAAGGTGACAACCCACCTGCTTAGCCTCAAACTGACACCTCTCTATACCCTTTCAAAGCTACAACTACTACGCAATCAATTAATCTTCCTAAGTCTGAACTCATCAACAAGACATGAAAATCTACTTCGTTCCACAAATGAAATAACATGAAAGAATCCCTCAAAACCCTCATAACTCCCGGTCGTATAACACATCCATAGAAATCGAGCATCCAGTAATACTTTCACATCCCAAGCAAAATCTCCCTATCATATCAAAAACCATCTAAACACATCCCGCAGTCACAACATAATCAACATATAGTCATCCAATCACTCATGATCCATCAATCCCGCTCCTAGGGACACAAACAGACACATAAGTCCAAAATCACACGCTCACACAACTGAAACCACCGAGCCCAAACAACAGTCAAAACCCGACTCAAGTCTTCCAGACCGGCTCGCTATCAAAACACAGAAAAACACATCTCGCACTATTGATACCCAATTTTTCCTCATATATTTTAATACATATATATACTTTCAAAATAGCACATATGCAGTTATAAGCATGCACAAATATTTTTATAATTTTTCTATAATTTTTTTTAAAAAGCTCCAAATCAATTTATTTACTCTCTTTTATTTATAAAATACCCAATAATTATCCTCCAAATTACTTTTGTGATGATTTAGTCATCTAAATTCTTTAGTTATTCCAACATAGTGTTTAAATATTTTTAGTGCATTTTTTGTAATTATATTTACATTTTTAGGCTAAATTGCACATCTTTGCAATAATAGCCCATATTAATGCATAATTACATTATTGATGCAAAAAATGGTCTTTTATATTTTTAAAAATATTAAATAAATTTTTTATATTATTTTAGTACACGAAAATATTTTTTGGAACTCATTTATTATTTTTATGAATTATGTAGTTATTAAAAGTGGCTATTTAAAACCTGACCTATTTTTATTTCAATTTTAGCCCTATTTCAACCCAATACCAGCTAAATTTTAATTTAAATTTACCCAGCCCAAACCTTAATACCTGATCTGGCCCCAAAACCATTTCAATCTCGAAAGTTGATCATAGAGATCAACGGCCACAAACAACCCTTACCTAAAATAAACAAAACGACCCCCTCCCTTTCCCCCAAACCCTCTCATTTCATCACCGTCCACCGCCTTGAAATCCCTTTCCTCTCTCAAAAGCTCTCAAACCTAAACCTAATCGTCACTCATCTATGGTTATCTTGGTGGCTTCTCACCACTCCCCAACCCTCTAATAGCATCCCTCACGTTGGTATTGCCATCTCTAGGGTCCTCAAGGGACCAGGGTTAGTTTGCTTGCATCTATTGTCCGTTCTCGCCTGTTTCAAGCTGTCCTGGTTTGATTTCGAGTGAGATATTCCTATATCTATGAGTTTCTATGTTTGATTCTTCATCTCTGTGATTGTTCTTCTCGAAGTCCTAATTAATTTCTTCCGAACCTCTTAGATCTGTATAGATCTAAAATGGTTTGGACCTATTTCACATGAGTTTTACAAGAATCTTTTGGTTATGTTACAAGAATCGTGTAATTTTCGAATGATTTTTCATTTTTTTCTCTAAACTAGGTTTCTAGAAATTTCTTTTCCAAAATGTTTGATGATTCTTGAGTGTTTGATCTTCTAGTTCTTATGTGTTTTAACTGTTTTTTTAAGTTTTCTACAACCTTATCTTGCTTGTACTAAAAACCCTAATGTTTGACATTCTTTATTTGGTTTCTGAGTACTGGTGTACTGACTGTGTTCTTACCTTGGTTCTTATGATTTCTCTTTAGCCATTTGAATGTCTCGTGGTTTTCTAATCCTAATATGCCTCTACTGAATTTCTTAGTTCAACCTTTCATTGATTCTATATGTTTGTGTTCATCCCGACTATTCATGTTAAGACCTCTATCTTTCTCCTTTTATCAGTGTCATCTTCTTGATTTAACAATTTGTTTTGTTAAAATTATGTTTCGAATCCCGACTATTCATTTCTTCACTTATTTTGTCTACTAAACTTGCTGAATCTTTACGTGATTTTCTCTTTGATTGGACCCTTGATTATTCTGAAGTCCTTATTTCCTGGTTTTATTTGAACACCTTTCCTTAACGAAACTTTTGATTCTTACCTCTCTACTCGGTTTAATTGAACTGCTTGCCTTAATTAATTTTTCCTTGCCTTATTTGTTAATTTGCTGATTCTTACTATTTTTTTTCCTTAATTGAAACCTATGTGCATTCACCCTTTATTATCTACTCTGTACTCGATTTCCTTCCTTAAGTATTTTTCCTGTTTTTACCATTGATTATCCCTTGATTAAAGGGAAAACTTACTGATTTTATATGTGATTGATTCCTTGAATTTCTCTAATTGCCACTAAATTTATCCCTTACCTTATTTTCCTAAGCTTTTGATTACTATATAAACTCACTCCTATTCTCACTTATAATAACGAACATTAGTTCACAAAAAGCTCACTTACACTCTAAAGCTCTCTTTTCTCCTCTGCTACTTGTGATATTCACTGGTCTAGCTGGCTGAAAGCCAAGGCTAGATATTGCAAGTACATCTGCTTTATATTCTGTACTCTTTTCTTCAACTGGTATATCTCTAGTTAAATTCTGAAATCCAAACCCTATGTGTTTCATTCCTGCACTAGTTAATCAGCCATAAATTCAACTTGTATTCCTAATTACTTCTTTGTCTAGCATATCTAAACAATGTCCTATTGAATATATAATTAGCATATCTACACTTCAACTAGTTATTTGATACTTACCAGTATATTTGTGAATATTTGTTCAATGCCCTAATTATGTGATCATGTTGGCTATTTGATGTATGTTTAATCCTATTCAAGATATGTCAGGCCTTCTGTATTACAACTGCGATCTATGTCTTAACTATTTACTGTCCATGACTAGTCTGCTATGTCTCTAAGACCCTAAGTGTTTTATGCAGTTTGTTGACTATATGCTTCCTCTATACCCTATCCATTTAACCCTACTGTGACTCTCATGTGCCCAATCCCTTTATCCCCATGTGAGATCTGTTTGTTGAGTGTTTCTGAATTTGGATGTTTTATGACCAATTGATTGTCTGCTGTCTTCAAAGGAGTTTTGGTACTCTTCTCAAACTGTCTTTTACTACCAAACTATTTCCTGTTTCAGAAAACCTTTTCACTCCTAAAGTCATCTTTGTACTATTTTCAAAACCTTTTCAAAACTGTGTCAATCACTCTCACTTTACTCTTAGAATACTAGGTTATGCCCCTCTGATATGTATATTGCATTGAGATCCTTGAGATCTCTCTGAACTCTGGCACGTTAGAGCTGGTCTTTCCACACTGCACCAAAATCGTTTGTTATTTGAGAAAAGGTCTAGGTGTGAGCACCGCCCGGGATCCTTGAGATCCTTAGGGAACTCTGACACACCTAGACTCGAATTTGGCTATGGAGCTTTGGGCATTTGAGGTTATTGGAGGCTTGAAAGTCATTGGGACTACTTTAGGCTCTCTATAGATTAATTTTCTGTTTATGCAAATTTGTCATTTGATTTATTGGTCTGTAATAATTATTGTAAACAAACAGTGGGGTGATTAGTGAAAAAGGGAGGGTAGTTATGTATATTGGGAAAATTAAGTAGATACCATGCCTATAGGATCTATGTTGATTCAAATGTGTTTGTTATGTTTGCTTTACTTACACACAATTAGAAAACATGCCAATATGATCTAAAATGGCTTTAATAATAGAGATCATGCCTATAGGGTCGAAATCAGCTTTATAGAAATCATGGCTATAGGGGTTTCACTTTGGTTAAATAAATGCTGTTTGTTTTATCTTGCTTAATTATCATTTATGCCTATAAGACTTATAACAGTTTAGTTAGAAAAGTCAGTTCAATTCACGTTTGTTCATTCTGAATTGGTTTAATTAATTAATTTGTCTGCTTCTATACTAAGTTTTCAAAACACTACCTTAAATTAATACTGCTAGAAAGCGTGCCTATAGGATCTCAAGTTGTTTGTTTAAAATGACTTACTGTTTTCTGCATTTCTAATCAATATAGATATCATGCTCTTAGGACATCACTATTATGCGCTTAGGCAAGCCTATAGGGCGATTAAAATCCTGCAACTATAAAACTGCACTTTGTTATTAATGACTGCTCATATTCAGCAGGTTTGAAAAATCAGTAGGCAAGTTGAATAGGTTTTGACACTTTGGTTCTAGTTGATACTATATAATCGCTGCTCACCTTGATACCATGTTTTAAGGTTTACTGTTAAATACTTGAAATTGTTGTTTGAGACATGCACTTACTTGTTATATTTGTGGAGGTAAATGTGAGCCTTTAATCGTTCCCTCTTTAAATGTAGTCCTAATTATTTTTGATTGACACCTAGACTTTTATCCTTTAAATACCTTAGGATGGTCTAGAACTACCTAAATTAAAGGTCCTAAATACCTCCAGGGACACAAGGAATGGACGGGTAATGCAGGCGTAGGGTATCTTTCAAGGTTGCTAGAACGCTTTAGGCTATGACCAAGGGGAGGGGATTGGGTAGTAAGGAATATAATGACTACGCGCTAATGTCAGTTGTAGCCCCTCGTGGAGGAGTGTTTACCGGGTGTTGTATGGGTGTGATCCTATAGGTTGACCAACCTAGGACCCCTCTTTTCCAACTTCCGTAGTTTAAACAAATTTACTTTTCTTTATATATGTGCAACTTTTTCAAACCTTTTCCCCTATTCCATTACTTGAATCATATATGTGATTAGAATGCCTTTACTTGCAAGTACATGTTAAATCTGTTTATCTAGTTAAATGACTAATTCACATAGTTTAAGTTCGACCGGGACCCACTGTTGTAGACCGCGAGAGGTGCCTAACACCTTCCCCTCAAGGTTATTTCGAGCCCTTACCCTAATATCTGGTAATACAAACTAGCCTAAGAGTTAATCGCTCTAGGTGCCCTAACGCACCATAATCCGTTAGGTGGCGACTCTTTAAATACCCAATTCCCAAAAGCAAATGAGTTATTTTCCCCCATGAATGTCGAAACCCGGACTCCGTGAGAAAAAAGGGGGCGCGACAGCATGGCGACTCTGTTGGGGATATTTTTAGGCTCTTACCATAACAAACTTATTTTTTTGTGAATTAGTCCAAACATGCTTTATCCCACGTACCCTTTCCCCTTATTTGAATTTAACTGTCTATTTTCAAGCATTTATGATTTCTTTATTCCTGAAAGTGACTTGTCTCTTTGTTTTCTTTTTCTGTAACTGTCGCTTCAATTATTTAAATATTTCATTTATTATGCTCTTACGTGCAAATACTTGACGACATGCTCTTTATTGCTGAAAAAATCATGCACAACATCATATTCCACTCGTGCGTATTAAATTCTATAGCAACGCTTGATGAGTGGTTGCGCTCTTCCATTTTATTACCCTTAAATTCATAAAGGCTTATTTGCGGTAAAACTAGTTGATCAGTGGTGCAGTTGCCGGTTCCGTGCCTTTCCTCCTTAAGTTGTCCGCTTGAGGGTACCAGTCTAGACCTCTATAGTAACCTTACTCTGATTGAAATTGTGCATGCATCATGGTCAAACCTAGTCGGATTAATATGCTGTCCACATAATGATCCTTTAAGATGAGCCTTATCCAAAAGTCTATCGGGGTTTCCATAATCCCAACGGACACAACCATGTTCTATGCATTAATTTGGAGAATTAAATTCCACTATGCTAATCATGAATGTACATATAGTCGAGTCTGGTGGGCAGACGGGCCTAACTTTTTTGTTTTACAATAAATGAGGCACGAGGTCCCAAGATTCGGTATGGTCAGCAACATTCCACCATTGCTACTAGACTGGTGGGAGGACCTTTCCTCAAGTGACAAGAAATATGTAAGAAAGCACTTGGGAAACTTGCCTTCTCTACTAGACATTCAGCCAAATAGTAGGTTGATCGAGGCTTCCACTTTATTCTGGGACAGTGAAAGGGATATGTTCCATTTCGGCGACATAGAGATGACTCCACTCCTAGAGGAAATTGGGGAACTTGCGGGATTGACTTTGGAAAGCCCTGGGTTGTTGGTATCAGAGAATCATACTGGTAAATGGTTCCTAAAGATGATGGGGTTGAAGAAAAATGCTGACTTGGGATGTTTAGAGAAGTCCTACATACCTTTCGAATACCTGTACGAGAGATATGTCCATAGCAAGTCCTACCATACTTCCACGACGAGCTCTCTATCACTTCTCTGGGACACATTCATCGCAGAGTGTTCGTATTCATTGTGTTTTTCTTGGGACTGATAGTGTTCCTAATGAAAAGGAAAAGAATCCATACTAGGTTGGCCATGGTCGCCAAGACTTTGATGGAGGGATCAATGGGCAAACATACACTATAGTCCCCATGATCATAGCCGACATCTACAGGGCTTTAGAGCACTATCAAAGAGGGGTTAAGCATTTCGAGGGTTGTAACATGTTGGTACAGTTGTGGTTATTAGAACATCTTCAAAAAGGTCACTATCACAAAGAATTTCCGCGAAGGGCTTGGAATGACCATATTGCCTTCCATCACGCAAACGGATGACTTATATTCCGGACAGATTTGCTAACCCGGAAAGCGCCAAAGAGTGGGTAGAGTTCTTTGACAATCTGACCGAGGAACAGATGCAATGGATGTTTGAATGGTTCCTAACAGACAAATTCATCATCAGATCCAGGGACACTCCGCACTTGGTACTGATTGGGTTGAGAGGGATATACTCTTATGTCCCTATCCGAGTCATGAGGCAAGCAGGTAGGAAACATGTTGTACCTAGGATCGCCAAAATGAGTCATTTCAGAGCAGACTTTTAGGATGATGATGTCCCTTGCAAGTTCCAAGCTCAACACATGTGGCACTGCAAGATCATTGTGGAAAAGAACACCATTGAGCCAGACAGGTATCATACGGAGTGTGAACCTCTCTACCCAGTGTGGTTAGAGGACAATCTGAAGGGGATGGTGATTCCAAGAGCTGATCGAGGGAAGGGGATCATAGATGAAAATGTTGAAGCTCAAGTAAAATATAACAGGCTGCGCAAGAGGGTCCACGACTCTGAGAATGAGCACCGGGAAATACACGAAAGAAACATGAGGTTGATCGACGAATGGAAAGAAATGGTTGTCACTTCCAACAGAAAGTTGGAATATCTAGAGGGAGGATTAGTGGAGCTAGAAGGAAAAGTCATAAAGAGGATTGAGGATTTCCAGAATGCTGAAAGAAGTGAAGGAGGACATCTGGCCAGAGCATACCTGTTGCTGGGTCTGCGCGAGCTGGGGAACCTGTACGATGGAGTCAAGAATATCGAATCTGGGGAAGGTCCTTCTGGGACCAAATAGGCTAGATTTATTTGCTTTCCTAAATGTAATAAGTCCAAGTGCCAATAGTGACTTACATTTCTATTGTCTTAGTGTCGTTTTGGGATTTGTCTGTTTTCACATTATGAAATGAAGCATTTACTGGCATCTAAAGTTATCCAAATTTATTTTTCGCTAGGCCTACCTTGGGCACAATGAGGCTCCCAAATTAGGACACAAATTTACATTCCCACAATAAGTGTTTAAATATTGCAAATATTTCAGAATCCTTACTGACTTGTTTACCTTTTTGTTTTTTCTTTATTTCTTATTCCTATCTCCTAAGGTTGGTTTGCTCATACTGGCATCGTCATCATATCACACCAGATCTAGAGGCCCTCCACCTCCTCCTCCTCCAAGTAATACAAAAGGAAAAGGAAAAACAGAAATGGATGATTTAAGTGGCATTTGAAAGGAAAATGCTGAGAACGCAGAAGCTTTAGACAGTCGGAGTACTCCGGCACCAAGTGATCTAGTCTTGAGGTTGGAACAAAAGATATTGGAGCTACATGGAGAGCTTGAGTAGGTCTGCAACTTGGAAAACTTATCGCTCACCTTGAATATCCCCGACATCAACCAACAAAACACAAAGAACCCAGCACCTCCCCAAAACACACCAAACCAACATCCGCAAAACCCTCCCGCACAACATCAATATACAACCCCACCCTAAAATCTCAATCCCCTACCAATACCAACTCCGCCACAATACCACCATCAACCAATTCATTACCCATCAACCGCCACTTACCACACTCCCCAAAATACACCATAACCCCTTCTCGGTCCTCAAAACTCTACTAATGACCACCATTACACCCAGGCACCGGGCACTCACTAAAACAACCCCATATACATGGAAACCGTGCTTCACTCTATCCAACCAATCTCCTATACCCTAGAATCCTCCGAGAAGGACCTACTCATTCAAAACATGGTTAAAGAACTCAAGAAGTTGATCACCTCCCAACCAGCCACTGTTCATCAAACCTATAACTCCCAACTATACCATTTCCAATCACCTCCAACTCGCCAAACTTTCCAAGACCAAGACCCAATTTCGATTGCAAGCCACCCAGACAATACACCGCCATTGCTGAACCCATCGACCAACTGTATGAAAGGTTGAAAGCCGCTGGTTATGTCACCCCCATTCCTGCTGCAGCATTGGAGAATCCATCCCAATGAGTCAATCCGAACAAAACTTGTGCGTACCACTCCGGTTTGAAGGGGCACACCACTAAGGAGTGTCGAACATTGAAGGATAAGATCCAAACGCTAATTGACAAAAAGGTCATACAAGCAAAGAAAGTTGCACCCAATGTCCGCAACAACCCCATCCATGATCATAGAGGTGGTGGGGTACATGTGATAGAGATGAATGAAGAACGGGACCCTGAGGGATCGATTGTGCTTATTAGAGAAGGCGATGACTTTAAAGTTGCAGTCACACTTACTCCTATTGTGGTACAGACTCAGTCACCAAACAAGGTTGAAGTAGCTACACCGGTTTTATTTGAGGTAGAGGTAGCTCCACCTGCGGCCACCCCCGCTCCATTGGAAGTAGAAGTGGTCACACCTTTTACAGTGACAATATCAACCACACCTCCTTTCAACTCAAAAATAATACCCTGGGATTATGTTGCCAAAGCTCGGTGAAAGGGAAAGGCAAAAATGGAGGAATCCGATGTTGTACAAGGAATGACTAGGACTGGAAGATTCTATACACCTGAACATTTGGGAGGACCAAGTAAGGATGCCACTACCAGGCAACCTTTCATTGAAACAGGGCCAGATAACCTGTAGAGGAAAGTACAAGCAAAGGAGTATTCCATCGTTGACCATCTGAACAAAACCGCAGCTCAGATATCCATCATGTCACTATTGCAAAATTCAGAGGCACATAAGAATTCTTTAATGAAAGGGCTGAGCAAAGCCTATGTACCCAATAATATCACTGGCAGAGAGATGGCCAATATGGTAGGGCAAGTACTGGAAAGTCATAAGATCATCTTTCACGAAGATGAGCTACCACATGAAGGATTGAATCACAACCGAGCATTGCATATTACAATGCAGTTTGAAGGCAAATTCATTGCCAGGGTTTTGGTTGATGCAGGTTCAAGCCTCAATATTTGTCCGTTAGACACTCTGAAAAGGTTGGACAAAGGTTTTTATGAAATACGGGTAGGAAGCATGAACGTGAAAGCTTTCGATGGTTCTTAAAGAGCCATGATTGGGGAAATTAACCTGTGCTTTCCGATGGGGCCAACTTGGTTCGGCGTCGAGTTTCAGGTGCTTGACTTACTAGCCTCATACATTCGTTTGTTAGGCCGACCATGGATCCATGCTGCTGGGGTTGTGGAATCCACACTACATCAAGCCGTGAAATTTGAATAGAATCATCAGGAGGTGATCATTCATAGAGATGGGAGTAACCCCATTTACACTAGTCATTGCACATATAAGAAGGCTATTAGGGAAAATCTATCATCATATTGAACGTGTCAATGCCGTCGAGAAAGATAAATGGTGGAGCAGTAAAATAGAAAGCATATTGCCATGGTCTAGGTATGATCCCGATAAAGGGCTGGGGAAGAATCTCTAGGGTGTCACTAAACCAATACGACTGAAGGGTCACGGTACTACCTTTGGGCTCGGATATCAGTACACATGGCAAGAATACAGTGATTGGTCACCTCCATAGTGCGGACCATATTACCCTCTCGAGAAACCAGTGCCACGTCTAGATCAAGCTTTTCATCAAGCTGATACAATATGGGAAGCTGCAGAAGAGGAAAATTAGCTAGGTTAAAGAATCTGCTCTTGGAGGATGAAGACATGGACTGCAGTGCCATAATTGAGGAGGAGGAGGAAGAAGGTCTCACTATTCAGACTGTGAAGAAGGGAGTTGTTCTCAGGAATTGGACCACCACCCCAACCCCGGCCCACCGAGTCCCTGGTAGTTTGGCAAAATTTTATTTTATTTTATATCCATTCTAGGCATTCTAGATTTCTAGTAACTTTCTTTTAAGATTTACTTGTTTCAAAATAAATGCGCGATTCATCGAATTGTACTCGTCTGGATGTTTTTTTAGTTTTAATCAAATGCATTTTGCTCTATATTATTCATTACTATTTTCTACACTTTTTCTTTCTACAGTATTTTTATTACTTTTCTTGATCAACCGGTGACTGTGATATGTAACGAGGCAACGCAAAATAAGAATAGTGATTCAGAAGATGAAATACTCGAAGAAGTTGTCAGGGAAGTTGAAAACTTTGAGAATAAGCCCAAATCCAATATGAACGAAACTGAAGTAGTAAATTTGGGGGACACCGAGACCGTCAAGGAGATTCGCATCAACATTCACTTGTCATCAGCAGAAAAGGAAGAGTACATCCGTTTCCTAAAAGAATATGAGGAAATATTTGCATGGTCGTATGATGACATAATCGGTTTGAGCACGTCCATAGTGGCTCATAAGTTGCCTACTAATCCTATGTGTCTGCTAGTAAAGCAGAAACTCAGAAAGTTCAAACCAGACATGAGCCTGAAAATCAAGGAGGAAGTCACCAAGCAGATCAAAGCCAAAGTTCTCAGGGTGGTCGAGTACCCAACTTGGTTAGCTAACATTGTGCCAGTTCCGAAGAAGGATGGGAAAGTCAGAGTATGTGTTGACTATCGATATTTAAATAGAGCAAGTCCCAAGGACGACTTTCACTGCCAAACATACACATTTTGATCGACAACTGCGCCAAGCATGAACTCTAATCCTTTGTAGATTGTTTTGCAGGTTATCACCAGATCTGGATGTATGAAGAAGACACAGAGAAAACAACCTTTATTACACCGTGGGGGTATACTGCTATAAAATGATGCCATTTGGTCTAAAGAACGCTGGGGATACTTACATGAGAGCCATGACAACTATCTTTCATGATATGATACACAAAGAAATAAAGGTGTATGTGGACGAAGTTATTATCAAATCTAAGAGGGTCACAGATCACAAAGCAGACTTGAGAAAGCTCATTGACAGGTTAAGAAGATACAACTTGAAACTGAACCCCGCAAAGTGTGCATTCGGGGTTCCCGCAGGAAAGTTATTGGGATTCATTGTCAGTCATCGAGGGATCGAGCTGGATCCATCTAAAGTTAAGGCTATTCAGGAGTTACCGCCACCTAGGAGCAAAAGGACGTAATGAGCTTCCTATGACATCTAAACTATATCAGTCACTTCATAGCACAGTCCACAGTCATATGTGAACCCATCTTCAAGATGTTGAGGAAAGATGTCGAAACAAGTTGGACCGAGGATTGTCATAAAGCTTTTGACAAAATCAAGGAGTACCTATCTACACCACCAGTTCTGGTCCCGCCGGAACTGGGACGGCCTTTGCTACTCTATTTGTATGTATTGGATGGAGCCTTCGGATGTGTTTTGGAACAACATGACGAGACAGGGAGAAAGGAGCAAGCCATATATGACTTGAGTAAGAAGTTCACACCTTATGAAGCATGGTACTCTCTGCTAGAATGCATTTGCTGTGCTTTGACCTGGACAGCTCAGAAATTGAGGCATTACTTCTGTGCCTATACTACATACCTCATATCCAGGATGGACCCTCTGAAGTACATATTTCAGAAACCCATGCCGACTGGGAAGCTAGCCAAGTGGCAGATATCGTTGAGTGAGTTTGACATCATCTATATAACTCAGAAGGCGGTCAAAGGGAAAGCGTTGGTAGATCATCTTGCTGAAAATCTGGTAGGAGGAGAATACGTACCCTTGAAAACATATTTTCCTGATGAAGAAGTGTTATTCGTAGGGGAAGACATTACTAAAACATACAACGTTTGGAGGATGTTCTTTGATGGAGTTGCAAATTTCAAAGGAGTGGGCATTAGAGCAGTTTTAGTATCAGAAACAGGTCAACACTATCCGGTATCTGCTAAACTCAGATTTCACTGCACCAACAACATGGCAGAATACGAAGCCTGCATACTAGGACAACATGGAAATCGACATGAATATTTAGGAGCTGCTGGTAATCGGTGATTTAGATTTTCTTATGCACCAAGTACAAGGAGAGTGGTCCATCAAGAATTCCAAGATGTTTCCATATCTACACCATGTGAAAGAATTGAGAAAGAGGTTCGCGAAGATAGAATTCCGACATGTCCAGATTCAGAATGAGTTTGCTGATGCATTGGCCACTTTGTCATCCATGATACAACATCCAGATAAGAATTACATTGATCCTATACCGGTGAGAATTCATAATCAGCCGACATATTGTGCCCATGTTGAAGAAGAAATAGATGGAAAATATTGGTTCCATGACATCAAGGAGTATTTGGCGAAAGGAGACTATCCGAAGCATGCGAACCACACTCAAAAATGCACACTCCGGAGATTATCCAATCACTTCTTCCACAACGGAGGAAATCTGTACAGAAGAACTCCCAATTTGGGATTGCTAAGATGTGTCGACACAAAAAAAAGCTTCTAAACTACTTGAGGACGTACATGCTGGGACCTGTGGCCCGCACATGAATGGTTTTGTCTTGGCTAAGAAGATACTTAGGGCCGGTTACTTTTGGATGACTATGGAGACAGATTGCATCCAATACATCCGCAAATGCTACCAATGCCAAGTGCATTCTGATATGATAAAAGTACCGCCAAGAAAGCTCAATGCAACAAGCTCACCTTGGCCATTCGCCGCTTGGGGAATGGATGTCATTGGTCCAATCCAGCCCACTACTTCAAATAGGCACAGGTTTATTCTGGTAGCCATTGATTACTTCACAAAATGGGTAGAGGCTGCATCTTACAAAGCTGTGACCAAGAAAGTCGTTGCATATTTCGTCAATGATCGTATTGTTTGCCGATTCTGAGTTCCTGAGTCCATTGTTACTGATAATGCCGCCAATCTCAACAGTGATATGATGAAATCCATGTGTGAAACTTTCAAAATCAAACACAAGAATTCCATATCCTATAAACCACAGATGAATGGAGTCATAGAAGCCGCCAACAAAAATATCAAGAAGATACTAAGGAAGATGGTATAAAACCATAAACAATGTCACGAGAAGCTACCTTTTGCTTTGTTGGGATACCGCACTACAGTTCGCACATCAAACGGAGCAACCCCTTGCATACTGGTTTATGGTACCGAGGTTGTCATCCCAGTCGAGGTAGAGATTCCTTTTCTAAGAATCAGACAATAAGCTGAACTCAGTGATGCAGAATGGATAAGGAGCCGCTATGAACAATTGGCCCTCATAGATAGAAAAAGGATGAACGCAGTATGTCACGATCAACTTTACCAGAACAGAATGTCCAGAGCTTTCAACAAAATGGTCAAACCAAGGCAATTTGCACTAGGATAGCTGGTACTGAAGAAGATCTTCCCATATCAAGATGAAGCCAAAGGGAAATTCTCTCCCAACTGGAAAGGTCCGTACATGGTTCACAAGGTGATAACAGGAGGAGCACTCATACATGAAGAAATGGATGGAGAAATTTGACCAAAACCAATCAATTCAAACGCAGTCAAGAGATACTATGCTTAGAATATTTACATTTCCTCATATGATGTAATTGAACTACGTTTGACCTAATTCCCGTTCAAGAGGGGATACGCGGGCAGCCTTATGGGTTCGGTCATATCATAATAAATTTTTATTTCCCCCAAGATCAGAAACTGGGGCAGAATTTTGAGGAGGACCCTCAAAATTCTGTAGCAAGTCCAGCCAATGTCAGCATATGTCAGACAGTCAGAAATTGGTTAATAAAATGGGGCAGAATTTTGAGAAAGATTCTCACAATTCCAAAGAAGGTTCAGCAAGGCCTATTATCCGCAAACGGTCAAAAGATCGTCCACCAAACTGGGGTAGAATTTTGAGGAGGGCCCTCAAAATTCTAACACAAGAAGTTGCACTGTCTCAAAATGTGTTACAGTCACTAGTTCATCTAAAACTCAATTGATATATCAATATATTTCTAAAATGACTTTCTTTTTATCAAAAATTGCATTATTCGAAAAAAAAACTCTATTTTTCATAGTAGTCAGGTGTTACCCGGGAAAACTCAAATAAGGCCTCCAGAACAAAGCAAAGGAAGGCCAGCGGATGAAAGCACGAACCAACCTCCCATCACAAAGCTTACAATTTTTCTTTGAATGTGGGCACATTTGATGTGGCGATAACATTCGCAAACATGTATACGCAAAGCAATTTCACTATCGATCCAGCCATCAGACACTGAATATATCTCCAGCTAAGAAATATACTACTCTACTCGTTCTTTGAATGGGACTAAGCCTTGTCCCGCATATTTGCATGAGGCTAATCCCTGCCTCCATACCTGCATGAGGCTAATCCCTTCCTCCTTTTTTGCATGAGGCTAATCCTTGCCTCCATATCTGCATAAGGCTAATCCCTGCCTTCCTATCTTCATGAGGCTAATCCCTGCCTCCATATTTGCATGAGGCTAATCCTTGCCTCAATATCTGCATGAGACTAATCCCTACCTCCCTATCTGCATGAGGCTAATCCCTGCCTCCATATTTGCATGAGGCTAATCCCTACCTCCATACTTGCATAAGGCTAATCCCTGCCTCCATATCTGCATGAGGCTATTCCCTGCCTCCATTCCCGCATGAGGCTAATCCTTACCTCCACACCTGCATGAAGTAATTCTTGCCTCCATATTTGCATGAGGCTAATCCTTGCCTCCAATCTGCATGAGGCCAATCCTTGCCTCCCAATTTGCATGAGGCTAATCCCTGCCTCCATATTCGCATGAGGCTAATCCCTTCCTCCACACCTGCATGAGGCTAATCCCTACCTCCACACCTGCATAAGGCAAATCCCTGCCTCCACACCTGCATGAGGCTAATCCTTGCCTCCCCATTTGCATGAGGCTAATCCCTACCTCCTTATTTGCATGAGGCTAATCATTCCCTCCACATTTGCATGGGACTAAGCATTGTCCCTCCTTACATAAATATTGCTCTATTCTGGTACTATCCATTGTTTTTTTAATCGGGCTAAGCCATGCCATGAAATTTCACAAGACTAAGCCTTGTCTTGGTAGCATCGTATTATTACATCTCATGGGCTGAAATATCGCCAATCTATCCAAAGACCTCATATTCTAAAAGGCATCATCCTCATAGCCGTAAGACACCATGCTATGGCTTGAGGATCCCTCAAATTTGCATATCATTATTCAAAGGCGTCATGGTTCGGGGGTACCATCTGCATGGCCCGAGAACACCATTCCATGGCCTGCGAATCCCTCCTTAAACAATTCATGGTCCGAGGACGTCATCCTTAACCGTCCAAAGACAACTTTCATGGTCCAAAGGGAATCTGCATCATGTTTAAATTTCCGCACAAATACATGTCGGTAGCATCTCTTTATCTGCAGGTGACCAGCAAGCAACCGCTGTCCTAGCAGGAGCGACCTCGTAGCAGTTACTTCAACTATCTCAAATTTAGCCGCTCACCATAACCGCTCTTGCATCTCGTGTCCGTTCTTGCAATGACTTCATCGGTTTATTCCGCCAATGAATCCAGAACTACACATGGCCTAATTCCTGTAAAACTAGGGATATGTAGGCAGCTCAAAGACCGGAGTCCGTCCTCTATCTTTCAAAACATCCCGACCGGTCAAAATTGGCCATCATTTCTTTACCCGAAAACTCTTTCATCCTTCTCGGGTAAAGAGGAGCAGCTATTGATACCCAATTTTTCCTCATATATTTTAATATATATATATATATATATATATATATATACTTTTTTAAAATAGCACATATGCAGTTATAAGCATGCACAAACATTTTTATAATTTTTCTATAATATTTAAAATAAACTCCAAATTAATTTATTTCTTCTCTTTTATTTACAAAATACCCAATAATTATCTCCAAATTACTTTTATGATGATTTAATCATCTAACTTCTTTATTTATGCCAACATAGTATTTACATATTTTTAGTGCATTTTTTGTAATTATATTTATATTTTTAGGCTAAATTGCACATCTTTGCAGTAATAGCCCATACTAATGCATAATTATATTATTGACGCATAAGATGATATTTTATATTTTTAAAAAAAGTTAAATAACTTTTTAAATCATTTTAGTACACGAAAATATTTTTTGGAACTCATTTATTATTTTTATAAATTATGTAGTTATTAAAAGTGGCTATTTAAAACTTGGCCTATTTTTATTTCAATTTTAGCCCTATTTCAACCAAATACCAGCCTATTTTCAATTTAAATTTACCCAGCCCAAACACTAATACCTGATCCAGCCCCAAAACCCTTTCAATATCGGTCGTTGATCATAGAGATCAACGGCCACAAACAGCCCTTGCCTAAAATAAACCAAACAACCCCCCCCCCCAAACCCTCTCATTTCCTCATCGTACGTCGCCCTGAAGTCCCTCTCCTCTCTAAAATGCTCTCAAACCTAACCCTAATCGTCACTCATATATGGCTATCTTGGTGGCTTCTCACCACTCCCAACCTCTAATGGCCTCCCTCACATTGGTATTGCCATCTCCAGGGTCCTCAAGGGACCAGGGTTAGTTTGCTTGCATCTATGGCCCTTTCTTTCCTGTTTCAAGCTGTCCTGGTTTGATTCTGAGTGAGATATTCCTATATCTATGAGTTTCTCTGTTTGATTCTTCATCTCTGTGATTGTTCTTCTCGAAGCCCTAATTTCTTTCTTCTGAACCTCTTAGATATGTATAGATCTGAAATGGTTTGGACCTATTTCACATGAGTTTTACAAGAATCTTTTGGTTATGTTACAAGAATCATGTAATTTTAGAATTATTTTTCATTTTTCTCTCTAAACTAGGGTTTCTGGAAATTTCTTTTCCAAAATGTTTGATGATTCTTGAGTGTTTGATCTTCTGCTTCTTATGTGTTTTGACTGATTTTGTAAGTTTGCTACAACCTTAACTTGCATGTACTAAAAACCCTAATTTTCTTGCATTGGTTCTTGTGATTTCTCTTTAGCCATTTGAATGTCTCGTGGTTTTCTTGTCCTAATATGCCTCTACTGAATTTCTTAGTTCAACCTTTCACTGATTTTATATGTTTGTGTTCATCCTGACTATTCATGTTAAGACATATATCTTTCTCCTTGGATCAATATCGTCTTCTTGATTTAACAATTTGTTTCGTTAAAATTATGTGTCGAATCCCGACTATTCATTTCTTCCCTTATTTTATAAGCTAAACTTGCTGACTCTTTATGTGATTTTCTATTTTATTGGACCCTTGATTATTCTGAAGTCCTTATTTCCTAATTTGATTTGAACATTTTTCCTTAACGAAACTTTTAATTCTTTCCTCTCTACTAGGTTTAATTGAACTGCTTGCCTTAATTAATTTTTCCTTGCTTATTTGTTATTTTGCTGATTCTTACTGATTGTTTCCTTAATTGAAACCCCTGTGCATTCACCCCTAATTACCTACTATGTACTTGATTTCCTTCCTTAAGTATCTGTCCTGCTTTTACCATTGATTATCCACTGATTAAAGGGAAGACTTACTGATTTTACATGTGATTGATTCCCTGAATTTCTCTAGTTGCTACTTAATTTATCCCTTACCTTATTTTGCTAAGTTTTTGATTACTATATAAACTCCCTCACATTCTCACTTCTAATAACAAACATTAGTTTACAAAAAGCACAATTACACTCTAAAGCTCTTTTTTCTCCTCTGCTACTTGTGATATTCACTGGACTAGTCGGCTGAAAGCTAAGGCTAGATAATGCAAGTACATCTGCTTTATATTCTACACTCTTTTCTTCAACTGGTATGTCTCTTGTTAAATTTTGAAATCCAAACTCTATGTGTTTCATTCCTGCACTAGTTCATCAGGCATGAATTCAACTTGTATTCCTACTTACTTCTTTGCCTAGCATGTCTAAACTCTGTCTTGTTCAATGTATGATTAGCATATCTACACTTCACCTAGTTATTTGCTACTTACCAGTATGTTTGTTATTATTTGTTCAATTTCCTTATTATGTGATCATGTTGGTCATTTGATGTATGTTTAATCCTACTCAAGACATGTCAGGTTTTCTGTAATCCTGCTCAAGACATGTCAGGTTTTCTGTATTATAACTGTGATCTATGTCTTAACTATTTACTGTCCATGACTAGCCTGCTAAATCTCTAAGACTCGGAGTGTTTTATGCAGTTTATTGACTATATGCTTCCTATATACCTTATCTATGTACCCCCAATGTGACTCTCATGTGCCCCAATCCCTTTATCCCCATGTGAGATCTGTTTGTTGAGTGTTTCTGAATTTGAATGTTTTTATGACCAATTGATTGTCTGATGTCTTTAAAAGAGTTTTGGTACTCTTCTCAAACTGTCTTTTACCACTAAACTGTTTCCTGTTTTCAGAAAACCTTTTCACTCCTAAAGTCATCTCTGTACTATTTTCAAAACCTTTTCAAAACTATGTCAAGCACTCTCACTTTACTCTTAGAATACTAGGTTATGCCCTTCTGATATGTGTACTACATTGAGATCCTTGAGATCTCTCTGAACTCTGGCATTTTAGAGCTGGCCTTTCCACACTGCACCTAAATCGGTCATTATTTGAGAAAAGGTCTAGGTGTGAGCGCTGCCCGGGATCCTTGAGTTTCGTAACCTCGAGATCCTTACGGAACTCTTACACACCTAGACACGAATTTGGCTATAGAACTTTGGGCATTTGAGGCTATTGGAGGCTTGGAAGTCATTTGTGCCTACTTCAGGCTCCATATAGATTAATTTTCTCTTTATGCAAATTTGTCATTTGATTCATTGGTCTGTAATAATTATTGTAAACAAACAGTGGGGTGATTAGTAAAAAAGGGAGGGTAGTTATGTATATTGGGCAAATTGGGTAGATACCATGCCTATAGGGTCCATGTTGATTCAAATGTATTTGTTATGTTTGCTTTACTTCCACACAATTAGAAACCATGCCTATAGGATCTAAAATGGCTTTAATAATAGAGATCATGCCTATAGAGTTGAAATTAGCTCTATAGAAATCATGCCTATAGAGTTGAAATTAGCTCTATAGAAATCATGCCTATAGGGGTTTCACTTTGGTTAAATGAATGTTGTTTCTTTTACCTTGCTTAATTAGCAATCATGCCTATAAGACTTAAAACAGTTCAATTAGAAAAGTCAGTTCAATTAATGTTTGTTCATTCTGAATTGGTTTAATTAATTAATTTGTCTACTTCTTTATAAGTTTTCAAAATACTGTCTTAAATTAATACTACTAGAAAGCATGCCTATAGGATCTCAAGTTGTTCGTTTAAAATGGCTTACTGTTTTCTGCATTCCTAATCAATATAGATATCATGCTCTTAGGACATCACTATTATGCACTTAGGCAAGCCTATAGGGCGATTAAAATCCTGCAACTATAAAACTGCACTTTGTTATTAATGACTGCTCATATTCAGCAGGTTTGAAAAATCAGTAGGCAAGCTGAATAGGTCTTTGACACTTTGGTCCTAGTTGATACTGTATAATCGTTGCTCTCTTAGATATAATGTTTTAAGGTTTTCTCTTAAATACTTGAAATTGTTGTTTGAGACGTGCACTTACTTGTTATGTTTGTGGAGGTAAATGTGAGCCTTTAATCGTTCCCTCTTTAAATGTAGTCCTAATTATTTTTGATTGACGCCTACACTTTTATCATTTAAATACCATAGGATGGTCTAGAACTACCTAAATTAAAGGTCCTAAATGCCTCCATGGCCACAAGGAAGGGATGGGTAATGCACGCGTAGGGTATCTTTCAAGGTTGCTAGAATGCTTTACGCTATGACCAAGGGGAGAGGATTGGGTAGTAAGGAATATGATGACTACGCGCTAATTTCACGTGTAGCCCCTCATTGAGGAGTGTTTACTAGGCATTGTGTGAGTGTGATCCTATCGGCTAACCAACCTAGGACCCCTCTTTCCCAACTTCAGTTGTTTAAACAAATTTTCTTTTCTTTATATATGTGCAACTTGTTCAAATCTTTTCCCCTATTCCATTACTTGAATCATATATGTGCTTAGAATGCCTTTACTTGCAAGTATGTGTTAAAACTGATTATCTGTTTAAATGACTAATTCATATAGTTTAAGTTCATCCGGGACCCACTGTTGTGGACCGCGAGGGATGCCTAACACCTTCCTCTCAAGGTTATTTTGAGCCCTTACCCTAATCTCTGGTAATGCAAACTAGTCTAAGAGTTAATCTCTCTAGGTTCCCTAACGCACCATAATCTGTTAGGTGGCGACTCTTATAATACCCAATTCCCAAAAGGAAATGAGTTATTTTTCCCCATGAATGTTGAAACCTGGACTACGCGAGGGAAAAGGGGGCACAATACGCACCTCCTCTATGGAAATCAGAAGTCGTCGATGCACAGTTGATACCGAGAACTCACATACGCATACGAATGAGTGGAAGGAATTCAAAGCTATATGCTTCAAGCTGAATCAATGCTGCATGAGAAGGAATGAAATATGGGAAGTTTATCCTAAATACCCTGTAGCCTCTCGAAGATAGGTATGGACATGGACGTCATCATACCGATCTGCAAGACTCTACTAAACACTTGCTCATGATTCATATAACCTATGAACCTAGAGCTCTGATACCAACTTGTCACGATACAAAATCCAAATCGTCGTGATGACACCTAACTCAACCCGCTAGGTAAGCTAATAAATAATAAAACATAATATAATAATACTAATTGAGTCAAAGATGTGATAACTGAATTTTATACAACTCTCCAAGGACTGGTAGTACATTCATGAGTCACTAAGACTTAGATTTTACAAAACTGAAATGAAATAAGTAGAATGTATGTTTGAAATGTATATGAACATAATTCGAATCTAAAGCTGCCAATGACAAGTGATAGCCGTAACTGGGATGCAGGTACATCTTTGATGCCACCCCTCGCAATACACAACAACATCAATACTAAGATCTGCATGCAAGGTACGGAAGTGTGGTATGAGTACAATTGACTCCATGTACTCAATAAGTATCCTAACTAACCTCAGCGAAATAAAAGAAGCAAGAACTATAGATGATACTCACTAACACTTGTGCAGTTTATAATTTCAACAAGTATAGGATAGATATATAATCAAATCAGGAACTCTTAGGTAAAACCATATTGATGCTCACAATTCTTAGTTTTTGAAGTGTTCTACTTAGTCAACAATCCAGCATATAAGGAAGATATTCAAGTAAATCTGTTAAACAGTCAAGGAAATTGCAAGTAAAGATAAAATGCAATAACCAAATATCAGTCCATTGCGGCACGGACCTGATCCAATAACAGTAACCAACTCTACAAGAGCTGACATCAACTAGAAATCTATCAGTTTCTCACAATCCGCGTGTACACCATCAAGAGAGAAACATGAGGGTGACCCTAGGGGGATGGACCGTATCCATACGCTGCACGGACAACTCACATGCTGCATAGACAACTCACGTGCAAATACTATCAATTGCACGGACAACTCACGTGTTATAATATTAATGTCTGGATCCGCACGGACAACTCACGTGCTAATAAGATCAACCCGCCCAATATGGTCACATGCAAAATGTCATAATCCATCTGGCATGGTCATAAGCATAATAACACAATCTGCCCGGTATGGTCACATGCACAATATCATAATCCGCTCGGCATGCTCACAGGCATAACAAAACATTTCGCCAGGCATTGTCATAGGCATCAAGTCCAATCATATCACACATGAGCAAATAAACACGAATACATGTATGTGATGAATGAATAACAAATCTCTTGCTCCTGAACTGGTATAAATAACATGCTAAAGTATAGGCATGTAAAGAGTGTGCTATCATAGCTAAAATCGGCAATTTCATCACAAAATAGCATTTATCAAGTTCATTGAGGGATTAAACCTCTATGTAGCCTCAAACACGGCTCAACTTGTTCATACAATGTTACAGATATGAGAAATATCATAGCATAAAGCTTAACAGCCAATTCTAGGCTTATCATAGCCTAAATGTAACCTCGAGCATGGATAAATACCCTCGGTGTCAGCACATGGGTTCAAACCCCACGCATGCACGCACCCATAACACGTAGCTATCACAAATAATTCAGGAAACCAGTGCCTCAACGAAGTTTAGATAGGATTCTTACCTCACACAAGCCAAATCCAATACCGAGAAAGCTAACCAATACTCTATAAATGCCATCCTACGCGTACCGATATCTGAACGGCTCGAAACTCGGCAAATGTAACTCAAGAACATCAAACAATGTCAAAAAACAAACCCAACCGATAAAGGTCGAATCTTTAATCAAAAGCCCCAAAGTCAACCAAAAAGTCAAACCTGAGCTCGCACCTCAGAACCTGACAAAACTTATATAATCTGATAACTCATTCAATTACGAGTCCAACTATACTAGATTCACTCAAATCTGACTCCGAATCAACGTTCACAACTCAAAAATTCACTTTATGAAATTTTAGACAAAATCCTCAAATTTCACTTTAAAATCATCAATCAAATGCCAAAAACGAAGATGGATTTACGAAATATAGCCAAAACCGAGTAGAGAACACTTACCCCAATCCATATGGTGAAAACCACCTCCAAAATTGCTCAAATCCGACTTCATGTCGCTCCCCCTTTTTCTCGCGAAAATCGGGTTTGTGACATATGGGAGACAACTAGTTCCCTTTCGAGAATTGGGTTTGACTTGAAGAGTCGCCACCTAATGATTTGAGTGCATTAGGACACTAGGGAAGGTTTGGTCTAAATAACCAAAGATTGGGTAAGGGCTTGAAATTATCACAAGGGGAAGGTGTTAGGAACCACTCAGAATCCACTAGTGTGGTTCCCGGCCAAGCTATTATAGTGACTTAAGTGCAAATAACACATAGGCAAATAAAGGCTTCAAATAAGAGGGGGTTTTCACGTAATTGTTACAAATAAACAAATGTACAAAAAAGGGACTAAAAAGAGTTGATTTTCTTAAAAGAAATGGTTTTAAAGAAAAAGATTTAAAAGAAACAAAGAAAATAAAGGGAAGGGAGTTCTAGGTTTATTAATAATATGGATCACCCCACACAACATCCGGTAATCACTCCTCAGTGAGGGGCTACACGTGATGTTATCGCGCGGTCATCATATCCATATCTACCCTTCCTACCCCGTTAAGGTATTAAAGCGCAGATCGATCTCATTTACTTATTGCATGTTATTACCCTCCCCAATCCTATTAGCCCCGGAGGTACTTAGGACTACTATTCTTAAAAGGGAGGAGAAGTCGGGTTTATTTGTGGCTTCAAAGGTAAAAATACTAAGGCGACAAGCAAAAACATATATATAGCAAGTATGGGGAAGCACATAAACAAATAAGGCTCAAACAAACCTCCTTGAATCAAAGAAAAGCATATAGTTTAGCATGTCTTATACGTATCGATTAGGGTCCGATTAAACTTAAAAGTTGGGGCAGACTAATTTATTGCATATTTCAGATAAGAAACTCGAATCAAGCTTACCTGCTGGTTGTAATAAAATCTGATTCAGTTTATAAATTGTCCTATGGCTTGCCTAAGTGTTAGACGAAAACCTATAGGCATGATATCTACTGATTTCAAAAAAGATAAAGTATACTGATTTTAGAAAAGGATGTCAGTTATTCAGGAAAGACGAGTTTTGACAAAAGATCATAAATTCTGTAGATATTAGACATTGTTGTTACTGGTTTTAGACTTATAAGCGAGTGAAACATTTCAGACTTAGTTGATAGTTCCTATAGGCATGCTTTCTATTCGTTGCTGATTTTTAAAAAAACCTTTTGGACATAATAAGAATGTAGAAGCCGTATAGACATGACATCTAAATGTTGTACTTCGTTTAAGCCCATGAACATGATATATAAATGCAGTTAGTTATTTAAGCCCTATAAACAGGTTTGCCTAGTGACAGATGCATATGCAGGATTTGAATTTCCAGTTAACTATGAGCATGGTATCTATATACGAGATGCAGGATATCCATATGAATGCGGAATTTCAGAAACCTATAGGTAGGATATCTATGGGTGCAGAATTTCTTATAGGCATAGTATCTACATATGAAAGTGCAGAATTCCTATAGGCAGGGCATCTATGTGATATGCAGAAATCAGAAATTCCCTATGAGCAGGATATCTACCCCTTTTACATGCATAGTTATTCCCCCCTTTTTCACTAGCCATTCCCAATAGTTTATTACAAAGTTATTACAATCCAGAAAAATAAAGTAAGGAAAATACATCAGAAGTTGAAAATTACAACCAAGGAGAGCCTGATTTAGACTTCCGGTCTGATATATGAAGTAAACCAACTCCAAAGATCATGTTTCAAAGTCTTTCTCCCACTTGGGTGTGCCAGAGTTCCCTAAGAGTTTCATAAGAACTTCGGGCAGTGCCTACACCCAAATGTATCACCATATTAATCCAAAGTGCAGTGTGGAAGGGCCATCCCTTAGGTGTCCAAGTTCAGAGGGAACTCAAGGTCCCAAGGCAAGGCTCACAAGAGGGGGGGGCAGAACTTAGGAACTAAGAGAGAGTGTAAGTGTAAGTGCAAAATTCTGAAAGGGGGAAAGGGAAAAGGAAACAACACACATGGGGTTGTAGGGAATGGGGAGTTGCAAGAGGTAAAAAAGCAGGCTAGTGGGCATAACCCAACAATGGGAGATGCTGGCATACCCATAAGCCTACTGGAACACATTGTTTAGAGGTTAGGATCACCTAAGGGATCAAGTTCAATCCATAAACAATAACTTGTATATTTTCATGTTTTAAACTGTAACCAAAGCACATAAAGGGAAATAGGGAATAGGGATTCATAGCAGAAACAAGCAAAAGGGAATCAACATGCTAGTTTAAGTATTTAACTCTACAGAAGTAGTAAAGTAGACATAGATGCAGAAAGTTGTAAGTAAACACATTGTGGGGATGCTGAAATTTGAAATTAGGACATACTAGTTTCAAAGAAACAAGTAGAGAAAATGTAGTAGTTTGGTAAAAACCTCAGTACAGGCAAGAAGAGAGAGTTCGATTATGTGAGTAAGAGTTCAGAAGAGATTGTGAATTGTGAAGTTTTCCGTCTGTGTTTGTGGAAAGGGTCGTGCTCTTTATAGTGTAAAAACTAAGTAGAAATAAGGTAAGAAATAATTGAAGAGCTGATTGTGAATCAATTACACAAGACTCCCTTTAGTTAAGGGATTCAGATTCAAACGGGTATAAACCAATTAAGGAAAGAAATTAATAAAACACTTTGTGCAAAGTAGGCAATTAGGGGTGAATACATAAAAGTTATTTAAGGAAAGGGTTTTTGAAATACACAATTTATGCAAATAAGGTAAGCAAATCAATTAACAAACAGCAAATCAAAAGAGTCTGAGATTTTGCATGAATGAACCGAGTCAGAAGATGGAAAAGGTTTTTAACTTAAGGAAAATCAGCAAACAATGAAAAGGGAATCAATTAGACCCATATTTAGAGGGAAGTAGGAACTAATCACAAATTCAAAAGCTATTTTAAATGGAATTCTATCATATATAAGGAGCATACGAACATGTTAAGCATGAAGGAAGACTGCAGTGTCATTGTAAAGTCAGTAGAAAATCCAGTATAGAAAGGTTTAGCAAAAGGTCAGAGCCATATGAAAACAAGGAATGGGTCTGAAAGAGTTAGGGATTTTGTGATAAACCCTAAGTTCAATCAAATCACATAATCAGCTTGGCGGAACCCCCAAATTCTAGGGTTTCCACATTGAATCAAGTATAGAGATGGGAAGGCAAGTAGTTGAAACAGGCTCAGAGGTTTCACTGTTGAAACCTCTTGCATGCTTCTTTCATCAACAGAAACTCACGAGAAAAACATGATAGCAAAGTAACATGCGGAACACGGTAGAAGCACTCAAAAGAAAAACACTTATAGGAACATTAAAAGAAACATGCTTAAGAGATTTTTCAGAAGAAACTTAAACAAGGCTTAATAGAAGGAAAATAAGGAAACTTAAGAACTTAGCAGGAAAATACAGTAGGAGAAACATGTTGGAACATTGTAGAAGACAAAAAATAAAAGAACACAGTAGAAAAGCATATGAGAGCATAGTATGGAAAACATGGTAGAAAAACATACAAACATGGAGTATATAAAACCCAGTAAAAGAACATGCAAGAACGGAGTGTAAAACTCAGTAGAAGAATATACAAGAACGAAGTGTAAAAACTCAGTAGAAGAATATACAAGGTAGAAAAAAACATAAGAACACAGTAGACTCAAATAAATACAAAAAACAAAGGAGAGAAAGTCAGAGAAACACTTAAACATTTTCAGAAAACTCTAGATCGGAAACAAAGCGGTTTTGAAAGTAATTTTTGAAAGAAAAGTTAGGAAAATTATTTAAAAACTCAAGGAGAGCACAGATACACAACGGATCTAAGGAAATCGTAGAAAACCTCGAAAGGTTAGGGTTTCAAAAGTACCTTAAAAGTGAGATAGGCTTTGAAAGGTCACTGATCTGAGTCGGAGAGGTCGGAATCAGGCTCAAACCACCATGGTACGCCGGAGTAAAGTCGTATATGGTCGTGGAACCTTGAATTGACAGAGGTCTGGGTGAAAACCTTCGAGGTCAGGTCTCGAATGTTCAGGTATCAGGCGCGTGGGAGCCATAGGAGGTGAGTATAAGACTCCCACAGCCTGAGAAGCCATGGATTCCGGTGGGTTTCAAGGTGGAGGTGGTGGTAAGAGGCGGTTAGGGTTTGGGAATGTTCGAGAGAGTTTGAGAGTTCATAGGCGGATGGTAGGTGAGAAATGAGAAGGTTAGGGTGGTCGTTTGGGTTAAAAAAGGTAAGGAGGGTTTGTGGTCGTTGATCATTTTGATCAACGACCTGGATTTAATTGTGGGACCGGACGGGTCGGTTCAAACAGGTATTGGGTCAGGGTAATTGGGTTTAATTGGGGGTTCAAATAAGGCTAAAATTGAAATGAACGGGGCTAACATTTAAATAGCTATTTTTCCCTTATTTATTTTATAAAAATATTAAAATAATTTCTATAAATAAATTAATGGTACTAAAATGATTAATAATATGTAAATATTAAATTAAAAATACTGTAATTAAAATTGTAATTATAAACACAATTAAATCTTAAAATAGGCTAAAATTGCAATTATATGCAATTCAACTTTAAAATGCTAAATAAATCTGTACAAAATGTGCAAAAAATTAACTTAGCTATATTTTGGTATAAATATGAGAATTCAATAAAGGAGTTACCAAAAATGATATTTTGGGAAATAATTATTGGTTTTTTCTGATAAAATAATGCGATAAATTGATTTAAAAATCATTTAAAAATTGGGAAAATAATAAAACACTTGGACACGCTTATATATGAATACGTATGCTATTTTGAAAGTATGTTGCATATAAAAAATATATAGGGACAAATTGGGTATCACCATCTGCCCCTCTTTACCCGGGAAGGATGAAGGAGTTGTCGGGTAAAGATATGATGCCAATTTTGACCGAACGAAATGGTTTGAAAAGGTTAATTGTGCCCTAGTTACTGAGCTACCTACATATCTTTGGTCTTACAGGAATCAGATCCTATGTAATTCAGGATCTATCGGCGGAGTATGCCGATAGAGGTTCCAAAAACAAACACAATGTTTAGGTTGGGCTGGATGGTTAAAGTCTAATAGGGTTGCGGGAACTGGAGCGGGATCGCTCCTGCTGAGATGGCCACTGCTCGCTAGTTTACCTGCAAACAAACAATGTATTGTGCGGAAATATAAACATGATGCAAGTTCCCATCAGACCATGGAATGTTGTCTTTGGACGGTTAGGATAACGTCCTCAGACCATGATGTCCTGGGCCATGAAGCGTATAATAAGGATTCGCAGGCCATGAAATGATGCTTTCGGGCTGTGAGAATGATGCCTCCGAACTTTGATGCCTTTGAATAATGATATGCAAAAGATAAAAGGGGTCCTCAGGCCATGGCGTGACATTCTTGGGCTATGAAAATGGTGTCTCCAAACAATGACGCCTTTGGACAATTTTGGCGATCTTTCAGCCTATGAGATGCAGTAGGTGGCGGTCTTTCAGCCCATGAAAACGTAAAATAAAGCGGTAATATTTCAGCCATGCAAGTGTGAAGGTGGCGATATTTCAGCCATGCAAGATGTAAATAAAATGGCGATATTTTAGCTATGCAAGGTGTAAATAAAGTGGCGATATTTCAGCCATGCAAGATGTAAATAAAGTGGAGATCTTTCAGCCATGTAAGATGTAAATAAAGTGGCAATGTTTCAGCCATGCAAGATGGTGGTAGAGCTTAACCTCGGAAGGCAGAATGGTAGCCTTATGCAATGCAGAGAATGCAGATGGAGGTAGAGCTTAACCTCGGAAGTGAGCGTATAGTGTATTTGATGATTTTGCAACTCAAGTGCCTGCAATCAAAGAAAAATCGTGAGTTTGTAAAGGGGAAAGGTTAGTTTGTATCCCCGCTGGCTTTGCTTGACCTGCTCAGCTTTGATCTGTGATATTGTACGTATCGTTGGGGTAGCGTTGCTAAACAGAGCGATTTTAGAAATACACATCCATGATTTTAGAAAAATATAAAAGCATAATAAGGATAATTTTCTTTAGATTAACCAATGACTACGACGTGGTCCAAGACATTGCATCCTTTCTTGTTACGGAATTTTGAGGGTCCTCCTCAAAAAAATTTCCCAGTTTACTGGGTTGTTGCTTCTGACGGCTGCTCGCGGTGAATGGCTGAAATCACTTCGGAATTTTGAGGGTCCTCCTCAAAATTCTACCCCATTTTCCAATAGTGGGGGAAATGAAAATTTTATTGAATTGTGATCGAACCCATAGGGCTGCCTACGTATCCCCTATTAAACGGGAATCAGGTCAGGCGTAGTCCAAATTACATCATATAAAGAAAGCATAAAGATTACACATAGTATCGCTTGACTGCGTCTGAATTGATCGGCTTTGGCCAAACTTCTCCGTCCATTTCTGCAAGTATGAGGGCTCCTCCTGTCAGAACCCGGTGAACTATGTATGCACCCTACCAGTTGGGAGAGAATTTCCCTTTGGCTTCATCTTGATGCGGAAAAATTCTTTAACACCAGCTGCCCCGGTGTGAATTGTCTCGGCTTGACTCTTTTGTTGAAGGCTTTGGACATTTTGTTCTGATAGAGCTGACCGTGGCAAACTGTATTCATTCTCTTTCCATCTATAAGAGCTAATCGATCGTAACAACTCTTCACCCATTGTGCGTCGTCGAGCTCTGCTTCCTGTATGATCCTTAAGGAAGGAATTTCTACCTCAGCGGGAATGACTACCTCTGTACCATAGACCAGCATATAGGGGGTTGCTCCTGTCAATGTGCGGACTGTGGTGCGGTATCCCAATAAAGCAAATGATAGCTTTTCGTGCCACTGCTTATGCTTTTCTATCATTTTTCTTAGTATCTTCTTGATATTCTTATTGGCAGCCTCTACGGCTCCATTCTTCTGAGGCGTGTAAGCTGTAGAATTATTGTTTTTGGATCTTGAAGGTTTCACGCATGGATTTCATCAGATCACTGTTGAGGTTGGAGCCATTATCAGTAATGATTGACTCTGGAATCCCGAACCGACACATGATATGGTCACAGACGAAATCCACCACGACATTCTTAGTCACTACCCTGTAAGATGTTGCTTCAACCCATTTGGTAAAATAATCAATGGCTACTAGGATAAACATGTGTCTGTTTGATGCGGAGGGTTTGATTGGTCTGATAACATCCATTCCCTATTTGGCGAACGGCCACGGCAAGCTTGTTGCATTAAGCTCATTTGGAGGCACCTTTATCATGTCTGCATGTATCTGGCAGCGGTGACACTTTTGGACATACTGGATGTAGTCTGTTTCCATAGTTATCCAAAAGTAACCAGCTCGGAGTATTTTCTTTGCTAAAACAAAGCCATTCATATGTGGACCGCAGGTCCCTGCATGAATTTCCTCTAATAGTCTGGATGTTTCCTTTGTGTCGACACACCTTAGCAATCCTAAATCAGGAGTCCTCCTATACAGGATTCCTCCCCTGTGAAAGAAATTGTTGGACAACCTCCAAAGTGTGCGTTTCTGAGTAGGATTTGCAAGTTCTGGGTATTCTCCTTTCGTCAAATATTCCTTGATATCATGAAACCAAGGCTTTCTGTCTGCTTCTTCCTCAACATGAGCACAGTAAGCGGGCTGATCATAGATCTTTACCGGAATGGGATCAATGAAATTCTTGTTTGGATGTTGTATCATGGATGATAGGGTAGCCAGTGCATCGGTGAATTCATTCTGGACCCTGGGAACGTGCTGGAATTCTGTCTTTGTGAACCTCTTTCTCAATTTCTGCACATGATGTAGATAAGGGAGTATCTTGGAGTTCTTGGTTGCCCATTCTTCTCGGACCTAACGTACAAGCAAGTTTGAATCCTCAATTACTAGCAACTCTTGGATGTCCATGTCAATGGCCATCTTGAGCCCTAAGATGCAGGCTTTGTGCTCGACCATATTATTGGTGCACGGTAACCTGAGCTTGGTAGATACTGGATAATGTTGACCGGTTTCTGATACTAGGATTGCTCCTATGCCAACTCCTTTGAAATTTACTGCTCCGTCGAAAAATATTCTCCAACCGCCATAGGATTCTGCAATGTCTTCTCCTATGAATAATACCTCATCATCAGGAAAATATGTTTTTTGGGGTTCGTATTCTCCATCCACTGGATTTTCAGCAAGGTAATCTACTAGTGCTTGTCCTTTAACTGCTTTTTGAGTCACGTAGATAATGTCAAATTCACTCAACAGGATTTGCCACTTGGCCAGTTTACCAGTGGGCATGGGCTTCTGAAATATGTACTTCAAGGAATCCATTATTGATATGAGATATGTCGTATAGGCACAGAAGTAGTGCCTCAACTTCTGAGCTACCCAAGTCAAAGCACAACAGGTGCGCTCTAAAAGAGAATTCTGAGCCTCGTACAGGGTGAACTTCTTATTGAGGTAATAGATGGCCTGCTCCTTCCTCCCCGTTTCATCATGCTGCCCCAGAATACAACCGAACGCTCCATCCAATACTGCAAGGTAGAGTAATAGAGGTCTACCTGGCTCGGGCGGGACTAAAACTGGTGGTGTTGATAGGTACTCCTTGATTCTATTGAAGGCTTTTTGGCAATCATCAGTCCATGTGGTAGCGACGTCCTTCTTCAATATCTTAAAGATCGGCTCACAGATGACCGTAGATTGTGCTATGAACCGGCTGATGTAGTTAACTCTTCCCAGGGAGCTCATTACGTCCTTCTTGTTCTTTGGTGGTGGTAGTTCTTGAATAGCTTTGACCTTAGATAGATACAGTTCTATACCTCAACGACTCACAATGAACCCAAGTAGTTTTCCGGCAGGAACCCCAAATGCACATTTCGCGGGGTTCAGTTTCAGGTTGTATCTTCTCAGTCTGTTGAATAACTTCCTCAAATCTTCCATGTGGTCAGTGTCTTTCTTGGACTTTATGATGACATCATCTACATACACCTCAATCTCTTTGTGTATCATATCATGGAAGATAGTAGTAATGGCCCTCATGTAGGTGGTCACTGCATTCTTGAACCCGATGGCATCATCTTGTAGCAATAATCCCCCACGGCATAATGAAAGCCGTTTTTTCAGCATCTTCTTCGTTCATCCAGATCTGATGATATCCAGCAAAGCAATCTACAAATGAATGTAACTCATGCTTACCGCAATTGTTGATCAGGATGTGTATGTTTGGCAAGGGGAAGTCGTCCTTTGGACTGGCCCGATTGAGATCTCGGTAGTTGACATAGACTCTGACCTTCCCATCCTTCTTCGGCACGAGCACATTATTAGCTAACCACATCGGATATTCTACTACCCTGAGGACCTTAGCTTTGACCTGCTTAGTGACTTCTTTTTTGATCTTCAAACTCATATTAGGCTTGAACTTTCTTAGCTTCTGCTTTACCGGTGGACATGTCAGATCAGTTGGCAGTTTGTGGGCCACAATAGATGTGCTCAGACCAGTCATGTCATCATATGACCAGGCGAATATATCCTCGTATTCTCTTAGAAATTCTGTGTACTCTTCCTTTTCTGACGATGATAAGTGAACATTGATTCGTGTTTCTTTGACAATTTCTGCATCTCCTAGGTTAACAATCTCAGTCTCGCAAAGGTTGGACTTTGGCATGTTCTCAAAGTTCTTGACTTCTTTAACAATCTCTTTCGGTATGTCATCTTCCTCTAAATTTATGTCTGTTTGTTGTGTTGCCTCGTTGCATGTCACAGCCATTGGTTCATCAAGATAGGTAATAGTAATGTTGTATAAATAAAGTAATGAGAGAAAATAATAAGAATAAGATTTGTAAGGAAACTAAAATGCTTTAATAAACTTCATAACTGTTTTGAACATTGGAAGATCTTATTGCGAAAATTCAAAAATGCGAAAGAAAAATTACCTAGTAAAAAATAAAAGGTAGTGCATGATGCTTTGTTCAGCCTTGCTCTAGTGGTTCTGATGGTCCAATTGTTGAGGCGTGCTCCTCGGCTTATGGCCTGTATGGAATGGCCTTCCTCCCCCTCCTCCTAGAAAATGACACAACAATCCATGTCTTCTTCTAGGAATAAATTCCTCACTACTACTAGTGCTTCCTCTTATTCCGACCCATAGATAATATCGGCCAGCAAGAAAGTCTGCTCCAAATGTGTTATTGGCTGCTCCAGCGGGTAGTATGGACCGTGCCATGGTGGCGACCAGTTGTTGAATTCCTCCCAAGTATACTCATATCCCAGACCAAAAGTGGTGCCATGTTTCTTTCAGTTTGATCATCTTGGCGATTCCTTGGAGGTTCTTGCCAAGTCCCTTGCCAGGCTCATATCCGCTACAGTTCAATATGCTTTCAATTTTGTTGTCCCACCATTTGTCTTTTTCAACGGCGTTGACTCGCTCGATGTGGTGATAAGTTTCCCCGCCTATCTTTATCCTTCCTCCAATAGTTGGGATGGTTTGGCGACTATATATGGGATTGCTATTGTCACCGTGAATGATCACCTATTGGTGGTTCCATTCAAATTTCACCGCCTAATGCAGTGTTGACGCTACGACCCAGTAGCATGAATCCACGGCCGTCCCAACAGCAAGTTGTAAGATGCCGACACATCTATAACCTGAAAATCGATGTCTAACCAAGTAGGCCCCATTTGCAAACACAGGCTGATTTCCCCAATGATGGATCTTTGGGAATCGTCGAAAGCTTTGGCATTGATGGCCCCGTCCTTGATCTCATGCAGACCCTTTCCCAATGTTCTGAGTGTTAACGGACAAATATTGAGGTTGGACCCTCCATCAATCAAGACCCTAGTGATAAAATAATCTCCGTATTACACGGTGATGTGCAACGCTTTATTGTGACTCATCCCTTCTGGTGGCAGCTCATCTTTATGAAAAGTGATCTTGTGACTTTCCAATACTTGCCCTACCATGTTTGCCATTTCTCCTCCGGTGATGTTGCTTGGTACATATGCCTCACTCAGCACCTTCAACAAGGCATTCTTGTGTACGTCGGAACTTTGCAGCAAAGCTAGGATAGAAATCTGTGCCGGTATTTTGTTTAGCTGATCAATGACTGAGTATTCCTTGGCTTGTATCTTTCTCCAGAGATCATCGAGCCTGGTTTCAGTGATGGTCGGCCGACTAGAGGCCTGCTTACTCGACTCAGCTAAATGCTCCGAAATATAAACCCTACCAGTTCTTGTCATACCCTGTGCTACAACTGTTTCCCCGAACTTAGCTTTTCCTTTCCTTCTCACCTCGGCTATGTAATCCAAAGGTATGGCAATTGTATGGAACGATGTTACGGCCGACATTGTTACTGGGATGGCCACCTTTACTCCGAAAGAAGCATGTATTTTGGAGAGTAAAATCGCAACTTCAAACTGTGGGGGTGCATTTGATGGAGACCCAAACTCAACCTCAATTGGTGTTGGCGTCTTTGTGGGGGGTGGTGCTTCAAACTCAAATGGTACAGACATGTTTACCTCGGCATCCCCAGAAGGAAGAGTCTGGACTACAATAGGATTGAGGGTGACTATTGGCTGCTTTGGTTTGTCACCTTCTATGATTAAACTGATCGATCCTTTAGGATCCCAATAATCTTCTATTTTAATCATGTGAATACCTCCACCCTTATGGTCCAACAGAGGGTTGTTGCGGACGTTCGGAATAGGATCCTTTGCTACAATGATCTTGTTATCAATTAAAGTCTGGATCTTGTCTTTCAGAGAGCGACATTCATCAACGGTATGCCCTTTCATGACGGAGGTTTGTACCTCTCGAGCAGTTCGACATCCAGTTTTATGCAAAGATCTTCGTAGTTCAACCATGCAATCCCCTTACTTCCTTCGACACCCTGAATTCGACTAGTCAATTTCTTGAGTTCCGCAGCCAGGTTCCTGATGAGTGAGTATTTATCATCAGACTCGGGTGTGCTTAAGACAGGTTGGGTGGAGTGTGGCATGGTTTCCACATAGATGGGGGTGTTATGGTGGAAATGGTCATTTGTGGAATTCAGAGGTTCTGGGATGAGCAGTGGAGTATTGATAGATGTGTGGCATGTATTGCAGTGGTGGTGAAGAGATGGATGATTTTGTGGTTATGGGATGTTTTGTGGGGTTCTGAGCGTTTGGAAAATTGATATCCGGAGTGGTGAGGAAAATTGACAAGTTTGCCAGATTCCAGACCTGATCAAGTTCCTCCTGAAATTTCAACAGTTTCTGCTCGATTTGGGACGCACTTTCTTTGGAGACCTGATCACCATGAGTGACCTCTACCCGTTCAATTGAGTTTTCCTTTTTGGTGTTGTTCAAATCTTCCATCTTTCCTTTGTTTCTGCTTCTGATAGGACTAGGAGGAGGAGTGGGTGAAGGGCCCTTTGATCTTGTGGAATATGATGACGATGCCAGAGTGCACGAACTAACCTTTGGGGATGAGAGTAAATAAACAAAAGTAAAAACAAAAAGGTAACAAGTCAGTGGGGATTATAAGAAAGTGTTGCGATATTTAAACACATAGTGCAAGAATGTAAATTGCGTCCTAATTTGGGAGCCTTGTTGTGCCCGAGGTAGGCTTAGCAACAAATTAATTTGGAGAACTTAGAATGTTAAATGCCTCATTTTATTGATAAAAAGTATACGAATCCCAAAAAGACACTAAATAACAAGGAATAAAATGTCACTAGTGGCCATTAGCCTTATTATATTTCATAAAGTAAAAGAAAACTCCTATCTATTTGGTCCCAGAAGGAACTTCCCTAGACTCGGCATCTTTGGCTCCATCAAACAGCTTCACTAGCTCGCGAAGTCCCAACAGCAGGTAGGCTCTGGCCAGGTGTCCACCCTCGTTTCCTTCAGCATTCTGGCAGTCCTCGATCCTCTTGAGAAACTTCTTTTCCAACTCCACTAAACCTCGTTCCAGGTATCCTAATCGCTTGTTGGCACAGACAACCATGTCTTTTCACTCTTCAATCAGTTTTTGATGGGCTTCTTGAATCTCACGGTGCTCGCTTTCACATTACCGAATCCTCTTGCATAGTTGGTTGTATTTGACCTGTGCTTTAGCCCTTTCATCGATGATTCTGTAACCTCGAACAAACCCAGGTTAGCCCAGACAATTGTGATTATCCTCCAGCCAACCTGAATAGTATGGGGTACAATAGTATTTGTCTTGTTCGATAGTATCTCTTCTCATGATGATCTTGCAATGCCACATATGTTGGGCTTGGCATTTATAAGGACTGTCACCATCTTGGAAATCAGCCCAGAAGTGACTCATCTTGTCGACCCTTGGTATAACCTGCTTACTACCAGCTTGTCTCATAACTCGGAGAGGGACATAAGGGTAGGTTCTACTCAAACCGATCAATATCAGAAATGGTGCATCCCTGGATCGGGCGATGAACTCTTTAGTAGGGAACCACTCGAACATCCATTGTATTTGATCCTCAGTTAGATTTTCAAACAACTCCACCCACCCTTTGGCATCTTCTGGCTGAGCAAACATGTTGGTCATGTAGTTCATTCACCTTGGTTGATGGAAGGCTATATGATCGTCCCAGTCTCTACACTGAATCTCTTGACGATATTCACCTCTTTGAAGATGCTCCATGAGCCAGAGCTGGAGTGGCAAGTCGTAGCCCTCGAAGTGTGGGGCTCCTTGTTGACATTTTTCCAAGGCTCGATATATATATTTGCAATGATCATGGGCACTATGCTAAATGGTTGTCCACCAATTCCCTCCATCAAAGTTTATGTGACCATGGCTAGCCTGGTGTGGATTCTTGCTTTCTTCATTGGAAACACTATCATCCCCAAGAAGCAGAACATGAAGACAAAGACCCTTCGGTGAATATGCACCAACGATGTAAGGGAGAACTCACCCGGATAAGTACGGTAGAATTTGTTGTGACCGTACCTCTCGTACAAATAATCAAAGGGAATATAGTACTCCTTCATGTCAAGTCTGGATCTTCTTTAGGCCCATAATTTTGAGAAAACCTATGCCCTAGCAATTTTTCGGCATTAACAAACCCGGGGTCTCCCATGGTATACCAGCCAATCCTCCTATTTCCTCTAGCAGGGGTGTCATCTCAATCTCTCCGAAGCGAAATACATACCTCTCACAATCCCAGAATAGAGTAGCGGCTTCTATGATTGTGTTGTTGGGTTGGACCTCCAGGAGGGAAGGTAGATTTCCTAGGTATTTCCGGACAAGAGTCTGATCACTGGAATGAAGATCCTCCCACCAGCTTAGCAACCTTGGGTGGATGTTTGTGACCATGCCGAATCTGGGAACTTCGTGCCTCATATTTCTGCAAGACAAAAGGGTTAGGCCCTTACCCCCACCAAACTCGACTATTAAATACCAATAATTGGCATAAAAGCATTTAGTTCTCCAAATAAATGCACAAAATGTGATAGTGTCCGTTTGGGTTTTTGGGAAACCTAGTGTACTTTGGATAAGGCTATCTTAAAGAGTCATTATGTGGACAACATAACTGACTCGTCTAGGTTTGACCATGATGCATGCGCAATTAAACAGAGTAAGGCTTCTATGGGGGTTTTAGACTGGTACCCTTGAGCGGACAACTCATGAGGGAAAGGCACGGAACTGTCGACTACACCGTTGATCAACTGGTTTTACCACAAATACGGCTTTGCAAGATTTAAAGGGTGATAATATCGGAAGCGCTCAACCACTCATTATAAGCGTTGCTATAGTATTTGTTTGGCACGAGGGGAATATGATGTTGAAAACATGTTTATGAAATAATTAAAATAAGTTTTCACGTATTTGCACGTTCATAAAGTAATAATAACAATAATTTAAAACGGTAATAAAGGAGTGCAGTAAAGAAAAGCAGTAAAGAAATAAGGGAAAGAAATAAGAGACAAGTCAGTTTTTTGCAGTAGGAGAGGGAATTAAATGCTTAAAGGTGTTAAACAAATAAAGGCATATAAGAAATGTAAAGTCGCAGTAATAGCTTGAAATGGTAAAAGCCTAAAAGAAGTCCCCAGCAGAGTCGCCACGCTGTCGCGCCCCCTTTTTCTCGCGAAAATCGGGTTTGTGACATTTGGGAGACAACTCGTTCCCTTTCGAGAATTGGGTTTGACTTGAAAAGTCGCCACCTAATGATTTGAGTGCATTAGGACACTAGGGAAGGTTTGGTCTGAACAACCAGAGATTGGGTAAGGGCTTGAAATTATCCCAATGGGAAGGTGTTAGACACCCCTCAGGATCCACTAGTGTGGTTCACGGCCAAGCTATTGTTGTGACTTAAGTGCAAATAACATATAGGCAAATATAGGCTTCAAATAAGAGGGGGTTTTCACTAATGGTTACAAATAAACAAAAGTAAGGAAAAGGGACTAAAAAGAGTTGATTTTCTTAAAAGAAATGGTTTTAAAGAAAAAGATTTAAAAGAGAAAAAGAAAAAAAAGGAAGGGGGGGTTCTAGATTTATTAATAATATGGATCACTCCACACAACATCCGGTAATCACTCCTCAGTGAGGGGCTACACGTGATGTTATTGCGCAGTCATCATATCCATATCTACCCTTCCCACCTCGTTAAGGTATTAAAGCGGAGATCGGTCTCATTTACTTATTGCATGCTATTACCTGCCCCAATCCTATTAGTCCCGGAGGTACTTGGGACTACTATTCCTAAAAGGGAGGAGAAGTCGGGTTTATTTGTGGTTTCAAAGATAATAATACTAAGGCGACAAGAAAAAACATATATATAGCAAGTATGGGGAAGCACATAAACAAATAAGGCTCAAACAGACCTCCTTAAATCAAAGAAAAGCATATAGTTTAGCATGTCTTACATGTATTGATTAGGGTCTGATTAAACTTAAAAGTTGGGGCAGACTGATTTATTACATATTTAAAATAAGAAGCCCAAATCAAGCTTGCCTGCTGGTTGTAATAAAATCTGATTTAGTTTTTAAACTGTCCTATGGCTTGCCTAAGTGTTAGACGAAAACCTATAGGCATGATATCTACTGATTTCAGAAAAGATGAAGTACACTGATTTTAGAAAAGGATGTCAGTTATTCAGGAAAGACGAGTTTTGACAAAAGATCATAAATTCTGTAGACATTAGACATTGTTGTTACTAGTTATAGACTTATAAGTGAGTGAAACGTTTCAAACTTGGTTGATAGTTCCTATAGGCATGCTTTCTATTCATTGCTGATTTTAAAACAAAACCTTTTGGACATAATAAGAATGTAGAAACCCTATAGGCATGGCATCTAAATGTTTTACTTCGTTTAAGCCCATGAACATGATATCTAAATGCAGTTAGTTATTTAAGCCCTATAAACAGGTTTGCCTAGTGACAGATGCATATGCAAGATTCAGATTTCCAATTAACTATGAGCATAGTATCTATATGAAAGATGCAGTATATCCATATGATTGCGGAATTTCAGAAACCTATAGGTAGGATATCTATATGGGTGAAAAATTCCTTATTGGCATAGTATCTACATATGAAAGTGAAAAATTCCTATAGGCAGGGCATCTATGTGATATGCAGAAATCAGAAATTCCCTATGAGCAGGATATCTACCCCTTTTACGTACATAGTTATTCCCCCTTTTTTTCACTAGCCATCCCCAATAGTTTATTACAAAGTTATTACAGTCCAGAAAAATAAATTAAGGAAAATACATCAGAAGTTGAAAAGTATAACCAAGGAGAGCCTAATTTAGACTTCCTGTCTGAAGTATGAAGTAAACCAACTCCAAAGATCATGTTTCAAAGTCTTTCTCCCACTTGGGTGTGTCAGAGTTCCCTAAGAGTTTCATAAGAACTCCGGACAATGCTTACACTCAAATGTATCACCATATTAAGCCAAAGTGCATTGTGGAAGGGCTAGCCCTCAGGTGTCCAAGTTCAGAGGGAACTCAAGGTCCCAAGGCAAGGCTCACAAGAGGGGGGCAGAACTTAGGAACGAAGAGAGAGTGTAAGTGTAAGTGCAGAATTCTGAAAGGGGGAAAGGGAAAAGAAAACATCACACATGGGGATGTAGGGAATGGGGAGTTGCAAGAGGTAAAAAAGCAGGCTAGTGGGCATAACCCAACAATGGGAGATGCTGGCACACCCATAAGCCTACTGGAACACATTGTTTAGAGGTTAGGATCCCCTAAGGGATCAAGTTCAATCTATAGACAATAACTTTTATATTGCCATGTTTTAAACTGTAACCCAAAGCACATAAAGGGAAATAGGGAATAGGGATTCATAGCAGAAACAAGCAAAAGAAAATCAACATCCTAGTTTAAGTATTTAACTCTGCAGAAGTAGTAAAGTAGACATAGATGCAGAAAGTTATAAGTAAACACATTGTGGGGATGCTGAAATTTGAAATTAGGACATACCAGTTTCAAAGAAACAAGTAGAGAAAATGCAGTAGTCTGGTAAAAACCTCATTGCAGGCAAGAAGAGAGTTCTATTATGTGAGTAAGAGTTCAGAAGAGATTGTGAATTGTGAAGTCTGTTGTCTGTGTTTGTGGAAAGGGTCGTGCCCTTTCTAGTGTAAAAACCAAGTAGAAATAAGGTAAGAAATAATTGAAGAGCTGGTTGTCAATCAATTACACAAGACTCCCTTTAGTTAAGGGATTCAGATTCAAACGGGTATAAACCAATTAAGGAATGAAATTAATCAAACACTTTGTGCAAAGTAGGCAATTAGGGGTGAATGCATAAAAGTTATTTAAGCACAGGGTTTTCTAAAATACACGATTTGTGCAATAAGGTAAGCAAATCAATTAACAAATAGCAAATCAAAAGAGCCTGAGATTTTGCATGAATGAACCGAGTCAGAAGATGGGAAAGGTTTTTAACTTAAGGGAAATCAGCAAACAATGGAAAGGGAATCAATTAGACCCATATTCAGAGGGAAGTAGGAACTAATCACAAATTCAAAATCTACTTTAAAGGGAAGTCTATCATATATAAGGAGCATACGAACATGTTAAGCATGAAGGAAGACTGTAGTGTCATTGTAAAGTCAGGAGAAAATCTAGTATAGAAAAGTTTAGCAAAAGGTTAGAGCCATATGAAAGCAAAGAATGGGTCTGAAAGAGTTAGAGGTGTGAGCACTGATTTTTGTCCTATGAGAGAATTACTCCCAAAAATTCAAAAAATAAAATAATTTTCCTTTGTGTGCAATTTTGAGAATTTTTGTGGCATTTTTGGATAATTATTAGTATTTGTCTATGCATATTTATTTGTTAAATTAATAAAAATACAAAAAATATGTCGCATTCGCATTTAGGATTTAGTTCTGCGATTAGGAGAAATTAAGTTTGTTTTACAAAAATGAAAAATCACAAAAATAATGTACGTCGCATTTTTGGCATTTAATGTCCAAATTGTGTGATTTTATCGTTAATGGTTATGTAATTGTGTCTTAATTGTTATTAAGAGTTAATTAGTACTTTTTATCAATTAATTTAGTTCTAGGTTAATTTAGAATTGTTAGAATTTTAAGAAAAAAAGAAAAAGAAGCAAAATGGAAATAAAAGAAGAAGAAAATCGGATTGGGCCTTTTCTTCAATTTTAAACCACAGTCCCAAACCAAATAACCCCTTATCCAACCCAAAAAACCCACCGACCTTGTTCGGTCCATAACCCAAACGACTCCCCCTTTCTTCCATTTCATTTTTCACTTCCCATCCCTAACAAAAGAAACCCTAAAAAACACCCCCCCCCCTTTTCTGCTTCGTCTTCTTCATCGCCAAACCAGCAGCCCTCACATCCCGTCGACCAGCTCAACCAGTCCGTCGACTTCTGGCCATGAACGACCACAGTCCGTCGAGCTCCAGCCAGTCTCCCGGGCTATTGCTTCTTCTGCTTCGTCTTCAACTCCAGCCATGGACGAACCACCATGAACGACCACGTCGACCTCCAGTCCAAAACGAGCTCCATCTCTAGCAACCATGGTTGTTTTTCTTCTTCTTCGTCTTCAACATCGTCACGACAACCTGGAGCAGCCCCACGACCACCATGGCTGCTGTTTCATCTTCAACTGCCATCACAGCCACCAGCAGCTCGTCGTTGACCAGCAGCTCGTCGACCAGCAGCTCGTCCAAACAACCAACTTCATCTCCTTCGTCATTTCCTCTAGTCGACGAAAAAACCAGCAACGACCACTCCACATGAGCGACCACCATCGCTTCTGCTACGTCTAGCCATGAACGACTACCGTCGACTCCATCAGTTCTTTGACCACCCAACGTCCATCTTCATCCGCGAACGACCACAAACCAGTGAACTCGATCGTCACTGCATCAAAAACGAAAATGGGTTGAAAATAGTGATGTTTATTCCACCGTTTCTTTTAGTTTTCGTTCAGCGAATTCATCTTCCGCCCTTTTTTTTTATTTCTCTGATTGTGTTTGTGTTCCGATGGGTTGGTTTGAATTCGAACCCAGATCTTTGTTTGTATTAGAGATAATTCATGTTCATTTTTGTTTGAAGTTTGTTAGTTTTTCATCAAGTGATTTAATGTCGTATGTTTATGTGCTGGTCCTAAGTTTTTGATTTAGTTTGAAACATTCATCTTTGTTATGATGTTGTTTGACTTAGTTTGGGTTCAACTGATGATTGAGTTTAGTGATTTGAATCTACTTGTTTATCCTATTAAGTTTGTTGATATGAATCTGACCATGATAAATTGAATTGGGAGTTAGTTTCATGTGTTTAATTTGTCAATTGTCAGGCTTGATTTGGTTATAGCTGTTGTAGTTTGATTAATTGATTAGAATTGGTTATAGCTGATATGGTTTTGGTACAGATTGAAAGGGATGGGGGTAGAATGGTAATTTCAGTGGTTTCAGGGGTAATATGGGAAATGAGTCATAAAAAAATGATTAATTTGAGTGCTTCGTCCACTAGGCACTAATAATATTAAAATAATATGTAGTGGGGGACAAGACATATGGTAGTGGGCAATAATGCATTATTTAATATAGTGGGGGACAAGACATATTGTGGTGGGAATTAATATATTTGTTTAATATAGTGGGGGACAAAACATTAAGTAGTGGGATTCAAAAGGGGGATGGGAGAAGATGGTGGGATTAATTTAAGTGCTTCAAGTTTGGCTATAAATAAGAAGAGGTTGACACAAGTTAAAAGGGGGGGGGGGATTTTCTGAACATTAAGAGAGAATTGGGGATTTTTCAGAACAGAAAAAACATTCTGGAAATCGAAAGAGAGAGTAGTATACACCCAATATACACTCTGGATACACTGGATATACAGAGGGAGAATTCATTTTGAAAAAAAAAATCGAAAAGAAAAAATTTGGGGGTGGAACACCAGAAGTGAGAATTTTAGAGTTGAATAGGCTGAATTTTTAACTCCTAAAAGTTCAGTAATTGGAAAAAGTTAAAAGAGAGGGTTGAGAGATAAAAACTGAAAAGTGAAGTCTTTCTTCCACTGTTAAAAATCAGTGTTAGTTTGCTACTGTATCATTGAAGCTTCAAGCTTCTTTTCTTTGAGTGTTTGAAAACCAGAAAACTACCGCCTATATCTGGTCCTTTCTGTTGCTGCCTGTGATTGCATTTGGTATTGCTGGGGTCTCAAGTGGGTTTTTCCTGGGTTACTACTTGGGTATTTGCTACTACTTCACTGGTTATTGCTGGATTTTTTTGCTTGATTTTAAAATCTGTCACTGGTTTCTCGTTGCTGGTTGTTACTGGTTGCTGGGTGTTGCTGTTGTTGTATGCTATTGCATTTCTGCTGATCTTCCTCTTCTTTTGCTTCCAATATCAGGTACACAACTGATACGCTGGTTACTGTAAGCTGAAACATGAAGCATGAATACAAATAAAGAGTTGAAGTTTTAATTTGATTTAGTTTTGTTACTGATTGTACTTAGGACATTCTATACACTACTGTTTTGTAAAAAAAATTCTGCCATTTCTGTATAACTGGACAGTGTTATAGTAACGTAGTCAATAATGTCCCGTTGTTTTAGTTTGGTTATTAGGTAGTATAGGTTCAAATGTATGTTAAATAAAACCAGGCCAGTAGACTGTTTTAATATCATGGCAATCTAGCTCCAACAATCATTCCAATTAATTGCTCTTTCTAAAACTTGCATGTAACTTGCTTAATTAGATATTATCATCTTATATCTCTGTAAGTGCAAAAATTGTGAACATGTGTAGAAATAATTAACTAGGCCCAATATTGGAATAAGACGGCCCAAGTCACATTTAATACTACATGCGGTGAACCTGGGCCCACGTTGGCCAACGGGCTGTCCATATTGTGTTTACATTCTAATTTAACAAATTGAGTTCGGAACCCGACTATAACAACTCGTAAGCATGTAAATAAATTAGGACCTTTTCTTTTTCATTTTTAGAGACAAATTTAATAGAAAAAATGTAGGCACTTTAGGATTATCCTTTTAAAATAAACGAGATGAGCCTCGCCCAATAAAACACCCAAGTTGCGGGGCCCTCAATAATTGGTTAATAATTGTATAGACTTCGGGATCGGCCGTTTAGCAAATTTCACGACCTTACCCAAAATAATGATACGCTAGTCGCTTTAGGAGCGCCTTTAACAAATTACTTTCTTAAACTCTGGTGCACATTTATGTGACCCAAATCCAAATCTCAAAAGAGTCGAAACGTGTCGATAACCACGGGTACATTGATGTGACGTGGTTCGAGATACGTTTTTTCACAATGTTGTAATTATCTGTTAAAATAATAATAATAATAAAAGCGGTAAAGAGTTTAAAGTTTGCACATAAGTTCATAATTGTATAGAATCATATAATTAAGCTAAATACGACAGTTGAGCGACCGTGCTAGAACCACGGAACTCGGGAATGCCTAACACCTTCTCCCGGGTTAACAAAATTCCTTATCCAGATTTCTGGTTTGCGGACTGTAATACAGAGTCATTCTTTTCCCCGATTCGGGATTAAAACCGGTGACTTGGGACACCATAAATCTCCCAAGTGGCGACTCTGATCCTTAAATAATAAATCCCGTTTCGATTGTCCTTTAATTGAAAAAACTCCACTTACCCCTTACGCCCCTGCGGGCGCAGGTAAAAAGGAGGTGTGACAAGAGATTTTGAAATAAACCCTAAGTTCAATCAAATCACATAATAAGCTTGGCGGAACCCCCAAATTCTAGGGTTTCCGCATTGAATCAAGTACAGAGATGGGAATGCAAGTAGTTGAAACAGGCTCAGAGGTTTCACAGTTGAAACCTCTTGCATGCTTCTTTCATCAACAGAAACTCATGAGAAAAACATGATAGCAAAGTAACATGCGGAACACAGTAGAAGCACTCAAAAGAAAAACACTGATATGAATAGTAAAAGAAACATGCTTAAGAGATTTTCAGAAGAATCTTAAACAGGGCTTAATAGAAGGAAAATAAAGAAACTTAAGAAATTAGCAGGAAAATACAGAAGGACAAACATGCTGAAACATAGTAGAAGACAAAAAATATAGGAACATAGTAGAAAAGCATATGAGAGCATAGTATGGAAAACATGGTAGAAGAACATACAAGCATTGAGTATATAAAACTCAGTAAAAGAACATGCAAGAACAGAGTGTAAAAACTCAGTAGAAGAATATACAAGAACAGAGTGTAAAAACTCGGTAGAAGAACATACAAGGTAGAAGAAAATATAAGAACACGGTAGAGGAAAATAAACACAAAAGACAAAGGAGAGAAAGTCAGAGAAACATTTAAACATTTTCAGAAAACCCTATATCGGTAACGAAGCGATTTTGAAAGTAATTTTTGAAAGAAAAATTAGGTAAATCATTTGAAAACTAAAGGAGAGCATAGATACACAACGGATCTAAGGAAATCAGAGAAAACCTCGAAGGGTTAGGGTTTCAAAAGAACCCTATAAGTGAGATAGGCTTTGAAAGGTCACCGATCTAAGTCTGAGAGGTCGGAATCAGGCTCAAACCACCATGGTACGCCGGATTAAAGCCGGAGATGGCCGTGGAACCTTGAATTGACAGAGGTCTGGGTGCAAACCTCGATGTCAGGCCTAAAATCTCTAGCTATCAGGCACGTGGGAGCCATAGGAGGTGAGTATAAGACTCTCATAGCTTGAGAAGCCATGGATTCCGGTGGGTTTTAAGGTGGAGTTGGTGGTAAGAGGCGGTTAGGGTTTGGGAATGTTTGAGAGAGTTTGAGAGTTCAGGGGCGGATGGTAGGTGAGAAATGAGAAGGTTAGGGTGGTCGTTTGGGGTAAAAAAAGGTAAGGAGGGTTTGTGACCGTTGATCATTTTGATCAATGGCTTGGATTTAATGGGGGGACCGGACGGGCCGGTTCAAACAGGGATTGGGTCAGGGTAATTGGGTTTAAAATTGGGTTTAATTGGAGGTTCAAATAAGGCTAAAATTGAAATCAACGGGGCTAACATTTAAATAGCCATTTTTCCCTTATTTATTTTATAAAAATAGTAAAATAATTTCAAGAAATAAATTAAAGGCACTAAATAGATTAATAATATGTAAATATTAAATTAAAAATACTGGAATCAAATTTGTAATTATAAACACAATTAAATCTTAAAATAGGCTAAAATGGCAATTATATACAATTCAACTTTAAAATGCTAAATAAATCTGTAAGAAATGTGCAAAAAATTACCTTAGATATATTTTGGTATAAATATGAGAATTCAATAATGGAGTTACCAAAAATATTAATTTGGGAAATAATTTCTGATAAAATATAGTGATAAATTGATTTAAAAATCTTTTAAAAATTAGGAAAATAATAGAACAGTTGGACATGCTTATATATTCATACGTATGCTATTTTAAAAGTATTTTGCATATGAAAAATATATAGGGACAAATTGGGTATCAACAGTTGTCCCTCTTTACCTGGGAAGGATGAAAGAGTTGTTGGGAAAAGATATGATGGCCAATTTTGAACGAACGAAATGGTTTGAAAAGGTTGACCGTGCCCTTGATCCTGAGATGCCTACATATCCCTGGTCTTACAGGAATCAGTCCCTATGTAGTTCAGGATCTGTCGGCGAAGTATGCTGATGGAGGTTTTCCAAGAACGGACACAATGTTTAGGTTAGGCTGGATGGTTAAAGTCTAATAGGGCTGCAAGAACTGGAGCGGGATCGCTCCTGCAGAGACGGACACTGCTCGCCGGTTTACCTGCAAACAAACAATGTATTGTGCATAAATTTAAATATGATGCAAGTTCCCGTCGGACCATGGAATGTTGTCTTTGGACGGTTAGGATGACATCCTCAGACCATGATGTCCTAGGCTATGAAGCGTATAATAAGGATTTGTAGGCCATGAAATGATGCTCTCGGGCTATGAGAATGATGCCTCCGAACTATAATTCCTTTGAATAATGATATGCAAAAGATTAAAGAGTTCCTCAAACCATGGCGTGGCGTTCTCGGGCTATGAAAATGGTGCCTCCGAAAAATGATACCTTTGGACAATTTTGGTGATCTTTCAGACTATGAGATGCAGTAGGTGGCGGTCTTTCAGCCCATGAAAACGTAAAATAAAGCGGCGATATTTCATCCATGCAAGTGTGAAGGTGGCGATATTTCAGCCATGCAAGATGTAAATAAAGTGGCGATATTTTAGCCATGCAAGGTGTAATTAAAGTGGCGATATTTCAGCCATGCAAGATGTAAATAAAGTGGCGATCTTTCAGCCATGCAAGATGGAGGTAGATATTAACCTTAGAAGGTAGAATGGTAGCCTTATGCAATGCAGAGAATGCAGATAGAGGTAGAGCTTAACCTTGGAAGGCAGAATGGTAGCCTTATGCAATGCAGAGAATGCAGATGGAGGTATAGCTTAACCTCGGAAGGCAGAATGGTAGCCTTATGCAATGAAGAGAATGTAGATGGAGACAGAGCTTAGTCTTGGAAGGCAGAATGGTAGTCTTATGCAATGCAAAGAATGAAGATGGAGGTAGAGCTTAAACACGGAAGGCAGAATGGTAGCCTTATGCAATGCAGAGAATGCAGATGGAGATAGAGCTTAGTCTCGAAAGGTAGAATGGTAGCCTTATGTAATGTAGAGAATGCAGATAGAGGTAGAGCTTAACCTCGGAAGGCAGAATGGCAGCCTTATGCAGGAAGTAAAAATAGCAAATGGCAATAGAGTTTTCTTAGCTGATAGCGGATTATGGTATCGTGATTGCTGGGGATATTCTGCCTGCTGGGGACATTGTTGTGTGCGGATAGCAGTTGCGAGAAAGGGTAACGGTTTGGAGAGTTGTATTCCTGAACTTTGTGAGTGAGCGTATAGTGTATTTGATGATTTTGTAACTCAGGTGTCTGCATCGAAAGACAAATCGTGAGTTTGTAAAGGGGAAAGGTTAGTTTGTATCTCCGATGGCTTTGCTTGACCTGCTCAACATTAATTTGGTGATATTGTACGTATCATTAGGGTAGCATTGCTAAACAGAGTGATTTCAGAATACACATGCATGATTTTAGAAAAATATAAATGCATAATTAAGGATAATTTTCTTTAGTTGAACCAACGACTGCGACGTGGTCCAAGACATTGCATCCTTTATTGTTACGGAATTTTGAGGGTCCTCCTCAAAATTCTGTCCCAATTTACTGGGTTGATACTTCTGACGACTGCTCGTGGCGAAGGGCTGAAATCACTTCGAAATTTTGAGGGTCCTCCTCAAAATTCTGCCCCAGTTTCCAATAGCTAGGGAAATAAAAAAATTATTGAATTGTAACTGAACCCATAGGGTTATGTATCCCCTCTTAAATGGGAATCAGGTCAGGCGTAGTTCAAATTACATCATTTAAGGGAAGCATAAAGATTACACATAGTATCGTTTGACTGCGTCTGAATTGATCGGCTTTGGCCAAACTTCTCCGTCCATTTCTGTAAGTATGAGGGCTCCTCCTATTAGAACCCGGTGAACCATGTACGGACCCTGCCCGTTGGGAAAGAATTTTCCTTTGGCTTCATCTTGATGGGGAAATATTTTTGTTAATACCAGCAGCCCCGGTGAGAATTGTCTTGGCTTGACTCTTTTGAAGGCTTTGGACATTCTGTTCTGATAGAGCTGACCATGGGAAACTGCATTCATTCTCTTTCCTTCTATAAGAGCTAATTGCTCGTAACGACTCTTCACCCATTCTGCGTCGTCGAGCTCTGCTTCCTGTATGATCCTTAAGGAAGGAATTTCTACCTCAGCGGGAATGACTGCCTTTGTACCATAGACCATCATATAAGGGGTTGCTCCTGTCGATGTGCGGACTGTGGTACGGTATCCCAATAAAGCAAACTATAGCTTTTCGTGCCATTGCTTATGCTTCTCTATCATTTTCCTTAGTATCTTCTTGATATTCTTGTTGGCAGCCTCTATAGCTCCGTTCATCTGAGGTCTGTAGGCTGTAGAATTCTTGTGTTTGATCTTGAAGGTTTCACACATGGATTTCATCAGATCACTATTGAGGTTGGAGCCATTATCAGTAATGATTGACTCTGGAATCCCGAACCGACACATGATACGGTCGCAGATGAAATCTGCCATGACTTTCTTAGTCAGTACCCTATAAGGTGTTGCTTCAACCCATTTGGTGAAATAATCAATTGATACTCTTATAAACCTGTGTCCGTTTGATGCGGCAGGTTCGATTGGTCCGATAACATCCATTCCCCAGGCGGCGAACGGTCACGACGAGCTTGTTGTATTAAGCTCATTTGGAGTCACCTTTATCATGTCTGCATGTATCTGGCAGCTGTGGAACTTTTGGACATACTGGATGCAGTCTTTTTCCATAGTTATCCAAAAGTAACCAGCTCGGAGTATCTTCTTTGCTAAAACAAAGCCATCATAAATTTCCTCTAATAGTCTGGATGCTTCCTTTGCGTCGACACACCTTAACAATCCTAAATCAGGAGTCCTCCTATACAGGATTCCTCCGCTGTGATTGTTGGACAACCTCCGAAGTGTGCGTTTCTGAGTAGGATTTGCAAGTTCTGGGTATTCTCCTTTCGTCAAATATTCCTTGATATCATGAAACCAAGGTTTTTTGTCTTCTTCTTCCTCAACATGAGTAGAGTAAGCGGGCTGATCATAGATATTTACTGGAATGGGATCAATGAAATTCTTGTCTGGATGTTTTAGCATGGATGATAGGGTAGCCAGTGCATCAGCGAATTCATTCTGGACCCTGGGAATGTGCTGGAATTCTGTCTTTGTGAACCTCTTTCTCAACTCCTGCACATGATGTAGATAAGAGAGTATCTTGAAGTTCTTGGTCGCCTATTTTTCTTGGACCTAATGTATCAGCAAGTCCGAATCCCCAATTACTAGCAACTCTTGGACGTTCATGTCAATGGCCATCTTGAGCCCTAAGATGCAGGCTTCATACTCGGCCATGTTGTTGGTGCACGAGAACCTGAGCTTGGCAGATACTGGATAATGCTAATCGGTTTCTGATACTAGGACTGCTCCTACGCCAACTCCTTTGAAATTTGTTGCTCCATCGAAAAATATTCTCCAACCGCCATAGGATTCTACAATGTCTTCTCCTATGAATGATACCTCTTCATCAGGAAAATATGTTTTCAGAGGTTCATATTCTCCGTCCACGGGATTTTCAGCAAGGTGATCTGCTAGTGCCTGTCCTTTGATTTCTTTCTGAGTCACGTAGACATTGTCAAATTCACTCAACAGGATTTGCCACTTGGCCAGCTTGCCAGTGGGCATGGGCTTCTGAAAGATGTACTTCAAGGGATCCATTCTTGATATGAGATATGTAGTATAGGCATAGAAGTAGTGCCTCAACTTCTGAGCTACCCAAGTCAAAGCGCAATAGGTGCTCTCTAACAGATAATACCGAGCCTCGTATAGGGTAAACTTCTTACTGAGGTAATAGATGGTCTGCTCCTTCCTCCCCATTTCATCATGCTGCCCCAGAACACAACCGAACGCTCCATCCAATACTGTAAGGTAGAGTAATAGAGGTCTACCTGGCTCGGGCGGGACTAAAACTAGTGGTGTTGATAGGTACTCCTTGATTCTGTTGAATTCTTTTTGGCAATCATCAGTCCATGTGGTAGTGGCATCCTTCTTCAACATCTTAAAGATCGGCTCACAAATGACTGTAGATTGTGCTATTAACCGGCTAGTGTAGTTAAGTCTTCTCAGGAAGCTCATTACGTCCTTCTTGTTATTTGGCGGTGGAAGTTCTTGAATATCTTTGACCTTAGATGGATCCAGTTCTATCCCTCAGTGACTCACAATGAACTCAAGTAGTTTTCCGGCAAGAACCCCAAAAGCACATTTCGAGGGGTTCAGTTTCAGGTTATATCTTCTCAGTCTGTTGAAGAACTTCCTCAAATCTTCTATGTGGTCTGTGGCTTTCTTTGACTTTATGATGACATAATCTACATACACCTCAATCTCCTTGTGTATCATATCATGGAAGATAGTAGTCATGGCCCTCATGTTGGTGTCCCCTGCATTATTTAACCCGAATAGTATCATCTTGTAGCAATACATCCCCCACGGCGTAATGAAAGTCATTTTCTCAGTATCTACTTCATCCATCCAGATTTGATGATATCCAGCGGAGCAATCTACAAATGATTGCGACTCATTCTTGGCGCAATTGTCGATCAGGATGTGTATTATCGGCAAGGGGAAGTCATCCTTTGGACTGGCCCGATTGAGATCCCGATAGTCGACACATACTCTGACCTTCCCATCCTTCTTCGGCACCGGCACAATATTGGCTAACCACGTCAGATATTCTACTACCCTGAGGACCTTAGCTTTGACCTGCTCAGTGACTTCTTCTTTGATCTTCAGACTCATATCAGGCTTGAACTTTTTGAGCTCCTGCTTTACCGGTGGACATGTCGGATCAGTTGGCAGTTTGTGGGCCATAATAGATGTGCTCAGACCAGTCTTGTCATCATATGACCAGGCAAATATGTCCTCGTATTCTCTTAGAAATTCTGTGTACTCTTCCTTTTCTGATGATGATAAGTGAATGTTGATTCGTGTTTCTTTGACATTTTCTGCGTCTCCCTGGTTAACAATCTTAGTCTCGCCAAGGTTGGACTTTGGCTTGTTCTCAAAGTTCTCTACTTCTTTAACAATCTCTTCCCGTATGCCATATTTCTCTAAATTTATGTCTGTTTGTTGCATTGCCTTGTTGCATGTCACAGCCATTGGTTCATCAAGATAGGTAATAGTAATGCTGTATAAATAAAGTAATGAGGGAAAATAATAAGAGTAAGATTTGTAATGAAACCGAAATGCTTTGATAAACTTCATAATTGTTTTGAACATTGGAAGATCTTATTGCGAAAATTCAAAATGCGAAAGGAAAATCAACTAGTAAAAAATAAAAGGTAGTGCATGATGCTTTGTTCAGCCTTGCTACCCCGAGGCTTTCCGAGCTCTGGTGGTTCATATGGTCCAATTGTTGAGGCATGCTCCTCCGCTTACGGCCTGTATGGAAGGGCCTTCCTCCCCCTCCTCCTCGAAAATGACACAACAATCCATGTCTTCTTCTTCTAGGAATAAATTCCTTACTGCTGCCAGTGCTTCCTCTTCTTCCGACCCATAGATAAAATCGGTCGGCTGCTCCAACGGGTAGAATGGACCTCGCCATGGTGGCGACCAGTTGTTGAATTCCTCCCAAGTATACTCATATCCCATACCAAAAGTGGTGCCATGTTTCTTCAGTGTGATCGGCTTGGCGATTCCTTTGAGGTTCTTGCCAAGTCCCTTGCCAGGGTCATATCCGCTCCAGTTCAATATGCTTTCAATTTTATTGTCCCACCATTTGTCTTTCTCAATGGTGTTGACTCGCTCGATATGGTGATAGGTTTCCCCGCCTATCTTTATCCTTCCTCCAATAGCTGGGATGGTTTGGCGATTGTATATGGTGTTACAACCCATATCCACATGTGTTAGTTCATGCCATATATTAGTTAACATAAATCCAAGAAGGAATTATCTATGAGATGATAAGAAGTCAATCCTATTGGTCTTAAGTGATACAAGAGTGTATAAGGGTGATTAAACAGTATTAGAAGTTAAACGAATCAAGGATGATGTAACTCATATTTTCAGGTAATCTAGCGGGGCTTAATACACCCAAGAGGTCATTTATTAAGGTATTTTAATCATATAATATCCGTATCATAAGTCTTGAAGTCAAACGAGTTATGAAACAAAAGTCGACAAAAGTTGTCGCAACTTAGGTTCATAATTTTACTTAAACATTAGGTCAAATGTTTCTAATCTTTTCTCATAATTTACAAGGAATTACGGGGTTATCTACCAACAAAATTAAAGATCTATGAGTCTAGTTTCCAACGCATTAAACCGTTCATCGATACGATCTCGGAGTAGAGAGATATTCGCATTTTGGCGAGACTGCGCCAAGCACCTCTCTATGGGGCCCACTAAGTCGGTTTAAGATATTTGGACCTATATAGGATGACTCCAACCCGTTTTAAGTCATTTCTTTTCACTATTTTCAGACCTTAGAACCCTAGGAACATCCTCTCAAGGTTCTCTCAAGATTCAAGACCCAAAAAAAGGGCAAACAACACAAATCAAGTGTCGGGAATTCCGTGGCGCTAGTAAGTCTCTTGTTCTTCTTGTTGTTGCTCATTTTTGTGTCGTTCCAGCTCGTGTGGGAGGTTGTTTTAAAGGGTTTATGTTCTGTAAATACTCCCTCATGTTCTTAATATCAATCCTAGGTGATTTCAAGCCTTCTAAAGTGATTCTAGTGCCGAAAAACACTAATTGATCGCTAGTTTCGCTTTTTTGTTGTTGTGGCAGCATTGGAGGGATATTTCATGGAAATTTAAGGTCAAATTGGAGTTGTTATTTCTGTATAAAGGTAAGGAACCTCTTACTCTATATGTATTTAAGATTATCCAAGTTGCAGCTAAGCCATTGAAGCTAGAACTTGTGAAATATATATCGAAAGGCTTGGAAGTAATGTTATTGTTTTGTGGACTGTTTTGCGTTGTTGTTGGGCTGCGTATTTTACTACTATCTTGTGGAGTTTTGGAGGAGGAAGGGTGTGGAGAAACACCATATATATGTAGGGTTATGGGCTGATAGTTATTCGTAACATTTCCAGGTTGTTTGACACGACTACGGTGGTCGTCGTATGTATGGAGTGATTAGGCTGTGTGTGGACTATTTTGGGAGGCTCAATATGTTTATTATTGATGTTGTTTGGGCTGTTTGGTGATTATTTTGAATGGTGTGAGGTCATATATATAGGGGAGGTGCTATCCGTTTCATCGTAAAATAGGTTGTGGTCGATACATAATAGTTATGACGCTTAAATGATAACGATAGTATCGTTTCTCTTATTGTAGACTAAGGAGTTTTGACAATTGCATAGCTTGAGATTGGGGAAGTATATACAAGGTATGTGAGGCTATCCCTTTCCTTCTTTTGCACGACTCCGATTGCACATAATGTAATGAACGATCTTCCAAGATACTCTACTCTTAGAAGCTAGCAGTACTTACATTGTTTTCCCTCTTATGGAACGATTGATGTTAATGTTGCTTCTCTTAGTCTTATGTTATCAATGTTGTTGGTACTTCCTGATTCTTATAAGGTTCATAGTGAAGAGTTAGTCCTAATAACGTGTACAGAGGATACCGACCTTACGTCACTCCGAAAGGTTTAGAATGTGATTCCATGAGTCGAGCATGCATTATATATATGTATCTATTTTACTCTACCGAAGCCACGCTATAGTTGGCCGGGTACGACACCTATTGTGCAACCACTGATCAGTTGGGTTTTACCGAGCTCCACGTGGCCGGGTACGATTCTACCGAGCCTATTATGGCCGGGTACGATATGATGATGATGATGCCCACAGAGGCGAATGCTTTAAAGGTTTATGTATTTATACATATGTATCATGCATTTCATGTAAGTAGCCCTCAGAGGTACTAAGATGTTACAGGTTGTATATTCTCTATCCTTGCTTACATTACTGATCGTATTTATGGTTCCTTGCCTTACATACTCAGTACTTTATTCGTACTGACGTCCTTTTATTTGTGGACGCTGCATGTCGTGCTGCAGGTCCTGATAGACAGGCAGGTGCAGCTCCCCCACCACAGTAGACTGTCCAGTTCAGCGGTGATTGGCGAGATCCCTTCTCCGGACTTGCCTTGGTCTTGGTATGCAATTTTTGTTATAGACATTATGGGTATGTCGGGGCCCTGTTCCGGCTATGTTGCAACACTTATGTTCTTTTAGAGGCTCATAGACAGGTGTCGGCTCATGTATAGTTTGGTATGCCTTGTCGGCTAGTTTTTGTTGTATAGTCTTTCATAGTAGCGTGGTAGCTCATACCTTATACGTAGTTTCTTGATTGTCTGGTCATCCCCTGCTATGTATGTTCATGCCGTCATATTTTATTGCTGGTTGTCCATGATCTAGGTCTACCATTTATATTGATCTCGTCAGCCTTAAAAGATAATAATGAAGGTTAGATGAAATGTACGTTGGTGCTCGGCAAGTGTGGTCGGGTGCTAGTCATGGCCCTTCAGTTTGGGTCGTGACAAACTTGGTATCAGAGCAAGTCTGTCCTAGGGGTTGTCTATGAGCCGTGTCTAGTAGAGTCTTGATTATGGATGTGTAGCGTGCCACATTTATAATCAGGAGGCTACATGACATCTAGGGTTGTTACCTTCTTCCTGAATCTAGATCGTGCGTAGAGTTGAGTCGTAAGTGTTCGTCTCTAATATTCACCTTGTTTTTTTCAGTGATGCCTTCGACTAGGAAGCAAACGATTAGTAGACGGCTTGATACAGCAGCAGGAGAGGGTACCAGTCAGGTGCCCCAAGTCAGAGCAGGACAAAGTGAGGCTCAAAGTGAGATGCCCTCTCATACCTCATCTACTCCATCTCCTCCAGAGGATATTAGAAGGCACCCAGCGCCTCCAGTTCCTCCGTCTGGCACTCCAGACCAGGATATGCGGAGTGCTTTGCAGTTATTGACTAGCTTGGTAGCTGCTCAGGATCAGAGGCAGAATACAGGTGCTGCTGAGAAACCAGTTAGTACAAGAGTTCGTGATTTTATTAATTTAGACCCTCCAGTGTTTACCGGATCAGACCCCAAGGAGGACCCACAGACTTTTATTGACCAAGTTCATCGTACACTTCGGGTTATGCATGTTAGTGATACAGAGGCAGTAGAGTTGGCTTCTTATCGGTTACGGGATTTAGCGGTTCTCTGGTATGATAGTTGGGAGAGATCCAGGGGTCCGAACCCTCCTCCAGCTGTGTGGAAGGAATTTTCTGAGGCCTTTCTTCGTCACTACTTGCCAGTTGAGATACGACGAGCTAGAGCTGATAAGTTCTTGAACCTTAGACAAGGTAATATGAGTGTGCGAGAGTACAGTATGCAGTTTGATTCTTTGGCAAGGTATGCTCCCCATATGGTGGCCGAGATGAGTGATAGGGTGCATATGTTCGTGAATGGGTTGGGACCACATCTAATAAATGAGTGTACGACAGCCTCCTTGGTGGAGGGCATGGATATTTCCCGTATTCAAGCTTATGCCCAGACCCTAGAGGATCGTAAGCGCCAGCAGAGGGCAGTTAGGGAGCAGGATAGAGGCCAGCATAAGAGGGCGAGATTTGCAGGGTATTCTGATGACTTCAGAGGCCGCATCAGGCCACAGTTTTCGAGGAGTTCGGCGCCACCTGTAGCTAGTGCTCCTCCACAGTTTCAGAGGCCTCGATATGATCGATCCTATTCTGGTCCAGGTCAGAGTTCGCGGGCATCTGGCTCGCAACATCACAGGGATACTAGTCAGATGAGACCCCCAACACCACATTGTGATCAGTGCGGCAAGGCCCACTTTGGACTGTGTCGTCGAGGTTCTGATGCATGCTATTCGTGCGGGCAGCCTGGCCATATGATGCGGGATTGTCCTAATAGAGGAGGTGATGGTATGGCTCAGCCGACTGGATCTGTGTCTGGTTCTTCCTCATCAGTTCGACCTCCAGCACGGGGTTTTCAGCAGTCGACAGGTCGTGGTAGGGGTAGAGGTGCAGTGCCGAGTTCGAGTGGTGCTCAAAATCGAACCTATGCTCTAGTAGGTCGACAGGATCTCGAGTCGTCTCCAGATGTTGTTACAGGTATTATATCTGTGTTTTCTTATGATGTATATGCGCTGATTGATCCGGGATCTACATTATCATATGTTACACCCTTTGTGGCTAATAAGTTTGTCATTGAACCTGAATTGATAAGTAAACCCCTCGCGGTATCTACTCCGATAGGAGATTCTGTGATTGCTAGAAGGGTATATAGAGGTTGCACTGTGATGATTTGTAGTCGTCAAACCTCGGCAAATTTATTTGAGTTAGAAATGGTTGATTTTGATGTGATAATGGGAATGGACTGGTTGGCCTCATGCTATGCAAATGTTGACTGTCGTACGAAGATGGTTAGGTTCCAATTTCCGGGTGAACCCGTCATTGAATGGAAAGGGAACATTGCTACACCGAAAGGTAGGTTTATTTCCTATCTTAAGGCAAGGAAAATGATCTCAAAAGGTTACATTTATCATCTCGTTCGCGTTAGGGATGCGGAGGCGAAACCGCCTACTTTACAATCAATCCCTGTGGTCAACGAATTCCCAGATGTTTTCCCAGATGAACTCCCAGGCCTTCCTCCTGAAAGGGAGATTGAGTTTAGCATTGATGTGTTGCCTGACACTCAACCGATCTCTATTCCTCCATACAGAATGGCCCCGGCAGAGTTGCGAGAGTTGAAGGTGCAGTTGAAGGACTTGCTGGATAAGGGCTTTATTAGGCCTAGCACTTCACCTTGGGGTGCACCAGTCCTATTCGTGCGGAAGAAAGACGGGTCGTTACGGATGTGTATCGACTATCGACAGTTGAATAAGTCTACTATAAAGAACAAGTATCCACTTCCAAGAATTGATGACCTGTTTGACCAACTCCAGGGTGCCAAGTATTTCTCTAAGATTGATTTACGTTCAGGGTATCATCAGGTGAGGGTTAGGGAGAAGGATATTCCAAAGACGGCCTTCCGGACAAGATATGGGCACTTTGAGTTCTTGGTGATGTCGTTCGGGCTAACAAATGCCCCAGCAGCTTTTATGGATCTCATGAATACTATATTCAGGCCCTATCTTGATGTGTTCGTGATTGTATTCATTGATGACATTCTAGTGTATTCTCGTTCGGAGGCGGAACATGCGGGCCACTTGCGGATAGTATTACAGACGCTTCAGGATCGTAAGTTATATGCTAAGCTCTCCAAATGTGAATTCTGGCTGAACTCAGTAGCATTCCTTGGCCATGTGATATCTGATGAGGGTATTAGTGTCGACACTCAGAAGATCGATGCAGTAAAGAATTGGCCGAGACCTACAACACCATCAGAAGTCCGCAGCTTCCTAGGGCTAGCAGGATATTATAGGCGGTTTGTAGAAGGATTTTCCTCTATATCATCACCATTGACTAAGTTAACACAAAAAGCTACCAAATTCCAGTGGTCTGACACTTGTGAACGTAGTTTTCAGGAGCTGAAGAATCGATTGACATCTGCACCAGTGCTCACTCTTCCTGAAGGAACAGAAGGTTATGTGGTATATTGTGATGCCTCAGGTATAGGTTTGGGGTGCGTATTGATGCAGCGTGGGAATGTGATTGCTTATGCATCAAGACAATTGAAGAAGCATGAAAAGAATTATCCAACCCATGATTTGGAATTGGCTGCAGTAATATATGCTTTGAAGATATGGCGGCACTACTTATACGGCGTCCATGTTGACATCTACACAGATCACAAGAGTTTACAATACATCTTCAAGCAGAAAGAGTTGAATTTGAGGCAGCGTAGGTGGCTTGAATTATTGAAAGACTACGACGTCGAGATATTGTATCATCCCGGTAAAGCCAATGTTGTGGCAGATGCTCTCAGCCGTAAATCAATGGGAAGCTTAGTACATATTGAGGCAGGTAGATGGGGGTTGATTAAAGAGCTTCATCAGCTAGCCAATATGAGAATCAGATTGTTAGACTCTGATGATGGAGGTGTTACTGTACAGAATACATCAGAATCATCTTTGGTAGCAGAGGTAAAAGCACGACAATATGAAGATCCTATCTTAGTACGATTAAGAGAAAGCATTCAACAGTGTAAAAGTATGGCTTTTGGGATCGGAAAAGATGGGGCACTGAGATACCAGAGCCGATTGTGTGTGCCTAATGTGGCAGGGTTGCGAGAGAAGATTATGAATGAGATTCATCAATCCCGATATTCCATCCATCCCGGCTCGACAAAGATGTATCATGATGTCAAGGAGCAATATTGGTGGGATAATATGAAGAAGTCTATTGCAGAATTTGTAGCCCAGTGTCCCAATTGTCAACAAGTAAAGATAGAACATCAGAAACCCGGTGGATTGCTTCAAAATATAGAGATTCCGACCTGGAAGTGGGAGGTGATTAATATGGACTTCATTATTGGATTACCTCGCTCTTATCATAAGTTTGACTCCATCTGGGTGATAATTGATCGACTTACAAAATGTGCCCATTTTCTGCCAGTAAAGACAACTTACACGGCTGAAGATTATGCGAAGTTGTATATCAAGGAGATTGTTAGGCTTCATGGTGTGCCCATATCTATTATATCAGACCGAGGAGCTCAATTTACGGCTAACTTTTGGAGGTCTTTCCAGAAGGGTTTAGGCACACAAGTAAATCTCAGCACTGCATTTCATCCGCAGACTGACGGACAGGCTGAACGTACCATTCAGACACTGGAAGATATGCTACGAGCATGTGTTCTAGATTTTAAGGGGAATTGGGATGATCATCTTCCACTCATAGAATTCGCCTATAACAATAGCTACCATTCCAGTATTAAAATGGCCCCATACGAGGCACTATACGGGAGGAGATGTAGATCACCAGTTGGATGGTTCGAAGTCGGTGAAACAGAATTATATGGGCCAGATTTGATTCACCAAGCTATTGAGAAGGTGAAAGTGATACAGGAGCGATTGAGGACGGCACAAAGCAGGCAAAAATCTTATTCTGATGTCCGACGTCGTGATCTAGAGTTTGAGGTTGGTGATTGGGTTTTCCTGAGGATCTCACCAATGAAGGGTATTATGCGTTTTGGGAAGAAAGGTAAGCTGAGTCCAAGGTATATCGGGCCGTATAAAATTCTTCGACGGATTGGACAGGTTGCTTATGAGTTAGAATTGCCATCCGAATTGGAATTTGTCCACCCGATATTCCATGTATCTATGTTGAGAAAATGTATTGGAGACCCTTCTCGAGTCATCCCTATCAAAGATGTACAAGTTACAGAGGACCTATCATATGAAGAAGTGCCAGTGGCGATATTAGATCGGCAAGTCCGCAAGTTGAGAACAAAAGATGTAGCTTCCGTTAAAGTATTGTGGAGGAACAAAAATATGGAAGAAATAACATGGGAAGCAGAAGAGGAGATGAAGTCTAAATACCCTTACTTATTCCAGAATGAAGATAACAAGGATGCTGGTGGAAGACAGGATACATTGGAAGAAGAAATGGCTCTATGAGGTAAGCAATAATTTGAGAATACTCCCCCTTAATACAAAATGGTGATATGTAGATAATGTAAATACGCATAATACTTTGTGTAGCCTTGTGAAGCCATATGTTGGGCTTAATTACTTGCAAGTTTTGCTAGTGACCATTTTATAGGGGAAAATTGATCGGAAATTTCCATTGGAATCCACGATGATTTAAACTCCCCATAAACCCTTACATTCGAGGACGAATGTTCCTAAGGGGGGAGGGTGTTACAACCCATATCCACATGTGTTAGTTCATGCCATATATTAGTTAACATAAATCCAAGAAGGAATTATCTTTGAGATGATAAGAAGTCAATCCTATTGGTCTTAAGTGATACAAGAGTGTATAAGGGTGATTAACCAGTATTAGAAGTTAAACGAATCAAGGATGTTGTAACTCGTATTTTCAGGTAATCTAGCGGTGCTTAATACACTCAAGAGGTCATTTATTAAGGTATTTTAATCATATAATATCCGTATCATAAGTCTTGAAGTCAAACGAGTTATGAAACAAAAGTCGACAAAAGTTGTCGCAACTTAGGTTCATAATTTTACTTAAACATTAGGTCAAATGTTTCTAATCTTTTCTCATAATTTACAAGGAATTACGGGGTGATCTACCAACCAAATTAAAGATCTATGAGTCTAGTTTCCAACGCATTAAACCGTTCATCGATACTCGCGAGACTGCGCCAAGCACCTCTCTATGGGGCCCACTAAGTCGGTTTAAGATATTTGGACCTATATAGGATGACTCCAACCCGTTTTAAGTCATTTCTTTTCACTATTTTCAGACCTTAGAACCCTAGGAACATCCTCTCAAGGTTCTCTCAAGATTCAAGACCCAAAAAAGGGCAAACAACACAAATCAAGTGTCGGGAATTCCGTGGCGCTAGTAAGTCTCTTGTTCTTCTTGTTGTTGCTCATTTTTGTGTCGTTCCAGCTCGTGTGGGAGGTTGTTTTAAAGGGTTTATGTTCTGTAAATACTCCCTCATGTTCTTAATATCAATCCTAGGTGATTTCAAGCCTTCTAAAGTGATTCTAGTGCCGAAAAACACTAATTGATCGCTAGTTTCGCTTTTTTTGTTGTTGTGGCAGCATTGGAGGGATATTTCATGGAAATTTAAGGTCAAATTGGAGTTGTTATTTCTGTATAAAGGTAAGGAACCTCTTACTCTATATGTATTTAAGATTATCCAAGTTGCAGCTAAGCCATTGAAGCTAGAACTTGTGAAATATATATCGAAAGGCTTGGAAGTAATGTTATTGTTTTGTGGACTGTTTTGCGTTGTTGTTGGGCTGCGTATTTTACTACTATCTTGTGGAGTTTTGGAGGAGGAAGGGTGTGGAGAAACACCATATATATGTAGGGTTATGGGCTGATAGTTATTCGTAATATTTCCAGGTTGTTTGATACGACTACGGTGGTCGTCGTATGTATGGAGTGATTAGGCTGTGTGTGGACTATTTTGGGAGGCTCAATATGTTTATTATTGATGTTGTTTGGGCTGTTTGGTGATTATTTTGAATGGTGTGAGGTCATATATATAGGGGAGGTGCTATCCGTTTCATCGTAAAATAGGTTGTGGTCGATACATAATAGTTATGACGCTTAAATGATAACGATAGTATCGTTTATCTTATTGTAGACTAAGGAGTTTTGACAATTGCATAGCTTGAGATTGGGGCAGTATATACAAGGTATGTGAGGCTATCCCTTTCCTTCTTTTGCACGACTCCGATTGCACATAATGTAATGAACGATCTTCCAAGATACTCTACTCTTAGAAGCTAGCAGTACTTACATTGTTTTCCCTCTTATGGAACGATTGATGTTAATGTTGCTTCTCTTAGTCTTATGTTATCAATGTTGTTGGTACTTCCTGATTCTTATAAGGTTCATAGTGAAGAGTTAGTCCTAATAACGTGTACAGAGGATACCGACCTTACGTCACTCCGAAAGGTTTAGAATGTGATTCCATGAGTCGAGCATGCATTATATATATGTATCTATTTTACTCTACCGAGCCACGCTATAGTTGGCCGGGTACGGCACCTATTGTGCAACCACTGATCAGTTGGGTTTTACCGAGCTCCACGTGGCCGGGTACGATTCTACCGAGCCTATTATGGCCGGGTACGATATGATGATGATGATGCCCACAGAGGCGAATGCTTTAAAGGTTTATGTATTTATACATATGTATCATGCATTTCATGTAAGTAGCCCTCAGAGGTACTAAGATGTTACAGGTTGTATATTCTCTATCCTTGCTTACATTACTGATCGTATTTATGGTTCCTTGCCTTACATACTCAGTACTTTATTCGTACTGACGTCCTTTTATTTGTGGACGCTGCATGTCGTGCTGCAGGTCCTGATAGACAGGCAGGTGCAGCTCCCCCACCACAGTAGACTGTCCAGTTCAGCGGTGATTGGCGAGATCCCTTCTCCGGACTTGCCTTGGTCTTGGTATGCAATTTTTGTTATAGACATTATGGGTATGTCGGGGCCCTGTTCCGGCTATGTTGCAACACTTATGTTCTTTTAGAGGCTCATAGACAGGTGTCGGCTCATGTATAGTTTGGTATGCCTTGTCGGCTAGTTTTTGTTGTATAGTCTTTCATAGTAGCGTGATAGCTCATACCTTACACGTAGTTTCTTGATTTTCTGGTCATCCCCTGCTATGTATGTTCATGTCGTCATATTTTATTGCTGGTTGTCCATGATCTAGGTCTACCATTTATATTGATCTAGTCAGCCTTAAAAGATAATAATGAAGGTTAGATGAAATGTACGTTGGTGCTCGGCAAGTGTGGTCGGGTGCTAGTCATGGCCCTTCAGTTTGGGTCGTGACATATGGGATTGCTACCGTCGCCGTGAATGATCACCTCTTGGTGGTTCCATTCAAATTTCACCACCTAATGCAGTTTTGACGCTACGGTCCCAGCAGCATGAATCCACGGCCGTCCCAACAACAATTTGTAAGATGTCGGCACATCTATAACCTGAAAATCAACGTCGAACCAAGTAGGCCCCATTTGCAAACACAGGCTGATTTCCCCAATGGTGGATCTTTGGGAACCGTCGAAAGCTTTGACGTTGATGGCCCCATCCTTGATCTTATGCAGACCCTTTCCTAATGTTCTGAGTGTTTACCAACTGACAAATATTGAGGCTGGACCCTCCATCAATCAGGACCCTAGTGATAAAATAATCTTCACATTGCACGGTGATGTGCAACACTTTATTGTGACTCAACCCTTCTGGTGGCAGCTAATCTTCATCAAAAGTGATCTTGTGACTTTCCAATACCAGCCCTACCATGTTTTCCATTTCTCCTCCGGTGATGTTAATTGGTACATATGCCTCACTCAGCACCTTCAACAAGGCATTCTTGTGTATGTCGGAACTTTGCAGCAAAGCTAGGACAGAAATCTGTGCTGGTGTTTTGTTCGGCTGATCAATGATTGAGTATTCCTTGGCTTGTATCTTTCTCTAGAGATCATCGAGCCCGGTTTCAGTGATGGTCGATCGACAAAAGGCCTACTTACTCGACTCAGCTAAATGTTCTAGAGTATAAACCATGTCGGTTCTTGTCATACCATATGCTGCAACTGTTTCCCCGAACTTAGCTTTCCCTTTACTTCTCACCCCGGCTATGTAATCCTAAGGTATGGAATTTGTATGGAATGGTGTTACAGCTGACATTGTTACTGGTATGGGCACCTTTACTCCGAACGGAGCATGTATTTTGGAGGGTAAAATCGCAACTTCAAATGGTGCGGGTGCGTTTGCTGGAGACACAAACTCGACCTCAATTGGTGTTGGCGTCTTTGTGGGGGGGTAGTGCTTCAAACTCAAATGGTAAAGACATGTTTACCTCGGCATCCCCAGAAGGCTGATTCTAGACTATAATGGGATTGAGGGTGACTATTGGCTTCTTTGGTTCGTCACCTTCTGTGATTAAACCGATCAATCCTTTGGGATCCTAATCATCTTCTATTTCAATCATGTGAACACCTTCACCCTAATGGTCCAACAAAGGGTTGTTGCGGATGTTCAGAATAGGCTCCTTTGCTACAATAATCTTGTTATCAATCAAAGTCTGAATCTTGTATTTCAGAGAGCGGCATTCATCAATGGTATGCCCTATCATCCTAGAATGGTATGCACAGGATTTATTTGGATTGACCCATTAAAAAGGGTTTTTATGGTTATAGCAGTGATAGAGGTGACATAACAAGCAACTTTGAACCTTTCGTACAGCTGGTCAATCGGTTCAGCAATGGCGGTATACTGTTTGGGGGGTTTGCTGTCAAAATTTGGTCGAGGTCTAGGAAAGTTTTGGCGTGTGGGAGGTTATTAATAGTGGGATGGCTGAGCATTGTAGGCATGGTAGACATGTGCGGGTTGGGAATATCCGGGTGAAGTAGGTTGATATATGGGAGGTGGGGGTGATTGGTAAGTAGGTGGTGGAGTTTGGTAAAAGGGTGAGGGTGCTTGGTAATTCGGGGTAGGCTGATATGTGAGTGGAGGTGTCGGATAGGCTTGGTATTTGATAGGGGATTTTGCTCTTTGTGCAACCATTACGGCACCTACGTCCTTTTTCTTGGACGTACCACCAGACTGTAAAGCCTTATTGGTAGCTTGCAAAGCTTCAAAGTTTGTAATCATACCACTTCTAATGCCTTCCTCGATCCTTTCCCCTAGCTTGATGATGTCGGAAAATTTCTGGCCCTCAATCAACATTAGCCTTTCATGGTACTACGAGTCTTGAGCCCGGACGAAAAACTTATTCATTTGTTCTTCTTCTAAAGCAGGTCTGACCTTAGCAGCTTCTGATCTCCAGCGAGTGGCATACTCGCGGAATGTTTCCGTGGGCTACTTCTTTAAGTTCTGAATGTAGAACACATCTGGTGCATTTTCTGTGTTAAACCTGAACCTGTCCATAAAGTCGGACACCATACTCACCCAATTCGACCATTTCTTTGGTCTTGGCTAATGTGCCAAGACATAGCATCTCCCTTCAGACTCCTCATGAAAAGCTTCATGCGAATCCTTTCGTCCTTCCCTACTCTGACTAGCTTGTCGTAGTATGTTCTCAAGTGGACTCTCGGATCCCCTGTACCATCAAACATCTCGAACTTAGGAGGTTTGTACCCCTCGGGCAGTTTGACATCTGGTTGTATGCAAAGATCTTCGTAGTTCAACCCTTCAATTCTTTTGCTTCCTTCGACACCCTAAATTCGACTAGTCAATTTCTTGAGTTCCGCAGCTTGGTTCCTGATGAGTGAGTCTTTATCATCCAACTCGGGTGTGCTTGAGACAGGTTGGGTGGAGTGTGGCATGGTTTCCACATAGATGGGGGTGTTATGGTGGAAGTGGTCATTTTTGAAATTCAGAGGTTCTAGGATGAGCAGTGGAGTATTGCTGGATGTGTGGCATGTATTGTAGTGGTGGTGAGGAGCGGGATGGTTTTGTGGTTTTGGGATGTTTTGTGGGGTTCTGAGTGTTTGGAAAATTGTTATCCAGAGTGGTGAGGGAATATGACAAGTTTGCCAGATTCCGGAACTGATCAAGTTCCTCCTGAAATTTCAACAGTTTCTGCTCGAGTTGGGATGCACTTTCTTTGGAGACCTGAGCACCATGAGTGACCTCTACCCGTTCAGTTGAGTTTTCCTTTCTGGTGTTGTTCAAATCTTCCATTTTTCCTTTGTTCCTACTTCTGATAGGACTAGGAGGAGGAGTGGGTGAAGGGCTCTTTGATCTTGTGGAATATGATGACGATGCCAGAGTGCACGAACTAACCTTTGGGGAGGGGAGTAAATAAACAAAAGTAAAAACAAAAAGGTAACAAGTCAGTGGGGATTATAAGAAAGTGTTGCGATATTTAAACACATAGTGCAAGAATGTAAACTGCGTCCTAATTTGGGAGACTCGTTGTGCCCGAGGTAGGCTTAGCGACAAATTTATTTGGAGAACTTTGAATGCTAAATGCCTCATTTTATTGATAAAAAATAGACAAATCCCAAAACGACACTGAATAACAAGGAATAAAATGTCACTAGTGGCCATTGGCCTTATTACATTTCATAAAGTAAAAGAAAACTCCTATCTATTTGGTCCCAGAAGGACCTTCCCCAGACTCGGCATCTTTGGGTCCATCGAACAGCTTCACCAGCTCGCGAAGTCCCAGCAGCAGGTAGGCTCTAGCCAGGTGTCCACCCTCGTTTCCTTCAGCATTCTGGAAGTCCTCGATCCTCTTGAGAAACTTCCTTTCCAGCTCTACTAAACCTCGTTCCAGGTATCCTAATCGCTTGTTGGCACTGATAGCCATGTCTTTCCACTCTTCAATCAGTTTTTGGTGGGCTTCTTGAATCTCACGGTGCTCGCTTTCACATTCCCGAATCCTCTTGCGCAGTTGGTTGTATTTGACCTATGCTTCAACCCTTTCATCGATGATTCTGTGACCTCGAACAAACCCGGGTTGGCCCAGACCATTGTGATTATCCTACAGCCAACCTGAATAGTATGGGGTGCAGCCAGCATGGTATCTGTCTGGTTCGATAGTATCTATTCCCATGATGATCTTGCAATGCCACATATGTTGAGCTTGGCACTTATAATGACTATTATCAGCTTGGAAGTCAGCCCGGAAGTGACTCATCTTGTCGACCCTTGGTATAACCTGCTTCCTACCAGCCTGTCTCATAACTTGGAGAGGGACATAAGGGTAGGTTCCTCTCAAACCGATCAATATCAGAAATGGTGCGTCCCTGGATCGGGCGATGAACTCTTCAGTAGGGAACCACTCGAATATCCATTGTATTTGATCCTCAGTTAGATTTTCAAACAGCTCCACCCACCCTTTGGAATCTTCTGGCTGAGCAAACATGTTGGGCATGTAGTTCATTCGCCTTGGTTGATGGAAGGCTATATGATCGTCTCAGTCTCTACGCAAAATCTCTTATTGATATTCACCCCTTTGAAGATGCTCCATGAGCCAGAGATGGAGTAGCAAGTCGCAGCCCTCGATGTTTGGGGCTCCTTGTTGACATTTTTCCAAGGCTCGGTATATCTCTGCGATGATCATGGGCACTATGCAAAATGGTTGTCCACCAATTCCCTCCATCAAAGTTTTGGTGACCATGGCTAGCATGGTAAGGATCCTTGCTTTCTTTATTGGAAACACTATCATCCCCAAGAAGCGGAACATGAAAACAAAGACCCTTCGGTGATTATGCCCCAACGATGTAAGGGCGAAATCATCCGGATAAGTACGGTAGGATTTGTTGTGACCAGACCTCTCGTACAAATAATCAAAGGGAAGAATATAAGAGATTTTTCAGAAGAAACTTAAACAGGGCTTAATAGAAGGAAAATAAGGAAACTTAAGAACTTAGCAGGAAAATACAGTAGGAGAAACATGCTGGAACATAATAGAAGACAAAAAATATAAGAACACAGTAGAAAAGAATATAAGAGCATAGTATGGAAAACATGGTAGAAGAACATACAAGCATGGAGTATATAAAACTCAGTAAAAGAACATGCAAGAACGGAGTATAAAAACTAAATAGAAAAACATACAAGAACGGAGTGTAAAAACTCAGTAGAAGAACATACAAGGTAGAAGAAAATATAAGAACATGGTAGAGGCAAATAAACACAAAAGACAAAGGTGAGAAAATCAGAGAAACACTTAAACATTTTCAGAAAACCCTAGATCGAAAACGAAGAGGTTTTGAAAGTAATTTTCGAAAGAAAAGTTAGGGAAATCATTTGAAAACTCAAGGAGAGCATAGATACACAACGGATCTAAGGAAATCAGAGAAAACCTCGAAGGGTTAGGGTTTGAAAAGAACCCTAGAAGTGAGATAGGCTTTGAAAGGTCACCGATCTAAGTCGGGGAGGTCGGAATCAGGCTCAAACCACCATGGTACACTGGAGATGGCCGTGGAACCTTGAATTGACAGATTTCTGGGTGCAAACCTTCGAGGTCAGACCTCGAATCTCTAGGTATTAGGCGCATAGGAGCCAAAGGAGGTGAGTATAAGACTCTCATAGCCTGAGAAGCCATGGATTCCGGTGGGTTTCAAGGTGGAGGTGGTGGTAAGAGGCGGTTAGGGTTTGGAAATATTCGAGAGAGTTTGAGAGTTCAGAGGCGGATGGTAGGTGAGAAAAGAGAAGGTTAGGGTGGTCGTTTGGGGTAAAAAAAGGTAAAGAGGGTTTGTGACCGTTGATCATTTTGATCAACGGACTGGTTTTAATAGGGGCAGATGGGTCGGTTCAAATAGGGATTGGGTCAGGGTAATTGGGTTTAAAATTGGGTTTAATTGGAGGTTCAAATAAGGCTAAAATTGAAATGAACGGGGCTAACATTTAAATAGCCATTGTTTACTTATTTATTTTATAAAAATAGTAAAATAATTTCTGGAAATAAATTAAAGAGACTAAATCGATTAATAATATGTAAATATTAAATTAAAAATACTGGAATCAAATTTGTAATTATAAACACAATTAAATCTTAAAATAGGCTAAAATTGCAATTATATCAATTCAACTTTAAAATGTTAAATAAATCTGTAAAAAATGTACAAAAACTTACCTTAGATATATTTTGGTATAAATATGAGAATTCAATAAAGGAGTTACCAAAAATAATAATTTGGTAAATAATTATTGGTTTTTTTCTGATAAAATAAGGCGATAAATTGATTTAAAAATCTTTTAAAAATTGGGAAAATAATAAAACACTTGGACATACTTATATATTCATATGTATGCTATTTTGAAAGTATTTTGAATATGAAAAATATGTAGGGACAAATTGGGTATCAACAGCTGCCCCTCTTTACCCGGGAAGGATGAAAGAGTTGTCGGGTAAAGATATGATGGCCAATTTTGACCGAACGAAATGGTTTGAAAAGGTTGGTTGTGCCCTGGTTCTTGAGCTACCTACATATCCTTGGTCTTACAGGAATCAGGCCCTATGTAGTTTAGGATCCGTCGGTGGAGTATGCCGATGGAGGTTTTCCAAAAACGGACACAATGTTTAGGTTGGGCTGGATGTTAAAGTCTAATAGGGCTGCGGGAACTGGAGCGGGATCGCTCCTGCTAAGACGGTCGCTGCTCACCGATTTACCTGCAAACAAACAATGTATTGTGCGGAAATTTACACATGATGCAAGTTCCCGTCGGACCATGGAATGTTGTCTTTGGACGGTTAGGATGACATCCTCAGACCATGATGTCCTGGGCCATGAAGCGTATAATAAGGATTCGCTGGCCATGAAATGATGCTCTCGGGCTATGAGAATGATGCCTCTGAAATATGATGCCTTTGAATAATGATATGCAAATGATAAAAGGGGTCCTCAGGCCATGGTGTGGCGTTCTCGGGCTATGAAAATGGTGCCTCCGAATAATGATGCCTTTGGACAATTTTGGCGATCTTTCAGCCTATGAGATACAGTAGGTGGCGGTCTTTCAGCCCATGAAAATGTAAAATAAAGCGGCGATATTTCAGCCATGCAAGTGTGAAGGTGGCGATATTTCAGCCATGCCAAATGTAAATAAAGTGGCGATATTTTAGCCATGCAAGGTGTAAATAAAGTGGCGATATTTCAGCCATGCAAGATGTAAATAAAGTGGCGATCTTTCATCTATACAAGATGTAAATAAAGTGGCGATCTTTCAGCCATGCAAGATGGAGGTAGAGCTTAACCTCGGAAGGCAGAATGGTAGCCTTATGCAATGCATAGAATGTAGATGGTGGTAGAGCTTAACCTCAGAAGGCAGAATGGTAGCCTTATGCAATGTAGAGAATGCAAATGGAGATAGAGCTTAGTGTCGGAAGGCAGAATGGTAGCCTTATGCAATGCAGAGAATGCATATGGAGGTAGAGCTTAACCTCGGAAGGTAGAATGGTAGCCTTATGCAATGCAGAGAATGCAGATGGAGACAGAGCTTAGTCTCGAAAGGCAGAATGGTAGCTTTATGCAATGCAGAGAATGCAGATGGAGGTAGAGCTTAACCTCGGAAGGCAGAATGGTAGCCTTATGCAGGAAGTAAAAATTGCAAATGGCAATAGAGTTTTCTTAGCTGATAGCAGATTGTTGTATCGTGATTGCTGAGGATATTGTGCCTGCTGGGGATATTGTGCCTGTTGGGGACACTGTTGTGTGCGGATAGCAGTTGCGAGTAAGGGTAACAGTTCAGAGAATTGTATTCCTGAACTTTGTGAGTGAGCGTATACTGTATTTGATGATTTTGCAACTCGAGTGCCTGCATCCAAAGAAAAATCGTGAGTTTGTAAAGGGGAAAGGTTAGTTTGTATCCCTGCTGGCTTTGCTTGACCTGCTCAGCTTTGATCTAGTGATACTGTATGTATCATTGGGGTAGCATCGCTAAATAGAGCAATTTAAGAAATACACATGCATGATTTTAGAAAAATATAAATGCATAATTAAGGATAATTTTCTTTAGATGAACCAATGACTGCGACGTGGTCCAAGACATTGCATCCTTCTTGTTGCGGAATTTTGAGGGTCCTCCTCAAAATTCTGCCCCAGTTTCCAATAGTGGGGGAAATAAAAATTTTATTGAATTGTGACCGAACCCATAGGGCTACCTACGTATCCCCTCTTAAACGGGAATCAGGTCAGGCGTAGTTCAAATTACATCATATAAGGAAAGCATAAAGATTACACATAGTATCACTTGACTGCGTCTGAATTGATCAGCTTTGGCCAAGCTTCTCCGTCCATTTCTGCAAGTATGAGGGCTCCTCCTATCAGAACCCGGTGAACCATGTACGGACCCTGCCAGTTGGGAAACAATTTCCCTTTGGCTTCATCTTGATGCAGAAAAATATTCTTTAACACTAGCTGCCCCGGTGTGAATTGTCTCGGCTTGACTCTTTTGTTTAAGGCTTTGGACATTCTGTTCTGATAGAGCTGACCGTGGCAAACTGCATTCATTCTCTTTCCATCTATAAGAGCTAATTGCTCGTAATGACTCTTCACCTATTCTGCGTCGTCGAGCTCTACTTCTTATATGATACTTAAGGAAGGAATTTCTACCTCAGCAGGAATGATTGCCTCTATGCCATAGACCAGCATATAGGGGGTTGCTCTTGTCGATGTGCGGACTGTGGTGTGGTATCCCAATAAAGCAAACGATAGCTTCTCGTGCCACTGCTTATGCTTCTCTATTATTTTCCTTAGTATCTTCTTGATATTCTTGTTGGCAGCCTCTACAGCTCCGTTCATCTGAGCTCTATAAGCCGTAGAATTCTTATGTTTGATCTTGAAGGTTTCACATATGGATTTCATCATATCACTGTTGAGGTTGGAGCCATTATCAGTAATGATTGACTCTGGAATCCCCAACCGACACATGATACAGTTGCGGACGAAATCCGCCATGACTTTCTTAGTCACTACACTGTAAGATGTTGTTTCATCCCATTTAGTGAAATAATCAATTGCTACTAGGATAAACTTGTGTTTTTTTAATGCGGCGGGTTCGATTGGTCCGATAACATCTATTCCCTAGGCAGCGAACGGCCACGGTGAGCTTGTTGCATTAAGCTCATTTGGAGGCACCTTTATCATGTCTGCATGTATCTGGCAACGGTGGCACTTTTGGACATACTGGATGCAGTTTGTTTCCATAGTTATCCAAAAGTAATTTGCTCGGAGTATTTTCTTTGCTAAAACAAAGCCATTCATATGTGCACCGCATGTCCCTGCATGAATTTCCTCTAATAGTTTGGATGCTTCCTTTGCGTCGACACACCTTAGCAATCCTAAATCAGGATTCCTCCTATACAGGATTCCTCCGCTGTGAAAGAAATTGTTGGACAACCTCCAAAGTGTGCATTTCTGAGTAGGGTTTGCAAGTTCTGGGTATTCTCCTTTCATCAAATATTCCTTGATATCATGAAACCAAGGCTTTCCGTCTGCTTCTTCCTCAATATGAGCACAGAAAGTGGGCTGATCATAGATCTTTACTGGAATGGGATCAATGAAATTCTTGTCTAGATGTTGTATCATGGATGATATGGTAGCCAGTGCATCAGCAAATTCATTCTGGACCCTGGGAATGTGCTGGAATTCTGTCTGTGTGAACCTCTTTCTCAACTCCTGCACATGATGTAGATAAGGGAGTATCTTGGAGTTCTTGGTCGCCCATTCTTCTCGGACCTGATGTACAAGCAAGTGTGAATCCCCGATTACTAGCAACTCTTAGTTGTTCATGTCAATGACCATCTTAAGCCCTAATATGCAGGCTTCGTACTCGGCCTTGTTGTTGGTGCACGGGAACCTGAGCTTGGAAGATACTAGATAATGTTGACCGGTTTCTGATACTAGGACCGCTACTATTCCAACTCCTTTGAAATTTGTTGCTCCATCGAAAAACATTCTCCAACCGCCATAGAATTCTGCAATGTCTTCTCCTATGAATGATACCTCTTCATCAGGAAAATATGTTTTCAGGGGTTCGTATTCTCCGTCCACGGGATTTTCAGCAAGGTGATCTGCTAGTGCCTGTCCTTTGATTGCTTTCTAACTTATGTAGACATTGTCAAATTCACTCAACAGGATTTGCCACTTGGCCAGCTTGCCAGTGGGCATGGGCTTCTGAAAGATGTACTTCAAGGGATCCATTCTTGATATGGGATATGTAGTATAGGCACAGAAGTAGTGCCTCAACTTCTAATCTACCCTAGTCAAAGCACAACAGGTGCGCTCTAACAAAGAATACCGAGCCTCGTACAGGGTGAACTTCTTACTGAGGTAATAGATGGCTTGCTCCTTCCTCCCCATTTCATCATGCTTCCCTAGAACACAACCGAACGCTCCATCCAATAGTTCAAGGTAGAGTAATAGAGGTCCACCTGGCTCGGGTGGGACTAAAACTGGTGGTGTTGATAGGTACTCCTTTATTCTGTCGAAGGCTTTTTGGCAATCATCAGTCCATGTGGTAGCGGCGTCCTTCTTCAACATCTTAAAGATCGGCTCACAGATGACCGTAGATTATGCTATGAATCGGCTGATGTAGTTAAGTCTTCCCAGAAGCTCATTACGTCCTTCTTGTTCTTTGGCGGTGGCAGTTCTTGAATAGCTTTGATCTTAGATGGATCCAGTTCTATCCATCGGCGACTCACAATGAACTCAAGTAGTTTTTTGATAGGAACCCCAAATGAACATTTTGCGGGTTTCAGTTTCAGGTGGTATCTTCTCAGTCTGTTGAAGAACTTCCTCAAATCTTCCATGTGGTCAGTGGCTTTTTTGTACTCTATGATGACATAATCTACATACACCTCAATCTCCTTGTGTATCATATCATGGAAGATAGTAGTCATGTCCCTCATGCAGGTGGCCCCTGCATTTTTTAACCCGGATGGCATCATCTTGTAGCAATACATCCCCCACGGCGTAATGAAAGTCATTTTCTCAGCATCTTCTTCGTCCATCCAGATCTAATGATATCCAGCGAAGTAATCTACAAATGATTGCAACTCATGCTTGGCGCAATTGTCGATCAGGATGTGTATGTTCGGCAAGGGGAAGTCGTCCTTTGGACTGTCCCGATTGGGATCCCGGTAGTCAACACAGACTCTGACCTTCCCATCCTTCTTCGGCACCGACACAATAATGTCTAACCACGTTGGATATTCTACTACCTTGAGGACCTTAACTTTGACCTTCTTAGTGACTTCTTCTTTGATCTTCATACTCATATCAGGCATGAACTTTCTGAGCTTCTGCTTTACCGGTGGACATATCAGATCAGTTGGCAGTTTGTAGGCCATAATAGATATGCTCAGACCAGTCATGTAATCATATAACCAGGCGAATATGTCCTCGTATTCTCTTAGAAATTCTATGTACTCTTCATTTTCTGATGGTGATAAGTGAAAGCTGATTCGTGTTTCTTTGACATTTTTTGCGTCTCCCAGGTTAACAATCTCAGTCTCATCCAGGTTGGACTTTGGCCTGTTCTCAAAGTTCTCGACTTCTTTAACAATCTCTTCCGGTATGTCATCTTCCTCTGAATCTATGTCCGTTTGTTGCGTTGCCTCGTTGCATGTCACAGCCATTGGTTCATCAAGATAGGTAATAGTAATACTGTATAAATAAAGTAATGAGAGAAAATAATAAGAGTAAGATTTGTAAGGAAACCGAAATGCTTTGATAAACTTCATAACTATTTTGAACATTGGAAGATCTTATTGCGAAAATTCAAAAATGCGAAAGGAAAATCAACTAGTAAAAAATAAAAGGTAGTGCATGATGCTTTGTTCAGCCTTGCTACCCTGAGGTTTTCCGAGCTTTGGTGGTTTTGATGGTCCAATTGTTGAGGTGTGCTCCTCGGCTTACGGCCTGTATGAAAGGTCCTTCCTCCCCCTCCTCCTCGAAAATGACACAACAATCCATGTCTTCTTCTTCTAGGAACAAATTCCTCACTACTGCCAGTGCTTCATCTTCTTCCGACCCATAGATAACATCGACCGGCTGGAAAGTCTGCTCCAAATGTGGTATTGGCTGCTCCAGCGGGTAGTATAGACCGCGCCATGGTGGCAACTAGTTGTTGAATTCCTCCCAAGTATACTCATATCCCATACCAAAAGTGGTGCCATGTTTCTTCAGTTTGATCGGCTTGGCAATTCCTTGGAGGTTCTTGCCAAGTCCCTTGCCAGGCTCATATCCGCTCCAGTTCAATATGCTTTCAATTTTGTGTTCCCACCATTTGTCTTTGTCAACGGCGTTGACTTGCTCGATATGGTGATAGGTTTCCCCGCCTATCTTTATCCTCCCTCCAATAGCTGGGATGGTTTGGCGACTGTATATGGGATTGCTACCGTCGCCGTGAATGATCACCTCTTGGTGGTTCCATTCAAATTTCACCAACTGATGCAGTGTTGACGCTACGGCCCCAGCGGCATGAATCCACGGCCGTCCCAATAGCAAGTTGTAAGATGTTGGCATGTCTATAACCTAAAAATCAACGTCGAACCAAATAGCCCCCATTTTCAAACACAGGCTGATTTCCCCAATGGTGGATCTTTGGGAACCGTTGAAAGCTTTGACATTGATGGCCCCATCCTTGATCTCATGCAGACCTTTTCCTAATGTTCTGAGTGTTACCAAATGAGAAATATTGAGGCTGGACCCTCTATCAATCAGGACCCGAGTGGTAAAATAATCTTCGTATTGCACGGTGATATGCAACGCTTTATTGTGACTCAACCCTTCTGGTGGCAGCTCATCTTCATCAAAAGTGATCTTGTGACTTTCCAATACCAGCCCTACCATGTTTGTCATTTCTCCTCCGATGATGTTGCTTGGTACATATGCCTCACTCAGCACCTTCAACAAGGCATTCGTGTGCACGTCGGAACTTTGCAGCAAAGCTAGGATAGAATTATGTGCTGGTGTTTTGTTTAGCTGATCAATGACCGAGTATTCCTTGGCTTGTATCTTTCTCCAGAGATCATCAAGCCCGGTTTCAGTGATGGTCGGCCGACAAGAGGCCTGCTTACCCGACTCATCTAAATGCTCCGGAGTATAAACCCTGCCGGTTCTTGTCATACCCTGTGCTGCAATTGTTTCCCCGAACTTAGCTTTCCCTTTCCTTCTCGCCTCAGCTATGTAATCCCAAGGTATGGAATTTGTATAATGGTGTTACAGCCGACATTGTTACTGGGATGGGCACCTTTACTCCAAACGGAGCATGTATTTAGAGGGTAAAATCGCAATTTCAAATGGTGCGGGTGCGTTTGCTGGAGACCCAAACTCGACCTCAATTGGTGTTGCCGTCTTTGTGGGGGTAGTGCTTCAAACTCAGATGGTACAGACATGTTTACCTCGGCATCACCAGAAGGATGACTATGGACTACAATGGGATTGAGGGTGACTATTGGTTTCTTTGGTTCATCACCTTCTGTGATTAAACCGATCGATCTTTTGGGATCCCAATCATCTTCTATTTCAATCATGTGAACACCTCCACCCTTATGGTCCGGTAGAGGGTTGTTGCGGACGTTCGGAATGGGCTCATTTGCTACAATGATCTTGTTATCAATAAAAGTCTAGATCTTGTCTTTCAGAAAGTGGCATTCATCAATGGTATGCCCTTTCATGCCGGAATGGTATGCACAGGATTTATTTGGATTAACCCATTGAGAAGGGTTTTCAAGGGTTATAGCAGGGATAGAGGTGACATAACCAGCAACTTTGAGCCTTTCGTACAGCTGGTCAATCGGTTCAGCAATGGCGGTATACTATTTGGGGGGTTTGCTGTCAAAATTTGGTCGAGGTCTAGGAAAGTTTTGGCGTGTGGGACGTGATTGATAGTGGGATGGCTGAGCATTGTAGGCTTGGTAGACATGTGTGGGTTGGGAATATCTGGGTGAAGTAGGTTGATATGTGGGAGATGGGGGTGATTGGTAAGTAGGTGGTGGAGTTTGGTAAAAGGGTGAGTGTGCTTGGTAATTCGGGGTAGGCTGATATGTGAGTGGAGGTATTGGATAGGCTTAGTATTTGATAGGGGATTTGGTTGTTTGTGCAACCATTACGGAACCTACGTCCTTTTTCTTAGATGTACCACCAGACTGTAAAGCCTTATTGGTAGCTTGAAAAACTTCAAAGTTTGTAACCATACCACTTTTGATGTCTTCCTCGATCCTTTCCCCTAGCTTGATGATGTCAGAAAATTTCTGGCCCTCAATCAACATCAGCCTTTCATAGTACTGCGGGTCTTGAGCCCGGACGAAAAACTTATTCATTTGTTCTTCTTCTAAAGTAGGTCTGACCTTAGCAGCTTCTGATCTCCAGCGAGTAGCATACTCGCGGAATGTTTCCGTGGGTTTCTTCTTTAAGTTCTGAATGTAGAACACATCTGGTGTATTTTCTGTGTTGAACCTAAACCTGTCCATAAAGTCGGACACTATACTCACCCAGTTCGACCATTTCTTTGGTCTTGGCTAATGTACCAAGACAGAGCATCTCCCTTCAGACTCCTCATGAAAAGCTTCATGCGAATCCTTTCGTCCTTCCCTACTCCGACCAGCTTGTTGCAGTATGTTCTCAAGTGGACTCTCAGATCCCATGTACCATCAAACATCTCGAACTTAGGAGGTTTGTACCCCTCGGGTAGTTCGATATCCGGTTGTATGCAACTAGTCAATTTATTGAGTTCCGCAGCCAGGTTCCTGATGAGTGAGTCTTTATCATCAGACTCGGGTGTACTTGAGACAGGTTGGGTGGAGTGTGGCATAGTTTCCACATAGATGGGGGTGTTATGGTGGAAATGGTCATTTGTGGAATTCAGAGGTTCTAGGATGAGCAGTGGAGTATTGCTAGATGTGTGGCATATATTGTAGTGGTGGTGAGGAGCGGGATGGTTTTGTGGTTTTGGATTGTTTTGTGGGGTTCTGAGCGTTTAGAAAATTGATATCCAGAGTGGTGAGGGAAAATGACAAGTTTGCCAGATTCCGGACCTGATCAAGTTTCTCCTGAAATTTCAACAGTTTCTGCTCAAGTTGGGACGCACTTTCTTTGGAGACCTGAGCACCATGAGTGACCTCTACCCGTTCAGTTGAGTTTTCCTTTCTGGTGTTGTTCAAATCTTCCATCTTTCCTTTATTCCTGCTTCTGATAGGACTAGGAGGAGGAGTGGGTGGAGGGCCCTTTGATCTTGTGGAATATGATGACGATGCCAGAGTGCACGAACTAACCTTTGGGGAGGGGAGTAAATAAACAAAAGTAAAAACAAAAAGGTAACAAGTCAGTGGGGATTATAAGAAGGTGTTGCGATATTTAAATACATAGTGCAAGAATGTAAATTGTGTCCTAATTTGGGAGCCTCGTTGTGCCCGAGGTATGCTTAGCGACAAATTGATTTGGAGAACTTTGAATGCTAAATGCCTCATTTTAGTGATAAAAAATAGATGAATCCTAAAACGACACTAAATAACAAGGAATAAAATGTCACTAATGGCCATTGGCCTTATTACATTTCATAAAGTAAAAGAAAACTCCTATCTATTTGGTCCCGGAAGACCTTCCCCAGACTCGGCATCATTGGGTCCATCGAACAGCTTTACTAGCTCGCGAAGTCCCAGCAGCAGGTAGGCTCTGGCCAGGTGTCCACCCTCGTTTCCTTCAGCATTCTGGCGGTCCTCGATCCTCTTGAGAAACTTCCTTTCTAGCTCTACTAAACCTCGTTCCAGGTATCCTAATCGCTTGTTGGCACTGACAGCCATGTCTTTCCACTCTTCAATCAGTTTTTGGTGGGCTTCTTGAATCTCACAGTGCTCGCTTTCACATTCCCGAATCCTCTTGCGCAGTTGGATGTATTTGACCTGTGCTTCGGCCCTTTCATCGATGATTCTATGACTTCGAACAAACCCGGGTTGGCCCAGACCATTGTGATTATCCTCCAGCAAACCTAAATAGTATGGGGTGCAGCCAGCATGGTATCTATCTGGTTCGATAGTATCTCTTCCCATGATGATCTTGCAATGCCACATATGCTGAGCTTGGAACTTATAAGGACTGTCATCAGCTTGGAAGTCATCCCGGAAGTGACTCATCTTGTCGACCCTTGGTATAACCTGCTTCCTACCAGCCTGTCTCATAACTCGGAGAGGGACATAAGGGTAGGTTCCTCTCAAACCGATCAATATCAGAAATGGTGCGTCCCTGGATCGGGCGATGAACTATTCAGTAGGGAACCACTCGAACATCCATTGTATTTGATCCTCAGTTAGATTTTCAAACAGCTCCACCCACCCCTTGACATCTTCTGGCTGAGCAAACATGTTGGGCATGTAGTTCATTCGCCTTGGTTGATGGAAGGCTATATGATCATCCCAGTCTCTACGCTGAATCTCTTGCCGATATTCACCCCTTTGAAGATGCTCCATGAGCCAGAGCTGGAGTAGCATGTCGCAGCCCTCGAAGTGTGGGGCTCCTTGTTGACATTTTTCCAAGGCTCGGTATATCTCTGTGATGATCATGGGCACTATTATAAATGGTTGTCCACCAATTCCCTCTATCAAAGTTTTGGTGACCATGGCTAGCATGGTGTGAATAGTTGCTTTCTTCATTGGAAACACTATCATCCCCAAGAGAACATGACAACAAAGACCCTTCAGTGAAAATGCCCCAACGATGTAAGGGCGAACTCATCCGAATTAGTACGGTAGGATTTGATGTGACCGTACCTCTCGTACAAATAATCAAAGGGAATGTAGGACTCCTTCATGTCAAGTCTGGATTCTTCTTTAGGCCCATCATTTTGAGAAAACCTCTGCCCTTGCGATTTTCTGTTAACAAACCCGGGGTCTCCCATGGTATACCAGCCAATCCTCATATTTCCTCTAGCAGGGGTGTCATCTCAATCTCTCTGAAGCAAAACACAGACCTATCACAATCCCATACCAGAATAGCGGCTTCTATGATTTTTTTATTGGGTTGGACCTCCAGGAGGGAAGGTAGATTTCCTAGGTATTTCCGGACAAGAGTTTGATCACTGGAATGAAGATCCTCCCACTAGCTTAGCAACCTTGGGTGGATGTTTGTGACCATGCCGAATCTGGGGACTTCGTGCCTTATGTTTCTGCAAGACAAAAGGGTCAGGCCCTTACCCCCACCAGACTCGACTATTAAATACCAATAATTGGCATAAAAGCATTTAGTTCTCTAAATAAATGCACAAAACGTGATAGTGTCCGTTTGGGTTTTTGGGAAACCCAGTGGACTTTGGATAAGGCTATCTTAAAGTGTCATTATGCGGACAACATAACTGACTCGGCTAGGTTTGACCATGATGCATGCACAATTAAACAGAGTAAGGTTTCTATGGGGGTTTTAGACTGGTAACCTTGAGTGGACAACTCAAGAAGGAAAGGCACGGAATCGTTGACTATACCGTTGATCGATTAGTTTTACCACAAATACGCCTTTGCCGGATTTAAAGGTTGATAATATCGGAAGCGTGCAATCACTCATTATAAAAGTTGCTATGGTATTTGTTTGGTACGAGGGGAATATGATGTTGAAAACATGCTTATGAAATATTTAAAATAAGTTGTCACGTATTTGCACATTCATAAAGTAATAATTACAATAATTTATAACGGTAATAAAGGAGTGCAGTAAAATAAAGCAGTAAAGAAATAAGGGAAAGAAAAAGAGACAAGTCAGTTTTTTGAAGTAGGAAAGGGAATTAAATGCTTAAAGGTGTTAAACAAATAAAGGCATATATGAAATGTAAAGTCGCAGTAATAGCTTGAAATGGTAAAATCCTAAAAGAAGTCCCTAGCAGAGTCGTCACGCTGTCGCGCCCCCTTTTTCTCGCGAAAATCGGGTTTGTGACATTTGGGAGACAACTCGTTCCCTTTCGGGAATTGGGTTTGACTTGAAGAGTATCCACCTAATGATTTGAGTGCATTAGGACACTAGGGAAGGTTTGGTCTGAACAACCAGAGATTGGGTAAGGGCTTGAAATTATCCCAAGGGGAAGGTGTTAGGTACCCCTCAGGATCTACTAGTGTGATTACCGGCCAAGCTATTATTGTGACTTAAGTGCAAATAACACATAGGCAAATAAAGGCTTCAAATAAGAGGGGGTTTTCACGTAATGGTTGCAAATAAACAAAAGTAAGAAAAAGGTACTAAAAAGAGTTGATTTTCTTAAAAGAAATGGTTTTAAAGAAAAAGATTTAAAAGAAACAAAGAAAACAAAGGGAAGAGGGGTCCTAGGTTTATTAATAAATATGGATCACCCTACACAACATCCGGTAATCACTCCTCAGTGAGGGGCTACACGTGATGTTATCGCGCGGTCATCATATCCATATCTACCCTTCCCACCCCGTTAAGGTATTAAAGCGCAGATCGGTATCGTTTACTTATTGCATGCTATTACGCCCCTCCCCCAATCCTACCAGCCCCGGAGATACTTGGGACTACTATTCCTAAAAGGGAGGAGAAATCGGGTTTATTTGTTGTTTCAAAGGTAAAAATACCAAGGCAACAAGCAAAAACATATATATAGCAAGTATGGGGAAGCACATAAACAAATAAGGCACAAATAGACATCCATGAATCAAAGAAAAGCATATAGTTTAGCATGTCTTACACGTATTGATTAGGGTCTGATTAAACTTAAAAGTTGGGGTAGACTGATTTATTGCATATTTCAGATAAGAAGCCTGAATCAAACCTGCCTATTAGTTGTAATAAAATTTGATTCAGTTTATAAACTGTCCTATAGCTTGCCTAAGTGTTAGACAAAAACCTATAGGCATGATATCTACTGATTTTAGAAAAGATGAAGTATACTGATTTTAGAAAAGGATGTCAGTTATTCAGGAAAGCCGAGTTTTGACAAAAGATCATAAATTCTGCAGACATTAGACATTGTCGTTACTAGTTTTAGACTTATAAGCGAGTGAAACATTTCAGACTTGGTTGATAGTTCCTATAGGCATGCTTTCTATTCGTTGCTGATTTTTAAAAATAAACTTGTGGATATAATAAGAATGCAGAAACCCTATAGGCATGGCATCTAAATGATGTACTTCGTTTAAGCCCATGAACGTGATATCTTAATGTGGTTAGTTATTTAAGCCCTATAAACAGGTTTGCCTAGTGACAGATGCATATGCAGGATTCAGATTTCCAGTTAACTATGAGCATGGTATCTATATGAGAGATGCAGGATATCCATATGAATGCGGAATTTCAGAAACCTATAGGCAGGATATCTATATGGGTGGATAATTCCTTATAGGCATAGTTTCTACATATTAAAGTGCAGAATTCCTATAGGCAGGGCATATATGTGATATGCAGAAATCAGAAATTCCCTATGAGCAGGATATTTACCCCTTTTACATACATAGTTATTCCCCCCTTTTTTCACTAGCCATCCCCAATAGTTTATTATAAAGTTATTACCTTCCAGAAAAATAAAGTAAGGAAAATACATCAGAAGTTGAAAATTACAACCAAGGAGAGCCTAATTCAGACTTCCTATCTGAAGTATGAAGTAAACCAACCCCAAAGATCATGTTTCAAAGCCTTTCTCCCACTTGGTTGTGTCAGAGTTCCCTAAGAGTTTCATAAGAACTCCGGGCAGTGCTTATACCCAAATGTATCACCATATTAAGCCAAAGTGTAGTGTGGAAGGGCCAGCCCTCAAGTGTCCAAGTTCAGAGGGAACTCAAGGTCCCAAGGTAAGGATCACAAAAGGGGGGGCAAAACTTAGGAACTAAGAGAGAGTGTAAGTGTAAGTGTAGAGTTCTGGAAGGGGGAAAGGGAAAAGGAAACAGCACACTTGGGGATGTAGGGAATGGGGAGTTGCAAGAGATAAAAAAGTAGGCTAGTGGGCATAACCCAACAATGGGTGATGCTGGCATACCCATAAGCCTACTAGAATACATTGTTTAGAGGTTAGGATCCCCTGAGAGATCAAGTTCAATCCATAGACAATAACTTATATATTGCCATATTTTAAAATGTAACCCAAAGCACATAAAGAGAAATAGGGAATAGGGATTCATAGCAGAAATAAACAAAAGGGAATCGACATGCTAGTTTAAGTATTTAACTCTGCAGAAGATAGTAAAGTAGACATAGATGTAGAAAGTTGTAAGTAAACACATTGTGGGGATGCTGAAATTTGAAATTAGGACATACCAGTTTCAAAGAAACAAGTAGAGAAAATGCAGTAGTTTGGTAAAAACCTCAGTGCAGGCAAGAAGAGAGAGTTCTATTATGTGAGTAAGAGTTCAGAAGAGATTGTGAGTTGTGAAGTCTCCTATCTATGTTTGTGGAAAGGGTCATGCCCTTTATAGTGTAAAAACCAAGTAGAAATAAGGTAAGAAATAATTGAAGAGCTGATTGTCAATCAATTACACAAGACTCCCTTTAGTTAAGGGATTCAGATTCAAATGGGTATAAACCAATTAAGAAAAGAAATTAATCAAACACTTTGTGCAAAGTAGGAAATTAGGGGTGAATACATAAAAGCTATTTAAGGACAGGGTTTTTGAAATACACGGTTTGTGCAAATAAGGTAAACAAATCAATTAACAAATAGCAAATCAAAAGAGTCTGAGATTTTGCATGAATGAACCGAGTCAGAAGATGGGAAAGGTTTTTAACTTAAGGGAAATCAGCAAACAATGGAAAGGGAATCAATTAGACCCATATTCAGAGGGAAGTAGGAACTAATCACAAATTCAAAAGCTACTTTAAAGGGAAGTCTATCATATATAAGGAGCATACGAACATGTTTAAGCATGAAGGAAGACTGCAGTGTCATTGTAAAGTCAGTACGAAATCCAGTATAGAAAAGTTTAGCAAAAGGTCAGAGTCATATGAAAGCAAGAAATGGGTCTGAAAGAGTTAGGGGTTTTGAAATAAACCATAAGTTCAATAAAATCACATAATCAGCTTGGCGGAACCCCCAAATTCTAGGGTTTCCACATTGAATCAAGTACAGAGATGGGAATGCAAGTAGTTGAAACAGGCTCAGAGGTTTCAGAGTTGAAACCTCTTGCATGCTTCTTTCATCAACAGAAACTCATGAGAAAAACATGATAGCAAAGTAATATGTGGAACACAGTAGAAGCACTCAAAAGAAAAACACTGATAGGAACAGTAAAAGAAACATGCTTAAGAGATTTTTCAGAAGAAACTTAAACAGGGCTTAATATAAGGAAAATAAGGAAACTTAAGAATTTAGCAGGAAAATACAGTAGGAGAAACATGCTGGAAGATAGTAGAAGACAAAAAATATAAGAACATAGTAGAAAACCATATGAGAGCATAGTATGGAAAACATGGTAGAAGAACATACAAGCATGGAGTATATAAAACTCAGTAAAAGAACATGCAAGAACGGAGTGTAAAAACTCAGTAGAAGAACAAACAAGAACAGAATGTAAAAACTCAGTAGAAGAACATACAAGGTAGAAGAAAACATAAGAAGACAGTAGAGGCAAATAAACACAAAAGACAAAGGAGAGAAAGTCAGAAAAATACTTAAACATTTTCAGAAAACCTAGATCGGAAACGAAGAAGTTTTGAAAGTAATTTTCAAAAGAAAAGTTAGGGAAATCATTTGAAAACTCAAGGAGAGCATAGATACACAACGGATCTAAGGAAATCAGATAAAACCTCGAAGGGTTAGGGTTTCAAAAGAACCTTAGAAGTGAGATAGGCTTTGAAAGGTCATCGATCTGAGTCGGAGAGGTCGGAATCAGGCTCAAACCACCATGGTACGCTGGAGCAAAGCCGGAGATGGCTGTGGAACCTTGAATCAACAGAGGTCTGGGTGCAAACCTTTGAGGTCAGGCCTCGAATTTTCAGATCAGGCGCGTGGGAGCCATAGGAGGTGAGTATAAGACTCTCATACCCTGAGAAGCCATGGATTCCGGTGGGTTTCAAGGTGGAGGTGGTGGTAAGAGGTGGTTAGGGTTTGGGAATGTTTGAGAGAGTTTGAGAAAGTTTGAGAGTTCAGAGGCAGATGGTAGGTAAGAAATGAGAAGGTTAGGGTGGTCATTTGGGTTAAAAAAGGTAAGGATGGTTTGTGGCCGTTGATCATTTTGATCAATGGCTTGGATTTAATGGGGGGGCCGGATAGGTCGGTTCAAATAGAGATTGGGTCAGGGTAATTGGGTTTAAAATCGGGTTTAATTGGAGGCTCAAATAAGGCTAAAATTGAAATGAACGGGGCTAACATTTAAATAGCCATTTTTCCTCATTTATTTTATAAAAATCGTAAAATAATTTTTAGAAATAAATTAAAGGTACTAAATAGATTAATAATATGTAAATATTAAATTAAAAATACTGGAATCAAATTTGTAATTATAAATATAATTAAATCTTAAAATAGGCTAAAATTGCAATTATATGCAATTCAACTTTAAAATGCTAAATAAATCTGTAAAAAATGTGCAAAAAATTACCTTAGCTATATTTTGGTATAAATATGAGAATTAAATAAAGGAGTTACCAAAAATGATAATTTCGGAAATAATTATTGGTTTTTCCGATAAAATAAGGCGATAAATTGATTTAAAAAAAATTAAAAATTGGGAAAATAATAAAACACTTGGACATGCTTATATATGCATACTTATGCTATTTTGAAAGTATTTTATATATGAAAAATATATAGGGAAAATTGGGTATCAACACTCCACAACTCAAAATATGACCAAATGAACAAACCCTAGATATTATGTGTTTCTACACAGTTGTTCTAACTCGTTTCTCGTGCCAAATAATCCCGAAATTCACTTTTGATATCTCCAATAGATTTCTTGTGTAATTTTAGTCAAGTTAGGCTTTTGAATCACTCCATTTGACCTTATAATGAAGGAGATATGTTGGTTTCAATATTTGAAAATAGAGAAGATTTTTAAATATGAATTCAGCAGTAATTTCGTAATTAATCTGAATAAAAACTGGCAACCTAATTCTTAGTAAAATAACCATAAATTCCTTACGATGTCGAAACTTGTTGATTCCAGTTTCTATGGTTCCAAAATTACGATACCGATCTAATACTTCAATCAAAACAGATATTGGAGCTCATTTGCTTAATGTGGTACCATTAATGCTTGAAGAAACGACGTCGAAACATAAAAAACGAGTGCAACACAATTCAAACCTATCTGAAACTCACCCGAGCCCCTCGAGACCCTGTCCGAATATACCAACAGGTCTCATAACATAATACGAACTTATTTGAGACCTCAAATCACGTATAACAATAGCAAAAACCATGAATCACACCTCAAATCGAACTTAATGAACTTTGAATCTTTCAACTTCTAAAACTCGTGTCGAACCTTATCAAATCAACTCGGAATGGATTCATATTTTCCACATAAGATCCAACTGACATAAAAACGCTATTCCAATTCTCGGAACCACAATTCAAACCCGATATCATCATTGTCAACTACCGGTCAAACTTATGAATATTCCAAACCTTCTAATTTTCAACTTTTGCCAAAATAGTGCCGAAACCTTCTAGAAATACCGAAATGCAAATTCAGGCATACGCCTAAGTCCAAAATCGCCATCCGGGCCTAACGGAACCAACAAAACTCCTATCTGAGGTCCAATACTTAAAAGTCAAACTTGGATAACTCTTCCAACTTAAAGCTTTCTAGTTGAGAATCTTTCTCCTAAATCACTTTCGATTAACCTGAAAACTAAAACCGACAATTAACATAAGTCAAAATATATTATGCGAAGCTACTCAAGACTTCAAATAGCTGAACGGAGTGCAAATGCTCAAAATAACCGGTCGAGCCGTTACAAAGAGGCTGCTACAATAATGAGTAACGGAAATTATAACAATAGTGGAAGTTTCAAAAATAATAGAGGTTTTACAAATACTAGATATACTGGAGGTTATAAGCCTTAGAACTCATTTAATAAATCAACAGTTCAGTGTGAATACTGCAAATGTAAAGGGCACACCAAGGAAAACTACTCAAAGTACATGGCTATCCTAGTGATTTCAAAAACAGGAGAAGAAGGCTTCAATGTTCAAGCCAACAACGTGGACAACTTTGGAAGTCAGTCTTCAGAAACACAAGGCAACTCCCTCGTAGGTTCTGCTCCTAGTTCTCCAACACAATTTTTCACTCCAAAGCAATATCAACAAATTCAGTAGGTGCTGAACAAAGGCAAGGATGTTGAACCTGTAGCTAATTCAACCACTACAGGAACAACAGCTACAACACATACCTTTATGTCTACCTTGGTGAACCATAACTGGATAATAGATACTGGAGCCTCTAATCATATAATACATAGTTTAAATCTACTAGATTCATATGAAGAGCTATCAGATAAAGATAAAAGTAAAGTGCACTTACCTACTGGTGAGAATGCCTCTATTACACATATTGGGATCCATTCCTTCTTCAGAAATAAGAAAATTCAGAACATATTACATATTCCAGAGTTTAAGTATAACCCGTTCTCAGTTTTTAAGATCACAAATGAGTTAAAATGTTTGGTGGAATTCTTCCTTGATTTTTGTGTCATTCAAAAACTCTTCAGCGGGAAGGTATTGGGAATTGATAGAGAAGAATTTGGACTCTACATTCTCAAGGCTGAAGGCAGACAACTTCTTAAGCAACGCATACCACCAACTGTAAATACCATTATTAGTACAAATAAGTGTGTTAGTATGAGTAACAAAAACTCCTACAATAATTTTCTTTGAGGCATAATTGGTTAGAATATGCCCCTCTAAAGGTGTTATAGAAACTACATAGTCTACATGATTTGCATATGATTGATGATCACTGTACTATGTGTCCTATTGAAAACAGTCAAGACTACCTTTTCCTCTTAGCTCTTCCTACTCTACTTCTATTTTTGATCTTGTTCATACTAATGTATGGGTTCCATATAGGATACCAACTCATAATAGTAAGAGGTATTTCTTAACCTTGGTAGATGGCTATTCAAAATATATCTGGATTTCTTTTAACCACTAAAGCTAACACTATTATGGTATTGAAAGATTTCTTAGCAATGGTTGCTAATCAGTTTAGAACTACAACAAGTGTCTCGGAACAGACAATGGTATTGAGTTCATGAATGATCAAATGACTTCTTTGCTACAAAGTCTTGGAATTCTTCATCAAAGCTCTTGTGTGTACACACCCAAACAGAATGGAATAGTTGAGAGGAGACATATATTAATTTTAGACATGGCTAGAGCACTCATGTTTCAGGCTTTTATGCCACTGAGTTTTTAGGGTGAATGTATGTCCACAACAGTAGTGTATCTGATGAACAGGTTACCTACTGTTCTTCTTTAAGGAAGGACTCCTTTTGAAGTATTATTTTAGAAAGTTCCCTCTATACAACATCTCAGAGTATTTGGAAGCCTATTCTATGCTACCAAAGTGCAAAAAATAGACAAATTTAGTCTTAGAGCCATTCCAGTAGTTCACATGGCTACTTTTCTTCTCAAAAGTGCCATATTCTATATGATCTACATTCCAAGAATTTCTTTGTTAGTAGAAATATTGTGTTCAAGAAAAATATTTTCCTTTTAAGATATGCAGTCTGAGGTCTCTTATCTATTTCCTATCTTAGAGTTTACAGGATCATCACTTGTAGGCAATGTTGATCATCATTCATCCTTAGACTATACTTTCCCTGCCATTGTCACCTTCTCCCAGCTTTATTGGTGATGATCACTCAACATTTATACATACTATGATCTTTACTGAGCACTCATCTTCCCCCTACAGAACTTAGGAGGTCTTTCAGGCCTTCTAAACCTCCTGTGTGGTTCACTGACTATGTTATGCAGCCTAAGAAGTCTTCCTATCAATATCCTGTATCACATTATGTGTCTTATGATCAACTTTCCTCTACATATAGGCTTCTCTAGCTTCTTATTCTACTATTGTTGAACCTAGTTCTTTCAGAGAGGCAAGTATTGGTCCTAAATGGGTGGAGGCTATGTAAACTGAAATCTTAGCATTGGAGGAGAACAATACTTCGTCTAAAGTAGTATTGCCTCAATGGAAGGTTACTATAGGGTGTAAATGGGTCTTTAAAGTCAAATATAAGTCAAATGGTAAGATGGAAAGGTATAAGGCCATATTAGTAGTCATGGGCTATAGTAAACAAGAAGGTTTAGACAATACATAAACTTTTTCACCTGTAGCCAAAATGGTTACTGTAAGAGTTATTGTTGCTCTAGCTGCTGCCTCTAGTTGGTATATTTTTCAGATGGATATCCATAATGCATTTCTTCAGGGTGACCTAGTAGAGGAGTTCTACATGCAAGTTCCCGATAGCTTTTCAAGCCAGGAGAAGTATCAGAAAGTATTCAAGTTGCACAAGCCTTTGTATAGGCTGAAACAAGCATCCATACAATGGAATCTCAAACTAACTGAAGTACTTCTAGCCATGAGGTTTGTGCAAAGTCACTATGACTACTCTCTATTTACTAAGAAGATAGGTCCTGAGCTGGTGCTTATTCTAGTATACGTGGATTACTTGTTGGTAACAGGAATCAGCCTACATCTTATCAAGCAGGTCAAAAAGAGTTACAGGAAAAATTCAAAATGAAGGATCAGGGAGAGGTAAAGTACTTTCATGGTATTGAATTCTCAAGATCTCATAAGGGTATCTTGATGTGCCAAAGAAAGTACCCTTAGAATTGGTGTCTGAACTTGGTTTAGTAGGTGCAAAATCAGCTTCTACGCCTCTTGAGTTTAATCATAAGCTCACATCTCTTGAGTTTGATCATGTGGTAAAGGACAATGTTTTTGAGGATATGCAACTTGAAGATAAAGGGAACTATCAAAGATTGGTGGGAAGGCTTCTGTACCTAACTATGACAAGGCCAGATATAGCCTTTGTAGTACATGTACTTAGCCAATATATATATGCACCTAAAGTCTCTCATATGGATGCTACAAGAATAGTAGTAAGATACATCAAGTCCACACCTGAACTTGGTTTGTTTATGCCTACTAGGAGCTGCAAATAACTTTTAGCTTACAGTGATTCTAATCGGGGAGCATATGTGGAGTCTAGAGGATTAGTTACCGAATATGTGGTAAAGTTTGGTAGAGCACTGATCTTCTGGATGTCTAAGAAGTAGGGTTGAGGCAGAATTTAGGAGTGTTGCAGCCACATTAGCTGAATTTGTGTGGTTGGTTGGACTCTTTAAAGAACTAGGAGTTAATATAACTCTACTTATGCCCCTACATTGGGACAGCAAAGCAGCCATTCAAATTACTACGCACCCAATCTTCCATGAGAGGACTAAACATATAAATATTGATTGTCACTTTGTCAGGGAGAAACTTGTGCAAGAATTAATTCAAACTCAGCATGTTGGAACAATAGAACAAATTGCAGACGTTTTGACAAAAGTATTATGCAAATCACAACATGACTACTTACTGCGCAAGATGGGAATGAAAAATGTGTTTCATCCCTCATTTTGAGGGGAGTGTTGAGAGATGTGGGTCCCGCATATTTAATTGTAGTGTAGCTAGTAAGATATAGTTAGTTATAACTACTTAGTGGATTAGTGGTAGAGTTAGTTGTTAACTTTTATAAAGGCGAAACACATAAACGGCCACTTTAAGTTGTCCTTAACGATCAGACAGACACATTAACTGACCTATTTACCATTTTAACACTTCAAGTGGCTATTAAGTGTACCATGTGAGCATCCGAGTCCGGCAAACTATATGCGTGAATTACACTCGCTAATGACATATCAAATGAACCAATTAAAGAATGTCACATGTATATTGTAATAAAAAAAATTGACAAATGTAATTAACAAAAATAAAATTAAAGGAAAAAACCTCTTTCTTTTTTACCAATACCCATACACTGCCGCCCTCTTATTTCATCTTCTTCCTTTACCTCTCCCCCCCCCCCAACCCCAATCCCTCTCCCAAAAAAGATCGCTTACGTTAGTTACCTAGCAGGTTCTGAACAGTGAGGCCAAATCATTTTGGAGGAGTTGGAGTTTCAATAAGAGTTTTTTGCTTATCTTAGGCTTCTACAAGATAACCAGATCTGGAGATCATGTGATATACATCACCATTTAAGAAAATCCTTGGAGGTCTTCTTCTCTGAAAAAAATGGAGTAAGACCTAAAAGAAAAAGCAATGCCACAAAATATCATCTGTCTCACCGGAAAAAGGCCATAGCTTGTAGAGCACCCATCTCACCATCTCTCTCTCTCTTTTCTTCCATTTTAACCAACTGAAACTCCACCTTAATACCATGGAAGAGATCACTAAAAACAGTCATCCTAGCATCTATTTTTCTCCGGCGAACAAAAGTTGGGAAGACCCAACAGTTCTAACCATGAGTAAAATGGGATCGAATTTTTGTGGGTGGTCAGTGAAATTGTTACAGTGGAGTGGTTGTTGTTAATTATTACATTATTTTCAAAATTAAAGAAGAGGAGGTGGATTAATGGCGAAAGGTGGAGGAGCTACTGGATTTGGTGAAGATGAAATATTCTGGGGAAGAAAGTAAAATTAATGTGTGAAAAATTAAAAATATAGTGGAACCCACATAAAAATATGGTGGTTCACATAAAATAAAGCTGAATTTAAAAAAAAGGAAAAAACTTAATTTTGAGAGTTTCATGCACTTAGAATAAAATATAAAGCACACACTTTGCCATGTCAGCATGAAGTACTCACGAGGTTGCATTTTAGTGAAGAAGAAGTGTTAAAATGGTAAATGTATCAGTTAAGGTGTTTGTTTGATCGTTGAGGACAACTTAAAGGGGTTATTTATATATTTCGCCGTACATATCACATTTGCAGTATATGGAGTAACTGCTTTTCTCCTTCGTCTCATTTTCTTCTTCCTTCTCTCTTATCTCTCCATAGCCAGAGCTCCTTAACATAGATAACGGCTTCAGAGTTGTAACAAAAAAAAGTTGGTAATTACTCCCTCTATTAAATTGGTATTGACAAAAATAAAAAAAAAATATATTAGGTGATTACACTGTGTCAAAATGATCTGAGCACTACCGTTTTACAAAAGGATATACTTCTCCTAAAACCTTTTCACTAGCTTTCTTGATTGATGTTAGTTTCGTTATCATATGGAGTTCTTCCAATGTTCCAACTAAATTGGACAAAGATAACATCATTGTCAACTCACTCCCTCTAAAACTCCCACTTTTAGATTGATTACAACTTTTTTAGTAGTTTCAGAATGGGAGTCCCCTTTAATATGTTAGTCTATTAACAATTGTAGATTATGAAATATTTTATGAATCCAAGTAATTATAAAAAGGGATTTTTTTCTATCTATACCATATATGAAAACTTATTACTAAAAATGTGCATATTTCTATTATTACCCGCCATGTTTATATTTTTCCTACAAAATTTATACCATTCATTAAATACCCAATATTAAGAGCTGATTCCTTCCAAATTAGGAGCCTACAAATCTGGGATAAAATTTTGAATAGCTTATTCCTTCCAAATTAGGCGCCTAAAAATTTGGGACTAAATATTTTTTCATATTCACATTAGATTTGTTTCCTCCTTTTTCTGCAGGCTTCTCTTTCCTCATTTTTCACGTATTTCTGTTTCTCTAAGTATATACCAGTCTTCCCTTTCTAAAGCTCAGGGTCTTTTTGATTTGGTTCTCCTCTTTTTTCTTTTAGGAATGGCTGAGCATATTTAAATATGCAAGGCTCTGTTTTCGTCAACTATTCGAAGGGAGGAGCTCTTGTTCTTGACGGGAGTGAGCTGATGCGCTTGGGTCAACAAATTTTCTACAAAAAATCTACAAATAAACTACAAATCAGTTTAAGTATGTATAAAGCAATATTGTTTTAATGGTATCTACAAATTACTATATTTATACTACAATTAAACTGCAATCTATATTGAAAAATATGTTGACTACAAAATTTTCTCCTAATCTACAAATTTTCTACAAAAAATCTACAAAGAAACTACAAATCAGTTTACGTATGTATAAAGCAGTATTGTTTTGAAGGGTATCTACAAAATTACTACATTTATAGTACAATTACACTACAATCTATGTTGAAAAAAATGTTGACTACAAAATTTTCTCTTTATCTACAAAATTTCTACAAATAAACTACAAATCAATTTTTCCAGGATTGATGAAGAACAAAACAACAGAAGATGCAGAAGATGGGCCACCAGAGTTGCTCTTTATTCATGGTGGTCATACAAGTAAAATTTCTGACTTCTCATGGAACCCATGTGAAGACTGGGTCGTCGCTAGTGTTGCTGAAGACATTATACTACAAATCTGGCAGATGGCGAAAAACATCTACCACGATGAAGATGATATACTCAATGGGTCTCATCTCTGTATTTTTTTGAGAAGAAGGAATGGAGAAGAGAAAGAAATAGGAGGGGGAAAACGAATATGGTCAGATCTTAGGAATTAAGGGGAGAGAGAAACGTGGGATATATGAATACCTTTAATTAAGGAGTAAAAACTGCCCATTAATTAGACCCTTAATTAAGTATGGTATAGGATTGGTAATTTGGTATACGGGTTTGTAATTAAATCAAACCTTAAACATTGAGGGTAATAAGTTTTCATATATGGTATAGATAGGTAAAAATCCCTTATAAAAATTTCCTCATTTCCATTCCTCCAATGAAATATCTGGCCCATTACTTATCTTTCAAGTGCGAAATGTTATGGGCTTTTTTTTACTTTTAAGCCCGCACACAAGAAATTATTTATATTCAGTGACCACCGATAAATATATAAAGTTTATATATAAAAATTAAAAATATACAAAAAAATATAATATATTTTTTGTGTTACTATTTTAAGATTGGAAAAGGGTTAAAAATATCCTTAATGTATTAGAAATGGTTCATAAATGCCCTCCTCCCATCTATTGGGTTAAAAATACCCTTAACGTTACTTTTAAAAATTGAAAATGCCCTCCTTTTAACATAATCATGACATGGCATCATTAAGTCTTTTAATTAAACATATGACGTTGAATTATTGGTCCAGTGGATTTTTTACCCAATTTAATGGACCCGACCCGCACATGACAAAACCCAACACCCAACTCCTTTTTTAGTTATCCTAACTCATCTGTTCTTCTTCCACGGCTAGAGATTGAGTAGGGTGCCTTTGTCGGAGTAGAAGAAAATAATTTGTTCTTCGGATTGCTTCGATTTCTCTAAGGGGAGAGTTCCAGGTAGATGATGACCGAGCAAAGAAAAGGTTGACGAGGAAGATATTGATCTGGAAAACAGTAGCAGTACGTAGGAAATTCGGCCATTGATGCAACTTCGAGAAAATGGCTGGTGGAAATAAATACAAAGAATTTGATTTTCATCTAAGATCCTAATCTTCTAGTGCTAGACACTTCAATTTCACCTACGAACCCCGCCTCCGATCCTTTTCTCCTGCACTATCTATAGCCTCCGATTCTTATCTTCTTATGTTCTTAATTTGATAGCCAGGAGTAATTTTTGAAAAATGAGAAAGATAAAGATGTGAAATTGACTCGTGTTATTCTACTGTTCTCAATTATTTCACACATTATTTTATCGATTACTGATAATGATGTTAATGACTTATTGTAGTCGTGGGTTTACATAATAAGAACAATTGGAATGGAAAGAGAGATAAAAATTGAAGAGCAGCAGGAAAAGGCATGAGGAATCAAGAATAAAATAAAAATATAGGGTTTGGATGTTGGGTTCAGTCATATGCGGGCTGGGTCCTTTAAATTGGATCAAGAATCCACATGGACCAATAAATCAAGGCCATATATATAATTTAAAGATGTAATAATGCCATATTGCCATATCATGATTCTATTAAAAGGAGGCCATTTTTAATTTTAAAAATAACGTTAAAGGCATTTTTAACCCAGGAGACATTTATGAATTATTTTTAATATATTAAGGATATTTTTGAATCATTTTTCCAAATGTTAACGCCCTGATCAGGAACAATATAACTTTAAGAGGAAATTCTTTCGCTTTTGGTTTCCAAGAAATAATTTTTTCTTTCAAGTATATATAGTCGAATTTGTACATATACTCTGTAGTTGCTAGAGGACAAAAAGGTAAACCAAAAGGGACAAAAATGTAACACGCGTAAAAATGGTCTACAAAGAAAATCTACTGATCAACAAAATTGATCACAACGGAAAGTAAGGCCCAGCTCCATTTTACATTCTCCGGCGGCGTCTAGCAAGTGAACAGCTTCACTCCGTTTCGTATCCTTCGGCTTACCGTGAGACGTTGCAAAAGGCGCAAAGCCTAAAGTCAGTTCCAGTTCGATTTCGCCGTCTTCAGCTCGGTCGTCAACTTGAGATACGGAAGCAGGTTCGACTGCAGTTGAATCTTCAGCTTCGGCCATCTCTGCGGACTGTAAACTCTCAATCTCCCTGCTTTCGCACTGCGCATTTGGAGCCGACACTGCCGCAGCTTCAGACTGGTGACTCAATGAAGAGTCGTGGCTTGTAGACCCGTTAACTTTCTCAAGGGCGGATTCATCACCCGACCCGGAACAAACCGGGTTAGCTTTTGTCGCTTTTGTATTAGTAGCTGAGCGCTTGAATCGACATCGGGTCCTGACCCGGTGAAGATCATTTGACTTGATAGCGTTGTCATCTTTGTTAATATGCCTAATGTCGTACGGCAATTTCAAAGGAGGACCGTTGTTGTTTACAGCAACTTCAGAAGCTATAGGAGTAACTGGAGCTCCTTTGAGTACTGCTTCCACCGCATTTTGACAAAGCTGCCAATTTCCAGACCATAATAACCCCACGGATCCATATATTGGGTTCACTATTCTGCCACAAGCCTCGTATAGTAATGACCTAAATATAGCTGCAAACATAGAAAACAAAAAATTTAGTAAAGTTTAAACTATAAAGTACGTACTAAACTACTAATACGCATGCATGGACTTGAATAATTAATATAACTTGTTTTGAGAGTCCAGAACAGTCATTTACCAGGACGGAGATGATCAGGGCCGGCGTTAATAAGATTCATAAGGCCAGCACGGCCGTAAAACTTTGCGAGGAAAACAGTAGCGTTGGATTGAGACTCGGGAGTTTTGATCCATTGAAGACATGGCCGTATACTACAACTTTCGCTGCAGCCCTTTCGAAGAACTCTACAACCATTGCAACTCATCCGCATTTTTTAGTAATTTTGGCAAATTTAGATATTTGTTTGACAAGAGAAGTATTTTATATTTATAGTCTATAGAGAAGGGAAGATTTTTATGAGTTAAAGATGAGAAGATGCATGAGACTTATATATGAACCCCCTTTGGTTTTATTTTGTGGGATTACTAGAGGCGCAGTGGGTTTGTCTCGAGAGGAAGAATAGCAGTATATTTCTATTGAAAACCAGGTTTTCCACATTCCTGGAATAGGGAGCTGCACCACCACCTTATTGTGTAAAAAATAAAGGCTCATACCATATGATTTTAAAATAACACAACTGCAAAGCCGTAAAACACTCTCGTTCCAACTACGTGCTTTTCACACCCCAATCACTATAGTCGACCTGACAATTTTATTGGTTGGTTATTAACTTAGGTCCAAAAGGATTCAATCTTTGTTTCTACAAATGGTCCAAAAAAGCAGCTGCTTTTACTTTAGGAACAGTAAAACAGAAGCTTGAAATGGCAAATGGAGAAGGCATCTTGTTCTGAAAAGAATAGACAGGTGGAGATGAAATAGGAAGCATTGGGGCTCGGTGCCATGCAAGTAAAAACAAAAAAAATTGGAGGATGAAGCGCGTGGATGTCACATGAGAGTGTCAGAGTGCGGTCGAATTGCCACATATCGTGGAGAGACGCGGGCCCACAAGCACCATTTTAGTGGCCCCCATCTTAAAGCGCTCCCGGTTTACGGGAAAGTCGTGTTCCACGAAGAAAACCGCTTATGGGGTGGGAAAACCGGCGAATGGGTTGACGGTTTTGAATTTCTGTCTGTGGGCGGGGGAGGAGACGGAACCCGTGGGCCACCGATTTCATTGGAACCCATAATATAGGAGTAAATTAATTACTTATAAATTTTCCAAGGGTTTATTTAAAATGACCGCAAATTAAGATTATTTAATTTATTAATGAACTTTTTATTCTAAATTCGACCGGGAAATACTATAATGAATGTCATCCACGCGCCTATTGCTAATGGCAGGTAGAATTAGAGCTCGTTTAGACATAATAAATTTTTTTTCCCTTTTTTTCAAAAAAAAAATTACTTTTTTTCGAAATCACTGTTTGTTCATAAAATTTTCAATTTTCATGCATTTTGGAAAATTTCGAAAATTTAAAAAACTCCAAAAATCTATTTTTCAAAATTTTCGCTCAAATCACTCGCGAAACTTAAAAAACAACCCAAAATTATATTCATGACCAAACACAACTCAAAATTTCAAATGTCATTTTCACTTGAATTTTTTTTTTTACCATTCTTATGTCCAAACGCTCACTTAGGAGAAATTTTTTGTACTAAAATGGACAATGGCTACTGAATTTTTTTAAGGATAATTTTGAAAACAAATACTTGTAATTTTTGTAGTACTGTTTATACGTAAATATTAACTTCATGACCTTTGGACCTTTGGGTCAATGAAATCACAAGTAAAAAAAGAAAAGCGAACATATTTGATCCAACTATCATACTACTCCAATAGTATGACATCTGTAGTATGAAAGAGGAAATTGGTTGGTCTTATTTTTCCAAGAAAAATAGCATCTATCATACTACTACGATATTTTTTTAAAAAAAAGTTATCCGACAGATGTCATAGCAATATTTACAATTCAATTTGGGAAAATTCTTCCAAGAAATAACATGTAAAAGAGACAACAAAAATCTAGCTAAACTATGCGCAACTATATTCCATATTTTAAATAATACGTACAATATTAATATTATCAACTTGTTTAAGAAGTCGGACGGTCTAATTTGACATAATATTGCGTTAACTGTTAACAATGTTTAAAAAAAGAAGAAAGGAAGTTCATGATTTGGACGTGAAATCCACGAGGAAAGAAGCAAGTGGTGGAACCTTAATTGGCAATGTTTAAATTGCAGCAATTATACTACAGTAGTAATATTTTAAAGAGTGGGCGGCCACTGGGAATTTGAAGAACAAGACTCTTATAACTCCATCACATGCAATTATCTATTTCCCTTCTCGACTTTGGATTGATTGAAAGGTTTGTCCTTAATTTTAAAACATGATCTGCAACAAGTTTTTGACCAAGTAACATGGTAAGTACGTCTTTATTTTTAAAAGGAGAATTTTAGGTTTGAGCCTTAAAGTATAAAGTTATATTTATCAGAAAATTTTATATTCCAATTCGAATTTATTGAGATTCCAATGCAAATATTCAATACAAAAAAATAAGTACAAGTTTTTGACCGGCATGGCTTCCCAAAGGTCAAGATTACTTTGCCCTAATTGGCAACTATGGAAATATAAGTACCTTTTTGTTTGAAGGGCACTCCTCTCCCAATGTGGTTTTTGTACAATATAATTTGTCTCAATAGAATATATGCTAGTACTTCTTAGACTCAATCTAATGAAGGTGGCTACTAGATTTATTGGCCCACGTTAGGGAAATGTTGTCTTAGTTTATGCGTGAAACCGATTACCAAGTTGGTCGGCTGTCTCACCACTTGTAATGCACCTGTACAACATGGGTGGCCAAGTATACTTGTGCTTATTTATTCACAATTACTTTTTTTAAATTTAGAACTCATCTTCAATAACTTTTAAAATTTATCCTAATAAATTTCTATTCCATAAAACATTCATAACCGTAATAAAAAGGTTTTTTAACGACTAGTCAATGAAATAAATAACCAAATAGTATTTTGAAGACGAGTTTCGAAAAATAAGAAGAAAAAAAAGTATACGGACAAACGGGTCCTTATAATCACGTACGGTGCTAATTTATTCAAGTTTTACCACCTTACTATCCTACTATCTAAAAAGAGGGCTTCTCTTTAAATACGAATTGTCAATCTAGCGATAAGCAAATTCGTAAAAGTTGGGTTTTAAGTACTTTTTAGGATAGGAATTCATCTCTTAAATCGCTTTAATGGTTTATTGTCCCAATCAAACCACTATACATAACTAAGAGGCCATAGGAAAAAATTTACTCGCATCAAACTACATATATAATTTTATCACGATTAGCGATAAAAGTAAAGGAAGAATATGAGTTAATGCGTTAAGGAATATACATTAACTAATGATGATAATTTATCTATAAACATATTTATTTATTGAGTTGATGCAAACACTAGAGTGAGTGAATCTTTTTCTAGGTCTATTCACAAAAAAGATATATTTATGAGAGATAGGACGAATAGAAAGAAAATAAAAAAGAAACAAAAGGACCGGCTCTTGCTCAGGTTTGGTTGTTTTATTTCTACCTCATGGATTTCCACATCAAAATGGCAATGGAATTTTAACTTTTTTTCTTAAAAAATAAAATAAATTAATGTCCATATATTATGTGTGCGCCCTTAGACAAATTCAATATCTTAATTTAGTTGGTTGTTATGAATTATTGTGCTGGTATACTTTATTTTTTATTTCTTATGTGAGTTTAATTAGTGTGAGTAAACACATTAAAAATTCCTAAGATGTTGAAAATAGTGAACGTGATTGTACTTGCTGTTCAAAGAATATACCGTGTCTGTTTGTGCCCATAGAATGTAATTTAATTAGTTGCCAACAGTTTCATCAACCATCAAATTAAAGTATTGATAATTTAATCTAGAAACAACCAGAAACTTGGAATCTTTAGAATGCCAAATTGCAATTAATTAAGTATCAGTATGACCATGTCCATATTTGTCTCTAAATACGTAAATAAATAATGATTAATTGGCCACTAGTAGATCTTGTTTAGACTTTACCTAACTTTAAAGTAGCGCACTTTGATTAGTGAAAGTGGTAATTAAAAGGAAATAGGAACAGAAGTTGGGAATCAAGGAAGATGCCATAACAATTTTGTTAATCAACTTGGGATTATTTAATTTGGCAGTAGAGTTAAACAAAGAAACGGATTTTGATAATGACAGGATTTTTTGAACAACTTCGAGTAGACACCCTCGGAATTTATGTTATTGATATGCTTATTAAATCAAGAAATATTACAAGAGGTATGTTTAAAAAATTGGATAGGCTTAAAGTGTTATTTTATTAATGTCTATAAACTAAGTATTGTTTAGATGCTCATACTTCACAACGACAATTTCACATTCATATCGATTCGATTGCATAAATAAATTAAATCTATTTGTTGACAAAGAATTTGAATTGATTGAGCTGTATAAGAGATATGATTGTCGAATTCACTAATAAACATTAATGAATCTCAGCTGAAGTCAGGCGATAGGAAGATCCTAAATATTACTGGAGGTCATATAACTAATATGAAGGTCCTATAATACTTTAAAATTGGAGTGAGAAAGTTATCATGGGCAAAAGACTCAACTACGTTAACATCAATTTAAGATGATAGCATATACAACAAATAATATTTAATAGATAGAGATCGTTGTAAATGCTTGAATTTTAAAGAAGAAGATAAGGAATTGAGTTGAAGTAAATATCCATAGCAAATGATATGAAGTAAACTAAATATTTGTGGATGATATGCATTCTACAAGGACAAAAGACCTACTTATCGCTATGAAGTTGAGGTGTTGGAGGTCTAAAGTCTAATCCACTTTCTTGTAAGCTAGGGTTTAGCATACATTAGGTTGAAACTTAAAAAAAATAAAGTTGTATTGAAAAATAATTTTTAGAAGTTGAAATTGTATTTAAACATATATTTTATTTGAAAAAAATCTAAATTTTTTGAATGAAATAAATATTTTCACCCAAAAACTGATCAAATTCTAGGAAGAAATAATATTTTTTATTTTTTAAAATAAATCAGCCAAAATCTATGTCCAAACGAATTCTACTAAAAACAATTCACATTTAGTTATGTCAAGGGAATTTTTTTTAGATAAGCAGGGATCTATATTATACTAGATATTAAGTAACTACCACTACTAAAAGAGTATAACTTTGTAACCAGTTTAAATAAATCAAATTATTTTAAATATCTCATTTAAAGATACTATGTTTGCTGCTCGGAATTCCGATAAAATGCCGGACTGGTTAAGAAAAGATGTTTGGGATAAACTTCTTGAGAAATTGAATACTGCAGAATGGAAGGCAAAGAGTGAACAAGCAAGACAAACTGTGCCTCTAGTAAAGGTGGCTCGTTGTACACAGGAGGTTCGATTACTTTTACGGCCCATAAACTAAGATTGGTAATTACTTATAAATTTTTTCTTAGTTCTACATATAGAATTTTACGTTTGTAATGTCTAACTCATACTTTTTGTTATGAAGGAAAAGGAAAGAGGGCGAGATATGAGTCACGATGAGGTCTTCGAGGAGTTGCATAAGAAAAAGAAGAAGGATGGTACAAGAGAACACTGGGTGGAGACGCGTGCGTCAGACACATATGTAAAATTTTAACTTCATAATTATTTATGATTTATTAATATTAGTTTGTTTACATAATAGTTATGTTTTTCATTTTTGGAAGATTATCATAAAAGGTTGGAAGAATGCCAACAAACTCAGCCTCCTTCAACTCAACCAACACCTGATGATATGGCTTCATTGTGGACAGAGGCAGCGGGTGGAGTAAACAAATGAAGAGTCTACGGACTAGGAGTACATCGACCTACATGTCATCCGAACTCACTCTTAGCCAATTCTTCTTCTTCTCGAAATCAAGAACAGATGGAAGATATGAGAAACAAAATTCGTGATTTGAAGCAACAATTGGACTTCCAATACGGACATTTGTTAAGATGCATAAATTCATGAGAAAATATGGGCATGATTTATCTGATGATGAGGATGAACAAACTGAATCTAATGTGTAGTAGTTTAGTTGTGATGTTTTGGTTGATTGGTAAGCTTGATTGTGAGAGACAACTTTATGTATTATTTTTAAACTTGAATGTGGGCTACTATTTAGATGTTTTTATGCCCAAAATTGTTAAGTTTAATGGTTGGTATTGTTGGTTTAAGTTGTGTTAATGGTTGATATTGTTGGTTTAGATTGTGTTAATGTATTGTTGGTAGGTATTATTGTATTAATGTATCGTTGGTTTAGATTGTATTAATATATTGTTGGTTGGCATATTTTTATTTATAATAGTTTGACAGGTGGTATAGCTCGAAATTGGGCAAAATTCTGCCCAGTTTTATACAAAATTCGATTGAATTCTGACGAAAACGGTCAGATAACTGCCCATATTTAACCATAAATTCCTAGATTTCCGACTAATTCGATCGAAAATTTTAAAAATAAAATAATATTCATTTATTTTCAATGGATTTCGTCAGAAATTAAATGAAATTTAATTTTTAATTATTAATTTCCGACCAATTCGGTCGGAAATTTTAAAAAAAGATTAATATTCAATAACTTTCGACGGATTCCATCGGAAAATAAATAAAATTTACTTTTTAATTATTAATTACCGGCCGATTCGATCAAAAATGTTATATTTATATCATTTTATTTTAAATAAATAATTATTTTATTTGTATTATTGCAACTGATTCAGTCGGTAAATTCCAACCACTTTGGTCAGAAACGTAAAATATTTGGTCGTCTGATCTTTTTAAATTTGCGACCACTTTGGTCGGAAATCACCGACGGATACGGTCGAAAATTGCTTTCCGACCAACTTTTTTCCGACTAACCAATTTCGGTCGGAAAGTAGTCGGAAATACGTGATTTTCGACCGAATTTCGACTGTTTTGGCGGTCAAAAATTTGCCATTTTCCAGTAGTATACATTGTCACTGAGGCCCCAACGGGGCATTTTTACTTGGCTATTACAAGGCATTAAATAGTCACGAAGAGCGTTCTTGTTTCCGAAGGAGGCAAGCGTAGTGCATTCCTCTTTCCTAATATTTTTAGCTACATAGGAACTAGGTTCAATATTAGTTGCTAAAATGGCGGTTACAAAATGTGGAGGATAATACAAAGTTTCGAGATCCCTGCCATTTGCCATGCTTAGTACATCCTTTGCCAGCTTGTGTGCTGGTTGGTTGGCCTCTCTGAAGTTGTGTTCCACTATTTGAACCTTCACCTGGTGCATCAATGACTTGCAATAATGAATAATATTATTTAGTAGTGTGCAACCATGTTGTAGACATGAAATGACCTCTGTGGAGTCAGTCTCCACATCAACATTGGTAAAATTTTGATCCTTTACAAGTTCTAGTCCCTTTCTTAAAGCCATAATAAGTTCTGCATGAAGTGGGGATAGACCATAAGACGAGCCCTAGAACTCTAGCACCCATATACCATTGCTATCCCTAAATAGACCACCAAAGCCACATCTGTAGGTTGATCTTTCAATGGAGCCATCTATATTATGTTTTATATGGTTGATAGCTGGTTTGATCCAATTTACTGAAACCTTAATATTGTTTTGATGCATGTATTCCTTCTCAGTCAGGAATTTGTATTCAAGTGCTAACTTGTAACAATAATAAAAATAGGCTTTGTTTGTCGTGTTATTAAAAAGGTTATTATTTCTATTCGTCCAGATGCACCATATCACAAAAGGAAACATATCATGTCAATCTACGTGGTTTCTCCCTATGAGACAGTTTAGGTCGCGAAGATTAATTAACCAATGGTTTGTCGGATTGCAACCACTCATATTGATGCCTAATTGGGCCCAGAAATCCTTTACTGCTATGCAATGTATAAAAATGTGGCTGATGTTTTCCCTATCTTGCTTACAAAGGGAACAAATAGGGTCTATGTTAATTCCAATGTGATTTAGGTACACTCTAGTAGGTAACTTATTGTGTAAATATTTCCATAAGAGGAACTTCATTTTATTAGGACATTTTTTGTTCCAAATCCAATTAAAGTCTTGATTAGTGTTGGGGTGGGAATTTAGAAGATTATGGCACGATGTACTAGAGAAGAGGCCATTTGAGGTATGTGACCATGTAGGGATGTCATGGTTGAGATTATTTGGGGTTGTGGCTTTAATTTTGTTTGCCAAAGGGGAATGGATTTCAAAGAAGGTTTTTGATAAGTCCCACTGATTGTTAAGCCATAAATCATTAATAATTAGGAGATTTTCATGTTGTCCTAATGCGCCCTGAATGCATTCACGTCATGTTGGAGTTTGGTGGATCCAACAGTTGTCCCAAACATTAAGGGATGACGACCTGTGTGGAATCCATGTAATGCCTTTTCTACAAATTTCCCAACCCTGTATGATGATGTTCCATATGAAGGAACCAGTTTTAATATTGATCATATTCCCATGAAGCTCATGGATAATCCTAGCCCAGGGATATTGCGCATTTGCTAGAAGTCTCCATGCTAGATTAGTTAAGTTAACTAGATTTTTATTCTTAGCAGAGCAAATACCCAAATCACCCTCCTTTTTCTGCCTAGTAATAACGTCCCAACTAATTATGTGGAGCTTCCTAGTTGTAAAGTTGCTGCCCCATAAGAAATCCCGCTAGAATTTGTCTACAATTTTTAAGGATTTTGAAGGGAGTAAGGAAAATTGCATAGTATGATGAGGGAGAGCATTAAGGGATGCAGATGCTAATGTACACCTCCCTGCCATAGTAAGACACTTAGATTTCCAAGTCGCTAACCTAGTTAACATGTTATCAATAACAAATTGGAAATCATACGCTCTAGGTTTGGAGTTAGTTATTGGAAATCCAAGGTATTTCCCAAAGGCGTGGCAAATACTCATATTGAGTATATTAGCAATATTTGTGCATCTGTTTTTGGGCAGTGTTTGGACATAACAATTTTCGATTTGGCTCTATTGATAGATTGGCCAGACAGGGAGCAAAAAAGGTTCAGACAATGTTTAATGTTGTGGATGGTTTTATTATTGAATATGTTCATTAAGTTAAGGTCATCAGCAAAAAATAAATGAGACAACTGATAGTTATTCCTTCCTATACTAATGGGATCCCAATGTCTCATGTCCACATTGTAATTAATGAGAGTGAAAAGCATTTCCATACAGAGAATAAAAAGGTATGGGGACATTGGGTTCCCTTGCCTGATCCCTCTAGATGGAATGAAAAATTCTGTTCTAGAACAATTGACAAGGACTGCAATCCTAGAAGAAGTAATGCAATTCATAATAAGCTTTGTATTTTTTGGTGGAAAACCATAGAAGAAAATGGTTCTATAGATGAAAGACCATTCCAGGCAGTCATATGCCTTGGCCAGGTCTATTTTAAGGAGCATGTGGTGGTTTTTTTCCCCGATACTTATTCATTTTGAAAATGATCTCCCGAATTATGATAGCATTATCGCATGCCCTCCTATTCTTCATGAAACTAGATTGAAAAGGACTAATTATATTTTCTAGGATGGATTTTAATCGATTTGTAATAATTTTTGTAATAATTTTGTAAATGGTGTTACATACGAGTGAGTGGATGATCTACAGGTAGTAAGTCTAAGTTTTTGAAGGTTTTAGGATCTTGTCTAATGGCTTTCCAGTCACTGATAGTATGCAAGGTTGTGAATATGTTATCAAAATAACTCCTAGCATGATTAAGGATGGCTTGAGGTTCATCAATCCAATTATTATTCTCATCCTTAAAGTATACTATCTTATTTTTCCTCCTCCTATTTGTGGCCATTATGTGGTAGAATTTCATATTGGCATCTCCATCATTGAGCCATTGAATTCTAGAGCGTAACTTCCAATAATCCTCCTCCATTTTTAATATGTTATTAAAATCAATTCTCAATTCGGCGTCAAGGTTTTGGAGGAAAGGACTAGAATAATAGGAAGTGGAATTTTGGATACCCTTAAGCCTAGCTAGGATTCTTCTCTTCTTAATTAAGAGATCCCCAAAAGAATTCTTGTTTTTCCAACTTCTTACTAATGATGTAAAGGAAGAGGAGGCCGTTACAAACTGGTTACCATACCAAGCAGTAGCTACTAACTCCCTAAATTGCGGATCCTTACACCAAAAAGGTTCTAGACGAAAGGGTTTGGGAAGGTTACTTTGATATTTCGGAACAAGATAAAGAAGAAGCGGATTGTGGTCCGAATGAGTCTTAGGAAGGTGAGTTATAGTAGCATTTGGGAAAATGTTGGACCCATTGATCGTTACCGTTCCTTATCAAGTCGTTCCATAATTAGTGAATTGTTCTTAAAGCGATTATTAGCCCAAGTAAATGTACCGCCCTTATAACCTAGGTCAAGAAGATTGCAATAGTTAAGGTTATTCCATAGCTTACAAGCACGTCTACGGTTTATAGATCTACCTCCTAATTTTTCATTAGCTTTAAATGCATCGTTAAAATCCTCCCCCACAATCCAGGCACCATGATAACTATGAACAATTTGTCTAATATATTTCCACATACTATCTCTTGACATAATATTAGTGCTAGCATATGTTGACGAAAATAGCCATTTAAATTTTATAGGACGTACCTCAATTGTAGTATGAATCTTTTGGTTCCTACGTACATAACAGTAACCTTAGTATCATCCCAAAGCACCACCATTCCATTACTATGCCCATCCGCTGGAACTTCAATCAAGTCAGAGAATCCAAACTCATTCAGGAAAGAGCCACGTGATTGCATTCTTGTCTCCAGTAGTGTCACCACACTAAGGTGATGTTGCACAATTAGGTCTCTAAAGTTTCTCCTAAAATCCTCATTGTTACCCCCTTATATTCTAGATAATTACATTAATAGGGTTCATCATATTGACATCAATGGCATGGGAGTGACCATTAAATAACAAATCCCTAGGGTTGTGGAGTTCCTTTTCATGGTAGGAATTAGAATCATTGCCCTGTTGCCCACTGTTGGGTCGTATGGTGGACGAATGTCCATTGAACACTTGAGAAAATTTTGAGGGCAAAACAGTATATGCCTCTTTTCCATCTCTTCCTTGAATATATAAGCTTTTACCTTGTCTAGGTTTGACAATTCCTCCTTTGATTCCCCCACTAATTGTATTGGTTCGTTCACTTCTTCTTCTAGTGGATTGCCTAGATTTGGAACTATTGGTGGGTTGGGGTTCATCTCCTCCATTGGCATTTACATATTCACTTCCTGTGGTTGTGGTTGTGATTGAGGTGGTGGTGCGTGGTGTGGGGCCTCGCAGGGCATCAAAATGGGGTTGAGGGCCGTTAGAGCTTCTAGAGGGAAAAAGAGGAGGTACAAACCTAAATTTTGGGGGAGGATGGGAACAAGGTTGAAGTGAGGAGGGAGGTTCCAGTGAGCTCTCATTTCCTCTGCTGGATTTTGGTTCAGCTGTGGTGCAAGTGGTTGCAAAATGTTGTTCACCCACACATGGTTCCAACAATTGTTCATGGCAAGGTGGAGTCTCTCTACCACTAGTTGTGCTATGTACCTCAGATTCTGAATCAAGATGACACTCTCTTGGCCATTGATCGTGGTGTTGAATATCAGACGTTTCCCCATTAGACCTATCTCTATCCAGGACATAGGATCACTACTAGAAATCCGGAAAAAAGTGACCAAAAATTAGCGATCAAATTTGGTCTGTCAAGAAAAGCGACCAAAGTTGATCGCCAAACTGCCGAAAATAATAATAAAAATATTTGAAATATATTAGCGACCAAAGTTGGTCTCTATTTGGCCGCAAATTTAGTCAAATTGTTGACTGGACTGGTCAGACTTGCTTGGTCAAATATATACTGAGATTAGCGACCAATATTGGTCGCTAAAGTGGGACCCACATTAAATTTGTTAATGATTTTATTATTGTTTTATAAAACTTATAAAATATAAATATATATAATTTAAAACTTGCAACCAACGTTGGTTGCTAATTGAAGGATAAGTTGGTAGCGACCAACATTGGTCGCTAACATGGGACCCAGTTATAATATTTTAATAAATATATATTTATTTAAAAAAATTAAAATATAAATAAATATAATTCAAACGCTAGCGACCAACGTTGGTCGCTTAATGAAATAGAGACCAACGTTAGTCGCCAATGTGGGACCCAGTTCTAACGTTTAATAATTTTTATTATTAATTTAAATATTATATAAAATATAAATAAATCTGATTAAAATTTAGTGACCAAATTTGGTCGCTAAATTAAATTCATGTACTGTTAGTGACCAACTTTGGTCGCTAAATTAAATTCATTTACAGTTAGCGACCAAAGTTGGTCTCTATATGGTCAAAATTAAAAATCACTTTTGTATTTACTATGTAAATAATATAAATGTAAGTCGTTAACACTTTTGTAATACAAGGGATGAATAGTACTACGAAGCGGGCGTGTGTGTCTATATATATAATATATATATACTTACGCTATATACTATGCACTAAGTATAAGTGTATTAGGTAATACTGTATCGAATATAGCTTATATATATAATATATGTACTTACGCTATACTATGCACTAAGTATAAGTGTATTAGGTAATACTGTATCGAATATAGCTTATATATATATATATATATATATATGTACTTACGCTATACTATGCACTAAGTATAAGTGTATTAGGTAATACTGTATCGAATATAGCTTATATATATATATATATATATAAAATATGTACTTACGCTATATACTATGCACTAAGTATAAGTGTATTAGGTAATACTGTATCGAATACAACTTCTATATATATATATATAATATGTATTTACGCTATACTATGCACTAAGTATAAGTGTATTAGGTAATACTGTATCGAATACAGCTTATATATATAATATATGTACTTACGCTATACTATGCACTAAGTATAAGTGTATTAGGTAATACTGTATTGACTACAGCTTATATATCTATATAATATATGTACTTACGCTATATACTATGCACTAAGTATAAGTGTATTAGGTAATACTGTATCGAATACAGCTTATATATATAATATATGTACTTACACTATACTATGCACTAAGTATAAGTGTATTAGGTAATACTGTATCGAATACAGCTTATATATCTATATAATATATGTACTTACGCTATATACTATGCACTAAGTATAAGTGTATTAGGTAATACTGTATCGAATACAGCTTATATATATAATATATGTACTTACGCTATACTATGCACTAAGTATAAGTGTATTAGGTAATACTGTATCGAATACAGCTTATATATATAATATATGTACTTACGCTATACTATGCACTAAGTATAAGTGTATTAGGTAATACTGTATCGAATACAGCTTATATATATAATATATGTACTTACGCTATACTATGCACTAAGTATAAGTGTATTAGGTAATACTGTATCGAATACAGCTTATATATATAATATATGTACTTACGCTATACTATGCACTAAGTATAAGTGTATTAGGTAATACTGTATCGAATACAGCTTATATATATAATATATGTACTTACGCTATACTATGCACTAAGTATAAGTGTATTAGGTAATACTGTATCGAATACAGCTTATATATATAATATATGTACTTACGCTATACTATGCACTAAGTATAAGTGTATTAGGTAATACTGTATCGAATACAGCTTATATATATAATATATGTACTTACGCTATACTATGCACTAAGTATAAGTGTATTAGGTAATACTGTATCGAATACAGCTTATATATATAATATATGTACTTACGCTATACTATGCACTAAGTATAAGTGTATTAGGTAATACTGTATCGAATACAGCTTATATATATAATATATGTACTTACGCTATACTATGCACTAAGTATAAGTGTATTAGGTAATACTGTATCGAATACAGCTTATATATATAATATATGTACTTACGCTATACTATGCACTAAGTATAAGTGTATTAGGTAATACTGTATCGAATACAGCTTATATATATATAATATATGTACTTACGCTATACTATGCACTAAGTATAAGTGTATTAGGTAATACTGTATCGAATACAGCTTATATATATATAATATATGTACTTACGCTATACTATGCACTAAGTATAAGTGTATTAGGTAATACTGTATCGAATACAGCTTATATATATATAATATATGTATTTACGCTATACTATGCACTAAGTATAAGTGTATTAGGTAATACCGTATCGAATATAGCTTATATATATATAATATACATACTTACGCTATACTATGCACTAAGTATAGACTGTTTGACCAAAATAGCGACCAACATTAGTCGCCATTTTTGACTGTTTGACCAAAAGGCGACCAAATTTGGTCGCTTTTGTAGGATATATATATATATATATATATAAGAGGAAAATAATTATTTTATTTATTTATTTTCAAATATAGCGACCAACGTTGGTTGCTATTTTGGTCAAACAGTCAAAAATAATTTGGCTACCAAAATAGCGACCAAGTTTGGTCGCTATTTTTTTTAACAGGAGCCAAAACGGGTTTCAGGTCCATTCTTTCAAAATTATTCCCCAAATTAAAATCTTTCTCCTCTAACACTCAAAACCCCTTCCCCCCTCCGACTTCCAGCAGCAGCGACGCCCCCGCCGCCGGCGACCCCTGACGGCAACAGCAAATTCCGGCGACCTCCACTCCCAAGGTTAGTTTCTCTCTCCTTTCTTTTTATTTTTCCGAAAAACAGTGATTTTAGGGGTTCAATTCCAATATATTAGGGTTCAAAGTTATATATTATTTGTTCAACTATGTTTAGTTCAAAGTTAATTCCATGTTAGGGTTTCATTTCTCCATGTTAGGGTTCAATTTCTCCATGTTAGGGTTCAATTTCTCCATGTTATATATTATTTGCAATTTTTAGGGTTCTTATTAATACTTTTAGGGTTCAAATAAATTAACTATTTAGGTAGACTAATTTATATATGGGGTTAAATTTCATTTTATGAAGCAACAATAATAGGATATGAATTGGACTTTTAGTTAACTAAAAAAAGATTAGGCTATGAATTAACTAATTTAATTTGTTCTTGCTTTATTTAAATAGATGGAACATCGTTCTTGGATGTACAATAGGAATTATCCTAATCGGCGGGGATTGCGGGAGGATTTTGTAGAAGGGGTTGAGGACTTTATTAGACATGCAATGTCACTTCCGCCATACATAAAAGAAGGAGTAATTAGGTGCCCTTGTGTTAAGTGCGACTGTATGAAGTTTGGAAAACCGGAGGAAGTTAAGGTTCATCTTTATATGGTAGGGTTTATAGCGAATTACTTTGTGTGGACTAATCATGGAGAGATGGATGGTAGCCATGAGATATTTCATAACATGGTTGTTGGTGAAAGTAGTAGGTCGAGGGAGAATAGAAATAGTGATTCCAGAATTCATGATATGGTTGCGAATGCTTTTGGAATGCACTTTGGGGGTGAGCCCAACGAAAATGTTGAACAAACTCCTAATGATGAAGCAAGACATTTTTATGAACAGTTAGAGGAAGCTAGTCGTCCACTACGTGAAGGACGTCCGCAATCTGAGTTGTCTGTTGCAGTTAGATTACTAAGTATCAAATCTGATTGAAATATTTATCAAGCAGCCATGGATTCTATCATTGACCTTATGCGTGAACTAGTTGACGAGGAAATCGAATTACCTGGTGATTTCTATAAGGCAAAAAGATTAGTTTCTAAGTTAGGACTTTCGTCAATGAGAACTGATTGTTGTGAAGATGGTTGCATGTTATATTATAAAGATGATGCAAATTTAAGCAGTTGTAAATTTTGTGGAAAGTCTGGTTTCAAGAGGCTTTCCAGTGGGAAGATGGTCGCTATCAAGGCGATGCATTATTTACCTCTTATACCTAGGCTAAAGAGGTTATATGCGTCGATGAGTTCTGCTCCTCATATGAGATGGCACTTTGAAAACAGAAGACCACCTGGTGTTATGTGCCATCCTTCAGATGGAGAAGCTTGGAAGCACTTTGATAGGACATATCCATGTTTTGCTAGTGAACCAAGGAACATTCGGTTAGGTCTGTGTGCGGATGGCTTCACGCCTTTTTCTGTATCTGCGACACCGTATTCATGTTGGCATGTCTTTCTTACACCTTATAATATACCACCTGAGTTGTGCATGACTAGTCCATATATATTCTTAAATTGTATTATCCTCCGTCCAAGTAATCCGAAAAGTTTGATAGATGTATATTTGCAACCTTTGATTGATGAGCTAAAACAATTGTGGTACGATAGTGTTGAAACATATGACATATCAACCAAGCAGAATTTCAATTTGTGTGCTAATATAATGTGGACAATTAATGATTTTCCTGCATATGGAATGTTGTCTGGGTGGATGACTGCTGGGAAGCTAGCTTGTCCTTACTGCATGGAAAATAGTAAAGCATTCACTTTGAAACATGGCTGAAAGCAATCATGGTTTGATTGTCATCGTCAATTCTTGCCTGAGGGTCATGAGTTTAGAAGGATGAAAAATGCTTTCAAAAAGAATAAACTGGAATATGATTATCCACCTCCGATACTTTCAGGTGATGAAATTTGGGAGAGGGTCCAGAACTTCAGTAAAGTTACTGAAGTTCCACCGCATAGATTTCCCGGATATAGTGTTACTCATAATTGGACCAAACAGAGTATATTTTGGGAGTTGCCTTATTGGAAGGATAATCTTCTCCGTCACAACCTTGATGTCATGCATATTGAGAAGAATTATTTTGACAATTTGTTCAACACAGTGATGGATGTTAAAGGTAAGACAAAGGATAACCCGAAGGCTAGAATGGACTTACAAGAATATTGCAGGCGGCCTGAATTACACTTGCAGACAGCAAACAATGCTAAGTTATTCAAGCCCAAAGCAAGTTACACATTCACTTTGGAGGAAAGACGACAGATTTGTGATTGGGTAACGAAATTGAAGATGCCTGAGGGTTATGCATCAAATTTTGAGAAAAAAGTTGATATGGAGGTAGGGAAGTTGAGCCATTTGAAAAGTCATGACTGTCATGTTTTCATGGAGACCTTAGTGCCTATTGCGTTTTTTGGTTTGCCTGAAAGAATCTGGAAAACCCATCACTGAGATTAGTTTGTTTTTCAAAGACTTGTGTTCTTCCACATTAAGGGAAGAAAACCTACGCCGGATGGATCAGAACATTCGTGTAACTTCGGGTAAGATGGAAAAGATATTTCCATGTGGGTTTTTTGATGTGATGGAACACCTTCCAATCCACCTTGTACACGAGGCATGACTTAGAGGGCCTGTTCAATGCAGATGGATGTATCCCTTTGAGAGGTAATATTATAGTCCATATATAATTTTCTGTTTTATTTGAATGTTCTTGGCTAACCTAAAATTATGTAGGACAATTGGCAAATGCAAACAATTTGTTAAGCAGAGGAATAGAATTGAAGGATCTATATGTGAAGCTTATCTTGCAAAGGAAACTGCTCATTTTTGTTCTTATTATTTTGAGAGCAACGTGCCATGTGCTAGGAATAGGCCCAACAGACACATGGTCGACCTTACGAATGATCCATTATATCCGCCTATGTCCATATTAAATCAACCAGGCCAATGTTCTAAGGATGGTAGAAAGAGAAATTTGAGTGATATGGAGTTCAAGTCAGCTACACTTCATGTGTTGCTAAATTGTCCCGAAGTAGTACCATTTCTCAAGTAAGTATTGATTTAATAGTTATCAAAATATAAAATTTACTGTGATTACATCTCAATGCAACTACTAAAAATATTTGATGTGTCACAGTCACTTCGTGGGTCAATTTGGCCAAGATGCTGTATATACGGCATTTCATAGGTGGTTCAAACAATTTGTAAGTATATCCTTAAAATATTCTAACACTATGTAGGTAAACAATGTTTGGAAGTTATGCTAACTTATGAATTTTGTTAACAATATGTAGGTAAATGATCCAAATAATGGTGTAAATCAATTTTTGAAAGATATATCTTGGGGACCTGGGGTTGAGGTCACAACATATTCCAAGTACGTTGTGAATGGTTATAAGTTTCATATAGAGGGTTACTCTAAAAATAAAAAAAGCAACAACAGTGGGGTGTGGGTTCAAGGTGGTGATGGCAACCAAGTTGGAGATATTGATTATTATGGTGTGCTCAAAGAAATAATAAAACTAGAATATTCAGGTAGGCCATTTAAGAAAATTATTCTCTTTAAATGCAAGTGGTTTGACCCAAATCCAACAAGAGGTACGAGAGTACACAATCAATATAACATAATTGAGGTTAATCATACGAGGGAGTATGATTGCTATGATCCTTTCATAATTGCACATAATATTAGGCAAGTGTATTATGCTCCTTATCCATTTCGGCGGAATAAGTCTGATTGGTGGGTTGTAATCAAAACTAAGCATGTAGGTAGGGTCGAAGTCGAGAATGTGTTGGATGTTGCATATCAAAACGATATCTCCAGTGTTCACCAAATAGTGGACGAACTTTTAGAAAATGGTTTGGAACATCTTGAACACATATTGGAAGAAGTTGATATAAATAAAGTAAGAATTATAGAAAACGAGGAAGAAGAATCAACTGATGAAGCTCAAACTAGTGAGGAAGAAGAATTCTCTGACGAGGAAGAAAAATTCTCTGACGAGGAAGAATACGTTGATGAGCTTTAAAAGTTGGTTTCTTCGATAACTCTCGTTTATAGATAGTTTCCTTATATGTTTCAATCTAAATATGTATTATATTATGCAGATGACAGGTAAGGGTCGAGGTAACAATGAAGGTAGTGGTTCTCGGGGTCGAGAAAAGGCTAGGAAGCAAAAAAGGAGGGTAGAAGATACTACTCATCAATCTTTTCCACCATCTTCTGATTTGCCTATCACTATGCCACAGCCTCTACCCCATGGCTATACTGAGTTGCCACAGCATCACCAGCCCTACACCTTCGTGCAGACCCCGGGTGTTTCTTCACAGGGCCATCGGACTGTGCGTCCGACATACAGTCCACCTGCCTCACTACCACGTGGATCTCGCCCAGCAGCATCACATGGATCGTATCGATCCATGGCACATCCACATGGATCACATTCATCAGTGTCACAGCCAGTCGGGTCACAGCCACTCGGGTCACAGCAGTCAGTATCATAGCCACTTGCAATCCGTGCAGCTATGTCGCAGTCATAGGGATCACATCTATCGTCATCAGCGACTCCACCTATTGGAGCCCTTCGCTTGCGGGATAGTAGCTCTGACCCCCTACTCATTCCACACATGCCTCTGATACACATGTTTCGGATGATGATGCTGCTACTGCTACTGACGAGGAGGTGCATTATGATCAGTATGGCAGGATCATCATAGTCCCTGAGGGTGATGGGTAAGAGTTATTTGTTATTTTTATGTTTATTTTTTTGTACATTTTTTACTAAGATATTAATTTGTTTTATTTATTAAATTGCAGGTTCCTCCCGAGTAATATTACTACGAGGATAATCACCAAAGCAACCAGAAAGCTTTATGATGCCCCTTATGCGTCTTGGCGTGAATTCCCATTCTCACTGAAGGAGGCAATTTTCAATGAATTTAAGGTATAAATGTTCTTTTAAGCAGTATAATTATTTATATTTATGATATTTCCATATAATATTTAACTTTTGAAATACAGAGCAAGTGTGTATGGGAACACCAGTATAGCGCGGACGTGGCTGCAAATTTTAATCTCAAAGCTCGCAAGCGGTTGTCGCATTCTTTCTCCATAGCTAGACAGCTGAACCAGAAGCCTGGCTGGTTGCTTCAGGACTTTTGGGATGATTTGCAAAGGCAATGGCTTACTACAGAGTTCTTACAGAAGAGCAAAAAGGGAAAGAAAGCTCGCGCATCTGAGAAGGGAGGATCATTGCACACTGGAGGTGCGGTCAGCCAGGGGACAATAAAAAGAAGAATGGTACGTAATTGCTTAATTTATTTTAATTTTCAAAGTATATCTATTCTATTTATTAATTAAAATTTATGAGTTTTCAGGAAAAGAAGTTGGGCCGTCCGATGAACCAAGATGAGCTATTCAGGGAGACTCATATTGTGAAGAAGAAGAAAGAGACGGATCAAGAAAGGTGGGTCGAGGGACGTGCCTCGACTGTACATGTAAGTTTTCACTTTTCATTAAGTATTTTCATTTACTTTTATGTAAATTTTGAAATACTAATTCAATTTACTTTTTCTTATAGGATCACTTCAGAGTTGAAGCTGAGGAATTCATACGCAGCCAGCCACCTAATGAGTCGGGCGCGCCATTCCAACTTTTGGCCGAGGATGTTGAAAGACTATGGACGCGGGCTGCAGGCAGTCCAAAATGGGGAAGGTATACGGCCTTCCTACTAAGACATTCCATCGCTATAGGTGTGGAATGCAAGGAATAGAGACTTCCTCGCAAGCCGAGCAACTTGATGGGGAGAGCCTCTCCGCTATGCGGAAGACTGTGACAAAGCTCACATCCGAGCTAGAAGCGTCCAAGGAAAGAGAAAAGCTTAGAGATGCTCAGTATATTGGCGTGGTCGCTCAGTGCCAGAGCATGCAAGAGCAGATCAAAAATCTCCTAGCTGGATCTTTTTCGATTCCCCAGTCTCGGCCATCATCGCCAGAGGCTGCCCGTCCCCGTGCTCGTTAGTCCCGTCCTCCAAGTGACCGTTCCTCCCATCCTCCTGGTGATTATTCTTCCCATCATCGACAAGTAGACCCTTCTCAATACCGTGATGATGATGAAACTTCATCAGACGGTGATGATAATAATGTACCAAACAATGAATGAATTTTAGACAATTTGAACTAGACAAATACAATTTGTTTTCCATTGGGTTGTAATAAGAGTTAACTTAGTTTGGTAGTTCTATTGAAATTTACACTTTCTTGGTTTTAATGTAGCTTTTAATATTATTTTTGTGTTGTTGTTGTTGTTGTTGTTTGGTATTGTTATTGGAATTGTTGTTGTTGTTGTTGCTTGTTAGGGTTTTGGTATGACTGGCAGGTGGTGTAGCTGCCAAAACAGGCAGTTTCTGCCAAAATAATACACAGAAAAGCGACCAAAGTTGGTCTCTATTTGGTCGCTTTTCATGTTAAAAAAAATAATTTTCTGGAGAATAGCGACCAACGTTGGTCGCTATATACCCAGATTTCTACAAAAAGCGACCAAACTTGGTCGTTATTTCATTAAAAAAATAAAATTTCTGGTGATATAGCGACCAAAGTTGGCCGCTAATATTTAAAAAATAAATTAAATTCATGTATTTAGGGACCAAAGTTGGTCGCTAGTTTAATAAAATAAATAAATAATTGAATAAAAAAGCGACCAACATTGGTCTCTAGTTTCTAGATTTTAAAATATAATATTTGGATTAGAGACCAAAGTTGGTCGCTTTTTAATGATTAATAATAAATAAATAAAAAACGTATTTTATATTTAGAGACCAACTTTGGTCGCCAAATTTATATTATTAAATTAATAAAGTGACCAAAGTTGGTCTCTATAATCAATATCCGGAAAAATTGGTCCATTTAGTTTAGAGACCAAAGTTGGTCGCTAATTAACGACCAACTTTGGTCCCTAAATAAAAGGGACCATCAATATAGCTACCAGGCCCCTGTGGTCGCTTTTTGGTCGCTTTTTAGCCCAATAGTGACCAACTCTGGTCGCTTTTTGCGGTCGTTTTTCCCCGGATTTCTAGTAGTGGATGGTGGTTTTGAGGTAATGGAGGCTGGACAAAAATTAGGGGGGGGGGGATTCTGGATGTGTTGGGGTAGAGACGGAATATTGTTCATATTGGATGGATGATGTTGACGATGTATTTGGATTAGCCGGTATCTCCTGCGGTTGTGAAGAAGGAGTCTGGGCATTTTCACTAAGTTTGTTCTAAAAAAATAGGCATGGTTTGGGAAGAAGAAATGATTGTGTCTAATTGCATGCCATTAGATTGGGCTAGCGTAGGGGATATAATGCAAAATTTTGCATGGAACTCAATAGGTACGTATTGCATGCCTTTTGCCATTTGGCCATCATTAGGAGGTTTTTGAGACAAGTGTGGAGCATGATTGGGGGGGGGGGGTTAGACACGGTGTTGGAAAGGTTTAAGGGGTCAGTGCTAGGGTTAGGTTGTGCATCCATGTCTTGGTATGCCTTAGGAGATATATTTGTAGTAGGATTTTGTAGAATCTTAAAAGATTTCCTAGAATCATTAGTAGATTTTTCCATAGACGTGTCTAAAATACCACAACCTGCATGCAACGTATCAATATTATTATTAATTTTAAAATTCTTATTGTTATTAGTATGGGAAACCATGGGCTCTTGAGGCAGCATAGAGAAGTTGTTTTCCAACAAGGAAATTTTCTGATTTTTCCCACTTGAGTTTCTTGTAGGATTGTTCTCCTAGGCGTTGAACCTAGCACTTTGATAACTGGAAAAATTACTACGATCTTTGTTCACATATTTAAATTTCTGAGTATTAATATACTTACCCGTGGAAGCATTAAATAAATTAACGCTTATACCTGCCTCTACAGGATTTCCTTTATCCACCATTGGTGCTTGTTTTTTTGGCCCTCCTTGATCTCTGAAAGGTCACTGTTTGCCATTCATTATCAGCTTGGGGGGAGTGTGACTGTGCGTCTTCCTTGAGGTTTAGGTTGGTTTCCTTATTAATACCAGTCCCTGACATGGCCTTTAATGAACGTGGGCATTGTGCATGGGTATGGCCTAGGAACCCACATCCCTTACAAAGAATTTTATCGCCTTCGTATTCGATAAACTGCTTGCGATCATCGATGTATATGAATTTTGCCACCGGAGATCTATAGGTAGCTCTACACACAACCTTGCATATCTCCCCCTCAAGGTTGCAGATGTGCAAGCATCTATTTTCAGCAGCTTACCTATTGAATTCCCAATCTTATGAAGAATAACACTGTTGTAAAACTCCGTAGGGATATTAGGGAGTCTAAGCCATATTGCAGTGTAAGTTTATTTAGCTTCTGGCACAAAATTGGGGACCCATCTCTGGCATCCTAGAAAATGTCCAAATATAAACCATGGGCCATGCTGCAAAATTGCAAGCATATTTTCCTTGTTTTGTATTTTTGCAATATAATAGTCATCGCCAAGGTCTATTATCGGGAAATTCTCCTTTATTCTCCACATATCTTGGACCTTTTTTTTGAGGATTTGGTGCATAATTCTTTTCCCATGGAGTTTAATTATTAATGAGTGTTTCCATGGCACATACATACGGTTCTTATCCTCCTGTGATCGGGAAATCTTTTTCTCTATAGTAGTTATTGGCTCCAATAATGAGGTACCCAGGGAGGAAGTTGGAAAGGTTTCAATGGGATCGATGGTAATATCCATGTCCCCCTCACCCCTAATTGGTCTGTCCTTGTATGAAATAGGTGAAGATTTTTTAGGGTGGGTTTGGTCATTAGGCTTGTTAATATCCGGAGGCTTTGGTGGAATCATCGATACATCCGTTTTGATGGTAGGATGATCTGTTTCCATTAGAGTATGGGTGGAGGTAGAAGAAGAGGAGTCTTTCTTTTAGTAGTTTTGGAGAGAAGTTAGAGCTTCTCTCTCTAGCTCTCAATTAAGTCATAATTGTATTGATTTCATATTAGCTCTATGTTTGCACTCTGTATGTTTGTTCCCTCATAAAAAATTGCTACTTAATTGGGTCACTACACAATGAAACTCAATAAATCTTTGTGATTTGGTCATTTAGTCAAAATTTAGAAATAAAAAACTTTGTTGATAGAAAGTACTTTTATCCCGCTTAATATACTTATTAGTCACGTATACGACGTGAATTTAAATTGGTCGAACTAGTTACACCAAAAAGGAATGATAATATCACCACAAGCAATCTTAACTCGTGAAATATAACTTGCCTTCGTTCTTCGAGCTTAACCGTCCTTCTGTCACCTTTTATATATTAGCTACTAGTTAATTAAACTCGCGCTTCAAGCGGTCAGATATTTCTTTTCGTAATTCATTTAATATAAAAGTATAAAAACTTTACAGTACGAAAAATAAAACAACAAATATATAATGTGAGGACAGTCTACCAAATAAAGCAAAAAATTATGCATTCTACAATTGTTTCAAAGAGAAATTAAAGCAAAAAAATCCAAATAAATAGAGCATTGATAAAATGACAGTTCTTAAGGATAGTCTTCTCAAAGAGAAATTAATCGTGTAAGTGTTCACTTTTAAGATGATGTTCATAAATAATATTACCAATCATGTAATAAAGATTGTGCATACTACAATTGCCTCTCTCTAATTAATATCTTTGGAAGATAGATTTTTTAATTACTTGTATTTTGTAATGCATGGACGGAGGATGAGTAAAATGTATAAATCTTTTATAGGGTTTTCATACTAACAATGTCTACTTGATTAAACTCATACTTCTATTTTTTTCAATTTGTAAAAAACAAAAGAAAAGTAATATAAAGGCTGGGTAAGACTAAAAGACTTTTCTTACATTTAGTTAATTATTACATGCACATAGTGTGTGATATAATTTAAGACAAAATTACCTGAATTCTTGAGAATACTATAATTAATTATGCGATTACAGACACGATTTAAAGCGTCGCTCTAGATAACTCCAAGGGAATTTCTGAATATCAGTTACATAAGTAATTAAATAGTAAACACTTCATGTATAGAAATATAAGTTGCAGAGAGTTTCTTGTAGAAGATTTTACAAATATTGAAATTGTACAATTAATAGTGCTAGCTCATTTTTTAGCCTTTCCATGGAGTAAATAGTAAAGTACTTGTGTTGATCGAGAAAATAAAGAAAATTTGCCAAAACAAACGGATAAACATGAAATTCTACTTTGAGGGATAAGCGCGTGTTTCCTTTGCTAAATGATTAGTCAAATAGGTTTTATAGTAAGAAATTAGAAAAAATCGAAAGTTAAAAGTATCATTATTAGTATCAAAGAGCACATAAATGCGTGTTGGAAATGTCTAATAAATAAACACCTATAGGGAAAATCGTGAGATAGAAAAAATAAAAAAAAGAGGAGAAAAAAAGATAAGTACTCCCTCCGTTCACTTTTACTTGTTCAATACTGACTTTGCACACCCCTTAAGAAATAATAAATAAAGTACATAATTTATCATGATACCCATATTAATTGGTGTATAGTCTTAATGGATTTGAAAAATGATTTGGAATGAGTAATTAATGCTAAAGGCAAAACAAAAAGATAATAGTGTTTAACCAAAAAGTGGAATTTCGGTTAAAACCTTAATTTAGAAGAACTAGAGTTACTGATAATCAAAGAATGAATAAAGGAAAGTGATTTTTGCCAACAATAAGATAACAAAGTAAACCAATGTATTCAAATAGTATTTCGTGTGTTTACAATTGACCCATTCTTTCCCTTTTATAGCTATCTTGGAAATATGTATTTTGCCTTTGTCATAATAAGGCCATTATAGATAATTAAAGACATTAAATGCTACGTTACATAATCATTGTATTTTAATACAGATTCTCTAACGTTTTTAGTATTTAATGCTCATTAAATATTGTATCTTTACTCTCTTGTGCTGTCAGATTCATTCTCCTTAATTCTTGGACTTAAATAGGTACAGGCGTTGAATCTTTTGAGTATTCGCTCGTGCCTCCTCTTATGCCTCTACTCATATCTGTTGCAACTCGTGCCTCTTTGTCAATCATAACTCTTTGACCAGTCTACGTGTCATGAAACGTCATCTTCCAATCACTTTAATATGTAAACTCAAATTTTCCCAATACAGATAGTCCCCCCACTTGCCATTTATTCATCAATTGAATATTTGGGAAGTGGAATTCATTAAAACGGGAATTTTTGTCACCATTAATGCTATAGCAGAATCAACGCTTCATTTGTCACTTCTATTTAATGCTCTTCACGCGTGGCACCCCTTTTACTAGTTCTGCAACTTTGCAGCGCTTTTTAGGGCTTTTTCACGGCTTCACTAACCACGAAACGTCAGTTCTCATTACGACTTTTCCATCATTGCACTTTTTCCTTTGACGGTTGATTCGCAGTATAAATATAGTTTTCTTATTTGTCTTTATCACTTAAAGTTCTCAAAATATTCAGTTCTTGAATCTTTGTTTGTTTCTTCCTCGTACTATCATGTCTTCATCAAACCCTAACCCTAGAAGGGTCCCCATAGTTGATAACTTCCCTAATGTCCGCAGTAGGAGCAGAAGAGGAGGTAGGCTTCGTAATTTAGGATCTTCATCCTTGCGTGGTTCTTCTCTTCCTTCGCTTAGTTCTGACCCTTCTTCTAGAACTAGAGGTTCTCTTTCACATAGATCTTCTTCTAGAGGTAAAGAATCTTCTGAACTCTCTATAATGACAGAGAATCTCTTAGAAATCAAGTATCTTTTTTAGATCGTGTTGATATCTATCCCACTTAAATCACTAAAGGTTTGATTTCTTTAGTTCGTAGAGACTATCATTGGAGTCATGACTTTCCTATCATTATTCCCAATCCGAATCAAAGAATTACCTCTTACTTAACCAGTTTTTCCTTTGTCTATACGTACCCTTTCACATTAGGATTCAAACCTGCTATTGATCCTGTTATTCTCGAGTTCTGTCATTTCTTTGATGTTTGCTTAGGTCAAATTGGCCTAATAATATGGAGGGCTGTTGCCTGTTTGAGGCATTTGACCAATATATCCAGTGTGCCTTTTACTTTCCCACATCTAATTCATCTTTACTCCGCTAGACTCTTTCGCAATGGTGTTTTTACACTAGTAGCCAGGAGCAAAAGAGTTCTAGTTAGCCCTAAAGATGACAAACACCGTGGCTGGTATGCCAGGTTTGTTGCTGCCTCCACTGTTGGTTTAGTGTGTGATGAAAACGTTCTCTTCCCTGACAAGTGGAATTTTGCACGTGAGTCTTCTAACTTTCTCGTACCTTTTTCTTCAATTTTGTTGATTTTTCTAATTTTACTTTTCTTTTTCTAGCAACCATGGGAGTTGTAGAAGATGTTCCCAATTTCCGTGATTGGGTAGTAAGGCTGTTGAGTATTGCACCAATGGATGGCAGATCTTGGAAGACCCTTTCCCAACGTTTTGGTTGGAAAGTAAAAACTCATGGTAAGAGCTTTTATTTTATTTTACATATTATTTTTTCCCGAACTTATCTCAATCCTTCTTTCTATCAGGATTTGCTATTCGAGGAGTTACTACTGAGGCGGTTGCGGCTTCTCGTATCTCTTTGGAAAGGGCTCAAGAAATAATTCTGGGCTCTTCATCGAAAAGAAAAGTTGTTGATGACCAAGGTTCCGAAGAAGAGGAAGACGGGGGTTCCTTGGTAACAAGGCCACGAGCTTGTAGACGCATTATTTCCGATGATGAAGCAGAAGCATCCCCCTGCTATTCTATTCCTCTTACTGAATCTATTGAAGCCCTGGTAGTGATCCCTGATGATGTTGATGATGCTCCCGCTACTGCTCAAGATTCTGTTGAGCAGCTTTTTGACCGCGGGTTTGGTAGTGAAAGTTTAGGTCCCGTTTCTGATGAAGCTCCCTTGGCTTCTTTTTCTCCTCCCGTGCCTGTGACTCCTACTTTGCCGATTATGGCTATTTCCGTTCCTCCCTAGATAAAGTGCAAGAATAGGAGGTTCAGGACGCTCCATCACCACTGCCAACTATTGTACCTACTGTTACCTTACCTGTAGATGCAATGTCAAGGTTATTGAATGCGTTAGAGGCATTAATGCCTACTCATGGTGGAAGTTTAACTCCTCAGGCTACCTTACAGACACAAGCACCTAAACAGACTCAGACTTTCGGGAATAAGGAGGTATCCCTCAAGAGTTCCTAAAATTGAAACCACCAAAATCACAGGTTCTGATAATTCAGCAGATCCTCAAAGTTTCTTGGATGGGACACTCAAGGCATTACGTGCTCCAGGATGTTCTAGTGAGAGAGCCATAGAGCTCGCAGCATACAAACTAGAGGATATGGCCAATACATGGTATGCAACTGTATTTCTAGGAAGGCCAGTAGGAGCAACACCACTGACATGGGACGAGCTTAGTAAGTTGTTCATGGATCATTTTCTTCTAGAAAGCGTGAGGAAAAAATATGCTAGAGACTTTGAGAGATTGGTTCAAACTCCAGATATAGATGTGTCAACATATAACACCAAGTTTTATAATCTAGCTAGATATGCTCCTTACTTAGTGTCACACCTCCTTTTTGCGCGCCCGTCCCCGAAGGGTTAAGTGCGCGGGTGGAGTTTTTCCAATTTAAGTGACAATATTCGAAATGAGATTATTTATTTAATTCAGAGTCGCCACTTGGGAAAGGTTTGGCTTTTGGTGTCCCAAGTCACCGGTTTATCTTGAATCCCAAATCGAGGAAATTTTCGACTTTTCCGAATGAAGTCTGCGAACCAGAAATTCTAAGTAAGGAATTCTGTTGACCCGAGGGAAGGTGTTAGGCACCCTCGAATCCCGTGGTTCTAGCACGGTCGCTTAAATTGTTACAATGGCTAAATATCTGATTTAAGTACATGTTGTGACTTACGTGCTTTTATTAAGTTTAAACCGCTTTTATTATTATCATTTATTTTTATAGAATTGCAACGTCGTGAAAATGCATCTCGAACCACGTCACAATCAATGCACCCGTAGTTGTTAACACATTTCGACTCCGTTGAGATTTGAATTTGGGTCACATAAATGCGCACCCGAATTTAAGAATGTAATTTAATTAAGTCGCGCCTAAAGAATCTAACGCGTTATTGTCTTTGGGGAAGGCAGTGGAATTCACTAAACAGCCCGTCCCAAATTCTAAGTATTTATTATGATCAATTATTGAGGGCCCCGCAATTTGCATTTTTATTCGGCGAGGCTCGTCTCATTATTTTAGAAGGGTACCCTACAATGACTACATTTCTACTACATTTATCTTTAAAGAGAAGGATGATGCCGAATTTTGCGGGTTTGGACAAATACGGACTGAATCCTTATTATGTTTGCCGAACCTAAACTTGTTTGATTACCTGATTGATTGTTCATGAGGTGAGGGTTACCGCATGCTTTGTCTTCATCGAGTGAATATGCTTATTAATTCGCTAAGTGAGATTGCAAACAAACTAACAACATATATTAAGTTATGTTTAACGACCTCCAAGTTCTATTTTTAACACTCTAACCTATTTGAAATTGATAAAACGAAATCGGCTGTTTTATTAGGGAAATTACTACTAATTGAACTCAAAAATGATTATTAGTTTTTCTCAACAATCATCACATCATTTCGAAACAAAGAAATCTATACCGAAACCCAGTATCGAACCTGCATTGGAACGAATAAACTGACAGGAGAACTGGCATTCATAGCCAGACTCTTAATGTGACTGTATGGGAGTTTGTTTGGGATACATTTATCCCGGACCCAGTACCACAGTTTTGTCAATTCAGTGGTCTAGGCAAAATACATACAAGTGCTTACCATGACTCTATGTTATACAGTCATAACTAAACCAAACAAGTGTTATACTGAACTGAATATATACTAAATAAAAACATGCTGTCTATGTCATGCTGTCATTACTATTGAACCATGCTATCTAACAGTTCATCTTAAACAGAATGTATGCTAGTTTATACAGAATATTTGCAGTTCGCAGTAAAAATACAGGCCCAACTAACATTCGAACTATCTTTTTACACCAGTGCTATAACATAAACTGATGTTCATTTCTTTATTTCTGCTTCAACTTCAAACTTTCAACAATACAAGGTTCAAAGGTTGTGTACCTGGGAATATTTGCAATTGAAGAAAAGGGCAATCAGTAGAGTAACAATGAACAAATGCAGCAGCAGTAACGGCACTATCAGTAGCAACAAGGCAGAATAGCAGCAGGCAAAACAATACAGCCAGAAACAGGCTCGAGTGCAGAGATGCAACTATGGCCAATAGAAAGCAATAGCCAAATAGCAGCAACACCCAGTGGAATAGAATCAGAAATCCAGACAGACCAAACCAGTAGTAAACCAATGAAAACACTCGACTAATAGACACAACTGGAATTTCAAAGAATCAGAATTGATTTGAACAGGTTGAACAACTGAAACCCAGTAATAATAGGAGGAAAAAGCTTCTGATTGTTGGTTGTATCCCTTCTATCCCTTAAACTCTCTCTATCTATGTGTATCTATTTGTATGTATTTCAAGCTCTCCTGTCCAAACTCCTCACAGTGTGTTTTTTTTTAACCTTCAAAGTCCGTCCTTTTTTTTGTATGTCTCCTCACCTCCCCCTCTTATAGGCCTCAACACTATCCCTTTTAAACAGCCTGTTTTCAGAACACCCCAGTGCCCCTCCCATGTGCCTTCCATTTCAATTCCAACTTAGCTAATTAAATATTTAAACCCCATCAACATTCCCTGGCAGACTTACTTTTTAAAAGGTTTAACATTTTTTAAACTTAAAGCAAGGTATGGTCGACAGAATATACCTGACAGCATATGCTGTCAAATTGTTTAAAACTTAAAAGCCTTCTTATGCAGAAAAACAGGCTGTGCACGAGGCACATGAGGTGCACCAATGCACATGCTGTGAACGAGTGCACCTGCCTTCCAATTCAGAATTTAAACATAAACAATCCTTTTTACATTAACTGATCAATTCAAACAATCTATAAGTAAACAAAGCTGGTTCTTAATTGACTCAAAGCAAATGTTCATCAGAAGCAAATCGATTTACTTTGTTCAGACAGTTGAAACTAATTGACGACATATGTCGACTCGACTATATTAGCATTGACATACACAATCGTAACCAAAAATCCGACATTTAACAGTATCGATACATGGTTTGAATTATACTGACTAAGCAGAGATGCACTTGAGGAGTTAGCTAGTCAGTACAAACTCGAAACACAACCAATACACATGCCTTATCAGAATAAGAGGGGGGGGGGGGATTTAGACAAACACAGAGGTTTAAGCAAAGTGGACAAACAAAAATCAAAACAAATATGAACAGAACCCTTTTTAAAAAACAAATCACACGAAATAAAACAAAAATAAAGAAAAGAAAACAAGACTCACCTCAAATCTTTTTAAGGAACAAATCAGAAAAATCCACTGGTGTTTGAACAGACCTTCTTTAAGGTTGAATGGACTTTTAAACGAAGTGTTTCTCGGATGAGAAACACCTCGATTAAGGTCCATTAGACCTTAATCTCTTCGTTTTGAACAAAACACGGAACATGCACAGGGAAAACTAGAGTTCAAAAACTTAGATCTGGGATTCGTGTTTCCCTGGTTAGATTCGGACCAAACCAAGTATGGTTTGGTCACGAGGAGGGTCCGGGGAGTGTCTGGTATGAAACTGGGGTTGGTTGGGTTAGATCGAGTTTTGACTCGAATCTTCAAATGAAGATTCGAGGACCTGGGGGGTGATTCGAACCAAACGGTTAACAGGTCTATGTTCAGGGTGGTGAGGGGGTTCTATGGTGTTCAAGTGGAGGTCACCGGCGTTCAGGCCGCCGGGTTTCTGGTGAAGGTGTGCAGGGGCGGCTAGGGTTTGAAAGGGATGGGTTTGGTGAAGACGAAGGCGGGGGTGTTGGCTAGGGGGGCAGGGTATGGTGAAGGGCTTATATAGTTAGTGGGTGGGTGAACCTCGACCGTTAGATCAATCTAGATCTACGGTCTGGATCTGAAGGCTTAAATGGAATGGTGTCGTTTTGAGGGTTTGGGTTCGGTCCGGGTGAGATGGGTCGGGTTTGTTAGTGGGTACGGGGTGTGAGATCTTGGCCGTTGGATCAGTTTGGTTTGAATGGTTGAGATGGATCGGCCTTGAAACGACGTAGTTTTGGTGTTAAACTACGTCGTTTTGTGTCCTGGGGTGGGCTGTTCGGACTGGGGGTTTGGGCTGTTCAATTGGGCTCCAGATTTTGAAATGGGCACGGCCCAAATTCATTTTACAACAAATTTTGTCTTCTTTTTCTTTATTTCTAATTTCCTAAATACACAAACTAATTAAATAAAACCAAGCACCACTAATTAACACTTAACATATTTATTTCACGCGTAAAGGTAGGCAAAATTAAACACGGCAACAAATCAGGAAAAAAGAAAAAATGCGTATTTTTGTAATTTTCCATCTAACAAACGGGTCATGGTTTAAATTACGCATGACACATACATTTTTTAATTCTTTTGGAGCGATTGTCGCGTAAAACAAAAATCACGTGCTCACAGCTGCCCCTCTTTGTTCGGAAACACGAAGAGTTTTCGTGCAAAGACAAAGTGAGCGTGTATGAGCGATTTTTGCCTATGGACTACTCCGTATGAAGCATGTTTTTTGAAAGATCTGACCGAATCTTGCTTCAAAGATTTCCTACATATCCTGGGCTAAACAGGAATCAGGTCAATGTAGTTCGGGAAGTTTTGGTAGCTGGGACTACCATGGGATTGCAATGCTTGCTGCTACTGCTGCTGCTGTTGTCACTGCTACGTTACTGACCGCCTTATTACAACCAAATGGAAATTGGAAACTGAGCTAACTACTTATGTGTATGTCAACTGCTAGTTACAAGATTCCTATCTATGATTCTTTTACGACTTGATCTTGGGTCTTAGCTGATTCTGCTTGTAGACTCCGATCTGAATCTTGATGCTTGCGAGTTGTGGTGACCTGTTTAATCTCTGGGATACTGAGTGAGGCACGATTGGCAGGGTTCATGACCTCAATTAAATGCTGGAGTCAATCCGCCTTCCATTTACTCCGAATCTTGGGACATTTCTTTTTCTTCTTTGATTTTGAGTTGAGACTCATCTCGTGGGTCATTTCGATCCGTGTGGCTCGAGGTTAGACCTGCGGGAAAAACAAACAAACGAACGAAATTTTCTGCCCCAGTTTCACTAGGAAAATTTCGTTAAGTATTCACCAAGAAATCCATAAAATTGATGAAAGAGGATATGCATGCTCAGTTCAGGGTTGGAGCCCTAACACCGGCTAGCTGGGGAGAGGTTCGGTTTGGGGTTTAAAACCCTAACGCCGAACAAAAGAAGAATTCAATTTAGGGTTTAAAACCCTAATGCTGATTGCATGGAAAAGCTCAGTTTAGGGTTTAAAACCCTAATGCTGGACTGAAAGGAAAATTCAGTTTAGGGTTTAAAACCCTAATGCTGATTGCATGGAAAAGCTCAGTTTAGAGTTTAAAACTCTAATGCTGGCTGAAAAGAAAAAGTTCAGTTTAGGGTTTAAAACCCTAATGCTGACTAAAAGGAAAATTCAGTTTAGGGTTTAAAACCCTAATGCTGATTGCATGGAAAAGCTCAGTTTAGAGTTTAAAACTCTAATGCTGGCTGAAAGAAAAGAGTTCAGTTTAGGGTTTAAAACCCTAATGCTGACTGAAAGGAAAATTCAGTTTAGGGTTTAAAACCCTAATGCTGATTGCATGGAAAAGCTCAGTTTAGAGTTTAAAACTCTAATGCTGGCTGAAAAGAAAAAGTTCAGTTTAGGGTTTAAAACCCTAATGCTGACTAAAAGGAAAATTCAGTTTAGGGTTTAAAACCCTAATGCTGATTGCATGGAAAAGCTCAGTTTAGAGTTTAAAACTCTAATGCTGGCTGAAAAGAAAAAGTTCAGTTTAGGGTTTAAAACCCTAATGCTGACTAAAAGGAAAATTCAGTTTAGGGTTTAAAACCCTAATGCTGATTGCATGGAAAAGCTCAGTTTAGAGTTTAAAACTCTAATGCTGGCTGAAAAGAAAAAGTTCAGTTTAGGGTTTAAAACCCTAATGCTGACTAAAAGGAAAATTCAGTTTAGGGTTTAAAACCCTAATGCTGATTGCATGGAAAAGCTCAGTTTAGAGTTTAAAACTCTAATGCTGGCTGAAAAGAAAAAGTTCAGTTTAGGGTTTAAAACCCTAATGCTGACTAAAAGGAAAATTCAGTTTAGGGTTTAAAACCCTAATGCTGATTGCATGGAAAAGCTCAGTTTAGAGTTTAAAACTCTAATGCTGGCTGAAAAGAAAAAGTTCAGTTTAGGGTTTAAAACCCTAATGCTGACTAAAAGGAAAATTCAGTTTAGGGTTTAAAACCCTAATGCTGATTGCATGGAAAAGCTCAGTTTAGAGTTTAAAACTCTAATGCTGGCTGAAAAGAAAAAGTTCAGTTTAGGGTTTAAAACCCTAATGCTGACTAAAAGGAAAATTCAGTTTAGGGTTTAAAACCCTAATGCTGATCGCATGGAAAAGCTCAGTTTAGAGTTTAAAACTCTAATGCTGGCTGAAAAGAAAAAGTTCAGTTTAGGGTTTAAAACCCTAATGCTGACTAAAAGGAAAATTCAGTTTAGGGTTTAAAACCCTAATGCTGATTGCATGGAAAAGCTCAGTTTAGAGTTTAAAACTCTAATGCTGGCTGAAAAGAAAAAGTTCAGTTTAGGGTTTAAAACCCTAATGCTGACTAAAAGGAAAATTCAGTTTAGGGTTTAAAACCCTAATGCTGACTGCATGGAAAAGCTCAGTTTAGAGTTTAAAACTCTAATGCTGACTGAAAGGAAAAAGTTCAGTTTAGGGTTTAAAACCCTAATGCTGACTAAAAGGGAAATTCAGTTTAGGGTTTAAAACCCTAATGCTGATTGGCTGAGGATAAAGCTCGAGAATACTACACGATCAATTTTTGAGTTTTCTTGTTTTAATAGAAGATAAAAGGGAGTTTTGCGGGAACTTACCTTTTGAGTGAATTCCTTATTGCCAAAATGTTTCTTGTACCCGTGTACCTTCTTCTTTGGGCGACACCTGCTTCTAGCACGGTTGTCTTGGATTAACACCTGTTTCAACTTCTCAGACAAAGAACAATTGTTAGTTCGGAAATGACGGTTGGTTCGGTGACCTTGATCGTTCCCAATTGCTCCGTTGCGTCTTTACTTCTGTTGCGAAGTCCCGCCATTGATTTGATTCGAATGGCGAAACCTTTAGACTGCTCAGGCTTGTATTTCCGGATTCTGTGATGATTTGCCTCGTAAGGCCTCTTTTTTCTTTTTGTCCCGTTTTGATTGAAGGTTCTCAACGGGGATTTTATTGGAGGTGTTCTGTGGGAACTTGTACAAGAGGAAGCTATATGGGGGAAATATTTACAAAGTGGATTCTTTGTGCGGATTCTGTACAATGGGGTATGTTGGGTTTTGGTTTCAAAACGGGTTTCCCAGGGTTTGTTGGGGTAAGCTTGTTGGGGAATATTTACAAAAGAACTCGCTGGGGATGTGCTGATGAAATTCCAACGGGGATTTTTTTTTTTTTTTACTGGGGATACTTTGTGGGAGATTGTACAAAAAGAGAGACTCTGTGGGGTTTTGTACAGGGGGAGACTCTGTGGGGATTTGTCCGAAGGTGGACTTGCTGGGGAAGATTTCAAGATTTCTCTCTTTTTCCTTTACTCCGGAACACCATCAAACGTCATGATTCATCATGCTTGGGTAATCATATCAACGAGATGAGGCGCTTTCCTTCATGAGACGGGATTCCGTGCAAACAAACCTGCCACCTGTCCTTTCCGGTGTGTCCTGAACTCGGGGTTAAAATGCGAAAGGGATTCGAAAAGAAACAAAGAAAGGGGAAAACAAATCAGAAAAGGAGTACCCTTTTCGGGATGAGAAAAACTTATCTGAGGAAGATAACGCTGGCTTTAAATGACATGACATGCCTTTTGGACTGGACGTCTGACCTTCTAAGAGCTTGCGTTTTCCTGAACCAGAACGGATTTGTGATTCCAAACTGGTGGCACTCTGCCGAAAATTTCTTGGGATGGCGTCATTCTTTTTCGGTCAACAGCGCCCTTTGCGGGTTTTCGCTGGCTGACCTCTCTCATTTTTCTTCCTGTCATCGCTTGATAGCACTCTTTGCGAGTTTTTACTAAACAAGCTCTCTCATTTTGGTTTCTCTTACTCCCGTCGCCTCGTGGTGCCCGAAGGTTTTCACCGCCGAGACTCTCTCATTTTATCTTTCTCAATTCAGAGTGTGCTGGTCTTCATTTGTGACGATTATTGATTCCCCACCATATTTGGCAATTGATTTGAAGGCTTGTGCTTGGTAAAGAGAGGTAGTGATACTAACTTCTCAACTGCTCGACGTGCCCCGGTTTTCAATTTCAGGGTGAATGGGATTTTATTGTTGGTGTGACTGAACCTCAGGGAGAGGCTGCCTACGTATCCTTTCGGAATCAAGTCAAACGTAGTTCAGGCCTCAATCAAATTTTGTTTTTTTTTGTTTTCTTTCTTTGTTTTGTTTTTTTTTCTTCTTTTTTTTTGTTTTGTTTTTTTTTGTTTTTCTTCCTTCTTTTTTTTTTCTTTTTGTAGAGAGGGTTGGGTAGTGTTTGTGGAGTAGTGGGGAATAAAACCTTCGCCATTTTCAAACGTGTCAGGACCACTGGAGTATGATTTAGACGTAGTACCTCTTGACTGCATCTGCATTTACTGCTGTGTCGGGGTCATTTCCTTCGATATCACCTAAATACAATGCTCCTCTTGGCAATATTTTCCTTACGATGTATGGGCCTTTCCAATTTGGGGCAAACTTTCCTTTTGCTTCTTCATGATGCGGCAGAATACGCCTCAGTACCAGCTGACCTACTTCGAAATTCCGGGGTCGGACTTTCTTGTTGTAAGCACGGGCCATCCTTCGTTGGTATAACTGTCCGTGACAAACTGCAGCCATCCGCTTTTCATCAATCAACGTCAATTGCTCTAACCGAGTCTTAACCCACTCGCTGTCCTCGATTTCTGCTTCGACAATGATTCGAAGCGAAGGAATTTCTACCTCTGCCGGTATTACAGCCTCGGTCCCATAAACCAAAAGATAAGGAGTCGCTCCCACCGATGTGCGTACCGTAGTGCGGTACCCCAATAATGCAAAAGGTAACTGCTCATGCCACTGTCGGGAACTTTGTATTGTTTTCCTCAAAATCTTCTTGATGTTTTTATTTGCAGCTTCCACAGCACCATTGGCTTTTGGCCGATAAGGAGTGGAATTCCTGTGTGTTATCTTGAATTGCTCGCACACATCTCCCATCAAGTGACTGTTCAAGTTTGCTGCATTATCTGTAATGATGGTCGCAGGAATACCGAAGCGACAGATAAGATTTGAGTGTACAAAATCCACTACAGCTTTCTTGGTGACCGACTTGAGAGTGACAGCTTCTACCCATTTTGTGAAGTAATCGATGGCAACCAGTATAAACCTGTGTCCATTCGAAGCCTTTGGTTCAATTGGTCCAATGACGTCCATGCCCCAAGCGACAAATGGCCAAGGTGCGGACATGGGATGCAGTTCCGTGGGAGGTGCATGAATCAAATTACCGTGCACCTGACACTGATGACACTTCCGGACAAAGCTAAAGCAATCCTTTTCCATGGTCATCCAGTAATAACCCGCTCTAAGGATCTTCTTCGCTAAGACATACCCGTTCATGTGAGGTCCGCACACACCTGCGTGTACTTCGTGCATGATCTTTCTCGCTTCCTCGATATCGACACATCTTAAGAGATTGAGGTCCGGAGTCCTCTTATATAACAATTCACCGCTCAAAAAGAAACCACTTGCATGTCGCCTAATGGTCCTCTTTTGATCTCCAGTAGCGTGCTCGGGGTATTCTTGCGTCTTCAGGAACCTCTTGATGTCATGGTACCAAGGCTGCGTATTTGATCCCGCCTCGATTACACTGCAGTAACCGTGTCTTTCCTTGATTTGGATTTCCAAAGGATCGACGTGGGCGTTGCCCGGGTAGGGTAGCATAGAAGCCAGAGTAGCAAGTGCATCTGCCAGTTCATTGTGACACCTCGGAATATACCTGAACTCTATTGAGGTAAAGCGCTTGCTGAGGTCCTCCACATGTTGTCGGTATGGGATAAGTTTGACATCCCGAGTTTCCCATTCACCTTGGACTTGCCGGATGATCAGGTCAGAATCTCCCATAATCAGTAAGTCTTCGACATCCTGATCGATTGCCATATGCATGCCCATAATGCAGGCTTCATACTCAGCTGTATTATTTGTGCAGAAGAAACGAAGTCTAGCTGTGGCGGGATAATGCTGACCGGAAGGCGAGATCAAAATCGCCCCAATCCCTACACCCTTGGCGTTCACGGCTCCGTCGAAGAACATCTTCCATACATGAGCTTCCTCCGAGATCACTTCTACGGTGTTTACCTCTTCATCTGGAAAGTAGGTATCCAATGGCTGGTATTCCTCATCGACCGGGTTTTCGGCCAAATGATCTGCTAACGCCTGGGCTTTCATTGCCGTGCGGGTGACATAAACTATGTCGAATTCCGTAAGCAAGATTTGCCATTTAGCCAGTCTCCCAGTAGGCATTGGTTTCTGAAATATATACTTCAAAGGATCCAACCTGCTTATGAGGAACGTAGTGTGGGCTTGGAGATAATGTCTCAGCTTTTGAGCAACCCATGTGAGAGCGCAACATGTCCTTTCCAACAGTGTGTATTTGGCCTCGTAACCGGTGAATTTCTTGCTCAGGTAGTAGATTGCTTGCTCCTTCTTTCCGGTTACGTCGTGTTGCCCGAGGACACAGCCGAAAGAGTTCTCTAAGACTGTCAGATACAAGAAAAGTGGCCTTCCCGGTTCTGGAGGGACCAAGACTGGGGGATTCGAAAGGTATTCTTTGACTTTATCAAAGGCTTCTTGACACTCAGGTGTCCATTTGATCGCCGCATATTTCCTTAACAGCTTGAATATGGGCTCACACGTGCTTGTCAGCTGGGCGATGAACCGACTGATGTAATTCAACCTGCCCAACAGACTCATCACGTCTTTCTTTGTTCTCGGGGGAGACAGCTCTCTGATGGATTTTATCTTAGTTGGATCTAGCTCGATACCTCTCCTGCTTACAATGAAGCCCAAAAGTTTGCCCGACGGAACTCCGAAAGCACATTTAGCTGGGTTCAGCTTCAAGTCATACTTCCTTAGCCTCTCGAAGAATTTCCTCAAGTCTTGGATGTGATTATCCTGCGTCCTGGACTTGACTATCACATCGTCCACGTACACCTCTATTTCCTGGTGCATCATGTCATGGAAAATGGCAGTCATGGCCCTCATGTAAGTAGCCCCAGCATTCTTCAGACCAAATGGCATGACCCGGTAACAGTAGGTGCCCCAAGGCGTGGTGAAGGCAGTTTTCTCGGCGTCTTCTTCATCCATCAATACCTGGTGATACCCAGCATAACAATCTATGAAAGACTGTATCTCGTGTTTGGCACAATTGTCAACGAGGATGTGGATGTTGGGCAGCGGGAAGTTATCTTTGGGACTTGCTCTGTTCAGATCTCGGTAATCTACACATACCCGAGTTTTCCCGTCCTTTTTTGGTACTGGAACCACATTTGCCAACCATGTTGTATATTGGACTACCCGGATCACTCCTGTTTTCAGTTGCTTGGTGATCTCCTCCTTAATCTTGTCACTGACCTCAGTTTTTAACTTTCGTTGCTTTTGTTGAACCGGCGGACAGTCAGGATGAATCGGCAATTTATGAACCACCAGATCAACACCTAATCCCGGCATGTCATCATATGACCAAGCAAACACGTCTTTAAATTCAAAAAGAAGTTGAATTATCGCCTCTCGCGTTTTCTTGTCCGTGTGAATGCTTATCTTGGTCTCCCGGATTTCTTCCGGGGTTCCTAAATTTACCGGTTCAGTGTCATTCAGATTTGGCTTAGGTTTATTCTCGAAATATTCCAACTCTCGGTTTATCTCCCTAAAAGCCTCTTCCGCATCATATTCTGGTTTTGGGTTCATTAATTCGCAGTTAAATAACTCATTGTGATCTGGGCGTGAAGTCCGCAAGCATGTCATATTTAAAGCCGCATTATTAGGACTGAAAAGGAAGATAAAAGGAAAAGTAACAAAAATCAGAACAAAAGAAAGAATAGGAAAGCAAAGATGATTTTTTTTGTATTTTTTTTTTTGTATATTTTCTTTGGAAAGTTGGAAGACAACAATGTTTACAACTAGGAATTCAAAAACAACAATTGAAAAGAAGAAAACGTTCAAGTTATGCCCCGGAGATAACTTGTGACACAGGAAAGGTGGCAGGACAGGTCTACCCGGACTTTCGTCTAGTCGGGAATGGCGTGGCCTCCCAGTTTTGGAGTTTGGCGTTTGGCCCCATGTACATCATCTCAGCAGTGCTTGTGCCTTCGCCTGGTTGAACCATGTGGACCTCGTAGAGCATTTCCCTCATTACCCCACATATTTCCTCGATTTCCTCAGCTGTGAAGACCTCATCATCTTCTTCTTCAGCGTACCTTGGCCTGACGAAAGTCGCGTATAAATCCGGAAATGGTTGAGGCAACTTCCAGCCCTCATTTCTCCTTTTCTTTGCCCACTTTTCGTCTGCTGGAGTAGGTTTGAAACCTAGTCCAAAAGGTTTCTTGACGACTGGCAAAGTAATGGGTTCTATTATTCCCTGAAGGGTTCGTCCAAGTCCCTTCCCTGGCCTAAATCCGTGCCGGACCATCTCTTTGGCCACCATGATTGAGGCGTTAGATAAGAAAGGCTGGGGGCAAGGTATTCCCTCTTCGTGCTGCTCTGCCAGTACAACCTCGAAAGCTTGATAGACCGTATGTTCGCTCCCTTCTCTCGGTTCAAGGTACGGGATGGATGGGTCCCGATAAATGGCATGCTCATCTTCCCCGTGGACCACGATCTCTCGGTCTTCATACTCGAACTTTACCATCTGGTAAAGAGTGGAAGGCACGGCTCCTGACGCATGGATCCAAGGTCTGCCAAGGAGGAAATTGTAGGATGTGTCCATGTCGATCACCTGGAAGGTTACTCGAAATTCGACTGGTCCTATGACCAACAACAGGTCTATTTCTCCCATGGTATCTCTCTTGATGCCGTCGAAAGCTCTCACGCAGACGTTGTTGGGTCGGATTCTTCCTGCCCCAATTTCCATTCTTTGTAGCGTGGAGAGCGGGCAAATGTCAACACCTGATCCCCCATCCAGCATTACCCGCTTGACATAGTAGTCCTCGCATTTCACTGTTAAGTGCAAGGCCTTGTTGTGTGCTGCTCCTTCCGGGGGTAAATCGTTCTTGTTGAAAGAGATTTGGTTGACGGCGAAGAATCTTTCTGTCATCCGCTCTAGTTGCTCCACCGAGGTTTCGACCGGTACATATGCTTCATTCAGGGTTTTCAGCAGGATCTTTTGATGCTCGGTTGACCTCATTAATAATGACAGCATGGATACTTGCTCAGGGTGCTTGCGCAGCTGATCTATCACTTCGTAATCCGGCATCTTCATTTGTTGGAAGAACACTTCCGCTTCTTCAACACTCACGGGCTTCTTTGGAGGGAAGCGCCTTTGCGTGGCGTTGTTCAGTTCTTGGGTATTTGAGTACCCTCTAACGAAAGTATTTTCTGGAAGTTCTTCCATGACCTCCTTACCTTTGTACATTACCAAAGTCTTTTGATAATTCCACGGCACTGTGGACGGGTTGGTCATTGGCTTTTGTGGCACGCGTCCGATAACCACTGGCTCATTTAGCCGAGGTGGTTGAATCGTCCCCCGGACCACATAGGCCCCTTTTGGTACGTACATAGGTTTTGTCTTTTTGATCCCGAAGTTCTGCGCCTTCTCAGCTCGACCTCGTGGTACGTAAAGAACTCCACCCTTGGCTGGTACCACTTTCTTTTCCATTTTCTTTTCAGGCTTGCTCTTTATAGCCTTGGCCTCCTCCCCTTTTTCTGGTTTTTGGTCTATTTCAGGCCTCTTCCCCGTGTCGACAATGGCGATTATAGCTTTTAAAGCAGGATCGAACTCTTTGTCTTCACAAATCATTCCGATCAGCGGCCCATTATTGTGAGCAGGTAATGGGTTGTTAGTTACGTTCGGGACTTCCTCGTCCCTTAGCACTATTTTCCCTTGCTCGATCAAATTTTCGACCACTCTCTTCAATGACCAGCAGTCGTTTGTATCATGTCCCTCGGCCCCTGAATGATAGGCGCATCTGACTCCGGCTTTGTAAGAAGGCGATGTTGGGTTTTGCCTCGTTTGGGGAATTGGTTGCAAGAAACCCAACTGGACTAGCTTAGGGAACAAAGTAGAGTATTGTTCACCGATGGGCGTGAAAGTCCGCCGTCGAGGTGGCTCCTGGGGGCGGTAGTTATTCTGCGGGGGTTGTGGGTTATAGTGGTTGCGGTAAGGAGGCTGATTTCTGGGAGGTGGAGCTGGGCCTCGGTTGGCTTGTTGTGGTGGATGGTTATAAGGTTGGGCATTCATGACCATATAAGGTTGATGAGCATATGCCAAATTTGAGTGGGGGTAGTAGTGTTGTGGGGCTCTTTCCGGAAAATGGGGCCTGGGATGACGATACTCCCTTGCTTCAGAGGCTGCCATAGTCGTTTCTTCCTTCTTCTTCCCCCTTGTCGTCCCTCCAGACCCGCTTTGGACGGCCTGAGAGGTTGCCCTTATGGCCGCTTGACTCAAAATCCTTCCCGTTTTCAACCCATTTTCCACCATCTCTCCAATCTTGATCGCTTCCGCGAATGGCTTACCCATGGCCGACATCATGTTTTGGAAATAGTCAGACTCTTGAGCCTGGAGAAAGGTAGTGACCATTTCCACTTCATCCATGGGAGGCTTCACTCTCGACGCCTGTTCACGCCACTTAATAGCATACTCTCTAAAGCTTTCCGAAGGCTTCTTTCTTCAAATTCGACAGAGAGTTTCGGTCTGGCGCAATGTCGATGTTATACTGGAATTGTTTTACAAAATCTCTGGCGAGATCATCCCATATATGCCATCGGGACATTTCCTGATCCATATACCATTCCGAAGCTATCCCTACTAGACTTTCCCCAAAGTATGCCATTAGCAGTTCTTCTTTTCCGCCGGCTCCCCGCAATTGGTTGCAGTATTTCTTAAGATGTGCAATGGGGTCACCGTGCCCATCGTATTTCTCAAACTTGGGGGTCTTGAAACCCGTTGGTAGGTGCACGTGAGGGAACATGCACAGGTCGGCATAAGAGACGCTTTTTTGCCCACTCAATCCTTGCATATTCTTCAAACTTTGTTCGAGGCTTCTCATTCTCTTAGCAATCTCATTTTGTTCTGCAATCCTGGGGTTCTGATCCTGTCCCGGTGCGAGTTCGCACTGAGGCGGTAGAGGATTATTGTTGGTAGCGAACCTGGTTGGTTCCATTGAGAACGATGGTGCTTGGAATGTAAAAGAGGATGAGTCAAAGCTTGGCTTGTATGTGGCAGGCTGTGCCGTAGCTGGGCAAGGCGATGCAGTAAAGATGTTCATGCTTGCATCAGTGGCCGACATTCGGGGATGAGGCTCAGAAGGTGATCCTGCGGAGAAGGCGGAGGTGGCTGGGTACCCAAATGGGGTAGCAGGGTAATTTATGGGGACATTAGAAGTCCCACTTGACCTGGAGAATAATTCAGGGAATCCGGGGACGACACTTGGCGGCTCTTTCCCATTGTTCCAGTCATCCAGCATTTCCAACATGCGGAGCCGTAGGATTCTATTTTCCTCCGCAGTTGCGGATTCAGGTGTGAGGACGGCTGAGATTGAGCTCTCCTCAGAGACGGGGACTGTTTGCAATGGAATTTCCGAAGACATTTCCACACTTCCTTTTGACCTGGTGAAGTAAGTGTGAGTACTGCTTCTGGTCCTAACAACAGGTAGTTGAACACCTTTCCTTGACCTCGTGAAGTATGAGTGCGAGGCCAGACTTTCACCAAACCAACCGTCTTTTCAAAAACCCTGGGAAAATGCTCAATGACAAACGCACGGTTAATTTACAGCAAATAACAGATAGTTAATCTCACGTTGGGCATGATGCACCTATACAGTTAAGTGGATTACTGTATGTATGCTACGAGAGCATGCGTCATTCCGGTATTTTTCCTCTTATTTCCCTTTTTTTTTCTTTTCTTTTCTTTTTCTCTTTTGTTTTCCTTTTATTTTTTTTTATTTTTTTATTTTTGTAGTAAAAGAAAATGCGACCGGATCCGATGAGGATTGCCTACGTATCACGATGCTTACGTGAATCAGATCATTACGTAGTTCGAAAAACACAAATGAGCGTAAAAGAAGCAAACTCTTTATTATTGAAGCAGTCTATTACAAACTACATTTTGCAAAAGAAAAAGTAAACTTTGAAAATGAACCTAGACTCAAAATAGACTGAAAATCACCTTGATGAAAAAACAGGCAGAAGATGCTAAAATACAGATTTGACCTATGAATGCATTATGGTTTTAAAAATTGGTTTCCGCGGGGCATCGTTCGGCCTCGCCGCGGTCCTAGGCGTGAGATCCCTCTCAAGTTGCTCCAGCTCGTGCATAGTCTGCTTGACATAACCCATTACTGCCGAGAGGACGGTAGCGCTGGACATGTTCTCACATCGTAGGCATCGTCTGGTGATGGCATGGGCAATGGCCTTGATCCTATCTCTGGTTTGCTTCTTCTCTACGAGCAGGCGTTTTGTCTGATCGCTGCATATCTTGAAAACTTGAGCATCTTGTACATGCTGATGCTTCAGTCGTCGTACTTCCAACTTCATCTGGGCTATTGAGTCATACCAGTATCTGCTCTCAATTTGGAAATCCTTGGCCTGATTAGCTGCTTTGATCTCAAGTGCAGCCATCTCTCTCTTTATCTTAGCAACAGTCTTCTCATGGTCGCTTTCCAATCGATTCAGGTACCTGCGATGCTTATCCGTTCTTGTATCCCACTGTGCTTTGAGCTCTGCTATGATGTTTTCAGATTTCTCCAAACCATCTCGCCATTCCCTGATTTCACCTTTTAGCCCTTTTATCAGCTGCTCGTCCGATCGACGCCTTGGTTGTCTATCTGCATCCAACCTTATCTGTTTGATCTGGGCTCTGAGCATTTCATTTTCTTGAATTAACCTGTTCCGCTCTCCCAGATCGGTAGCAATTTGCACGCTGTGCTCGTATTTCATGCCTTCTACTTGTTGCTTTAATCTGCTGATTTCGGCATAATAACCTCTTTCCTTTGCTAACCAATCCCAATGCCTTTGCGATGACTCGGTGAAATCCCGGATGTGGGGTCTCTTAGCTGGCCTTTCATGCTCGAGTTCCCTTCTATACCATGCAAGGTAACCTGGCGCCGTTTCTCCCTTGGCTCGATCCCGCACGCAAGTATCTGATTTCAAATATTGACCCTCATTCCAGATTTGGCGAATCTTCGCTTCTGGGAACTGTCCGTTAGGACTTATCTCAACTGTTTGAGCGCTAAGATCTTCCTCATGAGGTACTGTCTGGCATCTTCCGAACTGTCTCAAAACTCGGCCGGGTGCGTAAGGTTGAATGCTCTTAAGCCCCATCAGTAAGAAATGAGTTTTAGCCGCCGACATATATAAGATCTCATCAACAGGCAACCATCCCAACGTCCATTGTATTTGGCTGGCAGTAAGAGCTTGCAAGAACGAGGTCCATGCCAGGACTCCTTTGGGCCAAATGATCTCTCTGGTTCTCGTGTAAGATTCTTCTATGCGGGTCTTTTCCGGGGAACCATGGCTCAACATCCCGGAATGATGGCAGAGGTGCTCGGTCATCCATATCTGTTGGAGCAAGTTACAACCTTCGAAGAAATTTCCCCCAGCTTTACAAGCTGCGAGAGCTCGAAAGATGTCAGATACCACCATTGGCGCGAGAGTACTGTCACTTTGCGTGAGTAAAGTGCTGACGACCCCAGATATCTTCAAATCAATGTTTCCATCTTTTCTCGGAAATACCAGAAGACCCAGGAACATTATCATGAACGCCACCCGTCTGTGCTCGTCCCACTTCTGACGAACTCCTTTGCTGCACAGTTTGTTGATTGGATTATTGAATCCCCCCTCGTGACCGTATCTATCATATATGAAGCATGGAGTACAGAATCCGGCTGCTAGATCCGGGTTGTGGACTGTTCTAGGTATTTTCAATGAATCCAGGAACCGATGTACCGTGACGACTCTTGGGGCGACCAAGTATTTTTCCCTCAACGGAAGTTCAGTATTCCCGATGTATCCGGCCATTTCTTCCAAAGTTGGGGTGAGCTCAAAATCAGAGAAATGGAAAACATTGTGCGCCGGGTCCCAATAGGTAACCAAAGCTCTTATGATATCTCCCCGAGGCTGGATTTCCAACAGACCCACAAGACCTTTCAGATATTTCTTAACCTCATTTTGTCCTTCAACACCTAGATCATTCCACCATAGCCGTAACTTGACAGGGATTTTGGTCATTATTGAAAAATGTTCATTTTGCATCGTGCTCATCCTGCACATTTATTAAGGTGATTTTAACAAAATTGACTGACTCAAAAAAAATATTTTACAGAGAGGATCAAGCTTTGAACACGGCCTTTAAACACTTCGGAGACAAAGATTTTAAGGCTGTGCGGGTCTATTGGATAAAAACGCTAAACAAGACCCGAAGGTGGCTGTTTATGCAAAGTCAGCCTTCCGGCGTCCCTTTCGGGAACATTCGGCTATTTATGATAAAACAATGTCACCTGACTTATTTACGACTCTTTTAAAAATTTGACACATCTTTTATTTATTTATTTACTGATTTTTGGCTATTTGGAAAAATGGGGTTGAACCCGACGAGGGTTGCCTACGTATCTCACATCCGGTGAGAATCAAACCGGCGTAGTTCGGGAGATCGTAAAATAGGAAAAAATCGAATAAACCTAGAAATCAGGAATGCGTATTTTTTTTACATTTTTTTTGAAAAGAGATAAAGATTAAAGAAACTATTTATTTTTTATATTATATTTTTTTTAGGAAAAATTTGGACTATTAGTCTGAATTCATAAAAGGGGTACTACGAAAGAAACAACACATTTTTTTGAATTATGAATTTTCGATTTTTTTTTACTTTTAAAATAAATACCTTTTTTTTTGATTTTGAAAGTGATAAAAGAAAATTTTTATATATATATTTTTTTTAATAACTCTCAATAAACAAGACAGTTTTTTTTAGAAAAATTCCGGCGAGGTTTTGACACTACTTGGACATTGATTTTATTTTCCAAAAATAAGTAATTATCTCCCCCTACGCTGCTATTTTCCCCCTTTTTTAGGAACCGGTCGACATGCGGAACCGAAGCAAATAAATGCACAACACAGATAGGAATGCAGCATGATGGTCTTTTCCATTTCAGGTTGCCTGTCCTAGACGGACCCAACCCCTGTGTTGAGTCCCCTAAGTCAAATGCAATATGATGCAAATAAGCGTTCCTACTAGGGATCCGGCATGAAGTTTCGTTATACTAGGTTTAAACCTTGGTATTTGTTCTAGACTGTGTACCCGAGCGGACAACTCGAGTCGAGGAGGGGGCTACGTACCGGGGACCCGCGAGATCGTCCGGCTTTGTAACTTGTCCGACCTCTTTCTTATTTCAGGTATTGACACTAACAGAATAGGGAGTCTCGACCAGCGAGCTTCTCCCCGGAGGTAAGAAAAGAAGGGTTTCGGCACAGTTTATATACAGTTCAGATAATATCAAAAGCGGTAAAAGACAACATTTAGCACTTTTATGCAAAACATGTAATAAAGATCAGATAATAAAGCCAAATATAACAATTATTCTAAGCTCGAATTCTTGGACCCTGAACCAGTGGTTCTGGGTCAATTCCCCCGCAGAGTCGCCAGAGCTGTCACACCTCCTTTTTGCGCGCCCGTCCCCGAAGGGTTAAGTGCGCGGGTGGAGTTTTTCCAATTTAAGTGACAATATTCGAAATGAGATTATTTATTTAATTCAGAGTCGCCACTTGGGAAAGGTTTGGCTTTTGGTGTCCCAAGTCACCGGTTTATCTTGAATCCCAAATCGAGGAAATTTTCGACTTTTCCGAATGAAGTCTGCGAACCAGAAATTCTAAGTAAGGAATTCTGTTGACCCGAGGGAAGGTGTTAGGCACCCTCGAATCCCGTGGTTCTAGCACGGTCGCTTAAATTGTTATAATGGCTAAATATCTGATTTAAGTACATGTTGTGACTTACGTGCTTTTATTAAGTTTAAACCGCTTTTATTATTATCATTTATTTTTATAGAATTGCAACGTCGTGAAAATGCATCTCGAACCACGTCACAATCAATGCACCCGTAGTTGTTAACACATTTCGACTCCGTTGAGATTTGAATTTGGGTCACATAAATGCGCACCCGAATTTAAGAATGTAATTTAATTAAGTCGCGCCTAAAGAATCTAACGCGTTATTGTCTTTGGGGAGGGCAGTGGAATTCACTAAACAGCCCGTCCCAAATTCTAAGTATTTATTATGATCAATTATTGAGGGCCCCGCAATTTGCATTTTTATTCGGCGAGGCTCGTCTCATTATTTTAGAAGGGTACCCTACAATGACTACATTTCTACTACATTTATCTTTAAAGAGAAGGATGATGCCGAATTTTGCGGGTTTGGACAAATACGGACTGAATCCTTATTATGTTTGCCGAACCTAAACTTGTTTGATTACCTGATTGATTGTTCATGAGGTGAGGGTTACCGCATGCTTTGTCTTCATCGAGTGAATATGCTTATTAATTCGCTAAGTGAGATTGCAAACAAACTAACAACATATATTAAGTTATGTTTAACGACCTCCAAGTTCTATTTTTAACACTCTAACCTATTTGAAATTGATAAAACGAAATCGGCTGTTTTATTAGGGAAATTACTACTAATTGAACTCAAAAATGATTATTAGTTTTTCTCAACAATCATCACATCATTTCGAAACAAAGAAATCTATACCGAAACCCAGTATCGAACCTGCATTGGAACGAATAAACTGACAGGAGAACTGGCATTCATAGCCAGACTCTTAATGTGACTGTATGGGAGTTTGTTTGGGATACATTTATCCCGGACCCAGTACCACAGTTTTGTCAATTCAGTGGTCTAGGCAAAATACATACAAGTTCTTACCATGACTCTATGTTATACAGTCATAACTAAACCAAACAAGTGTTATACTGAACTGAATATATACTAAATCAAAACATGCTGTCTATGTCATGCTGTCATTACTGTTGAACCATGCTATCTAACAGTTCATCTTAAACAGAATGTATGCTAGTTTATACAGAATATTTGCAGTTCGCAGTAAAAATACAGGCCCAACTAACATTCGAACTATCTTTTTACACCAGTGCTATAACATAAACTGATGTTCATTTCTTTATTTCTGCTTCAACTTCAAACTTTCAACAATACAAGGTTCAAAGGTTGTGTACCTGGGAATATTTGCAATTGAAGAAAAGGGCAATCAGTAGAGTAACAATGAACAAATGCAGCAGCAGTAACGGCACTATCAGTAGCAACAAGGCAGAATAGCAGCAGGCAAAACAATACAGCCAGAAACAGGCTCGAGTGCAGAGATGCAACTATGGCCAATAGAAAGCAATAGCCAAATAGCAGCAACACCCAGTGGAATAGAATCAGAAATCCAGACAGACCAAACCAGTAGTAAACCAATGAAAACACTCGACTAATAGACACAACTGGAATTTCAAAGAATCAGAATTGATTTGAACAGGTTGAACAACTGAAACCCAGTAATAATAGGAGGAAAAAAGCTTCTGATTGTTGGTTTTATCCCTTCTATCCCTTAAGCTCTCTCTATCTATGTGTATCTATTTTGTATGTATTTCAGCTCTCCTGTCCAAACTCCTCACAGTGTGTTTTTCTTTTCTTTTTTAACCTTCAAAGTCTGTCCTTTTTTTTTGTATGTCTCCTCACCTCCCCCTCTTATAGGACTCAACACTATCCCTTTTAAACAGCCTGTTTTCAGAACACCCCAGTGCCCCTCCCATGTGCCTTCCATTTCAATTCCAACTTAGCTAATTAAATATTTAAACCCCATCAACATTCCCTGGCAGACTTACTTTTTAAAAGGTTTAACATTTTTTAAACTTATAGCAAGGTATGGGCGGCAGAATATACCTGACAGCATATGCTGTCAAATTGTTTAAAACTTAAAAGCCTTCTTATGCAGAAAAACAGGCTGTGCACGAGGCACATGAGGTGCACCAATGCACATGCTGTGAACGAGTGCACCTGCCTTCCAATTCAGAATTTAAACATAAACAATCCTTTTTACATTAACTGATCAATTCAAACAATCTATAAGTAAACAAAGCTGGTTCTTAATTGACTCAAAGCAAATGTTCATCAGAAGCAAATCGATTTACTTTGTTCAGACAGTTGAAACTAATTGACGACATATGTCGACTCGACTATATTAGCATTGACATACACAATCGTAACCAAAAATCCGACATTTAACAGTATCGATACATGGTTTGAATTATACTGACTAAGCAGAGATGCACTTGAGGAGTTAGCTAGTCAGTACAAACTCGAAACACAACCAATACACATGCCTTATCAGAATAAGAGGGGGGGGATTTAGACAAACACAGAGGTTTAAGCAAAGTGGACAAACAAAAATCAAAACAAATATGAACAGAACCCTTTTTAAAAAACAAATCACACGAAATAAAACAAAAATAAAGAAAAGAAAACAAGACTCACCTCAAATCTTTTTAAGGAACAAATCAGAAAAATCCACTGGTGTTTGAACAGACCTTCTTTAAGGTTGAATGGACTTTTAAACGAAGTGTTTCTCGGATGAGAAACACCTCGATTAAGGTCCATTAGACCTTAATCTCTTCGTTTTGAACAAAACACGGAACATGCACAGGGAAAACTAGAGTTCAAAAACTTAGATCTGGGATTCGTGTTTCCCTGGTTAGATTCGGACCAAACCAAGTATGGTTTGGTCACGAGGAGGGTCCGGGGAGTGTCTGGTATGAAACTGGGGTTGGTTGGGTTAGATCGAGTTTTGACTCGAATCTTCAAATGAAGATTCGAGGACCTGGGGGTGATTCGAACCAAACGGTTAACAGGTCTATGTTCAGGGTGGTGAGGGGGTTCTATGGTGTTCAAGTGGAGGTCACCGGCGTTCAGGCCGCCGGGTTTCTGGTGAAGGTGTGCAGGGGCGGCTAGGGTTTGAAAGGGATGGGTTTGGTGAAGACGAAGGCGGGGGTGTTGTCTAGGGGGGGCAGGGTATGGTGAAGGGCTTATATAGTTAGTGGGTGGGTGAACCTCGACCGTTAGATAAATCTAGATCTACGGTCTGGATCTGAAGGCTTAAACGGCGTCGTTTCTCATTCAGAGCTTGGGGGTCGGTTTGGATAAGACGGGTCGGGTTAGTTAGTGGGTACGGGGTGTGAGATCTTGGCCGTTGGATCAGTTTGGTTTGAATGGTTGAGATGGATCGGCCTTGAAACGACGTAGTTTTGGTGTTAAACTACGTCGTTTTGTGTCCTGGGGGTGGGCTGTTCGGACTGGGGGTTTGGGCTGTTCAATTGGGCTCCAGATTTTGAAATGGGCACGGCCCAAATTCATTTTACAACAAATTTTGTCTTCTTTTTCTTTATTTCTAATTTCCTAAATACACAAACTAATTAAATAAAACCAAGCACCACTAATTAACACTTAACATATTTATTTCACGCGGATAAAATGTTAAAGGTAGGCAAAATTAAACACGGCAACAAATCAGGAAAAAAAAAAAAATGCGTATTTTTGTAATTTTCCATCTAACAAACGGGTCATGGTTTAAATTACGCATGACACATACATTTTTTAATTCTTTTGGAGCGATTGTCGCGTAAAACAAAAATCACGTGCTCACACTTAGTGCCTACCCAAGAAGCTCGAGTTCAGAGGTTTGTTGATGGGTTGGTTGGTCGTCTAATGCTACAGTAGCCCCATAGATGAAGACTTTGTCCTACTCTGATGCAGTCGATCTTGCTAGAAAGATTGAAAACAAGGGACGTGATGAGTGTGCAGCTAGTGATTTACGTAAGAAGGCCAAGACAGGGGGATCTTTCAATGGTAGTTTTAGTGAAAATCGCAGAGCAGGAAGTAAGGGACAGTAGCAAAAGGGTTCTCAAACAGGGACAAACTTGTCTTCACAGTCCACATACTGACCACAATATATACAGGGTACTAGGGGACCATCATCATCTGGACATCGTAATTCTGGGTAGATATATGCCACTACTCCAATATTCCAGACTCTTGGTATATCACATTTGGGCCAGTGTCGTGTTCTAACTGGAGAGTGCTTTTAGTGTGGCTAGTTGGGACATCATTTGAGGGATTGTCCTCAGCCTCCGAGGAATTTCAGCCAAGCTCCTATTCAGTCAGCTGCACCTACTCAGACCACTTGTAATACTTCAGGTACTATAGGTACATGAAATAGAAGTCAAGGTGCTGGCGATCGTGCTACTGTGAATCAAGGACAAGGGAATGCTGGTAGAGGTCAAGCAAGAGTTTTTTTATTTACTAGACAGGATGCTCAGGCCTCAAATGCTGTGGTTACATGTATTCTTTCTGTTTGTTCATTTGATGCATCCGGGGTCTACTCATTCCTATGTGTCCTCGTACTTTGCTTTGAGGTTTGGTAGACAACCTGAGCTATTGAATGATCATTTCCTAGTTGCTACTCCTGTTGGAGAGTCCCTATTAGCTGAATACGTGTATCGTGCTTGTCAGATTCAGGTTGAGGGTAGAGATACTCTAGTTGACCTTATTATACTTGATATGATTGACTTTGACATGCTGATGGGAATGGATTGGTTATCTCCTTTCTATACTATCGTTGATTGCCATGCAAAGATAGTTACGTTTGAGATACCAAACAAACCCAGTTTTGTTCTAAAAAGGGGTCAGGTTCCAGAGACTTGCAAAGTTGTATCTTTTATGAAGGCTCAACGACTTCTAAATAAAGTTTGCTTAGGTCTCTTAGATATTGTAAATGACACAAGAAAGGAAACAATTAGCATAGAAAATGTACCAGTAGTGAAAGAATTTTCTGATGTATTTCCTGAGGATTTACCAGGATTGCCTCCAGTACGAGAAATAAACTTTAATATTGATTTGCCATCTGACCACACATGCTATATCGATACCCCCATATCGGATGGCACCATCAGAGTTGAGGGAGCTAAAGTAACAATTACATGATTTGTTGGATAAGGGTTTTATTAGACCTAGTGTATCACCATGAGGTGCACCAGTATTGTTCATAAAGAAGAAAAACAGATCTCTAAGAATGTGCATTGGCTGCAGTCGGTTGAACAAGATAACAATACTCAATAAATATCCCTTGCCTCGTATAGACGACATGTTTGATATGTTACAAGGAGCTGCCCACTTTTCAAAGATTGACCTCCGATCTGATTATTATCAGCTTAGAATCAAAGATGAAGATATTTCTAAGACTGCTTTCAAGACTAGGTACGGGCACTATGAGTTTCTGGTGATGTCTTTCGGACTGACTAACGGTCTAGCTGTATTCATGGATTTAATGAATAGGGAGTTCAAGCCGTTTCTTAATAGATTTGTAATAGTATTTATTGATGATGTTCTGATAAATTCTCGTAGCCAAGGAGAACACAAGAATCATCTCAGGAATGTATTGCAGACATTGCAAGAACATCAACTTTATGCTAAGTTCTCGAAGTGTGAATTTTGGCTACACTCAGTAGCATTTCTAGGGATGTTGTATCCAAAGATGGTTTTATGGTAGACCCTAAGAATACAGAAGTTGTGCAGAAATGTCCTAGACCTACTTCTCCTACAGAGATTCACAGCGTTTTAGGCTTAGCAGGCTATTACAGGCGTTTTGTGTAGGATTTTTCTAGAATAGAAGCACTACTAACTAAGCTAATATAGAAAAATGCAAAGTTTTAGTGGACGGAGGAATGCGAGCAGAGCTTTCAGAAACTCAAAACATGTTTGACAACTGCACCAATATTAGCCTTACCATCAGGTTTTAGAGGATTTACAATATTCTGTGATGCCTCGAGGGTGGGATTAGGATGTATTGTCATGAAAAATGGTCACGTTATAGCTTATGCTTCGAGACAATTAAAAAAGCTAGAGCTAACCTATCATGCACATGATTTGGAGATGGCTGCAGTGTTATTTGCTATAAAAATTTGGAGGCATTACCTATATGGCGAAACTTGTGAGATTTATACTGACCATAAAAGTCTGAAGTATATCTTTTAGCATAGAGATCTGAATCATTGACAGCGTCGGTGGATGAAACTACTCAAAGACTATGACTGTGCTATTTTGTATCATCCTAGAAAAGCTAATATGGTGGTTGATGCATTGATCAGAATATCTATGGGGAGTTTGTCACATATAGCTCCTGCAAAGAGACTTTTGGCCAAAGATATTTAGAGGCTAGAAGATACAAATATTAGATTTAGTATCAGAAATTCAGAGGCATTGTTGGCTTGTGCTCAGGCTAAGTCTTCATTAGTTGAGTGCATTAAGGCCACCCAATATGAGGATGAGCGATTATGCAAATACAAAGATGATGCCTTAGATGGTAAAAACAAAGATATGGTTGTTGAAAGTGATGGTGTTCTTCGAATGGGTGGCAGGCTATGCGTAGCAAACGTAGATGGGTTGAGACAAGCTATTCTTGAAGAAGCCCACAACTTTAGATACACTATATATCCTGGATCCACAAAAATGTACTATGACCTGAAGCAATTTTATTGGTGGGAAGGTATGAAGAAAGATATTGCTAACTTTATTTCTAACTATTTGACTTTCAGCATGTCGAGGCTGAGCATTAGCGACCCGCAAGACTACTACAACAAATTGAGATTCCAGAGTGGAAATAGGAAAGAATTATTATGGATTTTGTCACCGAGCTACGACGAACCCTTAGAGGTTTTGACTTTGTATGGGTGATTGTAGATCGTTTGACAAAATCAACACACTTTTTGCCAATAAAGACTACATATGAAGGAACGAGGTATACATATATATTTATGAACGAAATTGTCCGACTTCACGGAGTTCCAGTATCTATCATCTCTGATAGAGGATCACAGTTCACTTCAAGCTTTTGGAAATATTTTCAAGAAGCATTGTGTACACGAGTAGATTTTAGTACTGCATTTCTTCCAGAGATAGACGGGCAGTTAAAACATAATATACAGATCTTGGAGGATATCTTGAGAGCTTGTATTCTTGAGTTTGGAGGTAGTTGGGATACTTATCTACCTTTAGTTGAATTTGCTTACAGCAATAGCTTTCAGTCTAGTATTCAAATGGCACCGTACGAAGCATTGTATGGTAGAAGATGTTGTTCTCCTATCGGATGGTTTGAAGCTGGTGAGACTAACTTATTGGGATGCGACTTAGTACAAGAAGCTATTGATAAGGTCCAATTAATCAGCCAGAGATTGCTCACAGCTCAAAGCAGACAAAAGTCTTATGCAGATAAGATAAGAAGAGATTTAATGTTCAAAATTGGGGACAAAGTGTTCCTACGAGTCTCTCCTATGAAAGGTGTGATGCGGTTTGGGAAAAGAGGCAAGTTGAGCTACAGGTTTATAGGACCGTATTAGATACTACACTGAGTGGGAGCTATGGCTTATCGTTTGACACTTTCTCCTGAGTTGTCCTTTATTCATCCAGTGTTTCATGTCTCAATGCTAAAAAAATATATACCAGACTCATCTCAGGTTCTTGAAGCACCAACTATACCGCTCGATAAGAAGTTGTCTTATGAGGAGGAGCCGATGGCTATTGTTGATAGACAAGTAAGAAAACTACGATAAAAAGAAATACTATTCATGAAAGTCTTATGGAGAAATCATACAGTTGAAGAAGCTACGTGGGAACTGGAAGATGCTATGCAAGTCAAGTATTCTCATATATTTCAGTCTACAGGTACGTACTAGAATTAAATTCGGGGACAAAATTTCATAAGGTGAGGAGAATGTAATACCCTATATATTAATAAGGGCATATAAGTCTTTAACTAAAGTTTTAAAAAAAGATAATAGGAGAATGGGCTAAAGCCCAGTGGAAAGAGAAATGAGAAAAGGGAAAAAGGGACGCAACAAAGCTTCTGCTAAACAACAGAAGCTAAACACTAAGAAAGAAAGAAAGAAAAACCATAGAGGAGGAAACAAAGGATAAGAAGAAGAAAGAGGCTGGAACTAAACCTTGAGAAATTTTAAATACGTACTGGCTCTTATGGGTAATACTCAAATTTCTCATCTGTTTTTTTTTCTGGTAATTCTTTTTATCTCAGTTTAAATATTTGAAAGGTTTCACAAGGTATAAGAAATTTAATACCAATAAAAGTTATTCTGGGCAAATTATGCAATTGGAAGTTGATTCAATGCTACTGGATGATAAATTCACTTAGAAAAAGAAGGGTATTGATATATTTGTACTTAAACTATTCTCATTATATATGATCTTTGCTAGGTGTAAATTAAGTTAGGGTACAAGGATTGAGTTTTGGTGTTTAACTGTATTGCAATGGACAATATTGAATTTGGGTTTGAATGTGGTTAGTCATGTATTGAGTACAAAGGATAAGTACCAATTAAGAAGGAATATTATGGACGGTAATGTTATTTCTGTTTCAACTTATGCACACGATTAAGGAAATTGAACAGTACAAGGAATAAACGACATAAATACCTTTTTATATAAAAGATTTTGGACTAATTTAAATTACTAATACCATGGATAAATATAATTCGATAATACACGAGTAGTATGATAAAATAATACTCGGAGGATTGGGTATTCTAAATTAGTGATGAATTTAGCCTAAATGAGGCAATTACCCGAGATCGATGTTGATGTGGTTATAGATTGATTGAAGAAAGTTGTACGGATCGCTCGAGGCGACGAGTTGGTATTTCATACGAGTACTGTGAGTAGTAATCTTACCGTAATTTGTGTTTTCATAACTTGCATAATTTACACATAATTTTTAATACGAATATGTTACCGCTTATTTTGAGTTGCATGTGGGACAATTCCTTTACTCGATATGATACTGAAATAGTTATTTGAGATGATTACCGTTCTTTTAAAGATTCTTGTTGTCACAAGATATGTTTTACCATTACTTGAAATTACTATTATCGAATTGAAATCACATGATTTGATAAGAACCGAAATGCCCTATATTGTTTTAAAATATTTTCCTATGAGTATATACGGATTACAGAGACAAGTATAAATGGGAGTAGACTTTGAAGGATCCCGTAGCTAACGGCGAGTTCTTTAGACCTGGTGCTCCTTGCAATTACCGATTACCGTTGCAGCCCTTGCTAGTGGAAAAGTAGAACTAGCATAGTGTTACTGATTTTCCTAGAGAGGGACTACCGTTATATTTGACTTTTTGCGAAGAAGTCCACAGTTATACCGATTACATGATTCGTTCAGTGGAGCCTCCCAAATATGAATATTGATATTATAAAGTGGTTACCGAGCTTATTACTGAATTGTCAATTGTATTATACTACAAGAAAAACATGATGAGACTGAAAATTGTGTATTGTTTCCAAAAGGGAATTTTTATGATATTTTCTGTTCAATATACTAGCAGGTGTTCTGACTTGTCCCCAATAAAAACGGTTTGTGGTTAAGTGTTATTGCTCACTGAGCTAGCGACTCGCTCCCCACTATTTTTTTATAGAGACTGTAGTTGATGCAGGCGAGGATTTCTTTAATTAGAGCGCACAAGATTATAGTTCTTGGTGAGCCTCGCACTTATTCATGTGAGCGGAGATTTTATTTATTGTTATGGTCTTTTCTTTGAACTCTTAGAGTCGCTCTATAGTAATTCTTTTAGTGTCATAAGTATATTTCGTTATTATAGACTTACGATGAGTATTATACTTTCTCATTGAATTTGGAGATAAATTAGTATTTCTAGTTGTTAGTGGGTTGATTAGTAACAGTGGAGACTTATTTTGGTTAATTGATAAGTTGTTGATTGTTTGGTTTGATATAAGGATGGTTGGTTGTTGATTTTGAGACAGAAAATATTTTGGATAGTCCAAAAACAGGGAAAATTTTGTCCATTTTTCTGTAAAATACCAATAAGACTTTTCTTGGGCGCACTTGCTCCTAAGCGTCGGTCACACTCTTAAATTGGGTCGTGACAGAAAAACATCAAAAAAGAGGAGAAAAAAGGTAAATACTCCATCCGTTCACTTTTACTTGTTCACTATTAACTTTGCACACTTGATCACTCCCAACTATGCCTTATAAAAAAAAAGGAAAAGCGGACCTTGCAAATATAATCTGAGTATTTAGCTCAGATTCGAACCCACAAGGAATTAACCTATCAATTACTCTTGTTAGTCTCACTAAATTCTACGGAATCAACTTCCGAAATGTTTTGAATAACAATTGAGGATATTTCTACTAACTATAACTTACTGCAATTAAGTAACTAAAGACTAACTATGATTAAGGTGTAAACAATTAAGAGAAGGATGTAACATTGTGATTTCCCCTATTGATGAAATCCCTTATGGTTATGTTTCACACAGATTTGCCTCAACATCTCTATCGATCATGAGCACTCTTATTACCATAAATCTCTCCCGAGCAATTACGATAATTTACTAGACGCACTCTCCCGAGTTATGCTAGCTGGCCTTGATTACAGCTCACCTTAGATCACAACCAAGGCTTTGTTATCGCTAATCCCGCCTTTAAACCCTCGGTTATTGATCCCTCATATACTTTGGGAGTGGTGATGTTCAACAATTAACTAAATATACACTCTCTCCCAAGTAATACATACTAAATAGGCATAGCTAATTGAGGATCCTATCAATTAACTACAACAAGAACGTAGTTGAACAAATAGAGATTAAACCGGGTAAACTATATTAACATAACAAGAAGTTCATCCTCAACAGGTTCCATCAAAACCCTAGACTAAGGAATTAGCTACTCATAGCAAAGCAAGATAAAACTACAAAAGTATTCATAATGTACAATTGAAATAATAAAGAGAATATTGAAAAACTCTAATGGTTGATTGCTCTTCTCACACTTGTTCTTGCCTCCAAATCAGTCTAAAAACAAGCTTAACCTTTGCTTGGGCGAGTTTGTTGAGTTTATAAGGGGTCAAGATAAGTTTCCCCCGATTTACACTTTAGTCCCACAATTTCTGGGCAGTTACATAGTCGACTGCGGCCGCGGCAGAACGCGGCGTGACTGCGGTGAAACACAAACATTCTGCCTCGCTCCATTTGTCTACCACGGTCTAGCCGCGGTCGCGGTGGTATCCAGCCTAGGCCTCCTTTTGCCTCTTCCTTGCTTTTGCTCGGGTGCTTCTTGATTGGACTTTTATCCACAGTATTGACTCCAAAACACTCCATAGTCTCTTCGTAACTTGGATTAGTCCCTGCGAAGCAAAAGAATACCAATTAGAGTATTTTGTTATCATTTAGCCTTTAAAACAACAATAAAGTATGGTACATTTAGAGTGTAAATATCGTCCATATAGCCTATTATCAACACCCCACACTTAAATCATTGCTAGTCCTCGAGCAATCCAGCACACTCTATAAAGGTTCCTTCCCTAAGCTGTTTCCCCTAACTTATCATACCAAGAACAACTCACCAAAGTTGCACCTAGTAGTGAACAATCTTTGCCTCAAAAGTGTACTTTCATGTGCCGTGCAATATTTTTACTTATTCAAACTACTCTATACAGAAGTCAAGACTTACCTTTCCTTTGTGAATCACATGCCCTCACATCACACAAGAGAGTAGTTCCACAAATAATAATATTAAGAACAATTAGGAACTCAGATAGACAAAATTCTCACTCTCAAAAAGAACATTCACATACCACAAAGATGCACCATAGGCTTGCCCGTAGTGTACTACTCTACTAATCGAGCCCATTCAGTCTAAGATCAATTAGAACTTCACTTGGTTGTAATGTAGGTTAAGGGACGGGTAGGATATATTTGGATATAGTGACTAACCTCCCTAAGCATTTTTAATACAATCACATTAACCTTCCAAACCATACTTATGTCAACCAGACATTCCACCGTATTTTGATTTATAACATCCCACTCCATTAGGTGCAATTGTATCAAGTCACCACTTATCAACTACTACATTTACTCATTTTTTTCTCTTTTTTTTAAGTGGTGATTATTATTTTACTTTTCCAAAAATTGCACCTTTCCTCTATTTCATCGGTTCCACTCAAAAATCAAACCACCAACCCACACTTTAACTTTTGCATTTTTCAATACCATTCAAGTGCTTATGGGAGGTAAATGGGTTCAAATAGATGGGCCATTCAAACAATTGGGTAAGGTTCGCAATGTGGTTGCCAAAGAAACATGCTTATAGGCTCAACGGTATTGAGTACGATGTATTACTTTTAGGTGGGTCTACTTTATATATCTGGCTTAAACAAGAAATGCCTATATCACTTTTAAGGCTGAATAAAGCTACTATTTCACTTTGCAAACACATGGGGCAAGTTCTAGGCATCAAATGTAGAGCATAGAATACAGTACAACTCACACACATATGGCACATGACTCACTCCAGATTGGCTTATCAAGACACTCTCGTTTGAGTGTTGAAGTTAGTTACAAACATATAATTTAAGGCACTTTAGCAAGAATCAACCACTGACACTAAGCGTTACACTCTAGTATCTACTGTGTTCAGGTGTATCAACGCTAGGGGTTTCTCTTTCTATTTCAGCTCATAGCCCATCAATACTAACTAAAAAACTAAAAACAAAATAAACAAAAACTAACTACACCCGGTTCAAGCTAAACCCTTGGAAAAGAACCGTGACCCAAAGAAAAACCAAGGGGGAGTTACTACACTACCTAAAAAAAAAAATTCTTTTTGGTATTTTTTTTAGACTTACTTCCCTCAAGAAAACTGTCAAAAAGATTCGTCATTAGGAAGAGTCCCCATATTCCTATTTTTTTGTTTGTTTTTATTTTTGTTTTTGTTCGACTTATATCCCTCAAGAGACTTGTCGAGAGGTGTCCTTCTTCGGGCCAAGTCTAAATTTACTAATATAAACCAACAATACCAAACAAACAAACAAAACAACACCATACAAAGTTATACAATTTTTACAACAACAACCATCCCCCACCCCACACTTAAAACTTTGGCATGTCCCCATGTCAACAAATATAAAGCATGGTAAGGTAAGGAGACTTCCCTGATGCTCAATCCTGATCAGAGACGGTGCTAGGATCGAGGTGACACGCTCGTCCTAGTGCCCGGAGCCATCCCATGATCTTTTTCTCTGACTTGACCTGTTAAGTAGACAAATTGTCAACTTTGGTGCCCAGGTCAGTGACAGAAGTGCGGAGACCAGACATTTCTTACTCCAGGGATATCATACGGGTGCTTTAGGGGGCCTGTGATGGGCCCACCTCATCAGCTCTTGTTTGTGGTGGGGCAACAACAACCTCAGCATCCTTATCAGCTTCATCATCATCCTCAACCATCACTACCGGTTCTCTCCCAACTGTGATTTTGCTAGCCCTAAATGGGTCTTTCAATGGCAATTTCTCATCAACTTTGGGATTTTCAGGAACTCATACAGCACAGCACAACTTGTTAACTAGAGATAGGAAGTAAAGTACTTTGAGTACCTCTGGGGAGCAAATGAACATCTCATCATAGAGGAGCTTGGAGACATAAAAATCCTGGTGGGTCATAAAATAGTAGATAGCTGCTGCTCGTGGCCCATTGACATCGATCGTGTTGCTGGAGAGTAGCAAACGACTATTGATAATTGTAAGCCAACACTTAGCCTCCCAATTAAGAGACTGTGAGTTCAATGTGATCCGGTGCTTTATCCATATATGTTCCTTGCCAGGCATACATATTGCTTCAAGAATCGGTGCCCACCAAATAGTTGGGCGATGATAAGCAATGTAAGTATCTCTATCCCCGGTGAATACTGGCAGCCAGTACACTCGGTGGATAGTCTTAAGGGACGCATTTACCCAGGTGTTTCGAACTGTGACCACCCCATTCTCATGCTCCATGCAGTTAGCATAGAATTCCCTAACCATCTGTACATTCGCCTCCTCTAGTTCATCAAAGAAGATGTCCAGCTGATAGCTCCTCAAGTCAGCAAAGATATTTGGGCATTCCACTTGCAAGGCTTGTCGGTCAATATGCACTTCAGGTAACAATTTCTTGAATGCCTTGGCATTATACCTCTCCTCAGCAGGTTTGGAGACAAACCTAGCGCGGTCAAACTATTCTACACTAGCTTGATCCCGAGCTCTAGAAGAACTGCCCCGTCCACTTGCGGAGGACCCTGCGGTACGTCTCTTCCTGGATGGATGCATTGTACCTGCCAAACATAAAGTCTCCTATTAGTGAGGGTTTGAGTTGTGTGAACCTTGGGTGGTTACTCAGACTTTACCATTACCATTGTCACATGAGCCATTAGAACTTCATTGGGGCAATTTCATGAACACCTTATGAGCAAGGCTCTATTCTAACACCCCTAGCCCTATGGAGACATCAATTCTTCCCCCAAATCAACAATTCGTACTTCACCATTCCACCCCAACACAATTAGTCTTACGCACACAATCACACACTTCTGTACAATATTGTGCACACACTTCTCTACAACATTGTGCACATAACCCATTAAAAGCAGAAAAGAAAATCAAAAGAAAAATAATCTACTAGAAATACTACACAATTAAAGCATTGAACTAACATAAAACTAAAACACAAATACAGGAGAAGAGATAGGGAAGCTTGACATACCTAGATGTAGGAGAGGGTGAGAGGGATGGAGGTTAGGGAAGATGGGTGAGAGTGTGAGAGGTGAAGAAGAAGAAGAAAGGAGAAGAGGCGTGGCTTTAGGGCTCTTAGAGAGAGAGAGAGAGAGAGAAGATGGGGAAAGGAAAGGGGAGGGAGGCAGGTCTTTTAAGTTTATTAACCGGGGGGGGGGGGGAATTAGAAAAGAAAAGAAAATAAAAATAAATTAAATCTACTTACCTGGGCGACCAAAAAAAATAGCAAATCACTGCGGTCGACCGCGACCGCGATGAATGAATAGGCGAGAGACAAAATACTTACGTTTTACCGTGGTCGTATCGCGGTCCCATTGCGGTCGCGGTGGATCATGCAAGCCTGAGGCATAATACTCCTCTTTTGCCGCGGTCACACCGCGGTCATGGTCACTAGTTTTTTTCATAAGGAGGTTACAGAAGAAAAGAAAACAACAACATTCGTGGGTTGCCTCCCATGTAGCGCCTGATTTAACATCGCAGTCGGTGCAGATAAGAACATTTAAGGTTCACTTAACCTTTGAGGTTCAGTCGGGTGGATCTTTGTCACTTCCTTTGGTTCATTCATGCCAGCATATAGTTTCAATCTCTGCCCATTGACTCTAAATGTAAGAGAGTCTTTCTCTGCGGCAATCTCTACGACCCCTGAAGGGAATACTTCGACAACTCAAAATGATCCAAACCATCGTGACTTGAGCTTACCCGAAAATAGCTTTAATCTTGAGTTATAGAGCAATACTATGTCCCCGGAGTTGAAATTACTCTCCACAATGTTCTTGTCGTGCAACCTCTTCATTCTTTCCTTGTACAACCTTGTGCTCTCAAAAGCAAGATATCTGAACTCCTCGAGCTCATGCAATTCTGTGATTCTCGTTGTGCCTGCAGCCTCAATGTCTAGATTCAGTTGTTTCAGTACCCACCAAGCTTTATGTTCAAGTTCCACTGGCAAGTGGCAGGCTTTCCCGAACACCAACTTATATGGTGACATACCAATCAGTGTTTTGAAAGCAGTTCTATAGGCCCAGAGTGGATCGTCTAGCTTTTTCGCCCAATCAGTTCTTGTGGTGTTCATAGTCTTGGTTAGCACACTCTTTATCTCTCTATTTGACACTTCAACCTGTCCACTGGTCTGAGGATGATATGGGGTTGCCACCTTGTGGCGCACATCATACTTCGCTAACAATTTCTCAAAGGCTCTATTGTAGAAGTGAGTGCCTCAGTCACTGATAATGGCTCTCAGGGTCCCAAAACGAGTGAATATATTCTTCTTCAAAAATCCCACCACCACTCTTGCATCATTGGTGGGAAAGCTGCAGCTTCTACCCATTTGGACACGTAATCTACAACAACAAGTATGTATTTATTGCCAAAGGAGCTGACGAAGGGGCCCATGAAGTCAATCCCCCAGACATCGAACACTTCAACCTCTTGAATTGGGTTCATGGGCATCTCATGGCGACGGGAAATGTTCCTGATTTGCTGACATTCATCACAGCCTTTCACCCATTGATGTGCATCCTTAAACACTATTGGCCAGAAGAAACTGGCCTCCAGCACTTTCGCGGCTGTCCTAACTCCTCCAAAATGCGCTCCATACGCCGATGCGTGACATGCCTGCAAAACAAAAGATTATTCTATCTCGGGGACACACCTCCGGATCATATTGTCAACACATATTCAAAACAAATGAGGTTCATCCCAATAATACATGTGGCAGTAACGATAAAACTTTTTCTTTTGTACAGAGGAAAGGTCATAGGGGAACTATATCGCTAGCCAGGTAATTTTCAAAGTCTGCATACCATGGCACTTCCTCAAGACTTGTAGCGAGAAGCTGCTCGTTTGGAAAGGTTTCCAGAATACCGTAAATCGCAACTGAGTTTTTAGCTCCCTCAAGTCGTGATAGATGATCAACGACTTGATTTTTGTGCCCTTACGGTCACGAATTTTGAGGTCAAACTCTTGTAGTAATAGAACCCAACGAATCAGGTGTGGTTTAGACTCCTTCTTCTCAATGAAGTACCTGAGAGCTGCATGATCAGTGTATATAATTACCTTAGAGCCACTCAGGTATGATCTGAACTTGTCAAATACAAACACCACAACCAACATCTTCTTTTCAGTCATAGTGTAGTTCAGATCCACTCAGCATTCTACTAGCATAGTAGATTGGGTGCATTAGCTTGTCTTTCCGCCGTCCCAGCACTGCCCCCATGGTATAGTCACTGGCATCACACATGAATTCGAATGGTTGCTCCCAGTTGGGGTGACAATGATGGGTGCTGTGACTAGCCTCTTTTTCAACTCCTCAAATTCTACCCTACAATCATCAGAAAACAAAAAGGGGTGATCTTTTTCTAACAACTTACAGAGAGGGTTGGCAATTTTTGAGAAGTCTCTTATGAATCTCCGGTAGAAATCGGCATGCCCAAGGAAGCTCCTGATTGCCTTGACTGAAGTGGGAGGTGGCAACTTTGCTATCATGTCAACTTTAGCATGGTCTACCTCGATTTGCTTGCTTGATACCTAGTGTCCCAAGACTATGCCCTCTTGTACCATGAAATGGCACTTCTCCCAATTAAGTACCAGGTTAGTCTCAATACATCTTTTTAGCACACGGGTCAGATTTATAAGGCACTCATCGAATAAATTTCCCTCCACTGAGAAATCATCCATGAACACCTCCATTATGTCTTCGACCATGTCAGTGAATATGGCCATCATGCACCTTTGGAATGTGGTGGGTGCATTGCATGTGCCATCTGGGCAAGTGAAGGAGATCTTCTCTCTGTTCTCTGGTGCAATGGAGATTTGATTGTACCATGAGTACCCATACAGAAAATAGAATTGAGACCTCCTGCCAATCTGTCTAGCATCTGATCAATAAAGGGAAGTGGGAAGTGGTCTTTCCGGGTGGCCAGATTTAATTTTCTATAGTCCATGCAAATTCTCCAGCCTGTGACAGTTCTTGTAGAGATCAACTCATTGTTATCATTTTTGACCACCGTCATGCCACCCTTCTTAATAACACATTGCACTGGGCTAACTCGGTTGCTGTCAGAGATTAGGAAAATAATTCCCGTATCCAACCACTTTATCACTTCTTTCTTCACCACTTCCTTCATGTTTGGGTTCACCCTTCTTTGGTGTTCCCGAAGGTTTGTGTCCCTCTTCCAGCAGAATTTTATGCATACAATAGGCTAGGCTGATCCCCTTAATGTCTGCCATGGTCCACCCAATGGTAGTCTTGCACTCCTTGAGTACCTGCAAAAGTTGTTGTGCCTGCTGATCGAGGCCAACCCTGCATTACTATTGAGTAGCGAGAGAGGGTAGAAGCAGCTTTTACCCGATTAAGGTCGGGATCGATTTCCACAGGGAGCTAGATATTGGAGTCGGGTGTCTATCTAAAGTGGAATTGTGTATGTGTTCCAAATTGCACTTCTAAACAATTTTGGGTTTTGATTTACTTCTAATTATTTAAACTACAATGCTCAATTAAACTAAAGTAATCTAAGGTTAAACTATTGCAAGTTGTTCAAATGGGTAAAAAGCAAGGGTAGTGACTTTCGCCTAGGTGGTCAATTGACGGATACTTGAGTCTAAAACATGATTGACACATTTGGAGAGTATGATATAACCGTTGGATGATTCTACCACTCTACACCTCTCTATGGTTGGAGTGATTTTCGCCCGAATTGACTTTCTCAAGAACAATTGGGTATGAATATTTTCACAAGCAATCAAGGTTCAAGTCGGGTATTACTATCTCTAGATTTAACCCTTTAATTAGGGCTAACAATCTCTTGAGTATGCCCCAATTCCTTGTTGGACCAATTTTAGAGACTTAGGCTCTCTTTCTCAAGAAGAGCCAAAGTCAACTAAACATAAGCTAATGTTTGCAACCACTAATTCAGCAATTAAACATGAAATTAGTCCAAATATCAAACACCCATAGACAATCAAGCATCAAAATACAAGACCCATCAATTACCCACACTAGGGTTGAGCCATAACCCTAGCTTATGGGTCTAGCTACTCATAATTAGAGAAGAAAATAAAGAAATAGATGAAGAAAAACTCATATTAATTAATTGCTAAGATAAACTAGAAGATTCAATGTTGAAATGAAGCTAAAATTGCCCAAAATAGCTAAAGGAACGGAAGTCATGAGCGCAGCTCAGTACAAAAACTATCTGATGATCTAAAAATGGGAAAAAAATCTATTTATATTAAGCTACAAAATTTAGACAAAAATACCCCTGCGGGGCTTGTGCGGACCACAAAAAATCACGTGCGGCTGCACTAAGTCTCTGAACTTGAATAAATGGCTCTCTAAACTCGGGCAATGCGGACCACACAGAATCTAGTGCGGCCGCGGTGGCTTCTAGTGCGGTCCACATGAAATGGAGTGCAAACCGCATTATGCTTCAAACTTGGAACTTGCACTCCTCTGAACTTTGGCTTTTGTGGACCACACTAAATCGAGTGTGGCCGCGATGAACACAATACAGACCGCACCAAACCCCATGCGGCCGCAATGCCTATTGGCCTGGAAATGCACACTCTCTGACATCACTTGTGCGGACTACACAGAATGGTGTGCGGCCGCACTGACCTTGTTTTGCCTGAGCTTTGTCTTGTCTTGGTACTTGTGCAAGTTTGACTCCTTTTTGAGCTAATCTTTGACATCTTGTCACCTTTTTGATCAATCCTGCAATCAAGCACAACTTGTGAGCCTTTGGGACTATTTTGTGCACATTTCTAATTAAAACTTAAGCAAGAAGGAGTATAAAATGTATCAAAATCCCTAGTTTTCAACTCCCCCAAACTTAAGCTTTTGCTTGTCCTAAAGCAAACAAAATAAGACCTACCCCTTAAGAGAACATCCAAGAAAATTCAGCTGTCCTAAAGTGACCTCATCTAGAATCAATTGGGACTAACAATTGCCCTCAATACAAATGAATCATTAACAACATTTACTCTTTTAAACACCATGGATTAAGTGCGACACAAGAGCATCAAGAGTTGGCTCAACACATCAAAGAACTCTTTCTATTATTTTGGTCATTGTGAAACACAAACTCACACATCCTCAGCTCTCCCTAAGAAAACCTCACCTTTAGAATAGTGACACTCAGAATGAGGTTAATGGAAAATCACTCATCTCTCTCAAGGAAAATTCACAAGTCCGGCTCTAAGTACCATATGATTGCCCCTTATATGAGTCACCACTAATATAAGTTTCATTCAACTAGAGATCATATAGGGCTCTTGTGGAGAAATAGTAAAGGCTTTTGGTTTCGGGTAGGCAATATTTGGTCTAAGTAAGTTCCATCTTCCCTTAAGCACTTCTTTTGTTTCATTTTGACACACATTCACTCGACTTTTTTAGTTTTTTCACTTCTTTCTAAGGGGTTAGAGGGACATACTGTCACTCTTTCTTATACATTTCAAATCTTTTATCCTTTCTCAACTTTCCATACCTTTCATTCTTTGCTTTTCTTGAATCCCTTTTTATTCTCTTACACATTGAACATTCTTTTTATCCTTTTGCTTTTCTTTCTTTTTCATTGCCTTTTCTTTTCTTCATTTTGTACCTTTTTACCACTTTGTTGCCATCCTCGTCTCTCCCTCCAAACTTATACTTTTTCCATGTGCTAAAGGAAAGATCGGGTGCCAAGAGAGGGTATCTTTTAGAATGGGTAAAGGCTGGTATCATGGTTCTTGAAGGAAAAAGGTCTAAGGCACAAATGGATTGATTAGGGATTTTATCATTGGTAGGCTAAGGAAGTGTTCAAGCTATCATTTGGGTCAAGGAGAGCCTATAATCATGTCTCAAGTAAAAATTCACTTAGGATTTCGCCTCAACAAATATTTAGGGCAAGTTCTAGAAATGCAATTTCTCACCACACAAGCTATGGGATCACTAAATATATAGAGTCGGGGGCCCACAACGACCTTAGATAAGATTTGAGCACACAATGGTCCCGAAAAACCACTTGATGATTATCGTTCAACACAAGAGTCTTAAGGTCATGACTTTCACCATCCTAAACACAATAATTCGTTTTTGACCATGAGATCAACAACAAATGTGCTAGGCCTAAGTGAAGCTTTTCTTGAGGCACCCTTAACCACTAACTACTAAAAGCAAAAATAAAGACGGACTCAAACCCTTAAGAAGGTTGTCACGCCATCCATCATTGGGAAGAGCCGCCCGATTCACACAAACTCCACCTTTGGAAAGAACCGCGACATTAAGAAAACCAAAGGCTTATTGCAAACGTTCAAAACAAGAAGCTACAAACATAAATAAGAAGCTACGGAAAAGAAAAATGCGGAAATTAAAATGAATATATACAAGAGGGGATTTAATCGAATATACAATAGAGGGGATTAGTATATACAATGTAACATAAACTTTATATACAGGCCCAAAGTAAAAAGTACGAAAAATGTAAAGAAGTGCTAAAATTATATACATACCAAAGATGAAAAATAAAGAAAGCATAAAAACTGTCAAATATATACAATCATCCAACAAATCAATGTAGGGCCTACCCCCTCAAATGAAAGCTGTCATTGTCCTCAATGCCAACTAAACCAAATAAGCACCAAAAATAAAAAGGGAAAATGATATAGAGACTCTCTATGGCCCGTCTGTCTGCATGGGATTCTGAGTGGTCCCTAGGTCCTCAATATGCTCGGGAACCTCAGACTGGTTCCCTATGACCTGCTACTTTGCTGCTAGGGCCTGGGCCTGGACCTGGACAGGCTCTTGGGCTGCATCTTGTGGCTGACTGGAGGAGGTCTCTGGTGGGTCTGCCAACTAGATGACTGCATCATCTGCTCGGGGAATCATCCTCTTCCTCTTGGGAGGCCTCTGGGACTGATCTGGCTGGGGGTGAGCAGCTGGCACAGATTCCTGTAACAATAAATCCAAAGGCAGATGATCTGCCTTCAACCTGTCAACCTCAACCCTCAACTCCTTTACGGACTCCTTGGAAGCCCGCATCTTTCTCATATTCTTGGCCTCCCTAGCAAGCTCCTTGAGAGCTTTTCCATGAGACACCACAGTGTCCGTAAGAACTTTCTGAGTGTTAAGGTTTTTCTTCTAGTTGTCCAGTATATCCTTGAGGGTGTCCTCAATAGACTGTGGGACCTGTGGAGGTGGGGGTGTCGACTGAGCTGCTACTGTAGTAGTGAGGACAGACAACTTAGAAGAAGCTGTCTGCATCCAGTTGTTGATGCTGAGAAGGGCCTGGCTCATGCGGTGTGCAGTCACTGGGTGGGCTAGGGTAGAGGGTATCTCTGGAGCTGCTGAAGTGGATAGACTAGGGGGCATGTCCACTGAGGTGGACGAAGGCTGAGTAGAAGCTACTACCACTACTGGCTCTTCAGACTGGCCAGTTACAGCAGTGGTTATTCTCTTGTAGTTCTTGATTTTAGGGTTGTCATCACCCTGCATGTTGTGCCATGAGAACGAGGCATTTTCTTTCACTTTTATATCAAATGGTCGCTTTTCTACCTTTAGGTCCGTGAAGTACATGGTTAAGAAGCTGGGAAAAGGGTAGTTTCTGTCATCTTCACTGCCTACCTGTGTAATTGCCCGAGACATCACCTTCCCGACATTAATCGGGTACTCCGCCATGATTGATGCTACCAATACTGCCCGGTGAAGAGGGAGTGAGTTGTCATGAGTAGTAGGATCCAATCTATTGCACACGAATGTTTCCCACTCCTTGGCCTCGAAATTCAAACTTCTTCTTAAAATTTTCACTCCTGCATTCAACCAATTGGGGGTGGTACCTGGGATTGCCAGATATTGTGCCAACCAAGGACAGACCTCCTCTCCTAATTCCATCTTCGGCGAATACAATGACTCATCCTCCTCATCAAATCCCAAGTAGTCATTTATGGTTTTCCCATCGAACATCACTTTCAAAATGCACACTTTGGTCACTTTGGCTCCCTTCTTGATGTGGGCAACATTGCTGTAGAATTCCTTGACCAGGTGCTTGTTTGAATTTTCACAATTGTTTAAGAAATATTCCCAGCCCACTCTCTCTATAAATTGTCTTCTCACATTGGGGTTGTGAGGCAAAAGGTCTATATCTATAAAACTTCTCTCCGGAATTAATTTCCTTACAGGACACCATTCTCTGAATTTATGGTAGGCAACCTCGCTCACAAAGTGGTCTTGCTACACCTCTGGGTTTCTAGTTTGTTCTACCCCGCCAACCTGGGGCTCACCCCCTTCTCCTACTACCTCTTCTTCTCCTTCTGTGCCCTCTCCGGATAATGAAGCTGTGGGAGAGGTAGAGTATTTATTCCCACTGCCTTCAGCTGAGCCCTCAGACGACCTAGAAGATACATTTACTGACGCTTGGGTAGCGGGGGAAGGTGGATAAGTGTCTCTTAGTCTGTTTCTCTCCGGCCAGTCAGGGATGTACTCTGGGATTGAGTCTGAAGATATATCCCGGGAAGGCTCGTATTCACTCCCAAACTTGTCAATGGCCCTATCAGCAGCGTTAATGATCTTCTTCATGTTTTTAATATTTTGTCGGGCTTGAGTAGTCCGTCTTATCATTTTCTTTTCCCTCCCCGGAAGGATTCACCTCGACCAGCTTGTTTAGAACCCATGCCTCTTTGTTTCACCAATGTCTGCAAACAACATCCATTAGTCTTGTTAGTATCAGTAGAAGTAATTAAGATCAGCGTTACAGAAAAGAAAAGGTTGCAGACAGTTGCAGACATTACACAATGCGGACCACACAAAATGTAGTGCGGCCGCACAGAGGCCAATGCGGACCGCAAAAAATGCCAATGCGGTCCGCACAGAGGTGGGGTTCAGACTACCCACTCTCTGAACAAATGCTCCACGGATCGCATAAAATGGTAATGCGGTCCGCATTGAGGTACCGCGGACCGCACAAAACACGGTCCTCGAAGATCAAGTTTCAGGACTTTCAGCAATGCGGTCCGTACAAAATGTCATTGCAGATCGCACAAAATCCACTGTGGTCCGCACTGATTACCTAGAAGCAGCACTAACTTAGGGTTCAATGTATTTTGATTTTAAGTCCAATTTTACACCTAAGAAAGGTCCCTAAGTGTTTGCCCGGTATTTTTAACTACCTAATTCTACTGTAATCAAGAAATTGACTAACCTAATTTTACCAAATCAAAAGAAACACGGGAAAAATAGAAGGCAAACAAGAAAAACAAAAATTAAAAGAAAATAATTAAATTAAGACAATTAAAAAGAAGTTAATGTTACCAGATGTGAGAAGAACTAATGATTAACGATTTTAAGTAGTTAATTACGAGCAAGAGAAAAGATGAACAATGATTTTATGAGTTTTGAGAGTCAAGAGATCGAAAAGTGTAAAAGAAGGGCCTCAGGTCCTATTTATAGAAAAGGACCTAGGGCCCTGCTTGCCAACCCAATGCAGACCGCACAAAATGGCAGTGCGGTCCACATTGCTCAAAGTCATGAGGTACAAACTAAGGCAGCCAGTGCGATCCGCACTAAATACACTGCGACCGCAGTGGACCACCGTGGACCGCACAAAATGCAATGTGGCCACGGTGGTAAACTTCAGAGAGCTATTCATTTCATCCATCATCAGTGCGGTTGCACTGATTTTTGTTCCCCCCGCACTAAGTTCTTTGCGGCTTCATACAATGTAGTGCGTTCTGCATTGAAAACTTTAGAGACTTGGCAATTTTTTCACTATGTCTTGCACTGCATCAACACAAACCTGTAACATCTCACAACCAGTAAGTTCAAAAATAAATCCTATCCTACAATGAAAAACAAAGAAGCACACATGGGTTTCCGTCCAAGAAGCGCCTGATTTAACGTCGCGGCACGACGCAGGTTATCATCACATCATTTGAGATGAAGAAGTGCCACCACGTGGTTATCATCAATTTTTCCCAAGTAGTGCTTGAACCTATGCCCATTCACTCTGAAGACTTCCCCATTTTTGTTGTTTAAATCAAGTGTACCAAACGGGGTCACACACATCATTTCAAAAGGGCCACTCCATTTTGATTTAAGCTTTCCCGGAAACGGACGTAACCGAGAGTTGAACAAAAGAACCAAATCACCAAATTTGAACTCCTTTCTACGAACATATTTACTATGAAGGTACTTCATCTTGTCCTTGTACAAGGAAGAACTGGAGTAGGCATGTAATTGAAATTCATCAAGTTCATTGAGCTGCTCCACACGAAGATTTGCTGCAACACCCCAATCAAGATTTAGCTTCCTCAAAGCCCATATGGCCTTGTGATCTAACTCAACCGGTAGATGGAAAGCTTTCCCAAACACCAACCGATACGGAGACATACCAATCAGAGTCTTGTAAGCAGTCCTATAAGCCCATAGAGCGTCATCCAACTTCTTTGACCAATCGATCCTATTTGCATTGACCATCTTTGACAATATGCTTTTGATTTCCCTGTTGGAGACTTCAACTTGACCACTTGCTTGAAGATGATAGGGAGTAGAAACTTTGTGATTGACACCATGCTTTGCAAGCAAAGTGTCGAAAGCTCTATTGCAAAAATGAGACCCCCCATCACTTATGATTGCACGAGGAGTACCAAACCTTGTAAAAATGCTCTTCTTGAGAAATGCAACAACACTCCAGGCCTCATTGTTGGGAAAAGCCACGGCTTCAACCCACTTTGAAACACAGTCCACCGCCACAAGAATGTATGTGTTCCCAAATGAGCCCATAAAATCAATGCCCCATACATCAAAAATATCAACCTCAAGAATGGTATTGAGAGGCATCTCATCTTTCTTCGAAATTCCACCCGCTCTTTGACATTCATCACACCTCTTCACTAGTTCGCTTGCATCTTTGTACAATGTTGGCCAATAAAACCCACAACTAAGAACTATGGAAGCCGTCCTCGCCCACCATGATGGCCACCATAGGGAGAGGAATGACAAGCCTCCAAGATACTCAATTCCTCTTCCTCCGGGACACACCTTCGGATCACACCATTCGTGCAAATCTTGAACAAGTATGGCTCATCCCAATAGAAATACAAACTATCCCTCTTGAGCTTTTTCCTTTGGTTAGAAGAGAGCTCACACAGGATTATTCCAGTCACAAGGAAATTAGCAACATCCGCAAACCATGGCATACCATTCATCGACACCAAAAGGAGTTGTTCATCGGGAAATGAATCATTGATCTCTAGGCCATCACGAGGCCTCCCCTCCTCCTCCAAGCGGGACAAGTGGTCCGCCACTTGGTTCTAACTACCCTTCCGGTCCACAATATCCAAATCAAACTCTTGAAGTAACAAGACCCACCACATCAGTCTAGCTTTGGAGTCCTTTTTCGTCATCAAGTACCGGAGTATGGCATGGTCGGTATGGATTATGACCTTGGCACCCATGAGATACGGGCAAAATTTCTCCATTGCAAACACAATAGCCAAAAGTTCTTTCTCGGTCACCGTGTAGTTCACTTGAGCATCATTCATTGTCTTGCTCGCATAGTACACCAGATGAAACATTTTGTTCACTCTTTGACTCAAAACCGCCCCAACCGCAACATCGCTCACATCACACATGAGCTCAAAGGGCAAACTCCAATTAGGTGCGGTAATGATAGGAGTGGTGGTCAAGTTATGCTTGAGAAGTTCAAAGGCTTGCATACATTTTTCATCAAACACGAAAGCATCTTTTTCCAACAACTTGCACAAGGGATTCACTACCTTCGAAAAGTCTTTGATAAATCTTCGGTAGAACCCCGCATGCCTAAGAAAACTTTGAACTCCCTTGACAGATGTAGGGGGAGGGAGCCTTGAAGTCACATCTATTTTTGCTTTGTCTACCTCAATACCATGCTTTGAAATTTTATGCTCGAGAACTATGCCCTCTTCCACCATAAAGTGGCATTTCTCCCAATTGAGAACAAGATTGGTTTCTTCACAACGGGCCAAAACTCTATCAAAATTATTCAAGCATTCATCAAATGAGTCTCCCACAACACTAAAGTCGTCCATGAACACCTCCAAAATGTCTTCCACCATATCGGTGAAAATGGCCATCATACACCGCTGGAATGTAGCCGGTGCATTACACAACCCAAAAGGCATCCTAGAGAAAACAAAGGTGCCATATAGACATGTGAATGTGGTCTTCTCCTGATCTTCTGGAGCAATCAAGATTTGGTTGTACCTAGAATACCCATCCAAGAAACAGTAGAAGGCACGCCCAGTAAGTCGGTCTAACATCTGATCAAGAAAAGGCAAAGGAAAGTGATCCTTCCGGGTCACTTTATTCAACTTATGGTAGTCCATGCATACCCTCCAACCAGTGACAGTTCTTGTAGGAATCAACTCATTTTGTGAATTTCTAACCATGATCATGCCGCCCTTCTTCGGTACATATTACACCGGTAAAGTCCAAGAGCTATCAGAGATGGGGTACACAACCCCGACATCCAACCACTTGATCACCTCATTTTTCACAACTTCTTGCATTGCCTCGTTCAACCTCCTTTGATGCTCCAAGGAGGGCTTTGCATCATCTTCCAAAATAATCTTGTGCATACAGAATGCGGAGCTTATCCCCCTAATATCAGCTAAAGTCCATTCAATGCCTTTTTCCACTTTTGAAGCACCGCCAATGTGGCATCAACCTGCATGTTAGTAAGACAAGAGGAAAGAATAACTGGCAAAGTAGAATTTGAGCCTAAGAACTAATACCTGAGGTGTGGAGGTAGCGGTTTCAACTCCAACACCGGAGGCTCCTTAATTGAAGGTTTTGTTGGTGGAGTCTTCTTATTTTTAAGGTCCAAAGATAATTTCCTAGGCTCATAAGAGTAATAGCCCATTCCATGTAAAGCATTCATGCACTCCACTCGGCCCTCATCATCATTGACATCAAGATTCAACAATACGGCCTCCAAAGGGTCCTCTACATTGATCATTGCACCGGTGTCATCAACTATCACTGCTATGACAAGGTCCACAAAAGAGAACACCTCCGTACTGTTGGGCTGCTTCATTGATTTGCACACATGAAAGACCACTTTCTCGTCACCCACCCGGAAGGTGAGTTCCCCTGCTTCTACATCAACTAAGGCCTTCCCTGTTGCAAGGAAAGGTCTTCACAATATGATAGGAACTTCATAATCCACCTCGCAATCCAAGATCACAAAGTCAGCTAGCAAGATAAATTTGTCCACTCGGACAAGCACATCATCAATAATACCCAATGGTCTCTTCATCATTCTATCCGCCATTTGTAATATCATGGAAGTCGGCCTAGGTTTCCCAATACCCAAGGGTTTGAAAACTGAGTAAGGCATCAAATTGATACTAGCCCCCAAATCACATAGAGCCTTAGCAAAATCTGCACTCCCAATGGTGCAAGGAATGGTGAAAGCATCGGGATCTTCAAGCTTCGGGGCCATTGAATGCACTATAGCACTAACTTGCTGAGTCATTTTTATAGTTTCACAATCCATAGAACACTTCTTTGTAACCAAGTCCTTTATGAATTTAGCATAGCCCGACATTTGTTCAAGAGCCTCCACCAAAAACACATTAATGGATAAGCTCTTCATCATGTCAATGAACTTTTTAAACTGATTCTCATTTTTTTGCTTTGCGAGCCTTTGAGGATAAGGTGGAGGTGTCCTTGGCAAAGGAGCCTTAGCTTTAGGCACAATCGGCTCCGTCATGTCTATTATGTGTTCCCTAGACGGGTTCACATCATTTTGAGTTTCCACCTCGACATCGTGAATATCAATCCTCACTTCTTCATTCACATTTTCATCCATCACATTTTCAACCACCAAAGGAACTTCATTTTCTTGCAACTCAACATCATCATCCACAATTTGCTTTTGTTTGGAGGCATGCATATTACCTCCTCTCCCACTTCTTGTTGTTACCGCCATAACATGATTGTTCCCACTAGTCAGGTTCACTACCGTATCACTTGGTAGAGCACCCTTAGGGTGTGTATTTAAAGACTGTGAGATTTGTCCTAACTGTACCTCCAAATTTCTAATAGAGGTATTGTGGGAAGCCAATTGAGCATCCGAGTCCGCATTCTTCTTCATTATCTATTCAAACATCATTTCAATTCTACCCATATCATTGCTAGAAGAACTAGGACCTTGAGATGGAAATGGGGGTGGATTGTTCGGTTGTTGGTACATTAGGGGCCTTTGAAAGCCTTGCCCCCGGTGTCCTTGGTTTCCATTGTTCCATCCACCTTGATTGTTGTTACCACCCCAATTGTTGTTGTTACCATTCCAACTTTCCTGATTGTTTTGATTGTTGTTCTGATTTCCCTAGTTGGAGTTTTGGTTGTTGTTCTGATTTCCCCAGTTGGAGTTTTGGTTGTTGTTCCCCAATTACCATTGCCTTGTTATTGATTGCCCCAATTTCCTTGGGGTCTCCATTGTTGTTGGTTGGAAGAATTGCCTCTTTGACCTTGATAATTATTCACGTATTGCACCTCTTCACTTTGTTCATCATAACCATCATTTTGAAATCCACCACAATCATTGTCAAATTGCTCTGAATTCCCTTGGTTTTGTTGACCTCTTTGTCTTCTTTCGTTGACAAGCATGTTAACACTCTCAATGGAATTCACTTGGCGAGGATTTTGAAGTTGTTGCAACTATGCCTTTGCTAGTTGGTTCATTGTTGTCAACTTAGCTATAGCCTGCCCATGATCATGTAACTCCTTGTGCAAATGAGTGACTGTGGGGTCACCTTGGGGCACATTGGCTCTACTTTACCAAGCAGAAGAAGTGTTAGCCATCTCATCAAGAATGTCACAAGCCTTATCATAAGACAGCTTCATGAAGTTTCCCCCAACAAGTTGGTTCACTATGCATTGGTTTGTGGTGTTAATACCCCGATAGAAAGTTTTTTGGATCATCGCCTCGGTCATATCATTGTTGGGGCATTCCTTCACCATTGTTCTATAACTTTCCCAAATCTCATGCAAATGTTTCGTGGGCTCTTGCTTGAATGCCAAGATCTCATCTCTCAATGCAGCCATATGGTCCGGTGAAAAACATTTCGCAATGAAGTTATCTGCCAACTCATCCCAAGTAGTGATGGAATGATTGGGAAGTTGCTCAAGCCAATCAAGTGCTTTCCCTCTAAGTGAAAATGGGAAGAGTCTCAACTGGAGAGCATCCTCAGACACGTTAGTTTGCTTACTCCCCCAACATGTATCCACGAACCCCTTGAGGTGTTTATAAGCATTTTGATTTGCAGCGCCCGTGAAATACCCACGATACTCTAGCAAAGTCAGCATCATATTGGTTATTTGAAAATTGCCCGCCTAAATTCGGGGTGGGACAGTAGCACTTGCATAGCCTTGGTTCGGAAGCACTCTAGGAGCCACCCTTGGAGGTGGCAGAGCAGAGTCTGGAATATTGTCATTTGCATTAGCATTGGCCTGGCAGCCTCTACATTGTCCTTGAGGTACAAGAGGCACCTCATCATCTCCGACGTCATCTACCTCCTCCCCCGCAATCACATTTCTAAGAGGGTCATTGGCGTTGTTTGCTGCCATTTGGTACAAGAAGTTGTGACACACACAAATTAGTAACAAAGAAGGAAAGAAGAACAATACACAAAACTATTTATATAGATAGCCAAAACCGTTAGCTCCCCGACAATGGCGCCAAAAAGTTGATCGAGGCCAACCCTAAACTACTATTGAGTAGCGAGAGAGGGTCGAAGCAGATTTTACCCGATTAAGGTCGGGATCGATTTCCACATGGAGCTAGAAGTTGGAGTCGGGTGTCTATCTAAAGTGGAATTGTGTATGTGTTCCAAATTGCACTTCTAAACATTTTGGGGTTTTGATTTACTTCTAATTATTTAAACTACAATGCTCAATTATACTAAAGTAAGCTAAGGTTAAACTATTGCAAGTTGTTCAAATGGGTAAAAAGCACCAGGTTAGTCACTTTCGCCTAGGTGATCAATTGACGGATACTTTAGTCTAAGGCATGATTGACACATTTGGGGAGTATGATATAACCGTTGCACGATTCTACCACTCTACACCTCTCGGTGGTTCGAGTGATTTTTGCCCGAATTGACTTTCTCAAGACCAATTGGGTATGCAAATTTGCACAAGCAATCAAGGTTCAAGTCGGGTATTACTATTTCTATATTTAACCCTTTAATTGGGGCTATCTATCTCTTGAGTATGCCCCAATTCCTTGTTGGACCAATTTCAGAGACTTAGGCTCTCTTTCTCAAGAAGAGCCAAAGTCAACTAAGTATAAGCTAGTGTTTGCAACTACTAATTCAACAATTAAACATGAAATTAGTCCAAATATCAAACACCCATAGACAATCAAGCATCAAAACACAAGACCCATCAATTACCCACACTAGGGTTGAGCCACAACGCTAGCTTATGGGTCTAGCTACTCATAATTAGAGAAGAAAACAAAGATATAGATGAAGAAAAACTCATATTAATTAATTGCTAAGATAAACTAGAAGATTTAATGTTGAAATGAAGCTAAAATTGCCCAAAATAGCTAAAGGAACGGAAGTCACGAGCGCAACTCAGTACAAAAACTATCCGAAGACCTAAAAATGGGAAAATAAGCTATTTATACTAAGCTGAAAAATCTGGATAAAAATACCCCTGCGGGGCTAGTGCGGACCGCACTAAATCACGTGCAGCCGCACCAAGGCTCTGAACTTGAATAAACGGCTCTCTGAACTCGGGCAATGCGACCGCACAGAATTGAGTGTGGCCATAGTGGCTTCAAGGTGCGGTCCGCATGAAATGGAGCGCGGACCGCATTGTGCTTCAAACTTGGAATTGGCACTTCTTTGAACTCTGGCTTTTGCGGATCATACTAAATCGAGTGCGGCTGCGATGAACACAATGCGGACCGCACAAAAACCCATGCGGCCGCAATGCCTGTTGTCCTGGAAATGCACACTCTCTAACATCACTTGTGCGGACCGCACAGAATGGTGTGCGGCCGCACTGGCCTTGTTTTGCCTGATCTTTATCTTGTCTTGGTACTTGTGCAAGTTTCACTCCTTTTTGAGTTGATCATTGACATCTTGTCACCTTGTTGATCCAACCAGCAATCAAGCACAATTTATGAGCCTTTGGGACTATTTTGTACACATTTCTAATCAAAACTTAAGCAAGAAGGAGTATAAAATGTATCAAAATCCCTAGTTATCACCTGCACGTCTAACAAACTAGATGAGATAATAACAAGTAACGTGGAGTTAGGTCCTAGGAACTCATACCTGAGATGAGCGGGCAGTGGCTTCAATTCCATCTTTGGTGGTTCTTCGATGGATGGCTTAGTTGGAGGAGTTTCTCTGTCTTCTAAGTGTAGGGGTTCGAATTCAAGAGTTCTATCCCAAAACCCTCTGCCCTCTAAAGCCAACACCCATTCTGCCAGTTCTTCCCTATTCACCTTATCTAAATTTACCAGACATGCAGCAAGAGGGTCCTCAATAGTTAGCATCTCATCATCAGCTTCTACGATCACATCCACGACATCAATAAGAGAACAATTGGTGAATTCACTTGGTCGCCTCATAGATTTCTTCACATTGAATGTTATCTCCTCATCCTTCAGCCTCTTCATGAGCTCCCAGTCTCACAATCAATGAGAGCTCTCCCAGTGGCCAAGAACGCCTTCCCAAAATTATGGGAATTTCTTCATCTACCTTGCAATCTAGAATCACAAAATCTACAGGGAACACAAATTTCCCTACCTTAATCAACACATCATCCAAGATACCAGAGGGTCTTTTCACGGTCATGTCAGCCAGCTGCAACAACATAGAAGTGGGTCTGGCTCTTCCAATCCCCAACCTCTTATAAATCGCCAGGGGCATAAGATTTATGCTAGCCCCCAAATCACAAAGTGCTTTGGCGAAAGTAAAGTTACCAATAGTGCATGGAATTGTGAAACTCCCTGGGTCAGACAGCTTCTCAGCAATTGGTCTAGTCATCACTGCACTGCAGGTCTGAGTAAGAGTCACTGTGGCCAAGTCTTGGAAATCGAATTTTCGGGGATTCAAGTCCTTCATCATTTTTGCATAACCGGGCATCTCTTTCAACGCATCAATCAATGGAATATTTACCTGGATTTGTTTCAGCATCTCCAAGAATTTCTTGTATTGTTCCTCTTTTTGGTACTTGGCCAGCCTCTGTGAGAATGGTGCAGAGGGTCTCTTCTTCCCAATGATGTGGGTATTTTCTTTGTCAGCTACCACCTCAACTACTATTTCCTAGACTATCTCAGCTTCTTTCTTAGCCTTAATCTGGGTGTTATGCTCTTCCTGGGCAGGCTGTACTATCACCTCTGTCAATTTTGTTGACTCATCTAGCTCAATGGGCACCGGTACAAATGTCTCAGCTTGTCTGCTTTCTCGAGCCCTATCTTGATCCAAGTCTAAGTCTCTACCATTACGTAGACTCACTGCCATCAGCTGCTTCGGGCCTTGATCTTTTGGATTTATATGTGTGTCTACAAGCAATGTCCCAAGAGGACGATTATTCAAAGACATCAAAATTTGGCCCATTTGCACTTCAATATTCTTAATACCTGACTCATGTGCATCTACTCTTTCACTCATCTTTGCATTTGACTCAATAACCTGCTGCATCATCGCCTCGAGTCTAGCAAACCCATCTTCCTACCTTCCACCATGATGCTGCTGAGGAGGATGATAACCCTGCTACTGATTTTAATTATTGTATCCCTGTGGCCTTTGGAAAGGCACCATATTATTGAGAGGTGTCATACCTCCTATGTTTCCATTGTTGAGCTGTGGCTGGACTGGCCTGTATGGCTGATTTTGTTGGCCCCAATTTTGACTACCCTATCTCTAGCCTCCATAATTAGACAGATAATTCAAGTCCTCAGGGTAGTGATGATGATCACTTTCTGTATTCAAACTGGTTACCAATTGGCTGACTAATGCAAGATGTGCATAAGCCCCCATTGGTAGTGTCTACAATGTGTACCTGCTGCTTTTTGTCACGACCCAAACTGGAGGGCCATGATTAGCACCCGACCATACTTGCTGAGCACCAACGTACATTTCATCTAACCTTCATTATTATCTTTTAGGGACGAGATCAATATAAATGGTAGACCTGGATCATGGACAATCAGTAATAAAATATGACGACATGAACATACATAGCAGGGGATGACCAGACAATCAAGAAACTACATATAAGGTATGAGCTACCACGCTACCATGAAAGGCTATATAACAAAAACCAACCGACAAGGCATACCAAACTATACATGAGTCGACACTTGTCTATGAGCCTCTATAGGAACATAAGTGCTGCAACATAGCCGGAACAGGGCCCCGACATACCCATAATGTCTATAACAAAAATGCATACCAAGACCAAGGCAAGTCCGGAGAAGGGATCTCGCCAATCACCGCTGAACTGGACAGCCTACTGTGGTGGGGGAGCTGCACCTGCCTGTCTATCAGGACCTGCAGCACGACATGCAGCGTCCACAAATAAAAGGACGTCAGTACGAATAAAGTACTGAGTATGTAAGGCAGGGAACCATAAATACAATCAGTAATGTAAGCAAGGATAAAGAATATACAACCTGTAACATCTTAGTACCTCTGAGGGCTACTGATATGAAATGCATGATACATATGTATAAATACATAAACCTTTAAAACATTCACCTCTGTGGGCATCATCATCATCATATCGTACCCGGCCATAATAGGCTCGGTAAAAAAACGTACCCGACCATCATAAGGCTCGGTAGAATCGTACCCGGCCACGTGGAGCTCGGTAAAACCCAACTGATCAGTGGTTTCACAGTAGGTGTCATACACGGCCAACTATAGCGTGGCTCGGTAGAGTAAAATATATACATATATATAATGCATGCTCGACTCATGGAATCACATTCTAAACCTTTCGGGGTGACGTAAGGTCGGTATCCTCTGTACACGTTATTAGGACCAACTCTTCATTACGAACCTTATAAGAATCAGGAAGTACCAACAACATTGATAACATAAGAATAAGAGAAGCAACATTAACATCAATCGTTCCATAAGAGGGAAAGCAATGTAAGTACTGCTAGCTTCTAAGAGTAGAGTATCTTTGGAAGCTCGTTCATTACATTATGTACAATCGGAGTCGTGCAAAAGAAGGAAAGGGATAGCCTCACATACCTTGTATATACTGCCCCAATCTCAAGCTATGCAATTGTCAAAACTCCTTAGTCTACAATAAGAGAAACGATACTATCGTTATCATTTAAGCGTCATAACTATTATGTATCGACCACAACCTATTTTACGATGAAACGGACAGCACCTCCCCTATATATATGACTTCACACCATTCAAAACAATCACCAAACAGCCCAAACAACATCAATAATAAACATATTGAGCCTCCCAAAATAGTCCACGCACAGCCTAATCACTCCATACATACGACGACCACCGTAGTCGTGTCAAACGACCCGGAAATGTTACGAATAACTATAATCCCACAACCCTACATATATATGGTGTTTATCCACACCCTTCCTCCTCCAAAACTCCACAAAACAGTAGTAAAATACGCAGCCCAACAGCAACGCAAAACAGTCCACAAAACAATAACATTACTACCAAGCCTTTCGATATATATTTCACAAGTTCTAGCTTCAATGGCTTAGCCGCAACTTGGATAATCTTAAATACATATAGAGTAAGAGGTTACTTACCTTTATACAGAAAGAACAACTCCAATTTGACCTTAAATTTCCATGAAATATCCCTCCAATGCTGCCACAACAACAAAAAAGCGAAACTAGCGATCAATTAGTGTTTTTCGGCACTAGAATCACTTTAGAAGGCTTGAAATCACCTAGGATTGATATTAAGAACATGAGGGAGTATTTACAGAACATAAACCCTTTAAAACAACCTCCCACACGAGCTGGAACGACACAAAAATGAGCAACAACAAGAAGAACAAGAGACTTACTAGCGCCACGGAATTCCCGACACTTGATTTGTGTTGTTTGCCCTTTTTTGGGTCTTGAATCTTGAGAGAACCTTGAGAGGATGTTCCTAGGGTTCTAAGGTCTGAAAATAGTGAGAAGCAATGACTTAAAACGGGTTGGAGGCATCCTATATAGGTCCAAATATCTTAAACCGCCTTAGTGGGCCCCATAGAGAGGTGCTTGGCGCAGTCTCGCAAAAATGTGAATATCTCTCTACTCCGAGATCGTATTGATGAAAATTTTAATGAGTTGGAAACTAGACTCATAGATCTTTAATTTGGTTGGTATATCACCCCGTAAGTCCTTGTAAATTAGGAGAAAATATTAGAAACATTTGACCTAATGTTCAAGTAAAATTATGAACCTAAGTTGAGACAACTTTTGTCGACTTTTGTTTCATAACTCGTTTGACTTCAAGACTTATGATACGGATATTATATGATTAAAATACCTTAATACATGACCTCTTGAGTGTATTAAGCACCGCTAGATTTACCTGAAAATACGAGTTACAACATCCTTGATTCATTTAACTTCTAATACTTGTTAATCACCCTTATACACTCTTGTATCACTTAAGACCAATAGGATTGACTTCTTATCATCTCAAAGATAATTCCTTCTTGGATTTATGTTAACTAATATATGGCATGAACTAACACATGTGGATATGGGTTGTAACACCCTCCCCCCTTAGGAACATTCGTCCTCGAATGTAAGGGTTCATGGGGAGTTTAAATCATCGTGGATTCCAATGGAAATTTCCGATCAATTTTCCCCTATAAAATGGTCACTAGAAAAACTTGCAAGCAATTAAGCCCAACATATGGCTTCACAAGGCTACACAAAGCATTATGCATATTTACATTATCTACATATCACCATTTTTTATTAAGGAGAAGTATTCTCAAATTATTGCTTACCTCATAGAGCCGTTTCACCTTCCAATGTATTCTGTTTTCCACCAGCATCCTTGTTATCTTCATTCTAGAATAGGTAAGGGTATTTAGACTTCATATCCTTTTCTGCTTCCCATGTCATTTCTTCCATATTTTTGTTCCTCCACAATACTTTGACGGAAGCTACATCTTTTGTTCTCAGCTTGCGGACTTGTCGATCTAATATCACCACTGGCACTTCTTCATATGATAGGTCCTCTGTAACTTGTACATCTTTGATAGGGACAACTCGAGAAGGGTCTCCAATACATTTCCTCAATATAGATACATGGAATACCGGGTGGACAAATTCCAATTCGGATGGCAATTCTAACTCATAAGCAACCTGTCCAATCCGTCGAAGAATTTTATATGGCCCGATATACCTTGGACTCAGCTTACCTTTCTTCCCAAAACGCATAATACCTTTCATTGGTGAGATCCTCAGGAAAACCCAATCACCAACCTCAAACTCTTGATCACGACGTCGGGCATCAGAATAAGATTTTTGCCTGCTTTGTGCCGTCCTCAATCGCTCCTGTACCACTTTCACCTTCTCAATAGCTTGGTGAATCAAATCTGGCCCATATAATTCTGTTTCACCGACTTCGAACCATCCAACTGGTAATCTACATCTTCTCCCGTATAGTGCCTCGTATGGGGCCATTTTAATACTGGAATAGTAGCTATTATTGTAGGCGAATTCTATGAGTGGAAGGTGGTCATCCCAATTCCCCTTAAAATCTAGAACACATGCTCGTAGCATATCTTCCAGTGTCTGAATGGTACGTTCAGCCTGTCCGTCAGTCTGCGGATGAAATGCAGTGCTGAGATTCACTTGTGTGCCTAAACCCTTCTGAAAAGACCTCCAAAAGTTAGCTGTAAATTGAGCTCCTCGGTCTGATATAATAGATACCGGCACACCATGAAGCCTAACAATCTCCTTGATATACAACTTCGCATAATCTTCAGCCGTGTAAGTTGTCTTAACTGGCAGAAAATGGGCACATTTTGTAAGTCGATCAATTATCACCCAGATGGAGTCAAACTTATGATAAGAGCGAGGTAATCCAATAATGAAGTCCATATTAATCACCTCCCATTTCCAGGTCGGAATCTCTATATTCTGAAGCAATCCACCGGGTTTCTGATGTTCTATCTTTACTTGTTGACAATTGGGACACTGGGCTACAAATTCTGCAATAGACTTCTTCATGTTATCCCACCAATACTGCTCCTTGACATCATGATACATCTTTGTCGAGCCGGGATGGATGGAATATCGGGATTGATGAATCTCATTCATAATCTTCTCTCGCAACCCTTGCCACATTAGGCACACATAATCGGCCCTGGTATCTCAGTGCCCCATCTCTTCCGATCTCAAAAGCCATACTTTTACACTGCTGAATGCTCTCTCTTAATCGTACTAAGATAGGATCTTCATATTGTCGTGCTTTTACCTCGGCTACCAAAGATGATTCTGATGTATTCTGTACAGTAACACCTCCGTCATCAGAGTCTAACAATCTGATTCTCATATTGGCTAGCTGATGAAGCTCTTTAATCAACCCCCATCTACCTGCCTCAATATGTACTAAGCTTCCCATTGATTTACGGCTGAGAGCATCTGCCACAACATTGGCTTTACCGGGATGATACAATATCTCGACGTCGTAGTCTTTCAATAATTCAAGCCACCTACGCTGCCTCAAATTCAACTCTTTCTGCTTGAAGATGTATTGTAAACTCTTGTGATCTGTGTAGATGTCAGCGTGGACGCCGTATAAGTAGTGCCGCCATATCTTCAAAGCATATATTACTGCAGCCAATTCCAAATCATGGGTTGGATAATTCTTTTCATGCTTCTTCAATTGTCTTGATGCATAAGCAATCACCTTCCCACGCTGCATCAATACGCACCCCAAACCTATACCTGAGGCATCACAATATACCACATAACCTTCTGTTCCTTCAGGAAGAGTGAGCACTGGTGCGGATGTCAATCGATTCTTCAGCTCCTGAAAACTACGTTCACAAGTGTCAGACCACTGGAACTTGGTAGCTTTCTGTGTTAACTTAGTCAATGGTGATGATATAGAGGAAAACCCTTCCACAAACCGCCTATAATATCCTGCTAGCCCTAGGAAGCTGCGGACTTCTGATGGTGTTGTAGGTCTCGGCCAATTCTTTACTGCATCGATCTTCTGAGTGTCGACACTAATACCCTCGTCAGATATCACATGGCCAAGGAACGCTACTGAGTTCAGCCAAAATTCACATTTGGAGAGCTTAGCATATAACTTACGATCCTGAAGCGTCTGTAATACTATCCGCAAGTGGCCCGCATGTTCCGCCTCCGAACGAGAATACACTAGAATGTCATCAATGAATACAATCACGAACACATCAAGATAGGGCCTGAATATAGTATTCATGAGATCCATAAAAGCTGTTGGGGCATTTGTTAGCCCGAACGACATTACCAAGAACTCAAAGTGCCCATATCTTGTCCGGAAGGCCGTCTTTGGAATATCCTTCTCCTTAACCCTCACCTGATGATACCCTGAACGTAAATCAATCTTGGAGAAATACTTGGCACCCTAGAGTTGGTCAAACAGGTCATCAATTCTTGGAAGTGGATACTTGTTCTTTATAGTAAACTTATTCAACTGTCGATAGTCGATACACATTCGTAATGAACCGTCTTTCTTCCTAGTCGAAGGCATCACTGGAAAAAAACAAGGTGAATATTAGAGACGAACACTTACGACTCAACTCTACGCACGATCTAGATTCAGGAAGAAGGTAACAACCCTAGATGTCATGTAGCCTCCTGATTATAAATGTGGCGCGCTACACATCCATAATCAAGACTCTACTAGACATGGCTCATAGACAATCCCTAGGACAGACTTGCTCTGATACCAAGTTTGTCACGACCCAAACTGGAGGGCCATGACTAGCACCCGACCATACTTGCCGAGCACCAACGTACATTTCATCTAACCTTCATTATTATCTTTTAGGGCTGACGAGATCAATATAAATGGTAGACCTGGATCATGGACAACCAGCAATAAAATATGACGGCATGAACATACATAGCAGGGGATGACCAGACAATCAAGAAACTACATATAAGGTATGAGCTACCACGCTACTATGAAAGACTATACAACAAAAACTAGCCGACAAGGCATACCAAACTATACATGAGTCGACACCTGTCTATGAGCCTCTAAAGGAACATAAGTGCTGCAACATAGCCGGAATAGGGCCCTGACATACCCATAATGTCTATAACAAATATGCATACCAAGACCAAGGCAAGTCCGGAGAAGGGATCTCGCCAATCACCACTGAACTGGACAGCCTACTATGGTGGGGGAGATGCACCTACCTGTCTATCAGGACCTGCAGCACGACATGCAGCGTCCACAAATAAAAGGACGTCAGTACGAATAAAGTACTGAGTATGTAAGGCAGGGAACCATAAATACGATCAGTAATGTAAGCAAGGATAGAGAATATACAACCTGTAACATCTTAGTACCTCTGAGGGCTACTGACATGAAATGCATGATACATATGTATAAATACATAAACCTTTAAAACATTCGCCTCTGTGGGCATCATCATCATCATAAGGCTCGGTAGAATCATACCCGGCCACGTGGAGCTCGGTAAAACCACACTGATCAGTGGTTGCACAATAGGTGCCGTACCAGGCCAACTATAGCGCGGCTCGGTAGAGTAAAATAGATACATATATATAATGCATGCTCGACTCATGGAATCACATTCTAAACCTTTCGGAGTGACGTAAGGTCGGTATCCTCTGTACACGTTATTAGGACCAACTCTTCATTACGAACCTTATAAGAATCAGGAAGTACCAACAACATTGATAACATAAGAATAAGAGAAGCAACATTAACATCAATCGTTCCATAAGAGGGAAAGCAATGTAAGTACTGCTAGCTTCTAAGAGTAGAGTATCTTTGGAAGCTCGTTCATTACATTATGTACAATCGGAGTCGTGCAAAAGAAGGAAAGGGATAGCCTCACATACCTTGTATATACTGCCCCAATCTCAAGCTATGCAATTGTCAAAACTCCTTAGTCTACAATAAGAGAAACGATACTATCGTTATCATTTAAGCGTCATAACTATTATGTATCGACCACAACCTATTTTACGATGAAACGGACAGCACCTCCCCTATATATATGACCTCACACCATTCAAAACAATCACCAAACAGCCCAAACAACATCAATAATAAACATATTGAGCCTCCCAAAATAGTCCACACACAGCCTAATCACTCCATACATACGACGACCACCGTAGTCGTGTCAAACGACTCGGAAATGTTACGAATAACTATCATCCCACAACCCTACATATATATGGTGTTTCTCCACACCCTTCCTCCTCTAAAACTCCACAAAACAGTAGTAAAATACGCAGCCCAACAGCAACGCAAAACAGTCCACAAAACAATAACACTCTACCAAGCCTTTCGATATATATTTCACAAGTTCTAGCTTCAATGGCTTAGCCGCAACTTGGATAATCTTAAATACATATAGAGTAAGAGGTTCCTTACCTTTATACAGAAATAACAACTCCAATTTGACCTTAAATTTCCATGAAATATCCCTCCAATGCTGCCACAACAACAAAAAAGCGAAACTAGCGATCAATTAGTGTTTTTCGGCACTAGAATCACTTTAGAAGGCTTGAAATCACCTAGGATTGATATTAAGAACATGAGGGAGTATTTACAGAACATAAACCCTTTAAAACAACCTCCCACACGAGCTGGAACGACACAAAAATGAGCAACAACAAGAAGAACAAGAGACTTACTAGCGCCACGGAATTCCCGACACTTGATTTGTGTTGTTTGCCCTTTTTTGGGTCTTGAATCTTGAGAGAACCTTGAGAGGATGTTCCTAGGGTTCTAAGGTCTGAAAATAGTGAGAAGAAATGACTTAAAATGGGTTGGAGGCATCCTATATAGGTCCAAATATCTTAAACCGCCTTAGTGGGCCCCATAGAGAGGTGCTTGGCGCAGTCTCGCGAAAATGCGAATATCTCTCTACTCCGAGATCGTATCGATGAACGGTTTAATGCGTTGGAAACTAGACTCATAGATCTTTAATTTGGTTGGTATCACCCCGTAATTCCTTGTAAATTAGGAGAAAAGATTAGAAACATTTGACCTAATGTTTAAGTAAAATTATGAACCTAAGTTGAGACAACTTTTGTCGACTTTTGTTTCATAACTCGTTTGACTTCAAGACTTATGATACGGATATTATATGATTAAAATACCTTAATACATGACCTCTTGAGTGTATTAAGCACCGCTAGATTTACCTGAAAATACGAGTTACAACATCCTTGATTCATTTAACTTCTAATACTTGTTAATCACCCTTATACACTCTTGTATCACTTAAGACCAATAGGATTGACTTCTTATCATCTCAAAGATAATTCCTTCTTGGATTTATGTTAACTAATATATGACATGAACTAACACATGTGGATATGGGTTGTAACACTTTTGCTCTGACTCTTCCACCTTTTTGGTGTGTATACTCATCTGTGTCGTTAATTCACCATGTTTTCAGCAAGAGTGCTGGATGGATCTAAGGGCACTTAGTGAACCACTAGAGTGATTGGTGCATTCCTGGTTGTCCACCCCGAATTTTGTGCCATCTTGTCAAGCAGACTGTAGTTTTCTCTCCATGTTTTGCTCAAAAATGCTCCACCAGCCGAAGCATCAACATTACCCTTCATGCCATCTGCCTAACCCATGTAAAACCGCTACCCCAATATCTGATATGGAATACCGTGTTGCGGTCATATAACCAACATCCCTTTGAATCGTTCCCATGTTTCTTGCAGTGTCTCCATTGGTCTCTGTTTGAAACTCAAAATTTTATCAATTCGTTGAGCAGTCTTTTTGGGTGGATGAAACTTGTTCACAAATTTCTTGATTAACTCATCCCAAGTCGTTATGGAATTAATGGGGAGCGAGTTTAGCCAAGTCTGGGCAGCTCCTGTCACTGAGAATGGAAACAACAACAGCTTTATTGCTTCCTGAGTTACGTTGGGTGGCCTTTGAATTTTACAGATTGACAGGAAATTCTTCAAGTGCTGTTGATGATCTTTGATTTGTGACTCTAAAAATAGTCCCTTGTTTTGCAACAAGTGCAATATGTTGTTCGTGATTTGAAACGATTCAACCTGTATCTGTGGGACTAAAATCGTTGTGGCCAAGTTCTCTGCAGTGGGTTGGGCCCAGTCATATAGAGCAGCCTCTAGCACAAGAGGTACCACTGGCACTAATGGCGCAACTGGGTCTACTACGTGATCCCCCATGTCTGGTTCGAATTGCTCAGTTGTTTGTTGTTATTGTTTGCTTTTCCGGTTGGCCCGATTCAAGGCCTTGAAAACTTTCTCAGGATCTGATAATGCTTCAAATACTTCACCAGTTCTCGATGAGTTTCTAGGCATGCACCTGTACAACCAAGTCAACAAACGTTAAAATTTCAATGTATAGATTGGATATAGAGAAAATTGACTATACTAAGAATTTTTGTACTTCTTTCAATTGTAATTGATAACACCGTTAATCCCCCGGCAACAATGCCAAAATTTGATCACGCCCAACTATGCCTTATAAAAAAGGACAAGCGGACGTTGCAAATATAATCTGAGTATTTAGCCCAGAGTCGAACCCACAAGGAATTAACCTATCAATTACTCTTGTTAGACTCACTAAATTCTACGGACTCAACTTCCCAAACGTTTTGAATACAATTGAGGATATTTCTACTAACTATAACTGACTACAATTAAGTAACTAAAAACTAACTATGATTAAGTTGTAAACAATTAAAAGAAGGATCTAACGTGATTTCCCCAATTGATGGAATCCCTTCTGGTTATGTTTCAGACAGATTTGCCTAAACATCTCTATCGATCATGAGCACTCTTATTACTGTAAATCTCTCTCGAGTAATTACGACAATTTACTAGACGCACTCTCCCGAGTTACGCTAGCTGACCTTAATTATAGCTCACTTTAGATCACACCCAAGGCTTCGTTATCGCTAATCCCGTCTTTAAACCCTCGGTTATTGATCCCTCATATACTTTGGGAGTGGTGATGTTCAATAATTAACTAAATATGCACTCTCTCCCGAGTAATACATACTAAATAGGCATAACTAATTGAGGATCCTATCAATTAACTACAACAAGAACGTAGTTGAACAAATAGAGATTAAACCGGGAAAACTATATTAACATAACAAGAAGTTCATCCTCAACAGGTTCCATCAAAACCCTAGACTAAGGAATTAGTTACTCATAGCAAAGCAAGATATAACTACAAAAGTATTCATAATGTGCAATTGAAATAACAAAGAGAAGATTGAAAAACTCTAATGGTTGATTGCTCTTCTCACACTTGTTCTTGCCTCCAAATTAGTCAAAAAACAAGCTTAACCTTTGCTTGGGCGAGTTTGTTGAGTTTATAAGGGTCAGGATAAGTTTCCCCCGATTTACACTTTAGTCCCACAATTTTTGGGCAGTTACACAGTCGACCGCGACCGCGGTGAAACACAAACATTCTGCCTCGCTTCCTTTGCCTACTGCGGTCCAGCCGCGGTCGACCGCGGTCGCGGTGGCATCCAGCCCAGGCCTCCTTTTGCTTCTTCCTTGCTTATTTACGCTCGGGTGCTTCTTGATTGGCCTTTTATCCACATTATTGACTCCAAAACACTCCATAGTCTCTTCCTAACTTGGATGAGTCCCTGCGAAGCAAAAGAACACCAATTAGAGTATTTTGTTATCATTTAGCCTTTAAAACAACAATAAAGCATGGTACATTTAGAGTGTAAATATCTTCTATATAGCCTATTATCAACACCCCATAAGAAACAATAAATGAAGTGCATAATTACCATGATACCCACATTAATTGATGTATACTCTTAATGTATTTGAAAAATAATTTGGAATGTCTAATTAATGCTAAAGGCAAAACAAGAAAAATGAATTATTTTTCTCTTGATATGCGAAAAGTGATAAAAAAAATAATTTTTTTTTTAGAATACTTGACAACTAAAAGTTAACGGAGGAAGTACTATGTAACTTGGTATAGCGTAGGTGTCAAGTCACATTTAATGTGACCACAATTTACAAACCAAAAACTAACTCTCACATTATTTGAGAAAATACTAATACCTGTCCGTCCAAAAAACTTATTAATTACAATTTACTTTTTGAGAGTTAAATTACATGAACTTTGATCAATATTTTAATATATATGTTTTCACCATACTAATATGAGAAGAACTGCAAATTTCTTATATGGTTTACAAATATCTAAAATTTATTTTTAAAATATTAAATTAATTATTCCATATAAGATTAGTTAATTTAACTCTCGAATAGCAAAACATGACAAGTATTTTAAGACAGAGGGAGTAGCTGAACTTATGACTTACCAATTCAAACTTCCTAGATAATGTTGGAATACTCAAGAGTCAAGACTAAATTAAAATAGAAAGATAAAGTTCTCGTGTAATAAATTATAGCGAAGCTTGTGCAGAATGTTAGTAGTTTAGTTGATTGATTGATTTTCTGAACTTTCGCCTTGTTGGAGGGAACTCAATTCTCCACTTCGTAATCTCCTCCCCTTAACCCTCCCCCACCCCCAATTAAGAAAAAAACAAAGCTTGTGTGATATTTAAAGTAATTACCTAATTTTTCTTTCATTGAGTATAATTTTATTATTTGCAGATTTGTTTTGTCTGTTTAAAATCCAAGAAGTTAAAATAATAACAACTACCACATACAAAAATAAAAAGGTAAAAGCAGCAAAATTGAATGTGTCATCCCAAATTTGTTGAATCAAATTATAAGAATCCTCCCGTAAATTTTGTCTTAACCTATTCTTTTCCTTTTCCTCCTATTTAACACTTTTTCTTCCTTTTTTTCTTACTTCCATACCTATTTCTATTTCTTGAAAAAAATGTTAAATATCCTTTTCTTTCTTCTTCTATAACTTCCAAATAATACAGATATATAGATAACAAATAGACTAAAGGCATTAGTGACCTGATTTTAAAGAATAATTAAAATGAAAAACCAAGGCCGAGAAATGAAGAAAAAAGAATAAGACATTTTGGTCATAGAAAGGTGTCCTAAAGGGTAAATGTGTTTAGCTGGAAATAGAAAGTTAAATATTTCAAACGCCCTTACAAATATGGAAATATGAAGATTCAAAGGATCTTGCATTTTGTGATTTTTTCAAAAGAAGAAATGAGAAATTACTTATCACAACCAAAGTCAATACTTTAACAATACCTTCAGTAGCCACTCAATATCCTAATGAAGTGAGCACGTAACTCAGTGAAACACAGGCATACAAATATAGTGGTGTCACGAACCAAATCTACCATGTCGTGATGAGGTCTAACGTGGAACTAGACAAACCAGCTATTTTACCAAAACAACCCGATAAGCCAAAATAAAGACGTCTTTAAGCTATTAATAAATAAAACTTCATAATATAAGCTTGAAGAACAAAGTGCGGAAATAAAAGCCCGACATCGGGGTGTCACAAGTCATGAGCATCTACTAAAAACGGTCTGAAAATGCTAAGACTAATACAGTTTAAGAAAAACTACTAATAACAGCTAAAGGAAGATAGGAGGGATAAGAGCAGGGCTGCGATCGCCATGCAGCTACCTTGCTAACTCCACGAATCCGCGACGAATGAAAATAACAATCGCTAGCATGTCCAGCAACCCCTGAATCTGCATACAAGGTGCAGGGAGTAATGTGAGTACTCCAACTCAGTATGTAATAAAGGTAAATAAAGACTGAGCTGCAAGAAACACATAATCCATGTCATGAAATCTCAGTAAGTACATCATGCTTTAGAATCAGTATATAAGTCAAATCATCTCGTTTAAAATCCAATTTCGGTAAAAATCATTTGAAAAATATTTTTCAATAGTTTCAACAGAGGTTCAATGCAATTTAGAGTAAAAGTGATCAAAGTCACAAACAACCCCTCGGACAAACATGAATCATAAACCGCCCCTCGTGCGTAATATCACTCAGAATCAGCCCCTCAGACAAACCTCACAATCACTCGTAAATAGCCCCTCGGGCACAACATGGATCAAGAACAGCCCCTCGGGCAAAATATCATATCACTCACTCAAGGTAACCATGCTCATTGGGGGTGCACAGACTCCGTAAGGGTTCCTACAGCCTAAATGCTATAACACGGACGGACAACTCACATGCTATAGTATCAATATCAGAATCTGCACGGACAACTAACGTGCTGCACGGCAACTCACATGCTATACTCTCAATATCCTCAAAATTACAGACCCTCAACCTCACTCATTCATAAACCTCTCAAGTCACTCGGGCTATCAGAAAAAAGACAGGGTGCTTAGCCCAAAATATCATTTTATGCATCAAAAGGGAGTAATAAAGACTGAGTTACGAAATCAGTTAACATAGTATGACTGAGTATAGATCTTAAATCAAAACAGTGAGAGGATAATAAGAAAAAGACCACTAAGGGTCTAACCAGCTTTGGCACGAGGCCCAAATATGACATTCATCCCAATTTATAGAAACTCTTTCTAAAATATATAAGTATCATATAGTTTCAGTCAAATACGCAACTTAATAGTTGCTACGGGGCAGACCAAGTCACAATCCGTGACAGTGCACGCCCACACGCTCGTCACCCATCATGTGCGTCACTTCAAAGCAGTGAAACAATGTGAAATCTGGGGTTTCATACCCTAAGGACAAGATTTACAATCATTACTTACCTCAAAGCGGCCAAATCCCTACTCTGTAATGCCCTTGCCTCTGGAATCGGCCTCCAAACATCCTGAGTCTGACCAAAAGCAATACAAATCAATTGTTATAGGCCAATAAACCAATTTCATACGAAAAATTATCAAATTATACCAAAATCCCGAAATTCACCCAAACCCAGCCCCATGGCCCACGTTTCGGAATCCGACAAAAATCAGAAAACTAGAAATGCCTTTCACTCACGAGTCTATACATACCAAATTCATCCAAATACGACCTCAAATGGTCTCTCAAATTACAAAATCATACTCTCCAATTTCAAGCTCTAATCCTCTCAATTTCATCCCTAATTTCTACCAATTTCATGCTCAAACAATTGAAAATTACCATAACTATAAGTATTAAGCTCAAATAACTTACCTCAATGAATAACCCTTTGATTTACCTCTTCAAAACTCCCCAAAAGCTCTAATACCGTCTTCAAAAATGGAGGAAATAAGAAAAAATTCGCGAAGGGTTTAATTTATACCTTCTGCCCAGGTATTTTCGCACCGGCGGCCTCCTTCTCGTACCTGCGCAACCGGTTCTGTGGTCCAACCAACCGCACCTGTGGTTTTCACTTAAAAGACCACGAGCACATCTGCACCCAGGAACCGCACCTGCGGGCCCGCAGATGCATCAAATCCAACGCATATGCGGTTCTTATCTTAGCCTTCCAATCCTTCATTTGTGGCTTCCCTACCGCATCTGCGACCTCGCACCTGCGGTCCCCTATCCGGAGGTGCGGAAACATCAGAAGCAGCAGCTTTAGCTGCATAATCTCAATTCCAAATTTTCCATTAACCATCCGAAATCACCCCGAGGCCCTCGGGACCACAACCAGCAATACCAACAAGTCATATATCAACCTACAAACGTAGTCGAACCTCTGGTACACTCAAAACAACATCAAAACACCCAAATAATCCCGGATTAAAGTCTAAGGATTTACAAAATTCCAAATTCTGCAAACGATGCAGAAACGTACTAAATCACCTTCGAATGACCTGAAATTTTGCACACACATCAAAAATGACACTACAGACCTACTCCAATTTTCGAAATTCCATTCTGACCCTAATATCAAGATTTTCACTGACGACCGGGAAACGGCAAATTTCCAATTTCGCTAATTCAAGCCTAATTCTACCACTGACCTCCAAATTACATTCCGAACACGCTCCTAAGTCCAAAATCACCTAATGGAGCTAACCGAACCATCAAAATTCACATCCGAGATCTTCTACACATAAGTCAACGTCCAGTTGGCCTTTCCAACTTAAGCTTCTAAATAAGAGAATAAGTGTCTCATTCCACTCCAAAACCACTGCGGACCAGAACCAACCAACACGATATGATGAATTACATATGAAGAACACATAAAGAAGCAGAAATGGGGGAAACGAGGCTATAATTCATGAAATGACCGACCGAGTTGTTACATCCTTCCCCTCTTAAAAAAACGTTCGTCCTCGAACGAGTCTAGAAATATACCTGGAGCGTCAAATAGGTGTGGATATATGCTTTGCATCTCCCATTCGGTCTCCTAAGTATCCTCCTCTACGGGCCGATCTCTCCATTGCAATTTCACTAAAGCTGTATCCTTTGATCTCAACTTTCGTACTGCCACTCCAAAATAGCCATTGGCTCCACATCATAAGTCAAATCACTGTCTAGCTGAACCGTGCTGAAATCCAAAACATAAGACGGATTGCCGATATACTTCCAGAGCATAGAAACATGAAATGCTGGATGCACACCGGACAAGCTAGGTGCCAACGTAAGCTCATAAGCCACCTCCCCAATTCTCCGAAGCAGCTCAAAAGGCCCAATGAATCGAGGGCTCAACTTGCCCTTCTTCCCAAATTTCATAACACCTTCATCGGTAAAACTTTCAGTAAAACCTTCTCCCCAAACATGTAAGACATATCACGGACCTTCTTATTAGCATAACTCTTTTGTATCAACTGCAGCATACGAAGTCGCTCCTAAATCACCTTCACCTTATCCAAAGCATCCTGTACCAAGTCTATACCCAAAAGCCTAGCCTCGTCCAGCTCAAATCAACCTACTGGGGATCTACACCATCTCCCATATAAAGCCTCACATAGAGCCATCTGAATACTCGACTGATAACTATTGTTATATGCAAACTCCGTGAACACTAGAAACTAGTCCCATGAACCTACGAAATCAATGACAGAAGGCCGCAACATGTCCTCTATTATCTGAATAGTGCACTCAGACTATCCGTTTATCTGAAGATAAAAAGTTGTGCTCATCTCAGCCTGAGTACCCAACTCTTGACGCATGGCCCTCCATCTAATGACTCGGCCGGTCATTTTAAGAATTAATGCCCCGATTCCCTATTAACTACATTCCCCGTGATTGTTTTTGCTATTGTGAGTTTCCAGGAGGGTTTACTTGGAGTTTCGAAAAGTTTTGGGACACTTAGTCCCTAAATGAGAGTTTAAATTGTAGAATTTGGGCCGTAGTTGAAATAGTGTGAAGACGGCCTCAGAATGGAATCACAGAAGTTGGATTAGCTCTGTAGTGTTAAATGTGATGCATTTGCAAAATTTTAGGTCATTCATACGAGGTTTGAAAGACTTTTTGATCGAAAACGTAATTCGAGAGTTTTTGAAGTTCTTATGCATGAATCCTATGCTAATTGGTTGATTCGATAGTGTTTGAGGTATTTGGAAGATTTGTATAAGTTTGAACAGTGGTACTGGACTTGTTCGTATTTTTCGTTGAGGTCCCGATGGCCTCGGGATGATTTTGGAGGGTTGTCGAAAGAATTGGGAGTGGCTTGAAGCAACTGAAGCTGTTGATCATCTGTCATAACCGCACTTGCGGTTGGGCCCCGTAGGTGCGGAGCCACAGAAACGGCGGTATCATCACAGAAGTAGAAAGGGGAGAGTCAGCAAGGACCACAGAAGTGGGCGATTCACTGAAGAAGCGGCACAACATCTGTGTAAGGGTAAACGCAGGTGCGAAAGCTGGGTTTTAGTGAATTGTCGTAGATGCGACTTTAGTTCCACAAAAGCGGGACCGCACATGGCCGCAGAAGTAAATTTGCTAGACAGAACATATAAATAGATGCGTTTCACGAATTTCAGTTATTTTTCACCTATTTTCAAACGGAAAGAAGCTTTGGGGAGCATTTTTAAGGGGGATTTTCAGAGGGATTCGTTGAGGTAAAGCCTTGTGTCGTTAAGCTCGTTATTTTGGTGATTTTTATCATTCTAAGCATGAAAATTTAAGGAAAATCAGTGCTAAATTGAGAGTTAGGGCTTGGTTAATTAGAGAGCTTTGAGTGATGATTTGAGGGACCATTTGAGGTCCGATTTTGGTACTTTTTGTATGACTGAACTCGTGAGAGTATGAGGATTCTGAAAATATAAATTTTACCCGATTTTGAGATGGGGGCCTGAGGGGCATTTTGGTCATTTTACCTAATTTTGCGTATTAGCTTAGAATTTCTTTGTAGAATCAGCTACTTGAAGTGCTATTTACATTATGCAATTGAATTGGATAGCTTTGGGCCATTTGGAATTAAGTACTCGTGGCAAGAACGTGGTTTCGAGTTGATTTTGAGCCGGTTCGAGGTAAGTGGCTTGCCTAACATTGTGTGGGGGAAACCCCTTAGGATTTGGTATTATTGATATTTGAAATGCCTTGTACGTGAGGTGACGAGTACGTACTTTTGCTAATCGTTGAAAATCCAGTTTTCATTAAGTAATTACAATTGTGTTTCCTTTTTCTGTTTATACTACTTGCAATTTAAGCCTGTTGTTAGCTTAGGGAAGCATGTCTAACTTTCTTAATTGCCTTACTTGCTCAAACTGCCTTATTTGGATTATGTGCAGCTTGCTAGGCTAGAAATACCTGTTTTACCTTTGTATGGAATTTGAATTAAATTGTGTATTCTTCGTGTTGTTGTTGTATGTTTACTTGGGACTACGGGATGGTATCCCGAGAAATCCCCCTGCATGTTTACTTTAGGACTACAGATCGGTATTCTGGGAGATCCCCTTGCACTTTTATATTGGAACTACGGGACTGCACCGAGTAGATTCCCCTAGTACTAGTATTTACATTTGGGACTACGGATCGGTATTTCGGGAGATCCCCGCGCATTATGAGTTGGACTATAGGACGGTATCTCGGGAGATCCACTGAATATTTATATTTGGGACTACAGAACGGTATCCTAGGAGATCCTTGATTGTTATCTCTGTGTTGAACTATTTTCCTTTCCGTGATTATTTCGTCTCTGTTATATTTGTTGTTGTTCTTTCCATCATGTGTTACTTCTTACTGTTGCACTTGTTATACTGTCTTATTTTACACTGTTATACCTTGTATTTCATTTAACCTCAGTAGGGCCCTGACCTTCCTCATCACTACCCGACCGAGGTTAGGCTTGGCACTTACTAATTCATGGGGTTCAGGATTTTGGGAAGTGTTAGGATGAGATTCTTGTACTGTTATATGCCAGACATCATCTTAAACACTGTTTCATTTTGTTATTTCGGTTTTTAGTTATTTTCTTTCCGCTATTGTTCTTTTTTCGCATTTGTAGGCTTACCTAGTCATGGAGACTAGGTGCCGTCACGATAGTTCACGGAGGGCAAACTGGTATCAGAGATCTAGGTTCATAGGATTCATGAATCATAAGTCGGTTTATTAGAGTATCATGGATCAGTACGAAGATGTCTGTACTTATCTGCGAGAGGCTATGTAACTGTTAGGAAAGCTCCACTTCATTTGATTTCCTTGTCGTGCGAGATTTTTGACATTACAATTCTAAATTTTTGTCATCTATTCTCTCACATATGGTGAGGACACATGCTACCCGAGATGATGAGGCACCTGCGCCCCCTACTGGAGCCGTCAGAGGTCAAGGCCGGGGTAGAGGCTGAGGACACACATGTGGTGCAGCCAAAGCACCCGCGCGAGCTGCCACTGAGGTACCACCAGCAGTTCCAGCTGGAGTCCAAGCACCTGATACACCTACTGCTACTACTACTTCAGCACATCAGGAGACTCTTGTACAGTTCATGAGCATGTACACCACTCCGACGTAGGTAGGGTTGTTTCCCCTTGCTAGCCACATCTTAGGCCAGGGAAGGAGCACATGCTCCCACCGCCCGCACTCCTAAGCAGTGAGTACATGTTGATCAGGTCTTAGAGATTATTCCTGTACTGCCTGCAACACTAGATCAGCCCGAGGATAGGGCAGCAGCTTCAGAGGTTGAGCAGCGAATGCTTGAGAGGTTCAAGAAGTATGATCCTCCTGTATTCAATGGGTTAGTATCAGATGATGCCTTAGGATTTCTGGAGGAGTATCACTGCATACTCTGCACTATTGGTATATGAGGATTGAGTGGGGTATTTTCACTGCCATCCGGCTTCGAGGAGACGCCTATGAGTGGTGGCGTACCTATTAGTTAGATAGTCCGGATGAGGCAGCTTCACTAACTTGGACTCAGTTCTCAGATATGTTCCTAAGAGAGTTTGTTCCTCGGAGCCTCAGGGATGCATGGCGCGCAGAGTTTCAGCACTTGCGCTAGGGTACTATGACTATCTTGGAGTTTGCTATTCGTTATACTAGCTTGGCTAGACATGCCCAGCCTTGGTTTCTACTATTCGCGAGAGGGTACGCCAGTTTATTGGGGGGCTTATCCCCAGCATCAAGTATAGCATGGCTCGTGAGTTGGAGATGGATATTTCTTATTAGCAGGTGGTGTGCATTGCTAGGAGGATAGAGGGTATGCATGCTAGGGAGAGAGATGAGAGGGAGGCCAAGAGGTCTCGAGAGTCAGGCCATTATTCTGGTACCCATGTGCCAGCTGTAGTTCGTTATGGTAGGGGTTATATGAGTCTCCCTGTTCATTCAGCTCTTCTAGCAGCCACTAGTATTCCAGCTCCTCCTAGGCCTCAGGAGCCTTATTATGCTCCTCCAGTATCTAGTGCGCCTCCTGCACAAGGTGCATTCAGTTGTCAGTACAACAGACCTAGCCCGAGCCAGTCACAGCCACCACGTCCTCCTAGAGCTTGTTTTGAGTGTGGTGACACATGCCATATGGTGAGGGATTGCCCAAACTTAGGAGGGTGCACCTCTATAGACTTCTCAGTCACAGCGTGCCCTGGAGAGTTCTCAAGCTATGATTACAGCACTAGTTGCTACCGCACCTGCTCAGCCAGCTAGAGGTGGAGATCGGGGAGGTAGAGGTCGCTCTAGAGAGGGAGGCCAGGACAGATATTATGCCCTTCCTTCCCGTACCGAGGTTGTTGCCTCTAATTCTATCATCACAAGTATTCTCATGGTTTGTCATAGAAATGCATCGATTTTATTCGATCCAGGCTCCACCTATTCTTATGTGTCTTCTTATTTTACCCCACATTTGGGTGAACCTCTGGATTCTTTGAGTACCCCTATTTATGTTTCTACTCCTGTGGAATATTCTCTTATTGTGGACTGCGTTTATTGGTCGTGTTTGGTTGCTCTTAGTCGTTTCGAGACCAGAGCCAATTTATTATTGCTCAGTATGGTAGAATTTGATATTATCTTGGGCATGGACTGGTTGTTGCCCCATTATGCTTTTCTTAATTGTCACGCCAAAACTATGACGCTGGCTATGCCAGGTATACCGCGTGTTAAGTGGAGGGGTGTCTTAGATCATACTTCCAGTAGAGTTATTTCTTTCCTTAAGGCTCAGCATATGGTTGAGAAGGGTGTGACGCGTATCTAGCTTATGTGAGAGATCTTAGTATTGATACCCCTACAGTTGATTCAATCCCAGTAGTACGGGATTTTCCTGATGTGTTTCCAGTTTATTTTCCAGGCATGCCGCCCTATAAAGATATTTATTTTGGCATTGATCTGTTGCCGGGCACTCAGCCTATTTCTACTCCTCTGTATCGTATGGCCCCTCCTGATTTGAAGGAGTTGAAGGATCAGTTATAGGAATTGTTTGATAAGGGTTTTATTCGGCCCAGTGTGTCACCTTGGGGTGCTCCTGCCTTGTTTATGAAGAAGAAGGATGGTTCTATGTGTATGTGCATTGATTATTGCCAGTTGAACAAAGTTACAGTGAAGAACCATTATCTTTTGCCTCGTATTGATGATCTGTTTGACCAGTTACAGGGTGCACGAGTGTTTTCTAAGATTGACTTGCGTTTAAGTTACCATCAGTTGAAGATTCGGGAGCCAGATATCCCGAAGACTGCTTTCAAGACTCGGTATGGTCATTACGAGTTCCTTGTTATGTCATTTGGGTTGACCAATGCCCCAGCAGCCTTTATGCATTTGATAACTAGTGTGTTCCGGCCATAACTTAACTCGTTTGTCATTTTCTTTATTGATGATATTCTGGTATACTCCCGAATTTGGGAAGATCATGAGCAGCCCCTGAGGACAGTGCTTCAGACTTTGAGGGAAAAGAAGTTATATGCTAACTTCTTGAAATGTGAGTTTTGGTTGGATTCCGTGGCATTCTTAGGCCACGTGGTATAGAGTGAGGGTATTCAGGTGGATCCGAAGAAAGTGGAAGCGGTGCAGAGTTTGCCCAGACCATCTTCAGCTACAGAGATCTGCAATTTTCTTGTCTTGGCGGGTTATTATCGTCGTTTTATTGAGGGGTTTTCATTGATTTCTGCCCCTATGACCAGGCTGACCTAGAAGGGTGCTCGGTTCCAGTGGACGGAAGAGTGTGAGGCGAGCTTTCAGAAGATCAAGATAGCTTTGGCTACAACCCCAGTTTTGATATTGCCTACAGGTTTGGGGTCTTATACCGTCTATTGTAATGCCTCGAAGATTGGCCTTGGAGTATTTTTGATGCAGGACAGTAGGGTGATTGCCTACGCATCCAGACAGTTGAAGGTACATGAGAAGAATTACCCTGTCCAAGATCTCGAGTTAGCTGCCATTGTTCACGCCCTGAAGATCTAGCATCATTATTTGTATAGTGTTTGTTGTAAGATTTATACTGATCATCAGATTTTGCAGCACCTGTTCAAGCAAAAGGATCTTAATTTGCGCCAGAGGAGGTGGTTAGAGTTGCTGAAGGACTATGATATCACTATTTTGTATCACTCGGGCAAGGCCAATATGGTGGCCGCTGCTTTGAGTCGTCGGGCACAGAGTTTGGGGAGTTATGCTTATTTACCAGCATTGGAGAGGCCTATGGCGATGGATGTTCAAGCCTTAGCCAGCCAGTTTGTGAGATTGGATCTTTCGGAGCCCAGTTGGGTTCTAGTTTGCATGGTTTCTCGGTCTTCATTATTTGATCATATTAGGGAGCGTCAGTTTGATGATCCTCATTTGCTTGTCCTCAAGGACAAGGTTCAGCATGGTAATGCCAGAGATATGACTATTGGTGATGACAGGGTATTAAGGATGCAGGGTCAGATTTGTTTACCCAATGTTGATGGCCTTCGGGAGTTAATTCTAGAGGAGGCCCATAGTTCGTGGTATTTCATTCATCCGGGCGCCGCGAAGATGTACCAGGATTTGAGGCAGCACTATTGGTGGTGGTGGATGAAGAAAGATTTAGTTGGGTTTGTAGCTTAGTGCCTCAATTGTCAACAGGTGAAGTATGAGCACCAGAGACCGGGTGGATTGCTTTAGCAGATATAGATTCCAGAGTGGAAGTGGGAGCAAATCACCATGGACTTCGTAGTTGGACTCCCACGGACTTTGAGGAAGTTCGATGCCATTTGGGTGATTATGGATCGACTGACCAAGTTCGCACACTTCATTCCTGTGTGTACTACCTATTCTTCGGAGCGGTTGCAGAGATTTATATCTGGGAGATTGTTCGTCTGCATGGTATTCCAGTTTCCATCATTTCAGATAGAGTTACTCAGTTCACATCATGATTCTGGAGGGCCGTACAACCTGAGTTGGGTACTCAGGTGGAGTTGAGTACAACATTTCACCCTCAGACGGACAGACAATCCGAGCGCACTATTCAGATTCTTGAGGATATGCTCTATGCGTGTATGATTGAGTTTGGAGGGTCTTAGGATCAATTCTTGCCATTGGCGGAGTTTTCCTACAACAACAACCATCAGTCCAGCATTCAGATGGCACCGTATGAGGCATTATAAATTGAGGCGTGTTGGGGAGGTTGGTTGCTTATGAGCTCGCCTTACCTCCCAGCTTGGCAGGAGCTCATCTGGTATTTCAAGTTTCGATGCTCCGGAGGTATCACGGTGATCCATCGCGTGTGTTGGATTTCAGTTCAGTCCAGTTGGACAAGGATCTATCTTATGTTGAGGAGCCAGTGGCAATATTGGACAGGCAGGTTAGAAAGCTGAGGTCAAAGAACATTGCATCAGTGAAGGTTCAGTGGCGGGATCAGTCGATCGAGGAGGCGACCTGGGAGACCGAGCAGGATATGCGCAGCCGTTACCCTCATCTTTTCACTACTTCAGGCATGTCTCTATGCTCGTTCGAGGACGAACAAATGTTTATGTGTGGGAGGATGTAACGACCTGGCCGGTCATTTTTAGAATTAACGCCCCGATTCCCTATTAACTGCATTCCCCATGTTTGTTTCTGCTATTGTAAGTTGCCGGAAGGGTTTATTTGGAATTCCGGAGAGTTTTGGGACACTTAGTCCCCAAATGAGAGTTTAAGTTGTAGAATTTGGGCCATAGTCATAACAATGTGAAGACAGCCTCGGAATGGAATCCCGGAAGTTGGAGTAGCTTCGTAGTGTTGAATGTGATGTGTGTGCAAAATTTCAGGTCTTTTAGACGAGGTTTGATAGACTTTTTGATCGAAAGCATAATTCGAGAGTTTTTGAAGTTTTAGGCATGAATCCGATGCTAATTGGTTGATTCATTGTGGTTTGAGGTGTTTGGAAGATTTGTATAAGTTTGAATAGTGGTATTGGACTTGTTCGTATTTTTGGTTGAGGGCCCGGGGGGCCTCGGGATGATTTCAGAGTGTTTGTCGGAAGAATTGGGAGTGGCTTGAAGTAGCTAAAGTTGCTGATCTAATATCATAACCGCACCTGCGGTTGGGTCCCGCAGGTGCGGAGCCGCAGAAATGACAGTATTATCGCAGAAGCAGAAACGGGAGAGTCAGCAGGTACCGCAGAAGCGGATGATTCACTACAGAAGCGGCACCGCATCTGTGTAAGGGTAATCGTAGGTGCAAAAGCTGGGTTTTAGTGAATTGTCACATATGCGACTTTAGTTTCGCAAAAGCGCGACCGCACATGGCCACAAAAGTATATTTGCTGGGCAGAACATATCAATAGATGCCTTTCGCGAATTTGAGTTATTTTTCACCTATTTTCAAACGGGGAGCTTTGGGGAGCATTTTCAACGGGGAGTTTCAGAGGGATTCATTGAGGTAAAGCCTTGGGTCCTTAAGCTCGTTATTTTAGTGATTTTTATCATTCTAAGCATGAAAATTTAAGGAAAATCAATGGTAAATTGGGAGTTAAGGCTTGGTTAATTAGAGAGCTTTGAGTGATGATTTGAGGGACCATTTTGGTACTTTTGGTATGACTAAACTCATGGGAGTATGAAAATTCTGAAAATATAAATTTTACCCAATTTCGAGATATGGGCTTGAGGGGAGTTTTGGTCATTTTACCTAATTTTGCGTATTAGCTTAGAATTTCTTTGTAGAATCAGTTACTTGAAGTGTTATTTGCATTATGCAATTGAATTGAATAGATTTGGGCCATTTGGAGTCGAGTACTCGTGGCAAGAACGTGGTTTCGGGTTGATTTTGAGCCGGTTCGAGGTAAGTGGCTTGCCTAACCTTATGTGGGGGAAACCCCTTAGGATTTGGTATTATTGATATTTGAAATGCCTTGTACGTGAGGTGACGAGTGCGTACTTGTACTAATTGTTGAAAATCCGGTTTTCATTAAGTAATTACAATTGTGTTTTTTTTCCTGTTTATACTACTTGCAATTTAAGATTGTTATTAGCTTAGGAAAGCATGTCTAACTGCCTTAATTGCCTTACTTGCTCAAACTGCCTTATTTGGATTATGTGCAGCATGCTAGACTAGAAATACCTGGTTTACCTTGGTATTGAATTTGAATTGAATTGTGTATTCTTCGTGTTGTTACTGTGTGTTTACTTGGGACTACGGGATGGTATCCCGGAAGATTCACCTACTTGTTTACTTTGGGACTACGGATCGGTATTCCGGGATATCCCCCTGCACTTTTATATTGGAATTATAGGACTACACCCGGTAGATTCCCCATGTACTGAGTATTTACATTTGGGACTACGAATTGATATTCCGGGAGATTCCCTCGCATTATGAGTTGGATTGCGGGACGGTATCCTGGGAGATCCACTGGATATTTATATTTGGGACTACAGGACAGTATCCTGGGTGATCCCCGGTTGTTATCTCTGTATTGAGCTGTTTTCCTTTTCGTGATTACTTCGTCTCTGTTATATTTGTTGTTGGTTTTTCCATCCTGTGTTAATTCTTACTGTTTCACTTGTTATACTGTCTTATTTTACAATGTTATACCTTGTATTTCATTTAACCTCAGTAGGGACCTGACCTTCCTCGTCACTACCCGACCGAGGTTAGGCTTGGCACTTACTGAGTACCGTTGTGGTGTACTCATGCCCTTTCTGCGCATGTTTTCATGTGCAGATCCAGGTACTTCCACTCAGTCTTATCACACTTGAGGCGAGGCGCTATTGTAGAGACTCCGAGGTATATCTGCCACTTCTGCAAACCGAAGAGTCCCTTTCTATTCTCAGTATTAGTATAGCCCTTTTGTATTTTCCTTGTTGATAGACATTTCAGAGTTAGAGCTTTTTATGTAATCTCTTAACTTGTGATTCATGGGGTTTCGGATTTTGGGAAGTGTTAGGTTGAGGTTCTTGTACTGTTATATGCTAGGCGACATCTTAAACATTGTTTCATTTTGTTATTTCGGGTTTTAGTTATTTTCTTTTCGTAATTGTTCTTTTTTCGGATTTGTAGGCTTACCTAGTTGTAGAGACTAGGTGCCGTCATGATAGTTCACGGAGGGCGAACTGGGATCGTGACACTCCAAAACTGCGATGTAAACTGAGTACCTCTATCTTAAATGATGGAAACTGGGACACCATGCAGGCGAACAATCTCTCGGATATAAATCTCAGCTAACCGCTCTGAAGAGTAGGTAGTACACACCAAAATGAAGTGTACGGACTTGGTCAGCTGATCCACAATCACCCAAATAACATCGAACTTCTTCAAAGTCCGTAGGAGTCCAACTACAAAGTCCATGGTGATCTTCTCCCACTTCCACTCTGGAATATCCATCTACTGAAGCAAGACACCCGATCTCTGATGCTCATATTTCACCTGCTGACACTTGATGCACCGAACTACAAACTCCACTATACCTTTATTCATTCTCCTCCACCACTAGTGCTGTCTCAAATCGTGATACTTCTTCACGACACCCGGATGGATGACATACTGCAAGCTATGGGCCTTGTCTAGAATCAACTCCCGAAGCCCATCTACAATGGGCACACATATCCGACCATACGTCATTAATACCCCGTCATCACCAATAGTCATATCTCTAGCATCGCCGTGCTGAACTTTATCCTTGAGGACAAACAAATGAAGATCATCATACTGGCGCTCTTGAATTCGATCAAACAAGGAATACTGAGAAACCACACAAGCTAAGATCCGACTGGGCTCCAAAATATCCGACCTCACAAACTGATTGGCCAAGGCCTGAGCATTAACAACAAGAGGTCTCTCCCTAACAGGAATAAATGCAAGACTGCCTATACTCACTGCCTTAATACTCAAAGCATCAGCCACTACATTGGCCTTTCCCGGATGGTACAAAATAGTAATATCATAGTCCTTTAGTAGCTCCAATCATCTCCGCTACTTCAAATTGAGATCCTTCTACTTGAACAAGTGATGGAGGCTATGATGATCGGTAAACACCTCACAAGACAAACCGTAGAGATAATGCCTACAAATCTTCAATGCGTGAACAATGGCAGCCAACTCCAAATCATGAACAGGGTAGTTCTTCTCGTGGGGCTTCAACTGACGAGAAGCATAATCAATCACTCTACCCGTATATATCAAAACACACCCAATACCAACCCGAGAAGCATCACAATACACCGTATAAGAACCTGAAGTTGATGGCAAAACTAACATTGGTGTTGTGGTCAAGCCAATCTTGAGCTTCTAAAAGCTCGCCTCACACTCATTCAACCATCTGAAAGGAGCACCCTTTTGGGTCAATCTGGTTAAGGGTGATGCAATAGATGAAAATCCCTGAACGAACCGATGGTAATAACCCACCAAACCAAGAAATCTACGAATCTATGTGACTGAAGACGGTATGGGCCAACTCTGAACCACCTCTACCTTCTTCCGATCAACCTGAATATCTCAGTGGACACCACGTGCCCCAAGAACGCCATTGAACTAAGCCAAAACTCACACCTGGAGAACTTTGCATAATGCTTCACCTCCCTCAGCCACTGTAATACAACTCTCAAATGCTCAACGTGCTCCCCCTGGCTACGCGAGTACATTAGGATATTATCAATGAATACACTAACAAATGAGTGGAGATAAGGCCGAAACACGTTGTTCATCAAATGAATGAATGCTGCTGGGGCATTGGTCATCCTGAAAGACATCACAAGGAACTCATAATGACCATATCAGGTCTTGAAAGCTGTCTTAAGAATGTCTGAGTCCCTGATCTTCAACTGGTGATACCTTGACCTGAGATCAATCTTGGAGAACACCCTCTCTCCCTGAAGCTGGCCAAATAAATCATCAATACGAGGCAAGGGATACTTGTTCTTTATGGTAACTTTGTTCAACTACCTGTAATCAATGCACATTCTCATTGTGCCATCCTTCTTCCTCACAAATAGAAAAGGCGCACCCCAAGGTGACACACTAGGCCGAATAAACCCCTTATCAAAGAGTTCTTGAAGTTGCTCATTCAATTCCTTTAACTCCTCCTCTACCATAGGATACAGTGGAATAGAAATGGGCTGAGTGTCCGGCACCAAATCAATATCGAAATCAATATCCCCGTCTAGCAGCATGCTTGGCAGGTCTATAGGAAACACATTCGGAAAATCCCTCACTACCGGAACTGAATCAATGATAGGAGCCTTTGCACTGACATCCCCCACGAAGGCCAAATAAGAAAGACAACCCTTCCCAACCATTCGCTGGGCTTTCAAGAATGAAATTACCCTACTAGGAACAAAATCCGACGAACCTCTCCACTCAATCCGTAGCACCCCTAGCATAGCCAACATCACCGTCTTAGCGTAACAATCCAGAATAGCATGACATAGAGACAACCAATCCATACCTAATATCATATCAAAACCAACCATACTAAGAAACAAAAGGTCCACTCGGGTCTCCAAACCCCCAATAGTCACCACACAAGACCGATATACGCGGTCCACAACAATAATATCGCCCACCGGAGTAGATACATGGATAAATGAAACAAGAGACTCGCAGGGCGTATCCAAATAAAGAGCAAAATATGACGACACATATGAAAAAGTGGAACCAGGATGAAATAATACAGAGGCATCCCTATGGCAAACTGAGAAAATACCTGTGATCACGACATCTAAAGCAATAACATCTAGTCTGGCTGGGAGTGCATAGAAACAGGCCTAACCACCACCTGATCGACCTCCCCCTCTAGGGTGATCCTTAGCTAACTGTCCACCACCCCTAACTAACTGGGTGGGTGGTGAAGTAATTTTTCCTGAAGTCGATGGCTGAATCCTCTGCTGAGGCGGACCCCCATGGCGACGAGAACATTGCCTCCACATATGCCCTAACTTTCCACACTCATTACAACCCTCTGGTGCTGGAGAGGGGGGACTAAAGTAAAATCCTAGCACCAGGATGACTAGTAGAAGAACATGGCATGGAAGAGTCTTGAACTGATGGAGCACAGGATGAACTCTGAGCTGGAAGAGCACTAAGTGATGAATGGCCCTAATGAGAACTATGAGAAATATGGCCCGATGATGCACCACAGTGAACTGGGTGAGCTGACTAAGCATGTTTGAATGGACGGCCTCTGTCGCACTGGAACTAACCCCCATGAGGAGCACCATTGATCCACCCTGTCCAAAAGGCCTCTTGGCCTCCTTCTCAACCCTTTCCTGACCATGAACCATCTCAATCTATCGAGAAATGTCGACACCTCATCAAAAGTAGCACCAGACACCCTCTCTCTGGTCATAAGCAACCGAAGCTAAAAACCGAGGCCATCTATAAACCTCCTGATCCTCTCTCGGTCTATGCGAACCAACCAAACTGCATGACGAGCCAACTCGGAGAACCGCATCTCATATTATGTAACAGACATATCACCTTGACTAAGATGCTCGAACTGCCTACGCAACTCCACTCTGTAAGACTCAGGTACAAATTTCTCCAAAAAGAGAATGGAGAACTGTTGCCAAGTACGGGGTGCTGCGCCAACCAGCATATGCTTCTCGTAAGCCTCCCACCAACTAAGTGCATCCCCATAGAATTTGAAAGTAGTGAATGAGACCCTATTGGTCTCCATAATACCTACGGTCAGAAGCATCCTCTGACACTTGTCCAAGAAACCCTATGTATCCTCACCCTCAACACCACTAAACGATGAAGGCTGGAGTCTCCCAAACCTCTCCAATCTACGTTGTTTGTCCTCTGGCATAACAGGAGCTACATAGTCCTGAGCAGTTGCAACCGGTTGGGATGGAGGTGCCCCCGATGTCTGAAGTCCCTAAACAACCTACTCCGGTGTGCGAGTAGAGGGAGTCTGAGTGCCTCTCCCAGCTTGAGAAGTAGTTGAGATTGTAGTAACTGAGACCTCCTAAGCCAGACCAGTGCACACTGATAAAATCTGAGCTAGGGCCTCCTAAAGGCCTGGGATAACAATAGGCACATCCGGTGCCTGAGCTGGTCCTACTGGAGCATCCACAACTAGTACCTGATCATGAACTGGGGCGGCTGGTGGATCTACAGGTGTTGCCCTAGCTGCTGTGTGGGCTACACCCCTACCCCTACCACAGCCTCGACTGCGACCTCGGCCTCTCGCGGCCCCAACTGGTGGTATTGGTGGTTGTCCATCCTGACCGGTAGCACGTGTCCTCACCATTTGTAAGAGAATAGAATAACAAAAGTTTAGTGACCAGAATCAAAAGACTCGCATGACAAGAATTCAAGAATATGAAGTTTTCCTAAAGGTTCTGCAGCCTCTCAAAGATAAGTACAAACGTCTCCGTACCGATCTGCAAGACTCTACTAAACCCGCTCATGACCCGTGGCACCTATGTAACCTAGTCTATGATCCCAACTTGTCACGACCAAATCTACCATGTCGTGATGGCACCTAACGTGGAACTAGACAAGCTAACTCTTTTACCAAAGCAACCCGATAAGCCAAAATAAAGATGTCTTTAAGCTATTAATAAATAAAACTTCATAATATAAGCTTGAAGAACAAAGTGCAAAAAGAAAAGCCCGACATCGGGGTGTCACAAGTAATGAGCATCTACTAAAAATGGTCTGAAAATGCTAAGACTAATACAGTCTAGGAAAAAATACTCATAACAGCTAAAGGAAGATAGGAGGGATAAGAGCAGGGCTGCGATCACCATGCAACTACCTTGCTAACTCCATGAAACCGCGACGGATGAAAATCAACAATCGCTAGCAAGTCTAGCAACCCCTGGATATGCATACAAGGTGCAAGGAAGCCAACTCAGTAAGTAATAAAGGTAAATAAAGACTGAGCAGCAAGAAACACATAAATCCACGTCATGAAATCTCAGTAAGCACAACATGCTTTCAAATCAGTATATAAGTCAAATCATCTTGTTTAAAATCCAATTTCGGTAAAAATCACTTGAAAAATATTTTTCAATAGTTTCAACAGAGGTTCAATGCAATTTAGAGTAAAAGTGATCAAAGTCACAAATAGCCCCTCGGGCAAACATGAGTCATAAACTGCCCATCGGGCATAACATCACTTAGAATCAGCCCCTTGGGCAAACCTCACAGTCACTCGTAAACAACCCCTCGGGCACAACATGGATCAAGAAAAGGCCCTCGAGCAAAACATCATATCACTCACTCATGGTAACCACGCTCACTAGGGGTGCACAGACTCTGGAAGGGCTCCTACAACCCAAGCACTATAACACGCAGGAACAACTCAAGTGCTGCACGGACAACTCACGTACTATACTCTTAATATCCTCACAATTACAGGCCCTCGACCTCACTCAATCATAAACCTCTCAAGCCACTCGGGATATCAGAAAAAAGACAGGGTGCTTAGCCCAAAATATCATTTGATGCATCAAAATTGAGTAATAAAGATTGAGTTACGAAATCAGTAAACACAACATGACTGAGTATAGATCTTAAATCAAAACAGTGAGAGGATAATAATAAAAGACCACTAAGGGTCCAACCAGCTTTGACAGGAGGCCCAAATATGGCATTCAACCCAATTTATAGAAACTCTTTCTAAAACACATAAGTATCATATAGTTTCAGTCAAATACGCAACTTAATAGATGCTACAGGGCGGACCAAGTCACAATCCCCAACGGTGCATGCCCATAGGCTCATTACCCAGCATGTGCGTCACCTCAAAGCAGCGAAACAATATGAAATCCGGGGTTTCATACCCTTAGGACAAGATTTAAAATCATTACTTACCTCAAAGCGGCAAAATCCCTACTTCGCAACGCCCTTGCCTCTGCAATCGGCCTCCAAACATCCCGAGTCATACCAGAAGCAATACAAAGCAATAAATATAGGCCAATGAAACAATTTTATACGAAAAATTATCAAATTATACCAAAATCTAGAAATTCACCCAAACCCCGCCCCGGGCCCACGACTCGGAATACGACAAAAATATAAAAAAAACTAGAAACTCCTTTCACTCTCAAGTCTATACATACCAAATTCATCGAAATCCGACCTTAAATGGTCCCTCAAATCCCCAAATCAAACTCTCCAGTTTCAAGCTCTAATCCCCTCAATTTCATACCTAATTTCTACCAATTTCATGCTCAAACAACTGAAAATTACCATAACCATATGTATTAAGCTCAAATAACTTACCTCAATGAGTAACCCCTTGATTCCCTCTTCAAAACTCCCCAAAAGCTCCAATCCCGTCTTCAAAAATGGAGGAAATGAGCAAAAATTCATGAAGGGTTTAATTTTTACCTTCTGACTAGGTATTTTCGCACCGGCAGCCTCCTTCTCGCACCTGCGCAACCGGTTCTATGGTTCAACCAACCGGCCTGCGGTTTTCACTTAAAAGACCACGAGCGCATCTGCGCCCAGGAACCGCTCCTACGGGCCCACAGATGCGTCAAATCCACCGCATCTGCGGTTCTTGTCTTAGCCTTCCAATCCCGCATTTGTGCCTTCCCTACTGCATCTACGACCTCGCACCTGCGGTCCCCTATCCGCAGGTGTGGAAACATTAGAAGCAGCAGCTTTAGCTGCATAATCTCAATTCCAAATTTTCCATTAACCATCTGAAATCATCCTGAGGCCCTCGGGACCTCAACCAACAATACCAACAAGTCATATATCAACCTACAAACTTAGTCGAACCTCAGGTACACTCAAAACAACAACAAAACATCCAAATACTCCCGGATTCAAGCCTAAGGATTTCCAAAATTCCAAATTCCACAAACAATGCTGAATCCTACTAAATCACCTCTGAATGACCTGAAATTTTGCACACACGTCACAAATGACACTACAAACCTACTCCAATTTCTAGAATTCCATTCCGACCCCGATATAAAGATTTCCACTACCGACCAGAAAATGCCCAATTTCCAATTTCGCCAATTCAAGCCTAATTCTACCACTGACCTCCAAATTACATTGTGAACACGCTCCTAAGTACAAAATAACCTAATGGAGCTAACCAAATCATCAAAATTCACATCCGAGATCTTCTACACATAAGTCAACGTCCGATTGATTTTTCCAACTTAAGCTTCTAAATAAGAGACTAAGCGTCTCATTCTACTCCAAAACCATTGCGGACCCGAACCAACCAACACAATACAATGAATTACACCTGAAGAACACATAAAGAAGCAGAAATGGGGGGAAATGGGGCTATAATTTATGAAATGGCCGGTCGAGTCATTACATCCTTCCCCTCTTAAACAAACACTCGTCCTCGAACAAGTCTAGAAACATACCTGAAGCCTCAAATATGTGTGGATATCTGCTCCGCATCTCCTGTTCGGTCTCCTAAGTATCCTCCTCTACGGGCCAGCCTCTCTATTGCACTTTCACTGAAGCTATATTCTTTGATATCAACTTTCAGACTGCCGCTCCAAAATAGTCATTGGCTCCACATCATAAGTCAAATCACCGTCTAACTGAACTGTGCTGAAATCCAAAACATGATACGGATCGCCGATATATTTCCAGAGCATAGAAACATGAAATGTCAGATGCACACCCGACAAGCTTGGTGGCAACGTAAGCTCATAAGCCACTTCCCCAATCCTCCGAAGCACCTCAAAAGGCCTAATGAATCAAGGGCTCAACTTGCCCTTCTTCCTAAATCTCATAACACCCTTCATGGGTAAAACCTTTAGTAGAACATTCTCCCCAACCATGCAAGAAACATCACGGACCTTCCTGTCAGCATAACTCTTTTGTCTCGACTGCACTGTAAGAAGCCTCTCTGGAATCACCTTCACCTTGTCCAAAGCATCTTGTACAAAGTCTGTACCCAAAAGCCTCATGGGGATCTACACCATCTCCTATATAAAGCCTCATATGGAGCCATCTGAATACTCGACTAATAACTGTTGTTATATGCAAACTCTGCGAGCACTAGAAACTGGTCCCATGAACCCCCGAAATCAATGACACAAGCGCGCAACATGTCCTCCAATCTCTGAATAGTGCGCTCGGACTGTCCATTCTTCTGAGGGTGAAAAGCTGTGCTTCTCTCAACCTGAGTACCCAACTCTAACTGCACGACCCTCCAAAACTACGATGTAAACTGAGTACCTCTATCTTAAATGATGGAAACTAGGACACCATGAAGACGAACAATCTCTCGGATATAAATCTCAGCTAACCGCTTTGAAGAATAGGTAGTAAACACCATAATTAACTACACAGACTTGGTTAGCTGATCCACAATCACCTAAATTGCATCAAACTTCCTCAAAGTCCGTGGGAGTCAAACTACGAAATCCATGGTGATTCGCTCCTACTTCCACTCTGGAATATCCATCTGTTGAAGCAAGACACCTAGTCTCTGATGCTCATATTTCACTTGCTAACAATTGATGCACCTAGCTACAAACTCAACTGTATCTTTCTTCATTCTCATCTTCCAATAGTGATGTCTCAAATCGTGATACATCTTCGCGACACCCGGATGAATGACATACCGCAAGCTATGGGCCTCCTCTAGAATCAACTCCTGAAGCCCATCTACATTGGGCACAGATATCCGACCATACGTCATTAATACCCCGTCATCACCAATAGCCACAACTCTGGCATCGCCGTGCTGAACTCTATCCTTGAGGACAAGCAAATGAAGATCATTATACCGGCGCTCTACGATGCGATCAAACAAGGAAGACCGAGAAACCACACAAGCTAAGATCCGACTGGGCTCCGAAATATCCAACCTCACAAACCGATTGGCCAATGCCTGATCATCAACCGCAAGAGGTCTCTCCCCAACAGGAATAAATGCAAGACTACCCATACTCACCGCCTTCCTACTCAAAGCATCGGAATTCGCACGGACAACTCACATGCTATACTCTCAATATCCTCACAATTAACAGGCCCTCGACCTCAATCAGTCATAAACCTCTCAAGCCACTCGGGCTATCAGTAAAAAGATAGGGTGCCCAGCCCAAAATATTATTTTATGCATCAAAACAGAGTAATAAATACTGAGTTACGAAATCAATAAACACAACATGATTGAGTATTGATCTTAAATCAAAACAGTGAGAGGATAATAAGAAAAGACCACTAAGGGTCCAACCAGCTTTGGCACAAGCCCCAATTATGGCATTCAACCCAATTTGTAGAAACTCCTTCTAAAACACATAAGTATCATATAGTTTTAGTCAAATACGCAATTTAATAGTTGCTACGGGGCGGACCAAGTCACAATCCTCAATGGTGCATGCCCACACACTCGTCACCCAATATGTGCATCGCCTCAAAGCAGTGAAACTATGTGAAATCCGGGGTTTCATACCCTCAGGACAAGATTTACAATCATTACTTTCCTTAAACCGGTTAAGTCCCTACTCTGCGATGCCCTTGCCTCTGGAATCGGCCTCCAAATGTCTCGAGTCTGACTAAAAGCAATATAATGCAATCAATATAAGCCAATGAACCAATCCGTACAAAAAATTATCAAATTATACCAAAATCCCGAAATTCACCCAAACCCGGCCCCCGAGCACACGTCTCGGAATCTTACAAAAATCATAGAACTAGAAACTCCTTTCACTTACGAGTCTATACATACCAAATTCATCAAAATCTGACCTCAAATGGTCCCTCAAATCCCCAAATCAAACTCTCCAATTTCAAGCCCTAATCCCCTCACTTTCATCCCTAATTTCTACCAATTTCATGCTCAAACAACTGAAAGTTACCATAACCATAAGTATTAAGCTCAAATAACTTACCTCAATGAGTAACCTCTTGATTCCTTCTTCAAAACTCCTAAAAACTCCAAACCCGTCCTAAAAAATGGAGGAAATGGGCAAAACTTGTGAAGGGTTTAATTTATATCTTCTGCCCAGGTATTTCCGCACTTGCGTCCTCCTTCTCACACCTGCGCAACCGCTTTTGCGGTCCAACCAACTACACCTACGGTTTTCACTAAAAAGATCACGGTCGCATCTGTGCCCCAGGAATCACACATGTGGGCCCGCAAATGTGTCAAATCCACCGCATTAGCGGTTCTTCCCTTAGCCTTCCAATTCTGCATCTGGGGCTTCACTACCGCATCTGCGACCTCGAACATGCGGTCCCTATCCGTTGGTGCGGAAATATCAGAAGTAGCAACTTTAGCTGCACAATCTCAATTCCAAACTTTCCTCTAACCATCCGACATCATCTCGAGGCCCTCGAGACCTCAAGAAACAATACCAATAAGTCATATATCAACCTAAAAACTTAGTCGAACCTCCGGAACAACCAAAACCACATTAAAACACCCAAGTACTCCCGAATTCAACCCTAAGGATTTCCAAAATTTCAAATTCCGCAAACGGTGCCGAAACCTACTAAATCACATCCGAATGACATGAAATTTTGCACACACATCAAGAATGTCACTACAGACCTACTACAATTTCCAGAATTTTATTTCGACCCTGATATCAAGATTTTCACTACCGACCGGAAAATGCCAAATTTTCAATTTCGCCAATTCAAGCCTAATTCTACCATGGACCTCCAAATTATATTCTGAACATGCTCTTAAGTCTAAAATCACCTAACGGAGATAACCGAACCATCAGAATTCACATCCGAGATCTTATACATATAAGTCAATATCCGATTTACTTTTCCAACTTAAGCTTTTAAATAAGAGACTAAGTGTCTCATTCCACTCAAAAACCACTCTGAACCCTAACCAAATAACACGATACGATGAATTGCAATTGAAGAACACATAAAAAAGCAGAAATGGGAGAAACGAGCCTATAATTTATTAAACGACCGGCCTGATCGTTACAACTGGAATCTTAGCATCCAATGAAAAATAAACCAGTCAAGCAAAAAGATTCTGCCTTAACATTTAAACCCGAAACACAAGTATGACCATGGAAATATAAAAGGAAAACCATAATAAGTAATAGATAAAGAAAAGAATTAGAGGAGGGTAAGTGAAAGGTAAATGAAAAAAATCTCCATCGAACACTAAAATATGTCATGAGTTCTTTATTCCTTCTCTTACTAGTAGAATGACGATCTTGTGGAAACCCTTGTCATCCGAAGGGGTGTCAAGAGGAGGAAAGATGGGGGCCATATTGAGAAGTAAATGTCTATATAATACATAAATAACATGATGGAAAGGAAATTTGAAGGGGGTATAAGAAGAGGCTTAATGAAGAAGATGACAGAAGGATAAGAGGTTGACTCAAGTCTAAGGGGATGAAACAAAAGTGATTAATCAGTACAATTACATAATTAAAATATTTATAATAATATGTATTTCAAGAAAGCATCATATCATTATCATATCATACTATATTATAAGCATGAATACTTTTAGTTGAAGTTATTTTACAAAATATCCTTCAAATGTTAAATGATTAATTAGTCTCTACCTAAAATTAAAATGACCTCCTATTAAATTAAAAAGTAAAATTAAAAAACTTCCCATTAAATGGTTTATTTGAACTAAATAGCAGCCTAGGATTATTGCTATGTTGGTTTCACCGGATTAATACACTCAAAATATTAATTGGGATCTTATTAACTGTCAAAACATTAAAAAAAACATCTTCTAGGTCTCTTGACTTACCTATCATTATTGTATTCTTTGAAGCACTTCAATTGTAAAGCTAATCCCTGAAAATACAATAATATGATATGAATGTGAGTAATACGAAGAGACTAATTAAATAATATTGTGTTTGGTGTTATTCTGATGAATATATGTAAAGCCTTATTTTCATAGCTTGATTCTTCAAATTCCTAAATGTTTGGAGATAGTACATGCATGGGACCCAATGTTCTCCATTATAAAGTGTCAATGTCAAAAGAGATTCTCCAGTGCATCATAAGTAGTTTCTTGGTTACTGTTATCCACTAAATCTTAGTTATGCTGGATAAAAATAATTGGAAGAAGAAATGTTTTTCTTAGGTTTGCTCAGAGGGAAAAGGGTGAAATATTTATTGTGCATATGAAAGTTATTCATGCAGATAGAGAAGCATATACACGATTTGATACTTGCTCACTCCGCTTCAACTCAAAAGATGTACCGGACATGATTCCAGATTTTGTATATAATGAAAAACTTATGTCTTTGGCTTATATTATCTCTTGATAATAGATTTTTTTTATTTTTATATATCAAACTTCTAGTCCGTACTAAGGGCAATGATGAAGGGAGGTTATAAAGCAGTACGAGACAAAACATACATGTTTTCGAGAAGGCGGTAAGAATTTAAAAAAAAAAGTCCAAGATATATACCTTTCAAATTTCAATGTCAATTTCCATATTTTCTGTTTTTCCTTTATCTTTCTTTTGAAAAAATATACTTATGTTTTCTTCTTTAACTATTCTTACCATCTCTATTGTTCATACCGATGGAATGAACAAAATAAAAATAATTAACATAATATGGTCTTAGATCTTAGGTTGAAAGTTGATCATGAGTGAATTTGTTGATATTTCACCCATAAAGCGTGAAAAGTAATAAAAGTTGGGAACTACTCCAGGAGAAGTTAGGAACAGGAACAAGGAGAAGTGAGAAACACTTAAATGAAAGAATTGATTGTATTTCGTCCTTTGTTCCCCTAGCAACTAGGGATCAAAAAGCACCAATTATAATGACTCATTAAGGGAAAGACAAAGTAAAAGCATGATATTGGAGACGCTGCAACATATGCTGGGAAGACCTCCGTTAATTGTGTACGAATAAAATACAAATCCAAAAGCTGGGTATGCTTTCCTTCGGAATCATTGTATATTGCTACACTTATTTTAGGCATGTACGATCTACTTTATCTTCTTTTACTTCTTGAATCATTTTCCACATTAATTTTAAATCATAACCAACACTAATTTAATATTATTATAAGAAAAATCACCTTAACATCACATTCAAATTATTCATATTTTTGTTTATTTTTTGTCTAAAGGCAATTTTTTATTTACTTCGAACTTTGAAGAAGTGTAATGACTCGGCCTATCGTCCTGATCATCATAGCACCATTTCCTTATTTACTACTTATTTTATGCTCAACTATAATTATATGACTTTTCGGGGGTGTTTCGGAATGAATTGGGACAATTAGTTCCAAGATTAATAGTTTAAGTTGAAATAATTGACCGGATGATGACTTATGTGTAAACGATTCCGGAATGGAATTTTAACGGTTTCAATAGCTCCATATGGTGATTTTGACCTTAGGAGTGTGGCCAGATATTTATTTGAAAGTCTGTAGTTAATTTTATCTAATTGGCGAAAGTTGAAAATATATAGATTTTAAATGTTCATAAGTTTGACCGGGAGGTGACTTTGATGAGATCTGGTTCGGATTGTGGTTTCGAAAATTTCAGTAGCTTTGCTATGTTATTTGGGACATGTACGCAAAATTTGAGGTCAATCGGAATTGATTTGATAGGTTTCGGCATCGATCATAGAAGTTGGAATTCGTTAGTTTTGATTAGGCTTGAATTGGGGTGCGATCCATATTTTCAGTGTTGTTTAATGTGATCTGAGGCCTCGACTAAGTTTGTATCGTATTTAGGACTTGTTATTATATTTGGCTGAGGTCACAGGGGCCTCGGGTGGATTCTGGATGGTTAACGGATCAAATTTAGACTTAAAACAACTGTTGGAATTAGTCCTACTGGTGTGATCGCACCTGCGAAGGTCATGGTCGTAGATGCGAGGCCACAAGAGCGAGCTTGGTAGCGCAGGAGTGAAGCTAGGGCTGGCTAGGGTGAGTCGCAGGTGTAAGAAAGTGTCATAACCCAAAATTCCACCAGATGCGTGTCACGACCCCAGTTCGCCCTTCGTGAACTATCGTGACAGCACCTAGTCTCTACGACTAGGTAAGCCTAACAAATGAGAAAAAGAATAATTTGCGGAGAGAAAAATAATATAAAACTGAAATAACAACTGAAATAGCGTTTAAGATGCCGCCTGGCATATAATAGTACAAGAATCTCAACCTAATACTTCCCAAAATCCGGAACACCATGATTCACAAACTAAGAGATACATAAGAAGCTCTAACTCCAGAAATGTCTAACAAAAAGAAAATATAGAAGGGATATACTATTACAGAAGATAGAAAGGGACTCCTCGGTCTGCGGACGCGGCAGATATAAATCGAAGTCTCTACAGAAGCGTCTCGCCTCAAGGATGATAAGACTGAGTGGAAGTACCTAAATCTGCAAATGAAAAAAGTGCGCAGAAAGGTCATGAGTACACCACAACGGTACTCAATAAATGCCAAGTCTAACCTCGGTTGGGTAGTGACGAGGAAGGTCAGGACCCTACTAAGGTTAAATAAAATACAAGGTATAACAGTGTAGAATCAGACAGTATAATTAAGTGCAATAGTAAGAAATAGCATAGAATAGAAAGAACAACAACAACTAGAACAGAGACAAAATAATCACGGAAAGGAAATACAGCTCAACACAGAGATAACAACTGGGATACCTTCCAAGATAGTGTCATATAGTCCAAATTACAACTATCCAGTGGATCTCCCGGGATACCGTCCCGTAGTCCATCATATATTTCCAAAGGATCTCTCGGGATCCCGTCCCGTAGTCCAACTATCAGTGCGTGGGGATCTATCGGAAACCCGATCCGTAGTCCCAAATATAAATACCAATATTGGGGGAATCTACCCGGTGTAGTCCTGTAGTTCCATATAACTGTGCTGGGGGATCTACCGGAATCCCACATCCGTAGTCCCAAATAAACATATAAAGGGGGGGGGAGGGGATCTACCGAAATCCCACATCCGTAGTCCCAAATGTAAATACACAGCAGCAACATGAAGAATATTCAGCAAATGTCAATTTCATATCAAGACAAACAGGAAATGCTAGCCTAGCATGCTGCACAGAATTCAGGTAAAGTAGTTTGAGAAAATAAAACAATTAAGTCACTTAAACATGCTCTCCTAAGCTAACAATAGGCTTATATTGCAAGTAGTAATAACAGGAGAAGAAACTCAATCTTAATTACTTAGTGAAAAATCGGATTTTTAACAATTAGCACAAGTACGCACTCAATACCTCACGTACAAGGCATTTTAAATATCAACAATACTAACGCCTAAGGGAAAGTCCCCCACACAAGGTTAGACAAGCTACTTACCTCAAACCGGCTCAAAATTAACTCAAAACCACATTATTGCCACGAGTACTTGATTCCAAATGGCTCAAATCTATTCAATTCAATTACGTAATGTAAATAACACTTCAAGTAACTAATTCTACTACAAATTCTAAGCTAATACGTGAAATTAGGTACAATGACCAAAACACCCCTCGGGCCCATGTCTCGGAATCGGGTAAAATTTATATTTTCAGAATCCTCATACTCTCACGAGTCTAACCATACCAAAATTATCAAAATCCAATGTCAAATCCTCACTCAAAACTCGAATTTTTGGTCTAAGAACTTTCCCCCAATTTTTATACAAATTCTGAAATTAAATTATGAATTCATGTTTAGATTAATGGGTTACAAGAAAAAAGGAGTTAAGAATCGTTACCCAATCGATACCTCTGAAAATCCCCCAAAACCTCACTCAAATCCGAGCTCCCAAGCTTAAGTTTTGATAAAAATGGCCGAACCCTCATTTTTGAAATGTTTAATACTGCCCAGTGATTTCCTTCATCACGATCGCGGAATTAGCCTCGCAATCACGAAACACAAAAATGGACTGCCCCTCAACTTACCTTACGCGATCGCGACACGCTCCACGGGATCGCGAAGCTATACCATTCAGACTCACTCGATCGCAACAATGACTCATGCAATCGCGAAGCTATACCACACAGAATCACACGATCGTAACCTGACTCACGCGATCGCGGCCCCTTATACGCGATCGCGAAGAACAAAATGTCTGCAACAGACCTGAAGCAAAATCTACAACTTTTTCCAACATGAAATGATCCGTTTAACCACCCGAAACACATCCGAGGCCCCAGGGACCTCAACCAAACATGCCAACCAATCTAAAACATCATTCAAACTTGCTCCAACCTTCGGAACGCTCAAAATAACATCAAAACATCAATTTAGCATCGGATTCAAGCGTAAGAACTCCAAAAGGTTTTATCAAAAAGCCTATCAAACCTCATCCGAATGACCTAAAAAATTTCACAGACATCCCGAATCACACAACGGACCTACTCTAACTTCCGAAATTCCATTCCGACCCTTAGATCAAAATGTCACAATCAAACCGGAAACTTCAAAAATTCAACTTTAGGCATTTCAAGCCTAAATTAGCTACGGACCTCTAAAACACAATCCGAACACACCCCTAAACCCGAAATCCCCCAACGGAGCTAACAGAACAAACAAAATTCCATACGGAGGCCATCTTCACACTGCTCTGACTACGGTCCAATTTCTAAAACTTAAACTCTCATTTAGGAACTAAGTGTCCCAAAACTCTCCGATACTCAAAACCAAACATTCCGGCAAATCAAAATAGCAGAAACAAACACGGGGAAAGCAGTTAATAGGGGATCGGGACGTTAATTCTTAAAACGACCGGTCGGATCGTTACATCCTACCACACTTAAACATTCGTTCGTCCTCAAATGATCATAGAGACATATCTGAAGTAATGAAAATATGAGGGTAACGGCTATGCATATTCTGCTCCATCTCCCAGGATGCCTCCTCGACCGGCTGACCCCGCTACTGAACCTTCACTGATGCAATGTTCTTTGACCTCAGCTTTCTAACTTGCCTATCTAATATTGTTACTGGCTTCTCAACATAAGATAGATCCTTGTCCAACTATACTGAACTGAAATCCAACACGTGCGACGGATCACCGTGATACCTCCGGAGCATCGAAACATGAAATACCGGATGAACTCCTGCCAAGCTGGGATGTAAGGAAAGCTCATAAGCAACCTCCCCAACAAGCCTCAATATCTCAAAAGGGCCAATAAACCTCGGACTCAACTTTTATTTCTTCTCAAATCTCATAACGCCCTTCATAGGTGAAACCCGAAGCAGAACCCGCTCTCCAACCATATAGGAAACATCACGAACCTTCCGGTCCGCGTAGCTCTTCTATCTGGACTGGTTATATGGAGTCTATCCTGAATTACCTTAACCTTCTCTAAAGCATCCTAATCCAAGTCTGTGCCCAATTATCTGGCCTCACCAGGCTCAAACTAACCCATCGGGGATCTACACCGCCTACATATAAAGCCTCATACTGTGCCATCTGAATGCTGAACTGATAGCTGTTATTGTAAGCAAACTCTGATAGTGGCAAGAACTGATCCCAAGACCCTCCAAACTCAATCACACATGCACGGGGCATATCCTCAAGAATCTAAATAGTGTGCTCGAATTGTCCGTCCTTCTGAGGGTGAAATGTTGTACTCAACTCCACCCGAGTACCCAACTCATATTGTATGGCCCTCCAGAACCGTGATGCGAACTGAGTACCTCTATTTGAAATGATGGAAACTGGGATACCATGCAGACGAACAATCTCCCGGATATAAATCTCTGCTAGACGCTTCGAAGAATATGTAGTACACACAGGAATCAAATGCGCGGACTTGGTCAGCCGATCCACAATCACCCAAATGGCATCAAACTTCCTTAAAGTCTGTGGGAGCCCAACTACAAAGTCCATGGTGATCTGCTCCCAATTCCACTCCGGAATCTCTATCTGCTGAAGAAACCCACCCGGTCTCTTGTGCTCATACTTCACATGCTGACAATTGAGGCACCAAGCTACCAACCCAACTATATCTTTCTTCATCCGCCTCCACTAATAGTGCTGTCTCAAATCCTGGTACATCTTTGCGGCACCCGGATGAATAGAATACCGCGAACTATGGGCCTCCTCTAGAATCAACTCCCAAAGTCCATCAACATTGGGTACACAAATCCGACCCTGCATCCTCAATACCCCGTCATCACCAATAGTCATATCTTTGGCATCACCATGCTGAACCTTGTCCTTGAGGACAAGCAAATGAGGTTCATCAAGCTGATGCTCCCTGATAGGACCAAATAATGAAGACCGAGAAACCACGCAAGCTAGAACCCGACTGGTCTCCGAAAGATCCAATCTCATAAACTGGCTGGCTAAGGCCAGAACATCCATCACCATAGGTCTCTCTGATGCTGGTAAATAAGCCAAACTCCCCAAACTCTCTGCCCGATGACTCAAAGCATCGGCCACCACATTGGCCTTGCTCGGGTGATATAAAATGGTGATATCATAGTCCTTCAGCAACTCTAACCACCTCCTCTAGCGGAAATTTAGATCCTTTTGCTTGAACAGGTGCTACAAGCTCCGATGATCAGTATAAATCTCACAAGGAACACCGTATAAATAATGACGCCAGATCTTCAATGCGTGAAAAATGGTAGCTAACCCGAGATCATGGACAGGATATTTCTTCTCATGTACCTTCAACTGCCTAGATGTGTAGGCAATCACCCTACCGTCCTACATCAAAACTGCTCCAAGGACAATCCTCGAGGCATCACAATAGACAGTATAAGACCCCGAACCTGTAGGCAATATCAAAACTGGGGCTATAGTCAAAGCTGTCTTGAGCTTTTGAAAGCTCGACTCACACTCTTCCGTCCACTGGAATGGAGCACCCTTTTTGGGTCAGCCTGGTCATAAGGGTAGCAATCAATGAAAACCCTTCAACAAAACGACGGTAATAACCTGCCAATGCAAGAAAACTGTAGATCTCTGTAGCTGAAGATTGTCTGGGCTAATTCTGCTCCGCTTTTACTTTCTTCGGATCCACCTGAATACCCTTACTCTATACCACGTGGCCTAAGAATGCCACAGAATCCAACCAAAACTCACATTTCGAGAACTTAGCATATAACTCATTTTCTCTTAGAGTCTAGAGCACTGTCCTCAGGTGCTGTTCATGATCTTCCCGACTCCGGTAATACACCAGAATATCATCAATAAAGACAATGACGAATGAGTCAAGATACGAATAGAACTCACTATGCATCAAATGCATGAAGGCTGCTGGGGCTTTGGTCATCCCAAATGACATAACAAGGAACTTGTAATGATCATACCGAGTCCTGAAAGAAGTCTTCGGGATATCTGGCTCCCGAATATTCAACTGATGGTAACCTGAGCACAAGTCAATCTTATAAAACACTCGTGCACCCTGAAGCTGGTCAAACAAATCAACAATACGAGGCAAAGGATAAAGGTTCTTTATTGTAACTTTGTTCAACTGGTAATAATCAATGCACATACGCATAGAACCATCCTTGTTCTTCACAAACAAGGCAGGAGCACCCCAAGGTAATATACTGGGCCGAATAAAACCCTTATCAAGCAATCCCTGTAACTGATCCTTCAACTCCTTCAACTTATGAGGGGCCATATGATACGGATGAATAGAAATGGGTTGAGTGCCCGGCAACAGATCAATGCCAAAATCAATATCTCTATTAGGCGGTATGCCCGAAATATCTACTGGAAACACATCAGGAATATCCCGTACTACTGGGACTGAATCAATTGTAGGGGTATCAATACTGACATCTCTCACATAAGCTAGATACGCATCGCACTCCTTCTCAACCATATGCTGAGCCTTAAGGAAAGAAATAACTCTACTGGAAGTGTAATCTAAAGCACCCCTCCACTCAACACGCGGTACACCTACCATAGCCAGCGTTACGTTTTTGGCGTGACAATCAAGAATAGCATAATGGGGCGACAACCAGTTCATGCCCAATATAATATCAAAATCAACCATGTTAAGCAACAATAAATCGGCTGTTGATACCCAATTTTTTTTTATATATTTTTTAATATGCAAGATACATCAAAACAGCATGTGTATGCATGTATAAGTGTGTCCAAATGTTTTATTATTTTTCCTTATTTTTTTTAAGATTTTTAACCAATTTATCCCCTATTTTATTCATAAAAACTTAATAATAATTTCCAAAATTATTATTTTTGGTGATTCATTTATTGGATTCTCATATTTATAGTAAAATAGAGCTAATATATTTTTGCATATTTTTTACAAATTTATTTAGCATTTTTAAAGCTAAATTGCATATAATTGCAATATTATCCCCTTTTAAGATTTAATTGCTTTTATATTTATAAAAATTAAGTCCAGTATTTTTAAATTGATAATTATGTGTTATAAATCATTTTAGTACCTTTAACATATTTCCAAAAATCAATTTTCTATTTTGTATAATTTTAAAAAGGGAAAGTGGCTATTTAAATAATATCCCAAATTCATTTCAATCATAGCCTAAATCCTACCCCAATTTTAACCCAATTCTCGACCCATTTTAACCCATCGGACCAAGCCCAAACCCAGTTTCATAAACCGCCCCACTTACCCATTTTAATCCAGGTCGTTGATCACTTAGATCAACGCCCAATAGTCGCCCTTGCTTTAATTAATTCCAAACGTCCCCAAAACCCTATCATTTCTCACTTACCGCCGCCTTATAATCCCCTTCCTCTCAAAAACTCTCTGCAATACCACTCAAACCCTAGTCGCCGCCACCCTAATCCGCCCTAATCCATGGCCTTCTAAGGTCATCAGATACATGTATCAGCCTTCCCTGGCTCCTATGTGTTTGTCCTTATGGTTTCAAGGCCAGACTATGAAGAGCTCTGGTCTAGCCTTCGTTCGATTTTAGTTCATGTCCCTTCTCTGGTCATCTTTGAACTTTCTCCGACTGGCCATGGTCATTCGAGTCAAACCCTTGACTTCCTGGTTAGATCGGTAACTTTTGAAGCCTTTCTCATCTTTTCTGGGTTTTCTGAAACCCTAATCTCTAAGGTCTTTCGATTTCTTTCAGATCTACTTTAGATCTATGCTTGCTCTGAACTTTTAAGCATCTTCTCGAAGTTTCTTCAATTTTGCTTTCAAAAACAACTCTTTGTCTTTTTCCGATTAGGATTTTTCCTGTTAAGTTATTTCAAAATCTCTTCTCTGACTTTTAATATGTTTAAGATTTGAATTTTTTCGTTTAAAATCTTTCTTGACTCATCTGTTTACCATCTTTCAAACTCGTTGTTGCTGAAAACCCTAAACTCTTGTGGGTCTCAGTCGAGTTCTAAAAGTTGTTTGTTAGATGAGTGTTCGTTTGGTTAATTTTTGTTTGATCTATTTTCAGGGCTCGACTATTGTTGAAAATCCTGTGGCTTTAGGTCTAAAACTGTTCGTTTAAATGCCTAACTCTATTTGAAATTCCTTGTTTCAGAATCCCTTTTCCTTTGTGTGATTCCTCTGACTCTGGGTTTCTACTATCTTTAAAACTTGACTATGCCTGAAACCCTAACTTTTCAAAAGGTTTCTTATCTGTTACTGTGAGACCTTTGCATGCTTCTGATACTTTATTTTTTCTTCATTATTGATTCAATGTGACTTGACCTGCTTGATTGATATGCTTCGAATGTTTTCTTTACTACTAGCTTATTTCTGCCACTATTGCATGTTTGTGATTATCTCTTTTGTTTGGCCTCGCATATCTGATGACCCTGTTCACTTTATTTATATACTGAAATTTCTTCCTTGATTAATCTTCACCTTGTATCTGATTTCTAAAGTTTCCCTTTTATGAACCCTGATTTCACTAGCCCGTTCAAAATTGATTGACTCTTTTCCCTTTATTGTAATAGTTACCTTGCTGAATCTATTTCCAAAATAAGTATATTTTGTACTTAGACTTGATTACTTACTGAATGCTTGTACTACTTCTTTTATGGCAATAATCAGTCTGTATCTAAATTGATCTCTTTTCTTATTTGAATCTGTTAAACAATGATTCCTTAATTAAAGAGAATCACCTGTGTAATTGATTCTGACCTATGATTGTTTCCATGTTTGTATCTTATTACTTTTCCTTCACTCATTTTTAAAAAAGGCTATAAATACCCTGCACCCCTCTTCTTTCAAGGACACGAACCAATTGAGTTAAAAAACACACACTTCACTCAAAGTCTCTCTCTTTTCTCTGTTACTACTTGTGTTGCTACCATGTCTAGCCGGCTGAAAGCCAAGGCTAGGATGTGGGAAACTTGCCTACTTTTTCTTTATGCATTTTCTTTCTTTACTGGTATGTCCTAATTACTCTTCCAGCATCAACAACAACATGTTTCTTTACTAATTCTTTCACTCTTACCTGTTTCCTGTTTATGTTTAATCGAGTTTCATTATCAAGCATGCTATGATTTGCCCTTTCCTTTTTCTGAATTAATGTTTTCTCATGTATGAACCCCAATACCCCATACCCCATATGTGTTTGTATATTGGTTCGAGGGCATGTCAGCATCATGCATTGCTGTGCATGACCTAAACCTGACCCTCTCTGGGTCTATGTTCCACATCCCCTATGTTTTGGTATCTTTGGTTGGCTTGGGGCATGACAACATTGAACATAGTTGTGCATGACCCAAACCTGATTCCTTGGGATCATAACCTCCATATCCCCTCTATATGTTGTGTGTTCTGGTTGGTTTATAGGCATGACAGCACCATCTATTACTGTACGTGCCCAAACCTGGTCCCTGAATAAGGATATATGCTCCTTGCAATGTATTTCCCAAACCCCTGACCCCTTTGTGCAATTACTGATTCTTTGATTTTAGCTTTACTACTATTGTTTTCAACTTACCCCTCTCCATTCTCCACTCAGTTCTAAATCTATACTCCTGCACTTCCACCATATTCTTAGACGTAAGTTCTGCCCCTCTTGTGTGAGCCTTTCCTTGGGACCTGAACTCCCTTTGAACCTGGAAACATAAGGGTTGGCCCTTCCACACTACACTCATCTCTATTTGGTTATGCAACTTGGGTGTGAGCACTACCTGGGGTCCTCTTGAGACCCTTAGGGAACTTTGACACACTCAAGTCTGAGAAAGGCTTTGAAACAATAGCACTTGAGGTGGTTTATTCCATAACTCAGAGAGGAAGTCAAGAATCAGGCTTCCTCTGGTTGTAACTTTTCTTTTGTGCTTCCTTGATGTAATTCATTGTCTAGTCTATAATAATTTTGTAATAAACATCTGGGGCTTGACTAGTGAAAGGGACTAGGTAATTATGCATGTTCGAGGGTAGATATCACGTCTATAGGATCTAAATTTCTACATGTTCAATTCTGCAATTTAGATATCATCTGTTGTTCTGCATGTTTAATTCTGCATCTAGATATCATGCCTATAAGATCCAATTTCATTAAATTTCTGAATGTTCTAAATTTGGAGAATATGCCTATAGGACTTAAATTCTGCATATTGAATTTTGCATTTAGAGAACCTGTCTATAGGGCTTGTCTTAATTTCTGCATTACCACACTGAAACACCATGCTTAGGAACTAACAGGTTAAAAATCAGATATCATTTTCACTACCCCTTTTGTAGAAAGCATGCCTATAGGGATACTGCATGTTTCAATTCATGCTCGACTAGATATCATGTCTATAGGATTAAAAATGAGCAATACTAGACATCCTGCCTATAGGATCTAAAACCAATTTAAAATCAATTTGACTCTGAATCAGTTTTAAACAACCTCACTCTTTACTTTAACACGGTTTAGAAAGCATGCCTATAGGATCTAAATCGTTCGTCTTCAATTGTTACTGTTTCGCTTCATTCTGAATAGATATTGTGTCTATAGGATCTATCCTAAATGCTTAGGCAAGCCTTAGGTGATAACAACCAAAAAATTGAATCCTCCTTTGTTAATTGCTAGAACCAGCAGGTAGGTCTGATTCTGACTTCTTATCTGAGTTATGTAATAAACTGGTCTGCCTCAACAATTGAAATTTCCCTTACCTTAGTATGTTAAATTCAAACCTTATATGTATGTTTAAGTCATGCTATTTATGTGCTTTATTTGAGGAGGTATACATGAGCCTCTTATTTGTTATATGTTTCCCCTAATGTGCAGCCCCTATATTTTTTATATGTCGCCTTAGCTTTTTCACTTTAAAACCTAAAATCTGCCTAATATCCATCCCCTTTAGGAATAGTATTCCTAAAAATCCTCTGGGAATGATAGGAAGGGACGGATAGTAGCATACAACAGACATCAAGATCAATCCGCGCTTTAATACCTTAACGGGGTGGAAATGGTAGATATGGATATGATGACCGGTGCGCTAATGCCACGTGTATCCCCTCTTCTGAGGAGTGTCATGCCGGGTATCGCATTGATGTGATCCATATTATAAATAAACCTAGGAACCCCCCCCCCCCCTTTCCTCTTTTATATTTTCAAGTATTTGTAGAAGTTATAACCCTTTCTTCTCAAAATTCGGCTTTAATTGTTTTCAAAATCTTATGTGTTTAAACTTAAACCCCCTACTATTTGAGCCTATATTTGTCTATTTGCTAAATTGTACAAATTCACAATAAACGATCTGGCCGGAAACCACACTAGTGGATCCTGAGGGTTGCCTAACACCTTCCCCTTAGGATAATTTCAAGCCGTTACCTAATCTCTGGTTATCAAACAAGCTTAGGAGTAGCTCTTATAGGTGTCCTAATGCACCTTAAATAATTAGGTGGCGACCCTTCAAATATGAAAAACCCAGTTCCCAAAAGGAATGAGTTGTCCCATACCCAAATGTCACAAACCCGATCTCCTGATTGCATAAAGAGGGAAAAAGGGGGCACGACATCAGCTCTGGTCTCAAAACCACTAAGAGCAACCAAACACGACCGATTAACGTGGTCCACAACAAGAGAATCTCCTATAGGAGTAGAAACATAAATAGGGGAATTCAAAGAATCTTGAGGTACACCCAAATGCAAAGAAAAATAAGAAGACACATAAGAGTAAGTGAAGCCTGGATCGAATAGAACCGATGCATCTCTGTGAAAATCCAGTATAATACCTGTGATGACAGAAACGGAGGCAACAGCCTTGGTACGGGCAGGAAGGGCATAGTATCAGGCATGGCCTCCCCTTCTAGGGTGACCTCTACCTCCCCGACCTCCACCTCTAGCTGGCTGAGCAGGTGGGGTAGCAACTAGTGCTGTAATCCTAGCCTGAGAACTCTACGGGGCACACGATGGCTAAAACGTTTGTAGAGGTGCACCCTTCTAAGTCTGGGGCAAATCCTCATCATATGGCATGTATCACCACACTTAAAACAAGCTTTGGGAGGACGTGGTGGCTACGACTGACTCAGGCCAGGTCTGTTGGACTTATCACTGAAAGCACCCCACGCAGGAGGCGCACTAAATACGATAGGTGCATAATAAAGCTCCTGAGGCCTAGAAGGAGCTGGAATACCACTGGCTGATAGAAGAACTAAATGAACATGGTGACTCATATAACACCTACCATGATGACCTACGGCTAGGGCACGGGCACCAGAATAATGGCCCGACTCTCGAGACCTCTTCGCCTCCCTCTCCTCTCTATCCCTAGCATGCATACCCTCAATCTTCCTAGCAATGCTCACCACCTGCTGATAATGAATATCCATCTCCAACTCGCGAGCCATGCTAGACCTGATGCTGGGAATAAGCCCCTTAATAAACCGGCGAACCCTCTCGGGAATAGTAGAAACCAAGGCTGGTGCATGTCTAGCCAAGCTGGTGAAACGGACAGCATACTCCGATACAGTCATAGTACCCTGGCACAAATGTTCAAACTCTGCACGCCAAGTGTCCCTGAGGCTCTGAGGAACATACTCTCTCAGGAACATATCTGAAAACTGAGTCCAAGTCAGGGAAGCTACCTCCTCTGGACTGTCTAACTCATAAGTACGCTACCACTCACAGGCAGACCTTGAAGCTGGAAAGTAGTGCAGGAAACCCCGCTCAACCCTGATATACCCATGGTATGGAGAATACGGTAGCACTCCTCCAGAAATCCCAAGGCAACATTTGATGCTAACCCAATGAATACAGGAGGATCATACTTCTTGAACCTCTCAAGCCTCCGCTGCTCATCTTCTGAAGCCACCACCCTATCCTCGAGCTGATATGGGACTGCAGGCTGTACAAGAATAATCTCTGGAACCTAATCAGCATGGACTCATTGTTCAGGAGTGCGGGCGGCGGGAGTCTGTGCACCTCCCCGGCTTGGGATGTAGCTGCAACAAGGGGAAGCAACCCTACCTAAGCTAAAGTGGTGTACATTCTCATGAACTGCGCAAGAATCTCCTAAAGACCTGGAATAGTAGTAGTAGTAGTAGTAGTAGTAGTAGGCGTATCAAGTGCCTGGACTCCAGCCGGAACTGCTAGTGGTACCTCGGCGGTAGCTCGCGCGGGTGTTCTGGCTGCACCACGTGCGCGTCCTCGGCCTCTACCCTGACCCCGGTCTTTGACGGCTGCAGTAGGGGCCGCGGGTGCCTGATCATCTCGGGTAGCACGTTTCCTCACCATCTGTGAGAGAATAGAAGACACAAGTTTAGAGTTGTAACATCAAAAATCTCGCATGAAAAGGAAATCAAATGAAGTGGAATTTTCCTAACAGTTACATAGCCTCTCGCAGATAAGTACAGACGTCTCTGTACCGATCCGCGAGATTCTAACAAATCGGCTTATGATTCATGACTCCTATGAACCTAGAGCTCTGATACCAACTTATCACGACCCCAGTTCGCCCTCCGTAAACTATCGTGACAGCACCTAGTCTCTACGACTAGGTAAGCCTAACAAATGCAGAAAAAGAAAAATTAGCGGAAAGAAAAATAATATAAAACTGAAATAACAACTGAAATAGCGTTTAAGATGCCTCCTGGCATATAATAGTACAAGAATCTCAACCTAATACTTCCCAAAATCCGGAACATCATGAATCACAAGCTAAGAGATACATAAGAAGCTCTAACTCCAAAAATGTCTAACAAAAAGAAAATATAGATGGGCTATACTATTACAGAAGATAGAAAGGGACTCCTCGGTCTGCGGACGAGGCAGATATACCTCAAAGTCTCTACAGAAGTGACTCGCCTCAAGGATGATAAGACTGAGTGGAAGTACCTGGATCTACACATGAAAAACATGCGCAGAAAGGGCATGAGCACACCACAGCAGTACTCAGTAAGTGCCAAGCCTAACCTCGGTCGGATAGTAATGAGGAAGGTCAGGGCCCTACTGAGGTTAAAAAAAATAAAAGGTATAACAGTGTAGAATAAGATAGTATAATTAAGTGCAACAGTAAGAAATAACATAGAATAGAAAGAACAACAACAACTAAAACAGAGACAAAATAATCACGGAAAGGAAATACAGCTCAACACAGAGATAACAACGGGGATACCTTCCAGGATACCGTCATGTAGTCCCAATTACAACTCTCCAGTGGATCTCCCGGGATACCGTCCCGTAGCCCATCATATATATCCGAAGGATCTCCTAAGATCCCGTCCCGTAGTCCAACTATTAATGCGCGGGGATCTACCGGAATCCTGATCCGTAGTCCCAAATATAAATACCCAGCATTGGGAGAATCTACCGGGTGCAGTCTCGTAGTTCTATATAACTGTGCAGGGGGGTCTACCAGAATGCCACATCCGTAGTCCCAAATGTATATACACAGCAGCAATATGAAGAATATTCTGCAAATGTCAATTTCATATCAAGACAAACAGGAAATTCTAGCTTAGCATGCTGCATAGAATTCAGGTAAAGTAGTTGTTGATACCCAATTTTTTCCTATATATTTTTCAGTATGCAAAATAATTTCAAAATAGCATATATATGCATATATAAGCATGTCCAAGTGTTTTATTATTTTTCCATAATTCTAAAGGTTTTTTAATTGATTTATTTCCCCCTTTTAATCCATAAAATCCCAATAATTATTTCCCAAAATTATTATTTTGATAATTCATCTATTAAATTTTTATATTTATACCAAAATATGGCTAAATTAATTTTTACATATTTTTACAATTTCATTTAGTATTTTTAAAGTTAAATTGCACATAATTGCAATACTAGCCTTTTTAAGTTTTAATTATGTATAATATTCATAAAATTGTATCATGTATTTTTAAATTTCTAATTATATATTATAAACCACTTTAGTACTTTTAATTTATTTTCAGAAACTATTTACTATTTTTTATAAATAAAAAGGGAAAAAGGGCTATTTAACTTGTAGCCAAAATTGACTTTCGAATCTAGCCCAAATTGGACCCCAATTTCCCGGCCCAATTACAATTTTAACCGACCCACACCAAATTTTAACCCAAGCCCAAACTGGATCCTAACCTACCCCATTCACTCTGGACCGTTGATCATTCAGATCAACGGTCCCCGTTCCACCTACCATAATTAAACCCAAACGACCCCCTAACCTAATTCATTTCCCACCAACCCGCCACCCTTGAATCCCCTTCCTCTCCAATTTTCTCTGCAACCTCATTCAAACCCTAGCCGCCGCCACCCAAACTAACCTTAATCCCCTTCGATTCTCACTCAATCCATGAACTCTCATGGCTGTTTAAGATCTATACCGATCTCCTATGTCTCCTGGTTTCCTGTTTTCATGATTTCATGGAACGATCTCGAAGAGATCTGGTCCAGACCTTGCTCAACTTCTATCTATGGTTTTTTTTCGGCTATCCATGGTCGTTCGAGTCAGATCCATGGCTTTTCTGGCAAGATCGGTAACTTTTCGAAGTTTTCTCACTTTTTCTGGGTTCTCTGAAACCCTAGCTTTAAAAGCTTTCTGATTTTCTTTTAGAATATTCTTAGATATATGCATGTTATGAACCTCTTGGTGTTTTCTCTACAGTTTTTCCGATTTCTTTCAAAATGACTCTCCATCTTCAACGATTAGGGTTTTCTGAACCTCTTTTAAAAGACTTCTTCTCCGATTTTTAGTGTTATCTTATGATTTACTATGTTTAAATGGTTTTTTTATGTTTTTCTTCTGCCTGGTTCATCGTGTTGAAAACCCTAGGTATTTTTGGGGTTCTAAAACTGTCTTCGTTTATTTTGTATGTATGCATGTTTCAATTGAGTTCTTTATGGTTAGATCCTTTCATTCGTTTGTCTTAACTGATTCTGAGTTCCATTTTAACCCAACTTTTTTAAAACCCTAATTTCTTAAAAGTTTCTTCACTTGTTACTGTGAGTTTTTGAAGACTTCCTTTACTTATTTCCGTGTGTTGGTCTGGTCTCCTTTACCTGTTGTTATGTGTTAGACTGGTTTCTTCATTTTTGGTTTTATGTGACTACTTGACTTATTGATTACCATGCTTCGAGTAGTCCTTTAGCCTACTCATGTCACCTTGGTATGTTTGTATTCATCTAGTTTGCTTCTTTTGTCAATATGTTTGACCCCGCATGTCTGATACGCCTGTTCATTCTTTTCTATTTATATGTCGAAGTGCAGAATCATGACTCCCTCTTGATTGATCTTGATTTCCTTAAGTTATGGTTTGATTGCAAGGTTTTCTTATAAACCCTTAATTTTACTCATTTGTTTAAGTTGATTGATTCTCTTCCTTTATTTGCTGTGATGTTTCACCCCTGCTGAATCTTTTCCCAAATTAAGTAAATTTTGTACCTAGACTTAATTGTATACTCTATATTTTTACTATCCCTTATATGGTCAAAAATCAATCTTTCTCAAATTGATTTTCTTTCCTTAATTATCCCTTTTAGTATCCGTTTGAGTAGTAATTCCTTGATTAAAGGAATACTTGTATTAATTGATTCTGATTGTGATTACTTCCATATTTGTGTTAAACCTTTACCTGTTAATTTATTTTTCTACTCGTTTTTAAAACTATAAATACCCTACCCTCTCTTCTCTAAAGACACGAACAATTGAGTTCAGAATACATAATTACACACTCACACACTCAAACTCTCTATTTCTCTACTACTACTTGTGCTATTGCTTTGTCTAGTTGGCTAAAAGCCAAGGCTAGACTATGGAACTCTGATTGCTTTACTTTTTCTGCACTTTGCTTCTTCAACTGGTATGTTTCTGGTTTAAATTCTGAAACACCACTCTATGTGTTCCCTTGTTTGTCAATCCTTGCACTAACTTAATGGCTCATGCTGTTAAATTGTACTTCTCGTTCACTGCTTTACTCAGCATGCTTAAAATTCTCCCCAATCCTTACTCCCCTTGAAGCTGTACTACTCTCTTAACTAGTTCTATATGTGTGTTGTTGCTCCTATCCCTTCCATTTCAAAAAACTATTTTCCCTAAGCAACTCTTCTGTTCCTGTAGCAAATTTATTTCAAATCAATCATTTTCAAAACTGTCTTCCAACTCAACTCTCTTAAATCTATGTCAAGCACTCTGGCATGCACTCTTAGATTATTAGGTTCTGCCCCTCTTGTGTGAGCCTTGCTTTAGGACTCTTGAGCTCCCTCTGAACCTGGACACATAAGAGCTGGCCCTTCCATACTGCACTTACTCTTGGTTATGCAATCTGGGTGTGAGCACTGCCCGGGATCCCTTGAAGTCCTTAGGGAACTCTAACACACCCAGATATGAGAAAGTCTTTGTAACAATATTGGCATTTGAGGTGGTTTATTACATAACTTAGAGAGGAAGTCAGAATCAGGCTTCCTATAGTTGTAACTTCTTATTTTTCATTTCTTATGTAATTTATCATATGGTCTGTAATAATTTGTAAACAAGTACTGGGGGTGGACAGTGAAAACGGATGGGGAGATATGCATGCTATAGTTGTTAAAGGGTAGAAATCATGTTATTAGGTTTATGTTCCTAATTGTGCACTAGAAACCATGTTTAGGATTCATATATGCATTAGAAAACCATGTTCTTAGGACCTATGTTTCTTGCTTCAGCGCTTCATTCGTTAGTCCATGCTTTATGCCTATAACTTAGAAATCCTGCTCCTAGGGCAATAACAACACTGGTATAAAAATCTGTTTCTTCAAAAAAAATTCAACTCTTGTGTGCATTTAGAATCATGCCTTAAGGATTCTATTTTCGACTACCTTGCAATTTGTATGTGCATATTAGATATCATGTTCTAGGATCCTGTTTGCATTTTATTTAAAAAATGCCTAGTTAACTACTGACTAATGAAAAGGGTAGTAAAGTAATAGTTTTCACATTTTTTTTCTGAATAAAATTGGCAACAATCTCTATAACTAGAACAACATATTTTAGGTAATAAAAATAATCTCCAAACTGTCTTAATGACTTGGAACAACTGCTGCATCTCGCTCTGTGCCTAGGCAAGCCTTAGGTAATAACTTAAATAAAACTAGAACTGTCTTTGTTTAACTATCAGCTGTTAAAATCAGTAGGCAAACCTGATTCGGACTTCTTTTTTCAGTCGTGTAATAAATCTGGTTCTGATGTTACTACTTAAACACCCTGCTCTAGGATTTTAAATTCAGATCTTAACTGTTTATAAGTCATGCTGTCTATGTACATTATTTGTGGAGGTATAACTGAGCCTTCTGCTTGTTTTTTGTGTTTTCCCCCTTTTACATGCTGTCCTACTTGTTTTGTATGTCGCCTTAGTATTTTGCCTTTAAACCTAAAGGTCTACCTAGAATCTCCTTCTTATAGGAGTAGGAGTCCTAAATTCCTCCGAGACTGATAGCAATAGGATGGGTAACAGCATGCAATAGAGGCCGAGACCAACCCTCGCTTTAATTACCTTCACGGGGCGGGAAAGGGTAGATATGGTATGATAACCGGTGCGCTAATACCACGTGTATCCCCTCTTTTGAGGAGTGTCATACCGGGTATTGCATTGATGTGATCCATATTACAAATAAACCTAGGACACCCCTTTACATTCATAAGCATGCTTAGATTGTAACTCTTTTCAAAACCTTGCTTTTTATTAATCGTTTTCAAACACTTGTGTGTTTAAATTTAAATCCCCTATTATTTGAGTCCTACTTGCTAATTGCACAAATTCACAAAAACTATCTGGCCGGGAACCACACTAGTGGATCCAGAGGGGTGCCTAACACCTTCCCCTTAGGATAATTTCAAGCCCTTACCCTATCTCTGGTTATCTAAACGTAGTTGTAGATGAACCTTCTAGGTGCCCTAACGCACCTTAAAATTGTTAGGTGGGGGCTCTTCAAATACCCAATTCCCAAAAGGAAATGAGTCATTACACTCTATGAATGTCGAAACCATGACTCCTCTCTACTGAGGGAAAAAGGGTGCACGACAGCATGTCGACTCTACTGGGGATTTTTAGGCTTTTACCATTTCAGATTGTTTTTGTTAATTTGTACCTCCCTATGTGAAATTACTTGTTTAAATTTCTTTAAGCATTTAATTTATTTTTTAAAAGCAAAACTAACGTATTTTTCTTGTTTCTTTCCTTTACTACTGCCTTAAATTATGAAACTACTGTATTTATCGCTTTCTTAACATGCAAATACATGTCAACATGCTTTTAATTATTACATAATCATGCTCAACATCATACTCCACTCGTGCCAAACAAATACTATAGCAACGCTTGATAAGTGGTTGCGTTCTTCCTATATCATTAATCCCTAAATTCGGAAATGCATATTTGCGGTAAAACTAGTCGATCAGCGGTGCAGTCGACAGTTCCGTGCTTTCCCCCTTGAGTTTTCCACTCAAGGGTACCAGTCTAAAACCCCATAGAAACCTTACTCTATTTAAAATTGTGCATGCATCATGGTCAAACCTAGTCGGATCAGTTATGTTGTCCGCGTAATGATCCTTTAAGATAGCCTTGTCCAAAAGTCCACTGGGTTTCCCTAAACCCAAGCGAACATCATCACATTCTGTGCATTTATTTGGAGAACTAAATGCTTCATGCTAATTGTTGATATTAATAGTCGAGTCTGGTGGGGGTAAGGGCCTAACCTTATTTGTCTTGCAGAAATATGAGGCACGAAGTCCCCAAATTCGGCATGTTCACCAACATCCACCCAAGATTGCTAAGCTAGTGGAGAGATTTACATTCTAGTGACCAAACCCTCGTCAGAAAATATCTGGGTAATCTACCACCCCTCCTGGAGGTCCAGCCTAACAACATGATCATAGAAGCTGCTACATTATTTTGGGATTGTGAAAGGGCCGTGTTCCGCTTTGGGGACATCGAGATGACACCTTTGCTAGAGGAGATAGGAGGACAGGCCGGCCTAGTGTGGGAAACTCCGGGTTTGTTAATGCCTGAGAACCGCAAAGGCAAGGGTTGCCTTAAAATGATGGGTCTGAAGAAGAATGCAGAATTAATTTGCCTGAAGGAATCATACATCCCTTTTGACTACTTGTATGAAAGGTACAGTCACAGCAAATCATACCGTACCTACCCTAATGAGTTTGCCATCACATCCTTGCGGCATATTCATCGTAGGGTGTTCGTATTCATGTTTTTCTTCCTGGATCGAATTGTGTTTCCAATGAAGAAATGTAGTATCCATACTAGGCTAGCTATGGTAACCAAGACCCTAATGGAAGGGATTGGTGGGCAGATGTTTAGCATTGTACCCATGATCATCGCAAACATACACCAAGCCTTGGAGAAGTGTCAACGAGGAGCAAAACATTTCGAAGGATGCAATCTACTATTGCAACTTTGGCTCATGAAACATCTCCAAAAAGGCGAATACCGACAAGAAATTCAGCAGCGAGAATGAGATGACCATATCGCTTTACACCATCCAAAGCAAATGAATTATATCCCCGGCATGTTCGCTCAGCCTGAGAATGCCAAAGGATGGGTTGAGCTCTTTGATAATCTGACTGAATAACAGGTTCAATGGATGTTTGAGTGGTTTCCGACAGAGGAATTCATCGCCCGATCCAGAGATGCACCTTTCCTGAGACTAATTGGTCTAAGAGGAACCTACCCTTACGTCCCTCTTCGAGTCATGAGACAAGCTGGTAGGAAGCAATTTATACCCAGGATCGACAAGATGAGCCATTTCAGAGCTGACTTCCAAAATGATGATAGTCGCTACAAGTGCCAAGCCCAGCATATGTGGCACTGCAAGACCGTAACGGGGAAAGAAACCATCGAGCCAGACAGATATCATGCTGGTTATACTCCTTTTTATTCTGGTTAGTTGGAAGACAATCATGATGGTCTGGGCCAGCTAGGGTTCATTCAAGGTCACAGAATTATAGATGAAAAGGCCGAGGCGCAAGTCAAGTACAACTAGTTGCGCAAAAGGATCCGTGAATGTGAGAGAGAACACCGAGAGATACAAGTGTCCAACCAAAAGTTGATTGAGGAATGGAAAGGCATGGCTATTAGTGCCAACAAAAGGCTAGGATACTTGGAGCGGGGCATAGTAGAACTGGAGAGAAAATTTCTCAAAAGGGTTGAAGATTGTCAAGAGGCTGAAGGGACCGAAGGTGGACATCTAGCGAGAGTGTACCTATTGCTGAGACTTCGCGAGTTGGGGAAGATGTTCAACGGAGCCAGGGATGCCGAGTCTGGGAAAGGTCCTTCTGGGACCAAGTAGATAGGAGTTTATCTTTTTCGCTTTATCAATGTAATAAGGTCAATGGCCATTAGTGACTTTTATTTCTTGTTTATTTAGTGTCGTTTTGGGATTCGCCTATCTTTATCAATAAAATGAGGCATTTAGCATTCTAAGTTCTCCAAATCAATTTATCACTAGGCCTACCTCGGACACAAAAGAGGTTCCCAAATTAGGACACGCTTTACATTCCCGCACTATATGTTTAAATATTGCAATACTTTTATAATCCTCACTAACTTGATTACTTTTTGTTTTTGTTTTTGTTTTTATTATTCCCCTCCCCAAAAGTTAGTTCGTGCATTCTGGCATCATTATCTTACTTCACAAGATCTAGGGGACCTCCACCCACTCCTCCTCTTAGTCCTGTTAAAAGCAAGAACAAAGGCAAGATGGAAGATTTGAACAACATCAGGAATGAGAACACGGCTGAACGGGTAGAGGCCACTAACAGTCAGGGCATTCGGGTTCCAAACGAGAATGTGTCACAACTTGAACAGAAACTGCTGAAATTCCAAGAAGAGCTCGATCAGGTTCGAAATCTGGCAATCCTGTCATTTTCCCTCAGCACCCCAGATGTAAACTTCCCCAACACTCAAAAACCTACACCTCATCAAAATATCCTAAAACAATATAATCATCCCGCCCATCACCATCACGTTGCTCTACCAAAGAACCAATGTAACACTTGTCATACCCTAAACAACACTCCACTACTCATCCCAGAACCTCAAAACTCCACAAATGACCATTTCCACACCCATACACCAGGAAACCATAACACTCCTATCTACGTGGAGACCATGCCACACTCCACCCAACCTATCTTATGCACACCTCAGTCTGATGAAAAGGATTTGCATATCAGGAACTTGGTTGAGGAACTTAAGAAATTGACCAGCCGGATTCAGGGCGTCGAGGGAAGCAAAGGAATTGAGGGGCTAAACTATGAGGATCTTTGCATACAGCCTGATGTCAAACTGCCTGAGGGGTACAAACCTCCTAAGTTCGAAATATTTAATGGTACGGGTGATCTAAGGGTCCATCTGAGGACATATTGCAACAAGCTGGTTGGAGTAGGGAAGGATGAAAGAATCCGCATGAAGCTGTTCATGAGGACTTTGAAGGGAGATGCGTTATCTTGGTACATCAGCCAAGATCCCAAGAAGTGGTCAAGCTGGGTAGGCATGGCATCTGACTTCATGGATAGATTCAGGTTTAATATAGAGAATGCACCAGACATGTTCTATATACAGAATTTGAAGAAGAAGCCCACAGAGATATTTTACGAGTATGCTACTCGGTGGAGGACCGAAGCTGCTAAGATCCAACCTGCCTTAGAAGAGGAACAAATGAACAAGTTATTCGTCCGGGCTCAGGACCCACAGTACTATGACATTATCAAATTAGGTGAGAGGATTGAAGAAGGTATCAAAAGCGGTATAATTACAAACTTTGAGGCCTTGCAAGCTACAAATAAGGCCTTACAGTCTGGTGATGTGTCCAAGAAAAAGGACGTAAGGGCCATGATGGTTGCACAGAGGACCAAATCTCCCCTCAAATACCAAACTTACCCAATACCTCCACTCACATACCAGCCAACCCCAAATTACCAAACACCCTCATCTTCATACCAAGCTCCGCCACCAACTTATCAGTCATCTTCACCTCCTAAATATCAACCTACTTTACCTAGATACTCCCAACCCGCTCATGTCTACCAAGCTTATAATGCTGAGCCATCCCATTATCAATCACCCCATGCACACCAAAACTTCCCTAGACCTTGACCTAATTTTGATCACAGACCTCCAAAACAATATACAACCATTGTTGAACACATCGACCAGCTGTATAAGAGGCTCAAAGCTGTTGGTTATGTCACCCTTATCCCTGATGTGACCCCTGAGAATCCTTCTCAGTGGGTTAACCCAAACAAGTCCTATGCATACCACTCCGGCATGAAAGGGCACACCATCGATTAATGTCGCTCCTTAAAAGACAAGATACAGTCCTTGATTGATAACAAGATTATTGTGGCAAAGGAACCCGCTCCAAATGTCCACAACAACCCTCTACCAGATTATAAGGGTGGAGGTGTCCACATAATTGAAATAGAAGATGACTAGCATCCTGATGGATCAATCGGGTTGATCGCAGAAGGTTATGACCCAAAGAAACCGTTAGTTACTCTCAATCCAATCATAGTCCAAATCCAAATGTCTAAGGACGCTGAGGTGAATATGTCTGTACCACTTGAGTTTGAAGTAGCACCATCCGCAAAGACACCGATACCAATTGAGGTTGAATTCGTGTCTCCGGCAAATGCACTTGCACCATTTGAGGTTGCAGTCTTGCCACTCATGGCACATGTTCCGTTCGGAGTGAGGATAGCCACGTCGATCCCAGTGGCGATGTCAACCATGACACCATTTTATACAAATGAAGTACCCTGGGACTATATCACCGAGGCTAGAAGGAAGGTCAAGGTCAGGATTGAAGAAACTGTCGCAGCACAGGTTATGACAAGAACTGGTAGAGTCTATACCCCTGAACATCTAGCTGAATCAAGCAAGTAGGCCCCCAATCGGCCACCCCTCATTGAGACAGGTCCGGACGACCTTTGGAGGAAAATACAAGCTAAGGAATATTTGGTCATCGACCAGTTAAACAAGACGCCAGCACAAATATCCATTCTTTCTTTGCTGCAAAATTCTGAGGCGCACAAGAATGCTCTGTTAAAGGTGCTAAGTGAAGCATACGTACCAAGTAACATCACTGGTGGGGAAATGGCTAACATGGTAGGACAAGGGCTGGAAAGCCACAAGATCACCTTTCATGAGGACGAGCTGCCGCCTGAAGGGTTGGGGCACAACAAGTCACTGCACATCACCATACAATGCGAAGATTATTTCATCTCCAGAATCCTGATCGATGGGGGTTCCAGTATCAACATTTATCTGCTGGTAACACTCAATAAGTTGAGTAAAGGGCTGCATGAGATAAAGGATGGAGCAATCAATGTGAAAGCCTTCAATGGTTCCCAAAGGTCCACTATTGGCGAGATTATTCTATGCTTGCAGATGGGACCAACCTGGTTCGAGGTCGATTTCCAGGTGATAGATGTATCAGCGTCCTACAACCTACTGCTGGGACGGCCATGGATTCATGTTGCTGGGGACATAACTTCAACGCTACATCAGGCAATAAAATTCGAATGGAATCACCATGAAGTGATCATTCACAGCGAAGGTAGCAACCCTATAGAGAGTCACCAGATCATTTCGCCGATCGAGGGAAGAAGGAAACTTGGTGGAGAAACTTACCACCACATCGAACAGGTTAATGCTGTCGACAAAGACAAATGGTGAGATAGTAAAATCGAGAGTATACTGAATTGGAGTGGGTGAAAACATGGCAAAGGGCACGGCAAGAACCTCCAAGGAATCTCTAAGCCCATAAAACTCAAGAAACATGGCACTACCTTCGGTTTGGGATATGAATACACATGGGAAGAATTCAATAACTTGTCACCACCATGGCGCGGCCCTTACTATCCACTAGGGCAGTCAATACCTCATCTAGAATAGACCTTCCAACAGGCCAACATTATTTATGGGTCATATGAAGAAAAAGCACTTGCGGCAATGAAGAACTTGTTTCTAGAGGACAATGATATGGACTGTTGTGTTATTCTCGAGGAGGAGGGGGAGGAAGGCCCTTCCATACAAGCTGTGAGCAGAGGTGCCCATCTCAAGAATTGGACCATCAGGACAACCAAAGCCAGACATGCCTCGGGGTAGCAAGGCTAAAACAAGCATTATTCACTGTTTTATTTATTAAATGATTTTCTTTTCGCATTTTCAATTCCCGCAATAAGATCCTCGATGTTCAAAACAGATATTTTACCAAAGGAATGTTTGATTTTTCTTATGATTTCATATTTATTGCTATCTTTCCTCACTTTACCAATACATCATTACTATTACTTATCTTGATGAACCAATGAATGTGACATGCAACGAGACAACGCAACAAATGGACATTGATTTAGAGGAAGATGACATACCTGACGAGATTGTTAAAGAAGTTGAGAACTTTGAGAACAAACCTATGTCCAACTTGGACGAGACCAAAATTGTCAACCTGGGAGATGCAGAAAACGTCAAGGAAACACGAATCAACATCCACCTATCGCCATCAGAGAAGAAAGAATATATAGAATTTCTGAAAGAATATGAGGACATATTTGTCTGGTCGTATGATGACATGACTGGTCTGATACGTCTATTGTGGCTCACAAATTGCCAACCGATCCGATGTGTCCACCGGTAAAGCAAATGCTCAGAAAGTTCAAGCCTGATATGAGTTTGAAAATCAAGGAAGAAGTCAACAAGCAGATCAAAGCTAAGGTTCTAAGGGTAGATGAACACCCGACATGGTTAGCCAACATTGTGCCAGTGCCAAAGAAGGATGGGAAGGTCAGAGTCTGTGTCGACTACCAGAATCTCAATCAAGCCAGTCCCGAAAGACGACTTCCCTTTGCCAAATATACACATCCTGATTGACAATTGCGCCAAGCATGAGCTGTAGTCATTTGTAGATTGCTTCGCTAGTTATCATCAAATCTAGACGGATGAAGAAGATGCTGAGAAAACGGTTTTCATTACACCGTGGGGAGTGTACTGTTACAAGATGATGCCATTCGGCCTAAAGAACGCAGGGGCCACCTACATGAGGGCCATGACTACCATTTTTCATAATATGATACACAATGAGATAGAGGTATATGTGGATAATGTTATTATCAAATCCAAGAAGGCCACTGACCACATGGAAGATATGAGGAAGTTCTTCAATAGATTGCGGAGATACAACCTGAAACTAAACCCCGCAAAGTGCGCATTTGGTGTTCCTGCTGGAAAATTGCTTGGGTTTATTGTAAAACGCTGAGGAATAGAACTGGATCCATCAAAAGTCAAAGCCATTCAAGAACTACCACCACCAAAGAATAAGAAGGATATGATGAGTTTCTTGGGAAGGCTTAACAACATCAGCCAGTTCATAGCACAGTCCACATTTATCTGTGAGCCAATCTTTAAGATGTTGAAGAAGGACGCCGCTACTAAATGGACCGATGACTGCCAAAAGGCCTTCGACAGAATCAAGAAATACTTGTCAACACCACCAGTCTTAGTCCTGCCCGAGCCAGGTAGACCCTTACTCTACCTTGCAGTGTTAGATGGAGCTTTCGGCTGCATTCTGGGGCAACATGATGAAACAGGATGGAAGGAACAAGCCATCTATTATCTCAGTAAGAAGTTCACCCCGTACGAGGCCTAGTATTCTCTATTGGAATGCATCTGTTGTGCTTTGACTTGGGTAGCTCAGAAGCTGAGACATTACTTCTACACCTATACTACATATCTCATATCGAGAATGGATCCCTTGAAGTACATCTTTCAGAAGCCCATGCCCACCAGCAAGCTGGCCAAGTGGCAAATCCTGTTGAGTGAGTTTGACATTGTTTACGTAACTCAAAAACGGTCAAGGTACAGGCACTAGCAGACCACCTTGCTAAAAACCCCGCGGATGGAGGATACGAACCCCTAAAAACGTAGTTTCCTGATGAAGAGGTATCATTTATAGGAGAAGACATTACAGAATCCTATAACGGTTGGAGAATGTTCTTCGATGGAGCAGCAAACTTCAAAGGAGTTGGCATAGGAGCAGTCCTAGTATCAGAAACCAGTCAGCATTATCCGGTGTCTGCCAAAATCAGGTTCCCCTACACCAACAATATCCGAATATGAAGCCTGCATCTTAGGGCTCAAAATGGCCATTGACATGAACATTCAAAAGTTGCTAGTGATTGGAGATTCAGACTTACTTATACGTCAGGTACGAGAAGAATGGGCAACCAAGAACTCTAAGATACTCCCGTATTTGCACCATGTGCAGGAATTGAGAAAAAGGTTCACGAATACCGAATTCCAGCATGTCCCCGGAATCTAGAATGAGTTCATCGATGGATTGGCTACCCTATCATCTATGATACAGCATCCCGACAAGAATTTCATTGATCCCATTCCGGTAAGAATCCATAATCAGCTAGCTTACTGCACCCATGTTGAAGAAGAAGCAGACGAAAAACCTTGGTTTCATGATATCAAGGAATATTTGGAAAAAGGAGAGTACCCGGAGCTTGCTAATACTACTCAGAAACGCACACTCCGGAGATTGTCCAATAACTTCCTTCACAGCATAGGAATCCTGTATAGGAGGACTCCTGATTTGGGACTATTAAGAAGTGTTGACGCAAAGGAAGCATCCAGGCTACTAAAGGAAATTCATGATGGGACCTGCGGTCCACATATGAACGGTTTTGTCTTAGAAAAGAAGATACTCTGGGCTGGTTACTTTTGGATGACTATGGAAACGGACTGCATCCACTATGTCCGAAAATACCACTGTTGTTAGATACATGTAGACATGATAAAGGTACCTCCGAGCGACTCAACACAATAAGCTCACCGTGGCTGTTCACCGACTGGGGAATGGACGTTATTGGACCAATCAAGCCTGCCGCTTCCAACGGGCACAGGTTTATCCTAGTAGCCATCGACTACTTCACCAAATGGGTCGAAGCAGCATCTTATAGAGCAGTAACTAAGAAAGTCATGGCAGACTTTGTCCACGATTGCATTGTTTGTCGATTCAGGATTCTAGAGTCAATCATTACTAATAATGGCTCCAACCTCAACAGCGACTTGATGAAAGCTATATGTGAAACTTTCAAGATCAAACACAAGAATTCCATAGCCTACAGGCTTCAAATGAATAGAGCTGTAGAAGCCGCCAACAAGAATATCAAGAAGATATTGAGGAAAATGATAGAGAAGCATAAATAGTGGCACGAGAAGTTATCATTTGCTCTATTGGGGTATTGCACCACAATCCTCACATAAACTGGGGCAACCCCCTATATGATGGTTTATGGTACAGAGGCTGTCATTCCCGCTGAGGTGGAAATTCCTTCCCTAAAGATCATACAAGAAGATGAGCTCGACGACGCAGAATGGGTAAAAAGTCGTTATGAGCAATTAGCCCTTATAGATGGAAAGAGAATGAATGCAATCTTCCATGGTCAGCTCTACCAGAACAGAACGTCCAGAGCCTTCAACAAAAGAGTCAAGCCAAAATAGTTAACACCGGGGCAGCTGGTGTTAATGAGAATTTTTTCGCATCAAGATGAAGCCAAAGGGAAGTTCTCTCCCAACTGGCAGGTTCCATACATGGTTCACCGAGTTTTGACAGGAGGAGCCCTCATACTTGCAGAAATGGACGGAGAAGTCTGGCCAAATCCGATCAATTCAGATGTAGTCAAGCGCTACTATGTGAAATCTTTATGCTTTCCTTATATGATGTAACTTGAACTACGTCTGACCCGATTCCCATTTAAGAGGGGATATGTAGGCAGCCTTATGGGTTTGGTCACAATTCAAGAAAAAATTCATTTCCCCTGCAATTGGAAACTAGGGCAGAATTTTGAGGAGGACCCTCAAAATTCCGAAGTAATTTCAGCCGATCGTCGCACGAGCAACAGTCAGAAACGTCAACCCATTAAATTGGGGCAGAATTTTGAGGAGGACCCTCAAACTTCCGTAGCAGGAGAGGTTACAATGTCCTGAACCACGTCACAATCGTCGATTCATCTAAAGGTCATCTCTAAATTATACATTTATGTCATACTTTTACAAAACCATGCATTGAAATTGCTTTGTTTAGCAACGCTACCCCAATGATACAAACGGTATCACCAGATCGAAGTCGAACGAGTCAAGCAAAGCCAGTAGGGATACAAAATAACCTTTCCACCTTACAAAACTCACAATTTTTCTTTGGATGTAGGCACTAGGATTGCGAAATCATTAAACATACTGTACGCCCATGAACAAACATTGTTCAAGAATACAACTCTCTAAACCGTTGCACATGCCAACATTTGCTATTAGCACACACCAGTGATGTCCTGTATGTCACAATGCTCCCAGTAATCACAACGCCATAATCTGTTATCAGCTAAGAAAACTCTACTATCATTCGTTATCTTATTTCTGGTATAAGGCTGTCATTCCTCCTTCCGAGACTAAACGTTGTCTCCATCTGCATTCTTGCATTGAATAAGGCTACCATTCTGCCTTCCGAGGTTAAGCTTTACCTCCATCTGCCTCTGCATGGCATAAGGCTACTATTTTGCCTTACAATCTGCATAAGGCTACCATTCTGCCTTCCGAGACTAAACGTTGTCTCCATCCGCATTCTTGCATTGCATAAGGATACCATTCTACCTTACGAGGTTAAGCTCTACCTCCATCTGCCTCTGCATTTCATAAGGCTACTATTCTGCCTTTCAATCTGTATAAGGCTACCATTCTGCCTTCCGAGACTAAACGCTGTCTCCATCTGCATTCTTGCATGGCATAAGGCTACCATTCTGCCTTCTGAGGTTAAACTCTACCTCCATCTGCATTGCATAAGGCTACTATTCTTCCTTCCAATCTGCATAAGGCTACCATTCTGCCTTCCGAGGTTAAGCTCTACCTCCATCTGCATTCGCATCTTTGCATAAGGCTATCATTCTGCTTTCCGAGGCTAAACTCTACCTCAAATTTTCTTCAAAACTAAGCGCCATCTCAAGCACTATTTATTTCTATTTTCTTACGGGCTAAGCCATGCCCTTCAATTCGCAAGACTAAGCTCTGTCTTGTCCACATCGTACTACTGCATCCCTCATGGGCTGAAATATCGCCAACTCATCCAAAGGCGTCATCATTCAGAGGCACCATCTTCATAGCCCGAGAACACCATGTCATGGCTTGAGGATCCCTTTCAATCTTTAGAATATCATTATTCAAAGGCTTCATGGTTCGGAAGCACCATCCTCATAGTCCGAGGACATCATTTCATGGCCTGTGAATCCTGCATTAAAACCCATGGCCCAGGCATCATGGTTTGAGGACGCCATTCCTAACTGTCCAAAGACAGCATTCATGCTCCAACGGGAATTTGCATCATGTTTAAATTTATGCACAATATATGCTTGTATTGCTTATTTGCAGGTAAGACGGCAAGCAACGGCCAACCCGGCAGGAGCGGTCCCGCTCCAGTTCCCCCAATCCATATAGAACCTAACCATTCCCATAAAACCTCTCACTCACTCGCCCCTAGAGACTACGTCCGTTTTTGGAAGGTCTTCATCGGTATACTCCGCCGATGGATCCTGAATTACATACGGCCTGATTCTTGTAAAACTAGGGATATGTAGGCAACTCAGAAGTCAGGGTGCGGCCTAACTTCTTCAACTATTTCGTTCGGTCAAAATTGGCCATCATTTGTTTACCCGAAAACTCTTTCATTCTTCCCGGGTAAAGAAGGGCAGCTGTTGATACCCAATTTTTTCCTATATATTTTTTAATATGCAAAATAACTTCAAAATATCATATATATGTATATATAAGCATGTCCAAGTGTTTTATTATTTTTCCATAATTCTAAAGGTTTTTTAATTGATTTGTTCCCTCTTTTTATCCATAAAATCCCAATAATTATTATTATTTTGATAATTCATCTATTGAATTTTTATATTTATGCACAAATATGGCTAAAATAATTTTTACATATTTTTACAATTTCATTTAGTATTTTTAAAGCTAAATTGCACATAATTACAATACTAGCCTTTTTAAGGTTTAATTATGTTTTATATTCATAAAATTGGATCCTATATGTTTAAATTACTAATTAAATATTATAAAACACTTTAGTACTTTCAATATATTTTCAGAAACTATTTACTATTTTTTATAAATAAAAGGGAAAATGGCTATTTAACTTGTAGCCAAAATTGACTTTCGAATCTAGCCCAAATTGGACCCCAATTTCCCGGCCCAATTCTAATTTTAATTGACCCACACCCAATTTTAACCCAAGCCCAAACCAGCTCCCCACCTACCCCATTCAATTTGGATCGTTGATCATTCAGATCAACGGTCCCCATTCCACCTGCCATAATTAAACCCAAATGACCCCCTAACCTAATTCATTTCCCACCAACCCCCCACCCTTGAACCCCCTTCCTCTCCAATTCTCTCTACAACCTCATTCAAACACTAGCCGCTGCCACCCAAACTAACCCTAATCCCCTTCGATTCTCACTCAATACATGGACTCTCATAGTTGTTTGAGATGTATACCGGTCTGCTATGTCTCCTAGTTGCCTGTTTTCGTGATTTCATGATATGATTTTGAAGAGATCTGGTCCAAACCTTGCTCAACTTCTATCTATAGTCTTTTTCCGGCTATCCATGGTCTTTCGAGTCAAATCCATGGCTTTTCCGGCTAGATCGGTAACTTTTTAAAGTTTTCTCACTTTTTCTGGGTTCTCTGAAACCCTAGCTTTAAAAGCTTTCTGATTTTCTTTCAGATCTGTCTTAGATCTATGCATGTTATGAACCTCTTGGTGTTTTCTCTAAAGTTTTTCCGATTTCTTTCAAAATGACTCTCCGCCTTCAACGATTAGGGTTTTCTTAACCTCTTTTAAAAGACTTCTTCTCCGATTTTCAGTCTTATCTTATGATTTTACTATGTTTAAATGGTTTGTTTATGTTTTTCTTCAACCTGGTTCATCGTGTTGAAAACCCTAGGTATTTTTGGGGTTATGAAACTGTCTTCGTTTATTTTGTATGTATGCCTGTTTCGATTGAGTTCTTTATGGTTAGTTCTTTTCCTTCGTTTGTCTTGACTGATTCTAAGTTCTTACCGTTTTAACCCAACTTTGTTAAAACCCTAATTTCTTAAAAATTTTCTCACTTGTTACTGTGAGCTTTTGAAGACTTCCTTTACCTGTTGCAATGTGTTAGACTGGTTTCTTCATTTTTGGTTCTATGTGACTACTTGACTTGTTGATTACCATGCTTCGAGTAGTCTTTAGCCTACTCATGTCACCTTGGTATGTTTGTGTTCATCCAGTTTGCTTCTTTTATTAATATGTTTGACCCCTCATGTCTGATACGCCTATTCATTCTTTTCTATTTATATGTCGAAGTGCAGAATCATGACTCCATCTTGATTGATCTTGATTTCCTTAAGTTATGGTTTGATTGCAAGGTTTTCTTATAAACCCTTGATTTTACTCATTTGTTTAAGTTGATTGATTCTCTTCCTTTATTTGCCGTGATGTTTCACCCCTGTTGAATCCTTTCCCCAAATTAAGTATATTATGTACCTAGACTCAATTGTATACTCTATATTTTTACTATCCCTTATATGGTCAAAAATCAATCTTTCTTAAATTGATTTTCTTTCCTTAATTATCCCTGTTAGTATCCGTTTGAGCAGTAACTTCTTGATTAAAGGAATACTTGTATTAATTGATTATGCTTGTGACTACTTCAATATTTGTGTTAAACCTTTACTTGTTACTTTATTTTTCTACTCGTTTTCAAAGCCATAAATACCCTACCCTCTCTTCTCTAAAGACACGAATAATTGAGTTCAGAACAAACACTTACACACTCAAACTCTCTCTTTCTCTACTACTACTTGTGCTACTGCTTTGTCTAGCCGGCTGAAAGCCAAGGCTAGACTGTGGAACTCTGATTGCTTTACTTTTTCTGCACTTTTCTTCTTCAACTGGTATGTTCCTGGTTTAAATTCTGAAACACCACTCTATGTGTTCCCTTATTTTTCAATCCTTGCACTAACTTAATGGCTCATGCTGTTAAATTGTACTTCTCGTTTACTGCTTTACTCAGCATACTTAAAATTCTGCCCTCCTTTGTTCAAATGTAATCAGCATGTTTACTTGTTCATGTTCATGTCCCTCAACTAGTATGTCTTCTAATGTACTTGATTCATGACTAATTGTGTGTTTCTAATTTGGGTCATCTATGTCCCCAACCCCTACCCCCCTGCTTGTAATTGCTGAAGTTGTACTACTCTCTGAACTAGTTCTATATGTGTGTTGTTGCTCCTATCCCTTCCATTTCAAAAAACTATTTTCCCTAAGCAACTCTTCTGTTCCTGTAGCAAATTTATTTCAAATCAATCATTTTCAAAACTGTCTTCCAACTCAACTCTCTTAAATCTATGTCAAGCATTCTTACATGCACTATTAGATCATTAGGTTCTGCCCCTCTTGTGTGAGTCTTGCTTTGGGACCCTTGAGCTCCCTCTGAACCTGGACACATAAGAGCTGGCCCTTCCACACTGCACTTACTCTTGGTTATGCAATCTGGGTGTGAGCACTGCTCAGGATCCCTTGAGGTCCTTAGGTAACTCTAACACACCCAGATATGAGAAAGGCTTTGTAACAATATTGGCATTTGAGGTGGTTTATTACATAACTCATAGAGGAAGTCAGAATCAGGCTTTCTATAGTTGTAACTTCTTATTTTTCATTTCTTATGTAATTCTATCACATAGTCTGTAATAATTTGTAAACAAATATTGGGGGTGGATAGTTAAAAGGGATGCGGAAATATGCATGTTATAGTTGTTAAAGGGAAGAAATCATGTTATTAGGTTTATGTTCCTAATTGTGCACTAGAAACCATGTTTAGGATTCATACATGCATTAGAAAACCATGTTCTTAGGACCTATGTTTCTTGCTTCAGCACTTCATTCGTTAGTCCATGAACTATCACTTAGAAATCCTGTTCCTAGGGCAATAACAATACTGGTATAAAAATCTGTTATTTCAAAAATTCTGCAACTCTTGTGTGCATTTAGAATCATACCTTAGGGATTCTGTTTTCGACAACCTTGCAATTTACATGTGCATATTAGATACCATGTTCTAGGATCCTGTTTGCATTTTGTTTAAAAAATGCCTAGTTAACTACTGATTCCTGAAAAGGGTAGTAAAGTAATAGTTTTCACATTTGTTTTCTGAATAAAATTGGAGAAAATCTCTACAACTAGAACAACATGTTGTAGGTAATAAAAATAATCTTCAAACTGTCTTAATGACTTGGAACAACCGCTGCATCTCACTCTGCACCTAGGCAAGCCTTAGGTAATAACTTAAATAAAACTGAAATTGCCTTTGTTTAATTATCAGCTATTAAAATCAGTAGGCAAACCTGATTCGGACTTCTTTTCTGAGTCATGTAATAAATCTGGATCTGATGTTACTACTTAAACACCCTGCTCTAGGATTTTAAATTTAGACCTTAATTGTGTATAAGTCATACTATCTATGTGCATTATTTGTGGAGGTATAACTGAGCCTTCTGCTTGTTTTCTATGTTTCCCACTTTTAAATGCAGTCCTACTTGTTTTGTATGTCACCTTAGTATTTTGCCTTTAAACCTGAGGGTCTGCCTAGAACCTCCTTCTTATAGGAGTCCTAAATTCCTCCGGGACTGATAGGAATGGGACGGGTAACATCATGCAATAGAGGTCGAGACCAACCCTCGCTTTAATTACCTTCATGGAGCAGGAAAGGATAGATATGGATATGATGACCAGTGTGCTAATACCACGTGTATCCCCTCTTTTGAGAAGTGTCATACCGGGTATTGCATTGATGTGATCCATATTACAAATAAACCTAGGACACCCCTTTACATTCATAAGCATGCTTAGATTGTAACTCTTTTCAAAACCTTGCTTTATATTAATCGTTTTCAAACACTTGTGTGTTTAAATTTAAATCCCCTATTATTTGAGCTCTACTTGTTAATTGCACAAATTCACAAAAACTGTCTAGCCAGGAACCACACTAGTGGATCCTGAGGGGTGCCTAACACCTTCCCCTTAGGATAATTTCAAGCCCTTACCCTATCTCTGGTTATCTAAATGTAGTTGTAGATGAACCTTCTTGGTGCCTTAACGCACCTTAAAATCGTTAGGTGGCAACTCTTCAAATACTCAATTCTCAAAAGGAAATGAGTCATTACACCCCATGAATGTCGAAACCTGGACTCCTCTCTGCGGAGGGAAAAAGGGGGCGCGACAACAGTTTGAGCAAATAAAGCAATTAAGTCACTTAGACATGCTCCCCTAAGCTAACAACAGGCTTAAATTGCAAGTAGTAATAACAGAAGAAGAAACTCAATCTTAATTATTTAGTGAAAAATTGGATTTTCAATAATTAGAACAAGTACGCACTCGTCACCTCACGTACAAGGCATTTCAAATATTAACAATACCAAAACCTAAGAGGAAGAACCCCACACAAGGTTAGACAAACCACTTACCTCGAACCGGCTCAAAATCAACCCGAAACCACGTTCTTGCCACGAGTACTCGACTCCAAATGGCCCAAATCTATTCAATTCAATTGCATAATATAAATAACACTTCAAGTAACTGATTCTACAACAAATTCTAAGCTAATACGCAAAATTAGGTAAAATGACCAAAATGCCCCTCGGGCCCACGTCTCGGAATCAGGTAAAATTTATATTTTAAAAATCCTCATACTCTCACGAGTCTAACTATACCAAAATTATCCAAATCCAATGTCAAATCCCCAATCAAAACTCGAATTTTTGGTCTAAGAACTTTCCCCCAATTTTTATACAAATTCCGAAATTAAATGATGAATTCATGTTTAGATTAATGGGTTACAAGCAAAAAGGAGTTAAGAATCGTTACCCAATCGATATCTCTGAAACTCCCTCAAAACCTTGCTCAAATCCGAGCTCTTAAGCTTATGTTTTGATAAAAATGGCCAAAACCTTTGTTTTTGAAATGGTTAATACTGCCCAGTGATTTCCTTCATCGCGATAGCGGAATTAGCCTCGCGATCGCGAAGCACAAAAATGGACTACCCCTCAACTTACCTTACGCGATCGCAACAATGACTCACACGATCGCGAAGCTATACCACTCAGACTCACGCGATCGTAACCTGACTTACGCGATTGCGTAGAACAACTCTGCCCCTTCCCTCAAATAAGACTACGTGATCGCGGCCCCTTATACACGATCGCGAAGAACAAAATGTCTTCAACAGACCTGAAGCAAAATCTACAACTTTTTCCAACATGAAATAATCCGTTTAACCACCCGAAACACACCCGAGGCTCCCGGAACCTCAACCAAACATGCCAACCAATCCTAAAACATCATTCAAACTTTCTCCAACCTTCAGAATGCTCAAAACAACATCAAAACACCAATTTAGCATCGGATTCAAGCCTAAGAACTCCAAAATCTTTCAAATTCCGCTTTCAATCAAAAAGTCTATCAAACCTCGTCCGAATGACCTGAAATTTTGCACACACATCCCAAATCACACAATGGACCTACTCCAACTTCCGGAATTCCATTCCGACCCTTAGATAAAAATCTCACAATCGAACCGGAAACTTCAAAAATTCAACTTTCGGCATTTCAAGCCTAAATTAGCTACGGACCTCCAAAACACAATTCGAACACGCCTCTAAACCTGAAATCCCCCAACGGAGCTAACGGAACAAACGGAATTCCATTCTGATGTCGTCTTCACACTGCTCTGACTATTGTCCAATTTCTAAAACTTAAACTCTCATTTTAGGAACTAAGTGTCCCAAAACTCTCCGAAACTCAGAAACAAACATCCCGGCAAATCAAAATAGTAGAAACTAACATGGGGAAAGCAGTTAATAGGGGATCGGGGCGTTGATTCTTAAAATGACCGGTCGAGTCGTTACAATGCGTCATGATGATACTTTGTCTCTAAGACTAGGTAAGTTGATTATAATAGCAATTTAAGCCCCCCCCCCTTTTAAACAGAATGTAACACAAGTATGGAATCAAAGGCAAAAAAAATTATAACAACCTCCCAAGACTGGTAATACGGAGTCATGAACTCTAACCGAATACATGAAATTATCTCAAGGATCAAAATAAAATACTGCTTGAATGATAACTGACAATACAATAAAATGAAAAGACTCCAAGGACTGTGGCGACCAAGCAACTCTACCTCGAATCCTTGCGATCAACAAGTAACTCTGTCGAGTCCAATATCTCCAATACCCGGCTATGCACAACTTGTTTCCAATACCTGGCTATACAGTACCCAGTAAGTATCAAGACGAACCTCGGTGGAGTAGTGACGAGGTACAGTCTAGACACTCACTAGCCAAATAACTTGTGCAGTATAATAGTATAGCAACAATAATGGAAAACAAGAAGAAGTAATGTCAAGAAGAATCAATCAGTAATATGAACAGTAAAGCAATAAGAGAACCATAAATATTGTTCAACCAAATAAAGAACACAAGGGCAACCAATTAACCAAGCCTTTCAAATACAAGTTTTTCACAACAAAGTCACTATATGATATCTTATCTCATAGTTATAAAACACGGGTCTCAACCCACTATCATATTCTCACGGAACCTCATGCCCATATCTTAATCACAACCCTACGGAAAAATCACGTCCCAAAATATCAATATATAAGATCCGCACAGACAACTCACGTGCCAATAATAAAATAATCATCTACTTACGTCACCTCGTGCCCACATCTCATATCATATCCGCACGGATAACTCATGTGCCAAAAATAAAATTATCATCTACTCACAGCACCTCGCGCCCACATCTCATATCACATTTGCAAGCAATTCACGTGCCAATAATATAATCATTATATACCCACGACACCTCGTGCCTACATCTTATATCACATCTATATGGACAGTTCACATTCCAATAACATAATCATTATATACCCACGACACCTTGTGCCCACCATACACTCATATCACATCTGCTCGGATTCTTCACGTGCCAATAATATAATTCGCCCGGCATAGTCACAGGCTCACAATTTCAACATGGATCAGATAATTATCAAGGATATCAATTAGCTCACCAAAAATATAATACAAGCTACACAAAGTGTATAATAAATACAAAAGAATCACAACATCACAAAAAAAATCATCAACACAATAACCCCACAACATCACATATCATCCATGATATTGCCACCTTTGTCTATCCTATAGCCACCCATATCACTCCGCCCAGACAATTTCAACAACCACGCTTATCGCTCGTTTAGCCACCCTTGTATCTCCTATAGCCACCATTTTCACTCCGTATAATATCCCCTCTTATCGCTCTGTATAATAGCCTCCTTTATCTCTTCGTATAATAACCTCCCTTATCTCTCAGTATAATAGTCACCCTTTAGCTCCGCCCGTACAATATTAAGACACATATAACAATAGTGAAATGCCACTCTCATGCCCTGCATAATATCAACAATGAAATGCCACCCTTATACTTCTCATAAGAATAATCCAAATCACACAACATAATCAAATCGTATTACAAATGCCCGTAGGCAACAACCTTTCCAAAGGGTACAACGATGTCAAATAATTTCACAACATATAGCCCACGGCTCCACACAACGTATATAAAATTCTCAAAAACAACAACATGAATAGAAAAGTAACTCAGCAAAGAACAACACCTTCTTTAATCCTAATTTTAGGTAATTAGATTAATTCCTCTTGATAACTTAAATTCTCTTTTAATTATTTGTAGATAAGAATCAATAATGAGTTTATTTCCACGGAGAAGGCAATTTAGCAATAAAAGTATTCACGAATGGGTAACATAGTAATAATTCCAAATAAGAATATAAGGACAATTCGGCAAGTAAAGAATGTGATATGGAAAATAAAGGATTTAACACATGCCAACAATTTTCAATTTAATACATAAGGGTGTATAAGAATTTTAACCGATAGAATTCGCACATATAAGCCCGAGTACGTACTCGTCACCTCGCATACACGACTTTGACATTACACAAATTTCATATAAGAATCAACGCCTAAGGGGTAATCCCCCCCCCCCACACACACACACACAAGGTTAGGCAAGATATTTACCTCAAAACACGTTAACTCAATACATTGGAAAGCCTTTTCCACGATTATCCAACTCCAAATGGCTTGAATCCAGACGAATATTTCCTTAAAAATCCCTCGGCAAAATCGCCACAAATCGAGCTTTCTTGATTCGGCTCTTTAGTGATATTCAAACCCAACTACCCTTACAACTTCAATCTACATCAAAGTAAGTCAATTGGACCAATATTAGTAAAAGTTTCCAGATTTTAGGTCATTTAGGCATTTTATCAAACACCTAGAGTGCATAAATCTCTACATCTCTTAACCATAGAATTAGTTCATTCAACTACCACCATTTACAAACAATTTATCCCACAATCATTCTTAAACAATTTATAACTTCCAATCATCCCATGTGTGACCATTTGTCCACACCCCACCAACAATGGTACGTATTAAAATTGGGAATTTATGGCTTCCAGTCACTATACCACGAGTTCCAATACTTAATTCATACTCATATTCCCATAATAAATTTGTACATGTAAGTCTAACGGTTTAGGATTATGTCACGACCCCGGTTCGCCCTCCGTGAACCATCGTGATGGCACCTAGTCTCTACGACTAGGTAAGCCTATATTGCGGAAGATAACCAAAACTTGCGGAAGTAAAACTATTTAAAAGCAGAAATAAGGCAATAACAGTGTTTAAATGTGTCGTTCGGCATGCACCATATATAAATCTCAAAACCAATATCCAAATCCAAGACCTAGAAACCCACGAATCACAAGCTAAGAAAAAGAAATACTACATAGCTCTAACTCCGAAATTTGTCTAATAAGAACAGAAAGTACAGAAGGGCTAAATACTAAAAGGCAGGAATAGAAAGGGACTCCTCGGTCTGCGGATATAGCAGATGTACCTCGAAGTCTTTAAGTAGTCGCCTCTCTCAATGATGGTAGGCCTGAGTAGAAGTACATGGATATGCACATGAAAAACATGCACAAAAGGAGCATGAGTACACCACAGCGGTACTCAGTAAGTGCCAAGCCTAACCTCGGTCGGATAGTGACGATGAAGGTCAGGGCCCTACTAAGGTTAAATACAATATAAGGGTTAACAATATGGAATAAAACAGTATAAATAGGTGCAACAGTAAGAAATAACATAGAATTGACAGAACAACAACAACTAGAACAGAGACAAAACAAGCCACGGAAAGAAATACAGTTCAACACAGAGATAACAACCGGGGCACCTTCCAGGATACCGTCCTGTAATCCCAATTACAAATGTCCAGTGGATCTCCCGGGATACCGCCCCGTAGTCCATCATATATATGTCCGAAGGATCTCCTTGGATCCCATCCCGTAGTCCAACTATCAATGCGCGGGGATCTACCGGAATCCCGATCCGTAGTCCCAAATGTAAATACCCGGTACTGGGGGAATCTACCAGGTGCATTCTCGTAGTTCCATATAACTATGCAGGGGATCTATCGGAAATCTAACCCGTAGTCCCAAAGTAAATATGCAACCGCAGTCCCAAAGTAAACAGACAAGGGGGAGCTACTGGAATCCCATATCTGTAGTCCCAATGTAAATACATAGCAGCAGCAAGAAAATATTTAAAGAAGGGAAATTTCATATTAAGGCAACAAATAATTCTAGCCTACCATGCTGCACAGAGTTCAGGTAAATAGATTGAACAATTAAGGCAACTAAATCACTTAGACATGCTTTCCTAAGCTAACAACGGGCTTAATAGTACAAGTAATAAAAGCAGGAGAAGGAACATACTGATAAGTACTTAAAGAAAACCGGATTTCCAACAATTTGCACAAGTACACACTTGTCACCTTACGTACAAGGCATTTCAATTACCAAATATATCAATCCTAAGGGGAAGATCCCCCACGCAAGGTTAGGAAAGCCACTTGCCTCGAACCAGCAAAAAATCAACCTGACACCACGTCTTTGCCACATTTACTCGACTCCAAATGGCCCAAATCTATTCAATTTATTTGCATAATGTAAATAACACTTCAAGTAATTGATTCTACAATTAAATTCTAAGCTATTACGCGAAATTGTGTAAAATGACCAAAACGGCCCTCGGGCCCACGTCTCGGAATCGGGTGAAATTTACATTTTCATAAATTTCGTACTCTTACGAGTCTATACATAAAAAGAACACTGAAATTGGAGTCCAAATGACCCCTCAAATCCTCATTTAAAGTCCTCGTAAACTCAAGCCCTAATTACCCATTTTTCCCCAAATTTCACACCACTAATTAGGTCTTTAATCACATAAAAATGAGTTATGAAGTCAAAAATGTTACCTCCAAGTGATTCCCCTTGAATACCTCTTCAACCCTCTTCAAAAATCTTTAAAATCGCCTTACAATGGAGGAACCTAGGCTAAAGTTCGCGAAATAAACCTTTAAAAACATTCTACCCAGGCATTTAATTCCTTCTTCGCGAATGCGGTCAAAGCCTCGTATTCGCGAAGCAAAAAAATGACGTTGACCAAAAGTTATCTTATGCAAACGCGACAAGTCCCTCGCGAACACAATGCTTTACCCGTCTAACCTTCGCGAACGCGTTCCTCTCATCGCGAACGCAATGAGTAAATTCTACTGGGCCAAATTTCCTCCTTCACGAACGCGAAGCCCAGTCGCGAACACGGTTCACAAGTATCATGCCCTTCCCGAACGCGGATCTCCCATTGCGAATGTGAAGGCTTAATATTTTCCTTCCTCAAATGACTCTTTGCGAACGCGAGGTTCCACTCGGGAATGCGAAGGGTAAAATTCCTCTACAACATCTGAACAAAATCTGCAACTTTTTAATAACTTAAAATGATCCGTTGAGCATCCGAAACACAACCGAGGCCCCCGGGACCTCAACCAAAGGCACCAACATATCCTAAAATCTTATTCAAGCTTGTACGAATCTTCAAAACACCTCAAAAAACATCAATTCAACCAAAACACATCGGATTCAAGCCTAAGTCTTCCAAAATCTTCCGAATTACGCTTTTGATCAAAAACCCAACCAAACCACCTCTGAATGACCTGAAATTTTGCACACATATCCCAAATGACATAATGGAACTATTGCAACTCTCGGAATTCCATTCTGACCCACAGATCAAAATTGCGCTATCGAATTGGAAACATCAAAAATTCAACTTTCAGCATTTCAAGACTAAATTAGCTACAGACCTCCAAAACACAATCCGAACACGCCCCTAAGCCCAAAATTACCTAACAGAGCTAACGGAACCATCAGATTTTCATTCTGAGGCCGTCTTCACACTGTTCCGACTATGGTCAACTTTCCAACACTTAAGCTCTCATTTAGGGACTAAGTGTCCTAAAACTCTCCGAAACTTAAAACCGAACATCCCGACAAATCAAAATAGCAGAAATATACTTGGGGAAAGCAGTTAATAGGATATCGGGGAGTTAATTCTTAAGACAACCGGCCAGGTCGTCACATCCTCCTACACTTAAACATTTGTTCGTCCTCGAACGAGCATAGAGACATACCTGAAATAGTGAAAAGATGAGGGTAACGGCTGCACATATCCTGCTCGGTCTCCCACGTTGCCTCCTCGACCGGCTGACCCCGCCACTGAACCTTCACTAAGGCAATGTTCTTTGACCTCAACTTTCTGACCTGCCTGTCCAATATTGCCACTGGCTCCTCAACATAGGATAGATCCTCGTCCAACTAGACTGAACTGAATTCCAACACGTGACGGATCACCGTGGTACCTCTAGAGCATTGAAACATGAAAAAAAACCGGTTGGACTCCAGAAAAGCTGGGAGGTAAGGCAAGCTGATAAGCAACCTCCCCAACACGCCTCAATATCTCAAAAGGGCCAACAAACCTCGGACTCAACTTCCCTTTCTTCCCAAATCTCATAACGTCCTTCATAGGCGAAACCCAAAGCAGAACCCTCTCTCCAACCATATAGGAAACATCACGAACCTTCCGGTCCGCGCAATTCTTCTGTATGGACTGCGCTGTACGGAGTCTATCCTGAATCACCTTAACCTTCTCCAAAGCATCCTGAACTAAGTCTATGCCCAATAGCCTAGCCTCACTTGGCTCAAACCAACCCACCGGAGGTCTACATTGCCTCCCATATAAAACCTCATACGGTGCCATCTGAATGCTGGACTGATAACTATTGTTGTAAGCAAACTCCGCCAATGGAATGAACTGATCCCATGATCCTCCAAACTCGATCACACACGTACTGAGCATATCCTTAAGAATCTGAATAGTGCGCTCGGACTATCCGTCCGTCTGAGAGTGAAATGTTGTACTCAACTCCACCCAAGTACCCAACTCATGCTGAACGGCTCTTCAGAATCGTGATGTGAACTGAGTACCTCTATCTAAAATGATGGACACTGGAATACTATGCAAACGAACAATCTCCCGGATATAAATCTCCGCCAACCACTCCGAAGAATAAGTAGTACACACAAGAATGAAACGAGCGGACTTGGTCAGCCGATCTACAATCACCCAAATAGCATCACACTTCCTCAAATTCCGTGGGAGCCCAACTACAATGTCCATGTTGATCTGTTCCCACTTCCACTCCAGGATTTCTATCTGCTGAAGCAACCCACCTGGTCTCAGGTGCTCATATTTCACCTGTTGATAGTTGAGGCACCGAGCTACGAATCCAACTATATCTTTCTTCATCTGCCTCCACCAATAGTGCTACCTCAAATCTTGTGGTACATCTTCGCGACACCAGGATGGATGGAATACTGCAAACTATGGGTCTCCTCTAGAATCAACTCTCACAACCCAATATTGGGTACACAAATTCGACCCTGCATCCTCAATACTCTACCATCACCAATAGTCACATCTCTGGCATAATCGTGCTAAACCCTGTCCTTGAGGACAAGCAAATGAGGGTCATCATACTTCCGCTCCCTGATACGATCAAATAAGGAAGACCGAGAAACCACGCAAGCTAGAAGCCGACTGGGCTCCGAAAGATCTTATCTCACAAACAGGTTGGCTAAGGCCTAGACATCCATCGCCACAGGCCTCTTCGATGTTGGTAAATAAGCCAAACTCCCCAAACTCTCTGCCCAACGACTCAAGGCATCAGCCACTACATTGGCTTTGCCCCGGTGATACAAAATAGTGATGTCATAATCCTTCAGCAACTCCAACCACCTCCTCTGGTGCAAATTTAGATCCTTTTGCTTAAACAAATGCTGCAAGCTCCGATGGTCAGTATAAATATCACAGGGAACCTTGTATAAATAATGGCGCCAAAACTTCAGGGCATAAATAGTGGTAGCTAACTCAAGGTCGTGAACAGGGTGATTCTTCTCATGTATCTTCAATTGTCTAGACGCGTAGGTAATCACCCTACCATCCTGCATCAACACCGCTCCAAGGACAATCCTCGAGGCATCACAATAGACCGTATAAGACCCCGAACCTATAGGCAATATTAAAATTGGGGTTGTAGTCAAAGTTGTCTTGAGCTTCTGAAAGCTCGCCTCACACTCCTCCATCCACTGAAATGGAGCACCCTTCTGGGTCAACCTAGTCATAGGGGCTGCAATCGATGAAAACTCCTCCACAATACGACGGCAATAGCCCGCCAAGACAAGGAAGCTGTGGATCTCTGTAGCTGAGGATGGTCTGGGCCAACTCTGCACGACCTCTATCTTCTTCGGATCCACCTGAATACCCTCACTCGATACCTCGTGGCCTAAGAATGCCACTGAATCCATCCAAGAACTTTGCATATAACTTCTTCTCTCTTAGAGCCTAGAGCACTGTCCACAGGTGTTGCTCATGATCTTCCCAACTCCGATAATACACCAGAATGTCATCAATAAAAACAATGACGAATGAATCAAGATACGGCCGGAACACACTGTGCATCAAAAGCATAAAGGCTGCTAGTGCATTGGTCAGCCCAAATAACATGACGAGGAACTCGTAATGACCATACCGAGTCCGAAAAGCAGTCTTTGGGATATCTGGCTCTCGAATCTTCAACTAATGGTAACCTGAGCACAAATCAATCTTAGAAAACACTCGTGCGCCCTGCAGCTGGTCAAATAGATCATCAATACGAGGCAAAGAATAACGGTTCTTCACTGTAACCTTGTTCAACTAGCGGTAATCAATTCACATACGCATAGATCCATCCTTTTTCTTCACAAACAAGACAGGAGCACCCCAAGGCGATACACTGGGCCGAATAAAACCCTTATCAAGCAATTCCTGTAACTGATCCTTCAACTCAGGAGGAGCCATACGATACGGAGGGATAGAAATGGGCTGAGTGCCCGGTAACAGATCAATGCCAAAATCAATATCTATATCGGGCAAAATTCCCGGAAGATCAGCTGGAAAACATTGGGAAAATCTCGTACTATTGGAACTGAATCAACTGAAGGGGTATCAATACTGACATCTCTCACATAAGCTAAATACGCGTCACACCCCTTCTCAACCATACGCTGATATTTAAGAAAAGAAATAACTCTACTGGGAGTGTGATCTAAAGTACCACTCCACATAACATGCATTACACCTGGCATAGCCAGTGTCACGGTTTTGGCGTGACAATCAAGGATAGCATAATGGGGCAACAACCAGTCCATGCCCAAGATAATGTCAAAATCTACCATGCTGAGCAACAATAAATTGGCTCTGGCCTCAAAACCACTAAGAGCAACCAAACACGACCGATAAATGTGGTCCACAACAAGAGAATCTCCCACAAGAGTAGAAACATAAACAAAGGAACTCAAGGAATCCCTAGATACACCCAAGTGTGGGGCAAAATAAGAAGACACATAAGAGTAAGTGGAGCCAGGATCAAATAGAACCGATACATCTCTATGACAACCCATGACAATACCTGTGATGACAGAATCGGAGGCAACAACCTCAGTACGGGCAGGAAGGGCATAATATTTGTCCTGGTCTCCCCCTCTAGGGCGACCTCTACCTTCCTGACCTCTACCTCTAGCTGGCTGAGTAGGTGGGGTAGCAACTGGTGCTATAATCACAACCTGAGAACTCTACGGGGCACACTATGGCTCAGAAGTCTATAGAGGTGCACTCCTACCAAGTCTAGGGCAATCCCTCACAACATGGAGTGTGTCACCACACTTAAAACAAGCTCTGGGAGGACGTGGCAGTGGGAACTATGCGGTACAGGTACTCCAAGACCCTGAACACTTGAAACACTATGTAAAATCTAATATGCAAACTGAGCTAGCAGACCCACAAAACCTCTACCATGCCATACTCTTCCTCTAAAATAAGGACCAGTGGGTCTCTCCAGTCTGCGAGGTCTCCTCACTTCCCTTCTCTCTCCTAACTTCGTCTATCCTCTACTCGGTGAGAGGTCCTCACCACCCGCTGAACTGGGACCACAGGCTGTGTCGCCATGACACCGGGAACTTGAAAAATGGGAACTCACTTCTCTAGAGAGGGGGTGGCGGAATTCTGGATCCCTTCCCCGATCTGTGAAGTAGTTGGTACAACCTGAATCAACCCCGCCTGAACTAATGTACCAAATATGCTCAGGAACAGTGTTAATGTCTCCTGAAGTGTTGGAGTAATAGTAGCAGTAGGAGTATCCGGTGCATGGGCTCTGGATAGAATTGTTGGTAGCTTGCGTGGGTGCTCGGGTTGCACCGCATGCATATCCTCAACTTCTACCCCGGCCCCGACCTCTGACGGCTCTCGCAAGGGGCGCGGGTGTCTGATCATCTATGGTAGCACGTGTTCTCATCATCTGTGAGAGATAGAAGACAAAGGTTTAGGATTGTAACGTCAAAATCTCGCATGAAAGGGAGATCAAATGAAGTGGAATTTTCCTAACGGTTACATAGCCTCTCGTATATAAGTACAGATGTCTCTGTACTGTTCAGCGAGACTCTAATAAACCAGCTTGTGATTCATGACTCCTATGAACCTAAAGCTCTAATACCAACTTGTCACAACCCCGGTTTGCCCTCCGTGAACCATCGTGACCGCACCTAGTCTCTACGACTAGGTAAGCCTAAATTGCGGAAGATAACCAAAACTTGCGGGAGTAAAACAAATTAAAAGCAGAGCTTGGCATGCACCATATATAAATCTCAAAACCAATATCCAAATCCAAGACCCGGAAACCCATGAATCACAAGCTAAGAAAAAGAAATATTACATAGCTCTAACTCCGAAATTTGTCTAATAAGAACAGAAAGTACAGAAGGGCTAAATACTAAAAGGCAGGAATAGAAAGGGAATCCTCGATCTGCGGATGCGGCAGATGTACCTTGAAGTCTCTAAGTAGTTGCCTCCCTCAAGGATGGTAGGCCAGAGTAGAAGTACTTGGATCTGCACATGAAAAACATGAGCAGAAGAGGCATTAGTACACCACAGCTATACTCAGTAAGTTCCAAGCCTAACCTCGGTCGGGTAGTGACGAGGAAGGTCAGGGCCCTACTGAAGTTAAATACAATATAAGGGTTAACAATGTGGAATAAAACAGTATAAATAAGTGCAACAGTAAGAAATAACATAGAATTGATAGAATAACAACAACTAGAACAGAGACAAAATAAGCCACAGAAAGAAATACAGCTCAACACAGAGATAACAACCGGGGCACCTTCCAGGATACCTTCATGTAGTCCCAATTACAATTGTCCAGTGGATCTCCCGGGATACCATCCCATAGTCTATCATATATATGTCCGAAGTATCTCCAGGGATGTCGTTCCGTAGTCCAACTATCAATGCACGGGTATCTACCGGAATCCTGATCTGTAGTCCCAAATGTAAATACTCAGTCTGGGGGAATCTACCGGGTGCATTCCCGTAGTTCCATATAACTGTGCAAGGGTTCTATCAGGAATCTAACCCGCAGTCCCAAAGTAAATGTGCAGGGGGGTCTATCGGGAATCTAACCCGCAGTCCCAAAGTAAACAGACAAGGGGGAGCTACCGGAATCCCACATCCGTAGTCCCAATGTAAATACACAGCAGCAGCAGCAAGAAAATATTCAGAGAAGGGAAATTTCATATTAAGGCAACAAATAATTCTAGCCTAGCATGCTGCACAGAGTTCAAGTAAACAAATTGAACAATTAAAGCAATTAAATCACTTAGACATGCTTTTCTAAGCTAATAACGGGCTTAATAGTACAAGTAATAAAAGCAGGAGAAGTAACATACTGATAAGTACTTAAAGAAAACTGGATTTCCAACAATTTGCACAAGTTCGCACTCGTCACCTCACGTACAAGGCAGTTCAATTACCAAATATATCAATCCTAAGGGGAAGATCCCCCACACAAGGTTAGACAAGCCACCTACCTCGAAGCAGCTCAAAATTAACCCGACACCACGTCTTTGCCACGAGTACTCGACTCCAAATGGCCAAATCTATTCAATTCATTAGCATAATGTAAATAACACTTCAAGTAACTGATTCTACAATTAAATTCTAAGATAATACGCGAAAATGTGTAAAATGATCAAAACGCCCCTCGGGCCCACATCTCTCAATCGGGTAGAATTTACATTTTCAGAAACCTCATACTCTCACGAGTCTATACATAATAAGAACACTAAAATTGGAGTCCAAATGACCCCTCAAATCCTCATTTAAAGGCCTCTTAAACTCAAGCCCTTATTACAAATTTTTTCCCAAATTTCACACCACTAATTAGGTCTTTAATCACATAAAAATGAGTTATGAAGTCAATATGTTACCTCCAAGTGATTCCCCTTTAATCCCTCTTTAACCCTCTTCAAAAAGCTTCAAAATCGCCTAACAATGGAGGAACCTGGGCTAAAATTCACGAAATAAATCTTTTAAACATTCTGCCCAGGCATTTAATTCCTTCTTCGCGAACGCAGTCAAAGTCTCGCGTTCGACAAGCACAAAAATGACGTTGACCAAAAGTTCTCTTACGCGAACGTGACAAGGCCCTCGCGAACACAATTCTTTACCCGTCTAACCTTCACGAACGCGTTCCTCTCATCGCGAACGCGATGAGTAAATTCTATTGGGCCAAATTTCCTCCTTTGCGAACGCGAAGCCCAGTCGCGATCGTGGTTCACAAGTATCCAGCCCTTCGCAAACGCGGATCTCCCATCACGAACGTGAAGGCTTAATATTTGCCTTCCTCAAATGACTCTTCGTGAACGTGAGGTTCCACTCGCGAATGCGAAGGGTAAAATTCCTCTGCAACAGCTGAACAAAATCTGCAACTTTTTAACAACTTAAAATTATCTGTTGAGCATCCGAAACACACCCAAGGCCCCCGGAACCTCAACCAAAGGCACCAACATATCCTAAAACTTTATTCAAGCTTGTACGAATCTTCAAAACACCTCAAACAACATCAATTCAACCAAAACACATCGGATTCAAGCCTAAGTCTTCCAAAATCTTCCGAATCACGCTTTTGATCAAAAACCCAACCAAACCACCTCTGAATGACCTGAAATTTTGCACACATATCCCAAATGACATAACGGAACTATTGCAACTCTCGAAATTCCATTCCGACCGTCATATCAAAATTACACTCTCAAACCGCAAACATCAAAAATTCAACTTTCGGCATTTCAAGCCTATATTAGCTACAGACCTCTAAAATACATTCCGAACACGCCCCTAAGCCCGAAATCATTTAACGGAGCTAACGGAACCATCGAATTTCTATTCTGAGGCCGTCTTCACATTGTTCCGACCACGGTCAACTTTTCAATTGTTAAGCTCTCATTTAGGGACTAAGTGTCTCAAAACTCTCCGAAACTTAAAACTGAACATCCCGACAAATCAAAATAGCAGAAATAAACTTGGGAATAGCAGTTAATAGGATATCAGAGTGTTAATTCTTAAGACGGCCAGCCGGATCGTCACAGATTACCTTTTTGGAAGAAATTTTGCAAAACCTCCTTTGAATTCTTGAAGAAAAATCTTGAAAATCTAAGTATTTTATGTTTAGATTTCATCAACACTGGTATAGAAATGATGGAATTTCACACCAAGGTAATGGGGATTACTTACCTTTAAGAAGAGAAGAGTTGGTGGTCTTGAGAGAGTGGAGAAAAGCTCCAAAATCTGTCTAAGTGAAGCGGGGGAAATAAACCCTCGAATTGGCTTAAAAAGAGCTGAAACTGGGGTGTGTCTAGTCTACCGAAGTGTGATTCACTTTCTTGTCCACTGCATGCAAGGGAAGACAGGATCTTCATCTGCGTCTGGTCTGGCAAAGCGAGCCTCGCTTCGCTGTCCGCCAAAATAACTAGTTAGTATGAATTTAGTAATTTGATCATAAATTTTAGTAGGAAAGTCTAAATGACATAACGAAGTTATTCAATTGTCATTAATCGAAATCCAAAACCGATATCATCAAGGTCAACTCTCGGTCAAACCTCTCGACTTTCCTAAACTTAAATTTTTCCAAATTTTTTTCTGCCAAAATTCTTCAAACTACGGTCGTCCAAATCCAAATTCGGACGCATGTCTAAGTCTTAAATTACCATAAGAAGCTATTGGAATCATCGAAATACTATTCTTGAGTCGTCTACATAAAAGTCAAATCTTTGGTCAACTCTTTTCAATTAAGCTTTTAAAAGAAAAATTATTCTTCATAATTGATCCCAAATTATCCGAATAACCAAACTCGACCACACAAATAAGTCATGATACATTTTAAAAAGCTTCTCCCAGCCTTAAGTCGCTGAATGTGATGCTAATTCTCAAAATGACAAGTCGGGTCATTACATTCTCCCTTTGTTAAACAAACATTCGTCCTTGAATGTGCCAAGAACCTTTTTTTAGGACATCAAATTATTGACTGTATTCATCATATATGTACTCACGGGTGATCCCATGTCATCGTAATCAACATAGGTTCGACAACACCATCTCAATTAAAGATTATTTCTCTTATCATCACTTATAAACTTTAGAATCACATTATCATTATCTGACCATTTCAAAAGACCCGATTTTTACATCAACACACGGTATTAGCCTCTACTAGCTGTAGCAATTCGTGCCTACACTCACCAGGTATAGCCACACGACGTAACACATCATGCGTATGCCCAAAACCATATCTCTAATCATAGTGGTTGTTCATAATCAATTATAGTACCATCAATTAACCTCATCTTAACTAAAACCTCATTTTAAACCTTCACAATACTGACAACGAAGCACGAGGCGTGAAGACCTCCTAATTATTATCGGAGTCAATGAGTCACATTTAACATCACCTAGCTACATACCTCGTAAGCTAAAACCTAATGATAACAACACAAATATGGCTAAATATGCACAGAGAAACACATAAAAGAACTATAAAATAAGCCCAACAGGCTTAACTCCCTATCAATGCTATAATACAAATAAATTTCACAAGGGAGAAATTAACCCACATGAATTAACTACAAGAATCTCATCCTAATTTAACTTCCACCACGACACGTAGCCCGGTTCAAGTATATCAATCACATGGAACACGAATCCTATCCTCGGCTCTGAATCACAAGTATTATGCACATCGTGCCAACCGAAACCTTCCATTTCTTTTTCTTCTTTTAATAAATTCCATTTAAAAAAATCATAATACATAATGAAGCACCAAACTGGTAGGGCATGTAATTCACAAATTGAACCAAACTATATCGAAATTACATAAAAACATACCTAGCGAGTAACAGAAAGTCACTTTTAGCCTCTTAGCTCTTAATAGTGTGCAAAACATAAGTGATAGACATAGGCTAACACCATTGAATCTCCCAACAGGGATAAACATATGAGTGGAGTACAAAATCACAAACTCACCATAAGTGGAGCATGATAGGAGGTCTCACCTCAATAGTTGGAACTAAATCAATATAAGAATAGTGCTCCTCTGTAACAAATCAAAATCATACCTTTAACAACACCATCTGGTTTAGAGGCCTCATCCATACATAGAAATTATATCAATGGGTCAGGCCTCCCCCTCTAGGGTGCCCTTTACCCGCATGTCCTCCACCCCTAACTGACAGTGCAGGTGGAGTATTAACTGGAACAGAGCTTGTAGCTTGAGTACTCTATTGGAATCCGCCTCTCCCAAGTCTGGGACAATCTCTCATGATGTGCCTAGTATCACCACACTCATAACAATGCCTCTGCGAAAGCTGCTACTCATACCGAGTCTATGCCTGATAACTGGAATAACCATTGTAAGAACCCAATGCTGGGGGTACACTAAAAGATGACTATCCCACATGAGTACCCTCACTAACTGGAGCACCACGAGTAGTCTAATGTACAGAATGGGCTGGCCAATTTCCCGAGTCTCTGCCATAATGGTTCATAGCTGAAGAACAGAATCCGCTGAATCCTCCAAATCTTCCAGACCTTTTGGTCTCCTTAGACTCCTTTTCCTCACCCCGAACACGCTCTAACATCCTGGAAATCTCCACCACTTGCTGAAATGGAGTATCAGTCTGCAACTCCCAAGCAATGCATATTGTAAGATCATAATCGAGCCTCTCAATGAATTTGGGGACTCGTTCTGTGACTATAGGAACCAAAGTAGGTGCATGATGGGCTAACTCACTGAACTTGATGGCATATTCTAACACCGTCATAGTGTCCTGACGCAACCGTTCAAACTTTGTACACCACGCATCTCAGAGAGTCTAGGGAACAAACTCTTTCAAAAAAAATTTCGAAAATTGAGCCCAAATGGGTAGTGTTGCATCTGCTAGTATATCCTCTTTATAAACTTGACACCATTAATACGCTACTCCTAATGGCTGAAATGAAGTAAAGGCAACTCTGCCCACCTCCACAATACCCATGGTACGGAGAATACTGTGACACTATTCTAGAAATCCATGTGCATCCTCGATACGTGTGCCACTAAAAGTAGGTGGACTATACCTCTCAAGTCTCTTTTGTTCCTCTTCTGACTGTCCCTGGCCTGACCTTAGGTGAACTGGAATAACATGTTGTACCGGCACTACACCCGTAACCTGACCGATGTGAACCCGCTGCTCTGTAGTACGAGCGGTAGGATTCTGAGCTCTTCCCCTATTCTCTGAAATACTTGCCTCAACAGAGATCAATTCTGCATGAGTTAATGTACCAAACATGTTCAGGAATTGTGCTAAAGTCTCCTGCAGTCCAGGGGTAACAACAGGTGCTTCTGGTACCTATCCCCCAATCGGATCTACTAGCGGCTCCTCAATTGCTGCTCTGACAGGTGCTCTAGTTGTGGCATGTGCCCTTCTTTGGCCTCTACCTCGGCCCGGTCTCTCGTGGCTCTAGCGGGGGTGCGGGTATCTGCTTAGATAATCCGGTAGCACATGTTCTCACCATCTGTGAGAGAATAGAGACACAAAGACTCAAACTTCAAAATTAATAAATTCGCACGACAGGACTATAACCTCTCGTAGATAAGTACAAACGTCTCCATACCGATCTGCAAGACTCTACTATTTTCGTTTGTGACTCGTAGAACCTATGAACCTAGAGCTCTGATACCAACTTGTCACTACCTAAAATTCCACCACAGGCATTGTGATGGCACTTAATCTTTAAGACTAGGTAAGCCAATTATAATAGCAATTCATCCCCCCCCCCCACATATTTTTTTAAACAGAATGTAAAACAAGTATCGAGCCAAAAATGGAAACATGTATATCAACCTCCCAAGACTGGTAATACAGAGTCACGAACTCCAACCGAATACATGAAATAATATCAAGGATCCAAATACAGTACTATTTGAAGGATAACTGACAGTACAATAAAATGAAAAGACTCTAAGGGATTGTGACGACCAAGCAGCTCTACCTCGTATCCTAGTGATCAACAACTAACTATGCCAGAGTCCAATATTTCCATTACTTGGCCCTACACAAAAATGTGTAGGAGTAAAGTATATATCACAGTCGGTACCCAGTAAGAATAAAAAACTAATCTCTGTGGAGTAGTGATAAGGTACAGTCAAGACACTCACTACTCAAAGAAGTTGTGCGATATAACAGTATAGCAACAATAATGGGAAACAGGAAGCAGTAATGGCAACAAGAATCAATCAGTGATATGAACAACAAAGCAATAAGAACATCATAAATATTGCTCAACCAAATAAAGAACACAAGGACAACCAATTAATCAAGTCTTTCAAATACAAGTTTTTCACAACAAAGTCACTCTGTAATATCTCATCTCATAGTTATAAAACACGGGTCTCAACCCACTATCATATTCTCACAGCACCTCGTGCCCATATCTCATTCACAACTGCATGAACAACTCACGTGCCAAAATATCAATATAGAAGATCCAAATGGACAACTCACGTGCCAATAATAAAATCATCATCTACTCACGGCACCTCATACCCATATCTCATATCACATATGCACGAACAATTCAAGTGCCAGTAACGTAATCATTATATACCCACGGCACCTCGTGCCTAAATTTCATATCACATCTGCACGGACAGTTCATGTACCAATAACATAATCATTATATACCCACGATACCTCATGCCCACATCTCATATCATATATGCATGGACAGTTTACGTGCCAATAACATAATCCGCCCGGCATAGTCACAGGCTTATAATTTCAACATGGATCAGATAATTATCAAAAATATCAATTAGCTCACCGAAAATACAATACAAGTTGCACAAAGTGTATAATAAATACAAAAGAATCACAACATCACATAAAAATCACCAACACAATACCCCCACAACATGACATATCATCCCTGACATTGCCACCCTTGTCTCTTCTATAGCCACGCATATCAGTCCGCCCAGACAATATCAATAGCCACCATTATCGCTCCTTTAGCCACCCTTGTCTCCCCTATAGCGACCTTTATCACTCCATATAATATTCTCCCTCACCGACCTGTATAATAGCCTCCCTTATCTCTTCGTATAATAATCTCCCTTATCTCTCCGTATATAGTTACCCTTATAGCTCTGCCCGTACAATATTAAGACACATAAAACAATAGTGAAATACCACCTTTATGCCCCGTATAATATCAACAATGAAATGTCACCCTTATACTCTTTATAAGAATAATCCAAATTACACAACATAATCAACTCGTATTACAAATTCCCATAGGTAACAACCTTTCCAAAGGGTACAACTATGTCAAATAATTTCACAACAGATAGTCCACGGCTCCACACAACGTATATAAAATTCTCAAAAATAACATCATGAATGGAAAAGTAAATCAGCAAGGAAAAACACCTTCTTTAATTCAAATTTTAGGTAATTAGATTAATGCCTCTTGATAACTTAAATTCTCCTTTAATTATTTGCAAATAAGAATCAATAATGATTATTTCCACGAACAAGGCAATTTAGTAATAAAAGTATTCGCGAATGGATAACATAGTAATAATTCCAAATAACCATATAAGGGAAACTCTGCAAGTAAAGAATGCGACATGGCAAATTAAGGATTTAACAAGTGCCAATAATTTCCAATTTAATACATAAGGGTGTCTAAGAATTTTTACCGATAGAATTTTCACATATAAGTCCGAGTACATACTCGACACCTCGCGTACACGACTTTCACATTACACAAGTTTCACATAAGACTCAATGCCTAAGGGATAATTTCCCCATACAAGGTTAGGCAAGATACTTATCTCAAAAAAAATTAACTCAATCCATTGGTAAGCTTTTTCTATGATTATCCAACTCCGAATAGCTCGAATCTAGATGAATATTTCCTTGACAATCCCTCGGCAAAATCGCCACAAACCGAGCTTTCTTTATTCACCTATCTAGTGATATTAAAACCTCTAACTATTCTTACAACTTCAATCTACATCAACATAATTCAATTGGACAAATATTAGTAAAAATTTCCATATTTTATGTCATTTAGGCATTTTATCAAACACCTAGAGTGCATAAATCTCTACACCTCTTAACCATAGAATTTGTACATCCAACTACCACCATTTATCAATAATTTATTCCACCATCATTCTTAAATAATTTATAACTTTCAATCATCCCATGTGTGACCATTCGTCCATACCCCACAAGCAAAAATTACATCAATTAATCATCTTTCAATCTGTACAATGGTTGTGTATTTAAATTGGAAATCTATGGCTTCCAATCACCATACCATGAGTTCCAATAATTAATTCATATTCATATTCCCAATATAAATCCATACATGTAAGTCTAAGGGTGTAGGATTACATTTTTGGAAGAAATCTAGCAAAACCCTCCTTTTAATTCTTGAAGATATTTCTTGAAGATCTAAGTATTTTATGTGTGAATTTCATCAATACTAGTGTAGAAATGATGGAATTTCACACCAAGAAATTGGGTATTTCTTACATTGAAGAAGAAAGGAGTTGGTGGTCTTGAGAGAGTGGAGAAGAGCTCCAAAATCCATCTAAGTGAGGTGAAGGAAATTAACCTCTAAATTGGCTTAAAAAGAGCTGAAACTGGGGCGCTTTAGTCTAGCGAAGTGTGCTTCACTTTGTTGTCCAATACATGCAAGGGAAGAGAGGATCCGCGTTTGATCTGGCAAAGCGAGCCTCGCTTCGCTGTCTGCCAAAATAACTGGGTAGTGTGACTTTAGTAATTTGATCATAAATTTTAGTAGGAAAGTCCAAATGACGTAATGAGGATATTCAATTATAGGAAATCGAAATCTGAACCCGATATCATCAAGGTCAATTCTCGGTCAAACCTCTCAACCTTCCTAAACTTTAACTTTTTGAGATTTTTTTTTGCCAAAATGCTTCAAATTATTCGACGGTCCTCCAGATCCAAATCCAGACGCATGCCTAAGTTTGAAATCACCATGAGAAGCTATTGGAATCATCGAAACACCATTCTGGAGTCGTCTATACAAAAGTCAAATCTCCGATCAACTCTTTTTACTTAAGCTTCTAAACAAAAATTGTTCTTCACAATTAATCCCAAATCATCCAAAAACCAAACTCGACCACACACACAAGTCATGATATATTTTAAAAGCTACTCGCCGACTTAAGCGGTTGAACTGACGTTAATCCTCAAAAATGACAAGTCAGGTCGTTACAGAAAGCCTTTGCATCTGCAAGCCCACTATCATGACCCAATTCTCCCTCCGTGAACTGTTGTGACGGCACCTAGTCTCTACGACTAGGTAAGCCTAACATTTTGCGGAATAACAGACGAAAACATGAAACTATCAACTAATTCGTCAATTTAAACAAGGAAGTGAGGTGCCGCTCGGCATATAGATTAACACTTCAACGGCAAATACAATAACTCTCCCAAAATCCGGAATGTCATAAGTCACAAGCTCACAAGTAAATAGTACTCCTAAACTCCGGAAACTATCAACGAAGAAAAATACATGAAAAATCTTTAACTTAAGGAAGAGTAGAGAAGGACCCTAGGTCTGCGGACGCGGCACATATACCTTAAAGTCTCTTGAAGAAGCAACCACACAACTTGACTCGAGGTTGATAGCTAGTACTTGGATCTGCACACGGAAAACATGTGCAATAAAGGTCATGAGTACACCACAGCGGTACCCAGTAAGTGCCAAGCCTAACCTCAATCGAGTAGTGACGAGATCAGGTCAGGGCCCTACTGGATTTAATAAAATAAAATTTAACAGAAAGAATATTGCATTAAAGAAGTAAATACTGAAGTTTTAACCAGGAAATAAGCAAAGAAGAACAACAGCCTAAAATACAGCAATAGCGATAGGGGATCTCTCGGGATACCGTCCCGTAGTCCCAAATGTAAATATGCAGGGGGATCTCCCGGAATACCGTTCTGTAGTCCCAAGGTACATATGCAGTGCTGGGGATCTCTCGGACCCAAATTAAATATGCAGTACAGGAGGATCTCCAGAATACTGTTCCGCAGTCCAAAGTAAATATGCAGCACAAACAATACAAAACAGTAGTTATATCAAGGAATTTGCAGTTTAAACTAAGTTTGAATTAAAGGAAAATAGGGAATTTCACTAGAACATGCTACACAACGCTCAAATAGACAGTTTAACACGTAAACATGCTTTTCTAACCTAATCAAGTTAATAACATATGCTAATGTAGTTCAAACAAAGAACAAAACAGGTTAAGACTTAGTGAAAAACGTAGTTTTACAACAATAGCCCGTGTACACACTCGTCACCTCACGTACACGGCGCTCATATATCAAACAATACCAAAATCCTAAGGCGAGTTCCCCCACAAAAGGTTGGGCAAGCCACTTACCTCGAACCAAGCTCAAATCAATCTGAAATCACGCTCTTGCCACGAGTATCCAATTTCGGGTGTCCCAAATCAAATCAAATCAATTACATAACGTAAATATAACTACAAACAACTAATTTAGCTAATAAATTCGAAACTAAGGCAAGAAAATAGGAAAATGCCCAAAAATCCTCCCCGACCCCATGTCTCGGAATCGAGTAAAAGTAACAAATTATGAACCCCCATTCACTCACGAGTTCACTCGTACAAAAATCATCCAAATCCGACGTCTAATTCTCACTCAAACCTCAGATTTTCGATTGGAGAACTTTTCCCCCATTTTCCAAACATCCACCCTTAAATTCCTTAATTAGATGGACAATCTAACAATAGATTAATGTAATAAGATCAAAATCGGGTTAGTATTAGTTACCCAATAGCTTTCCTTCAAAATCCCTCAAGAAATTGCCTCCCACCGAGCGCCAAATCAAATTTTGTGTTATGAAATTTCAAACCCTCGAAATCCTCTTTTTGCCTAGAAATTTTCGCGTCTGTACTCATTGGGCCGCATTTGCGGTCCCGCACCTGTGGAAAAATCATCGCAGGTGCAAAGGCCACTTATCCGAGCTGGGGTCGCGTTTGCTGTCATAGGGCCGCATCTGCGTGTCTGCTTCTGTGGTCCCCCAGTCGCACCTGCGTTTCCTGTTGCTAAAGTCCAATTCCACATATGCGGCTCCATAGCCGCTTCTATGGCTCCATAACTGCGGTCCAATATCCGCAGGTGTGAAAACAACAGGTATAGAAATTCTTCAGCAAAATGCCTAAGTCCCAAACCAAAGCCGTTAAGCATCCGAAACTCACCCGAGGACCCCAGGACCTCAACCAATCATACCAACCAATATTAAAAACATCGTGCAAACTTAGTTGAGCCTTCAAATCATATCAAACAATGATAAAACCACGAATCATCCTCCAATCCAACCTTAATGAACTTGAAATCTCAAAATTCTACAACCGATGACGAAACCAACCAAACCACGTCCGATTGACCCCAAATTTTGAACACAAGTCATATTCACCACTAAGGACCTATTCCAACTTCAAGAATCGGATTTCGACCTCAATATCAAATTTTCTACTATCGGCCCGGAACTCCAAAAATATAACTTTTGCCATTTCAAGCCTAAATAAGCTACGGGCCTCCAAAACACAATTCGGACACACCCCTATGCCCCAAAATCACCTAACGGAGCTAACGGAATCGACAGAATTCCATTCTGGATCCATATTCACATTGCTCCGGCTACGATCCAAATTCTAAGACTTAAACTCTTATTTAGGGACTAAGTGTCCCAAAACACTTTGAAACTCAAAGTGAACCCTCTCAGCAAATCACAATAGCAGAAAAAGACACGGGTGAAGTAGTTAATAGGGGACCAGGCGGTAAATTCTCAAAATGACCGGTCGGGTCATTACATCTTCCCCCTCTTAAAACATTCGTTCGTCCTCGAATGAGCATAGAGACATACCTGAAGTTGTGAAAAGATGAGGATAACTGTTGCGCATATCCTACTTGGTCTCCCAAGTCACCTCATCGACCGAGTGACCCCGCCACTGAACCTTTACTAATGCAATGTTCTTTGACCTCAGCTTTCGAACCTGCCTATCCAATATAGCCACTGGCTCCTCAACATAAGATAGATCCTTATCCAACTAGACTGAACTGAAATCCAACACGTGCGACAGATCACCGTGATACCTCCGGAGCATCAAAGTATGAACTATCGGATGAACTTCTGGTAAGCTGGGAGGTAAGGCAAGCTCATAAGCAACCTCCCCAACACGCTACAACACCTCAAAGGAACCAATAAACCTTGGTCTCAACTTGCCCCTCTTTTCGAATCTCATAACGCGCTTCATAGGCGAAACCCGAAGCAAAACCAGCTCTCCAACCATACATGAAACATCACGAACCTTCCGATCCGCATAACTCTTATATCTGGACTGGGCGGTGCGAAGTCTATCCTGAATCACCTTAACCTTCTCCAAAGCACCCTGAACCAAGTCTGTGCCCAATAATCTAGCCTCGCCCGGCTCGAACCAACCCATTGGGGACCGATACCGCCTACCATACAGAGCCTCATACGGCGCCATCTTAATGTTGGACTAATAATTGTTGTTGTAGGCAAACTCCACAAGTGGCAAAAACTAATACCAAGAACCTACAAACTCCATCACACACGCACGGAGCATATCCTCAAGAATCTGAATAGTGCGCTCGAACTATCACCCGAGTACCTAACTCATGTTGTATGGCTCTCCAAAACCGTGATGTAAACTGAGTACCTCTATCTAAAATGATGGAAACTAGAATACCATGTAGGCAAACAATCACTCGGATATAAATATCGGCCAACCGCTCTAAAGAATAGGTAGTACACACAGGAATGAAGTGTGCGGATTTGGTCAGTCGATCCACAATCACCCAAATAGCATCGAACTTCCTCAAAGTCTGTGGGAGTCCAACTACAAAATCCATGGTGATCCGCTCCCACTTCCACTACGGAATCTCTATCTACTGAAGCAAGCCACCCGGTCTTTGATGTTTATGTTTCACCTACTGACAATTGAGGCACTAAGCTAAAAACCCAACTATATCTTTCTTAACCCTCCTCCACCAATAGTGGTGCCTCAAATCCTGGTACATCTTTGCGGCACCCCGATGGATGGAATACCGCAAACTGTGAGCCTCCTCTAGAATCAACTCCCAAAGCCCATCGACATTGGGCACACATATCCGGACCTGCATCCTATATACCCCGTCATCACCAATGATCACATCTCTGGCATCACTATGCAAAACCTTGTCCTTAAGGACAATCAAATAGGGGTCATCATATTGACGTTCCCCGATACGATCATAAAGAGAAGACCGAGAGACCATACAAGCCAATACTCGGCTAGGCTCAGCAATATCCAATCTCACAAACTCGCTAGCTAAGACCTGAACATCCATCACCATGGGCCTCTCTGCTGCTGGTAGATAAGTTAGACTCCCCAAACTCTCTGCCTGGCGACTCAAGGCATCGGCCACGACAGTGGCCTTTCCCAGGTGGTACAAAATAGTGATGTCATAATCCTTAAGCAGCTCTAACCACCTCCTCTGACGTAAATTAAGGTCCTTCTAATTGAATAGATGTTGTAAACTCCGGTGATCAATGTAGATCTCACAAGGAACACCGTAAAAATAGTTCCTCCAAATCTTCAAGGCATGAACAATAGCAGCTAACTCAAGGTCGTGGATAGGGTAGTTCTTTTCATGCACCTTCAACTATCTGGACGCGTAGGCAATCACCCTATGGTCCTACATCAACACCGCGCCAAGGCCAACTCGTGGAGCATCACAATAAACTATATAAGACCCCAAACCTAAAGGCAATACCAGTACTAAGGCTTTAGTCAAAGCTGTCTTGAGCTTCTGAAAGCTCTAGTCACACTCTTTCGTCCACCTGAACGAAGCACCCTTTGGGTCAATCTAGTGATAGGTGCTACAATAGATGAGAACCCCTCAACAAATCGATAGTAATAACCCGACAAGCCAAGAAAATTACGGATCTCTGTGGTCGAGGATGGCCTGGTCCAACTCTGCATTGCTTACACTTTCTTCGGATCCACCTTGATCCCTTCACTCAATACTATGTGACCCAAGAATGCCACAGAATCCAGCCACAACTCACATTTTGAGAACTTCACATATAATTTCTTTTTTCTCAAGGTCTGAAGCACTGTCCTTATATGCTGCTCATGATCTTCCCGATCAATAAAGACAATGACGAACGAGTCAAGATATGGTCGGAATACACTGTGCATCAATTGCATAAATATTGTTGGGGCATTGGTCAGCCCAAATGACATAATTAGGAACTCGTAATGACCTTACCGAGTCCTAAAAGCAGTCTTCGAGATATCTGGATACCGAATCTTTAACTGATGATAACCTGAACACAAATCAATCTTTGAAAACACTCGAGCACCCTGTAACTGATCAAATAGGTCATTAATACGAGGCAAAGTATACCAATTCTTCACTATAACTTTGTTCAACTGATGATAATCAATGCATATACGCATAGAACCATCCTTTTTCTTCACAAATAAGACATGAGCACCCCAAGGTGATACACTAGGCCGAATGAAACCCTTATCAACCTTTCCTTCAACTCCTTCAACTTAGGAGGGGCCATACAATAAGGCGGAATAGAGATGGGCTGAGTGTCCGGCAATAGATCAATGCCAAAATCAATATCTCTGTCGGGTGGCATACTCGAAAGATCATCTAGAAACACATATGGAAAATCCCTCACTACTGAGACTGAATCAACTGTAGGGGTATCAATACTAACATCTATCACATAGGCTAGATATGCATCACACCCCTTCTCAACTATTCGCAGAACCTTAAGAAATAAAATAACCCTACTAGGAGTGCAATCTAAGGTACCTCTCCACTCTAATCGCGGTAAACGTGGCATAGTCAGCATCACGGTCTTGGCGTAACAATCAAGAATAGCATAATGGGGCGACAACTAGTCCATGCCCAAGTTAACATCAAAATCTACCATGTTAAGCAATAATAAATTAGCTCTGGTCTTAAAACCACAAAGAGAAATCAAATACGACCAATAAATGTGGTCCACAATAAGAGAATCTCCCATAGGAGTAGACACATACATAGGGGAACTCAAAGAATCCCGGGATATGCCCAAATGCGGGCAGAATAAGAAGACACATAAGAATAGGTGGATCCTGGATCGAATAGAACTGATGAATCTCTATGACAGACCGAAACAATACCTGTAATGACAAAATCTGAAGTAATAGCCTTGGTACGAGTAGGAAGGGCATAGTATCTGGCCTGAGCTCCCCCTCTAGGGCGACCCCTACCACCCTGACCTCTACCTCGGGTTGGCTGAGCAGGTGGGGTGGTAACTGGTGCTGTAATCATAGCCTAAGGTCCTGGAGGAGCATGTTGTGGCTGAGAAGTCTATGGAGGTGCAGCCCTACTAAATGTGGGACAATCCCTCACTATATAGCGAGTGTCTCCACACTCAAAATAAGCTCTAGGAGGGCGTGACGGTTGTGTCTGACTCGGGCTAGGTCGACCGGACTGACCACTGATAGCACCTCGTGTAGGAGGCACACTAGATACTGGAGGTTGATAATAAGGCTCCTGAGGTCTAGGCGGAGCTGGAATATCACTGGCTGCTAGAAGAGCTGAATGAATGGGGCGACTCACATAACCCCTACCTTGGCGAACTGCAGTTGGGGCACGAGCACCAGAATAATGGCTTGACTCTCGAGACCTTTTGGCCTCTCTCTCCTTCCTATCCCGAGCAAGCATGTCACTTTCCTAGCAATACTCACCACCTGCTGATACGAGATGTCCATCTCAAGCTCACAGGCCATGCTAGTCCTAATGCTAGGAATGAGTCCTTCAATGAACCGGCGAACCCTCGCTCGAACTGTAGAAACCAAAGTCGGTGCATGTCTAGCCAAGTCGATGAGACGGACTGCATACTCCAAACATAGTACCCTGGCACAACTGCTCAAACTCCACGCACCAAGCATCCCTGAGGCTCTAAATGACATACTCTCTCAAAAACATGTCAGAGAACTGAGTCCATGAAAGAGAAGCTTCCTCAGCCAGACTGTCCAACTCAAAAGTCAGCCACCTATTATAGGCTACCCCTCGAAGCGGAAAGGCAGTGAAAGGAACACCACTCGACTCTGCTATGCCCATAGTCAGAGAATACGATGGCACTCCTCTAGAAATCCCTAAGCATCCTTTGAGTCTAGACCACTAAATGTAGGAGGCTTGTACTTATTGTACCTCTCAAGACTCTGCTTCTCCTCCTCTAAAGCTGCTACCCTGGGGCTACAAGCGGTACCAGTATAACCTCTAGGATCTGATCAACCTGAAGCCGCTGCTCTAAAGTGTGGGCGGCAAGAGTCTATACTCTTCCCCGGCCTGAGATGTGGTTGCAGTAAGGGGAATCAACCTTGCCTGAGCTAGAGTGTTGTACATACTCATGAACTGTGCAAGGGTCTCCTAAAGAGCTGGAGTAGTAGTAGTAGGCGTATCAGGTGCATGTGCTATGGTTGGAACTACCGGTGGCTCTTCTGCAGCAACTCGTGCGGGTGCTCTGGTTGCACCGCGTGCACGTTTACGGCCTCTACCCCAGCCCCAACCTCGGGCAGCTCTAGCAGGGGGCGCAGGTGCCTAGTCCTCTCTAACAGCACGTATCCTCACCATCTGTGAGGGAATAAAAGATTTAGAATTTCGAAGTCAACATCTCGCAAGACACAGAATCAAATGAAGTGGAATTTTTCTAACAGTTCCATAGCCTCTCGAAGATAAGTACAGACGTCTTTGTATCGATCCACGAGACTCTAATAAACCGGCTTGTGACTCATGACTCCTATGAACCTAGAGCTTTATATCAACTTCTCACAACCCAATTCTCCCTCCACAAATTGTCGTGACGACACCTAGTCTCTACGACTAGGTAAGCCTAACATTTTGCGAAATAATAGACAAAAACATGAAACTATAAACTAATAAGTAAGTTTAAACAAGGAAGTGACATGCCGCTCGACATATACATTAACACTTCAAAAAAAATACAATAACTCTCCCAAAATCCGGAATGTCATAAGTCACAAGCTACAGAAGTAAATAGTACTCCTAAACTCTTGAATTAACAAAGAAAATACAAGGAAAGTCTTTAACTTAAGGAAGAGTAGAAAGGCACTCCTAGGTCTGCGGACGCGGCAGATATACCTTGTAGTCTCTCGAAGCAGCAACCACACAGCTAAACGCGATGTTGATAGCTAGTACATGGATCTGCACACAGAACAAAAAGTGCAGGAAAGGGCATGAGTACATCACAGCAGTACCCAGTAAGTGCCAAGCCTAACCTTGGTCTAGTCGTGAAGAGATCAGGTTAGGGCCCTACTGGTTTTAATATAATAAAATTTAATAGAAAGGCAGTAAAAAAAGTAAATACTGAAGTTTTAACCAGGAAATAAGCACAAAAGAACAACATCTCAAAACACAGCAATAGCAACAGGGGATCTCCCGGGATACCGTCGCGTAGTCCTAAACGTAAATATGTATGGGGATCTCCCAGAATATATTTCGTAGTCCCAAAGTAAATATGTAGTGCTGGGGGATCTCCCAGAATACCGATCCGTAGTCCCAAAGTAAATAAGCAAATATACAGTACAGGGGGATCTCCCAGATTACCATTCCGTAGTCCAAAAGTAAATATGCAGCACAGTCAATACAAATAGTATTTATATCAAGGAATTTGCAGTTTAAACTAAGTTTGCATTTAAGGAAAACAGGGAATTTCACTAGAACATGCTGCACAACACTCAAATAGAGAGTTTAACACGTAAGCATGCTTTTCTAACCTAATCAAGGTAATAACATATGCTAATGTAGTTCAAACAAAGAACAAAACAGGTTAAGACTTAGTGAAAAACATAGTTTTACAACAATAGCCTGTGTACGCACTCGTCACCTAACGTACACATCGCTCATATATCAAACAATGCCAAAATTCTAAGGGGAGTTCCCCCACAAAAGGTTAGGCAAGCTACTTACCTCGAATCAAGCTCAAATCAATCCGAAATCATGCTCTTGCCACGAGTATCCAACTCCGGGTGGCCCAAATCTAATCAAATCAATTACATAACGTAAATATAACTACAAACAACAAATTTAGCTAATGATTCGAAGCTAAGACAAGAAAATAGAAAAACGTCCAAAAATCCTCCCCGGGCCCACGTCTCGAAATTGGGTAAAAGTCACAAATTATGAACCCTCATTCACTCACGAGCTCACTCGTACAAAAATCACCTGAATCCGACGTCTAATTCTCACTCAAACCTCAGATTTTTGATTGAGAACTTTTCCCCCATTTTCCAAACTTCCACCCTCAAATTCCTTAATTAGATGAAGAATCCAACAATAGATTAATGTAATATGATCAAAATCAAGTTAGAATTAGATACCCAATAGCTCTCCTTCAAAATCCCTCGAGAAATCGCCTCCCACCGAGCTCCAAATCGAATTGTGTTATGAAATTTCAGACCCTCAAAATCCTCTTTTCTGCCCAGCAATTTCCGCGTCTACGCTCATAGGGCCGCATCTGTGGTCCCACACCTGCGGAGAAATCATTGAAGGTACGAAGACCACTTATCCATGCTGGGACCACATTTGCGGTCACACGGCCGCATCTGCGAATCTGCTTCTGTGGTCCCCCAGTCGCACCTGCGGTTCCTGTTGCCAAAGTCCAATTCCGTATCTATGGCTCTATAGCCGCTTCTGCAACTCCACACCTGCAGTCCAATAACCGCAGGTGCAAAAACAACAGGAGCATAAATTCTTCAGCAAAATGCCTAAGTCCCAAACCAAAGTCGTTAAGCATATGAAGCTCACTGGAGGCCCCCGGGACCTCAACCAATCATACCAACCAATCCTAAAACATCATAAGAACTTAGTTGATCCCTCACATCACATCAAACAATGCTAAAACCACGAATCACCCTCCAATCCAACCTTAATAAACTTGAAATCTCAAAATTCTACAACCGATGCCGAAACCAACCAAACCACGTCCAATTGACTCTAAATTTTGCACACAAGTTATATTCACCACTACTAACCTATTCCAACTTCAGGAATCAGATTGCGACCCCGATATCAAAATTTCGACTATCGGATCGGAACTCCAAAAATTCAACTTTCGTCATTTCAAGCCTAAATAAACTACGGACCTCCAAAACACAATCCGGACATGCCCCTAAGCCCGAAATCACCCAAAGGAGTTAACAAAATAAACGGAATTCTATTCCGAAGCCGTCTTTATACTACTCTGACTACAGTCCAAATTCTAAGACTTAAACTCTCATTTAGGGACTAAGTGTCCCAAAATACTCTGAAACTCAAAATGAACCCTCCCGACAAATTATAATAGCAAAAAAAGACATGGGGGAAGTAGTTAATATGGGATCGGAGTGTAAATTCTCAAAATGACCGGCCGGGTCGTTACACCCGCAAGTATGCCTAAGCTCCTTAGATACGGATTAATGGAAGGCAGCCAGCTTAATAGATGCAAAAGTTTTCGCGCAAGCGCGAGCTCCCAGATGATTGAACTGGGGCCGCATAAGCGATAGAGATAGGGGGTTTAAGTGAGTTCCACAGGTGCGGACATTTGGACTGCATGTGCCGTGTCACGGAAGCGAAGAAGAGCCGCAGGTGCAAAACCCCTGGGTAGATTACAAAAACAACGGGGATCCATTATTTTTGTGACTTTGGCTGCTCAGATTAAAGTGAATCTTGGAGGAATATTTCAAGAAAATTGTTGGGGGGGGGGGGTAAGTGATTCTAACTCAGAATTGGTTAATATACATAAATCCATCATTGTCTTCATCATTTAATTAGTATTTGAGTTGGGAAAATGTAGAAAATTTCATAGACTTTAATTGAGATTTAGAGGTCGAGTTGATGTCGGAATTTTTGTAAATTTGGTATGGTTGTACTCGTGGTTGATTGGGCATTTGTATTTTGTAACTTTATCTGTTACGTAGGCCCCTTGAGTTGACTTTTTAGATTTTATTGTGAAACTTAACATTTTCATATGGAATTGATTCCTATACCTCGTGTTGATTGTATCAAATTATTTGTAACTATATTCGAGACGTTCAAAGGCCAATTAACGAGGCAAGGACTTATTAGAATACAGAATTGCACGGGTTGAGGTAAGTAACACTTCTAAACTTTGAGCTGAGGGTATGAACCCTGAATATATGTGTTATGTGATTTATTTGGAGGTGACACACATGCTAAGTGATAGACGTGTGAGAGTACACAGTAGAAATTGTAACGTAATTGATTCCGTGGAATTGTGTAGTCAAATATTATTGGCATTATCTATGTACTTTCATGTGTTAAAGAAACTGAGCAGAGAATCATAAAAATCATGTTGAGACTATATGCCGGTATTATTGAGACCTACAGAGGTCGTATTACTGTTGAATTATTTGTTTAAATTGTAATTTCATACTCAGTCATGTTCATTCATTTCATATCATATCTCAGTCTTTGTTGCTATTTACTGATACATCATATCATCATTTTTGGGCATCATTTTCATGACATTTTTTAGCCTGAGAGACTAGAGAGATTGATGACTGAGTGAGGCCGAGGGCCTAATTGTGAGGATATTTATGGGATCGTATTGCACGCTGCAGCAGGCCATATTGGCTTTATATATGCTATTATTATATGATCGGGTTGCACGCCGCAACAGGACTTATAGGCTTTATTATTATGGGATCGGGCTGCACGCCGCAGCCGACCAGATTGGCTTATTATAATGCTTGGGCTGAAGTAGCCCCTCCGGAGTCTATACCCCCCACAGTGAGTGCATTTGATATTTTTTCACGACCCAAAATTCAACTAGTCGTGATGGCACCTAACCCAACCAGCTAGGTAAGCCAATTAACTACTATCCAATTCCAATGAAATTTAAAAAGACAATTAATTAAAAGAAAATATCTGGATATTATACATTTCCTAAAGACTAGTAGTACAAATCATGAGCTTTTAATATTAGAGTTTACAAAGCTGGTATTAAATAAATATATCATCTGTTCGAAATGTACATAAATAGATTTTTATAAATCTAAGGCTACCATGAACAAGAGGCAGCTACAACCGGAATGCAGGTACGTCTTCAATTTCAGCTCCCGTCGATCACAGCAACATCAATATCCAACATCTGCACGCAAGGTGTAGAAGTGTAGTATGAGTACAACCGACCCCTTGTACTTAATAAGTAACAAATCTAACCTTAGGTTGAAAGTGCTGACGAGCTGGTACAAAGGTCGAAATCCAACACCAATAGCCAACAATAGTTCATAAAAACATAATGAAAGTAATAAAAGAAGTAACTCGGAGATAAAATGCTCAGCTCTTTCACAGTTCCAGAAAATAGATCTGCCTTTTAAGTATATCATTGAAAACCCAAATCTTTTTCCAAAATCGTCGAAAAATATTAATAAGTTTGAAAACTGTAATTTTTCTAAAAAAGACTTTCAACAGGTAAATGCTTTATTTTCAAAACGGCATAAGCAAAATGCATTGAACTGTAATGTGTTTAATTTACATTTCCTGCCAAGTTTATTTTTGGTTGCAATGAAAATAGGTTTTTTTCTTGGTGAGTAAAAAGGAGCCCTCACAAGTTCAGAAGAATTCAGACATAGTAAATAAGAAACTTGTATTATCACGACCCAAGTTCTCCCTAACTATCGTGACGGCACCTAGTCCCTACGACTAGGTAAGCCTAACAATTTTCAGAAAAGGAAAATAAAATACGAAACTAGCAAATTATGAGTAGTATCATAAAGAAGTTTAAAAATGCCGCTCGGCATATACAATTTCACTCTCTCAAACTGAACACAAAACACTCCCAAAACTCGGAATCTCATAAATCACAAGGTAAAGAAATACATAGTGTTCTAACTCCAGAAGTCTAAACAAGAGTAAATGCAAAAAGTCTATAGCTAAAAGGGAGAATAGAGAGGATCTTCTAGGTCTGCAGATATAGCTCGAAGACTCTGAATCGCTCCGCCTCACGGGTAGTATGGTTGAGCAGAAGAACCTGGATCTGCACATGAAAAACATGTGTAGGAAAGGGCATGAGTACACCACAGTAGTACCCAGTAAGTGCCAAGCCTAACCTCGATTCAGTAGTGACGAGGAAGGTCAGGGCCCTACTGGTTATATATATAACAAGGTAAAATAACTTAAAGTGAGACAGTATAATTAAATATGCTAATAGTCAATAAGGATGAAATCATAGGAAGAAATAACTCAATACACAAAGATAACAATAGGGGATCTCCCAGGATAACGTCCCGTAGTCCCAAACATAAATGTGCAGAGGATCTCCCGGGATATCGTCCCGTAGTCCAAATCGTAAATGTGCAGGGGGATCTCCAGGAATACCGATCCGTAGTCCAAAACATAAATATCCAATACAGGGTAATCTTGCGGGATATCATCCCGTAGTCCTAATTATAAATGTGCAGGGGGGTCTCCTGGAATACCGATCCGTAGTCCCAAAGTAAACAAACAAGAGGGATCTTCCGGGATACCATCTCGTACTCCCAAAGTAAACACACAACAGTCGCAAGAAAGAAATCTACAGTTCTATTCAAGAATAAATATGAATTTCTACTCTAAACATGCTACATAGAATCCAAGTAAGCAGTTAAAGCATATAAGGCAGTTAGGACACATAGTCATGCTTTCCTAAGCTAAACAAGAACTTCAAGTACAAGTATTGCTCAATTAAAAGAGAACAGAGATGTTTACTTAATAAAAGACTGGGTTTTTCAACAATTAGCACATTTACGCTCTCATCACCTCATGTACACAATATTCATATAGCAACAGTACCAAAATCCTAAGGAGAGTTCCCCCACACAAGGTTAGACAAGCCACTTACCTCAAACCAAGCTCAATCAATCTGAAATCACGCTCTTGCCACGAGTATCCAACTCCGAGTGGCCCAAATCTAATCAAATCAATTCCATAATATAAATATAACTACAAATAACGAGTTTAGATAAAGGAATCGAAGCGAAGGAAAGAAAATAGAAATACGCCCAAATATCCTCCCCGAGACCACGTCTCATAATCGGGTAAAAGTCACAAATTATGAACACTCATTCACTCACAAGTCTAACCAAACCAAAATCACTAAAATCCGATACCAAAATCTCGATCAAAATCCCAAAATTCGGCCTAAGAACTTTTATCAATTTTTCCCAAAGTTTCACCCCAATCCCAAAATTAAATGATAAAACTAACAATAGATTAATGTATTAGAACCAAATTAGAGTTAGAATTTATTACCCAATCCTTCTCCTTCAAAATATCTCCAGAAATCGTCCTCCACCGAGCTCCAGTTCAATTTTTAGAGTTATGAACTCAAACCCTAGATTTCTCTCTTTTTTGCCCAGCGATTTCCGCTTCTACGAGGGGTTAACCGAACCTGCAGTCATGCTCCTGCGGCTCCTACTCCGCACCTGCGAAATTTCATTAAATGCCAGATTTCGCACCTGCGGCCCTTTATAAGCAGATTTGGTTCCGTTTCTGGGGTCCTTGGGCCGCATCTGCGACCACTTCCCTTATGCCTTAGACCGCACCTACGATTGCCTAATCGCTTCTGTGGTGCTGCTCCTGCGTCCAAACTCTGCAGGTGCGAAACCAACAGGTTCAGCAAGATCAGAAATTTTCTAAGTTTAATTCAACTTCCGTTAAGCATCCGAAATTCACCCGAGGCCCTCGGGACCTCAACAAAACATGCCAACCAATTCTAAAATATTATACGAACTTAATCCAACTCTCAACTCACCTCAAACAATGCTAAAACCACGAATCACCCTCCAATACAAGCCTAATGTACTAGAAATCTCAAGAATTCTACAACTGATGCCGAACCCAACCAAACCATGTCCATTTGACTCCAAATTTTGCACATAAGTCACATAGAACATACGGAACTATTCCAACTTTCGAAATCAGATTCCGACCCAGATATTAAAATTTCACTATCGATCCGGAAACTTCAAAAATTCAACTTTCAGCATTTCAAGCTTAAATAAGATACGAACCTCCAAAACACAATCTGAACACGCTCCTAAGCCCTAAATCACCCAACAGAGCTAACGAAGTCGATGGAATTCCATTCCGGAACCGTCTTCAAACTGCTCCGACTACGGTCCAAATTCTAAAGCTTAAACTCTTGTTTGGGGACTAAGTGTTCCAAAACACTCCGAAACTCAAAATGAATCTTCTCGGCAAATCACAATTGCAGAAATAAACATGGGGAAAGCAGTTAATAGGGGATCAGGGCATTAATTCTCAAAATAACAAGTCGGGTCATTACATCCTCCCCCTCTTAAAATATTCACTCGTCCTCGAACGAGCATAGAGACATACCTAAAGTGGTGAAAAGATGAGGGTAACGGTTGCGCATATCTTGCTCGGTCTCCCAAATTGCCCCCTCGATCGACTGACCCCGCCACTGAACCTTTACTGATGCAATGCTCTTTGATCTCAGCTTTTGAACCTGCATGTCCAATATATTCATTGGCTCCTCAACATAAGATATGTCCTTGTCCAACTAGACTAAACTGAAATCCAACACGTGCGACGGATCACTGTGATACCTCCAGAGTATCGAAACATGAAATACGAATGGACTCCTGCCAAGCTGGGAGGTAAGGCGAGCTCATAAGCAACCTCCCCAACACGTCGCAATACCTCAAAAGGACCAATAAACCTCGGACACAATTTCCCCTTCTTTCCAAATCTCATAACGCCCTTCATAGGCGAAACCTGAAGTAAGACCCACTCTCCAACTATAAATGAAACATCACGAACCTTCCGCTCCGCATAACTCTTATGTCTGGACTGGGCTGTGCAAAGTCTATCCTGAATCACCTTAACCTTCTCCAAAGCGTCCTGAACCATGTCTTTTCCCAATAATATAGCCTCGCCCAGCTCGAACCAACCCACCGGGGATCTACACAGCCTACCATACAAGGCCTCATACGGTGACATCTGAATGCTGGACTGATAACTGTTGTTGTAGGCAAACTCCACCAATAGCAAGAACTGATCCCAAGAACCTCTAAACTCCATCACACATGCACGGAGCATATCCTCAAGAATTTGAATAGTGCGCTCAGACTGCCTGTCCGTCTAGGGGTGAAATGTTGTGCTCAACTCCACCCGAGTACCCAACTCATGCTGTACGGCCCTCCAGAACCGTGATGTGAACTAAGTACCTCTATCTGAAATGATGGAAACTGGAATTCCATGCATGCGAACAATCTCCTAGATATAAATTTCAGCCAACCGCTCTGAAAAATAGGTAGTACACACATGAATAAAGTGTGCGGACTTGGTCAGCCAATCCACAATCACCCATATGGCATCAAACTTCTTCAAGGTCTGTGGAAGTTCAACTACGAAGTCCATGGTGATCCGCTCTCACTTCCACTCTGGAATCTCTATCTGCTGAAGCAAGCCACCCGGTCTCTGGTGCTCATACTTCACCTGCTGATAATTGAGGCACCGAGCTACAAACCCAACTATATCTTTCTTCATCTGCCTCCACCAATAGTGCTGCCTCAAATCCAAGTACATCTTCGCGACACCCGGATGGATGAAATACTGCGAACTGTGGGCCTCCTCTAGAATCAACTCCCGAAGCCCATCAACATTAGGTACACATACCCCACCCTGCATCCTTAGTACCCCGTCATCACCAATGATCACATCTCTGGCATCACCATGTAGAACCTTGTCCTTGAGGACAAGCAAATGATGGTCATCATACAGACGCTCCCGGATACGATCAACCAAGAAAGACCGAGAAACCACACAAGCAAGTACCCGACTGGGCTCCGAAAGATCCAATCTCACAAACTTGTTGGCTAAGGCCTGAACATCCATTGCCATGGGCCTCTTTTCTGCTGGTAGATAAGCCAAACTCTCCGCCCGGCGACTCAAAGCATCGGCCACCATGAGATAGTGATCTCATAGTCCTTCAGTAGCTCTAACCACCTCCTTTGGCGCGAAAAAAGTCGTTCTGCTTGAATAGATGCTGCAAACTCCGGTGATCAGTATAAATCTCACAAGGAATACCGTACAAATAATGACGCCAGATCTTTAGAGCGTGAATAATAGCAGCTAACTTGAGATCATTGACAGGATAATTCTTCTCATGCACATTCAGTTGTCTGGACGTGTAGGCAATCACCCTATCGTCCTGCATCAATACTGCTCCAAGGCCAATCCTCGAGGCATCACAATAGACTGTATAAGACCCCAAACCTGTGGGCAATATCAATACAGGGGTTGTAGTTAAAATTGTCTTGAGCTTTTGAAAGCTCTTCTGACACTCCTTCGTCCACCTGAACGGAGCACCCTTCTGGGTCAGCCTGGTCATAGGTGCTTCAATAGACGAAAATTCCTCAACAAACCGACGGTAATAACCCACCAAACCAAGAAAACTACGGATCTCTATAGTTGAGGATGGTTTGGGCCAACTCTGCACTGCTTCCACTTTCTTCGGATCCACCTTGATCCCCTCACTCGACACTACGTGACCCAAGAATGCCACGGAATCCAACCAAAACTCACATTTCGAGAACTTCACATATAACTTTTTTTCTCTCAAAGTTTGAAGCATTGTCCTCAAGTGCTACTCATGATCCTCCTGACTCCGAGAGTATACCAGAATGTCATCAATAAAGACAATGACAAAGCTAGAACACACTGTGCATCAAATGCATAAATGTTGCTCGGCATTGGTCAGCCCAAATGACTTCTATGATCAATATTTCTCTCATTACTGAGCTAGTTGGGATCACCATTTATTTTTATCAAACTTGCAGAAAACTCAAATATTTCTAAAGAGAGATATTCTAATTAAAAAGGAAAAAAAATTGTTATGGAAAAACTTAGTTGATTGCCAAACGAAATTATGGACTTTGTTTACCCCCTTTTATCTATATTTTGAATTGCAGAAATGTCGTGTTTTTACTTTGAACATAATTTAATTTCTTCTCAGAAAGTGCCAAGTTTATTTTTAATTCCATATAAGAAAAGAACCATCCTGACTTCTTTAGAAAATTATTTTTAATGTGAATTATTTACAAAAGTAAGACTAGTTTACTTATTTACAAAATTATTAATATTTTTTAATAATATTTATGTGATATTTAAAACTTTTTACTCATGACATGGGTACACGCGCAAAGCGCGTATTCTAAGACTAGTGTAAAAAAAACCTATGACAAAAATTAAAAAAAGAAAGTCACATAAACACACACAAAAACGTACAATAATTAAATGGGAAATAAAATAGTAATTGGTTCAGTCGATTTGGTAAAATCTTATTTGATTTCGAAATTTCAAATTTTAGAAATTTTTACATAGTTCAAATAAGGAATCACTAAATAATTAAAAAAATTGTGTATTTCAAAGTCCTAAAAATTAGAAAAATAATTAACTGACAATTATATCCAATATAAAATATGATTTTAAAAGATAAAAAGGCGAACAATATTTCGCTAAGGGGCTTCGTGCTTTTAATATAGTACTAGTTTTAGGATACGCGCTTTGCGCGTGTAAACATATCATTAAATACATAATTTTAAAAATATCATGTAAGTATTATATTTGTTTAAATTATATAAAATTAAAAAATAAAAGTTAAAAAATCCTGAAATGATAATTTTTTCCATGTACGTATCTCAAAAAATGAAGAAACTTTTGACCCAAAAAAAAAAAAGAAGAAGAATCTTAGCTTATAAAACTTTACAATGTCTTATTGTGATTTATGAAGATTTATGGAGAAATATCTTGTGAAAATTATTGTTATTTATCTGACCCAATACTAAACACAAAACATAAAAATACCTTTATCATAATTTTTATAGATTTTTCAAATAACAAAAATTTACAAAAAATGAATCTTTTAGTCTATTAAGAATTTGAGAAGGAAAAAGGTTGGCGTATATATCCTACACGATTGGTAACGACAATGTAAATTTTTAACAAATGACTTGTGTTGAATAAATATTTTAATATAAATAACTTAATATAAAAAACTATACAACCATTGTCATTTTTTACTGAACGCAAGAAAAAAAAGCAAAATGAACTGACAACTCATTTATAATACATTTTGTCTTCTACTATTTTATCCTTATTTCTTCAAATTTATATTTTTATCACTATAGTCGATTCTGCTTTAGTTTTTATTTCTTTCACCGCTAGTGCACTTCTTATAAAAAATAAATTTATGTATCTTAAGAGTTTTTCAACTTGTTAAATATTTTTACTTATATGATAAATTTGAAAAAAAAATTGAATTGAATTCTTTTGCTAATTAATTATTTCAAAGATTTAATTATTTGCTCTCAATATTAAAGAAGTAACTTAGTCTTTTTGTTAATTCAACTCCTTAAGATATTCAACAGTAATTATAACTTTATGTAATAAGAATTCTATTTTCAATAAACAAATCATATGTAAGCTTTGGATCTTTTGTGTTATTAAAGCCATTGTGTTTTTGACTTGTATAACTTAGCTTAATAATAGTAGTTTCTAACGTTTTTATAAGAAAATTTATATAAGGTAAAACTCTTATTGATTTTAAAGGGCTAAATATTAGGATTTTCTACCTAGTTCAATAAGGAAAAAGTTAAATAAGCAAAATTGTAGTTGATTTTAAAGTCCTAAAAATTAGGATTGTAATTTAAATTACAATTTTATCTAATATGAAATATATTTTAAAAGGGAAAAAAATGCGAACGATATTTTGCTAAGGGCATTGGTGCTTTTAATATAGTATATATATAGATAGATAGATATAGATATAGATAGATATAGATTTAGGACCTTCCTATTAGTTATATGACTCTCCAGCGTAGTATTCAATGTATGTTTTTGAATTCCAATCAAGTTTATGAGAACTAATAATGACATTTAATTTTTTTTTCTTTTCTGATATGCTTTTGTAACTTGTTTAATTTGTGGTGTATATGTTAATTAGTTCGACTAGTATTTGCATTCACAATACAATTGCCCGCACAACTATGTCAATTTAAATCTGTTTGAGATTTTTCTGATTTATATTGGGCCAAATAAAAAAGATACCTTCAAATGAACTTGAACAATTAATTTCCCCCTTCAAATTATGAAATACTCTAAACCAGCCACTGCTTATGTCGGAAATTGTTATAATTTTCCTTTTTGATATAATTTCCAAAAAAATAAAAATAAATTAGAAGCTTCATATGTCGAACTAGTTTTGTATTAAGGCTGAGTTGTTGGATTGGCTGAGGCTGGCAGTATATAATGGAGTATATGGAAAGTGCTGCGTCACAAGTATTAATATTTTCCGGAAAAGAAACGCTACCATGTATTAGGCGGTGGTAGTTTCTTATATGTAGGGATAGTGACTTTAACCCTAGTAGTATATTGATTAGCTGAAAGGAAGAACAAGTTCATTGTTTGAAGCTATATCTGAGGGGCATACGGGACCGAGACATAGATGGTTATTATCGATGATCAGTCTACAACCCGGTCCCGTACCTCTCAAATATGATTTCGATCAGTGAATGAACAGCTTGCTTAGAACAAAAGAGTAATAGGTATGGTTTTTACCTTCTTTCTCTTCTTGTTTGCGAAACAAAGTTTGCTCATTCTAAATATATTATGTAGTTTCATCTATGTTGTGTTGGAAATCTTTCTTTGATCCACGCAACTAGAGTTATTATAATTCCATGTTTCATAAGAAATTAAGAGAAACGAAATCTTGGATAATAATGTCTACAGTTTCCATGGTTATAATTCTTCCGTATATGATTCTCTTGTTTATGCGTGATATTAACATCTTCAAGAAAAAATAGCATGAACGAACTGTTCCGTTTTCCTGTATATATTTTTGCGTCGTAACTTCAGGAAAAAGGAAGGGTTTCCATAAATGTTACAATTATTTTTCCACAATCGATAACGGTGATACCAGAAATTTAACAATTCTTAATAAAATCTTGAATTTCTTCTTGATTTGAAACCTATTTCTTTTAGTAGTATATGTACCTTAAAAGCAGAATATTATATTGACGCACATATTTGTACGTACAGATGTAAAGCATGAGAAACTTTAAGTCAGTCTACTCCTCCCAGGTAGTTCTCATTGATCGGAATTGAGATGGGAGCAACTGTGCCGAACTTCTTCTTGGAATCCAGTAAGGACGCCAATATTTGACAATTTATCCATGGCATGAGCAAACTCAGTCCTAAATTTAGTCCCCTCGTCCAACGCATAATCCATCACCACTGCTGCCGTCTTTTCATTAGCCATCAACTGTTGATCAGCAAACAGCAGCCCTCGTCCTCTCATCAAAGTCTTGTAGTAGTGATTATCAAATGAAGTTCCAAACGAGGAAAGTGCTGACAGTCCGAGAGTATGACATAGCAGACTCACTCAGACCCCTTGCGGTATGTTCATTGAACATTTTTTTGATGGTGCTGTTATCGTCTGGACACTTCTGCATCAACTCTTCAAGGAAACCAGAAGGAATAGCTGTCCCCATAAAATTACTGAACCTTAGCTGAATAAATTCACAACCAATCTTCCCGATGTTATGTCCTCCTTCAGATGATGAAGAAAATAAAAAGAAGAGAAATTTTAAAAGATGTACATGTGCTCCAAAAGAGGATACAGACTCCATCATATGAAAATTAAATTAGTAGGATTAGAAGATATACCAAGTAGTGCCACTGTTTCCCTCTCATCAAATCCTCTGAGCGAAAACAGCCTAAGAGTTTCAGTGATATTCCCATTTGGTCGTGGAATTTCAGCCATTGTCTCATCAAAGAATGACTCCTTACTGTCCCTTCTGCCCATAAGCACAGGATAGTATAGACCACCAGCCTAAAATGTACAAAAACAGCATGTGAAAGGGAAAGCTTAAAGACATAATACTTTTTGATACTTAAAGCTTAAAGATATAATACTTGATGATAAAGTGTCAATTTGTTCGCAAAACTAGAAGATATAATCCACTGTTTATAAATATTGCACCATATTTTCGGAAGTGTGCCCTGTTAACTACTATATGATACCTCTAAGAGGTGTAAAGCATTCTATTATGTCCTAGATATCTGAATATGCACTACAAGATCATTTAACTAAACTATTTCAAAGACATAATAGTTTAAAGATATAAACTTGATGTTGAAATGCCAATTTGGTTCGCACCGCTAGAAGATACCATGATGCACTGGTTATGAATATTCCCATATTTCCAGAACTGTGCCCTGGTTATGATTCTACTCTCCAGTTGCACCTTGAACAGGATCACGAAACAGATCCATGTAAAATAGAAAGTAAGTACTATTAAGAGTAAGAATAAGGAAATCAGCAAAGAAACTTAAGGTGCTGGACTATAAGAAACAAAGGATATGGGGCAAATTCATACCAGAACGATGCCATCTCTTGTTGCAAGGACAAGGATATCAGAACAAGAGACAATCCCTGGGCATTCCTCCTCAATCTCATCCTTTATCATGTCAATTATATCGAAGCCTTTCAATGTTCTGTTCGGGATGGCCTCACGTTCAACAGTCCCATTCTCATTACTGTCAGCTAGAAGAACAGAGGCATCACAACCCTGAAAAATCAATAAAACAGAAAACTCATTGTCTGGAAACTCTACCTTATCAAAAAAAAAAAAAAAAGACAATAAAGTCATTGTCTGGAACTGTTTTCACAATCTGCTCCGAGATCCTTCTTTTGCTTAATATCATTTCTTGACTCCCTTATGACTCTAAAAGCTCACCTCTACCTTTTCAGAAGTAATGCCATCTCATCCTCTTTTTATTACCCATAGGAAAAGAGGGAAAATGGGTGTGGGTACACACATAGAGGAATATGACTACAGGCAAATATACATTAAAAAAAAAAAAAAAACCAAAACTGAATAAGCGAATCTGCTGAAACTAGTGAGAAGAGCAGTACATGTTTTTATCTTTATGTACGCATTTAAAACTGAGAAAGCAATAGACCAAATTGGATCATTTAAAACCTACATCTTGAATCAGACGACGAACACAATGCACAAAGACACATTACAACATATGAAGAATAACAGTGCACAATGCACAAATCAAGATCACACATCTAATTAAAAAGAAAGAAGCATCCACAAGTGATCAAAGAAATAAATATGAAAAAATACAAATGCACCATGCACAAATCAAGATCGTGCGCGCATTAGGATCCAATGCCAAATATGGAAAAATACAAAATCCACAAAAGTATTGTAAATACACATATTCATGGACAAAACCAGTATAGATAAATCAACATAGAGAAAATAATTTGAAATAAGTAAAAACACACTTCTGAAAATAGGGAGGATGAAGAAGTTAAGGACCTTAGTACAAAAGACTAAGAGACGGCACAAAAAGTTAACACAATGCAACACAACAAACATCACAAGGCTAACTATAAAAGAAATGTCTACAAACGTATAAGAGAAATACATAAAATGAAGTCACATCCGAATACATGCATGGGGTATAACAGTCTAACAGAGGAATAATAGTGACAAACGGCTGGAAGTACGTATTTGTATTCAGATAGCGGACACATGCATTTGAGATTGTACAGCCAAAAAAGCTAAGAACTGCATCAAATAACAGAAGGAAAGACACAAAACAGATCAATTATCGTCATTTTCTTGATAATAAGAATTAGACTTGCTTCCAAAAAAATTAAAGTGAATCAGTAGAGTTGACAGTGTAAGACCTTAGTCTCCAATAATACGATTGCAAGCCTCTTCAATCCCCTTCCTCTGCTTCATTATAAAAGGTTCTAAGTCGTTTTCTTGATTTAATCATGCTTAAATTTTCAAAAAGAAAGATTATACGTAGGCGTGCGCACAATAGATACATGAACAGACAAATATGCTTCTAGAGTGATGAGAAAAATTAAATGAATAATACTATAATCCCATAAAACTCTGAAAACCCCCAATAAATGATGTACATATCAAGAGTCAGCAAACTGCATACGTACAAGAAAATAGAAATAAAGAGTACGAAAAGAAGAACATCATTGCACATACAAGAGCACCTAAAATTTGGGAAAGAAACAACAAAAAATATAAAATTGAATATATTTAATCAAGGATTCAGAAAATGGAGAGTAAACATACCCGGATGAAACAATCATGGAAAAGAAGGCGTAAGAGTTGTGCTGGGACGTTGTGTTGCAGCTGCACAATTCTCTGCATCGTTGACCCCACAATCTTCTCAATATCTTCGCATTTCTCATCATAATAACCATATCTGAGGGGCATACTAAGACGAGAGGCACTTCCTAGGGCAATCTCTGCATGCGCTGCCATTGTTGTCACAATGCAGGCAACCAGGAATGAGAAAACCGCCATTAAAGCCCAGTTCTTGTTCAACATTTTGAAAAGAGAGTAGTGGAAAATGGCGACTTAACAGAAATTGAAAATTGGGAAACCGTCGGTGAGGAATTGACACCTGACTTGCTTTCTAATCTGCAGCGCTATATATATACACAGAAAACTAGCTCGCGCGCGCCAGGGTTTGAAACATAAGATGGAGTATAACCGTATAACAAATTGCATTTCTTCTTCTTCTTCTTCTTCTTCTTCTTCTTCTTCTTCTTCTTCTTCTTCTTCTTCTTCTTCTTCTTCTTCTTCTTCTTCTTTTTTCCTTTTTCTTTCTTTTTTTGTTTTGGGCCAAGATTTTGGTAGAATTGGATACATTGAGAGTGAGTCTCCGAACTTCGTCGCTCAATTGAGAGCAAGGTCAATCAGAATTGTAAGGAACCCGAAGGTGAAAGGGAGAAATGGAAGGGATTTAGGAAAGTTATGTAAGGGGACACGTGTATATGTGCTAAGGTCTAGAAATAATTAAAAGGCATGTACTCTGAAAATGATACAGTACTTAAAAAATAGCTGATATATAAAAGGTGACAGATGGACGGTCAAGTTCGAAGGAAGGAGCCAAGTTATATTTCAAGGGTCAGGATTGCTTGTTGTGATATCATCATTCTTTTTTGTAATTAGTTCGATCAATTTAAATTCATATAGGGGAAGTGACTAATAAGTGTATTAAGCAGGCTAAAATACTTTCTATTGTTAAATTCTTTATTTCTATATTTTGACTAAATGACCAAATTATACAAAAGATTTATTGTGTGTTTCATTGATGTCCAGTTGCCTTTGAATTGGAATGATACGTGCATTGTTGTGGAAAAAGCTAAACAAGCTGTAAGTATTCAAATGGTTCGCTGGAAGAAGCCTGCTAATGGTTGGCTAAAGCTGAATATTGATGGTTGTTGCAAAGAAAATCCGAGTGGCTCTGGAGGAGGGAGTGTCATTAGAGATAACCCGGGGTATTTTATTTTGGCCTATGCTGAGTACTACGGCCAGGAAAGTAATAATATGGCGAAGGCTAAAGCTTTGCTCCATGTCATAAAATTGTGTATTAGTAAAGGCCTATTTAGGGTGATTGTGGAATTTAACTCTCAACTGATTATTAACACGATTAATTACGAAATTGAAGGCCCCCTGGCATATTCAGCACATCATTGATCAGATTGTCCATCTCTCTAGCAGTGGTAATTTTATTTTTGTTCATATCCACAGAGAAGGCAATATGGATGCTGACCAGTTAGCTAATTACGGGAAAAGCCTGAGAAGTTATATTATTATTGATAACGCTTCTTCTTTGCCAGAACCAGTGAAGTCGGTTTTATGGCTTGTCGAGAGTGTCACGACCCAATTTCCCCTCTAGGTCGTGATGGCGCCCAACGTCGCCGCTAAGCAAGTCAACGGTGAACTAACCATATATTTATTCCTTTTAATAGTTTCAAAGTAGTTAATTTTTATTTATTAAGTAAATGAGAAATGGAAAATTATAGTAAAGTAAAGCGTGGACTAATGAAAGAGCAAATATGGAGAAATAAATACTCAAAATCCATAAAAGTGTCTACTAACATATTCCCAAGATCTAGTGTCACAAGTGTATGAGCAACTAGTAGAATATACAAAACACATATGCTACTGTCTGAAATAAGATAGACAGAAAGCAAATACAAAAGAGAGAATGCTGGTGCAGAACGGACTCAGAGAGAAACTCACCACTATACCTCGGGATAACGGGGGTGCGCGCCTGAATGACTGCCAGATGCACCTGCCTCAGATCCTGCACGATTAATGCAGAAGTGTAGCGTGAGTACATAAACAGCATATACCCAGTAAGTATCCAGTCTAACCTCGAAGAAGTAATGACGAAGGGTCGATATCGACACTTACTATGACCAACAATTAAAATCTATAAATTCTAAATAGGCATGGAATAAATGAATAATAATAATAATAATACAATAACCAGCAATGAATAAATGGTTCTTTAACTGATAGTCAATTTAAAAATTTCCAACTGATACAAGCTAACTTCAACAATTTCAGGACATTAAATAAATTATAACCTTTCAAGTCATAAAAATAATATCAAGTGTATTAGGGCTCCAAGCATTATCATGCACGATTTATGTCGAGGTCGTACGGTCCGATCCAGAATAATGTGTATACTGCCAAGGGTCGAACGACACGAACCATAGATGTATCTATTATACTGCCGAGGCGTTCCGCCCGCTCCACAAGAAGAGAGAATACTCTATGAACATCTGATTTAAAAGCTATCACAAGACTAATACACAAGGAAGTACAATTTCTATTAACGGCCAAGTAACCTGCCAAAACTCAAAGTAAGTGAAATTCGGCCTTTACGAATCCTTTAACAAGTTCCAATATAATTTAGGCACTTAAATTAACAAGTAAAGTGCAACAATACAAGTATTTCATGATTTGGGACCTAAAACTACCCGGACTTAAGCATGATTTGTAGCTATGCACAGACTCTCGTCACCTCGTGCGTACGTAGCCCCCACAAATAGAAGCAAATGGTAATTTAAAATACTTATGGGGTAAATTCCCTCTTGCAAGGTTAGGCAAGAGACTTACCTCGTCTCAAAACTCACTTTCCAGCCCACAAATTCACTCTATGGCCTCAACTTAGTGTCGAACAATTCGAAGCTAGCCAAATATTATATAAATTAATCAATATACACTCATAAGTTCATAAATTAGCTATTAGAGTAATTACCCAACCTATATTGGAAGATTCTTAAAATTAACCCCGGGCCCACGTGCCCGAATTCCGAAAAGTTTCGAAGATAAATGTTACCCATAACCTTGCGAACTCAAATATATAATTTTCACCCAATTCCATAATCATTTTCGAGGTTAAATTTTATTTTTATCAAAACCTAGATTTTTCAACAAAATAATAAAATTTCTACAATTTTCATGTTAAGATCTACCCATAATCTAGTATTATACTCACATTGTATAAAGTACACTTACCTCAAGATGCTAGGTGAAAATCCCTCTTTAAAAAGATCCAAAATCAGCCAATAAACGAGAGAAGTGAACAAAATGGCCAAAATCCCAATTTTTATTAAGTCACTGCCCAGGTCAGCCTTCTTCGCAATCGCGGACAAGCCCTTGCGATCGCGAAGGCAAAACTCACGAACCCAGAAAAGGTTTTCTTCGCGACTGCGAGAAGTCACTCGCGAGCATGATTCACTAAGCCGCCCACTCATCGCGAACACGTGTCTCCACTCGCGAACGTGAAAGGCAACAGAGTTTCCCAGGCCCAGGCTCAGGTTTTCTACGCGAACGCGACGAGTCAACCGCGGACGCGAAGGCCAATGGTTCCAAGCCTCCGTGAACACGACCCTTTCTTCGCGAACGCGAAGAGCAAAAGCGTCCAGTCCCCAAATCCTTCATCGCAAACGCGAGGGTCCTTCTGCGTTCGCGAAGTAGGAAACCAGAACCAGCATACCAGCAGTTTAGACTTAGCTCCGAGCGGTCCGAAACGCACCCGAGCCCCCCGAGATCCTGTCCAACTGCACCAACAAGTCTATCACCATAATACGGACCTGCTCAAACTCTCGGAACACATAAAATAATATCGAAACTAAGAATCGCACCCTAAAACCAAATTGAATCAACTTATAAACTTCAAACTATTTAACTAGCTTCGAACGCGTCGAAACATATTTAGACTACTCGGAATGACGCCAAATTTTTCGTGCAAGTCTTAAATCACCATACAGAACTATTCCTAGGTTCGGAATACCAAACGGACCTCGATAACACCAAAACCTACTCCAAACCAAACTTAAAGAACTTGAAAACCTTCAAAGCATCAACTTTCAATATTAAGCGCTGAAACGCTCCCAGGTCATCCGAAACTCGATCCAAATATATACCGAAGTCCAAATCATCATACGAACCTATTGGAACCGTCAAATCCCGGTTCAAAACGTTGACTAAAGTCAAACTTAACCATTATAAGCCACTATAAGGAATTAAGTAATGTCATAAAACAGTAAAAGCACATACGGGGAGTTTTAATTAGGGGAACGGGGATCTATAAATCAAAATGGCCGATCGGGTCATTACATTCTCCACCTCCTAAACAAATGTTCGTCCTTGAACGAGTCTAGAATATTACCTGGAGTAACGAATAGGTGAGGGTATCTACTCTGCATGTCCTCATCGGTCTCCAAAGTCGCCTCCTCGATTGGTTGACCCCTTCAGTGAACCTTTACTGCAGAAATCTTCTTGGACCTTAACTGGCGAACCTGCCTGTAAACAATGGAAATTGGCTCCTCCTCATAACCCAGGCTCTCATCTAGCTGAACCGTGTTGTAGTCTAACACGTATGATCTTTCAGCATGATACTTCCGGAGCATAGACACGTGGAAAACTAGATGAACTCCCGATAGACTGGGAGGCAAAGCAAGCTCATAAGAATTGTTGTAAACTTTTAACTGGTAATTCTATTCAGTCTTTTTTAACAGTAGTCCTCCATTTCCATTAGTTAGCGACTAACACATAGTTAAAATTAAGAAAAATCTAAATAGACAAAAACAAAAATGAAAAACCACTGATGAGGCTTGGGAATGATGATTGACATTCATATACGAATCAGTCACCGAAATACAAGAGTTATAATTTGGGACTCATGAAGGAGATGTCACTAACGGAATGGAAAAGTATGCGGACTAAGAAATCAGATACTTAAATATCTAATTCCGTTTACTGAAAAGAAAAATGAAATCAGTTTTCTTTTACAAATAAAATAAGTTGGCACTGCTCCGTATGGACTAACAACACCTGATTTTCCATATGATGAATGAGTTTTGAATATCAAATTATTGACACTAAATTGACAATTTTGAAATTTTCTTCTATTCATGACTTTTGATTCAGCTATGTTACTTTTTTAAGTCAAAAACTAAGTTACTTAATTACCAATCAATATAATATATTTATGTGAAAAGCCTTCCACAGTCGAGGCAACAGTTGTAAAAGCACTCTAGCATAGGCATTTCATGTGCTACGATTCAATGTTTCTCAACATATCTTTCACAAATACAACAATTCAATGCTCCAACTAAAACATTACTCCCTTCGGTCCAAAATAAGTGATTTTTTGGTTGTTTTCACACATATTAAGAAATTCATTCTTTAACATTAATTAGCAATGAAATTGACCATATTAATCTTTATTGTCTCTTCACATAAACACTCTTAATACATACTCCAACGTTAATTACTCCAAGGGCAATGCAGGAAAAAAATAATTAATTCATTCTTGAAATTTGGAAAAATCACTTATTTTAGACCACAAGAAAAAAAGTTAAAAAATCACTTATTTTAGACCGGAGGGAGTAGTTCGAAATAATTACAAAAACGCTAATTAGAATTCGACACAAACAGTAATCTTGCATAACAACTTTAAAGTCATGGCTTTACTCATTTCTAAAGGTAGGATTATTTTATAATGTGCCTTATATTTATTTCCCTTTAGCTTTTCAAATCACGTGAGGTAATATTTATTCTTTATCTTAAATTTCATTATGTTATGCTACTAATTATTTTCCTCTTATTTTTCCTTCTCTCTGTATTTTTTTCCGTAATAAATTATACTTTTCCTGCTAATTAGCATGTTAGTTTAAATTTTACGCATTTATATTGCAAAACAATAACAATCTCATTTCCTTGCTTCTTGGCAAGTTAGCCGTACTTTTCACACACACATATATATATAGTAAAATCTCACTTTTTTGCTAGAAATAAATGCTCTTAAGCTACTTAAATGCGATGATTAATCCCTATTCATTTATTTTACTTATCAACGTTCTTTTCCAGTAAATTTACAATTTTTATGCTTCTAAGAGAAAATGTTTTTTATTCGCGCGGATGAATTTCCCAGTTATATATATAAATGAGGGGAAGAAATGCTGACATGGCACATTTCTATGGCCAAGGAGCCTATTTATTTTTTTTTCTCCTTTTTTCGGCTTTCTTTACCTATTTTTTGATTTATGTCCTATATTTAAATAATCCAAAAGTCACCTTAAAAAACAAGATGTGATTAATGTGGAGTATTAAACATTACTAAAGGCAAAAAACGTTTCCTTTCTCCATGTCTAAGGAGTTATTTTTTGGAGAGTTATAAAATTTTTTGGAGAATGATATATATGCAAGAGGAGCTAGAGTGAGAATGCACTTTAACAAGGCATTGGAATAGCTTCTCTTGCAACAGCTTTATTTTGCTTATCATTGTTCATCTTTATGTCAAAGTCATTGGAGTGAAAAAAATCTACGCCAAGGTATGTTAGACTTCTATCCTTTAATTTCTTTTTTTATGAAATCGAAGAGAATTTTGGGACTGACATGAAGGAGATAGTGTTTTTTTATTTAAGTTTAAATGTTCCTTGATGTTTCCTTGCACTTCTCGGAAAATATTTAAAGTCTTTCAAATCTCTAAAGTTCCATTGCATCCTTTGCTTTCTATATGGATATTCTTCGGATAACACTATCACTTGAATCAACAAAATAGTTTTAACTTTTATGCATCAACAAGAATGAAACTAAAACAAATGAAATAATAAAATTTCAGAACTATTTCTACTCAAACCTTTCTCATTCCTTGTCATAAAAAACTTAAATATACATATTACAATGCCAACTTTTCATATTCCTTTTTAGTGGAATAAAAATTGAAAAGAAACTTTTGCGTCTCAAAATTTATCTCTTTTCTTCCTCCATTCTCCCGTTCCCTACTTTTTTCTTTATTCATATTTGTTAATTGATTTGGTTAATTCAAAAAAAGATGGTTTTGGAAATTGCTACAAAATCATAAAGAATTTAATATTGTTGAATTTGGCAAAGTCCCACATCGGTGGGTTAACCATTTGGTTGGGAAATTTTCCCAATAAAAGAAGGCCTAATGTTTAGGATTTAAACACACCTCTCATTTGCCTTCTCATCTGTTTAAGGCATTTGTATCTTCTCTCTTTAGTATTATTTCACTTGTATTTTTGGAGTGAAATAAAATATTGGTTGTGTCCGAGGAGTAGGCAAAATTAGCCGAACCTCGTAAATTCTGGTGTTCCCTTTATTGTTGCTTTATTGTCTTATTTATTATTTGGTGGCTGTCATAATTTTTGGTATAGTAGTTGTGACTTATTCACACTATATACATTTGGCTTCCGCAACAATTGGTATCAGAGCCAAGGTACTGTCTAAGTATGCTCTGTGGTTGCAGCATAGTCTGATCTTCCACATCAGAAAAGATTTATCTTGGTAACTGAGTCAAGGTTCTGTCTGAGTATGCTCTGTGGTTGCAGCTTAGTCTGATCTTCTACATCAGAAAGGAAATAATCTTGATTTGTGTCGTCAGCTATTAAATAATATTTGTGTCAAATATGGGAGACAATAAACAAGAAGAATCTACATCAAGTGTCAACAATACGTCATCATTGGCATCTTCGCTTATGACAAGAATTGTGTCAAATGCGAAATTTGCGGTAGAAATTTTTGACGGGTCCGGGCATTTTGGGATGTGGCAAGGCGAGGTTCTAGATGTCCTTTTTCAACAAGGGCTAGATCTGGCCATTGAAGAAAAGAAACCAGATGTTATTGGAGAAGAAGATTGGAAGATTCTCAACCGTGTTGCTTGCGGTACCATTCGATCCTACCTTGCTAGAGAGCAGAAATATCCATACACAAAGGAAACTTCTGCAAGTAAATTATGGAAAGCACTGGAGGATAAATTTTTGAAGAAAAATAGTCAAAATAAATTGTACATGAAGAAGAGACTGTTTCACTTCACCTATGTTCCTGGTACCACGATGAATGAACATATCACCAGTTTCAATAAGTTGGTCACAGATTTGCAAAATATGGATACAACTTATGATGATGGTGACTTGGCCTTGATGTTGTTGGCGTCACTTCCTGATGAGTACGAGCACCTTGAAACTACTCTACTCCATGGAAATGACGAAGTTTCTCTCAGAGAAGTTTGTTCGGCTTTGTACAGCTATGAACAAAGAAAGCGAGAAAAACAGAAGGGCGGAGAAGGAGAAGCACTATTTGTGAGGGGTCATCCTCAAAATCAAACGAGGACAAAGAAGGGAAGATCCAAGTCAAGATCCAGACCCAGCAAAGATGAATGTGCCTTTTGTCGAGAAAAAGGGCACTGGAAGAAAGACTGTCCGAAGTTGAAGAATAAGGCCAAACATAACAATGGAAAGGCCATTATGGATTCAAATGTAGCTGATTGTGATGATTCAGACTTCTCATTAGTTACAACAGAGTCATCAACATCATCAGACATATGGTTGATGGACTCGGCTTGTAGCTATCATATGTGTCCCAACATGGACTGGTTCGTGGATTTTCAAGAAGGAGAATATGGAATCATTCACACAGCGGATAACAACCCTCTTACCTCATATGGCATTGGTTCAATACGATTAAGGAACCATGATGGAATGATCAGAACATTAACAGATGTTCGATTTGTACCGGATTTGAAGAAGAATCTCATCTCTGTAGGAGCCCTAGAATCAAAAGGGTTCAAAATCATTGCAGAAAATGGAGTGATGAGAGTATGCTCCGGTGCACTAGTGGTAATGAAGGCTAATCGGAAGAATAATAATATGTACCGCTATCGTGGCAGTACAGTTATTGGGACAACGACAGTGACATCCAGTGACGACAAAGAGGCAGAAGCAACCAAGCTATGGCACATGCGCTTGGGACATGCTGGAGGAAAATCCTTGAAAACTCTATCAGATCAAGGATTGTTAAAAGGAGTAAAGGCTTGCAACTTGGAGTTTTGTGAGCATTGTGTTAAAGGGAAACAGACAAGGGTTAAATTTGGTACAGCGATCCATAATACTAAAGGCATTTTGGATTATGTACACTCTGATGTTTGGGGTCCTTCCAAAACACCTTCATTGGGTGGGAAGCACTATTTTGTAACCTTTGTTGATGATTTTTCCCGAAGAGTGTGGGTGTATACAATGAAAAACAAAGATGAAGTGCTGGGAATTTTTCTCAAATGGAAGACGATGGTGGAGAATCAAACAGGCAGGAGGATCAAGTGTATTCGCACAGACAATGGAGGTGAATACAAAAATGATCATTTCAATAAGGTCTGTGAAAATGATGGCATCGTCCGACACTTCACTGTTAGACATACACCACAACAGAATGGAGTGGCAGAACGTATGAACCGGACCTTGCTGGAGAAGGTACGGTGTATGTTGTCCAATGCTGGCTTGGGCAAAGAATTTTGGGCTGAGGCAATTACATATGCATGCCACCTCATTAATCGTCTACCATCTGCTGCTATTGATGGCAAGACACCATTTGAAAAATGGTATGGAAAACCTGCTGTAGATTATAACTTTTTGCACGTGTTTGGCTCAACTGCATATTATCATGTGACGGAGTCAAAATTGGATCCAAGGGCAAAGAAGGCTATTTTTATGGGAATTACTTCTGGAGTCAAAGGATATCGCTTATGGTGTCCTATGACAAAGAAAGTAATATTCAGCAGAGATGTTACCTTTGATGAATCTGCTATGGTAAATAAGGTAACAGAAGACACCAAACAAAATAAAGGTGCTTCTAAGCAGGTGGAGTTTGAGGGAAAATTTATTTTTCCTACACAAGAAGCAGAGGAGGAAACAAATGAAGATTACCCTCTGGAAGGAGAGCCAGTAGAGGAGATTCCAACTCAGGAACCTCAACAACAACTTGAATCAATAGCAACCAGCAGGCCAAAAAGAACAATAACGAAACCTGTTCGTCTCATAGAGACGGTTGCTTGTGCAACCTCAATTGTAGCTGATGATGTTCCTACTACTTATAAAGACGCTGTCCAAAGTTCAGAAGAAGATAAGTGGAGGATTGCCATGAATGATGAAATACAGTCCCTTCATCAGAATCATACATGGAGATTGGCCAATCTCCCGAAGGGAAAGAAAGCAATTGGGTGCAAATGGGTATTTGCAAAGAAAGAAGGATTTCCTAACCAATTAGATGTTCGCTACAAAGCAAGATTGGTGGCCAAAGGATATGCTCAAAAGGAGGGAATTGATTACAATGAAGTGTTTTCTCCAGTTGTAAAAACTGCGTTTTTACATGGAAACTTGGAGGAGGAAATCTACATGACTCAGCCAGAAGGATTCAAAGTTGCTGGAAAAGAAAATATGGTATGCAAACTTGAAAAATCGTTGTACGGATTGAAACAATCTTCTAGACAATGGTACAAGCGATTTGACGAGTTTATGTTGCGGCAAGGGTACAAGAGAAGAAAATACGATCATTGTGTGTATTTGCGCAAGCTTAAAGATGGTTCCTTTGTATATCTTCTCCTATACGTTGATGATATGTTGATAGCTTCCAAGAATTCAGAAGAAATTGATAAATTGAAGAATCAACTGAAGAAGGAGTTCGAGATGAAGGATCTGGGTGAGGCAAAGAAAATTCTTGGCATGGAGATAATTAGAGATAGACGTTCAAAGAAACTCTGTTTATCTCAGAAAGAATATTTGAAGAGAGTACTACAACGTTTTGGCATAGATGACAAGACTAAGCCAGTTAGTACTCCACTTGCTCCCCATTTTAAGCTAAGTACTACTATGTCGCCAATGGATGAAGCTGAACGAGAGTATATGTCAAAGGTACCATACGCAAATGTTGTTGGTAGCTTGATGTATGCAATGGTTTGCACAAGGCCTGACATTTCACAAGCTGTTGGAGTTATTAGCAGATATATGCACAATCCAGGGAAGGAGCATTGGCAAGCTGTGAAGTGGATTCTACGGTATATTCATAATACTGTAGATGTCGGGTTAGTTTTTGAGCAGGAATACAATCAGTCTGTAGTTGGATATTGTGACTCAGATTTTGCGGGTGATCTGGACAAACGAAGATCAACTACTGGTTATGTGTTTACTTTTGCAAAAGCACCAGTTAGTTGGAAGTCTACTTTGCAGTCAACAGTTGCTTTGTCTACAACAGAGGCAGAGTACATGGCTATTACAGAGGCTGTGAAGGAGGCAATTTGGCTTCAAGGATTGCTAAAGGAGCTTGGTGTTGAACAAAAAGGTATCACAATTTTTTGTGATAGTCAAAGTGCTATTCAATTAGCGAAGAACCAAGTTTATCATGCAAGGACGAAGCATATTGATGTTCGGTATCATTTCGTACGAGAAATCATAGAAGAAGGAGGAGTCACAGTGAAGAAAATTCATACTACGGAGAATCCTGCTGATATGCTAACTAAGGTGGTGACTGCGATCAAGTTTCAACATTGTTTGGATTTGATCAACATTGTTGAACACTGAAGATTGAAGATGAAGACACAACCAAAATTTGTTATTGAGAGAGAATTGAAAATGTGGAATTTTGCCAAGGTGGAGATTTGTTGAAGTTTGGCAAAATGCCAAAGTCCCACATCGGTTGGGAGTTAAGTTTGGGGGGATTTTTCCCCTATAAAAGAAGGCCTAATGTTTAGGATTGAAACACACCTCTTATTTGCCTTCTCATCTGTTTAAGGCATTTGTATCTTCTCTCTTTAGTATTATTTCACGTATATTTTTGGAGTGGAATAAAATATTGGTTGTGTCCGAGGAGTAGGCAAAATTAGCCGAACCTCGTAAATTCTGGTGTTCCCTTTATTGTTGCTTTACTGTCTTATTTATTATTTGGTGGCTGTCATAATTTTTTATATAGTAGTTGTGACTTATTCACACTATATACATTTGGCTTCCGTAACAATATACCCATAAAATGTACCTGGTTTTTCTCTTTTACCACATTCTAGCCTTGCGTCGTTATAATCTTAACATTTCGAGCAATCACGCTAGAATCTAAAGTACTTCTAACATTTTACCCCGAACATGATTGATTTGTTTCACCTTTTCTTGATAAAAATAAATATTCTTGCAGCAAGATATATAGTGCTTTGCGAAAATTAAAACTTAAACGAAAAGATAAACCTAGCATATGAATAGACAATTTATAATTTGCATTTAATAAATGCATTGGTCTTGTATTGAATTAGTCGAATGAATTTAGTCTATAAAGCACTAGTCAATAACACCTACAATAATTATAGGTAAATGGAATAATTTTCTCTGATAACCATTCACTTGTTTCAATCAAAAAGTAATTATTTAATGAAAGGTCTTTTTATTCTTCAAGAACAACAACAACAACAACAACAACAACAACAACAACAACGACCCAGTATAATTCCATAAGTGGGGTCTGAGGAGGATAATATGGACACATGATCTTTTAATGAACATCCAAGGGGGAGTGTTATAAATATATTATATTATGGATGTTCATTTAGTACTCCGTTGTAAATAAGCTTCCTGAAGAAGCTTATCCATATGGGACTCCACCGTAAATATGTTTATCTATTTAGTACTCTATTGGAAATAAGCTTCCTGAAGAAGCTTATCACTTCGGTACCCGGTTATGGATAAACATTACCCTAGGTAGAAGATTATCCATACCGGGTATAATAAGCTTATCCATTCAGTACTCCGTTATGGATAAACATTGCTCTCAGTAGAAGATTATCCATATCTGGTATAGTAGCAGCTTACACAGCAGCTTGCAGTAGCAGCTTACACAGCAACTTGCAGTAGCAGCTTACACAGCAGCTTACACAGCAACTTGCGTAGCAGCTTACACAACAGCTTCCTTTCTTCTATAAATAGAAGAGATTTCAGTTCATTATGTACATCAGTTTGAATTCGAATAATATATCAGTTTCTCTCTATACTTGTCTTTACTTTATAGTCTTTATTTTATAACACGTTATCAGCACGAGACTCTGCCATCTCGAGCAAATATTTTGAAAGTATCTGAGGTAAGAACTTTCTTTTCCTAAATAATGTCAAATCTTTCTAAACTTGAATTTGTAGCCCTGGATATATCGGGCAAAAGCTACATGTCTTGGGTGCTTGATGCTGAAATTCATCTTGATGCGATGGGTCTGGCAGACACCATCAAAGACAAAAATCAGGCATCAAACCAAGACCGTGCCAAAGCAATGATATTCCTACGCCATCACCTTGATGAGGGCCTGAAAATGGAATATCTTACTGTTAAAGATCCAGTCATACTGTGGAATAATTTGAAAGATAGATATGACCACCTGAAGATGGTCGTTCTTCCACAGGCACGATATGATTGGACTCATCTAAGGCTACAAGATTTTAAATCTATCAGTGAGTATAATTCTGCTATGTTCAGAATTATTTCCCAATTGAAGTTATGTGGTGATAATATTACTGATCATGATATGTTGGAGAAAACTTTCACCACTTTTCATGCCTCGAATATGCTCCTGCAGCAGCAATATCGAGAGATGGGATTTAAAAAGTATTCTGAACTTATCTCACATCTTCTTATAGCCGAGCAACATAATGGGCTATTAATGAAAAATCATGAAAGCCGACCTACTGGTTCTTGTCCATTCCCTGAAGTGAATGAGACGAACTTCCACCAGGCTAAACGTGGAAAAGGTCGTGGCCCCAGTCGTGGTCATGGTCGTGGTCGGGAAAGAAACTCTAATCATGGTAATAATAATGCACCAAAGAACACTCCTCACCACCAGCAGTGGAAAAGGAAGGAACAAAAGCATGAAGCGGTGCAAGCACCAAATGCAGAAAATGCATGTTATAGATGTGGAGAAAAAAGGCACTGGTCACGTACCTGTCGTACCCCAAAGCACCTGGTTGAGCTTTATCAAGCCTCCCTAAAGAAGACAAAGAAAAATGTTGAAGCAAATTTTATTTCTGAAGATAATTTAGACTTCATGCATTTGGATGTAGCTGATTACTTTGCACTCCCAGAAGGAGAAACAAGTCATGTAATCGGTGGTGAATCTGTAGAAATGTAAATATTTTAATTTTTGTTATTTGTAATAGATAGTATGGTTATGTAATTGTTGTACATAAAGAAAAATTATGATTTGATAATGATGTTTACTATAATATATCTTGTTTATGTCATTTTGAAGAATATGGATAACATTATTAGATCAACTTAAACTCTAGCAGAGTTTGCAAGAAATATACAACCACAAGAAGTGGTTATATTTCGTATATCTCATTGTAATTATATTTTGTTAACTACCAGAAGTGGTATATGCCTATGATCACCAGAAGTGATAATTTAGGCTTTCTATGGTTACAATTGAAGATAAGCTACATAAATATTCTCTATATTAAATGCACGCCTCGATTTGCTCCTGAAGTAGTAAATATTTTAAAAGAGGTTGAGGCATCACAATTTGATGTGATTAATGCGCATTCAGATAATTATGTTCGATTTCCTGAAGGATGAGAACTTTTGATAATATTAATCCATTCCCTGAAGTGAATGTGACAATACTAATAAGTCGGGTAAATATGAACGCGCTCTTGATGTGAATACATTACAATTCACCTCCAGAAGAGTTAATATAATTGAGAGAATATATACTCAATATTTCGTATTTTAAATTTGCTCCTGAAGAAGTAACACAATTGAAATTGCCTCCTGAAGTGGAAAAATATTATGAAGAGGAGTTTTCGTGTGCTTAAACAATTGTTTTACATTGTTTATTTGATTGTGATTTTCTCTCATGACACCAGCAGTGTCTGAGCAATATTTGATAGTACAAAATGTATCAACAACTCCTGAAGAGCTAAATGTTTGCCTAAAGAATACATGACACCAGTAGTGCCAGATAAATATTAGATTGTGGATAATAAATGAAGGCTCTCGAAGAGCTTATATACAAATATGTCATTCATATTATATGATTATGGTCAAAACATATGTTGTAGTAAACCTGAAGTTTACTAATACAAATGACTATCATATTGAGACTACAAATGATTGGAAGATTGATAATCTTCATGTTTCCACAATCATAGGGGGTAAAATAATATGTATGTGAGAAGTTACCCGCCTTATTCTTTAATTTGTACTATATCATGTATCACAGTAAACCAGAAGTTTACTAAAGCAAAAGTTTATGCCATAGTAAACCAGAAAGTTTACTAAGAGATAGCACATGACATGATAAACTTGAAGTTTTCATTTGCCATTTTTAAATGAGCTATTTGAGAATTCAGATAAGCATATACTAAAGAACTAGAAGATTCTTCAGGAATTCTCATGTGTTGCTTGTTCTCATAATGAATTGATTATACCAGCTAAAGTTGGGACTAAGACCCCTGATTCTGAAATATATAAAAGGTGAATATGGGCCCGTTCACCTATCATGTGAACCACTTATAGGTGCATATATGAGATGGTTACATGTGTAATTATTGTCAACCTGCAGTTTGGCATTTGGAATTGCTTTTCTCGATTAAGAGCATAATTTTCAGATTATGAAATCAAGACAGTTCATCTTGATAATGCTGGTTTATATCCAAGCTGGTTTAGCATTGAATACCTCCTATTAATGGCTAAACCATTGCTTATGAGAACAAAGCTTCATGTGTTGGTCTAAGATTTTCTAAATTGCATATAGCAGCACTTGTATGCATCAGATCAACAATATATGATAAGTCCTCCCTTCACAATTGGTTTAGGATCAGAAACCAAATATTTTTACTATCTTTTGTTGTGTGGTATATGATTAATTTCTCTACCATAATACACAAAGATATGTTTCCCAAAGATGATTGGGGATATATGTTAGTTTTTCTAACATTTGGGGGATGGAATAAACAGTTGAAAAATATGCTATATGAATCGAATTATCATGATCCTCACTTAGAAGATAATTCAAGTCGAATGCCAGAAGCATTTGCTGATCCAAAATTAAATATCATATTTCAGCTGCAAATGCTCCTATTAAAATTAAAATCCCTGAAGGATAGAGTTTACTGTACGCATGAAGCGTGGTAGACCAATCGGTTCCAAAGGTAACAATCCTTGAAAAATAGTAGGAGCCAATGATCAAAATGAGGAGGAAATAAGCTCTAGAAGAGCCCACGACATATCATTTCATGAAACTCCCGAAAAAGTTCAGGTACTTGAAAATAAAGAAAGTGATGAGATCTCCACAAGTTATGTCGCTTCGGAACTGACACAAAATGATCGTCGACGATATATTTAATACAATATAGTGCACAATATTGTAAAAGATTGTGAGGATCGGACTAGCAGTCCAGACACTTGAAGATGTCATACCATTTAGATACAAGTCTTAACCTATATGACTTATTTGGCTAAATCTATATGAAGATCCTTGAAGGATTGAAAATGCCCGAAGCATATAATTCAAAGTCTTGAGAAATGTACTCGATCAAATTATAAAGATCTTTGTACGGTTTAAAGCAATCTGTGCGCGTGTGGTATAATCGCCTCAGTAAATATTTGCTGAAAGAAAGTTACATAAATTATGTTATTTGTCCATGTATTTTTATAAAGAAAATGTCATCAAAATTTGTTACACTTGCTGTTTATGTTGGTGACATAAATCTTACTGGAACTCCGGAAGAGCTCCAAGAGGGTCTTAAAAATACTTTTACATGGACAAAGTGTACCCATTAAGTACACCAATGAATATTCAATCACTTGAAGTGAATAAGGATCCGTTCCAACCTCTAGAAGAGGATGAGGAGCTCCTTGGTCCTGAAATACTCTATCTCGGTGTAGATGGTGCACTTATTTATCTTGCTAATGCTAACAAAAGTGGTGCAGATCGTATTGGTAATGCAGATGCAGGTTATTTATCCGATACCCATAAAGCTCGATTTCAAACCGGCAAGCAGGGAGTGCATATGATTGAGATCAGTGATTCATTCGAGAAACATGTGGGTTGGAATATGATAAAAGACCCACAATATTATACAGAGACAATGTTTCATGCATAGCACAATTGAAGGGAGGATTTATAAAAGGAGATAGAACGAAGCACATTTCACCAAAATTATTCTACACACACGATCTTCAGAAAAGTGGTGACATTGATGTGCAACAAATCCGTTCAAGTGATAATCCAGCAGATTTATTCACTAAATCTTTGCCAACTTCAACTTTTGAGAAGATGGTATACAAGATTGGAATGCGGAGACTCAAATATTTGAAACAAGGTTTTCATCAGGGGGAGTAAAATACGCGATGCACTCTTTTTCCCTTACTAAGGTTTTTTCCCATGGGGTTTTCCTTATAAGGTTTTTAATGAGGCACCTAGCAATGCGTATTACTAAATATGTGTACTCTTTTTCCTTCACTAGGATTTTTTTCCACGTGGTTTTTCCTAGTAAGGTTTTAATAAGACACATTATCTTTTAGTGAACATCCAAGGGGGAGTGTTATAAATATATTATATTATGGATGTTCATTTAGTAATCCGTTGTAAATAATCTTCCTGAAGAAGCTTATCCATATGGGACTCCACCGTAAATATGTTTATCTATTTAGTACTCTATTGGAAATAAGCTTCCTGAAGAAGCTTATCACTTCGGTATCCGGTTATGGATAAATATTACCCTAGGTAGAAGATTATCCATACCGGATATAATAAGCTTATCCATTCAGTACTCCGTTATGGATAAACATTGCTTTCAGTAAAAGATTATCCATATCTGGTATAGTAGCAGCTTACACATCAGCTTACACAGCAACTTGCAGTAGCAGCTTACACAGCAACTTGCGTAGTAGCTTACACAGCAGTTTGTCGTAGCAGCTTACACAGCACCTTGCATAGCAGCTTATACATCAACTTCCTTTCTTCTATAAATAGAAGAGATTTCAGTTCATTATGTACATCGGTTTGAATTCGAATAATATATCAGTTTCTCTCTATACTTGTCTTTACTTTATAGTCTTTATTTTATAACAATTATAATGTTATTAGGTACAATATGAATTTTAGTTTTATTATATTGATCCAAATTATATAACAATTTAGGCTGAAAAGGAGTATCCAAATTACTTTACGGTCAAAAAAACGCAATACGATAAAGATGACCAAAAGCAATGAAAGACCCGATTGGTCGTTTTAAGAATTAACGCCCCGATCCCCTATTAACTGCTTTCCCCGTGTTTATTTCTGCTATTGTGATTTGCCGGGAAGATTCGTTTTGAGTTTCGGAGTGTTTTGGGACATTTAGTCCCCAAATGAGAGTTTAAGCTTTAGAATTTGGACTGTAGTCGGAGCAGTGTGAAGACGGTTCCGGAATGGAATTTCGTCGACTCTGATAGCTCCGTTGGGTGATTTCGCGCTTAGGCGCGTGTTCGTACTGTGTTTTGGAGGTTCGTAGCTTATTTAGGCTTGAAATGCCGAAAGTTGAATTTTTGAAGTTTCTAGATCGATAGTGAAATTTTGATATCTGGGTCGGAATTTGATTCCGAAAGTTGGAATAGTTATGTAGTGTTGAATGTGACTTGTGTGCAAAATTTGGAGTCAATTGGACATGGTTTGGTTGGGTTCGGCATCGGTTATAGAATTCTTGAGATTTCAAGTTCATTAGTCTTGGATTGTAGAGTGATTCGTGGTTTTAGCGTTGTTTGAAGTGATTTGAGGGTTGGATTAAGTTCGTATGATGTTTTAGGATTGGTTGGCATGTTTGGTTGAGGTCCCGGGGGCCTCGGGTGAGTTTTGGATGCTTAACGGAAGTTGAATTGGACTTAGGAAATTTCTGATCTTGCTGAACTTGTTGATTTCGCACCTGCGGAGTTTGGACCACAGGTGCGGCGACGCAGAAGTGGTTAAGCAACCGCAAGTGCGGTCTAAGGCATAAGGGAAGTGGTCGCAGATGCGGCCCAAGGACCGCAAAAGAGGAACCGCATCTGCGTATAAAGGGACGCATGTGCGGAATTTGGCCGTTTAATGAAATTCCGCAGGTGCGGAGTAGGAGCCGCAGGAGCAGGAACGCAGGTGCGGTTAACCCCTCGCAGAAGCGGAAATCACTGTGCAAAAACAAGAAAAGTCGAGAGTTTGAGTTCATAACTCTAAAAATCGAATTGGAGCTCGGTGGTGGGTGATTTCTGGAGAGATTTTGAAGGAGAAGGATTGGTAATGAATCCTAACTCTAATTTGGTTCTAATACATTAATCTATTGTTAGTTTTATCATTTAATTTCGGAAATCGGTGAAAAATTGGGAAAATTGAGAAAAGTTCTTAGGCCAAAATTTGGGATTTTGATCGAGATTTTGGTATCGGATTTTAGTGATTTTGGTATGGTTAGACTCATAAGTGAATGAGTGTTCATAATTTGTGACTTTTACCCGATTTCGAGACGTGGGCCCGGGGAGGATTTTCAGACGTTTTTCTATTTTCTTGCCTTAGCTTCGGTTCCTTTGGCTAAACTTGTTGTTTGTAGTTATATTAATATTATGAAATTGATTTGATTAGATTTGGGCCACTCGGCGTTGGATACTCATGGCAATAACGTGATTTTGGATTGATTGAGCTTGGTTCGAGGTAAGTGGCTTATCTAACCTTGTGTGGGGGAACTCTCCTTAGGATTTTGTTACGGTTGCTATATGAAAGTCGTGTACGTGAGGTGACTAGTGCGTACACGTGCTAATTATTGAGAAACCCCGTCTTTCATTAAGTAAATATATGTGTTCTATTTTAATTGAGCAATACTTGTACTAGAAGTTCCTGTTTAGCTTAGGAAAGCATGACTATGTGACCTAACTGCCTTATCTGTTTTAATTGCTTACTTGGATTTTGTGTAGCATGTTTAGAGTAGAAATTCCTGTTTATTTTTCAATAGAACTGTACATTTCTTTCTTGAGACTGCTGTGTGTTTACTTTGGGACTATGGGATGGTATCCCGTGAGATCCCCCTTGTTTGTTTACTTTGGGACTACAGATCAGTATTTCGGGAGATCCCCCTGCACATTTATAATTGAGACTACGGGACGATATCCTGGAAGATCCCTCTGTACTGGATATTTATATTTGGGACTACGGATAGGTATTCCTAGAGATCCCCTACACATTTACGATTTGGACTACAGGACGATATCCCGGGAGATCCTCTGCACATTTACTTTTTTAGGACTACGGGACGTTATCCTGGGAGATCATCTGTTGTTATCTCTGTGTATTGAGTTATTTCTTCCATTTCATCCTTATTGTCTGTTAGCATCTTTAATTGTACTGTTTCACTTTACGTTATTTTACCTTGTTATATATATATATATAACTAGTAGGGCCCAGACCTTCCTCGTCACTACTCGACCGAGGTTAGGCTTCGCACTTACTGGGTACCGCTGTGGTGTACTCATGCCCTTTCCTACACATATTTTTCGTGTGCAGATCCAGGTTCTTCTGCTCAGCCATACTACCCGTGAGGCGGAGTGATTCAGAGACTTCGAGGTATATTTGCCGCATCCACAGACCTAGAAGTCCCTCTCTATTCACCCTTTTAGCTATAGACTTCTTGTATTTACTCTTGTTTAGACTTCTGGAGTTATAACACTATGTATTTCTTTAGCTTGTGATTCATGAGATTTTGGGTTTGGGGAGTGTTTTGTGTTCAGTTTGAGAGAGTAAAATTGCATATGCCAAGCGGCATTTTAAACTTCTTTATTATATTACTCGTAATTTTTTAGTTTCGTATTTTATTTCCTTTTTCCGTAAATTGTTAGGCTTACCTAGTCGTAGGGACTAGGTGCCATCACGATAGTTCGCGGATGGAGAACTTGGGTCGTGACAAGTTGGTATCAGAGCTCTAGGTTCATGAGAGTCATGAATCACAAGCCGATTTATTAGAGTCTCGCAGATCGGTATGGAGACGTCTGTACTTATCTTTGAAAGCTATGTAACTGTTAGGAAAATTCCACTTCATTTGATTCCTTGTCATGCGAGATTATTGATATCAAAATTCTGAACCTTTATCTTATATTCTCTCACAGATTGTGAGGACACGTGCTACAAAAGATGACTAGGCACTCGTGCCCCCTACTAGAGCTGCCAAAGATCGGGGATGGGGTAGAGGCCGAGGACGTGCACGTGGTGCAGCCAGAGCACCCATGCGAGCTGCTACAGAGGAGCCATCAGCAGCTCCAACTGGAGCCTAGGCGCCTGATACGCCTACTGCTATTACTACTCCAGCTCTCCAGGAGACCTTTGCGCAGTTCATGAGCATGTATACCACTTTAGCACATGCAGGGCTAATTCCCCTTGCTGCAGCCACATCTCAGGCTGGGGGAGGAGCACAGACTCCCGCTGCCCGCACTCCTGATCAGCGAGTGTAGGTTGATCAGATCTTAGAGATTATACTGGTACCTCCTGTAGCCCCAGCTCAGCCCGGGGATAGGGCAGCAACTTCGGAGGATGAGCAGCGGAGGCTTGAGATGTTCAAGAAGTACAAGGCTCCTACATTCATTGGTCTAGCATCAATAGATGCTCAGGGATTTCTAGAGGAGTGCTACCGTATCCTCTGCACCATGGGTATATCGGGATCGAGTACGATTTCTTTCACTGCCTTCCAGCTTCAAGGAGCAGCCTATCAATGCTGGCGTACTTTTGAGTTGGACAGTCCAGGTGATGCAGCTTCCCTTACATGGACCCAGTTTTCATATATGTTCTTGAGTGAGTATGTTCCTCTAAGCCTCAGGTACACATGGTGTGCGGAGTTTGAGCATCTACGCCAGGGTACTATGATAGTTTCGGAGTATGTTGTCCGTTTCACTGACTTGTCTAGGCATGCACTGGCCTTGGTTTTTATAGTTCGTGAGACAGTTCGCCGATTTATTAAGTGGCTAATTCCCAGCATCAGGTTTAGCATGGCCCGGGAGTTGGAGATGGATATTGCTTATCAACAGGTGGTGAGCATTGATAGGAGAGTAGAAGGCATACATGCTAGGGATAGAGAGGAGAGAAATGCCAAGAGGTCTCGAGAGTCGGGCCATTATTCTGGTGCCCGCCCCAGCTGCAGTTCGACATGGTAGGGGTTATATGAGTCGCCCCATTCATTCAGCTCTTCCAGCAGCCAGTGGTATTCCAGCTCCTCCTAGACCTCAGGAGCCTTATTATGCACCTCTAGTATCTAGTGCGCGCCCTGCACGGGGTGCTTTCAGTGGCCAGTCTAGCAGATCTGGCCTGGGCCAGTCATAGCCGTCATGTCTCCTAGAGCTTGTTTTGAGCGTGGAGACGCACGCCATGTGGTGAGGGATTGCCCTAGACTTAGGAGGGGTTCACCTCCACAGACTTCTCAGCCATAGTGTGCTCTGCAGAGTTCCCAGGCTATGATTACACCACCACTTGCTATCCCACCTGCTCAGCCAGCTAGATGTGGAGGTCGGGAAGGTAGAGGTCGCCCTAGAGGGGGAGGCCAATCCAGATATTATTTCCTTCCTGCCCGTACAGAGGTTGTTGCCTCCGATTCTGTCATCACAGCTATTGTCCCAGTTTGTCATAGAGATGCATCAGTCTATTTGATCCAGGCTCCACTTATTCTTATGTGTCCTCTTATTTTGCCCCACATTTGGGCGTATTCTTAGGATTCTTTGAGTTCCCTATTTATATTTCTACTCCTGTGAGAGATTCTCTTATTGTGGACCGCGTTTATTGCTCGTGTTTGATTGCTCTTAGTGGTTTTAAGACCAGAGCTGATTTATTATTGCTCAGCATGGTAGATTTTGATGTTATCTTGGACATGGACTGGTTCTCGCCCCATTATGCTATTCTTGATTGTCATGCCAAAACCGTAACGCTGGCTATGCCAGGTGTACCACGATTAGAGTGGAGGGGTACTTTAGACCACACTACCAGTAGAGTTATTTCATTTCTTAAAGCTCAACGAATGGTTGAGAAGGGGTGTGACGTGTATCTAGCTTATGAGAGAGATGTCAGTATTGATACCCCTACAGTTAATTTAGTCCCAGTAGTATGGGATTTCTCTGATATGTTTCCAGCTGATCTTTCGGGTATGCCACCCGACAGAGATATTGATTTCGGTATTGATTTGTTGCTGGGCACTCAACCCATTTCTATTCCTCCTTATTGTATGGTTCCTCCTGAGTTGAAGGAGTTGAAAGATCAGTTATAAGAATTGCTTGATAAGGGTTTTATTCGGCCCAATGTGTCACCTTGGGGTGCTCCTGTCTTGTTTATGAAGAAAAATGATGGTTCTATGTGTATGTTCATTGATTATCACTAGTTGAACAAAGTTACAGTGAAGAACCGATATCCTTTGCCTCGTATTGATGACCTATTTGATCAGTTACAGGGTGCTCGAGTGTTTTCTAAGATTGACTTGCATTCGAGTTATCATCAGTTAAAGATTCGGGAGCCTGATATCCCGAAGACTGCTTTCAGGACTCGGTGTGGCCATTACAAGTCATTACTTGCATCAATGACAGTATGAGTGTTACCTATCCGTGGAGTTTCTGGCTCATCAGCGACGGTTGCGGGTTCTGCGGGTATTGTGCCTCCGATATCTCCTTGAACGGATTTGTTGAGCATGTTGCTCAAGGTATTTGTCAACCACTATTCTAATAGCCTTTTCACGACCGGTGGTGCTTCTCCTGCTGCGGATGTTGATGTTGGTTTCCCTCTCGCGCGAGACAGTCACACCCTCGTGGGGGGTGGGGGGTGGGTGAGATCTCCCCCTCAGGTGTAGCACTTGGCATTGCGTTTTCGTTGTCTTCCCTACCGGCTTCATTGAGGGAATTTAGGAGGTTGTTCGTGACATCTCCACAGTTTAAGTTTAATTTGTTATCAGTGTCTTAACTGACAAAGGAACTAAAATGCTCAGCAACCTTCTTTCCTGATTTCTGTGTATTTCAGGAACTCTTTAGTGGGAAGGTGAAGGCGATTGATAGAGAGGATGATGGACTCTACATACTTGAAAGGCAAGTTGTTGGAACTTCTCTAGCAGTAACAGAAGGAATAAATGACAAGGATCAGACGATTACAACTACAACAAAGGACATTGACCTATGGCATAAGAGGTCCGGTCATGTTGCAACTACAATTCTTAAGAAGTAGCTACATATGAAAGCAGAACTCATAACTAACAGTGTAAAACAATGTGTAGTCTGTTCTTGTGCTAAGCAGACAAGGTTACCATTTCCTACTAGTAGTATTAAAACTGTGAGTAGTTTTGATCTAGTACATATGGATTTGTGGGGGCCATACAAGACCCCTTCCTATGATGGTAATAAATACTTCTTGACAGTTGTTGATGATTTTTCAAGAATGACCCGGATGTTTTTACTTAGGCAGAAATCTGAAGTGTGTGTCCTACTACAATAATTTCTAGTATTGGTTAAAACTCAGTTGGACAAAATTGTTAAAATTTTTAGAACATATAATGGCACTGAGTTTGTAAACTCAATGTGCAGTGAGATGTTTAAAAAGCTTGGAATTATCCATCAAACTCCATGTGCCTATGCTCCTCAGTATAATGGAGTTGTTGAGAGGAAGCATAAGCACATTTTAGAGATCACTAGGGGAGGAACCATCTCCTCCACTGCAGGGAAATCCTCATCCTCAACGGGTAGGGGTACATTCCTTGGTGATATAAGGGACAGATCCCACTGTTTCCTTACTCTCTTTTTATTTTTATTTTATAAACAAGCTTTTACACCAGCCCAACCCATCAACCCAACCCAAAAAACAAAAAAAGTTGAAAGATACCTGGGCTTCAAACTCCTGGCGCATTCTGTCATAACGTGAGTCAAATGGCGAGCATCTTCTAAAGGAGCACCATGTATTGATGCTCTTAACGGCTCACAAACCTACAGCTAAAAGGAAAAATGGTCACACACTATGCGCTCTTGGAACCAAGAAATGGCCACAACAACGAAAAGTCATTATGCCACATCTAAGACTCATCAAGAAAGAAATACTAGAATGCACAATACATATTAATACTGGAGGAAGGTTCATTAAGTTATACCATTTTACAGTTTCACCTACATCACATCTTGGGTTAAAAGCAGTAGAGATTCATACTTCAGGTATCTTGTCATTAGAGGTGTATGACTCATCAATAAAGATCACTTTAGTTCACTATATGAAATGAATTGCTAAAAGCATCTGCAAGTTTTAACCTCTCAGGAGTGAATAGATCTCTCCAAATCTAACCATAAGAACCCCAGATAAAATGCTCTCATATCAGAAAAAATTATGTGCTTGACCTACTTTAATGCATCATATGATATGTCAAGGATACCTGACTATTTGTTCTTTTTTTGTTTTGTTTAGACATTAGAAACAGATTGCTTTGCGCTTGAATTATCGTATTCTGCCAGGCACATAATGCATTCAAGTTTTTAAAAAATGATTAGACCTTGGTTCTTTTTTCTTTTTTGATAATGGATTAGACCTCGGTTCTTACTGATACATTATTCTTTTTGCATTGCACAAAGAGTGAGAAGTGCACTATTTTGGACCTTATGCATGTCTGTGTTTGTTTTATGCTGTCTAGATGGTCTCTAGAGATTCTTCCTTCTAACCTATCCATAATTATTGTATATATCTTAACATCAGAAAGCATATTGACTCCCACAACAACAGGTAGGCAACATCTTCATAAATAAAGCAAGCTTCTGATTCCCTCTGCAGCACATCACAACTCCCATTGCAAGAAAATGAGGCAAAATAGTAAAAATGATGGGAAACGACTGAAAAATGACCTTCAATCTACACAACAATAATAACCTTTTTGAGGGAAATCATTTGGAGTGGATATGACTGTAAAGCTAAACAGGCATTGATCTAACCTGTTGTCCAAGAACTCCAAGCATAATTTCTCTTTGATCTTCCATTGCAGCATGTGAAGTACCAAATTCCACGGCAATCCTTGGCAAGGTAGACGGACCATTTTGATTCTCACTCCCATATTTATAACAATTCTCGGACAACTTTCTAGCTGCAAGATCAAGCTGAAAGTTGAGACTTCCATATAATATGCTAAATAATAGCTTATTGTGAATTACGAGGACTTCTATTTAAATATATTATAAAAGTTATTATTATTTGATGATATATATGAAAAACAAACCAATAACATAAAAATACCTTTAATAAGATTTGTTTAATAAATAAATAGCAAACATTAATTCTTTTAGTCTTTTGGGAATGAAAATGCTGTCTTATAGCTCATAAAAATTTGATAAATGACAATGTAATGTTTGTAAATGAATAATGTTGATTTAATATTTTATAATAAATAGTTTAACTTATAGAAACAATGTAGAATGTTGTCATTTGTTGGAATAATTGGAGAAAAACTTAATGTCGTTTCGTTTACTATTGAGTTTGTCTAAATTGGATATGTTTTCTTTTAAAATTAAGACATAAATAAATGAAGATATTTTATTGGTCAACGAAGCAAATTGCAATCGTCTAAACCTTAAAGTTTTTTTCTCCAAAAAAGGAAATATTTTTTTTGAGTCATAGTATGCGTGAGTCCTATATATTAGGACTAATTACATATAATTTCAAATAAGGAAAAATATAATATGTACAATTTTAATTGATTTCAAATTCCTAAATTTTAGAAAAATAATAAAATGACTATTTTGTCTAGTGTGAAATTTATTTTTAAGGGACAAAAAAGGCAAACGACATTTCGCTAAGGCCTTCGTGCTTTTAATATAGTATAGATATATTACCTTTTTCTTTGTTCCAAGAATATTATATTGTTGTGTCAAGACTCATTAATGCATTAGTCTATATTTTATGATTTATTTATTTTCATTTTAGTCATGTACTTAATTTTTTTCTTCTCATTTTAGTCGTCTATTACTATTTTAAATTTAGTCCTATATTTTATTACTTTTAATCCAATCAATTATGATACTAACCCAATAAATCAGGCAAAAATAAATAAGAGTATTTTTGAGTAAGCTTATAAATTATAAAGTTAATTTTACTTAATATTCATCTAATTAGTCAATATAATAAGTAAAACGGAAAAGAGTCAAATATGTCCCTGTACTATTAAAAATAGTTTAAATATATCCTTCGTTATACTAATAAGACCCTACCATTATACTATAAAATAAACTAGTATTTGTACACGCATGATATACGGATAATATTGTGATCCTTCTAAATTTTAATTATAAAAAGTCATATAAATAAGTATTGGCAGAAACTCAAGTATTATAACTCCACATATAATTGGAGATATAAACAAATAAAATATAATATTGATTCAAAAATTAATAATACTATATGAAATAATAATTAATAAAAATATATTTAGCAATATTTTAATTTCAATTATAAAAAAATATTTTATTATTATCTCAACAGAAATACCTCTTACAACATTAACTTACATCTTTAATGTTAAAAGACATACTAATATGTACATACCTGATGATTTATTGACACCAACATATCATCACTTTAGGAATTATCAACATATGGAATAATTGGATTAGAATTTACTCAACGATTTTGATGCCACTTTAATTTTAATCACACAATTAAAGCCTAGTTGCTTTTAACAATTTAAATGATACTTTTAGAACATAGTGAGCTATTCAGATCACTATTTGTAAGCAAGAATATTAAACATTTCAACTTTATGGATTTTAATGTTATTTAGCAATTCATTTCTAAAAAATCAAGATGTTTTTCAATAAGTTAACCTTAATCTACTTTTAATATTTCTCTTATACCATGCATATGTCCTAAAAGAAGATGAGTTCCTATAGCTTGGTTGGTAATTCTTATTAATTAAATTAAGTTACATTTGCTTTTTGTAATTCGCTTTATTATGTGTAAATAGCAATTCCAAATAATACACTAATATCCCTCTATATATTCACTCTGTTCAACAGTTGCTCAATCAATTGGTTAAAATAATTTATGAGAGCATAAATATCAACAATTGACTAAAAAGTCACAGTCCATACCCCAGCTATCAAAAAAGAATCCATACTCCCAATTCCTATCTAATTTAGCATAGTAATTGCTAGAATCGATTAAAAAAACTAAAAAGTATACATATCGCCTTCAAACAACTGAGATATAAGACAAATTATAAAATTTTAGATAATTAATTTTACCGTAACATAACACAATTGATATTTAATTCAACTGATGTTTGAGTAGCTTCATACTTAAAAATATTATCCTCACAAAATTGATGTATAGCTTGCCATCAATTCCTCCTCTTCTTATGTACATTTATGGTTAATTTAATTCCTTCTAATATTATCGGAGTTGTATTAAAATGATTGAACCAAACTGCATGTCCATGACCATTGTCTTATTGAGAATCGCTTAAAATTGTTCGAATCCAAACTATATATATCACACATCTTGATTCTCAAACCTGAAATGTTAATTGAACAAAATATATAGCTTTATGTTTTAAATTAATTTAAACTATAGTTTCTCACAATATCTCTATCCCCTATTTACATAAGAATTTAACTTATATTTTTATATTTCTAATTTATTTCTTGAAATCATGTCAATTGTCTATGATTTTGGTTTTAATTTATATATATATATATATATATTCTCAAATACGTGTATCTTATCCATATAGTATGACTTTTCTTATTATTAAAAGATTCTCTTTTCAAGAATCAAATAAGTATTATCCCTTTATATATTTCTACACTGAAATTATTTATTTACATATTTTTTCTCTTTTTCTTTTTAATTCTTTGTTCATGTTATTATATTAACCATAACTTAGAATAGTTCATACCCTTGTTCACTACTCGTAGTATAATATATTATAGATGAATTTGACTTTTCTTTTAATTGTAATAACTTTTTATTTATTTTTATTCTCTTATTCTACTACTCATACTAATATTTAAATTTATTAATAATATTATTTATTTATTAGCATTTTTACAATTATAATTTCTCTCGCGCTATTTCTACTACCTCTTTGTATATTAATTTTTCTACTATCAAATCTTATAGAGTTATTTTATTTTATGTTTAATCCAATAATAGAAAAAATAGAAGAGCATCTACTCATATTTTCTTATACTTTACCAAAATTTTGAGGTGTTATTTTTATCCTTGGAGTTTCCTTTTCCTATTGAAAAGCTTGGATAAGATTTGGTTTGTTTGTTTTTCAATTTAAAAGCTTGAAAAAGAATTGAATCAATTTATTTAAGAAACAATAGACAGAAAATACATAGATTATTCTTATTTTTCGTCTTCTTCTTCTTCTTCTTCTTCTTAGGAGCAACAGTAGTATGTGCTAATAATACCTCAATCTATATCTTTATAATTAGTTAAGATTGAGATCTTGCTTTTACCTTTAAATTTAATTTTGTTTTAATTTATTAGTTAAGATAGGGCAGTAGGCTATATCCTTAGCAAAAATATTCACTTTCTTTCTGTTCAGATTCAAAAGAATCTTATTTTCTATCTTTCTATTTAAATTCAAAAAAAAGAATCTTACCTTTCAATTTTAATTAAATATTATTCTAAATTGCTAAGTTGCTTTATAGTAACTTTCCACTTGGCTTAATCATAGTATAAACTTTATTTCTTTAATATATGTATAGATTATTTATTATTAGGAGCAATAGTAGTATGCGCTGATAATACCTCCATATATTTCTTTATAATTAGTTAAGATTGGGGTGTTGTTTTTACCTTTAGATTTAATTTTGTTTTAATTTATTAGTTGAGATAGGGTAGTGGCTATATCCTTAGCCAATTGGCTTTATAGTAGCTTACCACTTCGTTTAACCATAGTGTAAACGTTATTCCTTTAATAAATATATAGATATATTATTATTATTATTATTATTATTATTATTATTATTATTATTATTATTATTATTTGGGAAATGTTTTAGGAAGAGATAGTGATAAGAAGGCATAAAAAATATATGTACGATTCTTTTGTTTAAGTTTTGCTATTTCCTTATTTTCAGTACCTTTTAATTTATTAATCCTAAAAAAATTAGCAATTAACTTTATGTAAAGGAAATTTCTATGGAAGAGCCGATAAAAATGGGATGATTGAATATTTGTTTCCTGAAAAATCTGTGTAATATAACATATATTTTGATTTTGATTTAATAAGGTTACCAAGTGGCTTTTCAATAAATTGTCATCTGGCTTAACCACAATGCTAATTATATATGGTAACTTTATTCCTTTAATATATATATAGAGAGAGGGGGGGGGGAGATATATTTCTTTATAATTAGTTAAGATTGGGGTGTTGTTTTTACCTTTAAATTTAATTTTGTTTTAATTTATTAGTTGAGACAGGGTAGTGGCTATACCCTTAGCCAAGTGGCTTTATAGTAGCTTGTCACTTGCCTTAACCATAGTGCAAACGTTATTCCTTTAATAAATATATAGATATATTATTATTATTATTATTATTATTATTATTATTTAGGAAGAGATAGCGATAAGAAGGCATAAAAAATATATGTAAGGTTATTTTGTTTAAGTTTTGGTGTTTCCTTATTTCCAGTACCTTTTAATTTATTAATCCTAAAAAAATTAACAATTAACTTTATGTAAATGGAATTTTATAGAAGAGCTGATAAAAATGAGATGATTGAATGTTTGTTTCCTGAAAAATTTGTGTAATATAACATATATTTTAATTTTGATTTAATAAGGTTACCAAGTGGTTTTTTAATAAATTGTCACTTGACTTAACCGCAATATTAATTATATATGGTAACTTTTTTCCTTTAATATATATATATATACACTTATTTTTAAAGGAGTCTCACGTGCCTTCGCCAGGTTAAATTTACCCATTCATTTATTTTTTTTACTCGGTTCACTTGCAAAAAATACTCCAAAGTCCATCTCCATTGCTTCTCTCTCCTCTTTTCCCCCTCTTCTCCTCACGTCACTGTAATGACTATCGCCGGAATCTCCACCGGCGAACTCGCCGTAAATCATGGAGAACCTTTAAATTTGTCACCTCACACCTTCTCTTCGCTTTCTCTATACCTATATACACATTTATAAACGGATCTAGAGAAATACGTAAAAGAGGCCGGAGATCTGAAAGTTTTGGGTCTGGATTTTATTGGATCTGACCGGAAATACATTTTTTCGGCGAGTCATTTGCTCTCCATTTTCATATTTTCATTTTATTTTACGGATCCGGAAGAGAGACGAAATAGATAGCTGAAACTCCGACCTCGATGTTTGGTCAGAATCTTGCCGAAGAATTTCCGGCGACCTTTGTGCACATGTTCCCTCTGACCGCAGTTCTATTGTCTAACGCCTTTGTAGCAGCGTCTCAAGCGACTTTTATTGTCTGTCTGATGGTTACTTCATTTTTCAAAACCAAAATTATGGGTTGTTGTATCGAATTAGTCTAATTGGTTTTGGGATTAGATTTTAATTTGGAAATCTGCCAAAATCTTGATATCCAGACTTATTAAATTGCTGGAGAAATTGCAATTTTTTTATTATTGCCATGGTCTCATCGACAGTGTTGGTATTGCTTCATCGGTTTTACTTATACCTGTTAATCGGATTGGGCTGACCCGTTTTCAACCCGGTTCAGTCCGCTACTGTTCACTATAAGGCGGGTTGGTAGGGGGCGGGTTTTGGACGAACACGTTTTACTTAACGGGGCACCGAACCCGCGTAACCCGTCATCCGTTAACGGGTTATTACCTGGTTACCGTTGGATTTTTTAAAAAAAATTAATTGGACCTTTCCCAACCGTCAAATTGAAAAATGACCGTTGGGGAACGACTAGATTTTGCAAAAATGGCCATTTCGGCCCCCATTAAAAATATAGCCTTCTCACCTCTAATAATTGAAAATTACATTTTTAACCTTTTAAAATCTATAAATAGCCCCCTTCTTCTTCACTTTTTCTTACAATTCACTCTCTTACTACTTTAATTATCTCTCAAGTCTCAATTCTCTCTTGATATTATAGTTCTTAAATTCTCAAATTTTCAATTATTATTATTTTAAGTTTCATCAATTATTTAGTTTAGCTATTACAAAATTATTATTATCAAATATCAATTATTAAGTATTCAAGTGAAGTGTGGTATCAAGTATTCAAGTATCAACTATCAAATTTCGGTCTATCAATTGAAGTTTGATTTTTGATATCAAAAATTCAAAATTAGTGCGGCATCCGGAATCTCGGTACACTCGTTCCATCTCTTTATCTTATTTGGTGTACACTAATTTTATTATTTAGAATTATTAATTTAATTTACATAATGGATTTACTTAGAGCGGCCAAAAAAGCCTGCACTAGAAGAGGTGGTAAAAAAACTTCCAAAAGAACAAGAGGTAGTGTTGGTTATTCTAGTAGCTTTACACATATTTCTGAAAGTTCACCTGAAAATTTAAATGTAGATTATGAGCGAATGCAAGACAATTTTGGTGTAGATGATGATTTAGATGATATTCAATCATCCGATAATCTTGAAACACCACCACCTATACCTGGTAATAGTAGTCAAACTCAAAATGTTAGGGGTGCAACAAATAGGCCTCCTCTCCCTATTAAGAAGAATCGACGATTAAGAAGTAAGTGTTGGACGTTTTTTGAAAGATTAGAAGATCCAAAAAATTATGTAAAATGTAAAATTTGTAGTGAACATTATACATATGAGCCCGATAAAGGAGGGGGAACGGGTCAACTTCGTAGGCATATGGAAGAGAAATACCCTCTTGATTGGGAAGTAGATGAGTCATCTGGACAACAAAAACTTAACCCGAGTACTGGGAGGTTATTTGGGAAATACGATATTAAGAAAGATCGGGAAGAATTAGCTAAAATAATTGTTTTAGGTTGTTTACCTTTTGGTTTTGCTTCTTCACCGTATCTTGTTACTTATATTCAAAGAATTTATAACTCTATGTTTAAAGGTATTCCTAAAAGTACTTGTAGAGCTGATATCTTTAGGCTTTTTGGACAATATTAGACATATATACGTTATTTATTCGCAAGTCTTCCTTGTAGAGTTTCTCTTACTTCTGATATTGGTCGTGCTGTAAATGGAAATGATTATTTGACTGTTACATGCCACTGGATAGGTGATAATTTTTGTATGCAAAAACCTATTATTGCGTTTAAATATGATGATGATCAAAGTCATACTAGTGCATTTATAAGTAATACTATCCATGAAATTGATATATTTTATAATCTTGCAGAAAATTTTTTGTATATGTCATTTGATAATGCTTCTAACAACAATGTTGTTATTACAATATTAAAATTGCATCTACACCCACTACTTCCTGAAATATTTCATGTTAGATGTGCATGTAATATTTATAACTTGATTGTGAAGAGTGACCTTGAATTATTTAGAGATGAAATTACTTTAATTAGGAGAGCTGTTGGTGTAATTCAAGGAAATAATAGAAGTGCTAGATTAAATGCATTTAAGGAAAAATGTGTACACTATGGACTAAAACCAAGACTCATGCCTGAAGAAATAGTTACTAGGTGGAATTATACTTATTTGTTCTTAAGATGTTGTTATAAATATAGAATGCTTATAACTGAAGTTGCTAATTCTCATTGTAGCGATCCTAGGCGTTTGTTAACATCTAAAACTTGGAATGTCATTTATGATGTTGTACAATTTTTACAAAATTTTTATGTGGCTACACTTGAGTTTTCTGGAGCTTATTATCCTACTATTGCAAATGGTTTAGTTCATATTGCTGAAATTTCTCTTTTACTATATAATTTGAAGCAGAAAGAAGGATATGCTACTGTTGTTGAATCTCTGCTAGATAAGTTTAAAAAATATTTCTACCTAATTTTCTATATTTACCTAATTGATGCTATTTTAAACCCTACTGTCAAAATGATAAAGTGTCGCCAATTAATTAGAGATTTATATATTTATATGGATATCGGACTAACTGAAACTCCTGATATTGACACTTGTATTTCTGAGCTACACGCACATTTACAAACTTTATATAATTATTATGCTAACATTGTTGATGCTTCTTCGGTTGTAGATGCAAATATTCCTTCAACTAATCCTTCAACATCTGGAACAACTATGGATGATGATGATTGTGTTCAAGATTATCTGATTTGGTCTACACTAGGAGAGCATCAACAAACAAGTAGCATGAATATTGATGAACTACAATTCTACTTGTAAAAGTCACCAGAGCCTCTCACAAAGGATTTTCTACCGCTGGGTTGGTGGAAGAGCAACTCAAATTAATTTTTTGTTCTTTCGGCCATTGCTCGAGACGTGCTAAATGTGCCGATTTCAACAGTTGTATCAGAGAGCGCATTTAGCCAAGCAAGGCAGCAGCTAGGAGATACCCGTCATTCATTGGGCAACAACGCTTTGGAAATTCTAGTGTGCTTCAGAGATTGGATAGGACCAGAACGACGAAACCAAGGGTGTGACGAGGTAGACGAAGAGAAGGACCAAGAAATTGGAGATATAATGGTTTATGGTTTCGATTCAACCAATGCCGGAAACCAAGAACCTCATGTTGACATGGAAGAACTTACAAAAATGATGCAAAACATGTGATGTACTATTTCTTATTTTTTATAATTAGTGTAAACTTTTAATTTACAAGTTCAAAAATACAAAAATCAAAAAAGAACTTGCAAATTAATTTGAGGTATTAAAAATATAAAATAAAAGCCTTCGGAATTTGTTCCTTACATATTGCCTATTGGTCTTATTAAATAATTTTTTGTTGCCACTTACTTTCTAATTTCAAATTTTCAATTTTATAATTTTAAAATATAAATTTCAAATTTAAAACTTTAAACTTTAAACTTCAAAGTTTAATTCTAACCCTTAAAAGTTTGCAAATACTTAACTATCAATAACATTGAATAAGAAAAATAAAATTTAATTTTAAAGAAAAAAAACTATTGCCCGGCCCGCTCGAACCTGCTTAGCCCGAACCCGTATGGGTCCTAAAAAACCCGAAATTTCCCAACCCGCCAGCAGCCCATTTTCCTAGCCCGCTAACCAGCCTGCCCGCTAACCGAACGGGCTGGAATTTTTCCCGTTCAGCCCGTCCCAACCCGCCCGATAACACTTATAGTTTTACTAACCTTGTATGTAATGTTTTGATGTTTATATATAATCCATTTTTTACGGTTCCGACAAACCTCTGATGATTTATGCAAAATCCTTTATTTCTCGTTTTGTCGCTAACAAGTAAACTTTCGGTCGGGTAGTATTTTTTGCAAGTGAACTGGGTAAAAAAAGAAAGGAATGGGTCAATTTAATATGGTAAAATCACGTGACACTCCATTAAAAATAAAGGTATATTTGTTTTATAGTATAATGATAGGGTCTTATATAACCAGATAGTATAACGAAGGATATATTTAAACTATTTTCGATAATACATGGACATATTTGACCCTTTTCCGTAAGTCAATTCTTAGTACTTGCCTTACACATGTATAAGATAAGAAATTTATTTTTAATAAGAGTTGTGTATATTCTTTGTCTCACTAAATAGGAATAAAATATGATTGTATTATGTATTCGATCACGTAAATGAAGTACTTAGAAATAAAATCAAACGACGTCTTTACCTTTCAACCAAATATTACACCTACAATATTTTTGTACAATAAAACAACTAATAATGAGAACAAACTGGAAAAAATAACCACTAGACTGGAGTCAAACCTCGAAACACAATGGTTAGTATTTGTCCAGTTGGGATGCCTAATATGATTACTAAAATATGATTAGAATAAGGATACAAGTTTTAACACACTCATAAAATTAAGTAAACTATGGATAAAACCTTTTCAATTATTGATAATGCATAATATGACATAAACACACGTATACATAGCTTGAAACGACATATTTACCCATTCAATCAAACATTACTCCTATAATTAATATATGATTATTTATTAGTTTCGGGAACTTGTAATTTTTTGTTAATTTTTATTTTATAACAGAGATACATCTTTATATTATTATTTATGTTATTTTTTAAAAAGTTTATCTCTTTTGATATAAGGTACATGCGCAAAGTGCGTACTCTAAAACTAGTAATTCTTTAAATTTAGAGCGAGAAGAGTTATCATGGGAAAGACTCGACTACGTTAACATCAATTTAAGATGATAGCATTTTATAGAGTAAAATTAGTTTATAACTAATGGCAGAGGCAGAATTTTCGCTAAGGGGGTTAAAAGAAAAGGTTAAAATAGATTAAAGCTAGTTGGAATTAAAAACATAATGTATAGAGGAAAAACACAGATTTACTTTATATATACGATGTAATTTTTCGACGAAGGGGGTTCGGGTGAACACCTTTTCACCCCTCTAAATCCACCCCTGTTTATAGCATATAGTCGAATAGTAACATACATGGAATCGAAGATATGCTAGGAAATATCGGATACAACAAATGTAATTAGCACCGGGTAAAACCCGAAGGGAGCGTAGTCAATGAGGGAAAATCAAGAATTTGCCATCGAATAACATTCAGTGAGGGAATATTCTTTAACATTAAATGAGCGACCATTGCAGAGAATATTTTCATTCATGGTCCGCCGTTACATGTTCATCAATAACTCTTTTATTATCATTTAAGAGGAGCTTGATCCTAAGGTCTTTGTTTCTCTAGATAAGCTATAAATAGCAGGCTCTGCAGCCATTATAGAGAGAGAAATGTTTTTGGATACCAAAGCTTAATTTTACTACTTTCGCTCTTAATTTAAGAATTTTATTTGCACTTTGTCGATATTTCCATTTTTGCTTCTGGAGATACTGCATTCGGAGCCAGGCTTGTCATCTTCTTCAATTTCAATTGCTAATCTTAATATTAGTTTTATCTCTTTATCATTTCTTGAATTAAATTAATTTGCTTGTCTATTGATCACGTAATAAATTTAACTGTACCATTTTACGGGTAAAGAAACATATACAACAATCGATACTTAATAGATAAAGACAGTTGTATATGCTTGAATTATAAAGAAGAAGATAAAGAATTGAAAAGAAGTGATTAACCAAGCAAATGACATGAACAAACTAAATATTGTGGATGATCGGCATTCTATAAGGACAAAGACCTATTTATGGCAACAAAGTTAGAGCCGTTGGAGGTCTAAAGTCTACACCACTTTCTTGTAGTATGCTAAATCTTCTATTAATTTTTTTCTCCACATTCTAGCTATTAGCTGGTTTGAATGTCGAGGGAATCAATTAAGTCATCATTGTATTGATCATATTGGCTCTATGTTTGCACTTTATATGTTTGTTCTCTCACTCATAAAAAAATTGCTACTTAATTGGATCATAGCACAATAAACACACAATAAATCTTTGTATGATTTGACTATTTAATGGAAAACCCACTTATAACCAATTTACATGATATTGCCTCCATCTTTTTTTGTCCTCTACCAATTGAGTGATAAATTGTATAACCCCTCCAGTTCCCTATCGCATCGAATTAAAAAAATTCATTATGTTATGTAAAAGTAGTGAAGGTGGTGGTGCTCAAACACCAAATGAGACCGAGAAGTGAAATTAGTAATTTTCTTTGTATTCTCATGAAAGAAAAGCAATTTTATGAGTTGTTTACCCTAAAAACAGATAACAATTGAATTTATACTGTGGTTTTAAAGATATGTGATTTCACTTGGTACAAATTGAAAGAAAACGTAAATAGATATTGAAATTAAAAAATAATGCAAACCAAATGAGACGTCTAGCTTTGATCCTCGAGCTAAGTCACCCTCGAATCAAACAAGTATTTTACTGGAAAGTATGAATAGAATAGCAAAGTATTGAGAGCTTAAGAAGACGATATATTGCTTTATGTAACTTGAATGTGATTCTTTTTACAAATGAACAGACCCCCTTTATATAGTAGATGAATCCTACTCTTAGTACAATTCTAAATACAGTAAAAAATCGCATGATTGGCTAATTAATTGACCTCTTCTTGATACGTGCCGATATTTCCGCCGTGATCCTCGCTCGATTGCGGATATTTTGGTTTTTCGTTATTTGGTCCGGTAATCTTCCCTCGATCTTGATCAATCTCTATCCTACCTGGCTCCGGTCTTAGCCGACCTCGATCTCGATCGGTCTCCGGGTCTCGAACTCGGCAGTCTACCTTTATACCGTGGTCCGATATAATATAGGGTCGAACCTTGGCCTGCCTCGTTCCAAGTCAAGCCCGATTTTGATCGTATATAGATAGTGTTGATACCCAAGTTTTTTCTCATATTTCTAAACATACATATATACCTGCAAAATAGTATATTTTCATCATCATCTAGTTTATGAACCTATGCATGTATTTTTCGTAATTTTTCATAATTTTTAAAAGGCTTTAAACTAATTTTTTTTTACATTTTTATTATATAAATATTCAATGATTATCCTTCAAATTATGTTATAGTGATTTAATCATCCGAATTCATCATTTATACCAATATGTATGTTTTTAAATATTTTACTGTATTTTTCATAATTATATTTGTATTTTTAGGCTAATTGCACATTTTTGCAATAATAGCCCACATTCATGTAAAATTATGCTATTTATGCAAAAAAGTATTTTTATATTTTTATAATTTTAAAATATTATTTTTAATTATTTTAGTGTGCAAATAATATTTTTTCTATTTATTAATTATTTTTATAAATTATTTCTTTTTAAATATTGTGTATTTAAATAATAGCCCAAATTTTAGCTATTTTTGGACCTAAACTACCCAAACCCCATCCCAATAACACCCAAACCCAATCCTGCCACATCGAAACTGACCCAGACCCCTTAAATCACAACCGTTGATAAAAAATTATCAACGCCACACAACTCGCAATCCTTTTTAATTACTCCCTCACCCCCAAACCCTAGCCATTTTCCATTTCCCGCCACCCTGGAACTCTCTCAAGCCCCCTCTCTTCTTTTTCAACTAAACCCTAGCTGCCTTCCTCCAAATCCTCTCCTAATCTCATAAGATATGGGATTTTCCTGGTACTACTTGCCATCAATGGCCTTCTCTTGGTACTGGTTACTCCTCTACACTTCTTGCCTAAACATGGCAAACAGATCTATTAAAGATCGGACTAAAATCGGTTCAAATCCTTGACCTTTCTACTATTCCAACTATATTCACTCTTGCTCTATTATGGGTACAAATCTTTATATATTTTCTGTTGATTCTTACTTACCCTAAAACTAGGATTTTCAGATCTCTTTGGATCGAACCAAAATTGGTTGAAACCTCTTATTTTAAGTGTTATCTTGTTTATATTCGTCCGATTATGTGTGAGTTTGATTTTTCTTTGTCTAGATTCTGCCGATTTTTACTTTCCCTAAAATTAGGGCTTGAGATTTTTTCTCTTTTCCTTACTGATTTTTAAATTGCATGGGATGATTCTTTCTATTCTCGTGTTTGATTGATGATTTTCCTTGTTTGGATGTTAATTTCTACTACTATATAAACCCATCCCCATTTTCATTTGAAAGGGACCGGGATCGTTAATGTTTACTAAAAACTGAAGTTACTACTCTATGTTCCCTCATACTCGTGTTCTATATTCTGGTTCTTGGCCGGCTGAAAGCCAAGACCAGAAATTATGGGTTCTTGTTACTGTGGACATTATTCTTTCTTGTTTTTTGCTTAACTGGTAAGTTACTAAACCTTTGTAATTTTGTTCCTATGTATCTGTAATTTGCATATGTTTTCACTTCTGAAGTTCATAGCTTAATGTGTTTTCTGGGCTATTCTTGTATGCAACTCTGATTGCTTTACTTTAATTTTTAGGTCTCTCTAATCTTTACTTCATTATGTTGGTAATCTGAAACATGCCTAAGCCTAATTCAAGTAATCAAGATTCTCTTAATTTTGTTTAGCCAATATGTTATGAATTATTGTTGTATGTGACTCCTGCACTTGTTAGCATCTCTTTGGTGTTTAACTCTGCTTAAGGTTGTCCATCTTGTTATTTGAATATGTTGCATCTGCATAATTTGAACTTTCTTTAGTTAATTGGTCTATTAGGTCAGACCTGAATGCTTACACTTACTGTATGACATGAGTTTATCTTCCCCTTTCTGTTCTGAATCTCTATAATGGCCACCTTGCATAGATAATATGTTTTAATTCTGTGTCAAGATCATGTTCTATCAACCATGACTAGTTCTCAGTTGATATACTCCTCAACATGTTTTGGCTCACTTGATTCATGAGTATGTTGTCATAATTTATGCTTCCCTACTATGTCTAAATGCTGTTCTACTTCCTGATGTGAAGTTAACATGGCTATTTTATGACACTAGCACCTATACAACATAATTTGTACCTTTTCTTTGTTATGAATTTGTATTTCTATAACGATCTAACTGACTATTTTGCTTTCAAGAACCTCATTCCCCTAAATAAGTCTTTTTGTACTTGCTCTTACTGATTTATGACTTGCGGGGATGATTGGTTCGGGATTTGGAAGAGTTTGGGTTGAAATCGGAACACTTGATTCCTTAAGGTTGACTTAAAAGGCCAAGTTTGACTTTGATCAACATTTTAAGTAAACGACCTTGGAATCGGGAATTGAAGGTTTCAACAGGTTCGTATGATGATTTTGGACTTGGGCGTATGTCCGGATCGGGTTTTGGATGACCTGGAAGCGTTTTGGCGCCTAAATGTGAAAGTTGATTCCTTAAGGATTTTGAAGTTCTTAAATATTTGGTTTAGAGCGGGTTTTTGTGTTATCGAGGTCCGAACAGAATTCCGAGACCAATAATAGTTCCATATTTTTATTTAAGACTTGCACGCAAAATTTGGTGTCAATCCGAGTAGTATAAGTGTGTTTCGTTGCATTGGATGTGAATTGAAGAACTTGAAGTTCATAAGTTTGATTCAATTGGTTTTAGGGGGTGATTCTTATATTTAGCATTATTTCGGGTGTCCTGAGGGTTCGAGCTAGTCCGTTTTATGATTTCCAACTTGTCGGTATGTTCAGGCGGGGCCCGAGCGTCAATTGGACGAGGCTCGAGTTGAGTTAGGAAATTTTGGAAGGAGCTGAAGCTCCAGGTTGCTATCATAACCGTACATGCAGTTGGCCAACCGTAGGTGCGAGACCGCAGAAGCGGTCGACCCTTCACAGGTGCGGCCCAAGGGGAGGAGCCCAGGAATCGCAGATGCGGCTCCTCTTCCGCAGAAGCGGCCCCATGACCACAAATACGGTCCCAACCAGTCCGGTCCAATTCCGCAGATGCGGACCTTCCCTCGCAGAAGCGAGACTGCAGATGCGGTCCCTAACCGCTGGTGGGGAAATCACTGAAGGTAGTGCCTTCATTTAATACAAGAAATGTGTCATTTTGACATATTTCATTCAATTCTTGGGTGATTTGGGAGCTTTCAAAGAAGGGATTTCGGCTTAGCATTGTGAGGTAAGTTATTTCTACATAATGTGAGTTTAATACATAGTTTAGGGGTAGATTAAACCTTGTAAATTAGTGAAAATTATGGGTTTAAAAACCTAGAGTTTTGATAGAAACAAGATTTAACCACGAAATTTGTTATGGAATGAAGTAAAAATCATATATTCTGATCCTTAGGTTATGGGTAACAACTTCCCTCGAGAATTTTCAGAATCCGGGCACGTGGGCCCGGGGATGGATTTTAGGAAACTTGTATTTTGGGTTGGGAAATTACTTTAATAGTTAGAATATGAACTCTTGAGCTTGTATTGACTAGTTCTTATCCCGTTTGATTATTTTTGGATCGTTCGGCTTCAAATTGATGGTTTGAGCGTGTTCTTCAAATTTGAAGTACGCTTTGGAGAAAGGTGAGTCTCCTTTCTAACCTCGTAAGAGGGAAATAACCCCTAGGTGAACTAAATAAATGTATGTGACTATCTGTGGGGGCTACGTACGCATGTGGTGACGAGAGTCCGTGCGTAGCTACTATTGTGCTAAATGTCCGGGTAGTTTAGGACCCGTATCATGCCATACATGCAAATGCTTGTGTTCTTGCTTGCTAACTGAGATCACTTAGGACATGTTACGAATCGTAAATAAATATAAACGAATGTATACACTTACTTGAGAACTTGTATGAATTTATTTGATTATAAATGAACAATATGTGCCTTCTTGATAATAATTGCTATTTGTGGATCGGGCCGATCGCCTCAGTAGAAATAGATGTATCTATGGTTTGTGCCATTCAACCATCTGGCAGTGCATAATTATTATTATGTGGATCGGGCCGTAAGACCTCGGCATAATGTGCGCATGTTGTTTATGTGAAATTCATTTATGATTTACCCTGTTTAAATGTTTTGAAATGTAAGTTATTATATGACATGATTGCAATTGATATACTGTTTCTCCTTGTTCTGAGACTGTCATTATATTCATGCTATCCATGCTTAGCGAAACCTTAAATATTATTGATATTGACCTTAGTAAGTGTCAAGTCGACCCCTCGTCACTACTTATTCGAGGTTAGACTGGATACTTGCTGGGTACATGTTGTTTATGTACTCATACTACGCTTTTGTACTTAACTGTACAGGATATGAGGCAGGTGCATCTAGTTACCCCTCCGGTGCGTGTTCCTGACTCCTGATCGAAATCTCACGGCGAGCTGCCCTCATGAGTCGTTCAGCAGCATACCAGAGTTCTCTTCTTTTCTTATTGATTATGTACTGTCCATTCTATTTCAGGCAGTAGGATAGTGATATTTTTGTACATTCTACTAGTTGCCCTAGTACTTGTGACACTAGTTCCTGGCACACACTTGTAGACTATTATTTTGGGATGTATTTACATTATTACGAACTTGTTAATTATTGACTGGTTAAAAGCTTAACTGTTAATTGAAAATGTTGGGGTTGTTTTGATAAAAATAATGAGAACACATTAGTTGAATTAGAGTTGGCTTTCCTGATAACGGTGTCGGGTGACATCATGACCTACGATGGAATTTAGGTCGTGACAATTTCAATCCTGCAAGCCTGTGACTACTTATGCACTAGGTATTGAGCTTGTTCTGAATCTTTGCTAAGTCTGTTCTTAAGACCTAAAGCCTATTTTCTTGTTTGCTCTATGTGCTCAACTTGATTATGTTTGTCCCCCTTCAGTTCTGTCCTTCAACTATTATCCATTCTCCCTTATTATCACTTATGTTATTCTGAACTTCTCATCCTTAGCCGGCTGAAAGTCAAGGCTATCAAGGCTCTTGCTCCTTACCTCCCTAGTGTGAGCACTTCTGAGGGTCCATTTGAGGCCTTGGTGAACTCTGACATACTAGGATTTGGGTCTTTGATCATTCCTCTAATACTGAAACTTGCACTATCCCTGAATCTCCTTTATAACCTCCCTAGTGTGAGAACTGCCCTGGGTTCTTGAAGCCCTTTGGAACTATGACACACTAGGGTCCAAGGTTCTTTTCCTTTATCCTAATTGCCCAATTCTGAATAAGCCAATGGACTTGTGTACATGGCTGTTTCTGAATCTTTGATGGTCACTGAATTTTGGCTATGACTTCTGGGCTGTTGTGAACTATGTGGGCTTGAAATTGAAGGCCTGCCTGACCGGGTGTACTTTGGGACTGTCTTAAGCCTACTATAGTTATTTTATAACTTTGTAATTTATTTCATTCATTGGGCCTGTAATAATGATGTAATAATAACTGGGATATTAGTAAAATTGGAAATTTGGGCTTATTTTAATATTGCATGAAATGGGTAGAAATTCTGCCTACAGGTGTTTAATTTGCTCGAACATGTGCTGCTAATGTGTTTGATAGATAACCTGCCTATATGTGTTCAATTCGTTTAATATATATTCTGCTTCCACATGTTTGTTAGAAATCATGCCTATAGGAAATAAAAATATGATCGATCCTTTAATTGCAGTATGTTCACATAGACACCATGCCTATAGGATTACGTTGATTCACAAATACCTGCTTTTTATTATGTTCACATAGATATCATGCCTATAGGATCATAATCAGATTTTAGATGCCACATCTGTTATTCTCAACGTATTGTACCCGCCTAGAAAGCATGCCTATAAGGATAAAATCAAGTATAATTGTCAATTGCTAGAAATCCTGCCTATAGGGTGTTCTATTAATGCTGCTAACCTTATGTCTTCGAACAACTTTATTGCATAAATCACCTAGATATCATGCCTATAGGTTTAACCGCTTACAACCGATAATCAGTAGGCAACTATGTAGTCACTCAGAAAATCGTTTTAAAAAATGGCTTTGCACATGAAACCGTTTATGCTTTCAAAGTACAGAATCACATAAGAATCATGCTTATAGGATTCAATGACTTTAACTTGTCTCAATTTTGAAACTATCAAATACCCAATGTGTATGTGTGCAATCTCTGTCAAAGTGTGGAGGCTAACTTGAGCCCTTAACTGCTTTATATATGAAGTCCAACTTGTTTTGCATGTCGATTAGTTTTATCATTTTGAGAAGCCTAAGTGAAGTCTAGAACTATCTAAATAGAGGTCCAACGCCTCCTGGACCATAGGCGTGGGATGAGTAGTGCACACATAAGGCACAGTTTAGAATCAACTAGTGCGCTTTAAGTAACAACTTAAAGATAGTAATTGGGTAGCAGAAGATGATAGTCCGTGCCCACTGAATAATATGAGTAACACCCCATCTTGAGGGAGTTACGAAGTATTATTTATATTGCACGGGGTGATCCTTTAGGCTAAAAAATTTAGGACCTCCATCTTGTCTTTAAAATCAATTATTTGTGTTTAATAATGAACATCCAAATTCCTTGTTTCCTTGTCTTTGGTCACATAGACTAATTCATATAATTGAGTTCGGCCGGGACCCATAGTTGTGGACCTCGAAGAGTGCCTAACACCTTCTCTTCAAGGTAATTTCGAGTCCTTACCCGATCTTTGGTAATGCAAACTAGTCCAAACAGAGTTATCTCCAAAATAGGTGCCCTAACACACCTTAAACGTGTTAGGTGACGACTCTCTCTTTTAACACCTCCTTAAAAGAGTTGTCACGTGTCAAAACACGATTTCGCGAGAAAAAGGGGCGCGACAGCATGACGACTCTGCTGGGGAATTTTAGGCTCTTACCATAAGCGAACTTGGTCTATATAAATTAGTCTTCCCTAATAAATGTGTCTTTATTATTTTGCTGTTACATGAATATCCCACTCCCGTTTCCCTTTTATTTGCTACTTCTACACCTTTTTCCTGTTTTCCCTTTATTTGAACTCACATGCAAATCTCTGCTTAATTTGGTCATAATATGCACTTTCCATTAGACATTTTTTTAGAATTGCTATATCATGTCCCTCTCCACCCTCACTCCCTTATCTACTTTATCACAATTTTCATATTGCGCAAACTAACTTCTTCCTTGTATTCCTTTCTTTTTTTTGTCTTTACGTTGTATTCAATACTGCATTTACTGCTTTCAACATGCAAAAATATTTGACAACGTATTGTTTTATCTTTGCATAAAGCATGCTCCACATCATATTCCACTCGTGTAATTAATACCACAATGACACTTGATGAGTGTCCACGCTCTTCCTAAATCATCCTTTAAATTTGAAAAGGTTTATTTGCGGTAAAAGTAGTCGATCAGCGGTGCGGTCGACGGTTCCGTGCCTTTCCCTCTCAAGTTGTCCGCTTTAGGGTATTGGTCTAGACTTTTCTAGAAAGCCCCACTCTAATATTAACTGTGCATGCATTATGTTTAAACCTAGTATGAGTTAGAATGTTGTCCGCATAATAACTCGCTAAGACAAGCCTTATCCAAAGTCTGCCGGGATTTCCATAATCCCAATGGACACAATCACGATCTTTGCATTATTTGGAGAAAAACGTGCCAATATGTTGACCATTAATGTGTAAATAGCCAAATCTGGAAGGGGAAAGGGCTAACTCTATTTGTTTTACAGAAATGAGGCACGAAGTCCCCATGTTCGGCATTGTTTGAAATATCCCACCTTTGCTACTGGATTGGTGGGAAAACCTCGCACCAAGTGACAAAACCATATGAAAAGAGTCCTCGGGGATTTATCCTCTATTTTAGACATTCAGCCAAACAATGCACTAATTGAGGCCTCTACCATGTTCTGGGATGAGAAGAGAGCCATTTTCCTCTTTGGTGACATAGAAATGACTCCCCTTTTAGAATAAATAGGAGGTTTCGCTGGGCTCCGATGGGATAGCCCTGGTTTGTTGGTATCGGAAAACCGCACTCCTCTAGGTTTCTTAAAAATGATGGGTTTCAGGAAAAATGATGATTTAGTTTGTCTGAGGAAGTCCTACATACCATTCGATTTCCTCTATGAGCATTATGGGCACAACAAGTCACACCGCCTTTACCATGATGAGTTTGCCATCACTTCATTGGGTGGGCTCACTGCCAAGTTTTTGTATTCATTGTCTGTTTTCTGGGGATGCTGGTTTTTCCAATACAAGGAGAAATGATCCATACTCACCTAGATATGGTCACTAAGGTTCTAATGGAGGGGATTGAGGGGCAAACTTACACTATTCTCCCTATGATTCTGGCTGATATATACCAGGCTTTAGACCGTTGCAAGAAGGGGTATAGACACTTCGAGGGTAGCAATCTGTTGCTGCAAGTATGGTTGTTGGAACACCTTCACATGGGAGAAATGTCACGACCCAAACTAATGAGCTGCGACAGGCACCCACTACCTTACTCAACCGAGTACCAACATAACGTATCTTTCATATCATTATATCATAGGTAAATGAACCGAAGCAAAGCTTAAGGGAATACAAACATATACATATGAAGTACGGGCCTGTAAGGCCGACATGATTCTTTATATACTCGAAACATAGGCCGACAAGACCATACAAGTATCCGTATATATGATATCTGTGTACAAGCCTCTAAGAATATATAATATCATAAAGGTCGGGACAGAGTCCTGCCATACCAATCAATATATGTACTAATCACACTAACCAAAGAAGCAACAACTCCGGAGCAAATGGGGCGCACTAACACCTTCCGCTGAGCTGATAGCCTACTTGGAGGACTCTCGACCTATCTATCAGGACCTATGGACATTAAATACAGCGTCCCCAAGCAAAAGGGATGTCAGCACAAATAATGTACCGAGTATGTAAGGAATGAAAATCAGTAACTAGTAGACATGAGAGAAACATGGAGTAAAAGACTCAACATGTGTATCTGAATAACTCTGTGAATCATTTAATATTATAATGTCATGCATATGCATATGAATGTCATACCATACATGGGTATATGCGTTCATAACATCATCAAGCCTCTGAGGGCATCCCATCATATCATCTCGGCCACTGTGGGTAAATTATCAACGTATACCAACTGATCAGGTGGTGGTGCGTATATAATACCATAACCTTTTTCCATATCTCATATACATATATATACATATATACGCGTATATAACGCTATCTGGTTATGGGTCAATGTATATGAATGCAATGCATGAGAAGTACGTCAATAAAATCTTTTGGAGTGTCACAAAACCATTATGCCTTCGAGTAATATCATGAAGTAAACTTTTTTTTTCAACTTACGTATTTTTCTGAGACCCATGAACAGATGATAGAATAATAGGACACATGGAGAATCAAGAACATAGACATCTCCAGCATTTCTATGAATAGAGTCATTTATGGAAGTTGTGTATTTTCTCGTTTCATTCGTGTCGTATAGATCATGCCAAAAAGAAAGAAGGGATAGCCTTAACATACCTAGACCGATTCCCTTGACAATTCCTCTAATACACGTCTTTTGCAAAGAACACATAACGATGGATCGAAGTAGGGGAAAATTCATATGATATTATTGAGAAAGATTGTACCGGACTCCCTTAGAATCGCAAAATCTCATTGCTATAACATTACAAAGTCTCATTTGAGTGAGAGATTGAAGAAACTCACACTACTAAATTAAGCTCACCTTACTGAAGCCTTTCACATAGATGTAATACATCTTTAATTTGAATTTAGAGATTGATTTCAAATCTTGGTGGTGTGGGCCCCACCATTCAAGACTTGTGTCACATACTTTCTTTAAAATGTGACACCTTTCCATGTAATTCAAGAGTCATCATATGTATCTCCATGTGACTGCCATATTTTGGATTATTAATCTTATCCAAAGATTTTAATTAATCCACCACTAATTATTAATTAACTAGTTAATTCTTCCATTATTCAATAATTCACATAATTAAGGATTATGTTAAATTACTTAAAATACTACTCACTTTTAACACACCTTATGCACCTTACTATCATGGTCATGTGGTACCTTGTATAGCACTAGTCCATAAATACCAGGTATTTTAGCTCAGGCCGTATTTTATCCCAACATGGCAATCTTCGACGAAATTTATTTTCTTTGATTTGCTTACCCTCTCACCTTCACGAATTTACTCATCACTTGTTTGAAATAGCATACTGCTTATAATCACCAAATAATCTTGTCCTTGAACGAAGATCAATTATCTTACGACAATTTCACGTATAATACTACAGGGTGTAACATCGTCGTAATATAATACTGCAGAGCGTAACATCATCGTAATGTAATACTATAGAGCGTAACATCATTGTAATAATACTGTAGGGTGTGACATCATCGTAATATAATACTGTGGGGCGCAATATCGACGTAATACTGCGGGGCGTAACATCATTCCCCCTTTCGAAACATTCGTCCTCGAATATTGACTGATGCACTTATCATTCTCATAACCCATAGGTCTTGCAAATACTTTAGTACTCGTCTTGCCATCTAGGCGACTATTCTGTGAATGAATTCCAAAGGCCAGGGCATTCCCCCCTTTAAGCCTCTTTCTTACACCACGACTTGTAGTGAGAATCCTTCTAATCTCGTAACTGTTGCTACCTTCTATCATGCAACCTTTACGACTCTAACTTTGCATGTGCGCCTGACTCATCTCTTCTCTTCCAGCTTTTAGCCAATCTCTAGGCTTCATTTTGTGCAAAATTATGCCAAGCTTTCCCTTTGGCGTCATTAGCTTTACTACATATAAGTAGGCCATATTATACCAGAATTCTTACTTCGATTTATCATTACTGAGGTTTGCTACCGAACTCCAGGTTACTCTCGTTGCTTATCCTATATGCATAAAGCTAAATTATTTAACACTTCTCATTACTGTTCATCTTAAGACTGATGGCCCAATCTCATCTCGTACTTTGTAACTTTTACCCATTCATTGTTGATTCACCTCAATGTTGATCTACAATCATCCATTGATAACTTGAAATTTCTTACGTAATATATTATCACTAGGGCTTACATTGCATCATGGAATATTTGAAGTGATTTTTCTGATCCACCTGGGTGATACAATATTATACTTCCATAACCATATTTCATAGCATCCCAATGTGGCTCGCCTTACATGGCTATTTTAATCCTGTCCAATTCATGAAGTCCCTTTTTTTTTGTTAGACCATTACTCAATCGAAGGCCCAAACGTCGTCCTTTAACTGCCATAATCACACCCCATTCTACAACATTCCATCTCTTCTAAATGCTATTAGTCTTAGACTCCTTTGGGTTCATTCAGGCTATAGTGAGCTTCGTATAACTTAAGAAATCGTCTGCTCTTCTTGTTTTTATGGGCTTAATTCTAAGGACTTATCCATTTTCGTTACCTTCTCACTCGCCCTTTCTTATCCTTACTCATGTCTTCTAGAACCTTGTCGCTTCACCATACAATAGCTTGCGACCTACACATATCTATTTATATTACTTACAACCTTTCAACTTGGTTGCATCATACATTTCCTTATGTCTTCTTAAATATCAAGCGAGACATTACATCGTCTCTAACTCTTTTTTATTATCTTAATTAGGCTTCTCGATACCTAGACCATAGGCTGGAGGATATGCTACTGATGATGCCGCTATTATTCCTAGATATTAAATCCCCGCACTTCTAGCCTTCTATCCAAAGTAAGGACTATTCACAACCTTCTGTATTTGAGTATCTCGTATGTTGTCCACCTTTACCTTACTTATCTTAAAGTCTCTCTTTCATGACCTCCCTTTCACATAGGTATAATCACATCCACAACTTGAAGCTCTCTTATAATACTTGCACCTCTGGTGCATACACAATCTGGTGGTAGCTCCATACTGGTACTCTTCTAACTGGCTCTATCGTAGAGATGTTATAGAATATGGCTACTGTACTGTTTCTCTTGTACCTATGATATTAAGAGTGATTCTACAATGTTCTCAATCATGATGTTTGTAACTTTCTAGGTCCAATAAGCATACTCCTAATTTACTTAGTTGATGTAATTCTTTAGTTTCCTCTTTCTTCTGATTAGCCTTTATGTAGGCTCAAGCTATCTTTCGATCTATGGCTAATGGCATTTAGTTATTACTTTAGCCTTTTATGGATGCTATGGAAAACCATGATAAAGTCTTCTAATGATTCAATCCTTTGTTTATGACTTGCACCCAATTCCTTCTTTTAGCTTATACCGGAGTCTCTACGGCTGATCATTAATCGAATAATTCCTTTCGATTCCATTCCAGTTTTCTTCAAATGTAGTCAATTGCTTTTCTTGGTCTTTTTGCCCCCTTTTTTCATGCATACTTAGCTTATTTGAGTTCTCACGCATATTGAAATTCCATACAACTCATATGATCTTGAATATCACTTCTGATTTTGCTTCCCGTTCATTAGCCACAGTAGGTGCCACTTTCTTATGAAGTGCATACAACATTGTTGTGAGGCTGTTGTTATAAAACCATTTCCTCTTTAGGTCACTGAGATTAGGTTGAAGCCTTATTCCTTACTTTCTCATCTAGTCTTTTATTGTAGTACTTAGGGAGGATCCTCTGACTCTTGTAAAGCTGTGAGCTTAATACATTGTATACTCGACGAACCTTTTGATGTCCTTCCTCGCCTATAATTATCCATAGTTACTTACCTCCATGTCCTTGTACTTGTAGGGTTGCTTCTGAGCTAATATTTTGATTTATCTTCCCAGTGGCACTCTCTTTTATCTACATAACACTCATATGATACCTTTAACTACCCCAACTCCTATCTGAATATTTCTCAAGTATTACAATGTCATAACTGTGGGGCTGAATTCACTATATTGGATTTTACTATGTTTATCTTGCACGATCTGCTGACTCATCTGTAGCTTCTTGTTTAGCCATAACTAGGCTTTTCTTGAATCAACTACTAACTACTCATTGGTCCGTTCTCATATCAATATTTTGCGTAATCTTTCTTGGGTTATTTCTTTTGTCTTAACTTACGTCTCGCACTGATATCTATCAATAACATCTCGGGCAGGGACCCTTACTTCCTTTCCTTAACATCGTGTTTGCATAGTGTTCTAGAATCGTAGCATATCTGTAGGCTATGAATAAGTGCAATCTCATCCTTTTTTTCATTTTTAATCACATTCTTCTTTACTATTCCATGATATCTAGAACCACTAAATTCTGACTTCACGCCATATCACTCCATATTCCCCCTTTAAGGGAATGCTAAGAGTTGGAGCAATGACGATCTACCTATATATGTTTTACTCTTCATCTTTGGCATCTTTTCACATCATCGATGACCCTTACTCGCCTTGTGGTAATCCTTCTGTACCAAGCATAACGAAATTCCTTACAACGAGGGTGACACTTAGTGTAACTGGCACATGCAGTCCCTTAAGCTTAACTTTGCTCACATTGCTTGCTTTAGGGAAGCGTCTTCATGAATGACTATTCTCTGAATTTCTCATGAATCTTCTTCTGTTGTCCATTCTATTATCACCGGAACGCAATTTGAAATTCTCATGATGCCGACCATTATCAAATCACTCAGTTCCTAATTCATATTTAGTTTATCTTATTCACTAATCCATACTGATTTCTATTATTTTAGGGTTTAACTTTTCCTTCTGGTAGTCACATTGGAGTCACGGAGTCATTTCCTAAAATGAGGATATGACTTTATGGCCTATATTATTTTGTTGTATCAAGGCCTTGTCACCTCTCGTGTTTTCCTTCACTTGACTATAGACTCTGTAATACTGCCATATCTTACGCATAATGCTTTAGTATCTCTCTTCTTATTTCCCGCTAACATCTTTGTCTATCACTTTATTCTGAAAACTCGAACAAGACATTCTTTTACTTTTAGCTCCCCTTGCTCCATCCACTAGCTCTTTAAATTGCCTAACATTGTTTCTCTACAAGGGACGTGAGCTATACTAAGATAATATTTATCCCTTCAAGGCTTCCAGCGCCTATCTTTGTAGTATTCATATCTAGCTGTACTATTTTAGAGTGCACCATCTGGGTGTCTCACAAGGACATCTATTAGCACATTTGCAATATCCTTCGGAAATGTCAACTAACGCAAACAATCTATCCACCATTTTGGGTCACTCTAACCCCAGCCAGATCCTGATATCTGTCTTTCTCTTATACTACTTATGTTAGTCCCCATAGGGCATAAATGAGATGGGTGTGGCCAATTGTACATTCCTTTGTTACTGTTGAAGGTAACTCGAAAGGCTTATATTCGTCTGCCTGAATTGTAAATACTGTTATCCTTCATTAACTAGGTGCCTCGTACCCTTCTTTATCTTGCTTCTTTTGCTTGTTGAACTTTGTATTTATCTTCTGAATCTCTCATTGTCTTTCACCATAAAGGTGGATAGATATTCTTCCCTTAAGGATCCTTATCAAGAGGCTTACACATCTTAGTACACACATGATCTGCTGAAGACCTTACATTTACTCATCATAAGCATCACGCAAAATCGAGTTTCTCTGAATCAACTCTTCCACAACCACATGCAATCTCTTACCAGCAGTCTTTCTGGATGTATGTATCATTGTATTACGAATATAATAAAATTTAGGAATTTGAATTTCTATGACTACGCTCTACCACACGATCTAAAGTAAGAAGAAAGAGTGACAATCATAAATGCCCTATAGCCTCCTGCCTATAAGTGTGGTGCACGACACATCCATAAACAAGACTCTACTAGACACAACTTGTAGAAGGCCATTGTGGAGAAAGATACCATCGAGCCAGATCGGTATCATGTCGGCCATGTGCACTTGTTTCCATCATGGTTGGTAGATGATATAGCAGGGGATGTCAAGCCGGGGATTAATCTAAAGAATAGGGTTATAGACGATACTACTGAAGCACATGTCAAATACATGATGTTGCATAAAAGGGTCTTGGAGTCTGAAGCCAGGCATTTGGGACAATATAAAGTGGACATGGAAGCAATCAACGAGTGGAGAGAAATCACTACTAAGTCAACGAAGAGGTTGGAATATTTAGAGCAGGGGTTGATGTAGCTTGAAGGGAAGATGAGAAACAGGGTTGCAGGCTGTTAAAACATGGATGGCAATGAAGGAGGGCTCAGCAAGGGCGTACCTGTTGTTGGACATGCACGACCTGGGGAATATGATTGATGGAGCAAAGAAGACCAAGCATGGAGAAGGTCCATATGGGACCAAATAGATTATGTTTTACTTGCTTTCTAGACTCGTTTTAGACTTTCGTTGTAATAAGGAAAATGCCATTAGTGACTCCTTATAATTATTGTAGTTTTAGTAGAGGTTTGGTTTATTTGTCATATTAATGAAATGACATATTTATTAGCATCGATTTTATCCAAATCTATATGTCGCTTAGGCCTACCTCGGGCATAATGAGGTCCCAAATTAGGACACGAATTTATAATTCCGCAATATGTGTTTATATACCGCAAACATCCTTTTAATACTCCTCACTAACTTGTTTACCTTTTTGTTTTCTTCTTTTCTTTATTTGTTTATTCCTATCCCCTAAGGTTGGTTCGTGCGGACTGACATCATCAACACATCACACCAGATCTAGAGTTCCTCCACTCCCTCCTCCTTCAAGTGATCCTAAAAGCAAAGGAAAAGCCTGAATGGATGATACAAGTAAAATAAGGAAAGACAATGCTACTCATGAGGAGAATGTCGAAACTTCAGATGGTCGAAGCACTCCGCACAGAATGACTTGGTTTTACAATTGGAACAAAAGATATCGGAGCTACAAGGGGAACTTGAGCAGGTCCGGAACTTGGCAAACCTTTCCCTTACCCTGAACGTCCACGACGTCAACCAACAAAACATCAAAAATCCAGCACCTCCCCAGAACACACAAAACCAACAAAATCTTCCCACACCTCACCAATATGCCACACCTCCTCAAAATCCCAATCCTCCACTAGTACCGAGTCCTCCACAACATCATCATCATCCAACCTAGTATCCACAAACCACCACCTAACCACTCCTCAAAATGCATTACAACCTACCCCGATCCTCAAAACTCAACCAACGACCACCACTACTCTCAAATTCGTAGAGTTCATCATAGCAACCCAATATATGTGGAAACATTACCCTACACTCCACAATAGACCCTGCACACAACGGAGTCCACCGAGAAGGACTTGCTCATCAAGAACATGGTAGAGGAGCTCACGAAGCTTACTAGTCAAGTCCAGGGTGTTGAAGGCGGTAAAGGCATCGAATGTTTGAATTATGAAGATTTGTGTATTCAACCGGACGTAGAACTACCAGAGGGTTACAAATCTCCTAAGTTCGAGATGTTCGACGAGATAGGTGATCTAAAGGTACATTTGAGAACATACTGTGACAAGCTCGTAGGGGTTGGTAAAGATGAACGAATCCACATGAAGCAGTTCATGATGAGCCTCACAGGAGACGCCCTATCTTGGTACATTAGTCAAACTGAAGAAATGGGTTAACTGGGTAAGTATGATGTCAGATTTTATGGATCGGTTTAGGTTCAATACAGAAAATGTGCCAGACATTTCATACATTCAGAATCTTAAGAAGAAGCCAACAGAGTATGCTACTCGATGGAGATCAGAAGTTGCGAAAGTAAGGCTAGATGTAACTACCCAGCCGATCATTTTAGGAATTAACACCCTGATCCCCTATTAACTGCATTCCCCGTATTTGTTAAAGCTATTGTGAGTTGCTAGGAGGATTTATTTGGAATATCGGAGAGTTTTGGGACACTTAGTCCCTAAATGAGAGTTTAAATTTGTAGAATTTGGACCGTGGTCAGAGCAGTGTGAAGACGGCCATGGAATGGATTTCCGTTGGTTTTGTTAGCTCCGTTGGGTTATTTTGGGCTTAGGGCGTGTTCGGATTGTGTTTTGGAAGTCCGTAGCTTATTTAGGCTTGAGATGCCATAAGTTGAATTTTTGAAGTTTCCGGTTCGATGGTGAGATTTTGATCTAAGGGTCGGAATGGAATTACGAAAGTTGGAGTAGCTCCGTAGTGTTGAATGTGATGTGTGTGAAAATTTTTAGGTCATTCGGACGAGGTTTGGTAGACTTTTTGATCGAAAGCATAATTTGAGAATTTTTGGAGTTCTTAGGCTTGAATCCATGGTTAATTCGATGTTTCGATGTTGTCTTAAGTGTTTTATGGATTGGTATAAGTTTGGATAGTAGTATATGACTTGTTTGTGCCTTTGGTTGAGGTCCCTTAGGCCTCGGGATGATTTCAGATGGTTAACGGGAAGTTTGGAGTTGGGAATTTGCAGCTGAAGCTGCTGAGTCTGCTGTCATAATCTGCTGTCATAACCGCACCTGCGACTTGGGGACTGCGGGTGCAAGCCCGCAGAAGCGAAAGGGAAGTCGTAGATGTGGCCAAGAGGAAGGAAGGCTGAAACCACAGATGCGAAAGTGTCCACGCACCTGCATGACTGCAGGTGCAGTAAATTGGTCGCAGGTGCGGAAATAGGAAGTTAATGAATTATCGCAGGTGCGATTGCTTTTATACAGAAGCGGGACCACATGTGTGGTCCCTTGGCCGCAGAAGCGGATTTGTTGGGTAGAAAACAAGACATTTTGAGGGTTTGAAATCAAAAGTTAGAAAATCGATTTGGAACTCTGGAGAGGGCAATTTTGGGAGGATTTTGAAAAGGAAATCAGTGGGTAGCAATTCCTAATCCCTTTCTAGTTCTATTCCTATAATTTAATCTTAGTTTTGGTCATTTAATTTCAGATTCGGGATGAAAATTGAGGAAACGTGGAGAAAAGTTCTTAGGCCTAATTTTGGGGTTTTGATCTAGATTTTGATGTCGGATTGGAATAATTTGGTATAATTGAACTCGTGAGAGTATGAAGATTATGAATTTCTAAATTTGACCCGATTTCGAGACATGGGTCCGAGGGGCATTTTGGTCATTTACCCTAATTTCACATATTAGCTTAGAATTAATTAGTGGAATCAGTTACTTGAAGTTATATTTACATTATGCAGTTGAATTGAATAGATTTGGGCCATTTGGAACCGAGTACTCGTGGCAAGAGCGTGGTTTCGGATTGATTTTGAGCCGGTTCGAGGTAAGTGACTTGCCTAACCTTGTGTGGGGGAAACTCCCCTTAGGATTTGGTATTTGTTGATATTTGAAATGCGTTGTACATAGAGTGACTAGTGCGTACTTGTGCTAATTGTTGAAAATCCGGTTTTCATTAAGTGACTTTAATTATGTTTCCTTTCCTGTTTACACTACTTGCAATTTAAGCCTGTTGTTAGCTTAGGGAAGCATGTCTAATTGACTTAATTGCTTTACTTGCTCAAACTGCCTTATTTAGATTATGCACAACATGCTAGGCTAGGAATACCTGCTTTACCTTGGTATAGAATTTGAATTGAATTGTGTATTCTTCGTGTTGTTGCTGTGTGTTTACTTTGGGACTACGGGAGGTATCCCCGGAGATCCCCTTGTATGTTTACTTTGGGACTACGGAACGGTATTCCTGGATATCTCCCCCTACACTTTTATGTTGGCTACGGGACTGCACCCGATAGATTCCCCCTGTACTGTGTATTTATATTTGAGATTACGGATCGGAATTCTAGGAGATCCCCCGCGCACTATGAGTTGGACTATGGGACGACACCCGAGAGATCCACTGGATATTTATATTTGGGACTACAGGACGGTATCCAAGGAGATCCCCGATTGTTATCTCTATGTTAAGTTGTATTCCTTTCCGTGATTATTTTGTCTCCATTATAGTTGTTGTTGTTCTTTCTATTCTGTGTTACTTCTTAATGTTGTACTTAATTCTATTGTCTTATTCTATACTGTTATACCATGTATTTCATTTAACCTTAGTAGGGCCCTGACTTTCCTCGTCACTACCCGACCGAGGTTAGACTTGACACTTACTGAGTACTGATGTGGTGTACTTATGCCCTTTCTGTGCATGTTTTTCATGTGCAGATCCAAGTACTTCGACTCAGCCCTACTACCCTTGAGGCGAGGTGATTTCCAGAGACTTTGAGGTATATCTGCCGCGTCCGCAGACCGATGAGTCCCTTTCTATTCTCTCTTAAAGTATTAGCCCTTCTGCATTTTCTTTTATTTAGACATTCTGGAGTTACATACTTGTAGATATTCAAAAGCTTGTGATTTCATGAGATTCCGGGTTTTGGGAAATATAGTTCCAGTTTGAGAGTTGTATTGTATATGCCGAGCGGCATCTTAAGTGCTTCATTTTGGTATTTTTCTACACTCTTGGCTAGTTTTATTCTGTTGTTTTCTTTTCCGTAATTTCTTAGGCTTACCTAGTCGTAGAGACTAAGTGCCGTCACGACAGTTGACGGAGGGCGAACTTGGGTCGTGAAAAGTTGGTATCAGAGCTCTAGGTTCATAGGAGTCATGAATCACAAGCCGGTTTATTAGAGTCTCGCGGATCGGTACAGAGACGTTTGGACTTATCTATGATAGGCTATGTAACTGTTAGGAAAATTTCACTTCATTTTATTTCCTTGTTGTGTGAGATTTTGATATCACAATTCTAAACTTCTATCTTCTATTCTCTCACAGATGGTGAGGACACGTGCTACCAGAGATGATCAGGCACCCGCGCCCCCTATTGGAGCCATCAGAGGTCGGGGCCGGGGTAGAGGCCGAGGATGCGCATGCGGTGCATCGAGAGCACCCGCACAAGCTGCCACCGAGGAGCCGCCAACAATTCTAGCTGGAGTCCAGGCACCTGATAAGCCTACTGCCACTACTACTCCAGCTCTCCAGGAGACTCTTGCGCAGTTCATGAGCATGTACACCATCTGGAATTTCGCTTAGGCCCCCTAGGAACGCCGCTAGAAAGGGGGGAAGCGTCTCTTCCAAATCTAAATGAGCTTCCCAACATACTATATGAACAATGGGTTCTAATTCAAGACTTTGATTTTTCAACGTTGAACTTGAGCAGAACGAAATGGCTTCTCTAATAAATCGACTTCCTAAGGAAGAACTTTATGACGTAATTAGGGAAGACTTCATTCGAAAGCCACTAAACGAGTTCAACGCGGAGCAGCAAGCACGGTTAAGGGAGATAGCTATTAACCACTTTTCATTAAAAAATGAAATAATCGAAAAAATGAAATCTCTTTATCCCAACGATGAATGGGATTTTACAAAAGTCATTCGAGAGAAATTCTTTTGTGGATGGCAAAAAGATCGGGAGTCTTCCTAGCTCAGGCAGGGTTGCTTCCCCTTACTGCAGCTACATCTCAGGCCAGGGGAGGAGCACAGACTCCCGCCGCCCGCACTCCTAAGCAGCGATTGCATGTTGATCAGGTCCCAGAGATTATTCCTGTATAGCCTGTAGCCCCAGATCAGCCCAAGGGTAGGGCAGCGACTTCCGAGGATCAACAGCTGAGGCTTGAGAGGTTCAAGAAGTATAAGCCTCCTGTATTCAGTGGTCTAGCATCAGATAATGCTCTGGGATTTCTAGATGAGTGTCACCGTATTCTCCGTACCATGGGTATATCAGGATCGAACTGGGTTTCCTTCACTGCCTTCCAGCTTCGAGGAGCCGACTATGAGTGGTGGCGTACCTATGAGTTAGAGAGTCCGGATAAGGCAACTTCCTTGACTTGGACTCAATTTTTGAATATATTCCCAAGAGAGTATGTCCCTTAGAGCCTCAGAGATGCATGGCATGTAGAGTTTGAGAATTTGTGTCAGGGTACTATGACTGTCTCGGAGTATGCTGTCTGTTATACTAGTTTGGCTAGACATGCCCCAACCTTGGTTTCTACTGTTCGCGAGAGGGTTCACCGGTTTATTGAGGGGCTTATTCCTAGCATCAGGTCTAGTATGGCTCGTGAGTTGGAGATGAATATTTCTTATTAGTAGGTGGTAAGCATTGCTAGGAGGATAGAGGGTATGCATGCTAGGGATAGAGAGGAGAGGGACGCCAAGAGGTCTCGAGAGTCAAGCCATTATTCTAGTGCCCGTGCTCCAACTACAGTTCATCATGGTAGGGGTTATATGAGTCGCCCCATTCATTCAACTCTTCCAGCAACTAGTAGTATTCCAGCTCCTCCTAGGCCTCAGGAGATTTATTATGCACCTCTAGTATCTAGTGCGCCTCCTACGCAGGGTGCTTTTAGTGGTCAGTCCAGCAGACCTGGCCCGAGCCATTCACAGCCGCCATGTCCTCCTAGAGCTTGTTTTGAGTGTGGTGACACACACCATATGGTGAGGGATTGCACCAGACTTAGGAGAGCTGCACCTCTACAGACTTCTCAGTCACAGCGTGCCCCGCAGAGTTCTCAGGCTATGGTTACAACTCTAGTTGCTACCCTACCTACTCAGCCAGCTAGAGGTGGAGGTCAGGGAGGTAGAAGTCGCTCTAGGGGGAGGCCAAGCCATATATTATTCCCTTCCTACCCATACCGAGGCTGTCACGTCTAATTCTATCATCACAAGTATTGTCCTAGTTTGTAATAGAGATGCATCAGTTTTATTCGATCCAGGCTCCACTATTCTTATATGTCTTCTTATTTTGCCCTGCATTTGGGTGTATCTCGGGATTCTTTGAGTTCCCCTGTTTGTGTTTCTACTCCTATATGAGATTCTCTTGTTGTGGACCGCATTTATCGGTCGTGTATGGTTGCTCTTAGTGGTTTTGAGACCAGAACCGATTTATTATTTCTCAGCATGGTAGATTTTGAAGTTATCTTGGGCATGGACTAGTTGTCGCCCCATTATGCTATTCTTGATTGTCACGCCAAAACTGTGACGTTGGCTATGCCAGGTGTACCGCGAGTATAGTGGCGTTGGCTATGCCAGGTGTACCGCGAGTATAGTGGAGGGGTACTTTAGATCATACTCCTAGTAGAGTTATTTCATTCCTTAAGGCTCAACATATGGTTGAGAAGGTGTGTGATGCGTATCTAACTTATGTGAGAGATGTCAGCATTGATACCCCTACAGTTGATTCAGTCTCAGTAGTACGGGATTTTCTTGATGTGTTTCCAGCTGATCTTCCGGGCATGCCGCCCGATAGAGATTTTGATTTTGCCATTGATTTGTTGCTGGGCACTCAACCCATTTCTATTCCTCCGTATCGTATGGCCCCTCCTGAGTTGAAGGAGTTGAAGGATCAGTTACAAGAATTGCTTGATAAGGGTTTTATTCGGCCCAGTGTATCACCTTGGGGTGCTCCTGTCTTGTTTGTGAAGAAAAGGATGGTTCTATGCATATGTGCATTGATTATCACCAGTTGAACAAAGTTACAATGAAGAACTGTTATCCTTTGCCTCGTATTGATGATTTATTTCACCAGCTTTAGGTGCACGAGTGTTTTCTAAGATTGAGTTGCATTCAGGTTACCATCAGTTGAAGATTCGGGAGCCAGATATCACCAGCTTCAGGTGCACGAGTGTTTTCTAAGATTGACTTGCATTTAGGTTACCATCAGTTGAAGAACCGTTATCCTTTGCCTCGTATTGATGATTTATTTCACCAACTTTAGGTGCACGAGTGTTTTCTAATATTGACTTGCATTCAGGTTACCATCAGTTGAAGATTCGGGAGCCAGATATCCCGATGACTGCCTTTAGGACTCGGTATGGTCATTACGAGTTCCTTGTTATGTCATTTGGGCTGACCAATGCCCCAGCAGCCTTCATGCATTTGATACACAGTGTGTTCCGGCTGTATCTTGACTCGTTCATCATTGTCTTTATTGATTATATTCTGGTGTATTCCCGGAGTCGGGAAGATCATGAGCAGCACTTGAGGATAGTGCTTCAGACCTTGAAAGAAAAGAAGTTTTATGCAAAGTTCTCGAAATGTGAGTTTTGGTTGGATTTCGTGGCATTCTTAGGCCACGTGGTATCGAGTGAGGGTATTCAGGTGGATCTGAAGAAAGTGGAAGCAGTGCAGAGTTGTCCCAGACCATCCTCAGCTACAGAGATCTGTAGTTTTCTTGGCTTGATAGGTAATTAGCTTTCTTTCTTTGTATCATATCTGTTTCTTTCTCATAATTCTTTGAAAGAGGCTTTTGAGCCTGTTCCAATGACTTGATTTCTCATCTCTATGAAACCCTAGGATTTGGGTTTTTTTGGCAATTTTGAATTTGTGCGAGTTAGGGTTCCGCTTTGGGACCCTGAACTCTCAGACTCATTGTGAGTCAGCAAACTAGACTTGTACCCTTTCTTGCTCATGATTCTGAACCTCTCTTTGAGTAAACTCTCTTCTATATAACTTCTTGATTCACATGTTGGTGTTCTTTATATATGGGAACTCTTCTTTCAAAAGGTCTTTACCGACTAATTGATTGATTTCGAATTCCTTTTAATGAGTCCTGACTGATTGTTATTGATTCTATCTAATTGAACCTTCTTTACTTTTCCTGACTTGGTTCATTCAAGATTAAACCTGTAACTTTGGGAAACGACGAGAATATGGATGACATAACCGGCAGCCTTCACTCTTTCATGCAACTGATCGATGGTTTCAGCAATAGGTGTGTATTGTCTGGGCAGACTACAATCAAAATTTGGTTTGGGTTTTTGGTAGTTTTGGCAGGATTGGGGTGAGTGGTAGTATGCTGGCTAAGCATTATAAGTATGGTAAGTGGCGGCGGGTTGTTGGTATCTGGGAGGTGAAGACTGATATGTGGGTGGTGGTGTTTGGTATGTGATGGGAGACTTCGGACCTTGGGCTACCATTACTGCCCCTACTTCATTCTTTTTAGAGATACCCCCCGACTGCAAGGCTTTATTTGTAGCCTGTAGTGCCTCAAAATTTGTCACCCTTCCGCTTTTAATTCCCTCTTCTATTCTTTCTCCTAATTTGATGATGTTAGAAAATTTATGGTTTTCAATAACCATCAACCTTTCATAATATTGCGGATCCTGAGTTCAGACGAAGAACTTGTTCATCTGTTCTTCTTCCAGTGTTGGTGTCACGACCCAAGTTCGCCGTTCGTGAACTGTCGTGACGACACCTAGTCTCTACGACTAGGTAAGCCTAACAAATTGTGGAAAAGAGAACAATAGAATAAAACTAGCCAAAACTGTAGAAAAATATCAAAATAAAGCACTTACGATGTCGCTCGACATTTACAATATAACTCTCAAACTGGAACTACATTTCCCAAAATCCGAAATCTCATGAAATCACAAGCTTTTGAATGACTACAAGTATCTAACTCTAGAATGTCTAAATAGAAGAAAATACAGAAGGGCTAATACTTTAAGAGAGAATAGAAAGAGACTCCTCGGTCTGCGGACGCGACAAATATACCTCGAAGTCTATGGAAATCGCCTCGCCTCAAGGGTAGTAGGGCTGAGTTGAAGTACTTGGATCTGCACATGAAAAACATGCACAGAAAGGGCATGAGTACACCACTGCGGTACTCAGTAAGTGCCAAGCCTAACCTCGGTCGGGTAATGACGAGGAAAGTTAGGGCCCTACTGAGGTTAAATGAAATACATGGTGCAACAATATAGAATAAGACAATATAATTAGGTGCAACAGTAAAAAGTAATACAGGATAGAAAGAACAACAACTATAACAGAGACAAAATAATCATGGAAAGGAATACAGCTCAACATAGAGATAACAACCGGGGATCTCCCAAGATACTGTCTTGTAGTCCCAAATATAAATATCCAGTAGATCTCCCGGGTACCATCCCGCAGTCCAACTCATTGTGCGCGCGGGGGATCTCCTGGAATACCGATCTGTAGTCCCAAATATAAATACTCGGTACAGGGGGGATCCACCTGGTGTAGTCTCGTAGTTCCAATATAAAAGTGCAGGGGAGATCTCTCGGAATACTGTTCTGTAGTCCCAAAGTAAACATACATGGGGATATGCCGGGATACCATCCCGTAGTCCCAAAGTAAACATACAACAACAACACGAAGAATACACAATTCAATTCAAATTCCATACCAAGGTAAAACAGGTATTCCTAGCCTAGCATGCTGCACATAATCCAAATAAGGCAGTTTGAGCAAGTAAAACAATTAAGTCAATTAGACATGCTTCTCTAAGCTAATAACGGGCTTAAATTGCAAGTAGTGAAAATGGGAAAGGAAACACAATTAAAGTTACTTAATAAAAACCGTTAGCACAAGTATGCAGTCGTCACTCCACGTACAAGGCATTTCAAATATCAACAAATACCAAATCCTAAGGGGAGTTTCCCCCCACACAAGGTTAGGCAAGCCACTCACCTCGAACCTTCTCAAAATCAACCCGAAACCATGCTCTTACCACGAGTACTCGACTCTAAATGGCCCAAATATATTCAATTCAATTGCATAATGTAAATATAACTTCAAGTAACTTATTCCACTAATTAATTCTAAGCTAATATGTGAAATTAGGAAAAATGACCAAAATGCCCCTCTGGCCCACATCTCGCAATCGGGTCAAATTTACAAATTCAGAATCCTCATACTCTCACGAGTTCATTTATACCAAAATTATTCCAATCCGACATCAAAATCTAGATTAAAACCCCAAAATTAGGCCTAAGAACTTTTCTCCACTTTTCCTCAATTTTCATCCCAAATCCGAAATTAAATGCAAAAATAAGATTAGATTATAGGAATACAACTAGAAAGGGATTAGGAATCATTACCCACTAATTTCCTCTTCAAAATCCTCCCAAAATCGCCCTCTCCCGAGATCCAAATCGATTTTCTAACTTTTGATTTCAAACCCTCGAAATGTCTTGTTTTCTGCCCAGCAAATCCGCTTCTGCGGCCAAGGGATCGCACCTGCGTTCCCGCTTCTGCGGAAAAGCAACCGCACCTGCAATAATTCATTAACTTCCCATTTCCGCACCTGCGACCAATTTACCGCACCTGCGTGACACTTCTGCATCTGCGGTTTCAACCTTTCTTCCTTTTGGCCGCATCTGAGGCTTCCCTTTCGCTTCTGCGGGCTCGCACCTATGGTCCCCAAGCCGCAAGTGTGGGTATGACAGCAAACTCAGCAGCTTCAGCTACAAATTCCCAACTCCAAACTTCCCGTTAACCATCCGAAATAATCCCGAGGCCTCCGGGACCTCAACCAAAGGCACAAACAGGTCATATACTACTATCCAAACTTATACCAATCCTTAAAACACCTAAGACAACATCGAATTAACCATGGATTCAAGCCTAAGAACTCCAAAAACTCTCAAATTACGCTTCCGATCAAAAAGTTTATCAAAGCTCGTCTGAATGACCTGAAATTTTGCACACACGTCACATTCAACACTACGGAGCTAATCCAACTTTCAGAATTCCATTCCGACCCTTAGATCAAAATCTTACTATCGAACCGGAAACTTCAAGAATTCAACTTTCGGCATTTCAAGCCTAAATAAGCTATGGACTTCCAAAACACAACCCAAACATGCCCCTAAGCCCGAAATCACCCAACGCAGCTAACGGAACCAACGGAATTCCATTCCGATGCCGTCTTCACACTGCTCCGACCACGGTCCAAATTCTAAAAACTTAAACGCTCAAAACTCTCCGAAACTTCAAATAACTCTTCCCGGCAACTCACAATAGGTTTAGCAAACACGAGGAATGCAGTTAATAGGGGATCAGAGCGTTAATTATTAAAACGACCGGCCGGGTCATTACATACTCCTACACTTAAACATTCGTTCGTCCTCGAATGAGCATAGAGACATACCTGAAGAAGTGAAAAGATGAGGGTAACAACTACGCATATCCTGCTCAGTTTTCTAGGTCGCCTCTTCGATCGGATGACCCTGCCACTAAACCTTCACTAATGCAATGTTCTTTGACCTCATCTTTCAAACCTGCCTATCCAATATCGCCACTGGCTCCTCAATATAAGATAGATCCTTATCCAACTGGACTAAACTGAAATACAACACGTGCGACGGATCACCGTGATACCTCCGGAGCATCGAAACATGAAATACCGGATGAACTCCTGCCAAGCTGGGAGGTAAGGCAAGCTCATAAGCGACCTCCCTAACACGCCGTAATATCTCAAAAGGACCAATAAACCTCGGACTCAACTTCCCTTTCTTTCTATATCTCATAAATCACCTTAACCTTCTCCAAAGCATCCTGAACCAAGTGTGTGCCCAATAATCTAGCCTCACCCAGCTCAAACCAACTCACCGGGGATCTACACCGCCTACCATATAAAGCCTCGTACGGTGACATCTGAATGCTGGACTGATAGTTATTGTTGTAGGCAAACTCGCCAATGACAAGAACTAATCCCAAGACCCTTCAAACTCAATCACACACGCACATATCATATCCTCAACAATCTGAATTAGTGCGTTTGGATTGTCCGTCCGTCTGAGGGTGAAATGCTATACTTAACTCCACCCGAGTACCCAACTCCTGTTGTACGGCCCTTCAGAAACATGATGTGAACTGAGTACCTCTATCTGAAATGATAAAGACTAGAATATCATGCAGACGAACAATTTCCCAGATATAAATCTCCGCCAATCGCTCCGAAGAATAGGTAGTACACACAGGAATAAAGTGTGCGGACTTGGTCAGCCGATCCACAATCACCCAAATGGCATCGTACTTTCTCAAAGTTAGTGGGAGACCAACTACGAAGTCCATGGTGATCCGCTCCCACTTCTATTCCCGAATTTCTATCTGCTGAAGCAACCCACCCAGTCTCTGGTGCTCATACTTCACCTGCTGACTATTGAGGCACCGAGATACAAACCAAACTATATCTTTCTTCATCCACCTCCACCAATAGTGCTACCTCAAATCCTGGTACATCTTCGCGGCACCCGGATGAATAAAATACCGCACACTATGGGCTTCCTCTAGAATCAACTCCCGAAGCCCATCAACACTGGGTACACAAATCTGACCCTGCATCCTCAATACCCTATCATCACCAATAGTCACATCTCTAGCATCACTGTGCTGAACCTTGTCCTTGAGGACAAGCAAATGAGGATCATCAAACTGACTCTCTCTGATACGATCAAATAAGGAAGACCAGGAAACCACGCAAGCTAGAACCCGACTGGGCTCTGAAAGATCCAATCTCACAAACTGGCTGGCTAAGGCTTAAACATCCATCGCCATAGGCCTCTCCAATGCTGGTAAGTAAGCCAACCTCTTCACTCGGCGACTCAAAGCATCAGCCACTACATTGGCCTTGCCCGGATGATACAACATGGTGATATCATAGTCCTTTAGCAGCTCTAACCACCTCCTCTGATGCAAATTAAGGTCCTTCTGCTTGAATAGATGTTGCAAACTCCGGTGGTTAGTATAAATCTCACAAGGCACACCATACAAATAATGACGCCAGATCTTCAAGGCATGAACAATAGCAGCTAACTCGAGATTATGGACATGATAATTCTTCTCATGTAACTTCAACTGTCTGTACACGTAGGCAATCACCCTACCGTCCTGCATCAATACCGCTCCAAGGACAATCCTCGAGACATCACAATAGATAGTATAAGACCCCGAACCTGTAGGCAATATCAAAATTGAAGTTGTAGTCAGAGATGTCTTGAGCTTCTGAAAGCTTGCCTCACACTCTTCCATCCACTGAAATGGAGCATCCTTCTGGGTCAGCCTGGTCATAGGGGCTGCAATAGATGAAAACCCCTCAACAAATTGACGGGCTTCTGGAATCTCGTCTTACATTCCTACATTTACTGAAATTTGGTGACTTTCTATGTTAACTTGGTGAGTAGTGGTGCTATTCTAGAGGAATCCTATACAAATAATGCTTGTAGTAGCCTGTCAAGCCCAATAAAAAAAATCAATCTCTCTAGGAGAAATGGGTCTCAGCCATTTAGGAAGTGCTTCTATCTTCTCAGAATCTACCATCTTTTCATTCTTAGATATCATGTGTCCTATGAATACCACCGAGTGTAGCTAAAGTTCACACTTCAAAAACTTGGTAAAAAGCTAATTTTTCTTCGACAGTATCTATAACACAATTTTTTTTGCCAAGTAATTCTTCGTGTTCTCTTTTTCAAAACTCCTCTCATTGGGTCAATCCAAACAAGATATGTGCCTACCACTTGGGCATGAAAGGTCATACTATTGATGAATGCCGCACTTTGAAGGATAAGATCCAGATGTTGATTGACACCAAGGTTATACAAGCAAAAGAGGCTGCACCAAATATCCGCAACAACCCCCTCCCAGATCACAAAGGCGAAGGGGTAAATGTGATAGAAATCGATGAAGAATGGGATCCAGAAGGATCAATCGGGCTCATTCATGAAGGGGATAAACCTAAGATATCTATAGTCATTCTCACACCTATCGTGGTGCAGATTCAACCACCAATTGAGGTTGAAGTAGCCGCACCAACCCCGTTCGAGGTTGAAGTAACAACGCCCTCAGCCATGCCAACTACGTTTGAGGTAGAGGTAACCACACCCTTCACTGTAACGGTAGCACCTACAGCGTCCTTTAATTTAAATGCTATACCATGGGACTATGCTTCATAGGCAAGAAAGAAAGGAAAGGGGAAAATGGAGGAAATAGGTGCAGCACAAGGCATGACTAGAAATGGTAGGGTTTATACGCCCGAGCATTTAGGAGAAACAAGAAAAGAAGCCGCTCCCAAGCCACCTATCGTTGAAACTGGCCTGGATGATCTTTGGAGAAAGGTACAAGCAAGAGAGTATTCTATGATAGATCATCTGAACAAAACCCCTGCTCAGATACGAGCAGGAACTATGAACATGAAAGTATTCGATGGGTATCAAAGGTCCACGATTGGGGAAATCAATCAATATTTGTAGATGGGCCCGACTTGGTTTGATGTTGAATTTCAAGTAATGGACATATCCGCCACATATAACCTGCTGTTGGGTTGACCATGGATACATGCTGCTGGGGCCGTAGCCTCCACTCTACACCAAGCTATAAAATTTGAATAGAATCATCAAGAAGTGATCATCCATGGGGATGGGAGTAACCCCATCTACACTAATCAAATTGTTCCAGTTGTCGAAAATAGAAGGAAGTTGGGTGGAGAAACATACCATCGCATCTAGCGCGTCAATGCAATTGAGAAAAATAAATGGTGGAGTAATAAAATTAAAAGCATATTGTTATGGACAGGGTACGAACCCGACAAGGGTCTCGGCAAGTCTCCAAGGGATCACCAAACCGATACAACTAAAACACCACGGCACAAATTTTGGTCTGGGGTATGAATACACCTGGCACGAGTATCAGAATTGGTCGCCACCATGGTGTGGTCCTTATTACTCACTTGAGTAGCCAATACTGCATCTGCACCAGACATTCTAATAGACTGCCATAATATGGGGATCTGAAGAAGATGAGGCTTTAACTGGCCTAAGGAATCTATTTCTGGATGATGAAGACATGGACTACAATGCAATAGTTGAGGAAGAGGAGGAAGACCTTACAATTGAGACCGTGGGAAAGGGAGCTATTTTCAAGAACTGGACTGTTGCACCATTTCGGGCCCGTCGAATTCCTGGGAAGCCTGGCAATTAGCATGATTTATCTTTAACAATTTTCAGCATTTGAGACATTTTTAGTATTTCATTTTAGACGCATTTTGTTTTGAAATAATTGCTCGAGTTATTGAGTCGTACTTGTTTTAATGTTTTCAAGATTTATCTAATGCATTGTTATTTTAGTATTTATTATTATCCTTTACATTTTCTCTCCATAACATTATTATTACTTATCATGATGAACCGACGGCTGTGACAAATAATGAGATGACGTAGCATAAGGATAGTGATTAAGAGGAAATAGAAGAAGAAGATATAATTCCTGAGGAAGTTGTCAGAGAGGTGGAAAATTTTGAGAACAAGCCTAATTCAAAATTGGACGAAACCGAGATAGTCAATTTAGGAGATTCTGAAACAGTCAAAGAAACTCACATAAGCATTCACCTGTTATCATCAAAGAAAGAAGAGTACACCCGTTTCCTGAATGAATACGAAGATGTCTTTGCATGGTCTTATGATGATATGACCGGTTTGAGCACATCTATAATGGCTCATAAACTACCTGCCGATCCGATGTGTCCGCCTATAAAGCAGAAACTCAGAAAGTTCAAACCTGATATGAGTCTGAAAATCAAAGAGGAAGTCACTAAGTAAATCAAACCTAAGGTTCTCAGAGTGGTCGAGTACTCTACTTGGTTGGCTAACATCGTGCCAGTTTTAAAGAAGGATGGGAAGGTCAGAGTATGTGTCGACTATCTGGATTTAAAAAAAACAAGTCCCAAAGATGATTTCCCGTTACCTAATATACATATACTAATCGACAACTGTGCCAAACATGAACTCCAATCCTTTGTGGATTGCTTTGTGAGATATCACCAGATTTGGATGGATGAAGAAGATGCCGATAAAATAGCCTTTATCATTCCGTGGGGATGTATTGTTATAAAATAATGTTGTTTAGCCTAAAGAATGCTGAAGCCACTTATATGAGAGCTATGATGACTATTTTCCATGACATGATTCACAAAAAATAGAGATGTACGTGGATGACGTCATTATCAAATCCAGAAGAAGCACAGATCATATAGCAGATTTAAGGAAATTCTTTAAACGGCTTCGAAGGTACAATCTGAAACTGAATCGTGCAAAGTGTGCCTTTGGAGTCCCTGTTGGAAATTGCTAGGTCTCATCGTCAGTCGCCGAGGGATTGAACTAGACCCTTCAAAGGTCAAAGCTATCCAATATTTTCCACTACCAAAAAGCAAGAAAGATGTGATGATCTTCTTGGGGCGTCTCAATTGCATCAGCCACTTCATAGCACAATCGACCGTGATATGTGAGTCGATTTTCAAAATACTGAAGAAAGATGTTGCAATAAGTTGGACTGAAGAATGTCAAAAATCTTTTGACAGAATCAAGGAGTACCTATCCACACCACCAGTCTTGGTTCCGCCGGAGCCTGGTAGACCTCTGCTACTCTATCTGTTTGCACTAGATGGAGCTATCGATTGTGTCCTGGGACAACACGACGAGATAGGGAGAAAAGAGTAGGCCATATACTATCTGAGTAAGAAGTTCACATCCTATAAAGCACGATATTCCTTACTAGAATGCACCTGTAGCGCCCTGGCATGGATAACTCAGAAATTGAGGCACTACTTCTGTGCATACACTACATATCTCATATCAAGGATGGATCCTCTAAAATACATTTTCCAAAAGCCCATGCCTGCAGGGAAGCTAGCAAAATGGCAGATACTGTTGAGTGAATTTGATATTGTCTATGAGACTCAGAAGGCGGTCAAGGGACAGGCATTAACAGATCATCTTGCAGAAAATTCTGTAGAAGGAGAATACGAACCATTGAAAATGTATTTTCCCGATAAAGAAGTACCATTTATAGGAGAAGATATCACCAAAACCTACGACGGTTGGAGAATGTTCTTTAATGGGGCTGCAAATTTCAAAGGAGTAGGTATTGGAGCTGTTTTGGTGTTAGATATAGGTCAGCATTATCGGTATCCATGAAGATTAGGTTTCCGTGCACCAACAATATGGCATAATACGAGGCTTGCATCATGGGGCTCAATTTGGCCATTGACATGAATATCCAGGAATTGCTGGTAATTAGTGATTCAGACCTTCTGGTACATCAGGTTCTAGGAGAGTGGGCTACTAAGAATACCAACATATTGCCATATCTGTATCACGTGCAAGAGTTGATGAAGCGGTTCACAAAGATAAAATTCAAACATGTTCCGAGAATCCAGAACGAGTTCGCAGACGCATTGGACACTTTGTCTTCCATGATACAACACCCGGATAAGAATTTCATCGACCTTATTCCAGTAAGAATCCATAATCAGCCAGCCTATTATGCTCATGTTGAAGAAGAAACGAATGGGAATCCCTGGTTCCATGATATCAAGGAATACTTGGCAAAAGGAGAATACTCGGAGCATGCAAACCATACTCAGAAATGCACACTCCGAAGATTATCCAATCATTTCTTCCATAGTGGACGAATTCTATACAGAAGGACTCCAGACCTAGGATTATTACGGTGAGTTGATGCCAAGGAAGGTTCCAAACTGCTCGAATAGATACATGCCGAAACTTGTGGACCACACATGAACAATTTAGTCTTTGCTAAGAAGAAATTAAGAGCAGGATATTTTTGGATGACTATGAAAACGAATTGCATTAGGTATGTCCAAAAGTTTTAGCAGTACCAAATACATGCAGACATGATACAGGTACCGCCAAATGAACTCAATGCAACAAGCTCACCTTGGCCTTTTGTCGCATGGAGAATGGACGTCATCGGTCCAATCGAGCCCGCCACTTCAAACAGGCACAAGTTCATTTTAGTGACCATAGACTACTTCACAAAATGGGTTGAGACTGCATCTTACAAGGCTATAACCAAGAAAGTTGTCGTAGATTTTGTCAGGGATTGTATCGTTTACCGATTTGGTGTACCGGAATCCATCATCACCGGCAATGACGCCGACCTCAACAATGACTTAATGAAAGCTATTTGTGAAACCTTCTAGATCAAGCATAAGAATTCCACAACATATAGACCTCAAATGAATGGAGCCGTGGAAGCCGCCAACAAGAACATCAAGAAAATTCTAAGGAAAATGGTAGACAACCACAAGTAATGGCACGAGAAATTACCATTTGCCTTATTGGGATATCGTACCACAGTCTACACATCAACCGGAGTAACTCCCTACATGTTGGTTTACGGTACTAAAGTTGTTATTCCCGCCGAAGTCGAAATTATTTCTCTAAGAATTATACAAAAAACAGAACTCAGAGATGCAGAATGGATACAAAGTCGTTACGAACAATTAGCTCTTATTGACGGGAAAAGAATGAATGATGTATGTCATGGTCAACTTTATCAAAATAGAATGTCTAGAGCTTTTAACAAAAAGGTCAGACCCAGATCTGGTGCTGAAGCGGATTTTCCCGCATCAAGATGAAGCCAAAGGAAAATTTTCACCTAATTGGCAAGGACCCTACATGGTTCACAGAGTACTAATAGGAGGAGCACTCATACTTACAGAAATGGACGGAGAAATTTGGCCAAAGTCTATCAATTCAGATACAGTCAAAAGATACTATGTTTAGGATTGTTTGCATTTCTTCATTTGATGTAACTGAACTATGCTTGACCTGATTCCCATTTAAGAAGGGATACATTGGCAGCGCTGTGGGTTCGGTCACATCTTAATAAAATTTTCATTTTCCCCATGGTCAGAAACTAGGGCAGAATTTTGAACAAGTCCAGCCAATTTCATCAAGTGCGGAACGAACGAAGAATCGCTTATTAAATTGGGACAAAATTTTGAGGAGGACCCTCAAAATTCTAGTGCAAAGAAGTCGCAATGTCTCTAAAGTGTCACAATCATTGATTCATCTATTTTACTTGATATTGCATACTATTATGTTTTAAATAACTGTATTTATCAAAGTGCTTTCATATTTTTTGAAAACTTTATTTCTATGGCAGCAGATGTTACCCAGAGTAACTCGAACAGGATCTCTAGAGCAAAGAAATGCAAAGCAACAAGGCGAATGCGTGAATTAACCTTCACCGAAAAACTCACAATTTTTCTTTGGACGCAGGCACAATGAACATGACAGGATTATTCGCAAGTATACACGTATCAAAGTCACTGTCTTCATAATAACAAAACTGCCAAATGCAAATATATTTCCAGCTAAGAAATACTCTGCTACTACTTATTATTTGTTCACCGCATCGAGACTAAGCATTATCTCCTCTTTTGCATGCGGCTAAGCCCTGCCTCCTCAACTGCATAAGGCGCACTACCTTCTATTGCACGAGACTAAACCCTGCCCCCCCTCCAAATTGCATAAGGCTAAGCAATGTCTTCCATTGCATAAGACTAAGCCCTGTTTCCTCTTCTTGCATAAGACTAAGCCCTGTCTCCTCTTCTTGTATGAGGCTAAGCCCAGCCTCCTTAACTGCATAAGGCTAAGAACTACCTTCCCCCGCATGAGACTAATCCATGTCTCCTCTTCTTGCATGAGGCTAAGCATTTCCTCTCCAAATTGCATAAGGCTAAGCACTGCTTTCCATTTCATGAGACTAAGCATTGTCTCTTATTCTTGCATGAGGCTAAGAATTTCCTCCCCAAATTTCATAAGGTTAAGCACTGTCTTCCATTACACGAGACTAAGCCATGTCTCCTCTTCTTGCATGAGGCTAAGACCTGCCTCCTCAACTGCATAAGGCTAAGCATTGCCTTTCATTACATGAGACTAAGCACTGTCTCCCTTTCTTGCATGAGGCTAAACATTGCCTCCCCAATTGGATAAGGCTAAGCTCTTCCTTTCCTTGCCTGATGCTGAATGCTATGCTACTAAAAATCTAGCACTATTTTTCCTTCCCGGGGCTAAGCTCTGTCCCGATCTTATGCAAGACTAAGACCTGTCTTGTTTCTCTTATATGACTGAGCATCATGTCTTTGAATTTCATGGGATAAAACATCGCCGTTCTGTCCAAAGGCATCATAGTCCAAAGGCGTCATCCTCATAGCCTGAAGACACCATGTCATGGCCTGAGGATCTCTCAATATTGCACATCATTATTCAAAGGCGTCATGGTTTAGAGGCACCATTCACATGGCCCGAGAACATCATTTCATGATCTGCGAATCCTTATATCATAATTTATGGCCCGGGATGTCATGGTCTAAGAACATTATCCTCACCGTCCAAAGACAATCTCCATGGTCCAAAGGAAATTTGCATCATGTTTAAATTCTCACATTAACCCATATATATTTGCATGCATCATGTTTTAAGTTTTGCAGGAAATACAGGAAGTAACCGTTACTCAAACGGGAGCAATCTTCGCTCCAGTTTTTGTTTACAACGTTCACATTCTGCAAATGTTTTAAACGTAACCAACCATCATCAATTACTTACTTTTCTCTATGGCTATTCAGAAACTTGCTCTATAAAACATCTGTTATATTTCAGATTCACATTCATAACTCCGTATAAATCCATCCGATACTATCCTTCCCAAAAGAACCCTTTCCGAAGCACACGACCATTCCATAACAACTCCACCGATTTCGTTCACCGTTAGTTCCAAAACTACACATGGCTCGATTCTTGTAAAACCAGGGATATGCAGGTAACTCAGAAACTGGAGTTTGGCCTCTATTTTTAACTTCACCCCATTCGGTCAAAAACAGTCATCATTTCTTTACCCGATAATTCTTTCATCATTCCCAGGTAAAGAGGAGCAGTTGTTGATACCTAATTTTCCCTCATATTTCTAAAAATACATATATACCTGTAAAATAGTATATTTTCATCATCATCTGGTTTATGAACCCATACAGGCATTTTTCGTGATTTTCCATAATTTCTTAAAGGCTTTAAATTAATTTCTTTCTGCATTTTTATTATATAAATATCCAATAATTATCCTTTAAATTATTTTATGATGATTTAATCATCCAAATTCATTATTTATACCAATATGTATGTTTTTAAATATTTTAATGCATTTTTTATAATTATATTTACATTTTTAGGCTAATTGCACATTTTTGCAATAATAGCCAACATTCATGTAAAATTACGATATTTATGCAAAAAATATCTTTTCATATTTTTATAATGTTAAGATATTATTTTAATCATTTTAGTGCACAAATAATATTTTTTCTATTTATTAATTATTTTTATAAATTATTTTTTGTTAAATATTGGGTATTTAAATAACAACCCAAATTACCTATTTTTGGACCTAAACTACCCAAATCCTAGCCCAATAACACCCAAGCCCAATCCTACCACGTCCAAACTGACCCAGTCCCCTTAAATCACAGCCGTTGATAAACAATGATCAGCGACTCACAACCCTCAACCCCTTTTAATTACTCCCTCACCCCCAAACCCTAGCCATTTCCCATTACCCGCCGCCCTGGAACTCTCTCAAACCCGTCCTCTTCTTCTTCAACTAAGCCCTAGCCACCTTCCCCCAAATCCCTCTCCTAATCCCATCAGATATGGGATTTGCCTGCTACTACTTGCCATCCACATTCTCCTCTTGGTACTGGTTACTCCTCTACACTGCTTGCCTAAACATGGCAAGCAGATCTCTTAAAGATCGAACCAAAATCGGTTCAAATCCTTGACCTTTCTTCTATTCCGTCTATATTCACTCTTGTTCTATTATGGGTACGAAATCTTTATATTTTTTTTCTGTTGATTCTTACTTACCCTAAAACTAGAGCTTTCAGATCTCTTTGGATCAAGCCAATATTGGTTCAAATATCTGATTTTAAGTGTTATCTTATCTATATTCATCATATTATGTGTGAGTTTGATTTTTCTTTGTCTAGCTTCTGCCGATTTTTACTTTCCCTAAAATTAGGGTTTGAGATTTTTTCTCTTTTCCTTACTGATTTTTTAATTCCATGTGATGATTCTTTCCTTTCTCATGTTTGATTGATGATTTTCCTTATTTGGATGTTAATTTCTACTACTATATATACCCCTCCCCATTCCCCTTTGAAAGGGACTGGGATCGCTAATGTTTACTAAAAACTGAAGTTACTACTCTGTGTTCCCTCATATTGTTGTTCCATATTCTAGTTCTTGGCCGGCTTAAAGCCAAGGCCAGAAATTCTGAGTTCTTGTTACTGTGCACATTGTTCTTTCTTGTTTTTTGCTTAACTAGTAAGTTACTAAACCTTTGCAATTTCGTTCCGATGTATCTGTAACTTGCATATGTTTTCACTTCTGAAGTTCATAGCTTAATGTGTTTTCTGGGCTGTTCTTGTATGCAATTTTGATTCCTTTACTTTAATTTTTAGGTCTCTCTAATCTTTACTTCATTATGTTGGTAATCTGAAACATGCCTAAGCCTAATTCAAGTAATCAAGATTCTCTTAATTTCATTTAGCCAATATGTATGAACTACTGTTGTATGTGACCTTTACACTTGTTAGCATCTCTTTGGTGTTTAACTCTGCTTAAGGTTGTCCATTCTGTTATTTGAATATGCTCCATCCGCATAATTTGAACTTTCTTTAGTTAATTGGTCTATTAAGTTAGACCTGAATGCTTACACTTACTGTATGACATGAGTTTATCTTCCCCTTCTTGTTCCGAATCTCTATAATGGCCACGTTGCATAGATAGTATGTTTTAATTCTGTGTCAAGATCCTGTTCTATCAACCATGACTAGTTCTCAATTAATATACTCCTCAGCATGTTTTGGCTCACTTGATTCATGAGTATGTTGTCATAATTTGTGCTTCCCTACTATGTCTAAATGATATTCTGCTGCCTGATGTGAAAGTAGCATGGCTATTTTATGACACAAGAACCTATACTTAACATAATTTGGAACTTTTCCTTGTTATGAATCTGTATTTCAATCCTACAAGCCTGTGACTATTTATGCACTAGGTGTTGAGCTTGTTCTTCTGAATCTTTGCTAAGTCTGTTCTTAAGACCTAAAGCTTGTTTGCTTGTTTGCTCTATGTGCTCAACTTTATTATGTTTGTCCCCCTTCAGTTCTGTCCCTCAACTATTATCCATTCTCTCTCATTATCACTTATGTTATTCTGAACTCCTTATCCTTAGCCGGCTAAAAGCCAAGGCTATCAGGGCTCTTGCTCTTGACCTCCCTAGTGTATCGGGATCCTTTTGAGGCCCTTGTGAACTCTGACACACTAGGATTTGGGTCTTTGATCATTCGCCTAATACTAAAACTTGCATTATCCCTGAATCTCCTCTATAACCTCCCTAGTATGGGCACTACCCTGGGTTCTTGAAGCCCTTGGGAACTCTGACACATCAGGGTCCAAGGTTCTTTGCTTTGTCCTAATTGCTCAATTCTGAATAAGCCAATAGACTTGTGTACATGGCTGTTTCTGAATCTTTGATGGTCACTGGATTCTGGCTATGACTTCTGGGCTGTTGTGAATTATGTGGGCTTGAAATTGAAGGCCTGGCCTGGCCGGGTATACTTTGGGCCTGTCTTAGGCCTACTATAGTTTTTTTGTAACTTTGTAATTTATTTCATTCATTGGGACTGTAATAGTAATATAATAACATTGGGGTATTCGTAAAATATGAAAACTGGGCTTATTTTAATATTGCATGAAACGGGTAGAAATCCTGCCTATAGTTGTTTAATTTGCTCGAACATATGATGTTATTGTGTTTGATAGATAACCTGCCTATAGGTGTTCAATTAATTTAATATATATTCTTCTTCCACATGTTTGTTAGAAATCATATCTATAGGAAATAAAAAATGATCGATTCTTTAATTGCAGCATGTTCACATTGACACCGTGCCTATAGGATTACGTTGATTCACAAATACCTACTCTTTATAATGTTCACATAGATATCATGACTATAGGAACATAATCAGATTAGATGCTATTTCTGTTATTCTCATAGTAATGGTACCCACCTAGAAAGTATGCCTATAAGGATAAAGTGAAGTATAATTGTCAATTGCTAGATATCCTGCCTATAGGGTGTTCTATTAATGTTGTTAACCTTATGTCTTCAAACAACTTTACTGCATAAATCACCTAATGCCTATAGGTTTAACCGCTTACAACCTATAATCAGTATGCAACTATATAGTCACTCAGAAATCGTTTTAAAAAATAGCTTGGCACATGAAACCGTTTGTGCGTTCAAAATCCAGAATCACATAGAAATCATGCTTATAGGATTTAAGGACTTTAACTCGTCTCAATTCTGAAACTTTCAAATGCCCAATGTGTTTGCGTGCAATCGCTATCAAAGTGTGGAGGCTAACTTGAGCCCTTAATTGCTTTGTATATGAAGTCCAACTTGTTTTGCATGTCGATTAATTTTATCATTTTGAGCAGCCTAAGTGAAGTCTAGAACTACCTAAATAGAGGTCCAAAGCCTTATGGACCATAGGCATGGGACGAGTAGTGCACACATAAGGCACGGTTTAGAATCAACTAGTGCGCTTTAGGTAATAACTTAAAGATAGTAATCGGGTAGTAGGAGATGATATTCTGTGCCCGCTGAATAATATGAGTAACACCCCATCTTGAGGGAGTTACGAAGTATTATTTTTGTTGCACGGGGTGATCCTTTAGGCTAAAAAATTTAGGATCCCCATCTTTTCTTTAAATCAATTATTTGTGTTTAATAATGAACTTCCCAAATTCCTTGTTTTCTTGTCTTTGATCACATAGACTAATTCACATAATTGGGTTCGGCTGGGACCCACAGTTGTGGACCTTGAAGAGTGCCTAACACCTTCTCTTCGAGGTCATTTCGAGCCCTTACCCAATCTTTGGTAACACAAACTAGTCCAAACAGAGTTATCTGCAAAATAGGTGCGTTACTGTGGACCTCGAAAAGTGCCTAACATCTTCTCTTTGAGGTCATTTCGAGCCCTTACCCAATATTTGGTAACACAAACTAGTCCAAAAAGAGTTATCTGCAAAATAGGTGTCGTAACGCACCTCAAAACCGTTAGGTGGCAACTCTCTTTTTTAACACCTTCCTTAAAAGGGTTGTCACATGTCAAAACCCGATTTTGCGAGAAAAAGGGGCACGACAGATAGTCCCCTCATTTCTTGGAAAGAAGGTGACAAGAAACGATATGATCTTTTCCAATCCCATCTCGATTGACTCATGACGTAACCATGACGTCAGCGACAAGTGGATACCGAAACATCCCATCGGTTTTGATATCAAGACAGTAAATGCCTGTCAGTTGTTGTCGGCCACTATCGGTTCTGAACCATCGTCTTCAACCTATAAATGTATCTTTCTTCTTTTGTCCAAACTTTACTTTCAAATCTTCTTTGATCTAATCTCCAAAATCCTTTTCCTCCATAAAAGGTTTGAACTTTCATATTTTTGGTGTTTCTTTGCCTCTTTCATCACAAAATACCAAGTGTTTCTTCTTAGTTTCCATTCTTCTTCACTCATAAAAGCAAAATGGCCAAGACTTCCAAACTGTTCTGCAAAAGTTCCACAACCTAAAGAATTCTTTCCCGGAGGGTGCGTCATCGACTCCGACTTCAAGGTTGAAAAGACCACCTCGGTTCCTATTTGATATGAGCCAATTTTGAGGTATATATGCACGATCATCGGAGATCTCCTCGACCAATTTAAAGAGGATTGCAACTAGGGCGACAAGCACGTGGTGGTGCCCTCGCCTTAGGAATCAATCACTACCCATGTGGAAGGGTTTCTAAGTGTTTACATTTATCTTTTCACATTGGGTCCTTTAGATCCGGTTATTATAGACTTCTGCAAGAAGTACGAAGTGACGCTCAGCCAGATTCATCCCTTTTTCCGGAGGATAGTGATACTACTTTGTTTTTTTGAAGCCAAGCCGATGACATTCCCTTTACCCTCGACCACCTCATACGCCTATATAGCCCCCGACTCTATCGAGGGGGACTAATAAAGCTTCAACGTCGGGCCTCTAAGGAACCTTTCTCGAGCATAGATGAGGACAAGGATCAGGGTTGGATGGGCCAATTTGTCCGAGTGAAGACCTTAAACTTGATCCCGACCGGGAGTATGCCATTTTCTGAGAAATGGAATATGAGACGTAAGTATAACTCCGTCCTTAATTTCCTCTTATTGTCTTCATTTTTTCATCCTTCCTTATCAATGTTTTATTTGATGCAGTTGTTGCTTGGATGTCGAGTGTGGTTCCCCAACTCGAGAATTGGGTAGGAGCCTAATATCAAAATCGACACATGCTGAGCATGTATTGTGCGATTTGGCGAAGGGTCGATGGGAGGCTTGTAACCATGGTATGTTTTCCTTTGTGACTTAACAATTTGACCATTGTTCGAATTTCCCTTCGATCTTACTTATCTTTCTTTTGCAGGTCTCGGGAAAGATGTGCCAATGAGGCCCCCATCTGGTGATGAAGAAATCTTTCCCCAACCATCTACTCCGAAGCAAAAGAAAGAGTGGAAGAGGAGAGGGGCTCCGAGTTCCACGAAGTCGGATGAGAAGAAGCCCAAAAAGAGGTGAACCCATAAGCCCAAGGGAAATGTCATACCTCTAACAATGGACTTAGTCCATTGGCTACTAGATGAGTCCAAAGAGGATGAAGAATAAACCGGGCAGGTGGCTCGAACGTGGGCCGACACTGATGCTCAAAAAGTCTCGGAGCATGCGGGAGCTGAAACTGCTCTACCTCGATTTGATGAGCCCAGGGGGAAGCCTCAACAGAAGTCCCCAAGCTTGAAAGATCTGAAGTCGCTTCTCCTCGAGGTGAGAAGGCTATCATGGAGGAGGTGGATGCTAATGAAGAAACCATGTCCGACGACCCCCAAGATGAAGGCAGCACCCCAAAAGATTTACTTGTGGCAATAGAGATTTGAGATTCCCCTTCATTGCCTTCATTCTCTGATTCGACGATCAAGGTTGCTTAGGCGGTGGAGACTTGCCACGGTGAAGGGGTCTATGGGGCGGAAGACCTTTTTCGTGGTTACTTTGTTGGAGTGGAAGACGTCACAGGTCTAGGTGACTTGGACGTATCGAGGAAGAGCTCGAATGAAGCCTCCTCGAGCTTTAAACTGACTGACTAGTTCCCATACCCCAGCTTCGATCCCGGGCATAAATGATCAATTGTCATCTCGATCTCGGAGGATGCTCAGGTTCTCTCTGCCGCTGTAGGGGTGGATAGTCACCTTCGATGCTTGGTCACCAAAGAAGACCAAACCAATATGGATGAGGTGGAAACACTTTGTCTTTTAAATGAAGCCCAACAAGCTCGGGCCTAACTAGCCTAGGATGAAAACTAGATTCGAGGTGTGAGAGAAGAAATCTTGGTGTAGGCCAAGAAAATTGAGAGGCTTCAGTCCTAGTTGGGTTTAGTGTCATGCGCTCGGGGCTTTGATCTCACAACTAGATTCGAGGTATGAGAGAAGAAATCTTGGTGTATGCTCGGGGCTTTGATCTCACAACCGAGATCAAGAGCGCTACCTGGAGATTAGCTTACCCCGATGATGACGATAAGTTTGGAAGCTTGAGAAAATCCTAAAGTGCGGAAGATCCCGAGGGCGGAGATGCCTCTCCCGAAGATGACCAGGCTACTTAGGCTTTTAAATAGTTTTTTGAATTTTTGCTGAGTCACTTCCTTTTTAAAGAACTTCTATCGGACCATGTTGCCCTTGTAAAAAGTTTTTAATGAATATATAAAACCTTTTCCCTTCCCTGTCTTCTGAGTCTGTTATCTTTTTGATTTATTCAAAGGCCAGAACACCTTAGCATAAATTTATAATGTTGTCATAAAATGATGTTGCATTCGAAGGTCCAAGTTTCATATGGGAATGACCAATAATAAGTACTGCCCTCGATTGTTTTTGATCGATTATCTTTGAGCGAGTGTTCGAACTCGAATTAATATAGACTGTAGTCCCCGAATGAGGATTTGTTCAAACTCGATTTAAGGTAGACCTTAGGCTTTCTAGTCGAGTGAGAATGATCTCTCGAACTCGAGGTAAAAGTAGCCCTTACGCCTTTATATTTCGTTTTTGGCCGATCTGGCCTTTGTAAAAAGATCGTTTATGTACATATATAAGATTTTTTATCCTTTTTGTCTCTAAAATTTTTCCTTTGTTTTATTGTTTGTATTTGCAAAGGTTGCAATGTCTTAGCATAAAATAAATAAAGTTGCGTTCGAGGGTTCGAGAAAACCATGCCTTTATTGCCCTTCTGGGTTAAAGCGTTGTTGGGATTAGGTGTTACCGATGTTTTTTCCCGAAAATATCTAAGTTTAAGATCATGCCGAGGGTAGCCTTTTGTTCGAACTGTGTTAAATTGGTCGTAGCCTTGTAGTTAGGGTGTAGCCTAGTGAGCTTGCTTTCCCGAGTTATCTAGGCTTGCCTAAGATAACAGTCCCCGAGTGGGCATGGTTGTGGCCTTTAAAATCCGAGGGTTGCCTGAGAGGTCTCATACCCTTGACATCCAATAGTTTGATTTGTTCGAGTTTATTCTATGGATGGCAGTCCCTGAGCGTGGGAGTGATTATCTAAACTCTAGTTACAATCGGCCCTTGGGCTTGTTTCCATAATAGATCGAAAGTGCGGGTTTGTAAAATGAAATTGTTTCCAATACATTAGATAGCTGCAAGGAAAGTACTTCTCTTTATTCTTGTCAAAAATAGTCACACATGCATACATATTTTATATTAGGCTCAAGCAATCTATGTGGGCACGGTTCGTTTTGACCGTTTGACCCTTACAATAAATCCTATCTATCGAGACCCTTTTATTTTGAAATAGTTTCCTTGCTGGAACAATCCGATATCCGAGGGTAATCCCCAGTATTCGAGGTTGATTGTAAAGAAATCTCCAATACTATTAACACAGTCTTTGATACCGAGTCGCGATTGGACTATAATTCTAAGTGAGCATGATCCATTGTTGCCTCGTTAAAAACCTTGCCGAAAAACCCAATTAGGACAACAACATTTCAAGGGAAAAAGAGTGCAACGCGTGCTTTCAGACCTAAAGGCTTCGTGCCGCTCCTTGTCGATAACCTGCAAGTGTTAGTCAAAAAAATAAAATAATTGAAATGGGGTCCTACCTCAACAGTAATACCATTTGAGTTAAGTTATATTCCAATTGTTTAGTAGTTGTTTTCCGTCCATCATTCCGAGCTTGTAGGATACTTTCCTTGTGATCTCAAAAATCTGATACGACCTTCCCAGTTCGGACCCAAATTCCCTTCATTTAGATCTCAGGTGTTTAACGTGACCTTCCTCAGCAATTCCCCGACATTAAAATATTAAAGGTTGGCTCTTCGATTGTAATACCTTTAAATCCGTTGTTTCTGGGCAGCCAATCGAACAAAGGCAACTTCACATCATTCATCTAATAATTCTAAGATTGTATTCATGACCTCGTCATTCGATTCCTTTGTCGTATATCAGAAACTGATGTTTGGCTCCTTGACTTTAACCGGTATTAAAGCTTCGGCGCCATAAACTAAAGAGAACGAGGATGCCCCAGTACTGGACTTTGAAGTTGTGTAATACGCCCAAAGAACTTCGGGCAAGATTTCTCTCCATTTTCCTTTGGCGTCGGTCAACCTTTTCTTGAGGTTTTGTATTATGGTTATGTTGGGCGATTCGGCCTGTCCATTTCCACTGGGTGATAAGGTGTTGATAAGATCCTTTTGATCTTAAGGCCTTCGAGAAATTTGGTCTCCTTGCTGCCGATAAACTATTTTTCGTTGTCACACGCAATTTTTTATGGTATTCCGAATCGACATACGATGTGGTCCCAAATGAAGTCGATGACTTCTTTCTCCTCGACCTTCTGGTAGGCTTGTGCTTCAACCCACTTAGAGAAATAGTCAGTCATTAATAAAACAAATTGAGCTTTAGCTGGTGCCGATGGAAGAGGGACGGCGATGTCCATTCCCTACTTCATAAACGACTATGGGGATAAAACTGAATGTAGAAGCTCCTCGGGTTGATGAACATCGGAGCATGTCTTTGACATTTATCACATTTTTGCACAAACTTATTCGTATCTTTTTCCAAATCAATCCAGTAATACCTGGCTCTGATTACCTTTTGAACCAGTGATTCCGCACCTGGGTGATTCCCGCATGTGCCTTCTTGGACTTCCCTCAAAACATACTCGGTATCTCCCAGCCCCAGATATACTGCTAGCGGACTGTCGAACATCCTTCTAAGTAGGGTTCCATTTTCAGCCAGGCTGAACCGGGCTGCCTTCGTACGCATGGCCTTCGATTCCTTTGGATCTGAGGGATGCTTTAAGTTCTTCATATACTCTATGTATTTGTTTCTCCAATCCCAGGTCAAGCTTGTGGAGTTTATCTTGTAGTGGCCTTCTTTGAACACCGACCTCATGCGTTGTATGACCGCTCCCGAACTGACTTCGTTCTCTTCGACCGATGACCCTAGGTTTGCGAGGGCATCGGCTTCGCTTTTTTGATCTCGAGGCACATGTTGCAAAGTCCATTCCTTGAACCAGTGTAGAGTCTCTTGTAGCTTATCCATGTATCTTTTCATTTGTTCCTCTCGAACTTCAAAGGTTCCGTTAACCTGATTCACCACGAGGAGGGAGTCACATTTGGCTTCGATCACCTCTGCTTCAAGCTTTTGGCTAGTTCAAGACCTGCAATCATAGCCTCATATTCGGTCTCGTTGTTAGTCAATTTTACTATTCTAATAGATTGTCTAACTACAGTACCTGTAGGTGATTTTAACACGATACCAAGCTCGGACCCTTTTAAGTTCGATCGCACTATCCGTATAGAGGGTCCAGATTCCCAAGGATGTACCCGAGCTAACTAATAGTTCCCTTTCGACCTTGGGTACTAGGGCTAGCATGAAGTCAACCATGAAGTCTACCAAGATTTGAGACTTGATGGCTATTCAGGGTCGATATTCAGTATCGTACCCGCTGATTTCCATGGCCCATTTGGCCAACCGGCCCGAAAGTTCGGGCTTATGCAAAATATTTCGAAGTGGATAAGTTGTTACTACACATATGGAATGACATTGAAAATATGGTTTTGATTTCTTAGAGGCACTTATCAAAGCGAGGGCCAATTTTTCTAGATGTGGATTGATAAGTAGGGATTTTGACCGCTTATTTACTCTCTTTTACTTGCGTTTTAGCTTAAAACTGCTCAAAAATATTTCCGAAAACTAACAAAATTTTCTTACTTGTAGGAATATTGGGAAACATCAAAATCAACTCACAAAAGAGTCTAAAGTGAACAAGAACCAAAATAGGGCAAATGATATAGCAGTGCGGACCGCACAATTCTTGTGCTGCCGCAGAAGGAGATTCAGAGAGTATGTTTTGGCCAACTCAGGTAGTGCGGACCGCACTGAAACTATGTGGCCGCAGAAGAGTGCGGCCGTCATTATGCAGACCATAGAGTTGAGATTTAGAGAGTTGGAAAGTTTAGGAGTGCAGACCGCAGAAGCTTGAAGATTTCAAGCCCAATTTTCCAAGACTGCGGACCTCGGCATTTTTGTGTGGCCGCAGAAGCCCATTGTGCAGACCGCACCATAATTATGCGACCACACAACCTTCACAGGGGCATTTTTGTCAGATATCTTCAGCTTAGTATAAATAGTATTTTTTGTCATTTTTAGGTTAAGTTTAGTTTGCAAAGGTGCACCTGAGCCGTTTTCTTTACTTCTTTAAGCAATTTTGTAATATATTGACTTATTAACATTAGAATTTCTTTGTTTAATCAATTATTATGCATTCTCACTTAATTTCTTCTTGTATTTCTTCATTTTCCATAAGTAGCTAAATCTTTAGTTAGGGTTGTGACCCAACCCTAGTGTAGGTACTTAATGGGTATTTAATTTTAGGTTTGTTTATGATTGGTTTAGTGATATTTAGCCTTGTTTATGCTTAATTTCTAGAATTAATTTAGGTTTGTTTATGATTGGTTTAGTGATATTTAGCCTTGTTTATGCTTAATTTCTAGAATTAATTGTTGCAAATATTGATTCATGCCTAATTGACCTAGTCTTTTCTTCAGAAAGACAGACTAGGTTTAGGAAAACTTGGCTAACAAGAAATTGGAGTGAACTCAAGAAATTGATAGCCCCAATTAAAGGGTCAAATCTAGAGATAGTAAGACCCGACTTGAGCTTATATCGCTTGATTTGTGCAATACCCATTTGGGCTTGAGAAAGCCAAGTAGGACAAAATTATTCAAACTACCGCGAGGTATAGAGTGAGCATTTGCGTGTGATTGCTATACCACGATCCTGATAAATCAAACTTTCCCTGTAATTTATAACCCGTTAGGTAACCACCTAGGTGGAAGTCACGACCCTAGATTCCTTTATCTTTTGAAAAACAACCAAATCTAAAAATATTGTCCTTTAGTTTATTCTTCGCATCAATAGAGTAAAGTAGAAGTAGTACACCAATCAACATTATAGAAGTACAATTGAAGACAAAACTTGCAATCAACTCAGATATAAACCTAATCCCATAGTCTAACTCCCTGTGGATTTGATCCCGACCTTTGTTGGGTTATTATTTCATCAACCGCCTCGCTACTTAATTGTGGTGTGGGTTTGGCTGAGATCAACATTTTTGGCACAGTTTTCGGGGAGTTAAACGGCTTTAGCTATATATCTAGGTTGTTGTTTGTTTTGTTTTCCTTTTCTGTGGATTTGATCCCGACCTTTGTTGGGTTATTATTTCATCAACCGCCTCGCTACTTAATTGTGGTGTGGGATTGGCCGAGATCAACATTTTTGGCATAGTTTTCGGGGAGTTAAACGGCTTTAGCTATATATCTAGGTTGTTGTTTGTTTTGTTTTCCTTTCCTTCAGAGTTACTAATTTTGTGTTTGAATTGATTTTAGGTAGGAAAAATGTCTCTCAACAACGATCCCATTAGAAATGTGCCATTAGAGGAGGAAGTGGACGATGATTCGATGGATGAGGTTCCTCTTAAACCTCAAGCTAATAGACGAGGCCGCCCGCTTCATGATAATTTTTCCCTCCATCCCCCACCTCCACCAAGAGCAGCGCACTGGGTGTTGCCAAACGAGGGCTATGAAAGTGCAATAGTCTCGCCACGGCTTAGGGCGGGCAACTTCCAAATAACCAACGTGATGCTTACACTGCTTGCCCAACGGGGTTTCTTCACCGGAGCTCCACACCAAAATGCCTACAAGCATCTAAAGGGTGTCGTCGATACTTGTTAGGGTAGCAAGCAAACCAATGTTTCTGAGGACGCGCTGGGGTTGAGACTGTTTCCCTTTTCTCTACGGGGAAAGGCACTGGACTGGTTAGAAAGGTTGCCCAACCATTCCATCCACACTTGGGATGAGTTGTCATAAAAGTTCATTTCCAAATTCTTTTCTCTGGGACATATGGCGACACTTAGGGATGAGATTATTGCCTTCAAGCAAGAACCCAATAAGCCATTGCACGAGATTTGGGAAAGATATCATACCATGGTTAAAGAGTGCCCGAACAATGATATGACTGAGGCCATGATCCAACAGACCTTCTACAGGGGGATCATCACAACAAACCAATGTGTGTTTGATCAACTCGCCGGGGAGAATTTCATGAACACACCATATGAAGATGCTTGTGAATTACTTTATGAGATAGCAAATACCTCTTCGGCGTGGCAAAGTAGAGCCGATGTACCACAAGGTGACCCTAATGTTATTCACCTACACAAGGAGCTACATAACCATGGGCAAGCTATTGCCGAGTTGACAACTACCATGAACTAATTGGCCAAGGCTCAACTTCAACAAGTTCAAGGGCCGAAACAAGTGAATGCCATGGAAGGTGTGAATATAATGGTAAACAAAAGACAACAACAAGGTCAACAAATGCAAAACCATCCGGAACAATTTATGCAAGATGATGGTGGTTATGATCAAGGTGATTCATTCAATGAGCAAGACGAAGAAGTTCAATATTTCAACAATTATCAAGGTCAAATAAACAATGCTCAAGGACAAAACCAACAACAATGGAGGTCACAAGGGAACCAAGGTAATTGGAACAACCAAAACCACCAAGGCAATTAGAGTGATGGAAATTCTAATCAAGGCGATTGGAACAATCAATGAAATCAAGGCAATTGGGGTAATCAAGGCAATTGGGGTGGCAACAATCAAAGAAATTGGGGAGGAAATAATCAAGGAGGGTGTAACAACAACAACAACTGGGGGTCGGGTTTTCAAAGGCCTCCGATGTTCCAACAACCAAGCAATCCACCTCCCTATCCTTCTCAAGGCCCAAGCTCTTCTTCCAATTAGATGGGTAGAATTGAAAACATGTTTAAACAGATGATGGAGAAGAATGCCTAATCTGATGCTCAAATAGCCTCACACAACACTTCTATTCGGAATTTGGAGGTTCAATTAGGTCAAATATCACAAGCGTTGAACACTCTTCCTAAGGGGGCACTACTAGTGATACGGTGGTGAACCCGAAAGGTGGGAATAATATGGTACATGATATGGCCGTGACTACTAGAAGTGGAAAAGGTGGGGATGCAACCACCTCAAATCAAAAAAGGACTGTGGATGAAGATGGTGTGGTTCAAGAGGATGAAATCCCAAGCAATGTGGTTCAAGCTAATTGAGAAGTGAGAATTGATATAGATGAAAGTATGGAGGGGACGCAAAAAGAGGTGAACCCGTCTAGGGAACACGTGATGACATGCCGGAACCGGTGGTGCCAAAGGCTAAGGCACAAATGCCAAGGCCTCCTCATCCATACCCTCAAAGGCTTGCAAAGTAAAATAGTGGAAACCAATTCAAAAAGTTTATTGATATGATGAAAAGTTTGTCAATTAATGTGTCGTTGGTTGAGGCATTGGAACAAATGCCAGGATATGCAAAATTCATGAAGGATTTGGTAACCAAGAAAAGATCAATGAATTGTGAGACCATCAAGATGGCTCATCAAGTGAGTGTTGTCACACCTCCTTTTTCCTACCCCCGAAAAGGTACAAGGGAGTTTTTTCCAATTAAAGTGACAATCGAAACGATATTATTTTTTAGAGTTCAGAGTCGCCACTTAGGATAATTTATGGTGTCACAAGTCACCGATTTAGAATCCCGAATCGAGGAAAGTTTGACTCTATTTTACAGTCTGCGAACACAGAAATCCGGGTAAGGAATTCTGTTAACTCGGTAGAAGGAGTTAGGCATTCCCGAATTCCGTGGTTCTAGCACGATCGCTCAACTATTATTCTTGGCCCAATTATCTGATTTTAAACACATTTAGAACCTATTGTGCATTTTTTAACTTTATAACCGCTTTGAATTATTTAAAAAATTAATTCAAGGTTATTTAAAACGTATCGCAAGCCACGCTACATGAAATGCACCCGTGGTTCACGACATGTTCTATTTAGCCTTGTTGAAAATTAGAACCGGGCCACATGAAATGTACCCCCGGGTTTTAGCAATTACAAATCACAACTATGTCACGAGAACCGCACCCGTAGCTATGACAATTTATTTAATTATATGCCTAAAGCAAACTATGATATTCCATTAATTAAACAAACAAAATGAGAGCATGAAGAGCTTTCCAAGCTACAATAGCATAAAATCTGTTAAAACATTCCAAGCAGGTTTCTTAACCAAATCTCGTAACCCATTAAATAGCACACATTTCAGTTGTCCAAACCATGTTGCCTTAATTCATTCTTCAAATTGCATACCGGTAACTTCGATTTTAAAATCAAACACGAAGAAACAAATCAATAGGACATATGCACGTTAATTCAAGGTGCGGTAAAGCTAAGTACCTAAGGTAGTTTAATTTTTTCTTTGTCTTTATCCAAGCTATTTGTTGAATATGGTCTAGACGGCTTGTCTCATGGAAAGTGGCTTTCTTTGCTAACTAGATAACTTATTTTGAAAAGCAAATACTAATAACACTTATTGTGACGGATACAGAGATCATAGAACAAACCTTTAGATTTCCAAATATCTAATTCTCTTGAGAGATTAGTTGAATTATCAAATAGAGTATTCCCAGCACATAATTGCATTAGAATATCCACAACAATAGAAACTTACTGCAGAAAAAGATCCAAAAACAAACCCATTCAAGCCAACCTCGAAATGGATTACCTGAAAGGGCAAAAGCATAGCAGCGTCGCCTGCGCAATCACTCCAGCTTTGGCCAAAACCAACCTCTTCTGCCTACATCTGATCGTTGTACCCTCAGTATAGCATGGAAATCAACTGTAGTACTGCTTTGAGCTCAAAATGTAATAAACCGCATACGGAAACTCGACTAGGCACCGAAAAACTAGAACTAAAACGACATCGATCAAACATTATTAGTGAGCATCTCCAATGAGATTGCAGCAACTAATCAGCAGCGATGAACTCAAACAGAGGGAAGAAATAAACTTAAGACCAAGCTAGACCGAAGAAATTTGAGGGAAAACTCTTTCAATATATTAACAAAACTTCAAGCCAAGCTTTGTACAATAGCCATAACCATTGAGATAGGAAAAACTGAAATCAAATAACAGCCTCGGGATCGGAATCGCAAACAGAACCTTGACCAGAAAAACTTTTAACTCGAATGGACTTTCAGCACCGAAACTTCGACTGCGTTTTAACGGTGGTGAAAGCCGGCTGTTGAGTGTGAAGCTGGTGGACGTTTGGTGCGAGAGAAACGGATGGAGAAGAAACAACGGGTCCTTTGGGCGAGGGTTCTGGTGTCCTCTTGTTGAGGAAGAAGAGCTGATGGGTCTCCTTGTGTGAAGAACGACGCTGATTAGTCTCCTCCTAAATTTTTAGGCGTTAGTCTATATATTCTAGATCTAGGTCCTTAGCTACTAGGTTATATTTTGTATTTTTTGGTGATTAGTTCTAGGTCTTTTTGTGTATTAGGTCCCTAGATTTTTAAGAAAGGTTCTAAAGGTATTGAACTCAGAAAATGGACTAGAAACTTGGGTCTTTATGACTAGCTTTGCTTAAAATTAGCTTAATTACTAAAAATCTACCCATATAGAAATATTACCAAAAAATATTAATTAGCCCTACTTAAATAAAAATAATTATTAAAATAAGACTGTCTGTTAAAACAAAACTATATTTTTTTGGTATTTTTTCAAGATTAAAAATGACTACAAAACCTTAATGAAACTATTTTTGTAATTTTCGTTTTTTTTGTAATAAAATAAAATAAAAGAGTTAAAATTAATTGAAATAACGATATTAGGCCTAAATTAAATATTTACATGCTAAAATCTAAAAAAACTTGGGGAGGATAAAAAATCACATGTCTACAAGTGCTATTGTGCACTTAATGGCTCCAAAGTTGGAAGATATGGGCGTTTTCACAATCCCTTGCATTATTGGGAGCACCAATTTTTTCAAAGCATTATGTGATATCGGGGAAAATATCAACTTTATGCCCTATTCGGTGTTTAAAACTTTGGGAATTGGACAACCAGGACCCACATCCATGAGGTTGCAAATGGCGGATCGAACAATGAAGAGGCTTTTGGGTATTATTGATGATGTATTGGTTCGGGTTGACAAGTTTATCCTCTCAGTGGACTTTGAGATCCTTGATTGTGAAGTGGACTATGAGGTGCCTATTATTTTGGGTAGACTTTCCTTGCTATGGGGAAGGATCTTGTCGATGTGGAGGCCGGTGAGCTCACTTTCCGAGTGGATGACAAAAAGGTGGTCTTCCATCTGTGCAAATCAATTAGGCAACCGAATAGTAATGAAGTATGTTCGTTTGTGGATTTGGTGACCGAAGTGATAGTTGATGACGCTAGTGCAACAAAAAATGTTGAGGACAAATTGGAAGTCGTTTTGCTCAACCTAGATGATGAGAAGGAGAGTGATGGCTATGTGGAGTGTTAAATGCATTGCAAGGCATGGGGTCGTACACTTATGATCCCCAAAAGCTATATTTGGATCTTGAAAACCTGAAGACTCCTCCAACAAATCCCTCAATCGAGGAGCCTCCGATCTTGGAGTTAAAGCCACTGCCCCGCATCTCAGGTATGAATTCCTTTGCCTTTCTTCTACTTTACCGGTTATCCTTTCTTCTTGTTTAACTAACATGCATGTAGAGTCCACATTGGAGGTGCTACAAAGGAGGAAAAGAGCAATATGATGGACTTTGGCAGATATCCAAGGCATAAGCCCCGCCTTTTGCGTGCACTAGATTATTTTGGAGAAAGGTGCCAAACCCTCCGTTGAACATCAAAGAAAATTGAATGAAGCAATGCAAGAGGTGGTGAAGAAGGAGATAATCAAGTGGTTAAATGTTAGGGTTGTATACCCCAATTTCGATAGTGCATGGACTTCTCCGGTGCAATATGTCCCAAAGAAAGTTGGCATGACTGTGGTAACAAATGACAAGAATGAATTGATCCCAACAAGAACTGTCATCGGGTGGAGAGTGTGTATGGACTATAGGAAGCTCAACAACGTTACTCGAAAAGATTATTTCCCACTTCCATTTCTTGACCAAATGCTTGATAGGTTGGCCGGGCGTGCTTTTTGTTGCTTTCTTGATGGATACTCTGGTTATAATCAAATCCTTATTGCTCTTGAAGACCAAGAGAAGACCACTTTCACTTGTCCCTATGGTACTTTTGCATTCTCGATGATGCCTTTTGGGTTGTGTAATGCACCAGAAATTTTTCAACTGTGTATAATGGCTATTTTCATCAACATGGTGGAGGACATTCTTGAGGTTTTTATGGATGATTTTTCTATGGTTGCGAACTTGTTTGAAGATTGTTTGAACAATTTGGATAGGGTGTTGGCTAGATGTGAGGAGACAAATTTGGTGTTGAATTGGGAGAAGCGTCACTTCATGGTTGAGGAAGGCATTATCCTCGGCCACAATATTTCAAAGCATGGTATTGAGGTTGATAAGGCCAAGATTGAGGTGATCTCCAAACTCCCTCCCCCTACATCCGTGAAGGGAGAAGCTTCTTGGGTCATGCGGGGTTTTATCGTCGATTCATCAAGGATTTTTCCAAGGTGGTGAACCCATTTTGCAAACTTTTAGAAAAGGATGCCAATTTCCATTTCAATGAAGATTGTATGAAGGCATTCGAGTTGCTTAAGTTCAAGTTGAATACTACTCATATTATTACCGCACCGGATTGGAGCTTGCATTTTGAGCTCATGTGTGATGTTAGTGATGTTGCGGTTGGAGCGGTGTTGGGTCAAAGAATCAACAAAACCTTCCATCCGGTCTACTGTGCTAGCAAGACCATGAATGATGCCCTAGTCAACTACACAGTGACCGAAAAGGAGCTATTTGCTATTGTCTTTGCTATCGAGAAGTTTCGGTCGTATTTGATGGGTACTAAGGTGATTGTTCACACCGACCATGCAGAGCTTCGGTAGTTTATGAGCAAGAAAGATTCTAAGGAAAGGTTGATGTGGTGGCTGCTTCTATTGCAAGAGTTTGATCTAGAGATTCAAGACCGCAAGGGTAGTGAAAACCAAGTGGCAGACCACTTATCCCGATTGAGGAGGAGGGGAGGCCACATAACGGCCTTGATATCAATGATTCATTTCCCAATGAGCAACTCCTAGCCGTTTCAATGACCGGGATGTCATGGTTTGCCGATTTAGCCAACTATCTTGTGAGCGGCATTGTCCCGAATGAGTTCTCTTCAAACCAAAGGAAAAAGCTCAAACGCGATTGCCTTGATTATTATTAGGATGAGCCGTATCTCTTTTGAATATGTAACGATGGTGTGATCTGGTGATGTGTGCTGGAGGAAGAAGGAATGGGTATTCTTGAGGCTTGCCACTCTTCACCGTATGGTGGTCGCCATGGTAGAGCAAGTACGACGGGAAAAGTTTTGAGTTGTGGGTTCTATTGGCCTACGCTCTATAAGGATGCTAGCAAGGTTGTCAAGCATTGTGATGAATGCCAAAGGGCCGGTGGGATCTCTAAGAAGAATGAAATGCCTCTCGCCACCATTTTGGAGATAGACATCTTCGACGTGTGGGGTATTGATTTCATGGGTCCATTTGTTAGTTCTTGTGGGAACACCTGCATTCTAGTCGCGGTTGATTATGCTTCCAAGTGGATCGACGCCATTGCTTTTCCCAACAATAAAGCGAGGAGTGTGGTGGCATTCTTAAAGAAAAACATCTTTACACGGTTTGGTACTCCGAGGGCCATTATTAGTGATGGGGGTTCGCATTTTTGCAACCGAGCTTTTGATACCTTACTCGCAAAGTATGGTGTCACTCATAAAGTATCGACCCCCTACCATCCTGAAGCAAGCGGGCAAGTTGAAGTCTACAACCAGGAGATCAAGAGTATTTTGTCAAAGACTGTCAATGCCAACCAGACGGATTGGTCAAGAAAACTTGATGATGCTATTTGGGCTTATAGGATGGCCTACAAGATGCTAATTGGGATGTCTCCATATTGATTGGTGTTTGGGAAGGCATGTTATCTTCTGGTAGAAGTCGAGCATAAGGCCATGTGGTCTTTGAAAAAGTTGAACCTTGAGTGGGATGTTGCAGCAAACCTAAGGGTGTCACAATTGATTGAGTTTGATGAATTCTGGTATCATGCCTACACAAGTTCGTTCCTTTACAAGGAGAAGATGAAGTACCTCCATGACAAGTACATCCACAACAAGGAGTTCAAAGAAAGTGATCTAGTGCTATTGTTCAATTACCGATTAAGAATGTTTTTCGCGAAAGTTGAAATCAAAATAGGGTGGGCCCTTTGAAGTAGTGAATGTAACCCCCTTTGGTGCACTAGATTTGAAAAATAAGAATGATGAGGTCTTTAGAGTCAACGAGAACTGGGTTAAACATTATCTTGGGAAGGTTGATGATGGCCACATTATGGCGGTTCTTCATTTCAAGTGATTAGTAATTTGAGTCATGCCGCAACGTTAAATCAGACGCTTCTTGGGAGGCAACCCATGTCTTTTTCTTTCTATTACTTTTCCTCTTTTAGATAGGCTTGATTTTGTGCTTACCAGTTTTGAAGTGTATGTAGGAATGGTTGTGCATTGTAGGGGTTGTGCATGAAAAATTTGGCTAAGTGTCAAAGTGCATAGTCTCTGAAGTTGGTCTGTTAAAATTGCTTAAGGAATTGTGGCCACACACATTTTCGTGCAGTCCACACTGATGCTGCGTCCGCACTCATTTTTGTGCGGTCCGCAGCCAGTCATCTCAAAGGCAGGTAAGGAGTGCGATCCGCATCAAAATTATGCGACGGCACTTAGGTAAAAAATGGGTCCCACAGGTAAAAGTATAAATAGAACTTGTCTCTTTTCTCTACACTTTTCTCTCCTCTGAGACCAAAGCCAAGTTTGCACAGTAAAATTCCCATTTGCTCTCAAATTTTTCCCTCACTTCATCACTTGCATCATCATTACTGGTATGTTAATTTTCTCATTAGATTCGTCATCTTTTGTTTGTTTTGTTCGTAGATGTAGAGTTAATTATATGCTCAAAAATGTCAGTGTTTCGTTATTTTTGCTTGGAATCATGTGGGTAGCTTGTTGAACGTTAATTGGGGTCTAGGTAATTAGCTAATGAGGTTTGATTGCTAAAACTATGACCATTTGAGACCAAAATTGTATTAACCCTAGGCCAGTGCCGGTGAAATTTGAACTGTGCGGCCGCACATATTTTTGTGCGGTCCGCAGTAGAGGTTATGCGGCTACACACACTTTTGTGCGGTCCCAGCCCTCTGAATTCTAAGAATAGTGAACTTGACTTATGCGGGCGCACTCAAAATTGTGCAGTACGCAATGGACTTATATAGTCGTACTCATTTTTGTGTGGTCCGCAATGATGGAACTTCAGAGACCCCAGTAGTCTGAACCTGGGGCTCTACGGCCGCACTAATTTTTGTACGGTCTGTAATGGAAAGTTTGGGCTGCACTCATTTTTATGCGGTCTGCAATAGGCAGTCTGCAGCCGCACTAACTTTTGTGTGATCCGCAGTGCCCCTTCTAAGAATGTTTGCTGCAACTGTCAATCATGTTCATGTATGCATTATGAGCTTCAATTGTAACTAACTTTTAGTTCTTATGTGTTTCCAGGCCACCCTAAACTTTAAAGCAAAAGGGTGTCAAACGTTTATGCGTAGCCGCATCGATCCATGCCTCAATGAAAACATGCTCCCACTTCCCCGTGCAATCTTAATGGCTTCTATTATGGAGGGGTATCCGATAAATGTTGGTACCATCATGTCCACCAACATCACTTTAGCTATCTAGAAGGAAGAGAGATCATATTCGTAACCGAACTTCCTCCCCGAATACTTCAAGGAACAAGGAGTGGAGTCTAAGCATTATGATACAGATGTGAAGGCCAAGAAGCCTTTCTCCCGGTACCACCTTCAAGGAGTTGACAACCCGAAGTTCAAGGGTAAAGCTACTACCTCCACTGGCTAGTCTGAGGAGCCAGCGGTGGTGGTTACTAATTTAGCTGTCGAGCCTTCCACAGCAGTTGGTACTTCCACCGCGACAGCAGCCATGCCACCATCTTCATCTACCAAACCCCCTGCTTCTATTAGGCTTTTAGTACCATTGCCAGTACCATTTTCATCTACCTATCCTTGACTGTGCTTCAAGTCTCCCAAACATTGGTGAGTCTCAACAACTAGATGAAGGCAACTACTACTAAGCTGACTGATATATCCAGTGTTGTTGCAGCACAATCCTCAGCCCTAGCTGCCCCAACTCAGCCACAGGTACCTCCGTCAGTGGAGGAAGCATTAAAGAAGATTCTGGAAAATTAGAAGACCATTTTGGATACTTTAGTGGCGCATGGGAAGATCATTGCAGACTTGAGCAAGCAAGTCAAAAAGATGAAGAAGTCTCAAGCATCAAAGAGGCCAGTGGAGAAGTTGAGAAAGGAGGTCGAGAAGATTGCATTTGCCTGAGATTTTCCATTGGACCTGCTTATGGAGACAACACCACCAGCAACACAACCAACACTAGAGGCAGTAACCGGCCAGTATGAGGAGTCGGTTGCCACTTCCCACACTGTTGAGGAGATGATCTGGATACTCAACAACCCAGTTGACCCTCAACTTGGTGATGATGAGATACAACTTGAGGCTGAGGTTGTTGATGATCCTATGCAGACAGAGACCACATAGGGAGTTCTCTTAACTCTCTACCATTTCCCTGTTCTTATTTTTGTTAAGCATTGGGGACAATGCTTGTTTTTCATTTGGGGGGTGGTCTATCCTGATTATTTGACATTTGGGCTGTAATAACTCTGATACTATTTTTCTTTCATCTTTATTTTCCTTTGATATGTATGTATTTTCTCCATTTGATGTAAATATTCATTCCCCTTATGTATGTATTCTTCTCCCTTATGTATAAATTTGACTTCGGTTTGTATATTCTTTTATCTCGCTTTCTGTTGTTTATTTCCTAGCTTCTTTTGTTTGCTTTTCTTTAGTAGTACAACTTCTTATTTACTTTAGTAGATTCTTTTTAATTTTCTATGTTCTTTTTACATTTTGATGAAAATTAAGTCTTTGGTTTTCTTAATGCCACGGTTCTTTCCAAAGGTGGAATTTTATGTGAACCGAGTGGCTCTTCCCAATGATGGATGGGGTGACAACCTTTTTAAGGGATTGATTCCATTTTTCTTATATGTTTTAGTAAATATAGTAGTAATGAATAAAAGGGGTCCCAAGCATGCTTCACTTGGTACCAACACATTTACCTATGATCATATAGTTAAAAATAAATTGTTGGCAGAAAATAGCTCTAGTTGTGACTCTTTTGACTCTTGTGTTGACGTAAGCAGTCATTGAGTGGTTCAAATCGAGCTATTTGTGATTCTCAATCTTAGATAGGGTTGTTGCGGGCCCTTGAATCTGATCTCTTTAGCAATCCAAAAGCGTGAGAGGTGAGATGTTTAGTTACAAGTCCAAGTACCCGTGCTAGTGGTCTAGAACTTGCCCCGAATGTTTGTCTAGGGGAAATTCTAAGTGTAGCTTGGCTTGAGAAATAATTGTAGGCTCTCCTTGATCCAAATAGAAATTTGAAATCTTTCATAGCCTACCAATGTGATATCCCTAGTCAACCTATTTGATCCAAAGCCCCTTTTTCTTTCAATAACCGCATTACAAGCCTTTATCTGTTTTGTAATGACCCTCTCATGGCACTCAATCTTCCCTTAGCAGTCTTGAGAAACAATTGGAAAAAACATAAGTTTGGGAAAGAGACAAGGAGTTTGAAAGTGATAAAAGGTACAAATAAGAGAAAGAAATGAAAAAAAGGAAGGCAAAGAAAAGAAAGAAAGAACCAAAAAAATGCCAAAAAAACTGAATAAAGTGAAGAGTTGAAGGGAATCCAAAAGAAAATAAGGAGAAAAGGCTGAAGTAAATACAAAAGGAGAAAAATGAATATCATGCTCAAGAAATAGTGGCTTTACGTCTCTCTAGTTCCCCCGAGGAAGAAGAAAATGACTCAAAGAGTCGAGAAAGTATGAGTCGAAAAGAGAAAATGGAGTGCTTAAGGAAAGATGAACCCATTCTATTCCAACAAGTCCTACCTTGATCCAAAAGCTTTCATTACATCTAGCAAAAGCCCTACATGATTTCAAGTTGAGTAAGCTTACATTAGCGGTGATTTACATGAGGGGCAAGCTTATGGTACTTAAAGTCGAACTTGTGACGTTCTTTTGAGAGAGATGAGCGAACTTTTCACAATCCTTGCTTCGAGTGTTACATTCTAATGTGAGATTTGCTAATGGAGAGTAGTGGAGGAGGAGTATGCAATCCATAATGACCTACGCGAAAGAGCGAGCTTCCTTGATGAATAGAGTCAACTCTTGATGCTCTAGAGTCACACTAAAACTATGGTACTCAAAAAGTCATATCATGGGTTGTTGATAATTCATATGTGTTGCGGGTAATTGTTGGTCCTAATTGATGTGTAATTGATTAACCTTAGGCTAGATGAAATATCACTTTTTCTAGTGAAGGTGGGAATTGCCTTATTTGCTTGAGGACAAGCAAAAGCTTAAGTTTGGGGGAGTTGATAAGCAGGGATTTTGACTGCTTATTTGTTCTCTTTTACTTGTGTTTTAGCTAAAAAATGCTCAAAGGTATTTCCGGAAACTAACGAAATGTGCTTACTTACTGGAATATTAGAAAACAATCCAAAGAAGTCAAAATCAACTCATAAAGGAGTCCAAATTGAACAAGAATCAAAATAGAGCAAATGAGATAGCAGTATGGACCGCACAATCCTCGTGCGGCCGCAAAAGGAGATTCAAAGAGTATGTTTTGGCCAACTCAGGGAGTGCGGACCGCACTGAAACTGTGCGGCCGCAAGAGGTCAAGTGCGGCCGCATCCGTTATTATGCGGACCGCAGAGTTGAGATTCAGAGAGCTGGAAATTTAGGAGTGCGGCGAATCGCACCATAATTATGCAACCGCACAACCTTCGCAGGGGCATTTTTGTCAGATATTTTTAGCTTTTTATAAATAGTACTTTTTGTCATTTTTAGGTTAAGTTTAGTTTGCAGAGGTGCACCTGAGCCATTTTCTTTACTTCTTTAATCAATTTTGTACTAGATTGACTTATTAACATTAGATTTTTTTTATTTAATAAATTATTATGCATTCTCTCTTAATTTCTTCTTGTATTTCTTCATTTTCCATGAGTAGATAATCTTTATCTAGGGTTGTGACCTAATCCTAGTGTAGGTACTTAGTGAGTATTTAATTTTAGGGCTTTTTTGTGATAGAGTTAGTGATATATAGCCTTGTTTATGCTTAATTTCTAGAATTAATGGTTGCAAACATTGATTCATGCCTAATTGACCTAGTCTTTGCTTGAGAAAGAGAGACTAGGTTTAGAAAAATTTGACTAACAAGAAATTGGGGTGAACTCAAAAAATTGATAGCCCCAATTAAAGGGTCAAATATAGAGATAGTAAGACCTGGCTTGTGCTTATATCGCTTGATTTGTGCAATACCCATTTGGGCTTGAGAAAGCCAAGTTGGACAAAATCACTCAAACTACCGAGAGGTATAGAGTGAGCAATTGCGTGTGACTGCTATACTACGATCCCGCTAAATCAAACTTGTCCTACAGTTTATAACCCGTTAGGTAACCACCTAAGTGGAAGTCATGACCCTAGATTCCTTTATCCTTTGAAAAACAACCAAAACTAAAAATATTGTCCTTTAGTTTTATCTTCGCATTCAATAGAGTATAGTAGAAGTAGCACACCAATCAACATTGTGGAAGTACAATTGAAGCCAAAACTTGGAATCAACTTAGATATACACCTAATCCCATATTCTAACTCCCTGTGGATTCGATCCCGACCTTTGTTGGGTTATTATTGCATCATCCGCCATGCTACTTAATTGTGGTTTGGGTTTGGCCGAGATCATGGATACCTGGTTTTGGCCTCACCTAAGGTTTGACTAACATATTAAATAGGGAATTATGTACCTTGTCCTTCTCAGACCAAGACTTCACTTACTGCTATATCTAATACTGCTAAATACAAGTAAAGCTGCTCGTCCGCCTTTGGCATGTGGAGCAACGGCGGGCTCGATAAGTACCGTTTTAGTTCCTCCAAGGCCTGTTGGCATTCCGGAGTTCACGTGAAGTTATTCTTCTTCTTCAATAATGAGAATAATCTGTGACTCTTATCTGAAAATCTCGAGATGAATTGTCCCAGGGTTGGTATGCACCCCGTTATCCTTTGCACGACTTTTACGTTGTCCACTACCGTAATGTCCTTGATAGCTTTGATTTTATCAAGGTTGATCTCGATTCCCCGATTGGATACCATGAAGTCGAGAAACTTGCCTAAGCCGACCCCGAATGCGCATTTTTCTGGGTTGAGCTTCATGTTGTATCTTTTAGTATACTGAAAATGCTTCAAATTGTCCTCTACTCACATGGACTTAACTTACATGTCATAAATATTAACCTCCATCGATTTTCCTATTTGTTCTTCGAACATCCGATTTACTAGGCATTGATAAGTTGCACCAGCATTTTAGTCCAAATGGCATTACATTATAATAGTAGGTGTCATACTTAGTGATAAACGAGGTCTTTTCCTAGTCTTCCGGGTTCATCTGTATTTGGTTGTACCCGGAGTAGGCATCGAGAAAACTAAGAATCTCGTAGCCTACTACTATGTTCACTAACCATTCGGGATATTTGACTTCCCGAATGGATCTTATTTTAAGAAGTTTGGTTACCTCGTCTTTGATGAAAGCATGCTTGACCTCGGATTGGTTTTTTGCTTTATCAGATGGAACTTCAGATCCAGGCTTAGTTTATCAGTGGTGATTTCTGGTGGAATCCCTATCTTATCGAGATGGGACCAAGCAAAGCAATTCATGTTAGTTTTAAGGAATTGAATAAATTTTCCCCTGTGCTCGGGGGCTAGCCCCGTGCCCAGGTATACCTTTCATTTGAGCTGATATTCGGTCAACATGATTTGCTCCAGCTCTTCAACCGTCGACTTGGTAGCGTCGGAATTATCGGGGAATATGAAAGATCGAGGGAACCTGTAGTCATCATCCTTATCGATCCCTTACTTCTCCGATTGGGTCGAGGCTGGTGTCTATGGTTGCTATTTAGCCTTCTGGTTTTCCTTTGATTCTAGCCCTTTGGTTGACGAAATTGCTGATATTGGTATCACTTCATCTACTGCAAACATTTCCTTGGCGGCGGGTTGTTCCCCGTATACCGTTTTAACTCCATCTAGCATTGGGAACTTTAAAACCTGGTGAAGGGTCGATGGCACTGCCCTCATTTATGGATCCACGGTCTCCCTAATAGGGCATTATACCTCATATCGCCCTCGATCACATGGAACTTTGTTTCTTGGACGGTCCCATCCATGTTTACTAGCAAAGTTATATCACCTTTGGTGGTTTCACATGCCATATTGAAGTCATTTAGTACTCGGGTTGTGGGCACAACTTAATCCTGTAGGCCGAGCTGTTTTATGACCCTTGATCGAATGATGTTAGCCGAGCTACCTGGATCAATTAGAACACATTTAACTTGAGTTTTATTCATGCATACAGATATTACCAATGCGTCATTATGAGGTTGTATGATCCCTTCTGCATCCTCGCAATTGAAGGATAATGTCCCTTCTAGTAAGTAATCCTGAGTTCGCTTCTCCCTTGTGATCAATACCTTGGTGCATTTAAATACTGGTCCTTGAGGAATATCGACCCCTCCAACGATCATGTGAATCATGTTCTGTGGCTCTTCTTGCTCGTTTTGTCTGTTTGAATCTCTATTTTTGAAGTGATTCTTGGCCCGATCACTTAAGAATTCCCGAAGGTGCCCCTCATTGAACAATCGGGCTACTTCTTCCCTTAGCTATCTACAATCTTCTATTTTATGGCCATGGGTACCATGATACTTTCACATTTGGTTTGGATTTCTCTAGGCCGGATCAATCTTCAAAGATCGAGGCCATGTATTATCTTTGATACGATTGATGGCCAATACGACGGCGGATGCATCTATGTTGAAGTTATATTCTGACAATTGCGGTGCTTCTTTGGGCCCGACATCCCTGTAAAAACCACTCTTGCTCATGAGTCCCTGTGAACCTTGACCTCGATCATTTCTCCTTTAATTCTGCACAGAGTTTCACCTAGATCCGGTGCCTCTACGGTCTCTATTATACGGTTGGTATCGAACTTTATTTAACCTTGGCTCTCGGTCGACATCGCTTTTAACCCTATCCACGGGCCTATTAGGATAAATTGACCCAAAAGGAGCCCCCGGTTGATCATCCTCGACCCTGATCTTTGACTGATACCGATTATGTACATCGTCCAAGTGACAACTGGATATTCGATCAAATTTTTCTTCAACTACTCTGAAGCTATGGATCTTCGAACGTTGAGACCTTGAGTAAAAGCTTGAACAGCCCAATCGTCGGTGACCGATGGCAAATCCATTCGTTCCATTTGGAATCGAGATACGAATTCCCTGAGCATCTCGTTGTCCTTATGCCTTACCTTGAAAAGGTCCGACTTTCTTGTCGCGGCCTTAATGGCCCCAGCCTGTGCCTTTGCAAAAGAATCAGTAAGCATAGCAAACGAGTCAATAGAATTAGGTGGTAAATTATGATATCAAATCATAGCACTCTTTGATAGAGTCTCCCCAAATTTCTTTAGCAAAACGGGTTCAATCTCGTCATCTTCCAAGTTATTTGCTTTGATAGCACACGTATATGAGGTAATGTGTTCGTTTGGATCAATCATCTCGTTATATTTAGGAATTTCAAGCATACGGAACTTCTTGGGGGTTTGTATCAGAGCCACACTTGGGGGAAAGGTTTTTATACAAACTTTTTGGAATCTAGCCCTTTCAGTATTGGTGGTGCCCACGGGATTTGATCGACCCTGGAGTTATAAATTTCCACCTTCTTATCGTTTTCCTAGATCTTCCTTTCCCCCATCTCGATTCGCTTTGTTACTTCTTCTAGCATCTTTACGATAACATGATTGGTCTCCGATTTTTCCTCATTCGGTTTCCTCGAGGTCGATTCGACCATGTGTATTGTGAGCACGTGATTTTTGCCCTATATGAATTACTCCCATAAATTCAAAACAAAATAATTTTTCCATTGTTTGCAATTTTGTGGATTTTTGTGGCATTTTCTGTTATTATTTGCATATTGTCTGTGCTTATTAATTTTGTTTAATTAATGAAAAATACAAAAATATGTGGCATGTGCATTTAGGATTTAATTCTAAATTTTAAGATTAATTAGCAAATTAGTTGTTAATAAAAATGGAAAAATTACAAAAAAATAGTTTAATTTGCACTTTTGATTTTAATTTTGAATTTTGAGTAGTTTTCTTTATTAATTATAGTAATTATTATTCTGATTTAATTAGTGTTTTTGATAGGTTAATTAGGTTTTAGTATTTAATTTAGATTTAAATTTAACTTTGAAAAAAAAAAGAGGAAGAAAAAGAATTTTTGGAAAAATTGATTTGAAATAGGAAAAAAAAGAAAAAGAGAGTTAGTTTGGGCCAAAATTCGAAATTTGCCCAAAGCCCAAACCAATTTGCCCTTAAATCTAGTCCAAAACCCGTGTCCCCAACCCGGTCCTTCTCACTTAAAACCAAACGATGCCGTTTCCTTGGCCCTTGATCTGAGCCGTTGATCCCTGTAAATCCAACGGCTCAGAATTGACCCCTTCCCCCATATAAATCTGTCCGAAGACCTTAACCCCCCCTCCTACACTCGCCCCCTCACTCTTCGTCTCCTTCAGAGACGACTGAAACAAACCCTAGAAGCCGCCCCATTTTCCACCGCTAGTTGCCGGCGGCGCTGGTCCCAAATCACCCCAAATCAACACCCTGAACTCCCCTTGACCCCCTCGTACCTAATCCACAACTGGTTTCCTTTGAATCTTCTCTGAACTCCTCGAATCTTAATTGGAAGACATGAACCCTAAAATCCCAAAACTCAAATCAGTGAAGTTTAACGAAGTTTTAAGGCCGAAATTGGCTTTATTCGTGCGTTCTCGTTTGAAAACACACGATTAATGCCCATTTCGTTCAAGAAATTGAAGCTTCCTCTGAAGATACAAGATTAAGCCTTCCAGATTTTAGGTATTTTTCACTTACTTTTCTTGCATGTTTTCTTCTTCTGCGTCTAAGTTCATTTTTATCTTTTTTTTTGCACCCTTTCTTCTTTTTCTTCATCATGTGTTCGTTTGCTCGTTTGTTCTATTTTGCATAACTAGTTTAATAACCAGGCCTAGCTTATTTTATTGGTTCATTTCCTTTTCTTTTTTGTTTTTAGTTTCATTTTTTTAAAGGGGTTTCTGGGTTTTTCATTTGTGGAAATTTCGGGTCAGTCTGTTTAGAATATGGATTCGATTATAGATTGTTGGTTTGATTGAAATCAAAAGCCAAAAAATAAGAGATTCATATTGAGTCTTGCAAGCTCAGGCTGGATTGAAACATTGGGTCAATTTGACCTCATACTTGTTTAGTTTCAGAGGTAATAACAGGGTCATTAAGGGGTAATTTGGGTAGTCTAGTCTAGGAAATCTTTGTATAACTGAAATGGAAGCTTCTAGGAAGCTGGGGAAGGGACCTAAGGGAATTTCTGAATTTTAACTTAAGGACTCCTATAATGAAAATTTAAAGAGGGTCTAGGTGCAAATCTAATTCTTATCTACCTGCCCTAAATACCTTGCCTATAAAGGCTGTCTAACTTGGCATTCAAGGCAGTGTTGAAGAGATAGAAAATACAGAAAAATCAATAACAGCTGGATTTTACTGTTTCATTAAGCTTCTTCAGTAATTTCTGATTTTTTTCAACTTCTGAAAACAAAGGTTTCTTATTCTGAGATTTCAAATGGATTCATATTGGATTTTTGAAAAGTTTTCTGGTTCAAGCTTGTTAAGGGTCACTGTTCCACTGAATTGGCGAGCTGTTTTCAGTGTCTTAATTGTTGAATCTGGTTGACTTATGCTGCTGATTTCTTGCTGATGCTCTACTGATTTCTTCCTCTTTTCTTTGCTCTTTTAAATCTCCTGGTATCTATTTCGAGCCTCAATATTGTGAAATGAACTTGAAGAGTGAAACAAAAAGCTAAATTTGAAGCATGGCATTATTCTACTTTTAATAGCATTGCTTTGATTTTCATTTGAAATTTGTTTGTTGTCTCAATTGATTGATTTCTGGTTCAAGTAAATGAGTGCTATCAGTGCATTTGGCATAGGGCTACTATGAAACTTGGGTAGCACTTTGTCCATTTGCATTAGTAGTTAGACTTTGGTATTGTATAACTGAACTTCAGCATGATTCTGAACTATTATGAAAGCTTGACTAACATTAGGTCTAGTCAAGTATTAGATATATTTTATATTCTCTTTATTCTGAATTTTAATTGAAGCTTCTGTCTGCACTCAATTTTAGTTATCAGATCATCTTTGCTCTGAAATGTTATTGAAGTTGTTGTCAGCTTGTTTCAAATACTGAAGTTGAACTTTGTTTGAGTATAAAGGGCTACAGGGTGAGTTAGAATATATGACAATTAAGAGATCTGGTTGTTATTTACATGTCATTTTCATTTTTGATTCTGGTACTCATATTCTTAAAGAATGGGTTTAGGTTGGTTTTTAATCCAATAATCAGCATGTTGTCTTTTGTGGATTGAATGGTGTTAATGTTGAAAAGTTTTGGTTTGAGTTTCCATGAGGAATGTTCAAGTCTAGATGTATTCGAATCCAAACATAGACATTTAAAGTGGCCAGCGTTGGGCTTTTGGGCTTGTCCTTCGATCCCAGTGACTCACTCATTGACCACTGGTTTGTTTCAGTAGCCAAATCAGTCCAAATATGTATATAATTTTGAAAGCATGAAGTTTGATGATTAATCGGTGTTGACGTTTAAAATTAGAGTTTCAATTTACTGAATCGATCTCATTTCTTGGTATCATCAATAAGTGACATTATTTGGGTGTTCTGAATATTTGGGACATGAAAAACTGGGCCTCACGTAGGCCCAGCTGCAAGGTATGTTGGATACGGACCTTTGGGTGCTTTTCTTATCAGAAAATTGGGCTTGGTTTAAGCCCAAAACCTGAAGACGCTTTTAAAGGGGTTTCGTTCTTTAGTGTCCGAAATAATTTCCTTTTGGGCTTTTAACTTTCTAATGCAATGCGTTTTAGTAATCTAGTAATGTAGAATCCTTAGCTTAAACAAGTAGAAGCTCCACAAATTTCCCTTAGTTGATTAATTGGGTTCTTTTAAAAGTAGATTGGAGGTGTGCCATATTAGGCAACTCAAATAGTTCATGACCCTCCAAAGTTTAGTGTGAATTCCCTTTTAAAGATAATTGAGGTGCGCCGCGCCAAAAAAAATCTCAAATGCGTGGCCCTCATTTAATTATTTCTTTTAAATCCTTAGAACTCGAGGCGTGCCTGTAAGCACGTGATTTTTGCCCTATATGAGAATTACTCCCAAAAAATGCAAAATAAAATGATTTTCCTTGGTGTGCAATTTTGAGAATTTTGTGACATTTTTGGATAATTATTTGTATTTGTCTGTGCATGTTTATTTGTTAAATTAATAGAAAATACAAAACTATGTCGCATTTTGCATGTAGGATTTAATTCTATAATTGTTACTAATTAAATTTGTTTACAAAAAATGAAAATTACAAAAATAGGCATCTTTTGCATTTTTAGCATTTAATGTCCAAATATACAATTTTATGCTTAATTATTACTTAATTGTGCGTTAATTGTTATGGGGAGTTAATTTGCGCTTTTATAACTTAATTTAGTTCTTAATAATAATTTAAGTATTTTTATAATTTAGTTTTAGAAAATAAAAGAAGAAAAGAGAACAAAAATACAAAGAAAAATCGGATTGGGCCACTTCTTCAAATTTCAACCCCAGGCCCAAATAATTGCCCAACCTTCCCCATGACCCGGTCCACTTCAAACCGGGTCAACCCGGTCCGCCCCATTAACCCCAAAATGACCTAACCGTTCCTAATCTTCATTTTTCATTTTTTTGAAAAAACCCTAAAGCTAAGAACACAATCCCCCCCTACCTTTGCTTCTTCTCCGCCAAAACTCCAAACACACAACCATGGATGCCTTAGCCTCCCATGGCTGCCCTTTCCATCTCCTCACGCCCAGAACAAGCTCCAACACCACCGTCGCCGCCTCGTCGAGCTCGAGCATGAGCTCGCATGGTCGTTGGTCGCCTTCTCCGTCAACCTTCTCCAAAACGACCAACGTCTCCTCCTTCACGCCACTGCTGCTGCTTCCGCTTCAGCTTTCTTCATCCCCGTCTTCCTCCTCGACGACCATAGCTGCTGAACGCCGCAACAGTCGACGACCATAGCTGCTGCCTGCTCCGCCATTGTTGTTCGCTGCAGCCTTCTTCACCGCAGCTGTTACTGCTCAAGCAGAAGCTTAAGCAAACAACCCGGGCTGCTGCTGTTTCTGCCTTCATCGAGGCTCGTCGCTGCTGCTTCTCCTCCTTCTACCATGGCAGCTGACGCTGCTTCTCCTCCTTCGACGAACAGCTGCTCCCAGCCAAACGACCCTACTGTGCAGTGTGCACGTCGAGCAGCTTGAGGCCTCTACTGCTGCGTCGTTTGCTTCACTTCTTCGTTTGCTGCTTAAATTCGCCTTCATCGTCGTTTGTTCGAGCTTTGGTCGGAGTTTGTCGAAATAGTCCATACAATCGAGTTCGTCGTTGTTCATCCCCGGTTAGTTGGTTTTGAGTCTTATTTTTGTCCATATTTCGTTTTTATATTTCTCGAAGTTGAAATCGTTAAATGTTTGATTCTTGTTTTGTTTGTTGTTCATCGTTTTGTTAAATTTTTAGTTTGTTCATGTGCTTTGTTGAATTAATTTTCAGATTTCAAATGGAAATTTAATTAGTTTGTTTTTCATGTTTATTTTATGTTTGTTTTATTGTTTAGGTAAAAATTTGTTAGTTTAATGTTTGTTAGATTCAAATTGAAATTTAATTAATTATTTGTTCAATTTGTTTCATGTGTTTTATGTATTTTCAGAAATTATTAAACGTTGTTTTAATCATGTGAATCCGTCATGTTTGTTGTTTAAAAATAGACTTAGTTCATGTCCATCTTTGTTTAAAGTTCATGTTTAATCCAGTGATTTAATGTGAGTTCATGTTTGTTTGTTTTTTTGATTTGTTGATTTAGTTTGAATCATGTATTTTGTTGTTTGTATTGTTGTATCCTTGCTCATCCATTGATGGCCTAAACTAACCAGGATTGGTTCCCAATATGGTTAATTCATTCCATTAATTTTGAGTTATATTGTTCATCGTGTTCGTGTGATTTGTTGTTGAAGATTGTTGAGAAATTGGTCATCTTGACTATATTTTGGTTAAGTTATGATTAATTGATTGTTTAGAGCTGATGGGGGTAGTTTGGTAAATTGCAGTACGTTCAGGGGTAGAATGGTAAATTGCAATAAGGTCGGAGGGGTAGTTTGGTAATTGAACATTATTATAATTGTTTATATAGGCATGAGGGACAAAATATAATGGGGTGGTGTTTGATATAATTGTTTAACATAATGGGGGACAAAACATAATGTAGTGGAGGGGAATATTGCATTTGTTTATGTTAGGCATGTGGGACAAATTATAATGGGTTGGGGATGTTGTATTTATTTAATGTAGGCATGGGGGACAAGGTTTAAAATAAAGAAACATTAGATAGTGGGGACAAAGCATGCCTTGGGGGAATAATTTCGGGTTGGGGATTCAAGACTTGTCTTGCTATATATATAGGGTCATTTGACACATTAAAAGGGGGTTGAACATTATTGAGAGGACTTAGAGATTATTATTGGAAGAATATTTTTGAGAGTAATACATTCTGGAAAATTTCAAGAGTGTTAGAGAGTAAAAGAGAAAGACAACTTGAACTTCTACTTGAATAAATTCCGTTTGTCTTTTCTCGAGGGTTATTCAAAATCAGTAAATTACTGCATCTTGTATCCGTCTCTCTTCTGCTTCGAATGCGATTGCACTTTGGTGTTACTGATTTTTTTCAATCCGTTACTGGGTTATTCTACTGGTTGTTACTGGTTGGCGGTGTTGCTGAACCTGCTGTTGCTGTGTTATAACTGCTGCTGACTTCTCCTACTTTTGTTCTTGTACTGCCATTTCCAGGTACACATTTTTACACTCTCGGCTTGAAGAGAAATGAAATATTAATCAGGCTTTGTTCCTGTTGAATTCCTCCTGTTTAGATCTGTGTTTGAATAATATTTTCCTTTCTTTGTATAAAAATGTAGTTGATTGATTAAATGAGTAATGATGTCGCATATGTATAACTTCTTCATCTAATAATGTTAGTTTACATTAATCAAAGAATAGTTAATCTGTTTTGATATTATGATGTGTCAATCTCATGTTTTAGTGTTATTAAATAATAGAATATAGAATGAAAGCAGTTTTTCTTTGTACAAACTCGGTCGCAATTTTCCATTCGCATTAGCCGTAAACTAATAACTAATAAGTTACGTTTTTAGTATGTAATTAATTGAGAAATTTTCTTTTATTTTTAGAGACAAACTTAATAGAAGAAATGTAGTCACTGTAGGTTTATCCTTAAAAATAAAAATGAGACGAGTCTCGCCAAATAAATCACACATCACTGGGGCCCTCACTAAATACATAACCATTGACTAGACTTTGGATTTGGCCGTTTAATGAACCTTCACGGCCTCTTCCTAAAATAACAATACGTTAGTCTCTTTAGGACGCGCCTTAATAAGTCTTACCTTCTTAAACTCGAGTGCACATTTATGTGACCCAAATCCAAATCTCAACGGAGTCGAAATGTGTCTCTAATCACGGGTACATTGATTGTGACGTGGTTCGAGATGCTTGTCCATGACGTTGCAAATTCCTTTTAAAAATAAGAATGAGATGAGCCTCGCCGAATAAAAATACAAAATTGCGGGGCCCTCAGTAAATATTTGCTTTAAAATTGCTTAGACTTCGGGATGGACCGTTTAGCAAAACTCCACGGCCCTACCCAAAGTAAATGATACGCTAGTCGCTTTAGGCGCGCCTTTAATAATTTAATTTTCTTAAAACTCGGGTGCACATTTATGTGACCCAAATCCAAATCTCAACAGAGTTGAAATACGCCAACAACCACGGGTGCATTGATGTGACGTGGTTCGAGATGTGTTTCCACGATGTTGCAATTCTTGATAAAAATAACAGTAAATGATAAAAGCGGTTAAAAGTTAAATTTTGCACATAGGTTCAACATGTATTAAATCAGATAATCAAGCCGAATATGACAGTTGAGCGACCGTGCTAGAACCACGGAACTCGGGAATGCCTAACACCTTCTCCCGGGTTAACAGAATTCCTTATCCAGATTTCTGGTACGCAGACTGTAATATGGAGTCATTCTTTTCCTCGATTCGGGATTAAAATTGGTGACTTGGGACACCCTAAATCTCCCAAGTGGCGACTCTGAAATAAATAAACAAATCCCGTTTCGATTGTCCTTTAATTAGAAAAAACTCCCTTGTACCCTCGCGGGGGCGGAAAAAAGAGGTGTGACAGTGCCATTTAGCAAATCCTCCATGACCCTCGCAAAGTTAAATTTGCGTAGTTGCTTTAGGCGCGTTATTTTAATAATATTACCTTCCTAAACTTGGGTGTGCATTTCATGTGACCCAATCCAAATCTTAATAACATTGAATAAAATGTGTTTCGGATTGCGGGTGCATTTCATGTGGCGCATCCCAAAGACATCTTTTAGACGATGTTAAATCTTTAAAATAAATAAAAACGGTTTTAAAGTTAAAATGCACATAGGTTCAAAATGTTTTAAAATCAGATAATTAGGCCGATAATAATAGTTGAGCGACCGTGCTAGAACCACGAAACCCGGGAATGCCTAACACCTTCTCCCGGGTTAACAGAATTCCTTATCCGGATTTCTGGTTCGCGGATTATGATACAGAGTCAATATTTTTCTCGATTTGGGATTTGAACCGGTGACTTAGGACGCCATAAACTATCCCAAATGGCGACTCTGAATCTTTAAATAAATAAATAAATCCCGTTTCGATTGTCACTTTAAGTTGGAAAAACTCCCTAGTATACCCTTTCCGGGGGTGTAGATTAAAAGGAGGTGTGATAGCTCTGGCGATTCTGTTGGGGATCGAACCCAGAATATCTGGTTCAGGGTTCAGGAATTCGAGCTTAGATGAAATGTTATAGTTGGATTTATTAATTATCTGATTTTGTTACATGTTTGAGCCTAATGTTCTAAGTGTGCTTTTACCGCTTTGATATTATGTGAACTGTATATAAACTGCCATGAAACCCCTCCTCTCTCTGAGTCTTCTAAATCATGGAGAAGTGTGCACTTCGTGTGACTTCTTTTCTATTAGAGTCATATCCCAAATTTAGAACGAGGTTCGGACAAGTTGCAAAGCCGGTGAAACTTCTCTATTCCCGGTAGGCTACCCCCCTCGGCTTGAGTTGTCCGGTCAGGTAAGCTAGGTCTAGAACAATAAACCCATATTTTAAATCTAGTATAACAAGACTTCATGTCCAATCCCTATTAGAAACGTTTGCTTGCATCACGTGCATTTGACTTTGGAGACTCAACACAGGGGTTGGGTCTGTCTCGGACAGGTGTACCAAAAATGAAAAGACCATCCTGATACATCTTACTTGCTACTTGTGCATTTATTTGATTTGGATTTGCATGCTGACCGGCTTTTGAATAATGGGAGAAAGTTGGAAAAAAGAGAATAACAATGTGAAGGTTAAGTGAGTTAAATCACCTGTTTTGGAAAACCAATGTCCAAATGGTACTGAAACTCCGCCCAATTTTTTGAGAAAAAAAAATAGTTTTGTTTTGAAAATAGTTGGTTTTATTTTATTTGCCCGAATTACGCCAGTTTGATTCTCACCGGATGTGAGATACGTAGGCAACCCCCATCGGATCCAACTTCCTTTTGCAAAAATAGCCCAAAAAGAACAAATTTTATGTTTATTGCAAATAAGTAAGGTGATGTCATTCTTGTCAAAAATAGCCGAATGTCCTCTCAGAAGGGCGTCGAAAGGCTGTTTTTGCAAGAACAACTACCTTTAGTCATGTTTAAAGGTTTTAGCTGGTTAGCCGACACAGCTTTAAAATCTTCGTTTTCGAAGTGCTGAAAGTCCGTATTGGCAAAGCCGGATATTTTTTTGAAATTTTGAAAAAAAAATGGTCATTTTTCTTGAGTCAAAATGAGTCATAATTTTTTTTAATGAAAATCACCCATATAAATGTGCATGATGAGCACAACTCAAAATGAATCTTTCTCAGTCCTGAAGAGATCCCTTTGGAGCTACATATGTGGTGGCATGATTTGGGGGAAGATAGCAGAAAAATTATGATAAAAGCATTGGGCGGTCTTGTCGGGCTCTTGAAGGTTAAGCCGAGAAAGGACATAATTGAGGCCTTGATACCATTTTGGGACCCAACACATAATGTATTCCACTTTGCTGATTTCGAGTTAACTCCTACACTGGAAGAGATAGCAGGCTACGCAGGTTTCGAGGGGAATCTTAGAAATCAATACCCGATAGCACCGAGAACAGTAACCCCTTGTTAAGCATCAGTCGGGACATCTGAGATGGAATTTGACTAAAGGATTTTGTATTGTACTTTTTGTACCGACGTTACGGGAATCCCCGCGGATTTGAGACGTCAAATACCGGTCTTACTCATGCAGGAAACCAAGACAAGTGGGAAGCTCAGAGAGGATTAGCTTTTATAATGGCGTTCCTGGGTACTTTGATTTGCTCCAGAAAAGACGGGAACATAGAGTTAGGACTCGTGGGGATAGCCGACTTTATGATGAAAAAGGCAAATGGGACCATAATGCCGATGATTTTGGCAGAAATTTACCGAGCTCTGACCCTTTGTCGAGAAGGGGGTAAGTTCTTTGAAGGGTGCAATATGCTAGTACAATTATGGATGGAGGAACACCTTTGCCACCATCCCAGATACTTGAATTGTGGTATGACTGGCCTCGAGTGCATTGAAAAACATGAAATCTTTGACTGCATTATAAGTTCCCGGATGGTACGGAAGCATGGCATTCTCATTTGAGATCTTTGACTGCAAATAAGATCGAATGGACATTCGGGTGGCTCTCGGTCAGTGAAGTAATTTACATGTCGACTGAGGTATGTTTTCTGCTATTGATGGGTCTTCGGAGTATCCAGCCTTATGCTCCGCACCGAGTTCTACGTCAGTTAGGCCAATACCAGACCATCCCACACGATGAGGATTTGAGTCGGCAGGTTATTAAGTTGGAACCAAAAGCCGCTTTTCCAGAAGAAAAAGTGCGTCGGATTTGGCATCAGTGCAGATTCTTAGAGCTTAGAACCCAAGTACGAGATCTATCCAGAGGCGAGGTGGAGCCTAGTTACACTGCTTGGTATGGTAAAAGATCCCGAGTTCATTATGAGCCCGAAAGGCCCGCAAAGAGACCCCATGTCCAATAGTTCACCGACGGAGCACAGGTGTAATGGAACTGGTTGACCAAAGAAAACGAGTACAGGGCTACCATAAGCAAGTTGGAAAGGAAAGTCATGGACCTTCAGTTTGAAAATGGTTTGCAAGCCGCCGTAGATGAGGGAGAAAAGAAAATACTAACCCAGGAAAATGAAGCCCTTAAAGCTCAAATCCGGAAGATAAAAATAGCTGCTAAAAACCCGGAAAGAAGCCGAGCAGATGAAAGGCTCATAAGCAGTCTAAAAAGGAAAGCCCTTGAGTGTCAGGATGACCTAGAAAAGTTTGAGGCCAGTCTGGCGAAAGTCCGGGCTCAATTGGCGGAGAATGCAAAATAGCGGGCACAGTTTGTGCGGCAAATGAAAAGAAAGTATGAAGGGGAAATCACCAGCCTGAAGAGAAAAATGACTACCCTCGAGAATGAGGCAGCCAAGCAGGCCAAGGACTTTAACGCTGATAGGGAACACTGTTATGATTTGATGGCTCGGATGGAGGAAGAAATGAAACAGTTTCAAAATCAACATCTCTATGACACTCAGGTGTTAGAAGCCCGGAATCAACAGGTCGGGCATCTGCTTCAGGAAAAGGGTAGAATCCGAGAGCGGGTCAGACCATTGCCGACTACATTGTCGTGAAATGCCAAACATTTGAGGATATGATTCGCACCATTTTCTTCGAGGTAGTGATGACATTTGTCCGACAGATAATGAGTGATTTGAAGAGGCTTCAAAGGGATCTTGCATATAGGCCCGTGGCGAGACCTAATGATGTCCCGCGGGCCCCAGGAGCATTTGCAGCATTAATGTATTCATGATTTTCATTAGAGTCTATTAGTCTGCATTTTCTTTTATTGGAGTTTGTTAGTTGGTTTTTGATTCTGTTGTTTTCACCTTTCTGTCAGAGTCTGTTGGTCTTGTTTTGAGTCAGAGTCTGTTAATTTCCCTTTTCGAGTCTGTTAATTTTATAATTTGGTAGAATGAGTGGTTGTAATCAAAACTGTTTTATTTTATGGAAAAAATTTGAAAATCCCAAAGTGTTTTGTTATTTGTTTTATGCACTTATCTTCAAGAACTACGCTTGGACTGATTCATGTGAGGTCATGATATGTAGGCAATCTCCCTAGGATTCGACCATAACCAAAAGAAAGAAAAAGAGTGATAAAAAAAAAGGAAGAATAAGAGAGAAAAGAAAAAGAAAAGAGAGAGAAAATAAGAAACAGTGAGAAGTAAACAATGGCAAAGCAAGAAAGAGTCATGAGAGAATAAAAACAAAGAGAGATCAAGCAAGGAAAAACAAGAATGAAAAAAAAGAGAAAAAAGAAGTTGCAAATGGAAATAAGGAAAAGCCGGAATGACGCAAGCAACTGATCAAATGCATAACAGTGCATTCACTCCTCAAATGTGCGGTTGCCTATCTATTAAAGCCCTAATCGCTAACAAGTTTGTTATTGATGAAATTCTAGTTGAGGCCGGTGGTTAGTTTGATTGGCATTCTGGCAACTCACTCCTACAATACCCGGTCTAAAAACAAGTTGAACATGGCCAACCAGGAACTTGAGGCAAGTATTGTCGATCCGTCGAAAGAGGTGGAAGAATCGGAGGTTAATCTGAAAGATGAGTTGTATAAGCTAAAGCAACAGATGGTTGAAATGTACCAAACATGGGAAAAAGGGCACCCACCGCCAGTTTACCCCGCCAACCCTGCTTTTATCCCGCCATTGGCTCAGCCCCAGGAACCTCCCACTGTGAACTCATCTTCGTCCTTTCCCCTCTACCAACAATGGTACGACACCACTTCCCATACATCACAAGCTCCACCACCCAAACAAGTCTCGTACCCTCCTCCACCAGTCACTCCTATTTTTATAGCACACCCACCTGTTGCATTATACCGATCCTCTAGTGAGCCCCTGTTCCAGACTCACGACAACCAGTATTAACCCCTGGATCCCACTTTCAAGGTTCCCGAACCCTATTCCTACACTCCTCATTTTGACCTCCCTACGGAAACCGAAAAACTATCTAAAAATCCCGAATATGAGGAGATGTTCAGGAAAGTTAAAAGCCTGGAACAGTCATTCAGAGACATGCGAGGGTTGGGAGGTCAAGTAAGTGTGGCCTACAAAGACCTATGTTTGTTTCCAGATGTGCAATTGCCGTCAAGGTTTAAGATGCCCAAGTTTGATTTGTATGATGGGCACGGTGATCCAGTGGCGCATTTGAGAGGTTTTTGTAGAAAAATGAGGGGAGCTGGCGGGAAAGACGAGCTGCTAATGGCGTATTTCAATCGGAGTCTGAGTGGATCAGCGTTGGAATGGTACACTCGGTAGGATCACAGAAGATGGTACACATGGGATGATTTAGCCCAGGCATTTGCTTGTCACCTCCAGTACAATCTCGAAATTATTCTGGATCGTCTATCTTTGACGAAACTTGAGAAAAAGCACAATGAGAGTTTTAGGGAGTATGGTTTCAGGTAGAGAGAACATGCAACAAGGGTTGACCCTCTAATGAAAGAAAGCGAAATGGTGGATTATTTTCTGCAGGCCTTAGAACATACTTATTACGGTCATCTGGTATCAGCTATAGGTAAGTCCTTCAATGAAGTGGTAAAGATGGGCGGTATGGTAGAAGAAGGGCTCAAGACAAACAAAATCATGAGTTATTCGGCTATTAAGGCAACTACCCAGGCCATTCAAAGCGGAATTGGGGGAGTAATTGGAAAGAAGAAGAAAGAGGATGTAGCAACGATCGATTCAGGAGCTTGGTTCGGACCCAGGGGTTCACCTCACCACTATCATCAGCCTCGTACCTACCACCAAACCTATCTCCATACCCCGTATAATCCTCCCCAACACTACTACCCACCACCAGACCCCCATTTTTCTGTCCACCATGCCTAAACGTACAACCAACCTCCAGCCTATGCACAATGGCGTGCACCAATCCCACAAAATACATACCCAGCTCTACAAAATGTCTATCCACCCCCAAGAGCCTACCAAAACCCTCTTGGATCAGGTTTCTGGCCCAACCAAGCATTTAAGAACGAGAGGTTGCAAAAGAAGAAAACCTTCACTCCATTGGGAGAATCCTATACCAGTTTGTTCCATAGGTTGCGACAATTGGGTATGCTGAGTCCGATCGAGCCAAAACTGCCAAATCCTCCCCTAAGGAATCTTGATCACTCTATGAGTTGCGAATATTGTTCTGGTGCTCCGGGGCACGACACAGAGAAATGCTGGCAATTGAAAATAGTTATTCAAGAGCTCATTGATACTAATCAGATTGAGGTCCAAGCTCCGGAGGCACCCAATATCAACCAGAATTTGTTACCGGCCCATCCTGAGACAAATATAATCGAGATAGTGCATAGAGGAGAGGAGCTCAAGAAGCCTTCACAGACCGTCATGATGATTCGATCCAGTGAAGTCATGTCGATTGAAAGGTCAACAAGTGAGAAGTCAACGATCAAGTTGAAAGGGACAGACAGTGAACCATCTGCGGTAGGCAAGAAGGGGTTTTCAAGTGGTGTTGTAGTGAAACAAGAAAAAGCAAAAGTGATGGTCCTAGAGGTGGCGAACAAGCCTGTCGTAATTGTGGAGGGTGCTCACACAGATCCTGTCATTATCAAACCTGTAACTCAGCTACCAATAGTCAACAACAAGGCTGTCCCATGGAATTATGAACGAGTAACAGTAACTTACAAGGGAAAAGAGGTTAAAGAAGAAGTTTGTGAGACACATGGTTTGACTCGATCGGGGAGATGCTTTGCCCCCGAAGAGTTGAGAAAGGCTAAGATTTCCAAAGATAACCCGGTTACAGTAAAGAAAGTTGTGACCGAGGAAGAAGCAGAGGAATTCTTGAGAAAGATGAAAGTGCAGGACTATTCCATTGTGGAGTAGTTGAGGAAGACACCAGCTCAGATTTCACTATTGTCATTATTGATCCATTCAGACAAGCACCGTTAGGCTTTGATGAATATCCTAAATGAGGCCCATGTTCCTAACAAAATCTCAGTAAACCAGTTGGAAAAGATAGCTAACAAGATATTTGAGGTAAACCGAGTCACTTTTTCTGATGATGAGTTTCCCGTAGAGGGCACTAAGCACAATAGGGCCCTTTATCTTATGGTAAAGTGCAAAGATTCCGTGGTTACTCGAGTGTTGATCGACAATGGTTCTAGTGAGAACATTTTCCCTCTTTCCACTATGAACAAGTTAAAGGTGGATGACGAAAGAATTCACAAAAATAGTATCTGCGTTCGGGGATTCGACGGTGGAGAGAAAGATTCAGTCGGGGACATAGTGCTTGAGCTTACAATAGGGCCAGTTGAATTTACCATGGAGTTTTAGGTGCTCGATGTGGCTGTTTCTTATAATCTGCTATTAGGTCGACCCTGGATTCATGCTGCAAAAGCGGTCCCGTCTACTCTGCATCAAATGGTCAAGTTTGAATGGGATAGACAGGAAATTGTTGTGCACGGCGAGGATAATTTGTGTGCCCACAGTGATGCCATTGTTCCATTCATAGAGTTTGAAGATGACAAGGGGCCATGGGTTTATCAGGTTTTTGACACGGTATCGGTAGAAAACATTCTAGAAGGGAAGTGCATTCCAACTCCGAGGGTAGCTTCTGCATCAGTCATGGTAGCCGTTGAAATGTTGAAAAATGGTTTTGTACCGGGCAAAGGTTTGGGTGCATCTCTGCAAGGTATCGTACAGCCGGATTCCCTCCCTAAGAATGTGGATACATTTGGTTTGGGGTTCAAGCCCACAGTTGCGGACATAAAATGAGCTAGAAAGTTGAAACAGAGGGCATGGGTCCTCCCAAAGCCCATCCCACATCTCTCCAGATCATTTGTCAGGCCCGACACCAAGAAACGCCTAGCAACAATAGTTCCCAGTTCTGTGGTTGGTCCTGATAAGGAGTTGCTTGAAAGGTTTGAGAAATTATTCGACGAGGTGAACACAGTGGAAGCTGGAGAGGGTTCTAGTAAGGCGGATGTGCAATTTGTTGGGCCTAGTGCAAAGATTAACAATTGGGAAGCTACTCCTCTCCCCACCAGGAAGGAGTTTTGGTAGTTTGCTTTGATTTTTTTCAGTTTATCTGGATTATTCCAGGATTGTAATTCAGATTCTATGTTCCGTCCATTTGGATGTATAAACCTTGTTATCTTTCAATTTCAATGAAATGCAATTTCCCTTTTCTATCATTTCTGATAGTTTTATTTTTGCTTTTCTTTTTCTTTCTTGTACAGTTCTTTTTATGTTGGTTTCAATGGCATGACATGCATGAAGAATCTCCGGCCCAGTCTTAAAAGCCAATCTAATTTTGAAATAGAAATTCAAGAAATAGAGTGTGATGATGAATCGGAATATGATGAGGATGAGGCCTTTGAAGAGATTAGTAAAGAATTAAGCTATTTTGAAGAAAAACACAATCCTAGCCTGAGTGATAAAGAAGCAATCAACTTAGGGGACCCAGATAATATTAGAGAAACTAAGATAAGTGTCCATCTTGAACCTCAACTCAGGGAAGAGATAATTAAAGCATTATTTGAGTACAAAGATATTTTTGCATGGTCGTATGACGACATGCCGGGTCTAAGCACTGACTTGGTGGTTCACAAATTGCCCACTAACCCGGCATTCCCTCCTATCAAGCAAAAGTTGAGAAAATTTAAGACTGACATGAGTGTGAAGATCAAAGAAGAGGTCACCAAGCAGTTTGATGCAAAAGTCATTCGGGTCACTCGGTATCCCACTTGGTTAGCCAATGTAGTACCTGTGTCAAAGAAGGATGGCAAGACTAGGGTGTGTGTCGATTACCGTGATCTCAACAAGGCGAGTCCCAAGGACAATTTCCCACTGCCAAATATCCACATTCTGATTGACAAGTGAGCCAAACATGAGCTTGGGTATTTTGTGGACTGTTATGCGGGCTATCATCAGATCTTAATGGATGAGAAAGATGCGGAGAAGACGACATTCATCACGCCATGGGGAACATACTACTACAGGGTCATACCTTTCGGTTTGAAAAATGCTGGGGCAACTTACATGAGGGCAATGTCAACCATATTCCATGACATGATACACAAGGAGATCGAGATTTATGTGGATGATGTAATCATAAAGTCTAGAAATCAGTCTGATCATGTCAGAGATTTGAGAAAATTCTTCCAAAGGCTTCGCAGGTACAACCTTAAGCTCAATCCTGCAAAGTACGCATTCGATGTGCCATCTGGAAAATTGTTGGGATTCATAGTCAGTCGTCGAGGTATTGAATTGGACCCGTCAAAGATCAAAGCTATCCAAGAATTGCCACCCCAAGGAACAAAACTAAGGTGATGAGTTTATTAGGGAGGTTGAATTACATCATCAGGTTCATTGCTCAACTTATGACAACTTGCAAGCCTATCTTCAAACTGTTGAAGAAAGATGTTGTGGTCAAATGGACAGATGAGTGTCAAGAAGCATTTGATAAGATAAAGGGGTATTTGTCGAACCCACATATGTTGGTGCCACCAGAACCGGGGGGACCTTTGATTCTGTATTTGACGATTTTGGATAATTCGTTTGCTTGCGTGTTGGGTCAGCATGATATCACCGGTAGGAAAGAGCAGGTCATCTATTATCTCAATAAGAAGTTCACATCTTACGAGGTTAATTACACTCACCTGGAAAGGACATGTTACGCCCTAGCTTGGGTGGCACAGAAGCTGAACCATTATTTGTCATCTTACACTACTTACCTTATCTCTCGTTTGGATCCATTAAAGTATATCTTTCAGAATCCTATGCCCACAGGGAGGCTCGCAAAGTGGTAGATTTCACAGAATTTGACATCGTCTATGTGAACGGGACTACGATGAAAGCCCAGACATTGGCCGACCATTTGGCTGAGAACCCAGTGGATGAAGAATATGAGCCTTTGAAGACTTACTTCCCTGATGAAGAGGTAATGCACATTGAGTGAGTTGGAACAAGTTGGAGAGCCAGGCTGAAAACTTTTCTTTGATGGAGCTGCTAACATGAAAGGCGTTGGGATAAGAGCTGTATTGATTTCTGAAACAGGACATCACTACCCTGTTACGGCTCAGCTTCGTTTCTACTGTACTAACAACATGGCTGAGTACGAGGCATGCATTTTGGGTTTGAGGTTGGCTGCAAACATGGGTATCCAGGAAGTCTTGGTCTTGGGAGACTCGGACCTTCTGGTGCACCAGATTCAAGGGGAATGGGAAACACGGGATTTAAAACTTATACTGTACCGGCAATGTTTGCATGATCTTTGTCAACAGTTTTGATCAGTAGAGTTCAGGCATATTCCAAGGATCCATAATGATGTTGCTGATGCTTTGGCTACCTTGGAGTCAATGTTACATCATCCAGATAAGGCTTATGTTGACCCGTTGCATATTCAGGTCCACGATCAGCATGTTTGCTGTAATGTGGTAGAAGAAGAACTTGATGGTGAGCCTTGGTTTCATGATATCAAGGAATATACCAGGATGGGGGTGTATCTGGTACAAGCCACAGGCGATCAAAAGAGAACAATTCGGCGGTTGGCGAGCGGATTTTTCTTCAGTGGAGGAGTTTTGTACAAAAGAACTCTAGATCTTGGATTGTTAAGATGCATAGGTGCTAGACAGGCCACAGCTATCATGACCGAAATACATTCTGGAGTTTGTGGACCACACATGAGTGGGCACGTGTTGGCAAAGAAGATTCTCCAAGCAAGTTATTATTGGCTTACTATGGAGCGAGATTATATCAGTTTCGTGCGCAAATGTCATCAGTGCCAGGTGCATGGAGATTTGATTTATTCTCCACCATCTGAATTGCACACAATATCTGCACCGTGACCTTTTGTTGCATGGGGCATGGATGTCATTGGGCCAATTGAGCCATCAACATTAAATGGGCACAGGTTCATTCTAGTGGCCATCGACTATTTCACTAAGTGGGTAGAGGCCAAAACATTCAAGTCTGTAACCAAGAAAGTGGTGGTTGATTTTGTGCACTCAAATATCATTTGTCGGTTTGGGATACCAAAGGTGATCATTACAGATAATGGGGGCTAATCTCAATAGTCATTCGATGAAAGAGGTATGTCAACAGTTCAAGATTACACATCGCAATTCCACCCCATATCGCCCCAAGGCGAATGGATCAATCGAGGCAGCCAACAAGAACACAAAAAAGATACTTCAAAAAATGGTGGAAGGTTCTAGGCAATGGCATGAGAAGCTGCCTTTTGCATTATTGGGTTATCGTACTATTGTTCGTACTTCAGTAGGGGCAACTCCTTATTTGTTAGTACATGGCACTAAAGCAGTAATACCCGCGGAAGTTGAAATCCCGTCCCTTCGAATTGTCGTTGAGGCCGGAATTGATGATAATGAATGGGTCAAAACCCGCATGGAGCAACTGAGTTTGATTGATGAGAAAAGATTAGCAGCAGTGTGTTATGGCCGGTTGTATCAACATAGAATGGCAAGAGCATCTAATAAGAAGGTGCGTCCACGGAAGTTTGAAGTGGGTCAGTTAGTATTGAAATGCATCCTTCCTCATTAGGCAGAAGGAAAAGGCAAGTTCGCCCCAAATTGGCAGGGGTCGTTCATCGTAGCTAGAGTGTTGTCCAGTGGTGCTTTGCATTTAACAGATATAGAAGGCAAATGTGTAGAAATGGCCATCAATTCTGATGTGGTCAAAAGATATTACGTATGATCTCTTTGTTTAAATTATGTGTTTGTACTTGGCATGTTTTGAAGATTGGAATGATGAAGGCATTTTGTTCTGCTATCTAAACACTTTATCCCTTGTTACCCCGTTGAGCCTTATTTATTTTCTTTCATACCCCTCTTTCAGAATCAGTAGCAAAGATCAGAAACGCAAGCATGAAGATTAAGTAAAGGAAAAAGAGAAAAGAAAAAGAAAAAAAAGAGAGAAAAAGAAGAAGAAAAGGAAAAAAAAGAAAAAGAGAAGAAAAAGAAAAAAAACAACAAAACAACAAAACAACAAAAAAATGAAAAAGGAAGAAAGAAAAGAAAAGAAAAGAGAAGGAGAAAAGAAAAATCACAACAACAGAGCAATTCCTATGACATGAACTATGTCACACCTCCTTTTTGCGCGCCCGCCCCGAAGGGTTAGAAATGCGCGGGTGGGAGTTTTTCCATTTTAAGTGACAATATTCGAAATGGGATTATTTATTTAATTCAGAGTCGCCACTTGGGAAAGGTTTGGCTTTTGGTGTCCCAAGCCACCGGTTTATCTTGAATCCCAAATCGAGGAAAATATTCGACTTTTCAAATGAAGTCCGCGAACCAGAAATTCTAAGTAAGGAATTCTGTTGACCCGAGGGAAGGTGTTAGGCACCCTCGAATCCCGTGGTTCTAGCACGGTCGCTTAAATTGTTATAATGGCTAAATATCTGATTTAAATACAGGTTGTGACTTATGTGCTTTTATTAAGTTTAAACCGCTTTTATTATTATCATTTATTTTTATAGAATTGCAACGTCGTGAAAATGCATCTTGAACCACGTCACAATCAATGCACCCGTAGTTGTTAACACATTTCGACTCCGTTGAGATTTGGATTCGGGTCACATCAATGCGCACCCAAGTTTAAGAGTGTAATTCATTAAGGATGCCTAAGGGGTCTAGCGCGTTATTATTTGTAGAAGGCCATGAAATTTATTAAATGGCCCATCCTAAATTCTAGATAATTATCAAGGTTATTTATTGAGGGCCCCGCGATTTACATCTCATTTGGCGAGGCTCGTCTCATTATTTTAGAAGGAACATCCTAAAACGGTTACGTTTCTGATGTGTTTATCTCTTAAAAATAGAAGAAAAGATGCGTGCTATTTTTAACTATGTGTTTGGCCCAAATCAGGATTTTAGCTAATCGTCCGATTAATTATTTACGGACTGAAGAAACATTGTACCTCATGAAAACATGCTTTGAACTTGATAAAAGAAATGTATATGGGATTGATGAAATGCTACGACTGTTACAAGGGCTCCCTAACTTTAACTTATTCGGACAAGATTAATTAAAATTGCTTGTTTGGGAAATGCGACTAGTGGTATTTGAAACTCATCCTGTAAACTGCTTCACGCAAACTGAAACTCAAGAGTTTGAAACTGTATTGTCTTTAGCTAGATCTAAACAATCATTTGCCCTTACATATTCGAAACATGCTTAAATAGCGAGTATGAGTTAACAATTGTATTAAAATGGCTGCACATTTCATGGATTGTATTTACATCTTATGTACTACTAAACGAATAAAATGTCACAGTTTCAGATTGGCATAAACTTTAATTAAGTACAACCTTACTAATGTGTCTCTATTAGGCTAACAGACCAAGAAACTACATATCTTAACAACATTAAAAGGCAATTCATAAGCAATACAACAGGTGCTTCTAACTCCTTCAAATCTTTTGATTCATGCTTTCATTGTTACATCAAATGCGAGTCTTAGTGTGTACCTGGATATTGGATACAACAGAAGGAGCAAGGGGTCAGTAGGACAATAGAAGCGATACCAAACAGCAGCAGTAACAGCAGGTACCAATAGAACAACTCCCAGTGCAAGATACAGTTAGAACCGACAAGAAATGGTAGACAGGTAGCAGCAAACAATGCAGTAGGAATAATACTCCAAGACAGACCAATCCAGGGGAAACGAACAATATGAATCAACTAATGAACTCAGATGATACTTGGAAGAAAACAGAGTTGACTGAACAGGTTGAACAAGACTGGGAATCAGACAAACAAGAACAGAAGTAATTGCTGATTTTCTGTTTATCCCTTTCCCTATCTTCTTTCTTTTCAAGAATCCAATATCAGTCTGCAGTCTTGAACTTATACTTAAGTTATCAGAAAGAGACCTTTTCCAATTATTTTTTTACTGTTTTCCCCCAGAAACTCAATTCTCAAAATTTCAGTTTAGGCTCCCCCTGTGTCTCTCTATGTATGTCTGTGTGTGTATACTTCTCAGTGTGTATTTCAGCTTTTTCTTTCAAAAAATTCCTCACAGTCTGTCTATTTTCTCCTCCTTTTTGTGTCCTATCCCCCCCCCTTTTTATAAGCCTCTATCCTACTCTTTTTAACAGCCTGTTTTCAGAAATCCCAGTACCCTTCCCATGTGCCTTCCATTTTCAATTCCAACTTTAGCTAATTAAGTATTAAAACCCATTCACATTCCCTGGCAGATTCAACTTTTCATTTTATTATCTAAAAGCAAGTATGGGCAGTAGAATATATCTGACAGCATATGCTGTCAAATTGTTTAAAACTTAAAAGCTTCTTAATGCAGAAAAACAGGCTGTGCACAAGGCACATGAGGTGCACCAATGCACATGCTGTGCACGAGTGCACATGCCTTCCAATTCAGAATTTAAACATAAACAAACCTTTTTACATTGACTGATCCAAATCAACAGCTATAAGTAAACAAAACTGGTTCTGAATTGATTTCAACAAATGTTCAACAGAAACAAATCGATTTACTATGCTCAGACAGTTGAAATTAATTGACGACACATGTCGACTCGACTATATTAGTATTAACATACACAAACGTAGCCAAATCAGACATTCAAAAGCATGGGACACATGACTCGACTTATACTGATTAAGCAGGATTATACTTTGAGGAATCAGTAAGTCAGTACAAATTTGGGATACAACCAATACACATGTCTTATCAGAATAGGAGGGGTTCAAACAAAACACAGTGGTTCAGGCAAAGTGGTCAATCAGAAGGTAGTAAAATTTAAAGACACAAATTGAAACAAAACATGACCAGATATTTAAAACAAAACACACGGACTAAAACAAATAAAGGAAACCAAACAAACTCACCTTAAAGCTTGCAAAGTTAAAAATTTGAACTCGGATTTGAACAACTTTCTTAAGGCTGAACGGGCTTTAATCGAAGTGTTTCTCAAATGAGAAACACTTGATTAAAGTCCATCAGACCTTAAAACTCTTTGGTTTGAACCGGTTTGAACCAGTGACGAGGGACCTTGTGGTTTCAAAACTCAGATCTAATATTCGTGCTTCCCTGGTTAGATTCGGACCAAACCAAGTATGGTTTGGTCACGAGGAAGGTCCGGGGAGTGTCTGGTATGAAGCTGGGGTTGTTTGGTGTAGATCGAGTTTGACTCGAATCTTCAAATGAAGATTCGAGGACCTGGGGGGTGATTCGAACCAAACGGTCAACAGGTCTATGTTCAGGGTGGTGAGGGGGTTCTATGGTGTTCATGGCGAGGTCACCGGTGTTCATGCCGCCGGTTTTCATGGTGGGGGATACAAGGGCGGCTCTAGGGTTTGAAGGGGATGAGGTTGAAGACGAAGGCTGGGGTTCGGATAGGGGGGGCAGGGTAGGATTATGACTTTATATAGTTAATGGGTGGATTGATCTCGACCGTTAGATCAATCTAGATCTACGGTCTGGATCTGATAGCTTAAGTGGAACGGTGTCGTTTTAAGGGTAAAGGGTTGGGGTCGGTCCGGGTGAGACGGGTCGTGTTTATTGGTGGGTTACGGGGGATTGATCTTGGCCGTTGATCATTCTGAGATCAACGGTCCAGATCAGGTATGACTCAAACGACGTCGTTTGGACGTCCTGGGCATCAGGTGGCCTGGACCGGGCAGGCCTGGGTCTTGGGCTGTTTGTTTGGGCCAATTTTGTTAAAATTGGCCCAAGTCCGAAAGGGAAGGGGTCTATTTTTTATTTATATATTTATTTTTTTATTTTTTATTTTTATTTATCTCTGATTTATTTCAAAACAAAACTAAGCCAAAAAATCAAATTTAAAATTAAATACACACTCAATACAATTATTTGCACACACACTAAAGTATTTCAAAACAGGTAAAGTCAAACCAAATAAAATCACGGACGAAAATGCCTATTCATGATTTTCTATTTAACGACCGGATTACGGTTTGAATTATGCAGGACACATATATTTTTTTTGAATTTTATTTTAATAAAGTAAATAAATAAAAATGGGCTAAGGTCACAAATAAATCAACAAAGTGCTGCACAGAAATCCGAAATTGTACAGCAGGGCCAATTATATTTGTTTTTATTTCTTTTTGGAGCGATTGTCGTGCGAAAACAAAAATCACGTGCTCACAGCTGCCCCTCTTTGTTTGGAAACACGAAGGGTTTTCGTGCAAAGATAAAGTGAGCGTGGATGAGCGATTTTTGCCTATAGACCACTCCGTATGAAGCATTTTTGAAAGATCTGACCGAATCTTGCTTCAAAGATTTCCTACATATCCTGGGCTAAACAGGAATCAGGTCAATGTAGTTCGGGAAGTTTTGGTAGCTGGGACTACCATGGGATTGCAATGCTTGCTGCTACTGCTGCTGCTGTTGTCACTGCTACGTTACTGACCGCCTTATTACAACCAAACGAAAATTAGAAACTGAACTAACTACTTATACGTATGTCAACTGCTAGTTACAAGATTCCTATCTATGATTCTTTCACGACTTGATCTTGGGTCTTAGCTGATTCTGCTTGTAGACTCTGATCTGAATCTTGATGCTTGCGAGTTGCGGCGACTGGTTTAATCTCCGGGATACCGAATAAAATGTGACTGGCAGAGTTCAGGACCTTAGTCTAATGTAGGAGTCGATCTGCTTTCCCTTTACTCTGATATCTCGGGACATCTTCTTTTGTCTTTTCTTCTTTTGATTCCAAACTGGGATTTATCTCGTGGTTCATTTCGATCCATGTGGCTCGAGGTCAGACCTGCGGGAGAAAACAAACAAACGAACGAAATTTTCTGCCCCAGTTTCACTAGGAAAATTTCGTTAATTATTCACCAGGAAGTTCATAAAATTGATGAAAGAGGATATGCATGCTCAGTTCAGGGTTGGAGTCCTAACACCGGCTAGCTGGGGAGAGGTTCGGTTTGGGGTTTAAAACCCTAATGCCGAACAAAGGAAGAATTCAGTTTAGGGTTCAAAACCCTAATGCTGGCTGGAAGAAAAAGTTCAGCTTAGGGTTTAAAAACCCTAATGCTGACTGAAAGGAAAATTCAGTTTAGGGTTTAAAACCCTAATGCTGATTGCATGGAAAAGCTCAGTTTAGAGTTTAAAACTCTAATGCTGGCTGAAAGGAAAATTCAGTTTAGGGTTTAAAACCCTAATGCTGATTGCATGGAAAAGCTCAGTTTAGAGTTTAAAACTCTAATGCTGGCTGAAAGGAAAATTCAGTTTAGGGTTTAAAACCCTAATGCTGATTGCATGGAAAAGCTCAGTTTAGAGTTTAAAACTCTAATGCTGGCTGAAAGGAAAATTCAGTTTAGGGTTTAAAACCCTAACGCTGATTAAAAGAAAATTCAGTTTAGGGTTTAAAACCCTAATGCTGATTGCATGGAAAAGCTCAGTTTAGAGTTTAAAACTCTAATGCTTGGCTGAAAGGAAAAGTTCAGTTTAAGGTTTAAAACCCTAACGCTGATTGAAAGAAAATTCAGTTTAGGGTTTAAAACCCTAATGCTGATTGCATGGAAAAGCTCAGTTTAGAGTTTAAAACTCTAATGCTGGCTGAAAGGAAAAGTTCAGTTTAAGGTTTAAAACCCTAATGCTGACTAAAAGAAAATTCAGTTTAGGGTTTAAAACCCTAATGCTGATTGCATGGAAAAGCTCAGTTTAGAGTTTAAAACTCTAATGCTGGCTGAAAGGAAAATTCAGTTTAGGGTTTAAAACCCTAATGCTGATTGCATGGAAAAGCTCAGTTTAGAGTTTAAAACTCTAATGCTGGCTGAAAGGAAAATTCAGTTTAGGGTTTAAAACCCTAACGCTGATTAAAAGAAAATTCAGTTTAGGGTTTAAAACCCTAATGCTGATTGCATGGAAAAGCTCAGTTTAGAGTTTAAAACTCTAATGCTGGCTGAAAGGAAAAGTTCAGTTTAAGGTTTAAAACCCTAACGCTGATTGAAAGAAAATTCAGTTTAGGGTTTAAAACCCTAATGCTGATTGCATGGAAAAGCTCAGTTTAGAGTTTAAAACTCTAATGCTGGCTGAAAGGAAAAGTTCAGTTTAAGGTTTAAAACTCTAATGCTGACTAAAAGAAAATTCAGTTTAGGGTTTAAAACCCTAATGCTGATTGCATGGAAAAGCTCAGTTTAGAGTTTAAAACTCTAATGCTGGCTGAAAGGAAAATTCAGTTTAGGGTTTAAAACCCTAACGCTGATTAAAAGAAAATTCAGTTTAGGGTTTAAAACCCTAATGCTGATTGCATGGAAAAGCTCAGTTTAGAGTTTAAAACTCTAATGCTGGCTGAAAGGAAAAGTTCAGTTTAAGGTTTAAAACCCTAACGCTGATTAAAAGAAAATTCAGTTTAGGGTTTAAAACCCTAATGCTGATTGCATGGAAAAGCTCAGTTTAGAGTTTAAAACTCTAATGCTGGCTGAAAGGAAAATTCAGTTTAGGGTTTAAAACCCTAACGCTGATTAAAAGAAAATTCAGTTTAGGGTTTAAAACCCTAATGCTGATTGCATGGAAAAGCTCAGTTTAGAGTTTAAAACTCTAATGCTGGCTGAAAGGAAAAGTTCAGTTTAAGGTTTAAAACCCTAACGCTGATTGAAAGAAAATTCAGTTTAGGGTTTAAAACCCTAATGCTGATTGCATGGAAAAGCTCAGTTTAGAGTTTAAAACTCTAATGCTGGCTGAAAGGAAAAGTTCAGTTTAAGGTTTAAAACCCTAATGCTGACTAAAAAGAAAATTCAGTTTAGGGTTTAAAACCCTAATGCTGATTGCATGGAAAAGCTCAGTTTAGAGTTTAAAACTCTAATGCTGGCTGAAAGGAAAATTCAGTTTAGGGTTTAAAACCCTAATGCTGATTGGCTGGGGATAAAGCTCGAGAATACTACCCGATCAATTTTTGAGTTTTCTTGTTTTAATAGAAGATAGAAGGGAGTTTTGCGGGAACTTACCTTTTGAGTGAATTCCTTATTGCCAAAATGTTTCTTGTACCCGTGTACCTTCTTCTTTGGGCAACACCTGCTTCTTGCACGGTTGTCTTGGATTAACACCTGTTTCAACTTCTCAGACAAAGAACAATTGTTAGTTCGAAAATGACGGTCGGTTTGGTGACCTTGATCGTTCCCAATTGCTTCGTTGCGTCTTTACTTCTGTTGCGAAGTCCCGCCATTGATTCGAATTGAATGGCGAAACCTTTAGACTGCTCAGGCTTGTATTTCCGGATTCTGTGATGATTTGCCTCGTAAGGCCTCTTTTTTTTTCTTTTTGTCCCGTTTTGATTGAAGGTTCTCAACGGGGATTTTATTGGAGGTGTTCTGTGGGAACTTGTACAAGAGGAAGCTATGTGGGGGAAATATTTACAAAGTGGATTCTTTGTGCGGATTCTGTACAATGGGGTATGCTGGGTTTTGGTTTCAAAACGGGTTTCCCAGGGTTTGTTGGGGTAAGCTTGTTGGGGAATATTTACAAAAGGACTCGCTGGGATGTGCTGGGGAGACTCTGTTGGGATTTGTACAGGGGGAGACTCTGTGGGGATTTGTCCGAAGGTGGACTTGCTGGGGAAGATTTCAAGATTTCTCTCTTTTTCCTTTACTCCGGAACACCATCAAACGTCATGATTCATCATGCTTGGGTAATCATATCAACGAGATGAGGTGCTTTCCTTCATGAGACGGGATTCCGCGCAAACAAACCTGCCACCTGTCCTTTCCGGTGTGTCCTGAACTCGGGGTTAAAATGCGAAAGGGATTCGAAAAGAAACAAAGAAAAGAGAAAACAAATCAGAAAAGGAGGAACCTTTTCGGAATGAGAAAGACTTATCTGAGGAAGATAATGCTGGCTTTCAATGACATGACATGTTTTTTGGACTGGACGTCTGACCTTCTAAGAGCTTGCGTTTTCCTGAACCAGAACGGATCTGTGATTCCAAACTGGTGGCACTCTACCGAAACTTTCTTGGGGTGGCGTCATTCTTTTCGGCCAACAGCGCCCTTTGCGGGTTTTCGCTGGCTGACCTCTCTCATTTCTCTTCCTGTCATCGCTTGATAGCACTCTTTGCGAGTTTTTACTAAACAAGCTCTCTCATTTTGGTTTCTCTTCTCCCGTCGCCTCGTGGTGCCCGAAAGGTTTTCACCGCCGAGACTCTCTCATTTTATCTCTCTCAATTCAGAGTGTGCTGGTCTCCATTTGTGACGCTTATTGGTTCCCCACCATATTCGGTAATTGATTTGAAGGCTTGTGCTTGGTAAAGAGATGGTAGTGGATATTAACTTCTCAACTGCTCGACGTGCCCCGGTTTTCAATTTCAGGGTGGATGGGATTTTATTGTTGGTGTGACTGAACCTCAGGGAGAGGCTGCCTACGTATCCTTTCGGAATCAAGTCAAACGTAGTTCAGGCCTCAATCAATGTTTTTTTTTTTTTTTTTTTTTTTGTTTTTTTTTTTCTTTTTTTTTTCTTTTTTTTGTTTTGTTTTGTTTTGTAAGCGGCTCAAAAGTTGGTGGAGAGGATTGGGTAGTGTTTGAGGAGTAGTGGGGAACAAACGCCTTCGCCATTTTCAACGTGTCAGGACCACTGGAGTATGCTTTAGACGTAATACCTCTTGACTGCATCTGCATTTACTGCTGTGTCGGGGTCATTTCCTTCGATATCACCCAAATACAATGCTCCTCTCGGCAATATCTTCCTTACGATGTATGGGCCTCTCCAATTTGGGGCAAACTTTCCTTTTGCTTCTTCATGATGCGGCAAAATACGCCTTAGTACCAACTGACCTACTTCGAAATTCCGGGGTCGGACTTTCTTGTTGTAAGCACGGGCCATCCTTCGTTGGTATAACTGTCCGTGACAAACTGCAGCCATCCGCTTTTCATCAATCAACGTCAATTGCTCCAGTCGAGCCTTGACCCACTCGCTGTCTTCGATTTCGGCTTCGACAATGATTCGAAGCGAAGGAATCTCTACCTCTGCCGGTATTACAGCTTCGGTCCCATAAACCAAAAGATAAGGAGTTGCTCCCACCGATGTGCGCACCGTAGTGCGGTACCCCAATAATGCAAAAGGTAACTGCTCATGCCACTGTCGGGAACTTTGTATTGTTTTCCTCAAAATCTTCTTGATGTTTTTATTTGCAGCTTCCACAGCACCATTGGCTTTTGGCCGATAAGGAGTGGAATTCCTGTGTGTTATCTTGAATTGCTCGCACACATCTCCCATCAAGTGACTGTTCAAGTTTGCTGCATTATCTGTAATGATAGTCGCAGGAATACCGAAGCGACAGATAAGATTTGAGTGTACAAAATCCACCACAGCTTTCTTGGTGACCGACTTGAGAGTGACGGCTTCTACCCATTTTGTGAAGTAATCGATGGCAACCAGTATAAACCTGTGTCCATTCGAAGCCTTTGGTTCAATTGGTCCAATGACGTCCATGCCCCAAGCGACAAATGGCCAAGGTGCGGACATGGGATGCAGTTCCGTGGGAGGTGCATGAATCAAATTACCGTGCACCTGACACTGATGACACTTCCGAACAAAGCTAAAGCAATCCTTCTCCATGGTCATCCAGTAATAACCTGCTCTAAGGATCTTCTTTGCTAAGACATACCCGTTCATGTGAGGTCCGCACACACCTGCGTGTACTTCGTGCATGATCTTTTTCGCTTCCTCGATATCGACACATCTTAGGAGATTGAGGTCCGGAGTCCTCTTATATAACAAATCACCGCTCAAAAAGAAACCACTTGCATGTCGCCTAATGGTCCTCTTTTGATCTCCAGTAGCGTGCTCGGGGTATTCTTGTGTCTTCAGGAATTTCTTGATGTCATGGTACCAAGGCTGCGTATTTGATCCCGCCTCGATTACACTGCAGTAACCGTGTCTTTCCTTGATTTGGATTTCCAAAGGATCGACGTGGGCGTTGCCCGGGTAGGGTAACATAGAAGCCAGAGTAGCAAGTGCATCTGCCAATTCATTGTGACACCTTGGAATATACCTGAACTCTATTGAGGTAAAGCGCTTGCTGAGGTCCTCCACATGTTGTCGGTATGGGATAAGTTTGACATCCCGAGTTTCCCATTCGCCTTGAACTTGTCGGATGATCAGGTCAGAATCTCCCATAATCAGTAAGTCTTCGACATCCTGATCGATTGCCATATGCATGCCCATAATGCAGGCTTCATACTCAGCTGTATTGTTTGTGCAAAAGAAACGCAGTCTAGCTGTGGCGGGATAATGCTGACCAGAAGGCGAGATCAAGATTGCCCCAATCCCTACACCCTTGGCGTTCACGGCTCCGTCAAAGAACATCTTCCAAACGTGAGCTTCCTCCGAGATTATTTCTACGGTGTTTACTTCTTCATCTGGGAAGTAGGTATCCAATGGCTGGTATTCCTCATCGATCGGATTTTCGGCCAAATGATCTGCTAACGCCTGGGCTTTCATTGCCGTGCGAGTGACATAAACTATGTCGAATTCCGTAAGCAAGATTTGCCACTTAGCCAGTCTCCCAGTAGGCATTGGCTTCTGAAATATATACTTCAAAGGATCCAACCTGCTTATGAGGAATGTAGTGTGGGCTTGGAGATAATGTCTCAGCTTTTGTGCAACCCATGTGAGAGCGCAGCATGTCCTTTCCAACAGTGTGTATTTGGCCTCGTAACCGGTGAATTTCTTGCTCAGGTAGTAGATTGCTTGCTCCTTCTTTCCAGTTATGTCGTGTTGCCCGAGGACGCAACCGAAAGAGTTCTCCAAGACTGTCAGATACAAGAAAAGTGGCCTCCCTGGTTCTGGAGGGACCAAGACTGGGGGATTCGAAAGGTATTCTTTGACTTTATCAAAGGCTTCTTGACACTCTGTTGTCCACTTAATCGCCGCATCTTTCCTTAACAGCTTGAATATGGGCTCACACGTGCTTGTGAGCTGGGCAATAAACCGACTGATGTAGTTCAACCTGCCCAACAGACTCATCACGTCTTTCTTTGTTCTTGGAGGAGGCAAATCTCTGATGGATTTTATCTTAGTTGGATCCAGCTCGATACCTCTCCTGCTTACGATGAAACCCAAAAGTTTGCCCGACGGAACTCCGAAAGCGCATTTGGCTGGATTTAGCTTCAAGTCATACTTCCTTAGCCTCTCGAAGAATTTCCTCAAGTCTTGGATGTGGTTATCCTGCGTCCTGGACTTGACTATCACATCGTCCACGTACACCTCTATTTCCTGATGCATCATGTCATGGAAAATGGCGGTCATGGCCCTCATGTAAGTAGCCCCAGCATTCTTTAAACCAAATGGCATGACCCGATAACAGTAGGTGCCCCAAGGCGTGGTGAAGGCAGTTTTCTCGGCATCCTCTTCATCCATCAATACCTGATGATACCCAGCGTAACAATCTACGAAAGACTGTATCTCGTGCTTGGCGCAATTGTCAACGAGGATGTGGATGTTGGGCAGCGGGAAATTATCTTTAGGACTTGCTCTGTTCAAATCTCGGTAATCTACACATACCCGAGTTTTCCCGTCCTTTTTCGGTACTGGAACCACATTCGCCAACCATGTTGTGTATTGGACTACCCGGATCACTCCTGTTTTCAGTTGCTTGGTGATCTCCTCTTTAATTTTGTCACTGACCTCGGTTTTGAACTTTCGTTGCTTTTGTTGAACCGGAGGATAATCAGGATGAATTGGCAATTTGTGAACCACTAGATCGACACCTAGTCCTGGCATGTCATCATATGACCAGGCAAACACGTCTTTGAATTCAAGAAGAAGTTGAATTATCGCCTCTCGCGTTTTCTCGTCCGTGTGAATGCTTATCTTGGTCTCCCGGACTTCTTCCGGGGTTCCTAAGTTTACCGGTTCAGTGTCATTCAGATTTGGCTTAGGTTTATTCTCGAAATATTCCAACTCTCGGTTTATCTCCCTAAAAGCCTCTTCCGCATCATATTCTGGTTCTGGGTTCATTAATTCGCAGTTAAATAGCTCATTGTGGTCTGGGCGTGAAGTCCGCAAGCATGTCATATTTAAAGCCGCATTATTAGGACTGAAAAGGAAGATAAGAGGAAAAGTAATAAAAATCAGAACAAGAGAAAGAATAGGAAAACAATGATGATTTTTTTGTATTTTTGTATATTTCTTTTGGAAAGTTGGAATACAACAATGTTTTCAACTAGGAATTCAAAACAACAATCGAAAAGAAGAAAACGTTCAAGTTAGGTCCCGGGGATAACTTGTGATACAGGAAAAGTGGCAGGGCAGGTCTACCCGGACTTCCGTCTAGTCGGGAATGGCGTGGCCTTCCAGTTTTGAAGTTGGGCGTTCGGTCCCATGTACAGCATCTCAGCAGTGCTTGTGCCTTCACCTGGTTGAACCATGTGGACCTCGTAGAGCATTTCTCTCATCGCCCCACATATTTCCTCGATTTCCTCAGCTGTGAAGACCTCATCATCTTCTTCTTCCGCGTACCTTGGCCTGACGAAAGTCGCATATAAATCCGGCAGCGGTTGAGGCAGCTTCCAGCCCTCATTTCTCCTTTTCTTTGCCCATTTTTCGTCTGTTGGAGTAGGTTTGAAACCTAGTCCAAAAGGTTTCTTGATGACTGGTAAAGTAATGGGTTCCGTCATTCCCTGAAGGGTTCGTCCAAGCCCCTTCCCTGGCCTAAATCCGTGTCGGATCATCTCTTTGGCCACCATAACCGAAGCGTTAGACAAGAAAGGCTGGGGGCAAGGTACTCCCTCTTCGTGCTGCTCTGCCAATACCACCTCGAAAGCTTGATAGACCGTATGCTCGCTCCCTTCTCTTGGTTCAAGATACGGGATAGATGGGTCCCGATAAATGGCATGTTCGTCTTCTCCATGGACCACGATCTCTTGGTCTTCATACTCGAACTTCACCATCTGGTGAAGAGTAGAAGGCACGGCTCCTGCCGCATGGATCCAAGGCCTGCCAAGGAGGAAATTGTAAGATGTGTCCATGTCGATCACTTGGAAAGTGACTCGAAATTCGACTGGTCCTATGACCAGCAGCAGGTCTATTTCTCCCATGGTGTCTCTCTTGATACCATCGAAAGCTCTTACACAGACGTTGTTGGGTCGGATTCTTCCGGTCTCAATTTCCATTCTTTGCAGCGTGGAGAGCGGGCAAATGTCAACACCTGATCCCCCATCCAGCATTACCCGCTTGACATAGTAGTCCTCACATTTGACTGTTAAATGCAATGCCTTGTTGTGTGCTGCTCCTTCCGGGGGTAGATCGTTCTTGCTGAAGGAGATTTGGTTGACGGCGAAGAATCTTTCTGTCATCCGCTCTAATTGCTCCACCGAGGTTTCAACCGGCACATATGCCTCATTCAGGGTCTTCAGTAAGATCTTTTGATGCTCGGCCGACCTTGTCAATAATGATAGCATGGACACCTGCTCAGGGTGCTTGCGCAACTGATCTATCACTTCGTAATCCGGCATCTTCATTTGTTGGAAGAACACTTCCGCTTCTTCAACACTCACGGGCTCCTTTGGAGGGAAGCGCCTTTGTGTGGCGTTGTTCAGTTCTTGGGTATTTGAGTACCCTCCAACGAAAGTATTTTCTGGAAGTTCTTCCATGACCTCCTTACCTTTGTATGTTACCAAAGTCTTTTGATAATTCCACGGCACTGTGGACGGGTTGGTCATTGGCTTTTGTGGCACGCGTCCGATAACCACTGGCTCATTCAGCCGAGGTGGTTGAATCGTCCCCCGGACCACATAGGCCCCTTTTGGCACATACATAGGTTTTGTCTTTTTGATCCCGAAGTTCTGCGTCTTCTTGGCTTGACCTCGCGGTATGTAAAGAACTCCACCCTTTGCCGGTACCACTTTCTTCTCCACCTTCTTTTCAGGCTTGCTTTCCGCAGCCTTGACCTCCTCCCCCCTTTCTGATTTCTGGTCTATTTCAGGCCTCCTCCCCGTGTCGACAATGGCAATTATGGCTTTCAAGGCAGGGTCGAACTCTTTGTCTTCACAAATCATGCCGATCAGCGGCCCATTATTGTGAGCGGGCAATGGATTGTTAGTCACATTCGGGATCTCTTCGTCCCTTAGCACTATTTTCCCCTGCTCTATCAAATTTTCGACCACTCTTTTCAATGACCAGCAGTCGTTTGTATCATGTCCCTCGGCCCCTGAATGATAGGCGCATCTGACTCCGGCTTTGTAAGAAGGAGATGTCGGGTTTTGCCTCGTTTGGGGAATTGGTTGCAAGAAACCCAACTGGACTAGCTTAGGGAACAATGTAGAGTATTGTTCACCGATGGGCGTGAAAGTCCGCCGTCGAGGTGGCTCCTGGGGGCGGTAGTTATTCTGCGGGGGTTGTGGGTTATAGTGGTTGCGGTAAGGAGGCTGATTTCTGGGAGGTGGAGCTGGGCCTCGGTTGGCTTGTTGTGGTGGATGGTTATAAGGTTGGGCATTCATGACCATATAAGGTTGATGAGCATATGCCACATTTGAGTGGGGGTAGTAGTGTTGTGGGGCCCTTTCCGGAAAATGGGGCCTGGGATGACGATACTCCCTTGCTTCAGAGGCTGCCATAGCCGTTTCTTCCTTCTTCTTCCCCCTTGTCGTTCCTCCCGACCCGCTTTGGACGGCCTGAGAGGTTGCCCTTATGGCTGCTTGACTCAAAATCCTTCCCGTTTTCAACCCATTCTCTACCATCTCTCCTATCTTGATCGCTTCTGCGAATGGCTTACCCATGGCCGACATCATGTTTTGGAAATAGTCAGACTCTTGAGCTTGGAGAAAGGTGGTGACCATTTCCACTTCATCCATGGGGGGCTTCACCCTCGACGCCTGTTCACGCCACTTAATAGCGTACTCTCTAAAGCTTTCCGAAGGCTTCTTCTTCAAATTCGACAGAGAGTTTCGGTCTGGCGCAATGTCGATGTTATACTGGAATTGCTTTACAAAATCTCTGGCGAGATCATCCCATATATGCCATCGGGACATTTCCTGATCCATATACCATTCTGAAGCTATCCCTACTAAGCTTTCCCCAAAATATGCCATTAGCAGTTCTTCTTTTCCGCCGGCTCCCCGCAATTGGTTGCAGTATTTCTTAAGATGTGCAATGGGGTCACCGTGCCCATCGTATTTCTCGAATTTGGGGGTCTTGAAACCCGTTGGCAGGTGCACGTGAGGGAACATGCACAGGTCGGCGTAAGAGACGCTCTTTTGTCCGCTCAACCCTTGCATATTCTTCAAACTTTGTTCAAGGCTTCTCATTCTCTTAGCAATCTCATTTTGTTCCGCAATCCTGGGGTTCTGATCCTGTCCCGGTGCGAGTTCGCACTGAGGCGGTAGAGGATTATTGTTGGTAGCGAACCTGGTTGGTTCCATTGAGAACGATGGTGCTTGGAATGTAAAAGAGGATGAGTCAAAGCTTGGCTTGTATGTGGCAGGCTGTGCCGTAGCTGGGCAAGGCGATGCAGTAAAGATGTTCATGCTTGCATCAGTGGCCGACATTCGGGGATGAGGCTCAGAAGGTGATCCTGCGGAGAAAGCGGAGTTGGCTGGGTACCCGAATGGGGTAGCAGGGTAATTTATGGGGACATTAGAAGTCCCACCTGACCTGGAGAATAATTCAGGGAATCCGGGGACGACACTTGGCGGCTCTTTCCCATTGTTCCAGTCATCCAGCATTTCCAACATGCGGAGCCGTAGGATTCTATTTTCTTCCGCAGTTGCGGATTCAGGCGTGAGGACGGCTGAGATTGAGCTCTCCTCAGAGACGGGGACTGTTTGCAATGGAATTTCCGAAGACATTTCCACACTTCCTTTTGACCTGGTGAAGTAAGTGTGAGTACTGCTTCTGGTCCTAACAGCAGGTAGTTGAACACCTCTCTTTGATCTCGTGAAGTATGAATGCGAGGCCAGACTTTCGCCAAACCAACCGTCTTTTCAAAAACCCTGAAAAAAAATGCTCAATGACAAACGCACGGTTAATTCTGCAGCAAATAATAGATAGTTAATCTCACGTTGGGCATGATGCACCTATACAGTTAAGTGGATTACTATATGTCTGCTACGAGAGCATGCGTCATTCCGGTATTTTTCCTCTTATTTCCCCCTTTTTTTTTCTTTTTTTTTCCTTTTATTTTATTTATATTTATTTTTCTTTTATATTTTTTTTTTGTAGCAAAAGAACATGCGATCGGATCCGATGAGGATTGCCTACGTATCACGATACTCACGTGAATCAGATCATTACGTAGTTCGAAAACACAAATGAGCGTGAAAGAAGCAAACTCTTTATTATTGAAGCAGTCTATTACAAACTACATTTTGCAAAAGAAAAAGCAAACTTTGAAAATAAACCTAGACTCAAAAATAGACTAAAAATCACCCTGATGAAAAAACAGGCAGAAGATGCTAAGATACAGATTTGACCTATGAATGCATTATGGTTTTAAAAATTGGTTTCCGCGGGGCGTCGTTCGGCCTCGCCGCGGTCCTAGGCGTGAGATCCCTCTCAAGTTGCTCTAGCTCGTGCATAGTCTGCTTGACATAACCCATTACTGCCGAGAGGACGGTAGCGCTGGACATGTTCTCACATCGTAGGCATCGTCTGGTGATGGCATGGGCAATGGCCTTGATCCTATCTCTGGTTTGCTTCTTCTCTACGAGCAGGCGTTTTGTCTGATCGCTGCATATCTTGAAAACTTGAGCATCTTGTACATGCTGATGCTTCAGTCGTCGTACTTCCAACTTCATCTGGGCTATTGAGTCATACCAGTATCTGCTCTCAATTTGGAAATCCTTGGCCTGATTAGCTGCTTTGATCTCAAGTGCAGCCATCTCTCTCTTTATCTTAGCAACAGTCTTCTCATGGTCGCTTTCCAATCGATTCAGGTACCTGCGATGCTTATCCGTTCTTGTATCCCACTGTGCTTTGAGCTCTGCTATGATGTTTTCAGATTTCTCCAAACCATCTCGCCATTCCCTGATTTCACCTTTTAGCCCTTTTATCAGCTGCTCGTCCGATCGACGCCTTGGTTGTCTATCTGCATCCAACCTTATCTGTTTGATCTGGGCTCTGAGCATTTCATTTTCTTGAATCAACCTGTTCCGCTCTCCCAGATCGGTAGCAACTTGCACGTTGTGTTCATATTTCAATTTTTCCACTTGTTGCTTTAACCTGCTGATTTCGGTGCAATAGCCTCTTTCTTTTGCTAACCAATCCCACTGCTTTTGTGATGATTCGGTAAAATTCCGGATGTGGGGTCTCTTAGCTGGCCTTTCATGCTCGAGTTCCCTTCTGTACCATGCAAGGTAACCTGGCGCCGTTTCTCCTTTGGCTTGATCCCGCACGCAAGTATCTGATTTCAAATATTGACCCTCATTCCAGATTTGGCGAATCTTTGCTTCTGGGAACTGTCCGTTAGGACTTATCTCAATTGCTTGAGTGCTTAGATCTTCCTCATGAGGTACTGTCTGGCATCTTCCGAACTGTCTTAAAACTCGGCAGGGTGCGTAAGGTTGAATGCTCTTAAGCCCCATCAGCAAGAAATGAGTTTTAGCCGCTGACATATATAAGACCTCATCAACGGGCAACCATCCCAACTTCCATTGTATTTGGCTGGCAGTAAGAGCTTGAAAGAACGAGGTCCAAGCCAGGACTCCTTCGGGCAAACTGATCTCTTTGGCTCTCGCGTAAGATTCTTCTATGCGGGTCTTTTCCGGGGAACCATGGCTCAAAATCTCGGAATGATGGCAAAGGTGCTCGGTCATCCATATCTGCAGGAGCAAGTTACAACCTTCGAAGAAATTTCCCCCAGCTTTACAAGCTGTGAGAGCTCGAAAGATGTCGGATACCACCATAGGCGCGAGAGTACTGTCACTTTGCGTGAGTAAAGTGCTGACGACCCCAGATATCTTCAAATCAATGTTTCCATCTTTCCTGGGAAATACCAGAAGACCCAGAAACGTTATCATGAACGCCACCCGTCTGTGCTCGTCCCACTTCTGACGAACTCCTTTGCTGCACAGTTTGTTGATTGGATTATTGAATCCCCCCTCGTGACCGTATCTATCATATATGAAGCATGGAGTACAGAATCCGGCTGCTAGATCCGGGTTGTGGACTGTTCTAGGTATTTTCAATGAATCCAGGAACCGATGTACCGTGACGACTCTTGGGGCGACCAAGTATTTTTCCCTCAACGGAAGTTCAGTATTCCCGATGTATCCGGCCATTTCTTCCAAAGTTGGGGTGAGCTCAAAATCAGAGAAATGGAAAACATTGTGCGCCGGGTCCCAATAGGTAACCAAAGCTCTTATGATATCTCCCCGAGGCTGGATTTCCAACAGACCCACAAGACCTTTCAGATTTTTCTTAACCTCATTTTGCCCTTCAACACCTAGATCATTCCACCATAGCCGTAACTTGATAGGGATTTTGGTCATTATTGAAAAATGTTCATTTTGCATCGTGCTCATCCTGCACATTTATTAAGGTGATTTTAACAAAAATGACTGACTCAAAATATTTTACAGAGGGGACCAAGCTTTGAACACGGCCTTTAAGCACTTCGGGGAAGAAGATTTTAAGGCTGTGTGGGTCTAAAAATGCTAAGCAAAACCCAAAAGTGGCTATTTATGCAAAGTCAGCCTTCCGGCGTCCCTTTCGGGAACATTCGGCTATTCATGTCAAAACAGCATCACCTGACTTATTTATGACTCTTTAAAAATTTGAAACATATTTTTTTGATTTTGGCTATTTTAGCAAAATGGGGGTTGAACCCGACGAGGGTTGCCTACGTATCTCACATCCGGTGAGAATCAAACCGGCGTAGTTCGGGGTATCGTAACATAGGAAAAAAAATCGAATAAACCTAGAAATCAGGAATGCGTATTTTTTACATTTTTTTTTTGAAAAAAGATAAAGATTAAAGAAACTATATTTTTTTTCTTTTTTTTTTATATATCATTATTATTTTTTTAAGAAAATTTGGACTATTAGTCTGAATTCATAAAAGGGGTACTACGAAAGAAACAACTCATTTTTTTTGAATTATGAATTTTCGATTTTTTTTTTACTTTTAAAATAAATACCTTTTCTTTTTTTTTTGATCTTTGAAAGTGATAAAAGAAAAATTTTTGTATATATTTTTTTTTAACAACTCTCAATAAACAAAACATTTTTTTTTTTAGAAAAATTCCGGCGAGGTTTTGACACTACTTGGACATTGGTTTTATTTTCCAAAAATAAGTAATTATCTCCCCTGCGCTGCTATTTTCCCTTCTTTTTTTTAAGAACCGGTCGACATGCGGAACCGAAGCAAATAAATGCATAACACAGATAGGAATGCAGCATGATGGTCTTTCCATTTCAGGTTGCCTGTCCTAGACGGACCCAACCCCTGTGTTGAGTCCCCTAAGTCAAATGCCATATGATGCAAATAAGCGTTCCTACTAGGGATCCGGCATGAAGTTTCGTTATACTAGGTTTAAACCTTGGTATTTGCCCTAGACTGTGTACCCGAGCGGACAACTCGAGTCGAGGAGGGGGCTACGTACCGGGGACCCGCGAGATCGTCCGGCTTTGTAACTTGTCCGACCTCTTTCTTATTTCAAGTATTGACACTAACAGAATAGGGAGTCTCGACCAGCGAGCTTCTCCCCGGAGGTAAGAAAAGAAGGGTTTCGGCACAGTTTATATACAGTTCAGATAATATCAAAAGCGGTAAAAGACAACATTTAGCACTTTTATGCAAAACATGTAATAAAGATCAGATAATAAGCCAGATATAACAATTATTCTAAGCTCGAATTCTTGGACCCTGAACCAGTGGTTCTGGGTCACACAATCCCCAGCAGAGTCGCCAGAGCTGTCACACCTCCTTTTTGCGCGCCCGCCTCGAAGGGTTAGAAATGCGCGGGTGGGAGTTTTTCCATTTTAAGTGACAATATTCGAAATGGGATTATTTATTTAATTCAGAGTCGCCACTTGGGAAAGGTTTGGCTTTTGGTGTCCCAAGTCACCGGTTTATCTTGAATCCCAAATCGAGGAAAATATTCGACTTTTCCAAATGAAGTCTGCGAACCAGAAATTCTAAGTAAGGAATTCTGTTGACCCGAGGGAAGGTGTTAGGCACCCTCGAATCCCGTGGTTCTAGCACGGTCGCTTAAATTGTTATAATGGCTAAATATCTGATTTAAATACAGGTTGTGACTTATGTGCTTTTATTAAGTTTAAACCGCTTTTATTATTATCATTTATTTTTATAGAATTGCAACGTCGTGAAAATGCATCTTGAACCACGTCACAATCAATGCACCCGTAGTTGTTAACACATTTCGACTCCGTTGAGATTTGGATTCGGGTCACATCAATGCGCACCCAAGTTTAAGAGTGTAATTCATTAAGGATGCCTAAGGGGTCTAGCGCGTTATTATTTGTAGAAGGCCAATGAAATTTATTAAATGGCCCATCCTAAATTCTAGATAATTATCAAGGTTATTTATTGAGGGCCCCGCGATTTACATCTCATTTGGCGAGGCTCGTCTCATTATTTTAGAAGGAACATCCTAAAACGGTTACGTTTCTGATGTGTTTATCTCTTAAAAATAGAAGAAAAGATGCGTGCTATTTTTAACTATGTGTTTGGCCCAAATCAGGATTTTAGCTAATCGTCCGATTAATTATTTACGGACTGAAGAAACATTGTACCTCATGAAAACATGCTTTGAACTTGATAAAAGAAATGTATATGGGATTGATGAAATGCTACGACTGTTACAAGGGCTCCCTAACTTTAACTTATTCGGACAAGATTAATTAAAATTGCTTGTTTGGGAAATGCGACTAGTGGTATTTGAAACTCATCCTGTAAACTGCTTCACGCAAACTGAAACTCAAGAGTTTGAAACTGTATTGTCTTTAGCTAGATCTAAACAATCATTTGCCCTTACATATTCGAAACATGCTTAAATAGCGAGTATGAGTTAACAATTGTATTAAAATGGCTGCACATTTCATGGATTGTATTTACATCTTATGTACTACTAAACGAATAAAATGTCACAGTTTCAGATTGGCATAAACTTTAATTAAGTACAACCTTACTAATGTGTCTCTATTAGGCTAACAGACCAAGAAACTACATATCTTAACAACATTAAAAGGCAATTCATAAGCAATACAACAGGTGCTTCTAACTCCTTCAAATCTTTTGATTCATGCTTTCATTGTTACATCAAATGCGAGTCTTAGTGTGTACCTGGATATTGGATACAACAGAAGGAGCAAGGGGTCAGTAGGACAATAGAAGCGATACCAAACAGCAGCAGTAACAGCAGGTACCAATAGAACAACTCCCAGTGCAAGATACAGTTAGAACCGACAAGAAATGGTAGACAGGTAGCAGCAAACAATGCAGTAGGAATAATACTCCAAGACAGACCAATCCAGGGGAAACGAACAATATGAATCAACTAATGAACTCAGATGATACTTGGAAGAAAACAGAGTTGACTGAACAGGTTGAACAAGACTGGGAATCAGACAAACAAGACAGAAGTAATTGCTGATTTTCTGTTTATCCCTTTCCCTATCTTCTTTCTTTTCAAGAATCCAATATCAGTCTGCAGTCTTGAACTTATACTTAAGTTATCAGAAAGAGACCTTTTCCAATTATTTTTTTACTGTTTTCCCCCAGAAACTCAATTCTCAAAATTTCAGTTTAGGCTCCCCCTGTGTCTCTCTATGTATGTCTGTGTGTGTATACTTCTCAGTGTGTATTTCAGCTTTTTCTTTCAAAAAATTCCTCACAGTCTGTCTATTTTCTCCTCCTTTCTGTGTCCTATCCCCCCCCCCTTTTTATAAGCCTCTATCCTACTCTTTTTAACAGCCTGTTTTCAGAAATCCCAGTACCCTTCCCATGTGCCTTCCATTTTCAATTCCAACTTTAGCTAATTAAGTATTAAAACCCATTCACATTCCCTGGCAGATTCAACTTTTCATTTTATTATCTAAAAGCAAGTATGGGCAGTAGAATATATCTGACAGCATATGCTGTCAAATTGTTTAAAACTTAAAAGCTTCTTAATGCAGAAAAACAGGCTGTGCACAAGGCACATGAGGTGCACCAATGCACATGCTGTGCACGAGTGCACATGCCTTCCAATTCAGAATTTAAACATAAACAAACCTTTTTACATTGACTGATCCAAATCAACAGCTATAAGTAAACAAAACTGGTTCTGAATTGATTTCAACAAATGTTCAACAGAAACAAATCGATTTACTATGCTCAGACAGTTGAAATTAATTGACGACACATGTCGACTCGACTATATTAGTATTAACATACACAAACGTAGCCAAATCAGACATTCAAAAGCATGGGACACATGACTCGACTTATACTGATTAAGCAGGATTATACTTTGAGGAATCAGTAAGTCAGTACAAATTTGGGATACAACCAATACACATGTCTTATCAGAATAGGAGGGGTTCAAACAAAACACAGTGGTTCAGGCAAAGTGGTCAATCAGAAGGTAGTAAAATTTAAAGACACAAATTGAAACAAAACATGACCAGATATTTAAAACAAAACACACGGACTAAAACAAATAAAGGAAACCAAACAAACTCACCTTAAAGCTTGCAAAGTTAAAAATTTGAACTCGGATTTGAACAACTTTCTTAAGGCTGAACGGGCTTTAATCGAAGTGTTTCTCAAATGAGAAACACTTGATTAAAGTCCATCAGACCTTAAAACTCTTTGGTTTGAACCGGTTTGAACCAGTGACGAGGGACCTTGTGGTTTCAAAACTCAGATCTAATATTCGTGCTTCCCTGGTTAGATTCGGACCAAACCAAGTATGGTTTGGTCACGAGGAAGGTCCGGGGAGTGTCTGGTATGAAGCTGGGGTTGTTTGGTGTAGATCGAGTTTGACTCGAATCTTCAAATGAAGATTCGAGGACCTGGGGGGTGATTCGAACCAAACGGTCAACAGGTCTATGTTCAGGGTGGTGAGGGGGTTCTATGGTGTTCATGGCGAGGTCACCGGTGTTCATGCCGCCGGTTTTCATGGTGGGGGATACAAGGGCGGCTCTAGGGTTTGAAGGGGATGAGGTTGAAGACGAAGGCTGGGGTTCGGATAGGGGGGGCAGGGTAGGATTATGACTTTATATAGTTAATGGGTGGATTGATCTCGACCGTTAGATCAATCTAGATCTACGGTCTGGATCTGATAGCTTAAGTGGAACGGTGTCGTTTTAAGGGTAAAGGGTTGGGGTCGGTCCGGGTGAGACGGGTCGGGTTTATTGGTGGGTTACGGGGGATTGATCTTGGCCGTTGATCATTCTGAGATCAACGGTCCAGATCAGGTATGACTCAAACGACGTCGTTTGGACGTCCTGGGCATCAGGTGGCCTGGACCGGGCAGGCCTGGGTCTTGGGCTGTTTGTTTGGGCCAATTTTGTTAAAATTGGCCCAAGTCCGGAAGGGAAGGGGTCCTTTCTTTATTTTTTTTTTTTTATTTTTTTTTTATTTATTTATTTCTGATTTATTTTAAAACAAAACTAAGCCAAAAAATCAAATTTAAAATTAAATACACACTCAATACAATTATTTGCACACACACTAAAGTATTTCAAAACAGGTAAAGTCAAACCAAATAAAATCACGGACGAAAATGCCTATTCATGATTTTCTATTTAACGACCGGATTACGGTTTGAATTATGCAGGACACATATATTTTTTTTTGATTTTTATTTTAATAAAGTAAATAAATAAAAATGGGCTAAGGTCACAAATAAATCAACAAAGTACTGCACAGAAATCCGAAATTGTACAGCAGGGCCAATTATATTTGTTTTTATTTCTTTTTGGAGCGATTGTCGTGCGAAAACAAAAATCACGTGCTCACAAACTACATTTGACCTGATTCCTTGTAAGGATACGTAGGTAGTCTCACGGTTCGGTCCCATCAAAACAAAAATCCCAAAAGTCCCCAAGCAAATAAACTGGGGAAAAAGTTGTGGTTGGTGTAAGAAACCTGATTCTGAAAGTTGTAATTTGGAACCCATTTGAATTGTTTTGAGCCTTGATGCCCTTTTTTTCTAACCCTATCCAAAAGCCCACATTATGGTCCAAAGAAAAACCTTCTGATCAGTCTTCGAGAAATGCCAAGTCGAGCAAGTAGAGGTGATTCATATCAGGGGCAACACTCTGGTCCGAGCAAAAAAATGAAAAATGAGAGAGTCTTATTGGTGAAAACCCTCACGGGCATCGTAAGGCGTCGGAAGTTGAGAGAAATAAAAAATGAGAGAGTTTTATTGGTGAAAACCCTTACCGGCACCGTAAGGCGAAAGTGAGTTGAGAGATGAACAAATGAGAGAGGCTTATTGGCGAAAGCTCTTCAGGGCACCGCGGGCTGAACAAGGTCAAGGTTTTGGCGAAGAAGTCAGGTTATGGAAACTCCGGGGCAACAAAGTATAGCAACTGAAAGTTCATTGGTTGGATAGATTGGGCTGATTAATCTGAAATGCATGTCATGATCATTGATGCCAGCTGCTCCACTCAGATAAGTCTCTTTTCTTTTTCCCCTTCAGATAGTCTTCCAGTTTTGGATTTTTTTTATCCTTAACTCTGAAAGTCATTGCATTTCATTTCTTTTGGGTTTATTTCTCTAAGGTGTTCCCAATGTCAGTTTTGTTTAAGAAAATAAGAAGGAATTTCAAAGCTCACTACCAACTTCAAAAATCGCAAAGCACAGTGTGGCCAGAACATACCAAAGATAGTATGATGTAAAGTGGGATATAAAGTGCTAGCGAAAGTTCCATTAGCGGAATGATTTAGTAATCCATGGGAGATGCAGAGGTTCAGTTAAAGGGGTTAGAAGTGTAAAACAACGGTTCAGGTATAGAACACTCGGGTCATCAGAGGTCATGTGGGTTGAAAGTTAGTCGGAAAGTCAAGCGGTTCAGGGCCAGTTCGGGGAAGCCAGTCAAAACAAAGCACGAAAGCGGAGAGACCTTCAGCAAGAATGCCATCAACTAACCACCACATTTTAAATTGACAAGAATTTTCTTTGATTGAAAAAAGGGCAAAAAGTTTCATTGTTTAAGAGAAACCCTCCATAAGAAAGTCAAGCACCAGACAGGTTTGACCGTAAACGTTCAGGACCCGCCTGGATAATGGGATTTAATTTGAAGTTCTCATGACCTGCCTGGATAATGGGATTTAATTTGAAGTTCTCAGGACCCTCATGAAAAATGGGACCTAGTTTAAAATTCAAAACAATCATGAGTAGCATAATCTAGCGTAAATGTAACCCCAAGGAATATAAGTTGGTTTCAAAGTTTGCATGTTTGAGATAGTATTCAATTAAGAGCTGTCAGGGCCCTCCTGAATAATGGGACCTAGCTTTAAAATTTCCATTGGATAACAAAATTTAGTGTAAGTTCTAGTGTAGGGTAATATACCTAGCTGTAAATTAGTCACTCTTAAGATAAAACTTGACCTTTGATTTTCAGGACCCTTCTGGAGAATGGGATGTAACTTTAATAATTTCTTAGATAAGAAGATGTAGCAGAAGTAATACCTCCAGAAGATATAACTTAGATTTAAAATTGTCGTTTAATTAAGAGTTTTCAGGGCCCTCTTGGATAATAGGATGTAGTTTTAAAACTTGCTTGGATAACAAGACTTAGAATAAGATATACCTTCAGAAGACATAATTTAGCTTTAAAATTTTCGTTTAAATAGGAGTTGTCAGGACCCTCCTGGATAACAAGATTTAGCTTTCAAATTCTTGATAATGTTTGGTAACATGATGCAGTTTAACACTCACATATGTGCCCAGCTACCAAACTGGGGCAAAAAATTTTCTTTGTTTTGTCTATTTTTGTTGAAATCAAGCACCCACTTGGAGAACAGGGAGAAGCAGTTCGAGTTCAGCAATCAGGCGCCCACCTGGAGAGCACGGGAATACAATTCAAGTTCAGCAGTCAGGCGCCCACCTGGAGAGCACGAGAATAAAATTCAAGTTCAGTAGTCAGGCGCCCACCTGGAGAGGATGGGAATATAATTCAAGTTCAGCAGTCAGGCATCCACCTGGAGAAAGGGAAAACATCTCAGATTACAATTCAAGTCGGCAACAAAGGGATTTCACCGGGAGAATACAAGTCAACAAGGCAACAAGAACCACAAGAGCAAGTTTGAAGATATAGATAGGATTTTATAATGCATAGATCATAGTCTAGTCTAGCTTTTTTTTATTTTTTGACATGGTATAATAAGGGGTTCAGTAAGCAGTAGCAGCAACAGCAGTAGTGAAATCACAGCTTCATAGTAGTCCAAGCTACCAAAACGTCCTGAACTACACTGACCTGATTCCTTTATAGCCAAGGCTATGTAGGTAACCTCAGAAGCAGGGTGCGATCAAATCTTTTCAAAAATGCTTTCCACGGAGTATTCAAACGGGTAAAAATCGCTCGTATACGCTCACTTTATCTTTGCACGAAAACTCTTCGTGTTTCCGAGCAAAGAGGGGCAGTTGTGAGCACGTGATTTTTGCCCTATATGAATTACTCCCATAAATTCAAAACAAAATAATTTATCCATTGTTTGCAATTTTGTGGGGTTTTGTGGCATTTTCTGTTATTATTTGCATATTGATTGTGCATGTTAATTGTGTTTAATTAATGAAAAATACAAAAATACGTGGCATGTGCATTAAGGATTTAATTCTATATTTTAAGATTAATTAGCAAATTAGTTGTCTATAAAATCGGAAAAATTACAAAAACATAGTTTAATTTGCACTTTTTATTTTAATTTTGAATTTAGAGTAGTTTTCTTTTAATTTGTTTTCTTTATTAATTGTAGTAATTATTATTTAGATTTAATTAGTGCTTTTGATAGGTTAATTAGGTTTTAGTATTTAATTTAGATTTAAATTTAACTTTGAAAAAAAAAAGAATTTTTGGAAAAATTGATTTGAAATAGGAAAAAAAAGAAGAAGAGAGTTAGTTTGGGCCAAAATTCGAAATTTTCCCAAAGCCCAAATCAATTTGCCCTTAAATCTGGTCCAAAACCCGTGTCCCCAACCTGGTCCGTCTCACTTAAAACCAAACGATGTCGTATCCTTGGCCCTTGATCTGAGTCGTTGATCCCTGTAAATCCAACGGCTCAGAATTGACCCTTTCCCCCATATAAATCTGTCCGAAGACCTTACCCCACCCCCCTCCTACACTCGCCCCCTCACTCTTCGACTCCTTCAAAGACGACTGAAAAAAACCCTAGAAACCGCCCCATTTTCCACCGCTAGTCGCCGGCGGCGCTGGTCCCAAATCACCCCAAATCAACACCCCGAACTCCCCTTGACCCCCTCGTACCTAATCCATAACTTGTTTCCTTCGAATCTTCTCTGAACTCCTCGAATTTTAATTGGAAGACATGAACCCTAAAATCCCAAAACTCAAATCGGTGAAGTTTAACGAAGTTTTAAGGCCAAAATTGGCTTTATTCGTGCGTTCTCGTTTGAAAACACACGATTAAGGCCCATTTCGTTCAAGAAATTGAAGCTTCCTCTGAAGATCCAAGATTAAGCCGTCCAGATTTTAGGTATTTTTCACTTACTTTTCTTGCATGTTTTCTTCTTCTGCGTCTAAGTTCATTTTTATCTTTTTTTTGCACCCTTTCTTCTTTTTCTTCATCATGTGTTCATTTGCTCGGTTATTCTGTTTTGCATAACTAGTTTAATAACCAGGCCTAGCTTATTTTATTGGTTCATTTTCTTTTCTTTTTTGTTTTTAGTTTCATTTTTTTAAAGGGGTTTCTGGGTTTTTCATTTGTGGAAATTTCGGGTCAGTCTGTTTAGATTACAGGTTTGATTATAGATTGTTGGTTTGATTGAAATCAAAAGCCAAAAAATAAGAGATTCATATTGAGTCTTGCAAGCCCAGACTGGATTGAAACATTGGGTCAATTTGACCTTATACCTATTTAGTTTCAGAGGTAATAACAGGGTCATTAAGGGATAATTTGGGTAGTCTAGTCTAGGGAATCTTTGTATAACTGAAATGGAAGCTTCTAGGAAGCTGAGGAAGGGACCTAAGAGAATTTCTGAATTTTAACTTAAGGACTCCTAAGTTATAATGAAAATTTAAAGAGGGTCTAGGTGCAAATCTGATTCTCATCTAGCTGCCCTAAATGCCTTGCCTATAAAGGCTCTCTAACTTGGAATTCAAGGCAGTGTTGAAGAGATAGAAAATACAGAAAAATCAATAACGGCTGGGTTTTACTGTTTCATTGAGCTTTTTCAGTAATTTCTGATTTTTTTCAACTTCTGAAAACAAAGGTTTCTTATTCTGAGATTTCAAATGGATTGATATTGGATTTTTGAAAAGTTTTCTGGTTCAAGCTTGTTAAGGGTCACTGTTCCATTGAATTGGCGAGCTGTTTTCAGTGTCTTAATTGCTGAATCTGGTTGACTTATGCTGCTGACTTCTTGCTGATGCTCTACTGATTTCTTCCTCTTTTCTTTGCTCTTTCAAATCTCCAGGTATCTATTTCGAGCCTCAATGTTGTGAAATGAACTTGAAGAGTGAAACAAAAAGCTAAATTTGAAGCATGGCATTATTCTACTTTTAATAGCATTGCTTTAATTTTCATTTGAAATTTGTTTTTTGTCTCAATTGATTGAATTCTGGTTCAAGTAAATGAGTGCTATTAGTGCATTTGGCATAGGGCTACTATGAAACTTGGGTAGCATTTTGTCCATTTGCATTAGTAGTTAGACTTTGGTATTGTATAACTGAACTTCAGCATGATTCTGAACTATTATGAAAGCTTGACTAACATTAGGTCTAGTCAAGTATTGGATATATTTTATATTCTCTTTATTCTGAATTTTAATTGAAGCTTCTGTCTGCACTCAATTTTAGTTATCAGATCATCTTTGCACTGAAATGTTATTGAAGTTGTTGTCAGCTTGTTTCAAATGCTGAAGTTGAACTTTGTTTGAGTATAAAGGGCTATAGGGTGAGTTAGAATATATGACAATTAAGAGATCTGGTTGTTATTTACATGTCGTTTCCATTTTTGATTCTGGTACTCATATTCTTAAAGAATGGGTTTAGGTTGGTTTTTAATCCAATAATCAGCATGTTGTCTTTTGTGGATTGAATGGTGTTAATGTTGAAAAGTTTTGGTTTGAGTTTCCATGAGGAATGTGCAAGTCTAGATGTATTCGAATCCAAACATAGACATTAAAAGTGGCCAGCGTTAGGCTTTTGGGCTTGTCCTTCGAGCCCAGCGACTCACTCATTGATCACTGGTTTGTTTCAGTAGCCAAATCAGTCCAAATATGTATATAATTTTGAAAGCATGAAGTTTGATGATTAATTGGTGTTGACGTTTAAAATTAGAGTTTCAATTTACTGAATCAATCTCATTTCTTGGTATCATCAGTAAGTGACATTATTTGGGTGTTCTGAATATTTGGGACATGAAAAACTGGGCCTCACGTAGGCCCAGCTGCAAGGTATGTTGGATACGGACCTTTGGGTGCTTTTCTTATCAGAAAATTGGGCTTGGTTTAAGCCCAAAACCTGAAGACGCTTTTAAAGGGATTTCGTTCTTTAGTGACCGAAATAATTTCCTTTTGGGCTTTTAACTTTCTAATGCAATGCGTTTTAGTAATCCAGTAATGTAGAATCCTTAGCTTAAACAAGTAGAAGCTCCGCAAATTTCCCTTAGTTGATTAATTGGGTTCTTTTAAAAGTAGATTGGAGGTGTGCCATATTAGGCAACTCAAATAGTTCATGGCCCTCCAAAGTTTAGTGTGAATTCCCTTTTAAAGATAATTGAGGTGTGCCGCGCCAAATAAAATCTCAAATGTGTGGCCCTCATTTAATTATTTCTTTTAAATCCTTAGAACTCGAGGCGTGCCATTTAGCAAATCCTCCATGGCCCTCGCAAAGTTAAAAACGCGTAGTTGCTTTAGGCGTGTTATTTTTATAATATTACCTTCCTAAACTTGGGCGTGCATTTCATGTGACCCAAATCCAATTCTAATAAGGTTGAATAAAATGTGTTTCGGATTACGGGTGCATTTCATGTGGCGCAGTCCAAAGACATGTTTTAGACGACGTTAAATCTTCTTTAAAATAAATAAAAGCGGTTTTTAAAATTAAAATGCACATAGGTTCAAAATGTTTTAAAATCAGATAATTAGGCCAATAATAACAGTTGAGCGACCCTGCTAGAACCACAGAACCTGGGAATGCCTAACACCTTCTCCCGGGTTAACAGATCATTACCCGGATTTCTGGTTCACGGACTATGATACAAAGTCAATCTTTTCCTCAATTCGAGATTTGAACCGGTGACTTGGGACTCCATAAACTATCCCAAGAGGCGACTCTGAATCTTTAAATAAATAAATAAATCCCATTTTGATTGTCACTTTAAGTTGGAAAAACTCCCTAGTATACCCCTTCTGGGGGTGTAGGTAAAAAGGAGGTGTGACATGTATGACTTCCTAGGATGGCTCGAACTCAGCTCTGCTCGGAGTGTGGTTCTGATTTTGGAGCTAGGCTATTGCTACCTATTGGGCATGCAACATATCGAAGATCACCCGCAGGCTGATCCCGCCATCTTCGCCGCCGTGTGCGTTCGGAGTAGCTGATCGGGTACCCCAGCAAATGCTGCTTTCGGGATCAACAACCAAATTTCCATTGATGGCTACGAGCGAACCGATGTCGATTGGATCCACAGCCAAAACTCCATCTAAGCGAGCAAGGGGTACAACATTTTCCTAGTGCAATGTTCTCATTTTCGCCGTGGTGGGTGAAATATTGTCAATGTGTTTGGATAAAGTCCTTGAGATTGCAGCAGCTTTGTTCTTGAGAGAGGTTGTTGCAAGTCTTGAGAGAGGATTTTTGTTTCTAATCTTGCAAGTCTTGGAACCTAAATCTTGTGCCCTGTATAAGGTTTATACTACAAAAGACATTACCTTAGTGATGTCCAATCTCAATGGGAAGTGACTGCTGCACTATCTGCTGTACTGTTGCAGGCAGTCACTTTCTGCAGTTGCTTTCCAGCTGTACAGTTGACTTATACTTCTGTCAGGGGAACACCAAGGTATCAGGTCCCTAATTTGGTTTCTGTGAATCTAAAGCACTACTGCCCAAATTATCTTGAGTCGATTAACTTGAATGATTGTACCAGACATGCTTCAGGTCCTTTATCTGGTTCTCTCATGAAGTAAGTCATTTTACCTTCCTTGATTGTATTTATACGTGTGTGACATCACTTACAATGATGTAAGCAAGGTAGGTAAAAAGCCTTCCACATAAAGTTGACTATTGCACTATTCATGTACAATAACGTGTGCAAGCAACAACTTTCCTGTTGGAGAGTTGACTTCATACAGTCTCCTCGGAAACTGGTAGGGCCCTGTTCCCTAAGCTTTTCCTTCTACTCTTCCTCACTTGAGTCATTGCTATCAGCTTTGAGTACCAGGTTCTTTTCTTTCTTTGGTTCTCTTCTTTCATTGTCTATCTTCCTCTTCATCTCGTAGGTCTTCAGATTTCCAACTAGCTCTTCTACGGTCAGCTCCTGCATGTCCTTTGATTCAGTAATAGCATTTACCTTGTTTTCCCAAGGGCTGGATCCCAACCAGGAACTTTGTGATCTCAAGGTCTTATAGATGTGTAACAGGTTCCTTATCTAGTTTTGAATGGTAAGTTTGTTAGATCATCAAAACATAAAGTAAAGTACTTGTGCCAAGGTACTTGTAACTCATCAATAACCCTCTTTAAAAATACATACAAGTGATTTTTGAAGCTCAAAAGGGTTTTCCAATTAGAAAGTGACAAAAGTTTGTGTTGAAAAGGACTTTTCAGAGTCGCCACCTAACATTTGGTTTCGGTGTGCCGGGTCACCGTTTTTTTTAATAACAAAATCCCTTAAAACACATTTGACTAGTAAAACAGTTTGCACCAGTGATTCAAAGTAAGGGGGTTCATTTGACTCAGGGAGAAGGTGTTAGGCATTCCCCGAGTCCCATAACTATTATGATTGTGTATATGATAAATATTCAAATTGAGGTAAAAAAACCACATAAAAGAAAATAAACACAACAGATGGTCGAGGGCATCCCCACCTAATAAAAGAAAATATATAAAGAAAGTAAAATCTTATCCTAAATACTACTGTATACTATACTTTTTCACGAGGTTCGTCACGACCTCCAAATACATGATACTACGGGGCATACCCCGGATAAAAATATATACAATGTCTATGGGGCATTCCCCTAAATATAAACTAAAGGGAATGACCTCTTACCTCGGCAAAATAAAAGAAGCGGCCTACAGTTTTCCTACCCAAGTGCGGTCGGCCTAAACATGCTACTAGCGGTCAATAAAAACTAGCAATAACGAAATAGAAATATTATCACGTCACATTAACCCAACTCTATTTCCTTTCGAATTCAAATCCCACAGCTCCTTTTATTCAACTTAACTCATTAGTTCACTCTTTCATTTAATTGATTCATGAAGCAATACAAATTAAATCACGTTAAATAAGATAAGCCCCAAATTTTCGATAATGGTACATACACAGAACTTCATATTACTTCAAAAAGATAACATAATCAGAAATATATCAACAAAAAAATCACATAATAAAATTAAGGGATTCAAGGGAAGAGAAAAGGGATTGGACCTTTAAACTCAATTATTTGGTAGCACAAGACTGAAAAGCGAGTGACAAAAGCTAGACCAGACCTTAATTGAACTAGGAACACTATTGACCAAGAGACTCAAACGGGACACCTCAAAGAATCGAAAATCGAACTTGACTCAGATTCGCACATCCATATCTTTGAAATTGTTGAACTCTTGATCTGAAATGGTGTTGTAAATGGGTTTTGCGACTAGTTTTGATATGTCCGTGGATGGCAAAGCTTAGAGGTTCATGGTGGTTAAAAAAACAATTGAGTCACTGGGCAGTAGAAGGTGAAAGGGTTCGTGGAGGCGGCTCGAGATGGGAGGAGTTGGTCGGTGGCTCTTTTTCTGGCGAATTTTTGCCGGGGGAAGGCAGACTGGCGGCGACTCTAGGTCATGGAGGATTAAGGATTGTGCTGAAGAAGAAGGGTTTGAAAGGTCTCCCGAAAGAGGAGATAGGGTCAGCTCTTTTTTAAGGAAATTAGGTTTTTGGTGGGTTTAAAGGGTATTGGGCTTTGATTTAGGAAATTGGATAGGGTCCATGTCTTGTTGGGCCTTAATTTTGGGCTAAGAAGACTAAAAAATATAAAACTTACTCTTAATTAATTAAAATATACTATTAAAATAAAACTAAATATTTAAACACTAAAAATAGCTTTAAAAATGTGACGGATCAAAAATTACGTGCTTACTGCTTCCCCTCTTTGCTTGGAAACACGAAGTGTGTTTGAGCAAAGAAACAAGTAAGTGACTTAATTGATTTCAGACCCGACACTTATTCAAAAAAGATGTGGGTAAAAGATTTTGACTGAGCCCTGGTATTTGAGCTGCCTACATATCCTTGGCTATAAAGGAATTAGGCCACGTGTAATTCAAAAGTGAGAAAAGCGATGGAGTATACCGAGGTGGAGAGCCGATTGAGGTGCCGTCGAGGTTCCGGTCCGCGGTTCCTGCCATTACATCATGAATTGAAAGCAAAAATTACAGCAAAAATAAGAGAAAAATACAAGATCCTATCTACTTCTTGTCTTGAATCCTCCTTGAATCTCCACTTGATCCCTCAACATGAAGCTTAAAATTCACCCCGTTCTTCAGGTGGGCATCCTGCTGACTTGAATTTGAAGAAAGCTGGAAATTGACCCTATTCTTCAGGTGGGCACCATGTTGCTTGCACTTAAATAAAATTGAACTTGGAGTAGACTTGAGCTTGCAAACCTTGTCCTTCAGGCGGCTTGTGCTATTTCTGATTTGACTTAAAGACTGGAGGTTGACCCTATTCTTCAGGCGGGTTCCTGCTGCTTCTGACTTAAACTTGAAACTGAAAACTGACCCTGTTCTTCAGGTGGGCTCTTGCTGTGTTTGATTTGGATCTTGAAAACTGAAAATTAACCTTGTTCTTCATGCGGGCTCTTGATACCTCTTGAACTTGAAAATTGAAAGTTCACCCTGTTCTTCAGGCGGGCTCCTGATGCCTCTTTGACTTGAAATTGTAAGCTAAAAATTGACCATGTTCTTCATGAGAGATCCTCCTGCTTGATTTTGAACATAATTGAAAGTTGACCCTATTCTCCAGGTGGATGCCTGCAATCATAACAAAATAGACAAAACAAAGAAAATTTTCTGCCCCAGTTTGTACCGGGAACATTTGTGAGTGTTAGTTGAATCCCATTTTCCAGGAGGGTCCTGAAAACTTAAATCAAATCCCATTATCCAGGAGGGTCCTGAAAACTTAAATCAAATCCCATTATCCAGGAGGGTCCTGGGAACTTAAAATTAGTCTCATTATCTAGGAGGGTATTGACAACTGAAAATGAACTTAACTGAGCCATGCTCTCTTCCTGGAAGATCCCTACAGAAAGAATAAAATTCCATGACCTTGAACCATACTTTCCTTATGGAGGATCCCTGCAGATCGAACAAATTTTCTTGCCCCTGTTTCAAATAAATGAAATCTTGTTAGTTTGAAAATGCGGTTGTTAGTTTGTAGCAGTATTGCTAAAGTTGTCCTCTTCTATCACTGTCATGCTTCATTCTGATTAGCTACTTCGGGATAACAAAGAATTGTTTGACCTTCTGATGAATCTTGACCACATAACCCCTGAATGACCCCAAACTAGGAAGTGTGTCTCCTAGGGATGAACTCAAATGACTCAAATAGGAAGTGCATCTCCTAGAGATGAACTTAAATGACCTAAACTAGGAAGTGTGTCTCCTAGGTTTGAGATTGTGCTTGAGGAAAACTATAACTAAGTCTGACTAACCTAACAATTCACCCTATTCTCCAAGGGGGACCCCTGAACTCGAGGAAAACTAATGATTATCCAACTTACAAAAATTGAAAAATGAAATTGACCCTATTCTACAGGTGAGACCTAAATTTAAGAAAAACTAAAGGTTAACAACTTAAGAAAACTAAAAACTGACCGTATTTTCCAGGCGGGACCCCTGAACTAAAGAAAACTAAGACTAACAACTTAAGGGAATTAAAACTGATCCTATTCTCCAGGCGGGACCCCTGAACTTTGAGATTAACAACTTAAGAAAACTAAAATTGACCATATTCTCTAGGCGGGACCCTTGAACTTAAGGAATTCTAAAGATTAATAATTTAAGGAAACTAAAACTAACCCTATTCTCCAGGCGGGACCCCTGAACTTAAGGAAAGCTAAAAACTCTTCCGAATAGGGAGAATTCCTAGGAGGTACGGTTCTTCTCAACTAGGGAAAACACCTAGGAGGTAATGGTCTTCTCAACTAGGGGAATGCCTAGCAAGTAAAACCTTCTCAAACAGCCCTTGTGCTGACAAAGTTTGGGGCATGGCACTTGAAAAATTCAAGCTTCCAAGATTTGATTTGGACATAGTCTTCGTCCCTGTTTCAAACAAAGAAAGCTTGTGAGTTTAAACATGCTGGTTGGTTTATGGTCTTGATTTTGAGGGCGATTGCTCCTACACTTACCATTGTAACTTTGATTTCAACTTGGGGACCTTGCTTGTTATTGGCTAACCACTTTCTTGTCAAACCTTATCATAGAAAACACCTCTAATTCGTTCAAGACCCAAATCCCTCTATCTGTTGCATTGTGTTCATGAATAGACATTTTACTAAATCTTTGCATTTCACATAAATCCTAAAGCACGTCAATTGTCACCAACCTCATGTGCATACTACTCTTTCCTGACTTAAGCCATTTTGATGTACTAGACAGACTTCGCTTTGTGCAATTAGAAAGCTGGTAGCAAATTTTGAAGTCTTTACTTGTTCTGAGAAAACAGAATCAAGATGACTTAAACAAAGCAAGAAGAATAAAGTTAAGGGAACAACAGAAAGAGATGACATCTAACAAGAAAATCACCAAGTAGAAACTTATTGGATGTGGATACCAACTTTAATGACCATGACACGCATTTTGGATTACGTGGCCTAATTTGTACAGTAAGTCTAATGTTCTAATCTTGTTATACCTCTAAGCCGTGAAACTGGGCTTCAATGCTCTGATCATCTCTGATTCACGATTCTTATTCGACTTGTAGTTCCCGAAGGGTTTTCACCATCAAGGCTCTCTCATTTTGTTCTTTCTCCCAACTTACTGCCTCCTTATGGTGCCTGTGTAGGTTTTCACCGATAAGACTCTCTCATTTTGTTCTTTTCTTCCCTTTTCCTCTCGTTGTGCAGATGACAAGACATTAACCATGATATATATATCATATACTCCTGGGATGGCTAACTCGGCACTCTTAAAGATTATCTGGGAGGTCTTTTTTGGACTGTAATGAGGTTTTTGGACCAGGTTAGAAAGAGAGGATATCATAAAGTCTCAAAATAACTAAGACAACATGGTTAATTTATTTACAACTTTTGGAATCCATTTTAAAACTTTGCCCCAATTTCTAAAACAAGAGAATCTTATTCTCTCTTTTTTTGTTTTTTTTAGATGGAATTTCTAAGACAAAATGCCCCACTCTTGACTTCGTGGGACTATGAAATATTTTATTTAAAGTGACCGAACCGTAAGGCTGCCTATGTATCTTGTTGTAACAAGAATTAGGTTGAACGTAGTTCACATGAATACTTTTTGTTACTGCTATTTTTTTCTCTTCTTTTTTCTTCTTTTTATCTTTTTTTCCTTTTTCTCTTTTTTGGGGACTTCTTTTTTTTCTTTATCTCATTCCCTTTTCTTATCTTTTTTTCTTTATTTTCTTTCGGGATGAACTTCTAAAAAACCTTATGGGCACATGGATTTTTTTAGTGACTCTAACTTTATTCCAAAATAGGGGAGATCAAAGAAATCAGCACTGGCTCAAAAGGGTATCCAAGGGTATAAAGTGTTTGGGAGCTTAAGATGGCCTCCCAATCTTTGAAAATGCCAAGTACAACACATGCAACTTGAGGATGAAAAATAAAGATCATGCACAATATTTCTTTTGTAACTTCGACATTGATATCACTGATATGCCTTCCATTCTCTTTAGTGCCTTGTCAAGTACAGAACTCTCGTTGGGTGATTTTTTCTTCACAATGGATACCCTCTGTCAGTTTGGGACAAACTCTCTTGGCTTTACCTTGTAACTTGAGATGCACTTGAACTCAAAGTTGCTTGCTTCAAATTTTTTGGGACGCACTCTCTTGTAACAAATTCTTGTCGTCCTATAAACTTCCCAAACTATCTGGCCCAGTTTCACACAATTTGGGCTTTAAATGACCTCAAATGTCCAAATCTTTACTTATTTCCCTCAAATATCCCTGTCATCTTCAAACCTTATTTCATGATTAGACTAACGTTTAAGACCTAAATGAGAATTCCACATGCATGTCATGCCACTTGAGTCACCATGAAAAGAACTATAAAAGGAAAAAAGAACTAAACAAAAACTAACTAGAAATAATAGAAAATAGGAGATTGCTAAACAGACGGTGAAAGGGTTCGAACAACAAAACAAGCAAAATAAACTGGGGTTACAATACTGGAACAAACCTAGATAGCACTAAACGAGGTACTAAGACAAGTTGGGCTAGGAAAAATAAAAGGATAGAAGGGTTTTAGTCACAAGACAATATCCGAATTACAACCCTGAAATAACCCGGATAACGGAAACGCCGACAAAATAAACTACCAAGACCCTTCATGGCTAACCAAGAAAGGAGTGTTTTTTCAATTACCAAGCTCGACATAGTAGCCACTAATTCGCACATCGACATTACTAGGACCTTCACAAGTCTCCATCACATTGACCTTAGCAAATTTCTTTTGGGTCCTCTTTGACGACTCATTCTTGAGAGCAACTTCTGGAACCGAGACTGATAGCGCTGCAAATTTTACGGCGAGTGGCCCTTCAAGGGATTCAGAAGAGTTATCATATTCTTTTTCAACACAAATCATACCCACCATATGTGTCTCATTATGAATAGGCAATGTACTTTGGCTAGTGACTGCTGCATCTAGATTTTGCACGATAATGTCACCTGTATCAACAAGCTTTTAGACTGCTCTTTTTAGATTCCAACACTTTTCTATGTTGTGCCCCGGGGCATTAGATCAATATGCACACCTTTGAGAATAATCAAAATTCTTTGGAAGGAGGTTCGACATTTTTATCTGAATCGACTTCAACATGTCCAATTGCCTCAATCTTTGGAACAAACTGGCATATGATTATCCAATAGGAGTGAAAGACTTTTCTTTTTGTTGCTGCCTTTTCATTTTGTACTCTGGCCTCTGTTGGAACCTCTTACGGGTAGGTGGTTGATATGCTTGTAGAGGTGGGTAAGACATTTGTGGAGACGGTGCTAGCCATTAAGGGTTTTATGGATATGGAGCATATGGCGGTGCATTGTGGATAGAGTACTGGGAAGGTGAGGTATGACTTTGGGGATTTTATGGAGGAAAGTTAGCGTTGGGGAGGATTATCTAGAGTACGAGGATATTCATGGGGTCGTTATTGAGGCTGAAAGCGTTGAACAGGAATGCCCACTAGATCCTATAGTTGGCAGGGCTTTTTCTATTTCTCTTCCTTCCCCCCAAACGTACTGAGATGTTTGGAATGTCTTCCGTAGTATATTTCAATGCACAATAGCTCATGATTTTTCCTGACTTGATCCCTTCTTCCACCATCTCCCCCATTTTTACCACATCATTGAAAGACTTACCTAAAGCTGGGATTAAATAACTGAAATAGGCAGGTCTCTGGGCTTGTAGGAAAAGCTCAACCATTTCTTCTTCTTCAATTGGGGGACTGACCCGAGCACCTTGTTCCCTCCATCTGAGCCCAAACTCTATAAAACTTTCCTTGGGTTTCTTTTCCATCTTAGATAGTGAGGAGTGGTCTGGGATAATGTCTAGATTGTACTGAAAGTGTCGAACAAAATCTTGAGCCATGTCATCCTATGCACGCCACTTACTGACATCTTGAAGAGTACACCATTCCAAGGCTTCCCCAGTCAAGCTCTCACTTTAATACGCCACCAACAACTCATCTTTACCGCCAACACTTCTCATTTCACTGCAATAACCCCTCAGATGGGCTGCTGGATCTCCATGCCCATCATATAAGTTACACTTTGGCATTTTAAACCCCGTGGGCGGATAAACATCATGGAACATACACAAGTTATTGTAAGATATGTTATTCTGATTTCCCATCCCTTGCATGTTCTTTAAGGATTGTTCTATACCTTTCATCTTCCTGAATATCTCATCTCGCCCTTCTTTTCCTGTGAACTTTTCATTTTCAAAATGAGGCTCATTCTGAGAGATATAATTATAAGTGTCTAGGACCTGGTGAGCCAACTCTGGGGGTAGTATTGGGTATCAAGAGGTTTGAACTGGTGTTCACTGTTGGATCTATGAAAGAAAGGTTGTTGAGAAGTTGTGATCGTGGGGATAGTGGATATGGCAGGAGGGCAACTTTTGGGAAAAGTAGTTGGAGGATGAGTGATGGAGCTACTAGGGAGGTTGGGAAAGTTGTGATAAGCGGAAAAATCTGGAGAGTATGGTTGATCATCTGGCACTATGACTGGAGTTTGGGTAAGGGTAGTATCTAGGAAGCTAGGTGGTGGCAGGGGTGGTGCCTTCCCAGACATCCAAGCCTAATACTTGTCCGCCATGTGTTGTCTTAACATCCTTACCTCTTCAACCAACCTAGTATCTTGTTCAACCAATTGCTTTTGGGCATCATTATCAACCAACCCAATTCTGTTGTCGTCTGCTATTGTCGTTCGACTTTATGTTGTAGGGAAGAGTTACCAGTTGAAGAACCACAAACCAACCACCCTTCTCATATAATGAAGATAACAAAGAGGAACAAAATGAGGTCATCATGTTAGCATTAGGGCATTTAACGACAAATAGTATCATATTATATGCAATGCACCTAGTCACAATTATAAGTTCTAAAACGACTTCGAAGGTACGAAGGTCATATGGCATTATCCCAATTTCACTTTTCTTGCCCCGTTTCCTTCTTCATTTTCCTTTCTAGTACCCCTTGGCTTATTATTTTCTTTCCTCTTATTTTCTTTCTGATTATCACTCTTTCCTTTCCTCTCATTCTTCACATCCCACAATTTTTTTTTAAAATTAAATGATTCCATCGAACCCTATGTAGGTTGCCTACGTATCATGTCCCTCATGACTCAGATCAAGCATAGTTCTGGAAATGTAATGGACAAAATAAACTAGAAATAAAAATCTTTTTGGATTTTTTATTTATAACTTTTTTTAGTTTTCAAATACATAATAGGAAGTATGATAACAAAAGATTCGACAAACCCAACTAAATTATGACAAACTGACACTAGATAAAAGACTCAATACTATTGGAAAATACTAGAAAGTAAAAGATAACATGAATGACAGACTCAAAACATAAAAAGTCGCCTCAAACAAGCTCCTTAATGCGACGGTCCTGACTGGAATGATCTTGGGGTATCTATCATGCTCGAGCTTTGGTAAATGAATCCATACCTGAATGAAAAAAATAATACCAAATATATTAGTGACTCGAGACACTATGTGAGACCACAACACCTGCTATTGGACACATGCAAGACATGATTGGGCTATTTTTGCAAAATAACCTACATGGCCAAGGGTGGCTATTAGTGCAAACTCAACAAAGGTGACCTCAAAGACATGGAAGCCTCACTAAGGCTTATATGGCTTCAAACTCCCAATAATTATGGCCCTAATAATTACTTCGCAAAAATGACCTATTTTGCAAAAATGGCCGATAAGGCCAAATGCGGCTAGAGATGCAAATTTAACAAGGATGGGTCTTAAAGTAATATTACACCTAGTTGTGGACTCAAGATTCTAAGACATGGGTCACTGAACCATTTCCGCAAAAATGACCCCATTTTGTAAGCATGGTCTATGTGGCCAAAAAGTGGCTAGACATGCAAACTCAATAGGAATGGATCTTAAAATTGAGAGGACGCCTTGTTGTGGACTTAGGACTCTAAGACATGGGATAACAAGTCACTTTGATAAAATAACCCTATTTTGCAAAATAACTAATTTGGCCAAATGTGGCTAGACATGCAAGAATTGGCTACAACCCCAAAAGCCAAGAACCTAAGACTCACTAGGAAGACCGGACCCTATGTGGGTTGCCTACGTATCCCGCCCCGAAATATGAGAATCAGGTATGCGTAGTTCGGAAAGATTGGATATGGAGAGAATTTAAAAAAAACGCAGATTTGAAGAAAACATATTTTTTTGTCTTTTTTTTTTATAAATGATGAAACATGTAAAATCTTTTGGATTTTCTTTTTCTCTTTTTTTTTAATTTTTTTTTTTGGAAAATGATGGGAAAGTGCAAAATCTTTTTGGATTTTTTATTTTCATTTTTTTGGTCTTTTCTTGAAAAAGTTGTGAAAGAAAAATATAACTGGCTCTACTTTCTTCATCTTTATACTTCACCCTCTTTTCTTTCTCATTTACCCTCAACTATTATTGGTCCGTCAAATGAACCCTTTACCCTTAAAGAATGCAGCATGTAGCACATAGGGATGATTAAATGTCTTTTAGAGACATGGGCCCGTTTTGACATAATTTAGATAGGCCTCATATAAAGGAACACAGTGCCTAGGACTGAGCCCTGCTAAGTGTAAATGACATGATACAAATAAGCATGACCTAAAGGCTGACCTATGTTTGGGGTTAACTAGACAAGGCAATCTGGGGCGACACGTGGTCGATAGCGGCTGCTCTAGCTGTCCGCCCACTCCACGCTCCTACGCCACCCCTAAAGACACAGGTGACTCACAAAAAGGCTGTGTACGCTCAAACGTTCTCTGGAAGACTTATTGCTGAAAGAAGACCCATCGTTATGCAAATGATGACAGTTATAAAGCGGTAACCACATAAGGAAAAGCGATAAACAAATAAACAACAAAACGGAAAATGAGACAAACAAACCAACTAAACAAAGTAAATAAAGAAAACAAACACCTCAACCGAATATTCTAAAAGCCAACAAGATCAAGTATCAGCTCGAACCTACAACTCCCAAGCAGAGTCGCCAAAGCTGTCACACCTTTTTTTTTTACCTCAATAACCCTTTTTAAAAATGCATAAATGTGTTTTTTGAAGCTCAAAAGGGTTTTCCAATTAGAAAGTGACAAAAATTTATTTTCAAAAGGATTTTTCAGGGTTACCACCTGACATTTGGTTTTGGTGTGCCAGGTCACCTGCTTTTTTTTAATAACAAATTCCCTTCAAAACACATTCGACTCGTAAACTAGTTTGCACCAAAGATTCAAGGTAAGGGGGTTCATTTGATTCGGGGAGAAGGTGCTAGGCATTCCCCGAGTCCCGTAACTATTACGATTGCGTATATGATCAAGTTGGCCTTTAACATATTCAATTTGAGGTAAAAAAATAACACATAAAAGAAAATAAACACAAAAGAGGCTCGAGGTCGTCCCCACCTAATAAAAGAAAATATATAAAGAAAAGTAAAATCCTATCCTAAATACTAATGTATACTATACTTTTTCATGAGGTTCGTCACAACCTCCAAATACATGATACTACGGAGCATACCCCGGATAAAAATATATACAATGTCTACGGGGCATTCCCCTGAATATAAACTAAAGGGAATGACCTATTACCTCGGCAAAATAAAATAAGCGGCCTGCAGTTTGTCTATCCAAGTGTGATCGGCCTAAACATGCTACTAGTGGTCAATAAAAACTAGCAATAACGAAACAGAAATATTATCACGTCACATTAACCCAACTCTATTTCCTTTCAATTTCAAATCCCACAGCTCCTTTTATTCAACTTAACTCATTAGTTCACTCTTTCATTTTATTGATTCATGAAACAATACAAATTAAATCACATTAATTAAGATAAGCCCCAAATTTTCGATAATGGCACATACATAGAACTTCATATTACTTCAAAAAGATAACATCATCAGAAACATATCAACAAAAAAATCACATAATAAAATTAAGGGATCCAAGGGAAGAAAAAAAGTATTGGACCTTTAAACTCAATTGTTTGGTAGCACAAGACTAAAAAGCGAGCGACGAAAGCTAGACCGAACCTTAACTAAACCAGGAATACTATTGACCAAGAGCCGCAAAGGGGACACCTCAAAAAATCGAAAATCGAACTTGACTCAGATTCGGACAGCGATAACTTTGAAATCGTTGAACTCTTGATCCGAAATGGTGTTGTAAATTGGTTTTGTGACTGGTTTTGATATGTCCATGGATGGCAAAGCTTAGAGGTTCATGGTGCTTAAAGAAAACAATTGAGTCACTGGGCAGCAGAAGATGATCGGGGTCGTGGAGGCGGCTCGAGATGGGAGGAGTTGGTCGGCGGCTCTTTTACCAGCGAGTTTTTGGCGGGGGAAGGAAGACTGGTGGCGGCTCTAGGTCATGGGGGGATTAGGGAATGTGCTGAAGAAGAAGAAGGGTTTGAAAGGTCTCATGAAAAAGAAGATAAGGTCACCTTTTTTTTTTTTAAGGAAATTAGGTTTTTGGTGGGTTTAAAGGGTATTGAGCTTTGATTTAGAAAATTGTGGTCCATGTCTTGTTGGGTCTTAATTTTGAACTAAAAAGACTAAAAAAATATAATGTATTTATAAAAATATAAAACTTACTCTTAATTAATTAAAATACACTACCAAAATAAAACTAAATATTTAAACACTAAAAATAAGTTTAAAAACGTGACAGGTCAAAAATTGCGTACTTACAGTGTTGAAGTGCTGACTGGAGTTTGACATTTTTAATCCTGTAATCAAAGACACTTCAAAGAACAAGCGTAAAATAGTGTGTGTTACGAAAATTTGTACCAGGCAATCACTATTGTTCTTAGCCCCACAGTGAGCGCCAAACTATTTATCCTAAAAACGGATAACAATTGAATTTATACTGTGATTTTAAAGACACGTGATTTCACTTGGCACAAACTGAGTTCTAACATAAATAGATATTGAAATTATAAAATAATGCAAACCAAATGAGACGTCTAGCTTTGATCCTCGAGCTAAGTCACCCTCGAGCAAACAAGTATTTTACTGGAAAGTATGAACAAAATAGCAAGCTATTGAGAGCTTAAGAAGACGATATATTACTTTATGTAACTTGAATGTGATCCCTTTTACAAATGATTAGATCCCCTTTATATAGTAGGGGAATCCTACTCTTGGTACAATTCTAAATACAGTAAGAAATCTCATGATTGACTAATTAATCAGCCTTTTCTTGATACGTGCCGAGATTTTTGCCGTTATCCTCGCCCGATTGCGGATATTTTGGTTTTTCGTTATTTGGCCCGGTAAGCTTCCTTCGATCTTGCTCGATCTCTATCCTGCTTGGCCCCGATCTTAGCCGACCTCGATCTCGATCGGTCTCAGGGTCTCGAGCTCAGCTGTCTACCTTTATACCGCGGTCCAATATAACATAGGGTCGAACCTTGGCCTGCCTCGTTCCAGGTCAAACCCGATTTTGACCGTATACAGGTTTCAATAGCGTGGTAGCTCGATCCTCGATAGAGTGGCGAATTAAGTTGTGCACGAATTGGTTACGCGAAAGTTTTAGAAATATATTGTTTTGATAGAAAGTATTTTTATCCAGCTTAATATACTTATTAATCACTTACACGACGTGAATTTAAATTGGTCGAACTAATTACACCAAAAGGAATGATAATATTACAACAAGCAATCCTGACCCTTAAAATATAACTTCTTTCTTCGAACTTGACCGAGCATATGTCACCTTTTATATATCAGCTATTTTTAAAAAAAGTTATTTTTCAGGGTATCACCCTTTTATCATTTCACTGTTCTACACCTTAGCACATATACACGTATCCCCCTTCACAGAACTTTCCTAAATCCCTTCCATTTCTCCGTTCCACCTTCGGATTCCTTACAATTCTGATCGACCATGCTCTCAATTGAGTCATGGAATTCGGATACTCACTCTCAATGTATCCAATTCTACCAAAATCTTGGCCCCAAACAAAAAAAGAGAAAGAAGAAAAAGAAATGCTATTTGTTATACAGTTATACTCCATCTTCCGTTTCAAACCCTGGCGCGCGCGAGCTAGTTTTCTGTGTTACATATAGCGGTGTAGATTAGAAAGCAAGTCAGGTGTCAATTCCTCACCAATGCTTTCCCAATTTTCACTTTCTGTTGAGTCGTCATTTTCCATTACTCTCTTTTCAAAATGTTGAACAAGAACTGGGCTTTAATGGCGGTTTTCTCATTCTTGGTTGCGGCATCGTGACAACAATGGCAGCGCAAACAGAATCTGTGCCTGGTAATGTGTCTGAATTTCGTACGCCCCTTCGATATGATTATTATGAGGAGAAATGTGGGAATGTTGAGAACATTGTGAGGAGAATGATGCTGAGAATCGTTCAGCTGCAACACAACGCCCCAGCACAACTCTTGCGCCTTCTTTTCCATGATTGTTTATTTGGGTCCGTCTACTCTCCAGTTCCTGAATCCTTTGATTAAGTATATTCAATTTCTTATTTTTTGTTGTTTCTTTCCCAAATTTTAGGTGCTCTTGTATGTGCAATGGTGTTCTTCTGTTCAAACTTTATATTTAAAATTATTTTTGTCATCTGTTACTGTTTTACTGATTCTTGATATGTGCATCGTTCATGAGTTCTTTTTACTGGCTTTTGTGGGATTGTATATTATTCATCTCATTTTCGCATCAGTCTTGGACACATATTTATCTGTTCATGAATCCATTGTGCGCACACCTATGTATAATCGTTTCTTTTGAAAAATGTAAGCATGATTACATCTAGAAAAGGATTTAGTACCTTTAATAATGAAGCAGGGGAAGGGGATTAAAGAGGCTTGCAATCGTATTAAAAGAGACTAATGTCTTATGCTATGTACTCTACTGCTGCATTAATGTTGTTTCACTTTTAATTTTTGGAAGCAATTCTAATTCGTATTATCAAGAAAATGATGATAATTGATCTATTTTGTGTCGTTCCTTCTGTTATTTGATGCAGTTCTTAGTTTTTTTAGGTTCTACAATCTCAAGTGCATGTGACCTCGATACACAATATTTTTAGTATTTTTACCGTTTGTCACTACTATTCCTCTGTTACACGTTCCATGCATGTATCGATTGTGAATTCATTTTCTGTATTTCTCTTATAGATTTGTAGACATTTCTTTTATAATTAGCCTTGTGATATTTGTTATCTTGCGTCGTGTGAACTTTTCGTGCGTTGTCTTAGTCTTTTATGTTAAGTTCCTTAACTGCTTCAATTGGGTCAGTTCCTATTATCCTCCCAATATTTAGAAGTGTGTTTTTACTGAGTTTCAAATTATTTGCTCTATGCAGACTTTTTGTCCTGGTCTTGTCCATGTAGACGTATATTGACAATACTTGGTGGATTTTTTATTTCTTATTTGCATTGGTTCCTGATGCGCGCACGTGCAATTGTACTTCTTTGATGTACTTGTGGATGCTTCTCTCTTAATAATTAACCGCGTATCTTGATTCGTGCATTGTGCACTTGTGATTCTTCATATGTTGTCATGTGTCTTTGTGCCTTGTGTTCGTCGTTTGATTCAGATGGAGGTTTTACCAGATCTTGGATCAGTTGCCTTCTCAGTTTTATGCTTATTGAGTTCCGAATATTTTTAGTGTATATTTACCTGTAGTTATATCCCTCTGTGTATGTATCCACATTCCTTTACCCACTTCTCCTTTGGGTAATAAAAAGAGGGCGGGATGGCATTACTTCTGAAATAGAGATTAGAGTCCTAAGGGAGTCAAGAAATGATATTTAGCAAACAAGCTAAGGAGCTCAGACTGATTGTGAAAACAACTCCAGACAATGAAGCTTTTCTTCTTCTTTTTTGATTAGGCAGAGTTTCCGGACAGTGAATTTACTGTTTCACTAATTTCAGGGTTGTGATGCATCTGTTCTGCTAGCTGACAGTAATAGCGAGAATGGGACTGTTGAACGTGACGCCATCCCAAATAGGACATTGAAAGGCTTTGATTTCATTGATATGATAAAAGATGAGATTGAGGAGGCATGCCCTGGGGTTGTTTCTTGTTCTGATATCCTTGTCCATCCTTGTCCTTGCAACAAGAGATGGCATCGTTCTGGTATGAATTTCACCATATCCTTTGTTTCTTATAATCCAGCACCTTAAGTTTTTTGCTGATTTCTTCATTATTACTCTTAGTACTTCATTTCTATTTTACATGGATATATTCTGTGTTCCTGTTCAAGGAGCAATTGGAGAATAGAATCTGGCGTGAAATGGATGTAACTCATGCACTAGCATGCAATCCATCTTTCTTGAAATAGTTTAGTTAAACGATCCTAGTGCATATTCAGATATTTAATACATAAAAAAAACATTTTACACCTTCTAGTGGTATCATTTACATGTCAACAGGGCATTGTTCAGAAAATATGGGAATATTCTTAAACAGTGCATTAGGGTATCTTCTAGCTTTGCGGACCAAATCGGCATTTCAACTCCAAGTATTATATCTTTGAAGTAGTTTAGTTGAATGATCCATATTCAGATATTTACATAACAGAACATTTTACACCTCTTAGAGGTATCATATATATGTTAACAGGGTACAATTCGGAAAGTATGGTACAATATTTATAAACAGTGCATTTTAATATCTTCTAGCTTTGCGAACAAATTGGCACTTTATCGTCAAGTATTATATCTTTAAGCTTAAGTATAAAAAAGTATTATATCTTTAAGCTTTCCGTTTCACATGCTGCTTTTGTACATTTTAGGCCGGTGGTCTATATTATCCTGTGCTTACGGGCAGAAGGGACAGTAAGGAGTCATTCTTTGATGAGGCAATGGCTGAAATTCCACGACCAAACGGGAATATCACTGAAACACTTAGGCTGTTTTCGCTAAGAGGATTGATGAGAGGGAAACGGTGGCACTACTTGGTAATCTTCTAATCCTATACTTTAATTTTCATATGGTGGATTCTGCATCCTTTTTTGGAACACTTGTACATCTTTTGAAATTTCTCTTCTGTTTATTTTCTTCATCATCCGAAGGAGGACATAACATCGGGAAGATTGGTTGTGAATTCATTCGGCCAAGGCTCAGTAATTTCATGGGGACAGGTTTACCTGATCCAACGATTCCTTCTGATTTTCTTGAAGAGTTGATGCAGAAGTGTCCAGACGATAACAACACCATCAACAATATGTTCAACGAACATACAGCGAGGGGTCTGAGTGGGTCTGCTATATCATACTCCGAGGGACTGTCAGCGGTTTCGTCGTTTGGAACTTCATTTGATAATCACTATTACAAGACTCTGACAAGAGGACGAGGGCTGCTGTTTGCTGATCAACAGTTGATGGCTAATGAAAAGACGGCAGCGGTGGTGATGGATTATGCTTTGGATGAGAGGGCTATATTTAGGACTGAGTTTGCTCATGCCATGGATAAATTGTCAAATATTGGCGTTCTTACTGGATTCCAAGGAGAAGTTCGGCACAGTTGCTCCTGCTCCCATCTCAATTCTGATCAACGAGAACTATCGGTAGGAGTAGCCTAGTTATTCATGACTTTTCCTAGTGCGTGATTTAGGGAAAACTTGCCCGGCATATCTGTGAGTGAATTGTTTCCTTTGTATGCTAATGATCTAGTTACAATGACTAACTGATTGAACAAAGTTTGCCATGCTTGCATCTTTTGTACGTACAAATATGTGTGCCAATATAATATCCTGCTTTGAATTGGGAATTGCCTTCTACAGTAATAATTAAGGTATATGATCTTATATCATCTAACTGCAAGGAAAAGGGTTCAAATCAAGAAGAAACTCAAGAAATATATCAAGATTTCTGTTAAATTTCTGGGAGCAATAATTATTGAGCATTATCACCTTTATCTATTGTAAAAAATAACTGTAGCATGTATGAAAACCTTTTTCCCCCCTAAAGTAATTCCAATGCCAGTATATACATATAGGAAATCGAACCAGTTAGTACTTGCTATTTGATCTTAAAAACTTGCCGCAAACTTAAAAAAAGAAGGGTAATTGAAGGTTTAAATCTTGAAGATAGCTGTTAACATCATGCATAAACAAGAGAATCACAAAGTAAAAAGGAGGGAACACTGTTAAATTTTCTTGCAATACTATCCTTTAAAATAGATAACCTTACTCAAATTTAGGCGGCAACTATATTCAGAAAGCCGCAAAATACATTGAAATCTAAATGTTGTGTGTGAGGAATTAATTAAATGCGCAACAACAAAAAATCAAATTGATCTGCAGCATTACTAAAGGTATAGTATCTTATATCATCGTGCTGCAAGGAAAAGGGTTCAAATCAAGAAGAAACTCAAGAAATTTATCAAGATTTCTGTTAAATTTCTGGGAGCATTGGCTCAGCCAGTATCACCTTTATTGATTGTAGGAAATTGTAGCATGTATGAAAATCTTTTTTCCCCCGGTAATTCCAATACCAAGATATATAGGAAATATATCGAACCGGATATATAGTACATGCTATTTGATCTTAAAAACTTGCCGCAAACTTGAAAAATGAAGGGGAAGCTAAGGTTCAAATCTTGAACGCCACTCGTTAACATCAAGCATAAACAAGAGAATCATATACAGAATAATTATAAACATGAAAAGTTGAAAAACTATAAACATCTTAAAAGGAGATTATCCAAGATTTCCTTTCTTTTAGGTTCTTCATGTAACCCCGAACTAACCAAATCTTAGGTGGTCGACGAAGATGAAATTATAATAACTCTTGTTGTGTGTGGATCATGGGGTTCAAAGAAGTGATATCTCCAATATAAGATACGTGAAACTACATACCTACCATGAGCAAACTTTGTTTTGCAAAGAAGAACAGAAAGAACGTAAGAACCGTACCTATTACTCCTTTGTTCTAAGCAAGCTGTTCATTCACTGATCAAAATCATATCTGAGAGGTACGGGATCGGGTTGTAGACTAATCATCGATAATAACCATCTATGTCTCGGTCCCGTATGCCCCTCAGATATAGCTTCAAACAATGAACTTGTTCTTCCTTTCAGCTAATCAATATACTACTAGGGTTAAAGTCACTATCCCTATATATAAGAAACTACCACCGCCTAATAACTCTAGTTGCGTGGATCAAAGAAAGATTTCCAACACAACATAGATGAAACTACATAATATATTTAGAATGAGCAAACTTTGTTTCGCAAACAAGAACAGAAAGAATGTAAAAACCGTACCTATTACTCCTTTGTTCTAAGTAAGCTGTTCATTCACTGATCGAAATCATATCTGAGAGGTACGGAATCAGGTTGTAGACTGATCATCGATAATAACCATCTATGTCTCGGTCCCGTATGCCCCTCCGATGTAGCTTCAAACAATGAACTTGTTCTTCCTTTTCTCTCTAGGCAAACTCCGCTATAATTAATATACTACTAGGGCAAAGTCACTATTCCTATATATAAGAAACTACCACCGCCTAATACATGGTAATGTTTCTTTTCGTATTAGTAATACTTATGAGCTATGACGTAGTATAAGAATTATGATACTGTATTCTTAACTGAAAAATTCCTTTATATCTAATTGCGATCCAAGACTAGGGTTAATAAGTTAAAAGAATACCAAGAAGGAAATAAAGAAAGACTTTATAAGCTGTTAGTTATCAAAATACTTAAAAAAGACTTTATAAACTGATAGTTATCAAAATACTTAAAATTCGTGTAAAGGAATTTTATAGTACTAGTGTTAAGGTACGCGCGTTGCGCGTGTATCCCATATTATTGCATACAAAACTTTAAGAAGCTAACACCGCTAACATTATGAAATATTCTTTTTAAAACTAAGAAGAAATACAAAAGATAAAAGTGCAAGTGTCTAAAAATTATATAAATTGATATGTCCTATTTAGCTAATTCAGTAAATAAAAAAATGTTGTCCTACGATTATTATTGGAATTGTCATTAAACTTGGATTAGAAGAACCTTGTCAAAGCATACTGTCAGAGGCGGATCCATAAAAACTAAATTAGAGCGGATTTTAATTTGCTCGGTGTAATCTAGGTTTTTACTACTTAAGACAATACACTTTTGAAAATATGGGTAAATAGACTCTCTCTCTCTCTATATATATATATAGTTCAAATAGATAAAAAAAGAATTATTAAAAAATAAAGACTCCTAATCCATAAATTAGTTCAAAAGGCTCATTTTCACCTAACATAGTTTATAAAAAAGTTAGAGCTTGGGTTGGGCTGGGCTAGCCCAATCCAACCCGCGTGGGTTTAGCAATTGACAGGCTGGGCTGGGCTAGCCCACTATTTTGATGGGCCTTATAATGGTCAGTCCACTCCAGCCCTATATGGGTCGCGGGCCCCCACGTGTCGGCCCATCATTTTTAAAAATATAATTTTATATTTTTCTTTAAGTTCTGACCTAAAAAAGATAATTACTTGAAAGTTAAAAAATATCTTATTGGAAAAAATTCGCAAAACTTAATAACTTTTTATATTGTTCCAATATATCACAATAAATACTAAAAAAAAGTAAAAGAAAGGACTATATTTCATTCACTAAAAGTCAAAACTTAAAACAAACTATTCAAGAGAACGTTCATGCTGCTTATGAGATATCCAACACACCATCTTCATCAAACACATTTGAATCCGCTTGTGACAAGGTTGTCTTAACATCTTCACTTTCATCTACAATTCATATGCAATATTAATTAGTTAAATATTAAAAATAATTAAATTTTAAAAATTAATAATATTTAAATTCACATAAAAAAATATTACTAGTTTGAGTTCGGAAAACTTGTGCAGCCAATTTCAAGTAGTAACAAGTGTTTGGACATTTTCATAATAAATGCAACTTCTATACTTTGTAAGAACACGCCACCAATGCTAAATGGTGATTCCGATGGTACAATGGTAATAAGAATGCTAAATACGTCACGCACCATCATTGAAAGATCGGGATATTTTCTAGAATGGTCCTTCCAATACATGACAACATCATCTCTTGAAACTTCTCAAGATCAAGTTTTGATTCCTATTAGTAAATATCCAATTCTGACTTTCCATCTCTAAAGGCAGTATACTTTTTATTTTTTATATATTTTAAATAAATATTTTATTAGACTCACGGGCCGGCCGGGCCCGGCCCAGCCTCAGTCAAGCCTCACGGGCCACGGGCTTACTTGGGTCGGGCTTAAAAGCCTCATTTTTAAACGGGCTCCAAAAATTCTAGCCCAACCTTGCTAAATCACGGGACGACTCTAAAAAAAGTAGTCCTAAAAAGTTAGCACGAAACTTTTCTAATTTTCCTACCTCAAAACTTTATTAACTAAAGAAAATAAAAACCAAAACTTTTAGGTAAAATTTTGTTAACTAAAGAAAAACCCCTCCTAAACCTAAATGGAGAACTCAAAAAAAGAAACCTTTTAGGAAGAATTTTATTAACTAAAGAAACCTCCCATGAAACCTAAAAGAAGAAATTTAGTACTCCTAAATACAAATGGCGTTGAATGAAAAAACTTTTTCTAGTTTATAAAAATTAGGAGAATAATTAATTGACTATTCCTATATAGTAAGAAATTAATTAAATGACTATTTCTAAATAGTATGAGATTAATTAAATGATTATTTCTAAATATTAGAAAAATAATAAAATGATTATTTTGTCCAGTGTGAACTCAATTTTTAAAGGATAAAAAAGATAGCGACATTTTGTTAAAGGCATTCGTTCTTTTAATATATTAATAATTCTAACTTTTGTGAAGTTTGTGAATTTTAATTTAAGAAGAAGAAGAAGAATCTAGTATTATTTATTTGATTATTCCAAATAGATATGTTACATGAAGGTGTGAGACACGAAATAGAATAGATTATAATTTTTGTGAAAAACAATAATAACACTATAGATGTAGGCTTATTTTGTTCTCCAATGAGATAGGTGACATTGTCTTTGAGAGAAAGTGCATATAATCGACAACAAAAATTAAATCACCTCAAAAAAGACATCATATTTTCTGCGTGTGACAACTCTTGAAAAAGTCTACTATTAAAAAATATAATAACATCATAACAAGATGGATAAATAATACAAGTAAGAAGCATGCTAGATCTCATATTTTGTTCTTGATTGAAATACATGCTTGGAGTAATTTTTGAGAGAGAATTCATATTATATAAAAAAATTAAATTACCTGTTGAAAAACCGATATTCCAACTATAGCTAAGGTAGTTCAAACTAAACGTGATCCCTCATTATAGAAGAAAAAAGTAGTCCAACATGTTCTTGTCCATCTTAGATTGGTATGGTCGTATCCATAAAGATTTAACCCTAAATAGATGATAACTCTTGGAATGCCGTGAAACTTTAGTCGTAAGTATAGCCTTATAAGACAAGTATATTATATTTAAAATCCTAAATATTAGGTCTTTTTACATAGTACAAGTAAGGAAGGTTTTAATAACTAATTGATCAAAAAGTCCTAAATATTAGAAATATAATTAAATTACAAATTTGACTAATATAAAATCTATTTTTAAAGGATAAAAAAGGCGAACGATATTTCACTAAGGGGCTTCGTGATTTTAATATAGTATAGACTAGTGGGCTTTTCGCTGATTATAATTTAGAAATTTTTACATTCCTATACACTATATGAAACTATATTACCCTCCCTACTCAAGTTTTATTATAATTACATTTTATATACCCAATTACTATTTATGTACATTTTAAGGGAATTAATGATAATAATTAGTGTCCTAAAATTACTCTAACATATCTTCAACTCCCCCACGTTTCTCTATCCACACTCCCCCCCACCCCCACGTATCTTACACAAGAGAGCAGCAATTCCACCATTGACAACCATTAAAAAGTTTTGAAGCTTTGAATTCGAATTTAGGTTTTCAAAAAACATTGTTTGTTTGGATTGGATGTTGTTGCAAAGAATTGAGAATTCTCTCTACGTCTCTCTCTGTCTCTCAATCCTAAATTTCAGTAATGTAAAGCAAAGGAAAAGAGAGTAGAAATTCCACTATTGACAGCCATTAAAAAGTTTTGAGACTTTGAATTCGAATTTGAGTTTTCAAAAATCATTATTTGTTTGGATTGGGTGTTGTTGCAAATAATTAGGAATATAGTTTGGAGTTTATATCTCAATTTTGAGGGGCTTTGGTGAAGATTAGACTTGGTTTTGGCTGAATTTCAGATTGAAACTCGAAGAAGAAGAAGAAGAAGAAGAAGAAGAAGAAGAAGAAGAAGATTATACTGCAGAAATTGTAGAAAAATTGTATTCTATTGTTTATATATTTTTCTTTTATTTATTTAACTATTGTATGAAAGTGGAATAACATTCTATAAAAATTATATTTAAGTTATATGATATTGTAGTTGTATATAACTGAGTAGAAAAAATGTATAAAAATTGTAGATAAGTTGTATGAAATTTATTTTTATTATGTATAAATTAGATACAAAATATACAAAAGATATATTGTATAAAATTTGTATTTAAATATGTTATTGTAGTTGTATTTAAATAGGTAAAAATAATGTGTGAAAATTGTAGATAAGTTATATATCATAAATCTGGAATCTGACTTATCATATATATTGTTTCTGTTGAGTCATGGCTTAGATTTAAAAGCTCGACTTATATTCTTACTTTATAGTAAACCATAGTTCATTATGATTTTATTTGAAGAGTTATACAAGGTTTTGAAAGTATATCCCTTTCGAATCAGCTCTTCATGGTTGCTACTAATGTTTGTGTTTAGACAGACACACTGAGATAGTCTATTTACTGCCTGTAACCTCACTTTTCATGTCTGCTACATCTGTTTTTATCCTTATATAGTGAGCCTCTAGGTTAAAGCAGCATTTAAATATCCATAAGATTTGGCGCCTTGGATGCATTACTCTTCAGTTTCTCTTATTTTTCAGTGAATACTCATTTCTATCATTCGAATCATTTATGCTTTGCCACTAATAAATTGGACAAGATAAGAAATGACCATCTCAAAATCTGATTACATATCTACAATGTATATAGGAAGATTACTCAAACAGAAACAATATATATAGGAAGATTACTATATTTTAAGGCGGAGGAAAAATATGAAAAGAGAAGAGGAGAAAAAAAAGGAAAAGGGTGTAACTAAATCCCTTAATTGAAGGCACTAATAATGGATTGAGAGTCTTTTAAGGTGGAATGTATATATTTTGTAAACAAAACTTGTGTAGGTAGGGTAATTTACTAAACATGAACATTTAGGGTAATAAAGTTTTCAATAGTGTATAGAAATGAAAATTTTTATAGCAAGTTATTTTCCATTTTTACAGATTACTACATAAGGAGTAGTTGGTCTAGTGTATTTCATAATTTGAAGGGGGAAATTTTTCAATGTTTAGTTGAAGGTATCTATTTTTGGTAGCCCAACATAAATCAGAAAAATCTCGAACAAATTAAAATTGACATAGTTGTGCAGGCAATTGCATTGAGACTGCAGATACTACTCGAACAAATTAACATACTCCACAAATTAAACAAGTTACAAAAGCATATATTAGAAAAGAAACAAATTAAATGTCATTATTAGATCTCATAAACTTGATTGGAATTCAAAAACATACATTGAATAGAATGAAGAAGGAAAACTAAAACAGTTTCTCCGGGGGGAAAGCCCAAGGAGAATTCAAACAAACTTCCCCTGAATCCATACGGTAAGTTGTCTTAAAAACGGAGATTTTAGTAGCCTTCGGGCTTGTAGGCGATGAAACTGATGCATTGCACTTGACGGACGTTGTCGAATCCAATGATTCTGATCCAGGCCTGTGGGTAAGCCTTCTTTGCCTCCTCTACCTCAGCCAAGACCTGAGTGGCATCAGTGCACCCGAACATGGGCAACTTCCACATGGTCCAGTATCTACCATCGTAGTACCCTGGTGACTTATTGTTCTCACGGTAGACGAATCCGTGCTGTACATATCCACAAGATAAACAAAACATTAACATGAAATAAATACCATTAATCAACTACATTTGATCCCAAATTAGTTAGGATTGAGTAATTCATGTTAGGTATATATTCTTGATAATAGTAGCAAGATTTATAATAGACGTTGACCTCAGTCTCGAATTCCAAGCAAGGAACCCATCCATTTTTCAAAAGGTAATCAACTTCCCTAAGCAATTGCTCCTGGCTCAAATCAGGAAGGTATGAGAGTGTCTCATACTTCTTCTTGTTAATTGGTGGCCACACCTACATGTATCCCAAATAAATAATTTTAAACAAGCTCCATAAATGTTACTCCACTTAGTGACATATACTGATGGTGCAAAGTTCTTTATAGTACTATCAGTATATTGCAAGTTAAATCCATATAATATGCACTACAAACCTGCATGCATTGAACTCTTCCACCATTGCTAGCAATGGAGGTAATGTCAAGGTTTTGTTTCCTGGTAACAGGGAAGGAGGAGGCGGACTTGAGGCCAGTGAAGGGTGCAACCATGCTGGCTTGAGCAGCATTAGCGCCGGTCGCAACAGCAGCTGCTGAGGACATAACTGAGGAAGCCATTTCTGAAATAATTTCTAAGCTTAAAGCTATTGCTACCCTTGACCTTTGCTTTCAAGAGGGTTATTTGATATGTACCTCCCATGATATATATAATGATAATTGATAAGGTTTCACATAGCTTCCCCATCTAACGGACACAAAACAAGCTAACCTCATCTTAGTCTAATGGTAACCATTGGATTATGTGGTTCTTGACATTACATAATTAATGACCACATGAAGGGTAGCAACTGGGAGATGTTATTTTTTTCTTTTTCCTTTTTTTGGTTGAGTTAAGCTATTTCCATAAGCCATAAGAAGGGGTGACACGTGGCAGAAGCTCATTAATCTTATCTCATCCGAAATGGGGTAAGGAATAGGATATGAATGTGTGAAAATGGTTGGTTAATTTCTCTTTTGGGTCGGTTGTTTTATTTGTTTTCTTGTCATCTGCATTGGCTGCTACTTGCAGTCGTTTTGCTTGGATATAGAGACCATTCCTTTGTACAGACGATTCATACGTTTTTGTTTGGATGCTAATCATTTTCCCTTTTGTCCATTCACATACATATATAACTATCTTCTTTTTTTTTTTGGCAAATTTTGATGATTTCAAGTTCAAAATCAAATCTTCCTTGCTTTGTCCTTAACTATTGGTCGACTAACCACTGTTCCCTTGGCAACATGGAAATTTTCTTATCCCTACTGGTCCTTTCTATAACGTCTCCTATTTTCAAAATTAAAATTGATAGCCCAAGTCTTTTCTCTATGAAACTAGAAGTAATGGCAAATGGCTCGCCTGAGAATTTATAAAAAATGTGTATTGCTTCCTTAATTTCCCATATCTCTTTACCCTGTAGCATATAGTGGAAGATAGTGTAGACTTTGTAATAAATTTCCAGTCAGCATGACAAAACTGCATTATGTTTACTTTCATAGAGCCGCCTTATCTTCGTCAAGTGGCTTTAGCAAATTTGTAATTTCAAGTCATGGCACTGAAAAGATATTTTCTTCTGGTGTTTCATCCTCTACCATGAAACTTGTGACCTACCTCATCTTATTAATTCATTTTAACCCGCAATACCTGCATTACGTCCGTGTTCATATCCATTGTTAACTTCTCAAAGTAAAAGCATTAAATGATAAGCAAAATCAGTTTCTTGCCGGAATTGCATAACATTGCAGTACTATATATATAGTATATGAAAACTTTGGAAAATCATGAAATCGTCAAGGGAGATTAACTAAGGTTTATGAAGAGAACACAAAGAAAAGAGGAAAAGCTTCTCGATTGTTTCATTATTTCAGAATAACAAAAGTATCAAAATGTATACAAAATAAGCTATATATACATTGGGCCAAAACCCGGAATACTAAGTGGACTAAACTAGTAAAAGGCTATACAAATAAACTTATACAAACTTGGCCCTATTTTTGCCGAGGTCCAGAAGCCAAATAGTCTCCGAGTCCAATCCCCCCCTCCCCCCGGAAGTTGGAGGGGGAAAGCACCTGCAACTTGGAAAGAAGATGAAGGTGACTCTGCCCAGTCATAGGCTTAGTCAGAATATCTGCCAATTGCTGGGAAGTAGAAACATGAGCCAAGTGAATGAACCCATCAACCAATTTGGTGCAAATAAAGTGGCAGTCCATCTCAATGTTCTTGGTGCACTTATGGAAAACGGAGTTCTTGGCAATGTGGATAGCTGCTTGATTATCTCAAAAAACTGAAATGGGAAGTGAAACAGAAACATGCAAGTCAGATAAAAGACGAACTAGACAAGTCAACTCCGCAACAACCTTACTAATTGCCCTATATTTAGCTTCGGCAAAAGACAGGGAAATTAATGACAGGCTGCTTTTTAGATTTCCAACCAATCAAACTATCCCTCAGAAGAATGCAAAATCCAGTCACAGACTTCCTGATATCAACACAAGCACCCCAATCACTATCACTATAGGCAGTCACTGTAAGATCAGGAGAGTTGGAGAAAAATAACCCAACATCCAAGGTACCCTTTAGATATCTCAGAATATGTAAAGCAACAGACATGTGAGGAACTCGAGGACATTTTAAAAATTGACTTAGGTGTTGAACCGCAAAACAGATATCTGGTCTAGTATGCGTAAGGAAGAGCAATTTATCAACTAGACTCCTGTAAGTCTCAGGCTGAGGCAACACGTCACCAAAATCAGGAGATAACTTGTTATTAAGCTCCAAGGGACAGATAACAGAAGAAACATCTGAACAATTATACTCAGACAAAAGGTTAGAAATAAATTTCTTTTGATTGAGCAACAAACCAGAAGAAAGAGAGGAAACCTCAATGCCCAAAAAATAATTCAAAGCAACCAAATCTTTAATCTTGAACTGATCATTTAAAAACAGCTTCAAATTAAGAATAACATTAGGATCATCCCCAGTCAATATGAAATCATCAACATACACTGCTAACACAATCAAGGAACCAGGAAAACCCTTCACAAATAGAGAGTAATCATTAACAGAGTGAGTGAAACCCTTAGAACATAAAGCATGGGACAACTTAGCATAACATTGCCTAGAGGCTTGTCGGAGACCATAAAGAGACTTCTTTAACTTGCATACTAAGGGTGCAGAAGGAGGAGAAGAGGCAGAAATAGAAAGATCGGGAGGAAGCTTCATGTAAACCTCTTCATCCAAATCACCATGGAAAAAAATATTGTTTACATCTAATTGAAACAAAAGCCACTTTCTTTTGACAGCAACTGCTTTGAGACATTTAACTGTATACAATTTGACAATAGGGGAAAAATTCTCATGAAAATTAACACCTGCTACCTGTGTTTCCTCCTTTATCACAAGCCTAGCTTTATACCTTTCTACACTACCATCAACTTTGTATTTTACCTTATAAACCCATTTGCAACCAATAGGTTTCTTGCCTTTGGGTAAAGCAATAATATCCCAAGTGTGATTGACAGCTAAAGCATCAAACTCATGTTGTATGGCATTCTGCCAAGCTAGGATGGAGGTTGCTTGAGAATATGTGCCAGGTATTCAAATTCAGCATGTTGAAGGACTGTATTAGAGCAGAAGAGGTGGAAGGAAAACTACATAAGTAGTCCTGGAGATAAGTAGGAGGATGGTGATATCTAGAAGATATTCTAGGAGGCTGAATAATGGGTGGAGAAGGAGAACTAACATTAGAAGAAGAATCTGAAAGAGAAAAAGGAGGGGAAGGTGAAGGAGAATAAGGAGACGGAGAAGAAGGAAAATTAGAAGAGGAAGGAGAAGGTGCAAGAGACACAACAGAAGAAGAAGAAGAAGAAGAAGAAGAAGAAGAAGAAGAATCAGGTACAAGAGAAATAGGAGAAGGAAAGGGAGAAGGAGCAGGCACATTTATATTCTAGAAAAAAGGAAAATAATGCTCATGAAACATAATATCCCTGGTTATGAAACATTTCCTTGTAGATAAATCGTATAACTTGTACCCTTTCTAGGCAAAAGGATAGCCAAGAAAAATGCAAGGTGTAACTCTAGGTTAAACTTATCCCTATGAGGTACGAGGATTGTGGCATAGCATAAACAACCAAAGGATCTCAGATGGAAATAGGTAGGCACCTTACCATACAACATTTCAAATGGGGATTTTTCATTGAGGGGTTTGGAAGGTAACCTGTTAATGATATAAGTTGCTGACAATAAACAGTCACCCCAGAACTTAGTAGCCAAGTTGGATTGAAACAACAAAGCTCTAGATGCTTCAAGAAGGATTCGATGCTTTCTTTCAACTACCCCATTTTGTTGAGGGTTGTAAGGACAACTAATCTGGTGTATGATCCCCATTCTCTAAGAAAAAAATAGAAGCAGAGGAACTAGAACCTAACTTTAGAGTATTATCACTTCTAATAGTTTGGACAGGGACATAAAAGTGATTTTTAACAATTGCAACAAAGGCCTTGATTAAGGTAAAAGCAATACTCTTGGCCCCTATTAAGTATGTCCAAGTAGCTCGTGTGTAATCATCTACAATGGTAAGGAAATATCTAACCCCAGTATATGTTGGAGTATGGTAAGGACCCTAAGTGTCAATGTGAATAAGTTAGAAAGATTTAACAGTAGTAATAGAAATGTCTGGGAAATGCATCCTAGTTTGCCTTGGCATGGGACAAACATTGCAAATAAAAGGTTGTTTGGAAGATAAAGAATCAGATAAACCAGAAATAAGTTTTATTCTAATAAAAGAAACATGAGCAAGTCTTTAATGCCAAATCACATCCATTTTATTCATATCAGTAGAAGTAGAATGGAAAGGAATAGTACATATATTAGGCAAGCTAGGATTAGAATTACAAGAAGATGCATCAATAGGAGGAAAACTAGATGAAACAACATTATTCTCACATGTGGAAGCAGAAACAGAATGAGTAGATGATAAAAGGACATTATTCATGGAATGTAAATTAATAAAAATTTGAGATTGGGAAGTCTTTCCAGATAAAATTGTAGAGACCAATATCAAGTTTACCAATATCTAAAGACTTCTTCAGAGAAGGGCCCCGTGGTAGAAGCAAACAAGAGTCATAAGTGAACAAAACAAAACTTTTGAACTATTGTATGAGTCTATGTACAGAAAAGAGGTTGTGGTGGAAAGAAGGAATATAAAGAACATTAAGAAGAATGAGTGACAGATTCAAGGCAAAAGAACCAGTGCTTGTCACTTTTACTTTATATCCATTAGGCAGGTGTCACGACCCAAAAACTGACCCGGTCGTGATGGCACCTAACGTGAAACTAGGCCAGCCGATACAAACCCCAAAACCAACCAAAAATTCATAATAAGTCATTTAAAGCCATTAATTTACTAAAACCCCATAACATAAGTTAGAATAAACAGTGCGAAAATATAACACAAGCCCGACATCGGGGTGTCACCAGTCATGAGCAACTATAACTCGTCTAGGAACAAGAAAAGACAACATAGTTCGAAAATTAAATACTATGACAATCTGAATAAGATAGGAAGGAGAAGCACTGGGCTGTGAACGCCAAGCAGCTATCTAGTCAACTCCGGAGACCTGCTGGAAGACTGATCAACATTCACTATCGTGCCCCGAGACTCCTGGATCTGCACACAAGGTGCAGGGAGTAATGTGAATACGCCAACTCAGTAAGTAATAAAAGTAAAAGAAGCTGAGCAGTGAGAAACAGGTAATTTCACGTCATAGCACCATAACAAAACAGTATATGTGCAGAATCAATACTGTAAATCAATAAAACTCGTAAAAATAACTCAGTTCAGTAAAACCTTTTTAAAACATCTTTCAATAGTTTCAAATGAGTGATGAAAATAGTGAGAAAAAAGGGTAGAAATGTAAACATCCTATCGGTCAAAGCATGTACTATAAACCGCCCCTCGGGCATAATATCAACAGAACCAACCCCTCGGGCTACCTCACAATCACTCGTAATCAGCCCCTCGGGCATAACATGAATCAAGAACCGCCCCTCGGGCAACAACATTAATCAACAACAGCCCATCGAGCTACATCAGATCACTCACACTGGGTACCCGCGCTTACTGGGGGTGTACAGACTCCGGAGGGGTTCCTACAGCCCAAGCGCTATAACAATCTATCTCGTGGCATAATCAATTTGGCCCTCGGCCTCACATAACAACAAGACACCTCGTGGCATAAATCAATCAGGTCATCTGCCTCATAATATCATGAACCAATAACAACTTGTTGCGGCGTGCATCTCGATCACATAATATCCTCACAACACAGGCCCTCGGCCTCACTCAGTCAGAAATCTCTCAAGCCACTCGGGCAACAGTAAAACAAGAAACTCAGCCCAAAATATCATTTAAAGTATCAAAACGAAGTAAATATGGCTGAGTTATGAAATCAGTGAAATATAGCATGACTGAGTACAAATAATAAGTCAAAAGCAGTGAAGAATAGTAGTAAAAAGCCCCTAAGGGTCCAAAACAGTTGGCACGAGGTCCAAATATGGCATTCAGCCCAAAACATAGTAATAGTTTCCAAAACACAATGATATCAAATAGTTTTCAATCAAACGCGCAACTTAATAGACGTACGGGACGGACCAAGTCACAATCCCCAACGGTGCACGACCCCACGCTCATCATCTAACGTGTGCGTCACCTCAAAGTAACACAATGATGTGAAATCTGAAGTTCCATACCCTCAGGACAATATTTACAATCATTACTTACCTCAAATCGGTCCAAACTCAAACCCGCGATGCCTTTTGCCTCTCCAATCGGTCTCCAAATGCTCTGAATCTAACCAAAATCAGTTTCACATCATTAATACACGCTAAAGGAACAAAGCCCAAGCGAAAATAATCAAATGAACTCAAAAATTCCGAAATTGGCCAAACCCGACCCCTAAGCCCACGTAACGGAATTCGATAAAAATCATATCAATAGAATCCTTATCCTCCCACGAGACCATACATACTAAGAACATCAAAATCGGACCTCAAATGGCCCCTCAAATACCCAATTTACATACTCCAATTTCAAGCCCTAATTCCCAAATTTTAGGCTTTAAATCCCATTAATTTCATGCCCAATTAGTTAGAAATTACCATAGAATCGAGTATTAAGATCAAAAATCTTACCTTCAAGTGTTTCCCTTCGATTCCCTCTTCAATCCCTCTCAAAAAGCTTCAAAACCGCTCAACAATGGTGAAAAATGGGCTAAAGATCACTAAGACAACTATTTAAACATTCTGCCTAGGGATTATTTCCTTCTTCGTGCACGCAGTAGCTCCCTCGCGTTCGCGAAGCAAAAAATTCCACTGACCAATTATTTTTCCTTTGCGAATGTGACATCCTCCACGCGAACGCGAAGCTTCAACTGTCCAAGAATTCGCGAATGCGACCTTACCTACGCGAACGCGAAGCACAAAACTCTTGGGGTCCCAGTTGCTCCAATTACCCTACGCGAACGCGACTCCTCTCATGCGTTCGCAATTCACTGGAATCCAAACCTATGCGAATGCGACCCCAAACTCGCGAATGCAAAGAACATTTTCTCCTCTAAGCCCAGCTCTTCTTTGTGAACGCGGGACTATCTTCGCGAACACGAAGAACAAATTCTTCTGCAACAAAAACCAGAAAATCTGCAACTCTCCAAAACCAAGAATTGGTCCGTTAATCACCCGAAACTCACCTGAGGCCCTTGAGACCTCAACCAAACATGCCAACACATCCCATAATATCATTCAAACTTGTTCCAACCTTCGGAACGCTCAAAACAACATCAAAACATCAAATCACCCTCGGATTCAAGCCTAAGGATTCCAAACTTCCGAATTCCGAATTCGATCAAAAAGTCTATCAAGCCTCATCTGAATGACCTGAAATTTTGCACACACGTCCAAAATGAAACAACGGACCTACTCCAACTTCCCGAATTCCATTACGACCCCAATATCAAAATTTCCACTACCAACCGGAAAGCGTCAAAATTCCAATTTCGTCAGTTCAAGCCTAAATCTTCCATGGACCTCCAAAACACATTCCGATCACGCCCATAAGTCCCAAATCACTTAACAGAGCTAACCAAATCATAAAATTCCAAATACGAGATCAATTACTAAAAAGTCAAAACTTGGTCAAACCTTTCAAATTTAAAGCTTCAAATTGAGAATTGTTCTTCTAACTCTATCCCGGTTATCCTGAAAACTAAAACTGACGATTTACATAAGTCATAATACATCATACGAGGCTATTCATGTTCGATAACTAGCGAGCGGAGTGCAAATGCTCAAAATGACTGGTCGGGTCGTTACAGCAGGGAAATAAGATAGGGAACAACCAGAGGAGTTATATTAGAACAAAATTCCTTATTAGATGTCATGTGATCAATAGCCCTAGAATCAATTATCCAAGTTAAGCCTACAGCCTGAGAAAGCATGTATGAATTAGAACTAGAACTATTGCACAAATCAGCAGACAGTAAGGTACCAACAAAATTGGCAGAAGCTATGAGATTGTGTTGAGAATCAGAAGTTGACACATGTGACTACTGCACTAAACTCATTAACTGATTGTACTGCTACACACTCAACCCAGGGATTACAGAACTTTGCTCTAAATAACTGGAACTAGAAGAACGAGGATGGGATGAACCAACACCAGTAGCATAATGGTTAATATTAGGTTCAGTACCGACATTTGCTGTAGTTCTTCTTCCCTTGGAAAACTTGAAGTTTGACTGAAAGCCATGAAGCTTGTACCATTTATCAATTAAATGTCCAGGATTCTTGCAATATTTGCAAAACATAGAATTTCTTTAATCAACATTTACCCTCTAGTCAAAATTAACCTTGTGAGTGTACTGTTGTTTAGGAGGAGGAAGAGGCTTGGTGAGATTGTTGACATTAAAAGAAGCTGACTCTGAATTGAATTGAGGAGAATTGACATGCCTTTGACTCTCATCTTGAAGTAGTATATTATAGGCATTGTCAAGGGAAGAAAGTGGTTGCATCATTAGAAGGATAATTCTGACACTAACATAAGTCTCATTAAGCCCCATTAGGAATTGATATAACTTGTCCTCCTCCAACTCTCTTTGTAGATCACAATTGCAAGGGTTAATGGATTTTTACGCATGAAAGCTAACCCATCCCACAACTTCTTTAATTTGTTAAAATATGATGCTATGTCAAGAGGTCATTGACAAGTAGAAGCCAATTCTTTCTTGATCTCGAACACTTTAGTTCCATTAATGGTGCCATATTTACTTTCAAGTTGTTTCCAAATACACTCAGCAGTCTCAGAATACTGAACACTCTTGGCTATATCAGAGATAAAGAACTAGTTAACCAGGAAATCACCATATAATTACACCTATTCGAGAATTTCAGCTCAACAGCATTATCAGAAGGTTTAGGACAGCTGCCATCTATGAAAGCTATTTTACTCTTAGCTGACAAGTAACTACCATATTCCTCTTCCAACCCCCAAATCCAGTACCCAAAAATGGTACAGGTACCAAACAAGTCCCAGGAATATCAGACGTGTGTATGAATAGAGGACTAGACAGATCTGGAGAATACATAGAAGTTGAAGTATTAGAATCACCCACGGTCATATTGAAATCAATAGCAATCAAACTAAATGATAGGAATTTTCTGATGTAAAACCCTAACGACAACAAAACCAAAACCACACCACAGTATATGTGAGAATACAGATAGAAATACCACACTTCTTCGCAATCGGAAGAAGAGCGGCCTTCGAGATTCACCAAAACAGCCAAAAATTACTCACACACCAGCAATTCAGTCTCACCCAGACTGAAATCGAAATCCTCGCATGTGTTTCTTCAATCCTTGTAAGAGATACACCAAAAATCACCACTCTGTTGATACCCAATTTTTTCCTCATATATATATATATATATATACACACACACACACTTTCAAAATGTTATATTTGCATCATCATTTAGCTTATAAATCTATACAAGCATTTTTCATAATTTTCTATAATTTTTTAAAAGCTTTAAATCAATTTCTTTCTGCATTTTATTATATAAATATCCAATAATTATCCTTTAAATTATTTTTATGATGATTTAATCATCTAAACTATCATTTACACCGACATGTATGTTTTTTAATATTTTCATAATTACATTTGTATTTTTTAGGCTAATTGCATATTTTTATAATAATAGCCTATATTTATGTATAATTATATTATGTTTGCAAAAAATAACTTTTTTATATTTTTATAATATTAAGTTATTATTTTTAATCTTTTTAGTGCACAAAAAATATTTTTGTTATTTATTAATTACTTTTTAAAATTACTTTTTGCTAAATATTGGGTATTTAAAAACTAGCCTAAATTCCCAAATATTTTCGGACCAAACAATGGCTGAAACACCTAATACACTAGCCCAAATGACCCCATCCCAAACCTACAACGCATTAAATCCCAACCCGGTCGCAACCCACCTAAATAGACCCACCCCACTCCCTTTCAATCTTGGCCGTTGATCTTAAATGATCAACGGCCCATAATAATCCCTCGCTCCTCTTTATAACCCCTTAAACCTAACCCTAACCCATTTTTCCAAATCGGCAGCCCCCAAATTCTCTCGAAACTTCTCCCTCACCTTACAAACCCTAGTCGTCACCCCAAGCACCCTCTGAATCTAGACCGTCCATGGATCTTTACCATGATTTGCTTACCTTTTGGGGATTGTATCATTGTTACTGGTACAAATATGGTATTACTTAGTACTTGCCTAATTTTGGCTAGTACCCGTCTTTGAACCCAAGGTAATTTGCCTTATTCTTCAAGATCTGGACGATATTTCGTCCTTATATGATCATAGCAAGGCTGTGAGGCTCTGATCTCCCCAGATCTCCGACCAATTTCTTATCCTAGTCAAACTAGGATTTACCGGTTTCTTCTTCTAATCCGATTTTAAACTGATTTAGGTGTTCGTCTTTCCTTTTATATTTTGATTGATTGTATTTCCTTACTTATATGCTAATTTTACTACAATATAAACCCATTCCCCCTTTTTTTTGGACAGACTTGAATCGTTAAAATTTTTTCACTAAAAACTGAAGTTATTGCTCCCTGTTCTCTAATTCTCTTATTCTATACTTTGGTTCTTGGCCGGCTGAAACCCAGGGCTATCGAATGACTAAGTATTGAACTTGTTATCTGAATCTTTGCTATGTTTATTATTAAAACCTAAAGCATGTTCGATTATTTGCTCTATGTGTTCAACTTGACTATGTTTGTATCCCTCAGTGTTCTCCCTCAATCTTAGTTTACTCTCTTTCACTGGTTCCCTGTGCTCTTTTGAGTTCTCATTCTTAGCCGGCTGAAAGCCAAGGCTACTTCGGTTCTATCATTGACCTCCCTAGTGTGAGCATTGCTCGTGGTCTAATTGAGACCCTTGTGAACTCTGACACACGAGGACTTGGTCCTTAGTCATTCCCTGAATCTCAAACTACTCTCATCCATCCCCATTTTATCCCCTTATCTGCTGTACACCTGAATTGGTTGATTTAAATGGTGCAATACTTGGCATTGTGGACAAATAAATTGACTTTGGGCTCCTTTTTGGATTATAGGGTTGTGTGTTGAATATGGATCCTTATTAGAGGCTTGGTATACTTTGAACTAGTGCGCTTTAGGTAACATGACGAGACCAATGTGTATTGAAATTTTCTGCTCGTACTCTGTCAAATTCTAATATAGTTTAAGATATTATCCCACAGAGACTGGATAATCTATGCTATAGATTTGTAATATTTTAACTACTATTTGAGAGAATCAAATTGATGAAAAGTGAGTGAGGTTTAAGACTTGTTAATTACTTAAATAAAACAAATATTTTTGGAAGATTTATAATTTAAAAAGGAGTTGGGAATAATTGAATTCACTTGATAATATTACTATAATAAAATCTCAATTTCTATATTTATTTATATAAAGAATAATTGCGTGTTTCTAATACAATTATATTTTGCTTACTAAGAAATAACCAATTAATAACACTCCGTGAGAATTATATTAATTAATCAACTTAAGACTAGTGATGTTTAAACTAAAATATTTTTCTTGCTTGAATTGTGCTAAAAGAAAGTAAAAACTTCGTGAGAATATTTTTACTATGGATCAACAATCTTGCCTACAATAATTCCTCTATGAGAATTAAAACTGAGGCAAGATTACTGACTTGAAATAATAGTTTATAGAAAATTTACTTTCACTCTACTATTTTATTCATCAGTTATTATATATTAATTTTGCTTCGCGAGAATTACAAAATTAATATATGAATAACTTAGAGATAAAATATATAGACGTGATAATAGAGTAATTAGAAACCATGATTTCAGTACAGTATGAAATGTAAATAAAAAGTTTCAAGCCAAGAATATAAAAATTGAGATAGTATTATAAAATATATCAAGCTTCATCAACTATCCCAATGAAAAGAGATTACTCCATTATGGAGTAAGAAAAACTAAAAAAGATATTTAGAAGACTCGAAATATTTAAAAGACTAAAAAAATATTTTTACTACAAAGAAAGAAGACCAAGACTAGTTCTTGTCTTACAAAGATTGAATATGCTTATACAAAGATAGCTTGCTATTTATAGGAAAAGATGAGTAGTTTTTGTCATGTTTCACTTTTGGGAATGTGAAATCCATGTATGTGAAGTGACTTTTGTGTATGTAGATTCCATATATGCAACTATGGTACTTGTGCTTCACTCTTGACTTCATGAGTTAGTCTTTCAAATGTAGGTTCCATATATGCGAATGTGACCTTTGCAAATATAGATTCCACACATGCATATATGACCCTTTTGCTTTCATTCTTGACTTCATGGGTTAAATTTGCAAATGTAGGTTCCATATATGCAAATGTGACCTTTGTGTATATAGATTCTACATATGCATCTATAGCTCTTTTGCTTCCATTCATGACTTCATGGGTTAGACTTGCAAATGTAGGTTCCCTGTATGCGAATGTGATTTTGCGTATATAGATTCCACATATACAAATATGCTCCTTTTCATCTTTAATTATATCTTTCCATAAGCACATATGTATATTCCACATTTGCGAATATGAACATGATGTGTGCAACTGTGGCTTTGCTTCATTCTCTTGTTTTTTAGGTTCTTTCCTTCTTTTTCATATGTCACGACCCTAGTTCACCAACCGTGAACATGTCATGACGACACCTAGTCTCCGTGACCAGGTAAGCCTAACACTTGCGGAAACATAATAATTGCGAAAAAATAGAATACCATATTTTAATTATCTAAAAAGGAAATTGTACTGAATGCCGCTCGGCATATACGACTCAATATCTCAAGACTAAAACAATCCCAAAACCCGGAAACTCACGGGAAAACATAGGCTACAGAAATGTATAGTAAGGCTCCAAACTCTAGAATATCTAACAAACAGAAGGAAAGAGAACTAAGTACTAAAGATAGAATAAAGAGGGAGACTCGTCGATCTGCGGACGCAACAAATCTACCTCGAAGTCTCCGTAGTCCTCCTGCCTCACTGATAGTGCGCCTGAGTAGAGGTACCTGGATCTGCACATGAAAACATGCGCAGAAGAGTCGTGAGTACACCACAGCGGTACTCAGTAAGTGCCAAGCCTAACCTCGGTTGGGTAGTGACGAGGAAGGTCAGGGCCCTACTGAGGTTATATAAAATATAAAGATGTCAGGATAAGATAAGCAGTGCAATTGAGAACCTACAGTAAGAATCTATACAGGATAATAAGAGTACAATAACGGAAACAATGATGAAAGCAAACCATAAGGAAAATAACCGGGGATCTCTAAGTATTCTGAGGATCTCTTAGTATCCTCGACATGTACTAGGGATCTCTTGGTATCCCGAGGATCTCTCGGTATCCTCAATATAAGACACGGATCTCTTGGTATCCCGAGGATCTCTTGGTATCCTCAATATGTACTAGGGATCTCTTGGTATCCCGAGGATCTCTCGGCATCCTCAATATATGTGTCGGGGATCTCCCGGGAATCTAACCCGTAGTCCCAAAGTAAATGTGCAGGGGAATCTCCCGGGAATCTAACCCGTAGTCCCAAAGTAAATGTGCAGGGGAATCTCCCGGGAATCTAACCCGTAGTCCCAAAGTAAATGTGCAGGGGAATCTCCCGGGAATCTAACCCGTAGTCCCAATTTAAAACACAGAGCAGCAACACAAGAATATTAAATTAAACACTAATTTCGTACCAAGTAAACATTTACTTCTAGCCTAACATGCTTCACGTAATGCAATTCAGGCAATTTAAGCAAATAGGAAATTAAGTCAACTAAACATGCCTTTCTAGACTAGCAACATGCTAAATTCACAAGTAGAACAAAACAAGAAAAGAACTCAATTGAAATACTTAAGGAAAAATCGGATTTTCAACAATTAGCTCAAGTACGCGCTCGTCACCTCACGTACAGGGCATTTCAATTATCAAATTTAGCACATCCTAAGGGGAAAGGTCCCCCACACAAGGTGAGACAAACCACTTACCTCGAATGCTCCAAACTCAACTCACGCTTCTTGAATAGCTTTACCCCTCGAATTCACCACCCAACCGCTCGGATCTAGTCATAAATTGCTTGAATGCATTAATAATTACTATTGGAACTAACCCCAATGCATAAAAATAGTTTTTACAAGGTTTTTCCCAAAAAGGTCAAAAATACCCCCGGACCCACGTGGTCGAAACTTGAGGTTCGGACCAAAACCCGGTTACCCATTCTCCCATGAATCCAAATATATGTTTTATTTTGAAATCGGACCCCAAATTGAGGTCCAACTTCTCAATTTGTAGAAAACCTAGGTTCTACCCAAAACAACCAATTTCCCCATGAAAATCTATGATTTGAAGTTGAAATCATGTTAAAAGATGTTAAGAAGTGAAGAAATTAAGTTAGAAATCACTTACCAATGGTTTTGGAGAAGAAAAGTTGTTGGGAAAATCGCCTCTTATGTTTTGGGTTTTTGAAAAGTGGAAAAAATGACTGAAGTCCCGAATATATATACTTTTGCTGGGGGCTGGCGCGGACCGCGCAGAAATGCACCGCGATCGCGCCGAGGGAGGGAAGAAGTGGGCTTTCTCTGAACCCACCCAGCGCGGACCACACTGATTTGGTGCGGGGCCGCGCTGGTCGACCCTCTGAACTCCACCACGCGGACCGCACGGAAAAGCACCGCGGCCGCGTGGCTGCCAGCGCGGACCGCGCGGAAATGACCGCCGCCGCACTGGGGCCTGCAACATCTGAACCTGCATTTTTAAGCCTAAGACCTCCGGGGCCCCACTCAAAACTCACTCGAGCCCTCGGGGCTCCAAACCAAACATTCATATGATCTCGAAAACACCTTACGGACTTACTCGTGTGATCAAATCGCCAAAACGACTTCATATACATAGGATCAAGCCTCGAAACACATGATTTTCTTTCAACTTTCATAAAACTCAAATTCCCCATTTTAAGTCCGAAACACGTCATATGACGTCCGTTTTTAGCCAAACTTTACAGATAGTGCTTAAAACATATTTAAGACTCGTACCGGGCGTCAGAACCAAAATACGAGCTCGATACCACAGTTTTCTAATCAATTTTCTTCTTCCTTTTCCTTAATTAATTTCAGAAAGCAATTTCACACAAAAATTCATTTCTCAGGCTTGGGACCTCGGAATTTGATTCCGGTCACACTCCCAAGTCCCATATTTTTCTACGGACCCTCCGGGACCGTCGAATCACAGGTCCGGGTCCGTTTAGCCAAAATGTTGACCGAAGTTAATATTATGCATATTAATATCAAAATTCATCAAATTTTTCACATAATTCGCATATTTCAAAATAAAAGCTTTCCGACTACGTGCCCGGACTGCGCACGCAAATTGAGGCAACTAATAGCGAGGTTTTCAAGGCCTCGAAAGCACGGAACAAGGAAGAATTACGGTGATGACCCTTTGGGTCGTCACATTCTCCACCTCTAAAACAACGTTCGTCCTCGAACGGGCAAAAGAAAGAAGTACCTGAGTCGGGAAATAAATGAGGATAACGGCTCCGCATATCAAACTCGAACTCCCAGGTCGATGCCTCAGGAGGCTGACCTCTCCACTGAACACGCACTGAAGGAAAACTCTTCGACCTCAACTGTCGAACCTACCGGTCTAGAAGAGCCACCGGCTCCTCCTCATATGACAGATCCTTGTCCAATTGGACAGTGCTGAATCCAACACGTGCGATGGATCACCGTGATACTTCCGGAGCATAGATACATGAAACATGGGATGCACAGCTGACAAGCTAGGTGGCAAGGCAAGTCTATAAGCCACCTCTCCCACACGATCAAAAATCTCAAATGGACCGATGAACCTAGGGCTGAGCTTGCCCTTCTTCCCAAATCTCATCACGCCCTTCATAGGCGATACACGGAGCAATACCCGCTCACCAACCATGAAAGCAACATCTCTGACCTTGCAGTCTGCATAACTCTTTTGTCTGGACTGAGCTATACGAAGTCTATCCTGAATAATCCGGACTTTATCCAAGGCCTCCTGAACCAAATCAGTACCCAATAATCGAGCCTCTCCCGGCTCAAACCATCCAACTGGAGACCGACATCGCCTACCATACAACGCCTCATACGGAGCTATCTGGATGCTGGACTGGTAGCTGTTGTTGTAGGCGAACTTTGCTAAAGGCAAAAACTGGTCCCACGAGCCTCCAAAATCAATAACACAGGCTCAGAGCATATCTTCAAGAATTTTAATAGTCCTCTCGGACTGACCGTCCGTCTGGGGATGAAATGTTGTGCTCAACTGCACCTGGGTGCCTAACTCTCGCTGAACTGCTCCTCCAAAAATGTGAGGTATGTAAGCACGTGATTTTTGACCCTCCCCGAGAATTTTCACATTTTTAGCGTGAATATGTGAAATTGGGTCTAGTATAGCTATTTTAACTATTTTACCTTATTTTGTTGCAAAAAAGAAAAACTCACAAAATATATATATAAATTTTAGTTTATGTATTTCTCATAAATTTGAAAAATACAAAAATTGTACTTTATTTTGGTACTTTATATAAAATTCGAAAATTACAAAAAATATAATTCTATTAATGATTTGTAGTCGTTTTAATTTTGAAAAAACACAAAAATATTACGTCATATTTTTGTCTTTATTAAAGAACGAAAATTACAAAAAAATAGTTTTATTAATATTCTATAATTATTTTAACTTTGAAAAATACAAAAAATATTACTTCATATTTTTATTACAAAAAATAAGTTTATTAATATTTTGTAGCTATTTTAAATCTTGAAAAATATTTAAAAAAAGATATAGTTTTGTTTAAATACTAGTCTTATTTTTGGTAGTTATTCTGCTTACATAGGACTAGTTAAGCAACGTGTTCCTATTTCTCGGGTCCGGGCAAAAGAATAATATTCGGGTTTAAACTACCCGGTTTTAGGCCTAATTTTCGGACCTGGCCCACAATAAACCGTGTCCAGGACACGTGGGGAACCCCACCACGCGTGGGGGACATATGCCTCGAACCCCACCACGCGTGGGGCTCATTTTTATGGGCATTCCAATACAAAACACGGACGAAAGCCAACAGAAAAGGGGGATTTTTTGAAAGACTTTTTGGAAAAATACTGTTCATCTTCTTCCAAAGAAGAAGATGCAAAAAACCTAAACCATCGTGAAGAAAAAAAAAACCACCCTCCTCCTCCCGTCCAAACAGCTCCCTCCATCACCAGCGACCACCCCTCCTCCTCCTAAGCTTCCCACCGGAAAAACCAGACCCGTCGTACCCCCCGTCACCAAAAACCACCAGCTCCATCGCCCACCTCCACTGTCCGAACACCACCCCAAACAGCTCCCCCTCCTTGTCGTCAACCACTGCTCATCGCCACCATCAAACGACCACCCCGTCTCCTCCCAAACTCCCTCACGACCACTCCGTCATCTTCCCCGGCGACATTGTTGCTCGTCGTCACCCCCACCAAACGCCACCACCCTCGTTCCACCTCCAAACCCTCTCCGTCTCGCCTGCGTCGCCCCTCCATCGACGACCACTACCCCATAACCCTGCTCCCCCACGTCCAGAGTATAACCAGACACCGTCCCTCAGCTCTAGCACCACCCGTCAAGCAGCAGCCATCGCTGCTGCGTCGTCCAACCACCCCTATCGTCAACTGCCCAAACGACCCCTCCAACTGCAGCTTCACGTACACAGGTGTCTCGCCGGAAAAATACAGCAGCAACCAAACAATCCCTGGTCGTTGACAGTTGTGGGTCCGAGCTTTCTGTTCGTCGAGGTCCGGTACGTTGAGGTCCGGTACGTCGAGTTTGTTGTCCGAGGTTTCGTCGCGGGTCCAACGCATCGGACGATAATATCAAGTAGGTCATCTCTGTCCGTGTCCTTCATATTTGTTGTTTAGCAATATGTACATGCGTTTGTTGAAATACAATCCTAGTTCATGCGGATAGTACGCGACATTATATACATGGTGATTGCAAATTGCTATATTTGATAATTAACCCCGTATGGTATTGAAATTTGGCCGTGAATGTCTTTCCCGTTGTTTCGTTATTTTAAGTAGCTATTGGACATTTTGTTTCTTCATGTTTAAATTGTTGTTATCCAAATATTTGTCGTAATAGAGGTTTGCACATATTCTGAAAGGTGTTAATTATTTAGTTTGTCTTAATTGTTGTTTATACATGTGGTAGTAAATGTTGAAATTATAGTAGCAATTCTAATTCCGCGGAAAAATGCTCGCTTCATCAAATGGGTTCAATCTATAATCTATGATCTCGCGAAGAAGAAAAAAAAACATAGTTATTTTAGCCTTGTCCTATTTCTAAAAGAGAAAATAAATAAATAAATAAAATGAGACGAGCCTCGCCAAAGAATACAAGCTGCGGGGCCCTCTAAATGTATATATTAAATACTTAGATTCCGGGACGGGTCGTTTAGCAAATTTCACGGCCCTACCCAAATTAATAATGCGCTAGTTGCTTTAGGCGTGCCGTTAATAATGTTATCTCCCTAAACTCGGGTGCACATTTATGTGACCCAAATCCAAATCTCAACGAAATCAAATGTGTCTCTAATCACGGGTACATTGATTGTGACGTGGTCTGAGACGCATTTCCACGACGTTGCAAATTCCTTCAAAAATAAGAATGAGATGAGCCTCGCCGAATAAAAATACAAATTGTGGGGCCCTCAGTAAATACTTGTTTTAAATTACTTAGAGTTCAGGAGGGTCGTTTAGCGAATTTCACGGCCTTCCCAAAATAATAACACGATAGTCTCTTTAAGCGCGTGTTTAATAATCTATTTTCTTAAACTTGGGTGTGCATTTCATGTGACCCAAATCCAAATCTCAAAACATCAAATAAAATGCGTTCCGGATTGTGGGTGCATTTCGTGTGACGCAATCCAAAGACGTGTTTTAAGCGATGTTCACATTCTTGTAAAAATAATAATAAAAGCGGTTAAAAGTTAAAATTTGCACATAAGTTCATACTTGTATAAAATCAGATAACCAAGCCGAATATAACAATTGAGCGACCGTGCTAGAACCACGGAACTCGGGAATGCCTAACACCTTCTCCCGGGTTAACAGAATTCCTTATCCGGATTTCTGGTACGCAGACTATAATATAGAGTCATTATTTTCCTCGATTCGGGATTAAAATTGGTGACTTGGGACACCCTAAATCTCCCAAGTGGCGACTCTGAAATAATTAAACCAATCCCGTTTCGATTGTCCTTTAATTGGAAAAAACTCCCCCTGCGCCCCCCGGGTGCGGAAAAAGGAGGTGTGGCAGCTCCTGCGACTCTGCTGGGGATGATATAACCCAGAACCACTGGTTCAGGGTTAAGAATTCGAGCTTAGAATAATTGTTATTATTTGGCTTTATTTATTATCTGATTATTACATGTTTTGAGCCTAATGTGCTAAATGCTGCTTTTACCGCTTTGATATTATTTGAACTGTATATAAACTGTGCCGAAACCTTTCTCTTCTTACCTCCGGGGATGTGCTTACTGGTTGAGACTCCCTATTCTGTTAGTGTCATACCCTAAATAAAAGAGGCTCGGAAAGTTTCTAAGCCGGCTGGCCTTTTGGTTCCCGGAAAGGAGCTCCTTCCTCAACTCGAGTTGTCCGCTCGGGTACACTGTCTAGAACACCGACCCAGGTTTTTGAACCTAGTATAACAAAGCCACATGCCGGATCCCTAGTAGGAACGTTTATTTGCATCATGTGCATTTGACTTAGGGGACTCAACATAGGGGTTGGGTCCGTCTAGGACAAGCAACCTGAAAATAATAGACAATCTTTCGGCATCCTATGTGCTACATGTTGTATTTAGTCAAGGGCGTATGGGTCATTTGGTCATTTCCAGCATGATGTTATTTTAATCAAAGCATGGGGAACATTTGTGGAATCCAAGAAGCCTTGGAATTCCCTATGTCCCCCACGCTTGCTTTTTGGGAAAGCACATGGGGAACATTTGTGGAATCCAAGAAGTCTTGGAATTCCCATATGTCCCCCATGCTTCATATGTTGGGAAAAGCGCATGAGGAGCATTTGCGGAATCCAAGAAGTCTTGGAAATCATTATGTCTCCCATGCCACATTTTTGAAAGAAATAACAAATATAAAAAATAAAATTACAAATAAAACAAAGCATGAAAATTCAAAAAGATTTTGTATGTTTTCATTATTTTCCACAGATTAAAAAAAAATCGTGAAAAAGAGGAGGAAAAATGACAGTGTAGAGATATAACTACTTATTTTTAGAGAAAAATCAATGTCCGAGTAGTATCGAAACTCTGCTGAAATTTTGAGAAAATGAAAAAATGTCTTGTTATTTTGTTATATTAAAAGCAAAGGAAAAATAAAAAATAATCATTGTTCTGTCTGTTTTTTTTAAAAAATATTAAAGAAAATAGTTTGTTTTGCCATTAATTGAAAATGAAAAAGAGTTTGTTTTTTTTAAAAAAAAAAGTGTTTTTTATTTTATTTTGTTTGTCTATGAAAATGCCAGAAATAAAAATAAAAAGAGTCCGGCGTTGAATGTGATTTTATTATTTGTTCCAGAAATAAGTATATATATAATCCAAAAAAAATTCAAAAGAAAGTTCAGAATTCAAAAAGATAAAATAGAAAAACAAATCCGAAAATATTTTGATTCCTCTTTCAAAAATTGAAAAGAAAATTCAAAATTTAAAAAAAAAACATTTTAGAAGCATTTCTTTTATTAAAGGTAAAATTTCAAAAAATATTTTCTTTTTCTTCTTTAGAATAAAAAAAAAAGAGCAAATGAAAATTCAAAAAATATATCTTAGAAGCGTTTCTTTTAAAAAAAAAAGGAAAATAAAAAAAAATGCTTCCTTTCTTCTTTTAAAGTAGTTCTTTTGCCCGAACTACGCGGGTTTGATTCTCACCGGATGTGAGATACGTAGGCAACCCTCATCGGGTCCAACCCCACCTTTTGCTAAAATAGCCAAAAATCAAAATTTTAATCTTGTCATAAATAAGTCGGTTTGTTATAAATGAAAAATTATAGTCTATTTGATTGTTGTTAAAATAATAAAAAAAAAACATGGAAAAAATAGTTTATTTGCCCGAACTACGCGGGTTTGATTCTCACCGGATGTGAGATACGTAGGCAACCCTCATCGGGTCCAACCCCACCTTTTGCTAAAAGCCAAAAACAAATAAATAATAATAATAAAAAAAATGTGTGTCAAATTTTAATTTTTGTCATAAAGAAGTCAGGTGACGCTGTTTTATCAAGACATAGCCGAATGTTCCCGAAAGGGACGCCGGAAGGCTGACTTTGCATTAACAGCCGCCTTTGGGTCATTTGAGATATGGACCCACACAGCCTAAAAATCTTCGTCCCCGAGGCGGTGAAAGGCCGTGTTTGCAATATTGACTTTTCTAATTTGAAAAATGATAAAAGGAGTCATAAATAAGTCAGGTGTTGTTTTGTCATAAATAGCCGAATGTTCCCCAGAGGGACGCCGGAAGGCTGACTTTGCATAAACAGCCACCTTTTGGGTCATATTTAGGATTTTTTGTCCAGTTGACCCACACAGCCTTAAAAATTTTCGTCCCCGAGACGCTGAAGGGCCGTGTTTTGCAGCACCAAGTTTTTATTATAATTTGAAAAAAAGAGTCGACGGTCAGGTGAGTACCATTTGAAAATTTTGTCATAATAAGCCGAGCCAGCTTCGGCCGCGTCTTAAACCGTTCTTGCCGAAATAGCCTTAGAGTATCTTTCAGTTGTCGAAAGGTTATTTTCGTAAAAGAATGGACAAGTTTTAAAGTGTCAAAATAATCCTCCCCGGCCTCAAATTCATGTGAAAATTGGAAGGGGCCACATTTGCAAAAAAATAACCATTTGGTTGCATTTGTCGAACAGAGAAAGGGAGCTGGAATTTTGTTTTTAAGTCTACCAATCTTTTGATTAGAACATGCAGGTTGTTTAATTTTCAAGCTTGTGGGTAATCTTTAAATTCTTGAAACCCAGTTTGTTCTAAATTTTTTTTTAAAAAAAAATGTGTGTTTAGTATTGTTTATCTTTTATTGTCCGAACTACGCAAGGTCTGATTCATGCGGGGTCATGATACGTAGGCAATCTCCATAAGATTCGACCACAACAAAAAAAAAGGAAAAAAGAGAATGAAAAGAAAAGAAAAAAAATAGAAAAAGCAAAATGAAAAAAGTAATGAAAAAAAAAAGAAAGAAAAATCGAAAAAAAAAGAAAAAAAAACCAAAAAAAAAAGATGTTGTCACCTGTTTTGTTTTGAAGCATAAGTTAAGGTGGTTGGTTTGTGGTAAAATGGGAGTTGGTGGTCAAACCGATGCCAAGTTTGATAAAATGGGAGGACGCTCCGTTCCTTGGTTAACAAGAAAGAAGCAGTTGGTGGCTTATTTTGTTGTCATTTCTGTGTTCGGATTATTAGGGTTATGAGTCGGATGTTGTCTTGTCCAGTTTGTTTTTAGGAATTTTATTCTGGTTGTTTTGTTTGTCTTGTCATTCAAACCATTTCACCGGTAATCTAATGCAAAATCCGGTCCTTTTTATTTCCAGTTCTCTTTTGTTTAGTCCTTTTATCATTTTTATTCAATGCCGATTCTAAGGACATGACATGCGCACCCAGTTTGGGTCTAATCTTAAAAGTTAATCATAAAACCCTGGGAAGGTGATCAAAGCATAAAGAAAATAAGGACGGTTTGAGATTATTCAGAGCTCGAGTCATGTGGAACTGGGGCAAGTTAAACACAAAGAAAACCGTTAAAGAAAGATTCGCCTAAATTGGCATGAGGGTCGTTCATAATAATGAGAATGAGAGTGTCGCCCAACGGTGCTTTAGAAGTGACAAATGAACAAACAGATGTTGAATATAATTGTCAAGTCCAGCACCATCAGAAGAGACTACAAATTTAAATTGTGTTGTTTGCACTTGGCATGTTTTGAAGACTGGAATGACGAAGGCATTTTGTTCTGCTACCCAAACACTTTATCCTTTGTTACCCTTTTTGAGCCTTATTTATTTTCTTTCATACCCCTCGTTCGGAATTAGCAGCAACGAATAAAATACGCAAGCATGGCGGGTAAGAGAAAAGAAAGAAAAGAAAACAACAAAATGGAAAAAGAAGAATAAAAGAAAAAGAGAGAAAGAAAAACGACAAAAAGAAAGGAGAAATGAGAAAAGAAAATGAGAAAAGGAAAAGAGAAAAGAAAAATGATAACAAAAAGCAAAAAAGGGAAAGTTAAATGAAAAAGAGGAATTGGGAACTACGTTTGACCTGATTCCTCAAAGAGGATACGTAGGCGCTTCACGGCTCGGTCATAGTTTTGAAAAATGAAAAAAATCAATTAAAATATCCCCAAGCAAGAAACTGGGGCATATGTTGCGTTTGATGTAAATAAATCTAATTCCGAAGGTTGTAACTAATAACCCAAAATTAATGCATTTTTGAGCCTTTTATACCTTTTCTTTCTAGCCTATCCAAAACCCACATTACGGTCCAAAGAAAGACCTTCTGATCAGTCTCCAAAAGATGCCAAGTCAGACAAATGAAGAGTCTTACCGGCGAACATAACATTCTGTTCCACAGCAGAAAGGACTCTAATCTCCAGCAGAAAGAGTCATACCGGCGACACTCCAAATCCCCAGCTGGAAAGTGATACAAATGAGAGAGTCTTATGTCGGTGAAAACCTTCACAGGCACCATAAGGCGATGAAAGCTGAGAGAAAAGCCAAAAATGAGAGAGACTTGATAGTGAAAACCCTTCGGGCACTGCAAGTCGAATAAGATTAAGAATCAGATGGGGAATCACCAATTGAGGATCTTGAAAGATGATTGACGGTAAAGGATAGGCCCCATATGCATGTCATGGCCATTAGAGTCGGTATCTGCGTTTGATAGGTTTTTATTTATAGTTTCTTTTGTAAAAGAGTCATCGTTTCCTTTGTCTTTTATTTTGTTTCTGTTATCTTTCTCCTTTCATAAAAAATTTCCCCCAATAGAGTCTGTCCGGTCAGAACAAGTATGAAATGACTTCAAAATATGCCATCAGTTTTCCAAGATGAGATCTGACTAGTATATCCAAATGGTATAGTCAGCGAGGAACAAGCGCGAGGCCAGTGTCAAAAAAGATATCCCCAGCAAAGGGAATTGACAAAAGGATTGACGGACGTCAAGAGAGATATACTTGTCAAACCCAAGGTTATAAACCTCAAAGCCAAGGCCCATGAACAAAGCGAGGAAAGCAGTGAGCATGATTTGGCGAAATCCATACTAGACTAAAAGGTCGGGGAAATGCCAGTTTCCAAGCTATGCCACAAAAGAAGAGGGATATCCCCCAGCAGGAAGGGGTCATCCCCAGCACATAATATCATCCCCAACAAGTTGTGGAACACAGAGCAAGGAGGGAGAAAGGGAAAACCATCCCAGCAGGAGTATCACAACCAACCACCATGTTTTAAACTAACAATTTTGTTTGATTTGAAACAGGTAAGGGAAATGGCATTGAGGCAGAAACGCATGCCACAAGGGATATTATCAAACTGGGGCAGAAAATTTTCCTTCCATTTAGAAAATTTTCTGGAAGTCAGGTACCCCCAGCTGATAACATTTTACCCCCCAACAGGTAAGTAAATCAAGGGAGGTAGTCTTTGAAGGAAGAAGCTATGCAAAAACAAAACAAAAAAGGAATAAAAAAAAAGAATAATAATAAAAATGGGGAAGGTAGAAAAGGAAAATTCATCCCAACCCCCAGCAAGTATTCGAGGTAAGACATTTTCAAGTCTTAAAGATATTTTGGGTTAATCCGCCCTCAAATAGGATCTGTCGGGTTCATCCGCCCTCAAATAGGATATGTTGGGTTCATCCGCCCTCAAATAGGATCTGTTGGGTTAATCCGCCCTCAAATAGGATCTGTCGGGTTCATCCGCCCTCAAATAGGATATGTCGGGTTCATCCGCCCTCAAATAGGATCTGTTGGGTCCATCCGCCCTCAAATAGGATCTGTCGGGTTCATCCGCCCTCAAATAGGATATGTCGGGTTCATCCGCCCTCAAATAGGATCTGTTGGGTTCATCCGCCCTCAAATAGGATATGTTGGTTTCAGTCTTTTTATTTCAAGTTTTAAAACCAGGCGCCCACCTGTATAACGAGAGGAATACTTTTATGTCTTAGTTTAGACAGGCACCCACCTGAATAACGAGAGGAATACATTTTCTGTCTTTTCATTTCTGTTCAAGGTCACCCACCAGTATAATGCGGGCATATAATTTTTCATGTCTTTACCAGGCGCCCACCTGTATAACAAGGGAATACATTTTGTGTCCTTACCATTAGGCGCCCACCTGTATAATAAGGGAATACATTCCACATCTTTACCCATAGGAGATGCATTTCCTCCTAGGTTTGTTTAGTTTTACCCATAGGAGATGCATTTCCTCCTAGGTTTGTTTAGTTTTACCCATAGGAGATGCATTTCCTCCTAGGTTTGTTTAGTTTTACCCACAGGAGATGCATTTCCTCCTAGGTTCGTTTCAGTTTCACCCATAGGAGACGCATTTCCTCCTAGGTTTGTTTCAGTTTCACCCATAGGAGATGCATTTCCTCCTAAGTTCAGTTCTACCAATAGGAGACGCACTTCCTAAGTTTATTGCACCCAATAGGAGACGCACTTCCTAAGCAATGCTTTTACCAGTAGGAGACGCACTTCCTAAGAATAGTTCACCAATAGGAGACGCACTTCCTAAAGTTTAGTTTCACCCAGTAGGAGACGCACTTCCTAAAAACAGTTATCCCCAATAGGAGACGCACTTCCTAAGTTTATTGTACCCACAGGAGACGCACTTCCTCAAAGTTAAGTTTTACCCATAGGAGATGCATTTCCTCCTAAATTGTTTGAATAAAAAAAAATGACCTAGTCCGATGAACCTTCTCCTAGGATCAAAATCTTAGTCCGACGAATTTTTCTCCTAAGATAGAGACCTAGTCTGACGAACCTTCTCCTAGGATCAAAATCTTAGTCTGATGAATCTTTCTCCTAAGATACCAAAAACAAAAAATGACCTAGTCCGATGAACCTTCTCCTAGGATCAAAATCTTAGTCCGACGAATTTTTCTCCTAAGATAGAGACCTAGTCTGACGAACCTTCTCCTAGGATCAAAATCTTAGTCTGATGAATCTTTCTCCTAAGATACCAAAAACAAAAAATGACCTAGTCCGATGAACTTTCTCCTAGGATCAAAATCTTAGTCCGATGAATTTTTCTCCTAAGATAGAGACCTAGTCTGACGAACCTTCTCCTAGGATCAAAATCTTAGTCTGATGAATCTTTCTCCTAAGATAACCAAAAAAAAACAAAAAATGACCTAGTCTGACGAACCTTCTCCTAGGATCAAAATCTTAGTCCGATGAATCTTTCTCCTAAGATACCAAAAAGAAAAGACCTAGTCTGATGAACCTTCTCCTAGGATCAAAATCTTAGTCCGATGAATTTTTCTCCTAAGATAGAGACCTAGTCTGATGAACCTTCTCCTAGGATCAAAATCTTAGTCCGATGAATCTTTCTCCTAAGATGCTAAAAAAAAACATTTTGAAAAAAAAAGTCATTTTCCTAAATCCAGGCACCCACCTGTATAACGAGAGGAATACATTTCAGTCCTTACATTTCAAGCATTGAAGTTAGGCGCCCACCTGTATAACAAGGGAATACATCCTAATCTAGTGTTTAGTTCACTCTCAGCACTGCATCAGTAGTATCAGTGGGCTACGATTTTGCTAACGACTCACAAACCTTCCCAGTACAAACTGGGTTAGGAAATTTTGTTTGTTTTGTTTGTTTTGATTGTCAGGGGCCTGCCTGTAGAACAGAAGATTGTTATATGTCAAAGATTGAAGAAGTTAGGGGTCCGCCTGTAGAACAGCGGGATAATTCAAAGTCAGGCCGTAACCCATTGGAAGGCAGAAAGCCACAACAAAAATCCCAGCACTCAATCCAAGATATAAGCAACAAGAAGCTCGCCCCAAGAATGCGAGTCAACAGTCTGAGAGGGTCAACAAAAGCTAATCAAAAAAAAAAAAAAAAAGAAGAAAAAAGAAGAAAAATGAATGAATCCGAAGCACGGAAGTGGAGAACGGATGTAATCTGCTCAAGAACTAGCGCCTACAACTAGCAAGTATCAAGGTTCAAATCCAAAGTCTGTATGAAGCACCATTCAAGACTCAAGATCAAGTTTCAGAAGACTTAGAGATAGAAATCCTTGTAACTAGTAGCTGATAGGCTTAGTTAGTCTTTTTCAGTTTTCATTTTTGTTGTAATGACAGGACCGCGGACCGGAACCTCAACGGAACGGCACCTCGATCGGCTCTTCACCTCGGTACACTTCACTATCTCTCTCATTCCCGAACTACACGTGGCCTGATTCCTGTATAACCAAGGATATGTAGGCAGCTCAGATACCAGGGCTCGGTCACATTCCCTCCCTTTCCTTAAGTGTAGTCCGTCCAAGTAATGGTCGGGTCAAAAACACGTCTAGTCGTTCTTTGTCGGAAAACTCTTCGTGTTTCCAGTCAAAGAGGGGCAGCTGTAAGCACGTGATTTTTGACCCTCCCCGAGAATTTTCACATTTTTAGCGTGAATATGTGAAATTGGGTCTAGTATAGCTATTTTAACTATTTTACCTTATTTTGTTGCAAAAAGAAAAAATCACAAAATATATATATAAATTTTAGTTTATGTATTTCTCATAAATTTGAAAAATACAAAAATTGTACTTTATTTTGGTACTTTATATAAAATTCGAAAATTACAAAAAATATAATTCTATTAATGATTTGTAGTCGTTTTAATTTTGAAAAAACACAAAAATATTACGTCATATTTTTGTCTTTATTAAAGAACGAAAATTACAAAAAAATAGTTTTATTAATATTCTATAATTATTTTATCTTTGAAAAATACAAAAAATATTACTTCATATTTTTATTACAAAAAATAAGTTTATTAATATTTTGTAGCTATTTTAAATCTTGAAAAATATTTAAAAAAAGATATAGTTTTGTTTAAATACTAGTCTTATTTTTGGTAGTTATTCTGCTTACATAGGACTAGTTAAGCAACGTGTTCCTATTTCTCGGGTCCGGGCAAAAGAATAATATTCGGGTTTAAACTACCCGGTTTTAGGCCTAATTTTCGGACCTAGCCCATAATAAACCGTGTCCAGGACACGTGGGGAACCCCACCACGCGTGGGGGACATATGCCTCGAACCCCACCACGCGTGGGGCTCATTTTCATGGGCATTCCAATACAAAACACGGACGAAAGCCAACAGAAAAGGGGGATTTTTTGAAAGACTTTTTGGAAAAATACTGTTCATCTTCTTCCAAAGAAGAAGATGCAAAAAACCTAAACCATCGTGAAGAAAAAAAAACCACCCTCCTCCTCCCGTCCAAACAGCTCCCTCCATCACCGGCGACCACCCCTCCTCCTCCTAAGCTTCCCACCGAAAAAACCAGACCCGTCGTACCCCCCGTCACCAAAAACCAACAGCTCCATCGCCCACCTCCACTGTCCGAACACCACCCCAAACAGCTCCCCCTCCTTGTCGTCAACCACTGCTCATCGCCACCATCAAACGACCACCCCGTCTCCTCCCAAACTCCCTCGCGACCACTCCGTCATCTTCCCCGGCGACATTGTTGCTCGTCGTCACCCCCACCAAACGCCACCACCCTCGTTCCACCTCCAAACCCTCTCCGTCTCGCCTGCGTCGCCCCTCCATCGACGACCACTACCCCATAACCCTGCTCCCCCACGTCCAGAGTATAACCAGACACCGTCCCTCAGCTCTAGCACCACCCGTCAAGCAGCAGCCATCGCTGCTGCATCGTCCAACCACCCCTATCGTCAACTGCCCAAACGACCCCTCCAACTGCAGCTTCACGTACACAGGTGTCGCGCCGGAAAAATACAGCAGCAACCAAACAATCCCTGGTCGTTGACAGTTGTGGGTCCGAGCTTTCTGTTCGTCGAGGTCCGGTACGTTGAGGTCCGGTACGTCGAGTTTGTTGTCCGAGGTTTCGTCGCGGGTCCAACGCATCGGACGATAATATCAAGTAGGTCATCTCTGTCCGTGTCCTTCATATTTGTTGTTTAGCAATATGTACATGCGTTTGTTGAAATACAATCCTAGTTCATGCGGATAGTACGCGACATTATATACATGGTGATTGCAAATTGCTATATTTGATAATTAACCCCGTATGGTATTGAAATTTGGCCGTGAATGTCTTTCCCGTTGTTTCGTTATTTTAAGTAGCTATTGGACATTTTGTTTCTTCATGTTTAAATTGTTGTTATCCAAATATTTGTCGTAATAGAGGTTTGCACATATTCTGAAAGGTGTTAATTATTTAGTTTGTCTTAATTGTTGTTTATACATGTGGTAGTAAATGTTGAAATTATAGTAGCAATTCTAATTCCGCGGAAAAATGCTCGCTTCATCAAATGGGTTCAATCTATAATCTATGATCTCGCGAAGAAGAAAAAAAACATAGTTATTTTAGCCTTGTCCTATTTCTAAAAGAGAAAATAAATAAATAAATAAAATGAGACGAGCCTCGCCAAAGAATACAAGCTGCGGGGCCCTCTAAATGTATATATTAAATACTTAGATTCCGGGACGGGCCGTTTAGCAAATTTCACGGCCCTACCCAAAATAATAATGCGCTAGTTGCTTTAGGCGCGCCTTTAATAATGTTATCTCCCTAAACTCGGGTGCACATTTATGTGACCCAAATCCAAATCTCAACGAAATCAAATGTGTCTCTAATCACGGGTACATTGATTGTGACGTGGTCTGAGACGCATTTCCACGACGTTGCAAATTCCTTCAAAAATAAGAATGAGATGAGCCTCGCCGAATAAAAATACAAATTGTGGGGCCCTCAGTAAATACTTGTTTTAAATTACTTAGAGTTCAGGAGGGTCGTTTAGCGAATTTCACGGCCTTCCCAAAATAATAACACGATAGTCTCTTTAAGCGCGTGTTTAATAATCTATTTTCTTAAACTTGGGTGTGCATTTCATGTGACCCAAATCCAAATCTCAAAACATCAAATAAAATGCGTTCCGGATTGTGGGTGCATTTCGTGTGACGCAATCCAAAGACGTGTTTTAAGCGATGTTCACATTCTTGTAAAAACAATAATAATAAAGCGGTTAAAAGTTAAAATTTGCACATAAGTTCATACTTGTATAAAATCAGATAATCAAGCCGAATATAACAATTGAGCGACCGTGCTAGAACCACGGAACTCGGGAATGCCTAACACCTTCTCCCGGGTTAACAGAATTCCTTATCCGGATTTCTGGTACGCAGACTATAATATAGAGTCATTATTTTCCTCGATTCGGGATTAAAATTGGTGACTTGGGACACCCTAAATCTCCCAAGTGGCGACTCTGAAATAATTAAACCAATCCCGTTTCGATTGTCCTTTAATTGGAAAAAACTCCCCCTGCGCCCCCCGGGTGCGGAAAAAGGAGGTGTGACAAGGTAAACTGCGGACCCCAGTCCGAAATGATAGATATGGGCACCCCATGAAGGCGGACGATCTCCCTGATGTAAATCTCAGCTAATCTCTCGGATGAATAGGTGGCTGCAACGGGAATAAAATGCGCTGACTTGGTCAGCCTATCAACAATAACCCAAACCGCGTCAAACTTCTTCCGAGTCAACGGAAGTCCAGCAACGAAGTCCATAGTGATTCGCTCCCACTTCCACTCGGGAAGCTCAATCCTCTGAAACAACCCACCAGGTCTCTGATGCTCATACTTAACATGCTGACAATTCAAACACCGTGCCACATATGCCACAATATCTTTCTTCATTCTATGCCACCAATAATGTTGCCGCAAATCCTGATACATCTTTGCAGCGCCCGGATGAATAGAGTACCGGGAGCTATGGGCCTCTTCTAAAATCAATTCCCGAAGCCCATCCACGTTAGGCACACAAACTCGACCCTGCAATCTCAATACACCATCATCTCCCAAGGTCACTTTCTTGGCACCTCCACGCTGTACCGTGTCTCTCAAGTCACACAAATGGGGATCATCGAACTGCCGATCACGGATATGCTGCAATAACGAAGAACGAGCAATCGTGCAAGCTAATACTCGAGTAGGCTCAGAAATTTCCAACCTCACAAACTGATTTGCCAAAGCCTGAACGTCCAAAGCAAGCGGTCTCTCACCGACCGGGATATAAGCAAGACTGCCCATACTGGCTGACTTCCTACTCAAGGCATCGGCCACTACATTGGCCTTTCCCGGGTGATATAAGATAGTGATGTCATAATCTTTCAACAATTCCAACCACCTCCTCTGCCTCAAATTCAACTCCTTTTGCTTGAACAAATACTGAAGACTCTTATGATCCGTGAACACCTCACACGTCACACCATATAAGTAATGGCGCCAAATCTTTAGGGCGTGAACAATGGCGGCTAACTCAAGGTCGTGAACAGGGTAGTTCTTCTCATGTATCTTCAACTGTCTAGACGCGTAGGCAATCACCCTACCATCCTGCATCAACACCGCTCCGAGGCCAACCCTCGAGGCATCACAATAGACTGTATAAGGCCCCGAACCTGTAGGCACTATCAAAATTGGGGCTGTGGTCAAGGCTGTCTTGAGCTTCTGAAAGCTCGCCTCACACTCCTCTGTCCACTGAAATGGAGCACCCTTCTGGGTCAACCTGGTCATAGGGGCTGCGATTGATGAAAAACCCTCCACAAAACGACGGTAGTAGCCAGCCAAACCAAGGAAACTGCGGATCTCAGTAGCTGAGGATGGTCTGGGCCAACTCTGCACGGCCTCTACCTTCTTCGGATCCACCTGAATACCTTCACTCGAAATCACGTGGCCTAAGAATGCCACTGAATCCAACCAAAACTCACATTTTGAGAACTTAGCATATAATTTCTTCTCTCTCAGAGTCTGAAGCACAGTTCCCAAGTGCTGCTCATGATCTTCCCGACTCCGGGAATACACTAGAATATCATCAATAAAGACAATGACGAACGAGTCAAGATATGGCCGGAACACACTGTGCATCAAATGCATAAAGGCTGCTGGGGCATTGGTCAGCCCAAATGACATAACAAGGAACTCGTAATGGCCATACCGAGTCCTGAAAGCAGTCTTCGGGATATCTAGTTCTCGAATCTTCAACTGATGGTAACCTGAGCGCAAATCAATCTTAGAAAACACTCGTGCACCCTGAAGCTAGTCAAACAGATCATCGATACGAGGCAAATGGATAACGGTTCTTAACTGTAACTTTGTTCAACTGGAGATAATCAATACACATACGCATAGAACCATCCTTTTTCTTTACAAACAAGATAGGAGCACACCAAGGCGATAGACTGGGCCGAATAAAACCCTTATCAAGCAATTCTTGCAACTAATCCTTCAACTCCTTCAACTCAGGAGGAGCCATACGATATGGGGGAATAGAAATGGGCTGAGTGACCGGCAATAGATCAATGCCAAAATCAATATCTCTATCAGGCGGCATGCCTGGAAGATCAACTGGAAACACATCGGGAAAATATCGTACTACTGGAACTGAATCAACTGAAGGAGTATCAATACTGACGTCTCTCACATAATCTAAGTACGCGGCACACCCCTTTTCAACCATACGCTGAGCTTTAAGAAAAGAGATAACTCTACTAGGAGTGTGATCTAAAGTACCACTCCACTCAACATGCGGAATACCTGGCATAGCCAGCATCACGGTCTTGGCGTGACAATCAAGAGTAGCATAATGGGGGACAACCAGTCCATGCCCAGAATAATATCAAAATCAACCATGTTGAGCAACAATAGGCTTGCTCTGGTATCAAAACCACGAATAGTGACCAAACACGACCGATAAATGTGATCCACAACAATAGAATCTCCCACAGGAGTAGATACATAAACAGGAGAACTCAACGAATCTCGGGCTACTCCCAAATGCGGAGCAAAATAAGAAGACACATAAGAATAAGTGGAGCCTGGATCGAATAAAACCGATGCATCTCTGTGACAAACCAGTATAATACCTGTGATGACGGAATCGGAGGCAACAGCCTCAGCACGGGCAGGAAGGGCATAGTATCTGGCCTGGCCTCTCCCTCTAGGGCGACATTTACCTCCCCCGACCTCCACCTCTAGCTGGCTGAGTAGGTGGGGTAGCAACTGGAGCTGTAACCATAGCCTGAGAACTCTGCGGGGCACGCTGTGGCTGAGAAGTGTGTGGAGGTGCGCCCCTCCCAAGTCTAGGGCAATCCTTCACCACGTGGCATGTGTCACCACACTCGAAACAACCTCTGGGAGGACGTGGTGGCTGTGACTGGCTAGGGCCAGGTCTGCTAGGCTGACCTCTGAAAGCACCCCGCGCAGGAGGCGCGCTAGAAACTGGAGGTGCATAATATGGCTCCTGAGATCCGGAAGGATCTGGAGCATTGTTGGCTGCTGGAAGAGCTGAATGAATGGGGCAACTCATATAGCCCCTACCATGATGACCTGCAGCTGGGGCACGGGCACCAGAAAAATGGCCCGACTCACAAGACCTCTTGGCCTCCCTCTCCTCTCTCTCCCTAGCATGCATACCCTCAACCTTCCTAGCAATGCTCACTACCTGCTGATAAGAGATATCCATCTCCAACTCACGAGCCATGCTAGATCTTATGGGAGGAATAAGCCTCTCAATAAACCGGCGAACCCTCTCGCGGACAGTAGCAACCAAGGCTGGTGCGCCTAGCCAATCTGGTGTAACAGATAGCATACTCTGAAATAGTCATAGCACCCTGGCGCAAATGCTCAAACTCTGCACGCCATGCGTCCCTGAGGCTTTAAGGGACGAACTCTCTCAAAAACATGTCTGAGAACTGGGTCCAAGTCAGTGAAGCAGCCTTGTATGGACTGTCTAACTCATAGGTGCGCCACCACTCATAGGCGGCTCCCCGAAGTTGGAAAGCAGTGAAAGAAACCCCGCTCGATCCGGTAATACCCATAGTACGAAGAATACGGTAGAAATCCTCCAGAAATCCCAAGGCATCATCTGTCGCTAGTCCACTAAAAATCGGAGGATCATACTTCTTGAACCTCTCGAGTCTCCGCTGCTCATCCTCAGAAGCAGCTGTCCCATCCTCGGGCTGAACTGGAACTGCAGTCTATACAGGAAAGATCTCTGGGACCTTCTCAACCTGCACTCGCTGCTCAGGAGTGCGGTCGGCGGGAGTCTGTGCCCCTCCCCTGACCTGGGATGTGGCTGCAGCAAGGGGAAGAAACCCTACCTGAGCCAGCGTGGTGTACATACTCATAAACTGGCCAATATCTCTTGAAGGGCTAGAGTAGTAGTGGTTGTAAGCGTGTCGGGTTCCTGAACTCCGGCTGGATCTGCTGGCGGTACCTCATCGGTAGCTCGTGTAGGTGCTCTGGCTGCACCCCATGCGCGTCCACGGCCTCTGCCCCGATCCCTACCTCTGACGGCTGCAGGAGGGGGTGCGGGTGCCTGATCGTCTCGAGTAGCACCTGTCCTCACCATCTGTGAGAGAATAGAAGACAGAAGGTTAGAATTGATGTCAAAAATATCGCACGACAAGGAGATCAATGAAGTGAAGAATTTTTCCTAAATAGTTACATAGCCTCTCGTAGATAAGTACAGACGTCTCCGTACCGATCTGCGAGACTCTAATAAACTGGCCTGTGTTCCATGACTCCTATGAACCTAAAGCTCTGATACAAACTTGTCACGACCCTAGTTCACCAACCGTGAACATGTCATGATGGCACCTAGTCTCTGTGACCAGGTAAGCCTAACACTTGCGGAAACATAATAATTGTGGAAAAATAGAATACCATATTTTAATTATCTAAAAAGGAAATTGTACTGAATACTGCTCAGCATATACGACTCAATATCTCAAGACTAAAACAATCCCAAAACCCGGAAACTCACGGGAAAACACAGGCTACAGAAATGTATAGTGAGGCTCCAAACTCCAGAATATCTAACAAACGGAAGGAAAGAGAACTAAGTACTAAAGATAGAATAAAGAGGGAAACTCGTCGGTCTGCGGACGCAGCAGATCTACCTCGAAGTCTCTGTAGTCCTCCTGCCTCACTGATAGTGCGCCTGAGTAGAGGTACCTGGATCTGCACATGAAAACATGCGTAGAAGAGGCATGAGTACACCACAACGGTACTCAGTAAGTGCCAAGCCTAACCTCGGTTGGGTAGTGACGAGGAAGGTCAGGGCCCTACTGAGGTTATATAAAATATAAAGATGTCAGGATAAGATAAGTAGTGCAATTGAGAACCTACAGTAAGAATCTATGCAGGATAATAAGAGTACAATAACGGAAACAATGATGAAAGCAAACCATAAGGAAAATAACTGGGGATCTCTAAGTATCTCGAGGATCTCTTAGTATCCTCGACATGTACTAGGGATCTCTTGGTATCCCAAGGATCTCTCGGTATCCTCAATATAAGCCAGGGATCTCTTGGTATCCTCAATATGTACTAGGGATATCTTGGTATCCCGAGGATCTCTCGGTATCCTCAATATATGTGTCGGGGATCTCCCAGGAATCTAACCCGTAGTCCCAAAGTAAATGTGCAGGGGGAATCTCCCGGGAATCTAACCCGTAGTCCCAAAGTAAATGTGCAGGGGAAATCTCCCCGGAATCTAACCCGTAGTCCCAATTTAAAATACAGAGCAGCAACACAAGAATATTAAATTAAATGCTAATTTCGTACCAAGTAAACATTTACTTCTAGCCTAACATGCTTCACGTAATGCAATTCAGGCAATTTAAGCAAATAGGCAATTAAGTCAACTAAACATGCCTTTCTAGACTAGCAACATGCTAAATTCACAAGTAGAATAAAACAAGAAAAGAACTCAATTGAAATACTTAAGGAAAAACCGGATTTTCAACAATTAGCTCAAGTACGCGCTCGTCACCTCACGTACAGGGCATTTCAATTATCAAATATAGCACATCCTAAGAGGAAAAGTCGCCCACACAAGGTTAGACAAGCCACTTACCTCGAATGCTCCAAACTCAACTCACGCTTCTAGAATAGCTTTACCCCTCGAATTCACCACCCAACCGCTCGAATCTAGTCACAAATTGCTTGAATGCATTAATAATTACTATTGGAACTAACCCCAATGCATAAAAATAGTTTTTACAAGGTTTTTCCCAAAAAGGTCAAAAATACCCCCGGACCCACGTGGTCGAAACTCGAGGTTCGAACCAAAACCCGGTTACCCATTCTCCCACGAATCCAAATATATGTTTTGTTTTGAAATCGGACCCCAAATTGAGGTCCAACTTCTCAATTTGTAGAAAACCTAGGTTCTACCCAAAACACCCAATTTCCCCATGAAAATCTTTGATTTGAAGTTGAAATCATGTTAAAAGATGTTAAGAAGTGAAGAAATTAAGTTAGAAATCACTTACCAATGGTTTTGGAGAAGAAAAGTTATTTGGAAAATCGCCTCTTAGGTTTTGGGTTTTTGAAAAGTGGAAAAAATGACTGAAGTCCCGAATATATATACTTTTGCTGGGGGCTAGCGCGGACCGCACAGAAATGCACCGCGGTCGCACCGAGGGAGGGAAGAAGTGGGCTTTTTCTGAACCCACCCAGCTCGGACCGCACTGATTTGGTGCGCGGCTGTGCTGGTCGACCCTCTGAACTCCACCACGCGGACCGCACAGAAAAACACCGCGGCCGCGTGGCTGCCAGCGTGGACCGCGCGAAAATGATCGCGGCCGCACTGGGGCCTGCAACATCTGAACCTGCATTTTTAAGGCCTAAGACCTCCCGGGCCCCACTCAAAACTCACCCAAGCCCTCGGGGCTCCAAACCAAACATTCATATGATCTCGAAAACACCTTATGGATTTACTCGTGCGATCAAATCGCCAAAACGACATCATATACATAGGATCAAGCCTCGAAACACATGATTTTCTTTCAACTTTCATAAAACTCAAATTCCCCATTTTAAGTCCGAAACACGTCATATGACGTCCGTTTTTAGCCAAACTTTACAGATAGTGCTTAAAACATATTTAAGACTCGTACCGGGCGTCGGAACCAAAATACGAGCCCGATACCACAGTTTTCTGATCAATTTTCTTCTTCCATTTCCTTAATTAATTTCAGAAAACAATTTCACACAAAAATTCATTTCTCGGGTTTTGGGACCTCGGAATTTGATTCCGGGCTCACTCCCAAGTCCCATATTTTTCTACAGACCCTCCGGGACCGTCGAATCACAGGTTCGGGTCCGTTTACCCAAAATGTTAACCAAAGTCAATATTATGCATATTAATATCAAAATTCATCAAATTTTTCACATAATTCGCATATTTCAACATAAAAGCTTTCCGGCTACGCACCCGGACTGCACACGTAAATCGAGGTAACTAACAGCGAGGTTTTCAAGGCCTCGGAAGCACGGAACAAGGAAGAATTACGGTGATGACCCTTTGGGTCGTCACATCATAATTTCTTTTTCCTACAAGATTCGTTAGAAAATATACAAGGATAGGATATTATTATTCATATTTTATTTTAAAAACTTATTTTTACATATGAAATTACATGAATAATTTATATCCGTCATAACAACTTGAAGATAGTAATCGGGTAGCAAGAGATGATAGTCTGTGCCCGCTGAATAATATGAGTAACACCCTTTCAGAGGGAGTTATGAAGTATTATTTATGTTGCACGGGTGATCCTTTAGGCTAAAAAACTTAGGATCCCCCATCTTATATTTAAATCAATTATTTTTGTCTATTCAAAGTCTTTTAACAATGAATTTTTCCAAACTTTTTCCTTTCTTTGTCTTTGTTTGTCTAACCAATTCATATAATTCGAGTTTGATTGGGACCCATAGTTGTGGACCTCGAGGAGTGCCTAACACCTTCTCTTCGAGGTAATTTGAGCCCTTACCTGATCTTTGGTGACACAAACTGGTTAAATTAGAGTTATTTGCAAATAGGTGTCCTAACGCACCTCAAACCCGTTAGGTGACGACTCTCTCTTTTAACACCTTCCTTAAAAGAGTTGTCACGAGTCGAAACCCAATTTTGCGAGAAAAAAAGGGCACGATACACTCAACCATAAATCACCACAAAATGAGAAAAATTCGATGAAACTGACGAAATTCAAACGAGAAGAAAAACTCAACCAAACTTTATGAGGGTAGTATCGGACGAATGCGGAGGACAGGATCTACATGAATCCTCGCTCTGATACCATGAAAACTTTGAAAAATCATGAAATCGTCAAGGGAGATTAACTAGGGTTTGTGAAGAGAACACAAAGAAAAGAGGAGAAGCTTCTCAATTGTTTCATTATTTCAGAATGAAAAAAGTATTAAAATATATACAAAATAAGCTATATATACATTGGGTCAAAACCCGGAATGCTAAGTGGACTAAACTAGTAAAAGGCTATATAAATAAACTTATACAAACTTGGGCCTATTTCTGCCGAGGCCCAGAAGACAAATAGTCTCCGAGTCCAACAATATAATCAGTATCGTAATAACAATGTCGTATATATTGTTGTATTCTTTCGAGGTCACTTAATAAGCCCCCCTCACTGTTCTTTTTTGAAAAGGATTTTTACCTTCCTATGCCACAGAGGAAACCTTATTACCCTCAATGTTTAAGGTTTGATTTAATTATACTTAGTATACCAAATTACCAATTCTATACCATACTTAATTAAGGGTCTAATTAATGGGCAGTTTTTACTCCTTAATTAAAGGTGTCCATATATCCCACGTTTCTCTATCCCCTAATTCCTAAGACCTGCGCCGTTTTCCCCCTCCTCTTTCTTCCTCTTCTCCATTCCTTCTTCTTCTAAAAAAATACAGAGATGGAAATTGCAATTTTGTTACGTACGAAATAGTAGGGTCCACGCTTTCATATTTCTTTTCGGATTCAAAATCATATTCTTATGGTTTTACGATATAGAGCTACTGCCTTTTTGGTATGTAAGCAAAAGCAATCTATGGCACATGCTTTCATAGTTTTCCTACTTCTTCTCGGATTCAAAATACTAACTATTATAGGATTATGGTTTTACTATAAAATCAATCCCTCTCAATTTTTCCGTTGGAGAAGACAAGCATAAGCCCAGCCTCAGGCGTGTCAAATGTTGATATCCATCTCAAAATTCTATACAATATTTACCTTCAAATCACCCCTGAAACCAATCAATCCCCTACCCCTTCTTCTGACTTTGATTCAAAGATTCAACTTTTAAAGACTAAGCTTCACCCTGAAACCTTAAATTGTTTTGTAGTTTTTTTTTTTGTAGAAATTTTGTAGGTGAAGAGAAAATTTTGTAGTCAATTTTTTTTTCAACATAGATTGTAGTTTAATTGTAGTATAAATGTAGTAATTTTGTAGATACCCTTAAAAACAATACAGCTTTATACAATACTAAAACTGATTTTAGTTTATTTGTAGTTTTTTTGTAGAAATTTTGTAGATGAAGAGAAAATTTTGTAGTCAATATTTTTTTTCAACATAGATCGTAGTTTAATTGTAGTATAAATGTAGTAATTTTATAGATACCCTTAAAAACAATAATGTTTTATACATACTTAAACTGATTTGTACATAAATGTAGAAATTTTGTAGATATTAACATAAAATCAGACTTTCATAGAATTTATAACATAACAATTTTAATCAGCTCCCTCTAATTCGTAAGGCCAACGCCGTTTTCCCTCCCTTTTCTTCCTCTTCTCCATTCCTTCTTCTTCTCAAAAAATACAGAGATGAGACCGATTTTTTATAATCATATTTTTCCCATTTAATTGTAGTATGATTGGGATTTTGGACATGATTGAGTGTTGTTGCTGAGGTATTGTTCTATATTTTATTGTTTTTTTGATTTGTGGATTGAGAAAAAAAAAGATGAAGAACAGAGTATCGGCAATATTGGTTTCTACAATTTGACTTGATTTTGTTGAATAACTGGTCATCTTTTTGATGTCTGGATTGAGAAAGAAACTCGACGAACTGATTTCTACAATTTGATTTCAGTTTGTTGAAGCTTTTCGTCTTTTTTTTTGAATTACGAAAAAAATTCGGGAGAGATCAGATAAAGGATTTGCGTTCAAATTTGAACTGAAGGTCGCTAAATCAATTAGGATATTCTTTTCCTGATTTTTAACACGCCATATTAGGAAGATTCAGCTACTATTAATTACTAATTAATGAATGGTATAAAAATTATAGAAAAACAGTGCAAAGGTCGGGTATTTACAAAATATGCACATATTTAGTAATAAAGTTTTATTACTGATATAGGAAGGAAAAAATCCCGTTAAGAAATATTACGCCATTCAGACTATGTCTGGTAACTTTATTTATAAAAAAAGTAGCCCAATAACGAAATTTCTATCTTCCTTTATCACACCAAATGTGTGTTTGAAGTTTTGTACGATGTATTTAATTGAACAAGTAAATTACCAATAAGGAGTCAAGACAAGAAATAAGGTTTTCAATCGCCACCAAAATAAGTGGTGAGTCGCCACAAACTATATGTTACTATTTTGACGAGCGACCTACCTTGAATTTAATTATAGCACATTTGTTTACTTTTACTGCAAGCTTTGTCGCCATAACAACTAATTTGTTTTATTTATTATCTTTTGTGGTGACCGAGATCGTCATGAAAAGTAAATAAATGCATCACAAAATACATTGAAGTTAGGTCGCTACTAAAATGGTGACATATAGTTTGCGCTGAAACCATCACTTATTATGGCAACTCGGCTCTTGCTTTGGGTGGCGACTAATAACAGCTTGTTTGGATGGTTGTTACCCATCGTTTTATAATGTATTGTATTGTGTTGTATTGTATTGTTTTATGAATGCGACGTTTGGATGAATTGTATTGTTAGCTATTGTTAAATAACATTTTATTGTTTGATTTGACTGTATCATAATGTACTGTAACGGATAAATTTACTAAAATACCCTCAATTGTTTAAATATTAAATTTATCAAGAATTACGTATAAAAATAATTTAAGAAAGCCCCTTTCTACTAATTTATCACCAAATATGTCATATAAAAAGATTAATCAATTAAACATGCAAATTCTAACAAAATTAGCAATTTTACGTTGGAGTTGGAAGCAGTAGTTCGGGAAAAAAAAGGATGAAAACAAAGTAGGTTATAGGTGGGAGATTTGGAGTTAAAATAAAAAAGGATAAAAAAAGAATTATGAAGTAATACGTTAGGGTATAATTGGAAAGAAAAATAGGAAACAATCCCACCATATCAAATCAGTTATTTCAAAAAATGGGACCTTTTATTGTTCCGAAACAATGGATTTAACAATACAATACAACCAATTTTAATGAAACAATCGAAATAATTATTATTTTGGAATAATAATACAATACGATACAATGAGTAACAACCATCCAAACAAGCTGTAAAGCGATCAACACTACGTTGTCAATTAAAATCTTAGTTCCTGTAGGTATAACTATAAAGTGTTTTGATAATTATTTGGGATAAGCCGGAATTGGCTTTAGATGATTATTTCAACCAAATCACAATGGCCTCATGGTGTTCACATGTGTGGCCCCTTTTTCAAATAAGATAGACGACTTAACATTTTTGTTGCTACCTTTGTTGATACCTACTAAGTTAAGGTTGCAAAATTTGCCCTCGAAATTCTTTACGGCAAAAACCAAACCGAAAAAAGAATAATGTAGGGGTTTAAAACTTTGATTTTCCTCAAAAGTTCTGATATTAATACGTTTTACTCCCTCCATTTTATATTGAATGAGCTAGTTTGACTCGGCACAGAGTTTAAGAAAAAAGAAGAAGACTTTTAAAACTTGTGGTATTAAAAGCTTAAAAGGTAAAAGGTTTGTGGGGCCATGACATTTGTGTGGCTATAAAAACTTCTCATTAAGGGTAAATGGGTAAAATGAAGAGTTTAAAGTTAAATTATTTCCAAATTTAGAAATGTTTTATTTGTTTTGGAACAGACTAAAAAGGAAAGTACGTCATTTAATATGAAATGGAGGGAGTATATTTTTTAAAAATGAAAAACCTGTCCGTCTTTAATTAGTAAGAATAGTAACAAATTGTTATTTTTAGAAAATATTTCCCATTCACAAATTATGTCAGGGGTTCAAATTCATGTGCCCATCAATTTTGTAATCCAACGGTTACGATTCCGCTAAGATGAGGTTATTGCTTGCGTGTGCTCGTTAGATGGGAAAAGGATGTGAAACCTTATCACTATATATAGCATTCACACCCTTGAAAGCAAAGGTCAAGGGAAGCAATAGCTTTAAGCTAAACAATTACTTTCAACAATATAATGGCTTCCTCTGTGATTTCCTCAGCTGTTGCCGTTGCCACTGGCGCTAATGCTGCTCAAGCCAGTATGGTTGCACCTTTCACTGGCCTCAAGTCCGCCTCCTCCTTCCCTGTTACCAGAAAACAAAACCTTGACATTACTTCCATTGCTAGCAATGGTGGAAGAGTCCAATGCATGCAGGTTTGTATCATATATTATTTTTTATATAAATTGATAGTGTAAAGAAATTTTACGCTATATATTGATATATTTTAACCTGTTAATTTGATTTATTTTTCATGTTACTAACAATCCCACTTTTTCTTTAAATTCTTTATATAGGTGTGGCCACCAATTAACAAGAAGAAGTACGAGACACTCTCATACCTTCCTGATTTGAGCGAGGAGCAATTGCTTAGGGAAGTTGAGTACCTTTTGAAAAATGGATGGGTTCCTTGCTTGGAATTCGAGACTGAGGTCAACATCTATTCTAAATCTTGCTACTATAATCAAGCATATCTAACATGAATTACTCAATCCTAACTAGTTTGGGATTATACATATATATTTGATTAAGTGAAAGAGGAGTATTATCTTATGTTAATGTTTTGTTTATCTTGTGGATATGTGCAGCACGGATTCGTCTACCGTGAGAACAACAAGTCACCAGGGTACTACGATGGTAGATACTGGACCATGTGGAAGTTGCCCATGTTCGGGTGCACTGATGCCACTCAGGTCTTGGCTGAGGTAGAGGAGGCAAAGAAGGCTTACCCACAAGCCTGGATCAGAATCATTGGATTCGACAACGTCCGTCAAGTGCAATGCATCAGTTTCATCGCCTACAAGCCCGAAGGCTACTAAAATCTCCATTTTTAAGACAACTTACCCCATGTCTTCGGGGGAAGTTTGTTTGAATTCTCCTGATCAGATTTTACCCTGGAGAAACTGTTTTGGTTTTTCTTTCTTTTTCCTTCTTTCTACTCATTGTATATTTTTGAACTTTAATCAAGTTTATTGAAACTAATAATGTCATTTGTTTCTTTCGTAATTTGCTTTGTGGTGTACATCGGTCCTAATTATCTGAGTAGTATCTGCATTCTCAATGCTATTGCCTGCAAAATTAAGGATCATGTCCAAGTCTTTTCAATTGGACAGATCTGTTATTTGAACAACCTATCAGTTACCTAAATTTCAAACAACTGTCATAAAACACAGAAATTGCAAAGACTGCGTGCTTAGGCAAAGCAAAAGTTCAACACATCCTTTTTTTTTTTTTTTTTTTTTAACTCCAAGTTACGATTTTATTACCATTGCAATGCAAAAGATACAATTTGAAGAAGGAGGGTATAGCCTGGCCTTCTATATATATTGAGAATTTGACACAATAAATTCATACAATAAGTACAGAATTGGTGGGATTATCTCCGCACCAACATGCCAATTGGTAATAAAGTTGAGAACTCATGGTGGTTCATACACTATGGTACTTGGTCTTCTCTTCTTGACTCGGAATGCTGGAATTTGCCATCTATCTACATTTAGTAACCCTTTGACTTGCCGCGGCAATGTATCAAAATAAGTGAAAATATACACTTCCTCTAATTGATGACTTAGAGAAGCCATCTTGTCCACAACTTGATTTGCTTCTCTAAAATAATGTCTAATGATTAGACCCTTTTGTTCAACCAGCATTTTTACCTCCATAACAACACTGTTGATTCTCCATGGTTTGGACCATATGCCTTGAATGCAGTTGTGAAGTAGCAAGGAATCAGTTTCACCAATAATCAGTCCATATCCTTGTTGAACGCACCATTTTAGGCCAAAAAGAAGGGCCTCTACTTCTGCTAAGTTACTTGTTCCTTGACCCATTGGTATAGCATAAGCCATAAGCATTTTACCACCATTGTCTCTAACCACCCCGCCACATCCATAATTCCCATTAACACAACTACCATCACTGTTTAACAAGTGTGGTTTAAGCCACTTGACCTCAGTTATGCACCTTTCAACCAGAGAGTAGTCAAAGAATTTACATATATCTTCCCAATTATTGTTAACAGTTAGCTTCCCAAAATGAGAGTTAACTAATTGGGCAATGTTAAAAGTGATAAGGCATTTGGATCTTGCCACTGATAGCCTCTCCATTTCATATTTGCTACAACACCTTGACCTCCACAGCTCCCATACAACAATAGGAGGCATAATCTGGAAAACAAAAGCAGCAACAGAGTTTTTGGACTTATGATTCCAACAGTTAGCAAACAGAGTTCTTAAGGGGATGTTAATGTGAGCTATTCAAACCATTCCAGCAAAAATTGCCCACACTTGTTGTGCAAAATGTCCCTGACAAAATAAGTGTTCACACATTTCCTCGTCTGGGATCATTCCGGGAGAAGGGCAGCAACAACATTTAGAGGCTAAGGAAATCCCAAACCTCGTGATCCTTTCATCTGTTGCGATTTTTCCATGGATAGCTCTCCAAGCCAAGAAAGACATCTTAAATGGGACATCTTTATGCCATAACTTAGAGTCAAAAGGAGCAAGATCCTTTCTTCGTCTTAATGCATTCCAAGCAGAGGCCACACTGAATTTTCCTGAAGTAGTAATTGTCGAGATTGGAGTATCATCCTCTTCTTGGCCAATTGTGATGTGAACAGAGGCTACCCAAGTCTTAACAGCTTCAGGAGGCTGAGTATGTAAGCAAGACCAGTCCCATACTCCATCCTTATATACTTCATTAACCTTGGTATTGTCATACCCAACATCTTCGCCTAAGTTGGAAGACAAAGGACCAAAATTGGTCCAATTTTCATACCAAAAACTGCTATTACCTCTCCCAACTCTCCATAAGATGTTCTGCTCTACTTCATATTTTAATTTGCACATAGCTTGCCAATTATGGGATTTGCCAGCAGTCCATTGACTAATCAGTGGATGATAGATTCTACAATATTTGGCTTTGACAAATTGGGACCATAAGGAGTTTGTTGTTCTGAACCTCCACCATTGCTTTGCTGTGAAGGCTTTGCAGACATCCTCCAACTTCCTAAAATTAGCCCCTCCCTCTTCATATGGAAAACAAAGTTTGGACCATGCCGACCAATGGTATCTGTCACTAGTCTCTTGCCCAGACCAGAAGAATCTAGCTAGGTACCTCTCAATTGTAGCGATAGTACCCTTGGTTGGATGGACTGCAGCCAATGTATGGACATTCAGGGCCAATAGAACATGCCTGATAAGAACTGCGCTGCCTCCAGAAGACAGTAGCTTTAAATACCATCCTTTGATCCTGTTAATCACCTTGCTAACCATCCCTGCAAAGGTAGACAACTTTTTTCTACCAGAATATATAGGACAACTGAGGTATTTGATAAGAAGGGGTTCATGTCTCATCTCTGTTATTTCCTCAATCTTGCGAATGGATCTTTGTGTTGCAGAAGAAGCCAATGAGAAACTACATTTAGATTTATTGATCTTCTGCCCAGAAACTTGTTCATATGTTGCTAATGCAGTTTGGATCAGCTGAAGAGTAGCTTTCCCGCCATTGCAAAATAAAATAGTATCATCTGCAAAGGCGAGATTGTTGATTTGTGGACCATGACTACTCATGTAGAAACCTTTGTACCCTATGTGCTTCTGGAGTTCATTCAATAATTGAGATAACAATTCAGCACTCAAAACAAAAAGAGAAGGTGAGTGGGGATCACCTTGCCAGAGCCCTCTCCCAGATTTAAACAATCCATGCCTACTTCCATTCATAATTATTGTGTACCAATTGTTTGAAATATATCTATGAATAATGTCAATCCAGCTCTCGGCAAAACCCATTTTTCTCAGCATGAGGCAGAGAAAGGACCATGATATTCTATCATATGCTTTTGCCATGTCTAATTTCATAACCACATTGCTCCCCTCAACAGGTTTTCCAATATCATTCACAATCTCTTGAGCCAACAAATTATTTTCAGCTATGGCTCTACCTTTAACAAATCCACTCTGATTATTGTCGACGCCCCCTTTTTCTATACGTGGGTCGAAATCGGGTATACGACATTTGGGAGGACAACTCTATTCCCTTTCGAGAATTGGGTCTTAGAATTTTGAAGAGTCGCCACCTAATGATTATAGTGCATTAGAACACTTTTAAGAAAGGTTCGAGTTGGAAAACTAGAGTTCGGGTAAGGGCTAGAAATTATCTCAAGGGGAAGGTGTTAGGCATCCCTGAAGATCCACTAGTGTGGTCCCGGCCATGTTACAATTGTGACTTTACAAGTAAACAATCAAGGCTCAAATAAGGACTCGCATATAACATTGCAATTAGGTTGAAAACTTTTGAAGGCAAGTAGAGAGGGCAGAAATTTATGAAAAAGGATTTGAATAGTTTTACAAGAAGAGATGAAAGCAAATAAAGGGAAGGGGGTCCTAGGTTTATCATTAATATGGATCACTTCAATGCAATATCAGCAATCACTCCTCAGAAGAGGGGTCGCACGTGATATTAGCGCACCGGTCATCATATCCATATTCTACCCTTCCCACCCCGTTAAGGTATTAAAGCGCGGAATGGTATCGTTACTTATCGCATGCTATTACCCGCCCCAATCCTATCAGTCTCGGAGGCATTGAGACTACTAATCCTACAGGGTAAGGAGTAGGCTGAACCCTCAGGTTTAAAGGATAAAATGCTAAGCGACATACATAACAAATAGGACCGCACATAAGGGAGCATACAAAGACAAATAAAGGCTCACAGATCCTTCCACAAGTGAACATGTAATCAGCACGTCTCAAACGCATTTAAGGTCTTAAAGATGGGAGTTTTCAGAAAACAGGAATAGATAACAACAGTTGAGTTTAGCGACAGATAAAAAAATCGTTAAAGCATGGTTTTTGAAAATCAAGTAGTGACAGTAGCTTAACGAGGTGCTGGACAAGTATTCAAAATAGCACGATTCTGGGCAGAAAATGGTAACCCAGTAGTTTGAAAACATAATAGAACAAGAATAAGAAAATCAGTGAAAGTAAATAGATGCACAATTTCAAGATTTTGTTTCCAGATAGAGCGAGAGTTTTTTTTTAAAAAAAAAAAACCGGAGTGAACTTCAGCAAGAATGGGAGCAGCAGAGTTCAAAATTATAAGAGGCTGATTGGTCTTAAACCGATAAAACATGATTAATCGATTCTTATTAGGCCTAAAGTTTGTCTAGGCGTCGTATGCATTGCCTAATTATCTTAAAGGGTGAACATGCATATCGATTTTTAGCTGTAAGAGGGATAAACAAACAGTTAACCATACTTGTATTATTAGATTAAGCATACTAATGAGGTGTTTAACAATTGCAACTCAAACAAGTATAAAACCATAAACGACAGGATGTCTAATGCACATAGGAGTTCCTAAAACATGGTTTCTAAATGCTAATGATTATGAGAATGCAGCAGTAGCCATTAACAGTTTTTTGCCTATTATTAACTGATAATAGTTACAAAATGAATATAACAATAGGCTGAAAGTAAAGAACCTAGAACATGATTTCTAATGTGTGAGATGCATGTCCTATACAGGTTATCTATTGCGCAGATAAATAAATAGAGTCCTATAAGCATGTTTTCTACCCATTACTTAAACTAAGCATGCATAACCCCCCCCCCCCCATATTCACTATTCAACCCCAATCATTCGTTTACAAATTATTACAAACCAATGCTAGCCGAATTACAGTAATAAAGAATAAAATAAGAAGTTATTCTATAGGGAGCCTTCAATCAGGCCCATTCTTCCAACCTCACTCCTTTCAAGTTTCATAGCCTTGACATGGTCAGGGTGCGGCAAAGCTCCCTAGGGCCCCTGGCCAATACCAGTACCCAAACACTTACCAGAATGTTGGACATGTGCAGTGTGGAATTACCATCTTTGTGTGTCAAAGTTCAGTGAGTACTCAGGGGGTACTCAAAGCAATACTCACACGAAGAGGGTAGGACCTAATTTCTAGGAGTAGTGTGAAGTGCAGGAAGGAGAGGAAAATTCATCGTTCAAAGAGTTTTTCCAAAAAATTGGAGAGTTGCACACAAGGATAATGGGCAAAGGGGACAAATAGATCACATAATATCACCAAGAGATGCATAGACTTGTGCAAATTCAGTAGCAAGAGTACACAAAATCAAAGAGTTTTAAAGGACCTAGAAATGGTCGAATTTAGGCATAATAGTAAGTAGTAACAGAATATAGTCATAACAGGCAAGATTAGGAGCAAACAGTGGTCATGAGCATGCAAGTATCAACAGACAATCAAGGGGTCAATTACATGTTGCACAACAGAAGCATAGATAGAAAACAATTAGGAATATAACACACTAAAGTAGTAATAACCACATTGGTTTGGAACTTTGAAACTAATCAGGACATACCAGTAATAAGAGAGCACAGCAGAATGCAAGAGCCAAATATGAGCACAATGTTAGCCTTGGCTTTCCAGCCGGCTAATAATAGTCAGGAGTAGGGAACAACAACAGACCAAGAGAGAGAAGTAGCACAAGAAAGAGAGAGAGCAATGTGTATTGCTGTGTGAGTTTGTGATATGCAATGTGTTAGTGAGTCTCATGCAAAAGAGAATGGGGGTACTTATAGTACTGAAGACGAGTAAACAAACAAGGTAGAAATCCATATTTAAGGAACTGGGTATCAATCATAATCAAATCAGTATAAGGACTCCTCTTTAATTAAGGAATCAAAGTCAAACGGTAATAAGCAGTTGTTTAAAAGAAAAAAAATCATAAAGCATAGTATGATCACATAAGGAAATAGAATAGCATAAGGTATACAATAAAGACTAGGTACATGATACTTAATTAGGGAAATATGTCAGACAAATCAATCAACATATTTGTGCACACATATAGGGCCGAATACTACCTTAATTCTGGAAAATAGCCTCAAAAATAATGAACGAGATTGAAAACCTAGGAGATCAGTATTAATTGAGGAAGGTATCCCATAAATTAAGGAAGCAATTCGAAATCAGTACCAAACTATAAGGAAAATACGCAAAATCACAATTTTTAAGGCAAGTATCACAGTCTTAAAGGGAGCTTGTAAGAATCAGTATAAAATCACCACGTAAACAATCAGAGAAATCTTAAGCAAAGAACACAGAAGGGTAGGGGAATGAAACACTAGCGGCAAAATTAAAGCAAAGAGCACGGAACTCAGAGAAGAATCCAGAAGAACACACAAACAAGCAAACACGACAATAATACAAATATAAACCTTAAAGCTAGGGTTTCATCAAACTTAAGCAAAATATTTAGAAATAGTGCTGAGAATCATGACTTAGTACTCAAAATCGGAAGATAAAGTATTTTTGAAAAGGGGTTAAGAAACCCTAGTTTCCAAAGGGAACAAAAACGTTTAAAACTTGAATAATCGCAAAGATCGAGTAGAGAATAGTGCAAATCATAAAGGTATGAGTTGAAAATCGTTAAAGAATAGAGAGATTTAAGAGGTTTGGGTCGAGATTAGGGTTTTATAAGAAACCATAGGGAGAAGTGAGAGAAACCTGGCTGTGAAACTTAGGAACAATGGTGTTTACAACACCATCGAACAAAAACCCATCGGAGAAAGGCTGAAAACAAACCCAGGCAAGGCTTCAATGACCGTCTTGCATGGTGAAGACCCACAAAGTCTCATGAATGAAAGGAACCGATGAGGTAAGGCTTCAAGGCGGCTGGTTGTTGAAAGAGGCGAGGCTGGAGGTGGCCAGAGAGATGGTGAAGGCCATCGGAGAAGAAGAACCAGAAGGTTCTAGAGAAAACGAGGAGAGGAAGAGACGGATAGATAGAGAGACCGGTTTCGAAAAGTGAGGGGTCATGGGGGGCAGGTGAGAGTTTAATTAAGGAAAAGGGACCTGAGCCGTTGATCTTATTTGATCAACAGCTCAGATTAGTTCGGAGTTGGGCTGGGTTAGTTTAGAGTTGGGCTGGGGCGAATTTGGTTGGGTCTTGGGTTAAATTAAATTTTATGGGAGTGAGGTTAAATTGGGGCTAAAATTGAAATAATAATGGGCTATGTGTTAAATAGCCAATTTTCCCCTTTTATTTTATATAAAATAGTTAAAATAATTTTAAAAACAAATTAAAAGCACTGAACTAATTAATAATATATAAATATTAATATAAAAATACTGAAAATGATTTTATAATTATAAAATATTGTTAATCGTAAAATAGGTTATAATTGCAATTATATGCAATTTAGCCTTAAAAATACCCAATAAATTTGTAAAAATATGCAAAAATCACCTTAATTATATTTTGGTATAAATATGAGAATAGAAATAAATTATTCACAAAAAAATGATAATTTGAGAGCAATTACTAGATTTTGTACTGTTGAAATAGACAATAAACTAATTTTAAAATCTTAAAAATTATGGAAAAATGCCAAAACTCTTGGGCATGCTCATATATGCATACACATGCCATTTTGAAAGTATTTGAGTATATAAAAAGTACCCAGGGAAAAATTGAGTATCAATAATTATGTGAAATGATTCTAGGCAACATAGTACTTAATCTAGCATTTAAGAGCTTAGCAATAATCTTGCTAGACACATTGCACAAACTAATAGGCCTAACGTCTGAGAATGTTTGAGGGGATTCCACCTTTGGAAGCATTACTAGACACGTGTGAGTAAAAAATCTTGGTAACTGAGCTCCATAAAAAAAGGTCACTACAGCATTAAACACAGTTTCAACAATAATAGACCAGACACTTTGGTAGAACCTGCCAGTAAGACCATTAGGTCTATGTGCACTATCAGTATCCAACATGAAAACACATTTTTAACCTCCTCCATGGTTGGTATTTCAGTAAGGAAAGCATTATCCTCTTCAGTAACAGTTCTCTTCACCACATCCAGCACAGTAAGATCTTCAATGGTTATTTTAGCACCAAATAGTTGTTAAAAGAATCTGACTGCTGCTCCTGCCACCTCTGCCGTACCTTCCATAAGGTTTTCATTATCATCTCTGATCCTTCAGATGTTTAATTTCTTCCTTCTATCCTTGATTGCAGCATGAAAGAAAGCTGTGTTATCATCACCCTCTGTCAACCATTTAACTCTTGCCTTCTGCCTCAGAATTGAGTCATACAGCTTCAAAAATCTGGTAAATTCCGCTCTTGCTTTAGATAAGTTCATTCTGCATTCAGGAGATGGATCAGAGATCATTGCCTCTTCCAAACTTCTTATGAGAGCTTCAAGCCTCTTTGGTTCTTCATATATATCACCAAAAGCTTGTCTGGACCAAGCACTAAGAGTAGAACACACTTTCTTAAGCTTCTGATGAAAGAAGTACAAAGGATTGCCAAAAACTTTTTCTGACCAGGCTTTTTGAATTTTCCCCAAGTACTCCTCATGTTCTACCTATATATTGAGAAATTTAGAATACTTTACAAAATCATAGTCAGTGCTGGCCGCAGATATCAGTAATGGAGCATGGTTAGAGCAAGACCTAGATAGGTGGGTGACGATTGTGCTCCCAAATGCATCAAACCATTCTGCATTGTAGACCAGCCTATCCAACCTCTCCCAAATAGTATTGGGGGGATCCCTGTTGTCACTCCAGGTGAACTGAGAGCCACAATATCCAGCATCCTGAAGTCCACAGTCAGATAAACAAGCCAAAAAATCCTACTATCTTTAACTCTGAAAGGTCTTCCTCTTTTCTTCTCCTCCTCACATGAAACAACATTAAAGTCACCCACCACCCCCCATGGATCATTAACCCAACTAGCTAAATCTTTAAGATCCTCCCATAAGACACATCTCGAAGTCTCATCACACTTTGCATAGATAGCAGAAATGTAAAAGGGTTGAGTACCTATAGAGTTAGAAATCCGCAAGAGAACATGTTGTTCTCTATCCTCAAGAATATCTATCACATAGTCAGAGGACCAAAATATCCAAATCTTGTTGGCTCAACTTGAAAAACAAGATTGATATCCCAGTATCCTTTTATATTTGTCAATCTTCCTGGCATTCACCATTGGCTCTTGTAGAATTACAAACGGTAATTTGTATTGTTGTATGAGAATTTTGAGTCTTTCACAAGCTCCTTGAGAGCCTATACCTCTAATATTCCATGAAATTGTACTAATCATGAGAAACATCACATATTAGGCAATTTGTCTCCAATTTGTTGTTTCTTTTGTCTCCCTTCAGGAACATTACAACTCTCCCAATATTTGAGCTCATTACCCCTCTAGGAGACATTTGAAATAGGTAACACTTTGGTGTACTTGCCTGGCACAATTACTACCATCTTCAAGTATTTCTTTGCCCCGCCTTTGTTGTTCGTCATCTGATTTGGAGGTCTCCAGTTCTGGTGAGAGAGCCTCCATATCAACATCATTAAAGTTCTCGTTTAGATAGTTAGCTCGGATATCTTCCTCACCATTGTTGGAACAAGGATTAGTGATATTAGTGATGCCCCCTCTAGGATCTGCATGTTCACCATTTTGAGTGAGCTGCTCATAGTCATCATTTTGAGAGTTAACCAAACATTAAATATTAGGAGCATCATGAAATGTTGGTTCACCATCTAAGGCTTACTTCTCCTTCTCTTTAGCCTTCCTTGCAGCAATCCTAGCTGAAAGCTCAGGATCCAAGCCAAACATTTTACCTAGGCTTACCATCTCGTAGTTAGTTTCCTCCTCCTCCCTCAATCTAACCTCATCTGGGATGCTTATAGTGGTGACAAAATGTTTCTTCTTTTTTCTAATCGCACTCATCTCTTCCTGGTTGACTTGAAGCATAGATTCTTGCATAATTTGATAATGGTCTTCTGCGATAGGTAGAACAGTCTCCTTCCTTTGCTTCACCTTCCCGACAGGTCTCTGAATCTCCTTGAAAAAAAAAGGCTTCACTGCCTTTTTCTTAGAGGGCCTTTCTTTGTCTAATCTGGTCGTCTTTCGTGGTTGTGAAGGCTTTTGTCCAGTTACCATGCTCCCATTGATTGTAACATCCATGCTAATTTGCTGCCCACTATCATTGTGATTGACAGTAATGACATTTTGACCATTTTTCCTTCTGAAATATCGAGACCCTCCATTCGATTGAGAATTTTGGATCAATTTAGATTCTTTTGCACTATTATTGGAGGCTTCATTCCTTCTATTGTTTAAGTCTTTTCCCTTTCTTCTTGCAACTTCCTGCCAAGCTTCATACCCAGTAACCTTCCACTGGCTTCTCCTATGCTGGCAGCTCGAATCTCCTGATCGATTGGGTTCCCAGGTACAGTTGGAGGCACTAATTGGCTTTTTGGCGTATCTACCTGCATAGGTGTATGCTCCGTTTTTGTTGGATTTGCTGGTAATACCCGGAATCCCTAAATAGGATCCCGTCTCTTTCTTTAGGCTTATATAAGGTTGCTTCTCCCTTCCTCAATTCAGGATGTTGGACCCTGCATCTGTCATCACTATGACCCTGAACTTTGCAATGAAAGCAATAAGCAGAAAAGGTCTCATACTCCACTTTCTGCACAATCGTTTCCAAGATACCATCCTTCTTCCATATTTCAATAAAACCTCGTTAATCATAGGCTTAGCTAGGTCAATATCAACCCTTACTTTTGCATTAGTAGGCCTTGTCTTTGAGAGGGTGGCCTTATCCATGCTTAGAGGCATTCCCGCTGGTTCTAAAATCCTGCACAAAGCAGCCCATTCATAGTAATGCCAAGGTAAATCTGGAAGGTTAATCCAGATAGGGGCCAAGGTTGTTTCAGCACCCACTTTAAACCTCTTAGTCCATTTCTGAATTTTCATTACATGATCCCCAAATTGCAAGAAAGGTATGACATATACATCCATATGATCATCCTTGTTGTCAAAATCAATGAACACGTGTTGCATATCTTTAGCTCCAATACAAATTTTTCCTCTTCCAAGAAAGATCCTTGCAAACTCATCCCTAATGAATTCAATTAAAGGTCTTGTTCTGAGGAACTTACCAACAATGGTCCATTTGCAGGTAGCAACGAGAAGCTCGTCCTCTTCCTCTGTGAATACTACAACTAGTTTTCCTTGAACCAGCTCATATGGCCTTAGTATGAGTCGTATTTGACTTCGAGTCTCTGAAGGTCGGTTTCGAAGTGCATCTACATATGAGTTTTCTTGTTGAGCTACTAATTGAGAAGCACTAAAAGTGGAGGGAACTCCCGTTTGGATCTGTTCTGAGACTAACAGGTCATCCCTTTTTGCACCTTTCTGCTGCAGATCCGTGGCCCATGGTTCAGATCTCCCTGGTTTGGGTTATTAATTGATTTTGTGGAATCTGATTGGGACCTAAGGGGGTTGGATTTGGCTGAATTGTTGCTGTGTGAGTTGGAAAGTGGGGAACTTTGGTATGAAGTGGGAAGCGGGGACCATCTCCCACGTGAATTTGGTTGGTAGTTGTATAATTTATTACTTGATTAGGTAAAAAAAGATAAATTACTTAAAATTTTGTTGCTTCCCTTTGATAGAGCTTTTGGGGAGTTAGAAGTGATAGTTTATATGAGTCCACCAAACTATAGAGTACCAGGTCCTGTATGAGTTTTTACTGAGAATACTAATAGAATAGTAAGTAAATAAGACAGAGTTTTCTGTGGAAAAATAAATGCTCAAGGGGATAAAAACCACGACCTACACTGGTAGGAATTCAACTTCACTATGAGTAACTTTTACATTACAAGCTATGCAATCTAGGAATTAAACTCTTAATGCATCACTAACTCATAATACACCTATTACAAGCCACTTTGCAATACACCTATTACAAAGACTTCAACTCATGACTAACTCTAGTCACGACACAAACACGAAGGGTTTATGGTTTTACAAAGGGGTTCCTAAGCAACGCTTCTAGCTAAGCAATTTAGGAATTACAATGAAGAACAATTACAAAGTTACAACTCAACTAAGGACAACAAAATACTAAATTTAGGAACTAGTCTATAGTAGCGTTAAACTTTGTTCTTGAGGCACTTGAGAATTAAAATCGTTGTCTCTGAAGAACTGAATGCTTGAATTGAATTCTCAAGTGTTCAAGTGATGTTTTATTATAATACTCTTGTTAATACACCTTTGATGACATCAGTTGAATGATGTAAGCACTTGGTTGGTCAAAAGACAAGTGACTGCAGAACTGTGTGCATAGTTTCTGTGGCAGTCACTTTCCAGCTATACACAATTGACTTTCGTACTGCCGACAAGGACACACAAGGGACCAGGTCCCTGAGTTGGTTCTCTATCTTTTACAGTTGCAGCAATTCACATTAGCTGGAGTCCTAGCTGGAGTCCGTTGATTAGCAATGTATACCAAGTGTGTCAGGTTCCCTATCTAGTTCTTGACAGTAAGTTTGTTAGATCATCAAAACATAAGGCTAAGACATTGAAAACCGATCAATTTTCCCCTTTTTGATGATGACAAACTTACACATTGATAACATATGTTTAGAGCAGAAATAACCAGATGAAGCAATAGGAACTTCACAAGTTCCCCCTGACTTTATGCTTCTCCCTTAATTAGATCCCTGTTTCAATTATACTTCCCCCTTTTGGCATCATTAAAAATACACAAGCAGGCAATCGACATAAAGAAGTCTAGCCTAGCTAACTCATGCCACATATGTGCACACAATATGATAGAAAAGAGAAACAGAGAACACAAGCAATTAGATAGCAAAAGAGGACAGTTTTTATATATAAAATATATGCCTTTGTTTATAAAGCAAAGGCAAGATTGGACTGTTGAAATTGGGAGCAGTATTGATACATTTCCAATCCACATCAAAACAAAAGAAACAAAAATATCTGCCAAGTCATGAAAACAAAAATAGACAATCCAGAAACTGGTCAATGAAAGGGTTGCTTAGGGGGCACTAGGAGTACAGGGCTTGAAAGCTGCAACAAGGGTTTGGAGAACTAGGTCTATTTGGGAATTCGCCGACTTTTTCTCGTTGAGCAGTTCTGCTTTTAGGTTCTCCACTTGTGCCCTGAGATCAACATTTTCTTTTGTCAAACCAACCACCTCCTCATTTGACTCAGGGGCCCCTTGGGCCTGTGACCTTCCAGGATAACGTTCCTCACCTTCAACCTTCAAATCTCTTCAGTTGCACTATTTTGAGCATTGATGAGCTGAGAGATTGTTGATGTACTGCCTAACCACCCATGCTTCTCGATGCACTCACATTCTTCCAAAGTTGTTTGAGAGAATGTCTGCTTCTTGGTCCCTATTTTACCTTGTCCAGTGGCACTTTGAAAAACTTAAACACTGGCATAAGAAGGAACCCATATGGAAGACCATGATTGCCATCCTTGAAAGTTGCTACCTTCTGCATATGTTCGATCATGATGGCAGGCAAGTTCACAGGTGTAAATCTATCCAGTTGCTCCATTAGATACAGATCAGACCTGGAAGTCATGGACCTCCTCTCAACACGGGGTAACAGAACCTTGTTTACCAACTCGAAGAGAAACTGATAAATAGGGAGTAAGGCCTTCTTGTGAACCTGGTCCCCCTTCTGGTTTGCATTATCCTTCACCACAACATTTCAAATGTTTGACCCACACACATCTTTCACAGTAGACACACCAACCGTAGGGACTTTAAGAATATCCCCAAGCAGACTCACATCAAACACTATATGCACCACATTCACTAAGGCACAAATGTGGTCGGTATCAATAGGAAAGAGGCCTGCATAGAAGCTTTGAACCTCATCCTCATATACCTTGGGTGCATCCATTTAGAATAGATTCCCCTGCCGTTGAAACTCAACCATTGCAATGACTTGTCTCATACCAGCCATATCAGAAATTGCTGGCTCAAAAGTGCGACCCAACAGGACCTTTTGGTGCCTTAATCTTTCTGAAGAAGAACTAGCTTCCCTCTCACCTTTTTAGGGGAAATAGGTTCCTTAACAGGTTCCAACTTTCTCTTGCCAGACTTCACACTACTTGATTTTGCTTTTCCTTTAGACTTGACCAACACATCCTCATTAGAAACTGAGGGTTCACTCACAACATCTTTCAATTTTGAACTGGGGGTTGTAACATTCTCTACTGAAGTAGATTGCTTCTTCTTCTGGGACCTTCTCACCAAGGAACTAGGTTCCTCTGTTATTTCCTCCTCAACTTCCACCACACGGACATCCTTATTATACACTACTTCATTATTTTTCACCAGTCTCCTCATTTTCTTCTTACTGCTCTTTTAAAGGGTAGAGTCATAAGCTACCTTTGCTTGAAACCTAGTAGTAGGTCGCTTAGTAGAAGACTCAGGGGTGATTACTGCAATTCGCTTGACTATGAACGCATCAAGAGCAACGTTGTCTTGATCTTCCTCATCGCTAGACCTCATCTCAGGGACTATAATGTCCAAAGGCTCAACAACAAAGTATGGAGGAGGTGCAGGAGCAGAACTGGCATGGGAGTGGGAACCTTGACCTGTTTCCTCCGAAGAGGGGTCAGGTCCCTCATAAGAGGGCCCAGTAATTTCTGCTGGTGCAGAGCCTTCAACAAGCACCATGGCTCCTTCTCCCACGAATCCCTGTGTCTCATTCCTCTGAGACTTGGGTACACCAGAAATTATCTCATGCAAAACTCTATCTGCAGACACAACAAAGATAGTCGCGATAGTATCATCCTCGATAGACTCCATGGCCACCACAGACTCAGAAGCAACAATGGCAGAAACCTCTACAACCTTAGGACTTTTACCTTGTTCTCCACTTTACCCTTGGTTAATGAGAATCTCAGAAGATAGAGATGAAAGATCAATACCTTTTGGGGGTTCCGAGATAGTTGCCTTAGAATTTGAGGGTGAAGAGAAATCTAGGTTAGGGGTGATTTCAATGGTTAGGACAGGGATGGTGACAGATGATTCATGGGGGACGGAGGACTCAAGGGTTTTTTCTGGGTTAGTGACGACTGAGGTAGGGATTTTGGAGTTTTTGTCAGCCATTAAAGAGATATATGTGATGACCCTCCATGTCATCATGCCACATAGGTGCCATTTGGCATATATTAATGCCATGTGGAAGCTTACATAAGGAGAAGGCTAGCATTTGTGAGAAGATTCTAGAGAGGTATGGACATTTCCTTAGGAAGAACCTAGATCCTTATGGATTTGCTAGGAAAGTCCTTGGAATCTTCTAGGCTTGTAGACAATTCTAGAAAAAACCCTTATCTTGTAAATATCAAGGACTTCTGTAATAATTAATATTTACACACTAGCCCCTAGGAGACTAGTATATAAAGGGGGTCATTCATTTGTAATTCATCAAGTAAACAATTCAAGTTCTCTCTAATACAAAGCTTCCTTTAACAATTCTCTTCTGTTCTTTCTTCTATTCTCTTAGCGATCTTGAGTGTAGTAAGGCTGACTTGACATAGCAAGAACGTGAGCAAGTTGTGCAAGATCGTGAGCGAGTTATCAAGTGCCGCACGTGTACTTAGTTAACAACTAAGGACGTGACAACATGGTATCAGAGCGAAGGTTTTAACTAAGGGAATGGCGAACGACGGAGAAATTAACGCTGCCAACACCCAAGCCAACATCATCCAGGATGCTACTGGCAAGAGCAGTTGTAGAAAAAAGAGGAATGCCATCAACAAGAGCCAGGAGGTGTCACCTGAGGTTATGTCAAACAAAGGGCTTACATCCCAAGAACCATCTGCCACTAAGGTTCGCTCGTTAAAGAGTGGGTGATGAAGATGAACGCAGGGATGGACGCCGTGGAGATCTTTGGCCAACGCTTGGGGAAGGTGGAAGGCACCCTTAACGTTCTTGAGGGGCACACTCTTGAAGAGATTGAGAGTATCCGAAATGACTTGGAGGGACGTACACAAACTTAGATGGAACTAAGGTAAACCATCATTGCCTTAGAGTGCAGACTCATGGAGGCTTTGAGTACTATCGATGCTGTGAAGGCAAAGATAGAGTCACTCGAGGAGCATGTCAATGCTGGCATGACCGAGGTAGCCAACAATGTTGTGGTGACAAGGGAGACCAAGATCGAGGCTCCCGAACCCCCGGTGTTCAAAGGTGTTCGTGATGCACAAGAAGTGGAAAACTTCCTTTGGCACTTGGAGAACTACTTCAGGCACGACAAAGTAAGGGACGACGAGGCCAAGATCAACACTGCGGTATTGTACCTCTCAGAGACTACCATGCTATGGTGGAGAAGGAAGATGGCCAACGTGGATAAAGGTCTATGTACTATTAGCACATAGGATCAATTCAAAGTAGAGTTCAAGCGACAGTTCTTTCCAAACAATGTCTTTACGAGGCAAGGTGCAAGTTTAGGGAATTAAAGCAAACAGGGAGCATATGTAATTATGTCAAGGAGTTCACTACCCTTATGCTTCAAATCCCTAACCTGACCAATGATGACTTGTTGTTCCACTTCATGGACGGGTTACAAAATTGGGCTAAGCAGGAGTTGCAACGCCGACACGTCACTGATATAGACCAAGCCATAGTGGAGGCCGAATCATTGATGGATTTTAGGCATGACAAACACAACAAAGGCAATGGCAAGGAGTCAAAGGTTAACAATGTCAAAGGTGGGGGAGACCGTGGCAAAGTCAAGGAGATACAACAACACTACTCCAAGACTCAAGACTTCAAAAAGTCGAGTGGTCATCAGGGCTACACCGAGAAGAAGGTGCAGGTCGAGAAGAAGGGATGCTATATATGCGGAGGGCCACATGGCTTCAGGAATTGTCCTGTCCTCAAGAGCCTTAGTGCCATAGAACGTGAGCGGAAGGAGCAGCCACAAGGAGAGAGTTCGGGAACCGCACAGTTGGGTATGATCGGATTATGTGGTGTTGTCATGAAGCAAGCTATCCAACCTACCGAGAATGGCAATCAGTACGTGGATCTCACCATCAACAACAAGCCCGCTCGTGCAATGGTGGATACTAGAGCAGCTCATAATTTCGTGACTGAGGCTGCCACAAAGAGACTGGAATTGAAGCTTGCTCCAACCAACTCTCGCATCAAGATCGTGAATGCCGAGATACAGAATGCTCATGGGGTAGCTAATGGAGTTGGTGTCAAATTAGGAACTTGGAAAGGTATGACAAACTTTACCGTAACCTCTATGGATATCTTTGACATCATACTGGGGCAAGAGTTCTTTAGACATGGTCATACTTTAATCGACCCCTACCTCCAATGTCTCTTGGTTATGGAGCGAGAAGGAGCTTGCATGGTACCTACAACGACTATGCCACACGGACAGAGCCAAGCACAACTCTCAGCTATGCAGGTTGTCAAGGGGATCAAGAAGGGGGAGCCGACGTTTGTGGCAACCATTGCAAGTCTAGAGGAAGACACGAATTTTCAAGAGACAGTGCTGCCTTGCATAGAGAAGTTGCTTGAGGAAAACAAAGATGTCATGCCCGAGGAGTTTCTTAAGCACCGACCACCTAGGCGAGAGGTGGATCACAAGATTGAGTTGGAGCTAGGGGCTAAGCCACCCGCATTTGCCCCATATTGTATGGCACGACCCGAGCTAGAGGAGCTTAGGAAACAATTGAAGGAGCTGCTAGATGCTGGTCATATTCGCCTATCAAAGGCACCTTTAGACGCACCAGTATTGTTCCAGAAGAAGAAGGATGGATTGTTGCATTTGTGCATAGACTACGGAGCACTTAATAAGGTCATCGTAAAGAATAAGTACCCGATCCCGCTCATTGCTGACTTGTTCGATAGACTTGGGCAAGCCAAGTACTTTACCAAGGTGGATCTTCGAAAGGGCTACTACCAGGTTCGCATTGCGGAAGGGAATGAGTCAAAGATAGCATGTGTGACGAGTTATGGAGCCTTTGAGTGGTTGGTGATGCCCTTCGGCTTAACCAATGCACCGACCACATTTTGCACCCTTATGAACAAGATCTTCCATCCCTACCTTGATCAGTTCGTGGTAGTCTACCTAGACAATATAGTCATCTACAGCAACACCTTGGAGGAGCACATGGAGCACTTAATGAAGGTTTTCCAAGTCTTGCGAGAGAACGAGATATACATCAAGAGGGAGAAATGTGAGATCGCACAATCAAAGGTGCACTTCTTGGGCCATGTCATTAGAAATGGAGAGCTACACATGGATGAGGCTAACGTACATGCTATCCAGGAGTGGGAGGCACCTATAAAGGTAACTGAGTTGATATATTTCCTTGGCCTTGTTAACTACTATCATCGGTTCATCAATGTATACTCAGAAAAGGCCGCACCATTGACTGAGTTGTTAAAGAAGAACAAGCCATGGGTTTGGACAAAGCATTGTCAAAAGGCATTTGAATGCCTTAAGACAGCTGTAATAGAGGAGCCAATCTTGGCATTACCTGACTTTGCCAAGACGTTTGAGGTGCACACATATGCCTCAGACTTCGCCATTGGGGGTGTCCTGATGCAGGATAAGCATCCCATCGCATTTGAGAACCGCAATTTAAATAAGACGGAGTGGCATTACAGGGTACAAGAGAAGGAAATGACTGCCATTGTGCATTGCCTTTGTACATGGAGACATTATCTGCTCGGGTCGAGGTTCGTGGTCAAGACTGATAATGTGGCTACTAGCTACTTTCAGACACAGAAGAGGCTCACACCAAAGCAGGCTAGGTGGCAGGATTTCTTGGCCGAGTTTGATTATGCGCTGGAGTATAAGCCGGAAAAAGGTAATGTTGTAGTCGATGCCTTGAGCCGGAAAGCCGAGCTTGCTGCAATTACTTCAGCGAGATGGGACATTAGGGAGGCTATAAAAGAAGGCATGCTGCATGATCTACCAGCTAAACAACTTATCAAGTTAGCCAACAAAGGCAAGACGAGACGGTTTTGGATAGAAGACGGCCTACTACTTACCACAGGTCGGCGGGTCTATGTGCCTAAATTTGGAGACATTAGACAATAGATCATAAGGGAGAGTCATGACACAATATGGGCTGGTCATCTAGGTCAACGTTGCACTAGGGCCCTGGTTGAGTTAGTCTACTATTGACCACGTATGCATGATGACATAGAGTGCTATGTGTAGACTTGTCTTGTTTGTCACCAGGATAAGGTTGAACAACAACAACCCAGAGTACTTTTGGAGCCACTACCAGTTGTAGAGCGTCCACGGGAGAGCGTAACTATGGACTTTATTACTTGCCTACCGAAGTCCGACGGTTATGGTACTATTATGGTGGTCGTAGATAGATTTTCCAAATATGCCACCTTTATGCACGCCTCACTAGGTTGCACAACCAAGGAAGCCTCCAAGCTGTTCTTTAAGAACGTGGTGAAGTATTGGGGATTACCAAGGCATATAATCAATGATCGAGACCGCCGCTTTACTTGAAACTTTTGGAGAGAGTTGTTTGACATACTTGGTACGGAGCTGCACTTTTCTACTAGTTTCCACCCACAGACGGATAGACAAACGGAACGAGTTAATGCCTTACTAGAATGCTACTTGAGGCATTATGTAAGCGCGCATCAGAAAGATTGGGCAAAGCTCCTAGACATCGCCCAATTCTCTTATAACTTGCAGTGGAGTGAGTCCACTAGGTGAACATCATTTGAGCTAGCCACAGGCCAACAACCACAAACTCCACATTCATTACCAGCCGCGTTCGAGGGAAAGAGTTTGGGGGCTTATCATATGGACAAAGGATGGGAGAATCAGCTCGACACTGCTAAATCCTACTTGGATAAAGCAGCTAAGAAGATGAAGAAGTTTGTGGACCATAAGAAGCATCCCACATACTATAGAGTCGGGGACATGGTCATGGTGACGTTTAACCCAACACAGTTCAAGGCACTACGGGGCATGCATCAGAATCTGATTCGCAAGTATGAGGGGCCATTTAAGATCGTCGCCAAGGTAGGCAAGATATCATACAAGCTTGACATGCCATCATATCTCAAGATCTACCATGTCTTCCATGATAACATACCTAAGCTATATCATGAAGATAAGGATGATCCGAGTAAGGGCCAATCAAGTCGGGCACCAATGACTATCACCAGGTCGCATGATTGGGAGATTGAGGCTATCATAGATTACCAGGCCAGGCGAAAACAAGGGCAAAAAGCCACCACTATGTTCCTCGTCCATTAGAAAGGTAAATCACCGAAGGAGGCCACGTGGGAACGATATGAAGACTTGTGGCAATTCAAAGATAAGATTCGAGAGTTTATGCAGCAGCATTGCGCTGCGGTTATCACAATATTAGGTGGGGAAGAGTGTGATGACCCGCCATGTCATCATGCCACATAGGTGCCATTTGGCATATATTAATGCCATGTGGAAGCTTACATAAGAAGAAGGCTAGCATTTGTGAGAAGATTCTAGAGAGGTATGGACATTTCCTTAGGAAGAACATAGATCCTTATGGATTTGTTGGAAAAGTCCTTGGAATCTTCTAGGCTTGTAGAGAATTCTAGAAAAAGCCCTTATCTTGTAAATATCAAGAACTTGTGTAATAATTAATATTTACACACTAGCCCCTAGGAGACTAGTATATAAAGGGGGTCATTCATTTATAATTCATCAAGCAAACAATTCAAGTTCTCTCTAATACAAAGCTTCCTTTAACAATTCTCTTGTGTTCTTTCTTCCATTCTCTTAGAGATCTTGAGTGTAGTAAGGCTGACTTGACATAACAAGAACGTGAGCAAGTTGTGCAAGATCGTGAGTGAATTGTCAAGTGCCGCACGTGTACTTAGTTAACAACTAAGGACGTGACATATAGTACAAAATTCTCTGGAGAAGTTCTAATGAGGGAATATGGTTAGTGAAGAGAAGAGAGGGTTTTAATGAGGAAGAAGATAATTATGAAGAGAGAGATAGGAACCGGTTCTGAAATGGCGATAGTGCTTGGGGAGATGCAATGTTTCAGAGGGAGATGAAAAGGATTTGAAATGAAAAGACGTGAAAGTAGAGTCTGAAAAGGTGGATGACATGGTAGTTGATATTTGTACCTTTTCAAGACGTGTATTAAAGAATGCACAGGACTACTAATCTTTAGTACAAGAACTAGGTTCTTGATCTGTCTTTGAAAATTTCAATCCTCTTTCATTATCCATACAATGCATCTACAGCTTCTATAATCATCATGCGTGTTTACCTGTAACGGTATTGAAGTGAGTTAGACTTGGCCAGAAAACACTTTAGCTAATTTTACCTGAAGGTGATTTTCATAGCCGACTGATGAGAATCGGGTTCTCAATTAGGCTTCAATAACCCCAACTTCACCTTATTTCTTTCAAAATGTTCCCTACTCAATAAAATGTTCCATACTCAATGCTTTGGTGAAGATATCTGCAATTTGGTCTTCTGTATTGTAGAACTTCATATATATAAGCCCTTTCTCCATATTGTCCCTTAGAAAGTGATGTCTCACATCAATGTGCTTGGTTCTTTTGTGTTGAATTGGATTCTTGGACATGTTGAGTGCATTGGTGTTATTACATAGAAGAGGCACACAATTAGTAAATACCCCAAAATCCTCTAATTGCTGTTTAATCCATAGGAGCTGAGCACATCAGGAGGCTGCAGCTACATATTCTGCTTCAGCTGTTGAAAGAGCCACTGAATTTTGCTTCCTTGTTCCCCAAGAGTTGAGACATGATCCTAGAAAGTGAGCCATTCCAGAAGTACTTTTCCTGTCCACAAGATAACCTGCATAATCAGCATCAACATACCTAATAAAATTAAAACTATCACCTGAAGGGTAATACAGGACTAGGTCTCATGTTCCCTTAAGATATCTCAAAATTCTTTTGCCAGCCTTCAGATGAGATTCCTTGGAATTTGACTGAAACCTTCACATAGCCCTACACTGAAGACAATATCAGGTCTACTGGCAGGGAGATAGAGAAGAGACCCAACAATGCCTTTATACATAGTTTGATTCACAGGAGATTCAACCTCATCCATATCCAGTCGAGTGGCCGTTGCAATGTGAGTGTTTATCACTTTTGATGCTTCCATATCAAACCTCTTCAGTAGCTCCTTGATGTACTTTTACTGACAAATGAATGTACCCTTTGTGGACTGCTTCATTTAAAGACCCAAAAAGAAATTCAGCTCCCCCATCATGCTCATTCCAAACTCACTTCCCATGAGTTTTGCAAATTCTCACACAGTGAATCAGCTATTTCCCCAAAAATGATATCATCGACATAGAACTGAACAATGAGCAGGTTCCTTCCCCTTTTCTTCATGAACAAGGTGTTGTCAATTTCCCCTCTTGTAAAACCGTTTTCTAAGAGGAACTTTGACAACCTTTCATACCAACAAGCTCGAGGAGCCTGCTTCAACTCATACAATGCTTTGTCCAGTTTAAACACATATTCAGGATGTTTATGGCATTCAAATCCTGGAGGTTTCTTTACATAGACTTCTTCCTTAAGAAGTCCATTCAGAAATGCACTTTTGACATCCAATTGGAACAGAGTGAATTCCATATGAGATGCAAAAGCAATTAGGATTCTAATAGCTTCCATGCGAGCAACCGCAACAAATGTCTCATCATAATCGATTCCTTCTTCCTCATTGTAACCTTGAACCACTAGCCTAGCATTGTTCCTTGTAGTGTTTCCATGTTCGTCAAGCTTATTCCTAAATACCCACCTGGTTTCTATAATGGTTCGATATGAGGGTCTGGGTACCAGGTGCCATACATTATTCCTTTCGAACTGATGCAACTCATCTTGCATGGTTGTAATCTAGTCTGCATCCTTTAAGGTTTCCTTGATATTTTTGGGTTCTATTTGGGAAAGAAAGGCTGAGAAGGCAAGTGAATTTTTGTCTTTTGATCTGGTTTGCACTCCAGAGTCTAGAGGCGTAATTATATTGTCAAGAGGATAAGAGCTTTTGTGTTTCCGATTTGGTATATGAGGCTCATTTGTGGAGGAGCTGCGTATATCTAATTAGTTCCCTTGTGTTCTTCTCTCAGGTACTTGTGGAGTACACTACAATATATCAGCCACTTTTTCTTCAACTTTAGTGGTTGTAATTGAGGTACCTGGTTCCCTTGAGGAAGAGTCAGCATTGTCTCCATTTGGCTCATCATATTTACCTTTCCATTTGTCATGTCGATGACTTCACCTGGAACCAGTAAGGGCTCCCCATCTTGATCATCCTTGTTGTTTTTCTTACATGAGGGATATGACTCGTCAAAGATTACATGAACACTTTCCTCAACACATTGAGTCCACTTGTTGTATATCTTGTAGGCTTTGCTTTGAGAAGAATACCCCAAAAAGATTCCTTCATCACTCTTGGCATCAACTTTACCAAGCTGGTCCTTTCCATTGTTGAGAACATAGAATTTGTACCCAAATGTTCTTAGGTGAGTCAACTTGGGTTTCCTTCCATTCAGCAACTCATAGGGGGTTTTGTTCAGGAGAGATCTGATCATGCACCTGTTTACCAAGTAGCAGGCAGTGTTGACAGCTTCAACCCAGAAGTTCTTTGCAATCCCACTGTCGATCAGCATTGTTCTTGCCATTTCTTCAAGAGTTCGATTCTTCCTTTCCACAACTCCATTTTGCTGGGAGTTCTTGGGGCTGAGAAGTCCTGGGTAATGCCATTTTCATTACAGAACTCATCAAATTTGGCATTGTCAAATTTTATTCCATGATCTGATCTAATACATGCTACTCTAGACCCCATCTTCACCTGGATTTTCTTCACAAAGGCCACAAATACCTCAAAGGTTTCATCTTTTATTCTAAGAAACAGAGTCCATGTGAATCTGGAGTAGTCATCCACTATCACAAAGATGTATCTTTTTCCTCTCCTGCTTTACACTCTCATAGGGCTACACAAATCCATATGAAGAAGATCGAATGGCTTTGAGGTGTTGACATCCTTTTTAGACTTAAAAGAGGACTTCACATGCTTTCCTCTAGCACATGCATTACACACTTTCTGTACTTTGAACTTTGACATGGACAGACCACGGACCAGGTCCTTCTAAATTAGTTTATTCAGAAGAGAGAAGCTTGCATGCCCCTGTCTTCTGTGCCAGAGTTCAACATCATCATCAATAGCTTTTAGACAACTCAGATCACCACTTTGTATAGACTTGAAATCAGCAATATAGATGTTCTTGTATCTCTTGGCCACAAGTACCACTTCACCAGTTAACAGATTAGTAACTGTACATATGTTGGACAAAAACTCCACCTTATTTCCTTTATCATAGATCTGAGAAACACTCAAGAGACTGTACTTAAGACCATTGACACAGTACACATTCTTAATAGAGTGACTGAGTGATTTCTCAACTTTTCCAACACCGAGAATGTACCCCTTTTTTCCATTGCCAAAGGATACACTCCCTCCTTGCAGGGCTTTCACTGAAAGAAAGTCCATGGTGTTCCCAGTCATGTGCTTTGAACATCCACTATCCATGAACCATTGCTGATTGCTTCCTTTCATTGTTCCCTGCACAAGGAAATCAAGAGTTAGTTTTAGGAACCCAAACAAGTTTGGGTCCCTTGTAGTAGGAAAGAGGATGAATAAGCGCTCTCTTAGTCCATGTAGGTAATATGCATTTTTTATGGTTGGCACCTGGTCCCTTTTTAGTAGTTACATTTTTAGCAAACACTTTGTTTTTCTGAATATACTGGACCATGGCTTGGCAATTTTCCTTGAAATGCCCATTGTTCCCACAATGGGTACATAGCCAGTTATGCAGTACAATAACATACTTGATATGGGGGTTGTAAGGGGTTTTCTCCCTTTGGAACCTTATTCTCTGCCTGTTTCCACCATTATTAACATACATGGCAGTAATAGCTTCCGAGGACCAGGTCCACTTGAGGGACTTTTCAAGATCACTTTTTACTCTTTCCAGTTTAGTTTGGAGATGCTTGTTTTTCTCAGTTTCAACACACATGATAGTTTTCACAGCCTTCAACTTATTTTCAAGCCTAATGTGTGCCTCACTGGATACCTCTTTTCCTTTTCCAGAATTTCCAGGTGTAGACTTAGTTCTTAGTCCCTCTATAGTTTCCCTCAGGTCTACAATCACTATCAAGAGATCATCTCTCTCCTACTCAATTTCAGTTACTCTCTTTACTAAGGCCTCTTTTTCTTTACTGAAATTCTCAATGGTTTCTTTATAGTCAACAACTACAACCACTAAGTCATCTCTTTCATGTTCTATTCTAGCAATTTTTTTAGTTAAAATAATTTTTTCTTTCTCCAAATCACTTATGGTTTCCTTCAGATCAACTACACACACTACCAGATCATCTCTAGTTTGTTTAGCTTCTCCTAGCTCTAAGGTCAAAACATTTTTATCCTCCACAAGACTATGATAGACATCAATCAATACACTAGCTAAAGACATAAGTTTCTTAGGTGAATAGGATTTCAGATTTCTCTGAACATCCCTGAAGTTTACCTCACTGTTGTCATCATCCTCATCATCATCTGATTGGGCCATCAAAGCAAATATAGAATTATATTCATTTTCATCACTTTCAACTGCCATCATGGAACTGTCACATGCATCAGTTTCATCTTCAGACTCACTAGAGGAGTCTCCCTATGGTGCAAGAGCCCGTTTCACCATATTATCAGCAGATCTCTTCCTTTTGAAGTGCTTGTCAGGAACCGGGTTCCTCTTTGCTGCTTTCTCAAGGTTGTATTTGGAGTGTTCTTGCTTCAGGAAAGGATAATCTTTGATGAAGTGCCCTGGCTTTCCACACTTGTGGCAGAAATCATAGTTCTTTGGTTTGCTGGAGTTGCCCCTTTTTAGTATTCCTCCATTTCTTCTAACCATCTTTTGAAACCTTTTGGTTAAGTAAGCAATGTCATTGTCCTCCTCACTTGAGTCATTGCTTTCAGCTTTGAGTACCAGGTTCTTTTTTTTCTTTGGTTCTCTTCTTTCAATGTCTATCTTCTTCTTCATCTCGTAGGTCTTCAGATTTTCAACCAGCTCGTCTATGGTCAGCTCCTGCAGGTCCTTTGCTTCAGTAATAGCATTCACCTTGCTTTCCCAAGAACTGGGCAGGATACTAAGAATCTTCCTCACTAGCTTGATCCTGGGAATGATTTCACCAAGTGAGTATAACTCATTTATGATGGACGTGAATCTTGTGTACGTATCTTGAATAGATTCATCGTCCTTCATCCTAAAGAGTTCATACTCAGTAGTGAGCATATCAATCTTAGATTGGTTTACTTGAGTGGTTCCCTCATGTGCTATTTGCAAAGCTTCCCATATCTCCTTGGCAGTTTCACAAGCAGAGATTCTATTGTATTCATCAGGTCCTATTCCACACACCAAATTTTTCTTGGCACGAAAATTTTTCTCCACAGCTTTTCTGTCTGTGTTAGTGTATTCTTTTCTGGTCTTTGGCATCGTCAATGGAAGATCTCCGACGTTCTTCGTTGGGATGTAAGGATCATCACATATGATATCCCACAACTCAGAATCTTCAGCCATGATAAAATCATGCATTCTTGTCTTCTACCACCCGTAGTATTGCCCATTGAACCTGGGTGATATATACGTAGATTGACCTTCTTTAAAATTTGGTGGAGCAGCCATAAGGATCCTTCCTAGGTGTTAGCCTAATAGGAGGAACCCGTTCTGATACTAATCGATAGTTTATATGAGTCCACCAAACTATAGAGTACCAGGTCCTCTATGAGTTTCCACTGAGAATACTAATAGAACAGTAAGTAAATAAAATAAGGAGTTTTACGTAGAAAAATCCCTACTCAAGGGGATAAAAAACCACGATCTACACTGGTAGGATTTCAATTTCACTATGAGCAACTTTTAGATTACAACCTATGCAATATAGGAATTAAACTCTTAATGCCTCACTAACTCGTAATACACTTATTACAAGCCACTTTGCAATACACCTATTATAAAGACTTCAACTCATGACTAACTCTAGTCACGACATGGTTTTACAAAAGGGTTCCTAAGCAACGCTTCTAGCTAAGCAATTTAGGAATTACAATGAAGAACAATTACAAACAACTCAACTAAGGACAACAAAATACTAGATCTAGGAACTGGTCCGTAGTAGTGTTAAACTTTGTTCTTGAGGCACTTGAGAATTAAATCGCTGTCTCTGAAGGCTTGAATGCTTGAAGTGAATTCTAAAGTGTTCAAGTGATGTTTTATTGCAATACTCTTTTTAGTACACCTTTGATGACATCGCTTGAATGATGTAAGCACTTGGTTGGTCAAAAGACAAGTGACTACAGAACTGTGCTGCATTGTGTGCACAGTTTCTGTGGCAGTCACTTTTCAGCTGTACACAGTTGACTTTCGTACTGCGGTCAGGGACATACAAGGGACTAGGTCCTTGAGTTGGTTCTCTGTCTTCTATAGTTGCAGCAGTTAGTCCTAGCTGGAGCCCGTTGATTAGCAATGTATACCAAGTGTGTTAGGTTCCCTATCTGGTTCTTGATAGTAAGTTTGTTAGATCATCAAAACATAAGGCTAAGACATTGAAAACCCATCAGGAAGCATTTTTTTCTGCTAAAACAATAAGCAAAAGGAAAAAAAAATTCAAGACAATTATACCTTTCCCACTAATTTTTATTTATAAAACTACTCTTTTAATTTCAAAAGAGAAATAATTTCTTAAGATTTATAGAGATTGATTTACCTTCTGCGAGTAGAGAGATGAGGCCTAATTATTATGATTTAGCAAAGAGAGTAGAGAGATAAGAGAGAAAAGAGAATAGAGAGATGAAAGGGAGATGAGGAAAAAATGACGAAGGCTCGCCTAAATCGGTGGAATTAATATGGGAAATACCAAAACAAACGAGGGAATTAATATGGGTGGGAGACGAGGGAAAACTTTTAAATAAACATTTAGATAAATGTATGGTTCGTTCAAAGTGCCGTAAAATATGAAAAAGGCCATATTTCGTATGTTATTGTGGTGGTTCCTTAAAACAGTCGTTTATTAACTGGCACAATTACACTATTTTTTTTGTAATGGCTGTTAGAATAATGGCGAAATACATAAACATCTCTTTTAAGTTGTCTTTAACAATCAGAGAAATACCTTAACTGACTCATTTACCATTTTAACATTTCAAGTGTCTATTAAGTGTTTCTTGTAAACACCTAATTGACATGGCAAATTAGTTGTGTCTCGTTAAAAATTAAGCGCTCAAGGACTTCAATTACTTTTCTTTTCTTTTCTGTTTAAATTATTTTTATGCATGGCCCACACAACATTTTTCTTTTTTTTCCTCCGAATTATTTCCACCTTCTCCCCCAAAAATTTAACCTCCGCCAACAAATCTTCCTTTAGTACCGGCAATCATAACTGTTTAGCTAAGCCCAAAGTTGACCAATAATAACTATTGTAAAAACAAATGATTTTTATCCGAGTTCATCATACCCAATTGTTAAAACTAATTTTTATTGAAGTTGGAGAAGATTTTGCTTAATTGATGAACTAATCCAAATGAAATGGGTTCAGCTGAAGCAAAATAGATATATAAGATCCATTTAGTTGATCCGAGTTAGAGCTTTGAAAGGATATGGACCGTCATTATTGATCTTAACTTTGGGGTTTCACTTTTGTTTCCTTATTCTTTCGGTTTAATCAAGTCCTCTACCTCCTCCTCCTCCTCCACCGTCTCTCAGCAATCTCCACCACCACCTCCATCGCCAGCTGCTCCTTTATCATCACCACCACCACCCCCAACAAAGTCATAGTCCTCCACCACCTCCGAAACAAGTGATTTTTAACCCAGTTCGTCGTTATCGTCTAGGAGTTTTCTCAAGCTATTGAAGCTTATTCATTATCTTTTTATTCGATTCCTGGATAAAAAATTTTCTTCTTATAGCAACTCTATTAAGAACCAACGTTAGAGATAAAACACATGTGACAATTTTTGGAGAATCCCGCGGGTAATTTTTAGTCTTTATGTTAAAGATAAAAGCAAAGCTCTTTATGAGAACATGTAGAAGAAAAAACTGAGAGAAGGAATGTGGCTCGATTATCAGGACGAAGACTATGAATAGGAGCAGAGAAGAGGATGAACTTTCTTTTCCATAGAAGAAGATGAACTTTCCATGGAAGGGGAAAATTATTTTTATTCTAAATTTTTTATTACATGTGACAATATTTTTGTTTAAAATTACATGTGTTGTTATTTGATTGGGTCATTTGACATGCCAACAGGAAGTGTATCAGACAGGAAGTGGACGGACTAGGTCGGGTGTTTATAAGACACACTTAATAGTCACTTCAAATGTTAAAATGGTAAGGGCACAATTTGATCGTTGAGTACAAACTAAATGGACTGTTTATGTAGTTTCCACTCCTTTTTTAGCATGACTTTTTATCCACTGTCTTCGGAACTCTTTATTCCCCGAAATCCTACCAAATCTCTAACAAAGGAAGAAATGTTTTTATTTAATTACAAACTTAATTAAAGTCTCTAACAAAAAATAAGTAAAACTTTTGCTCCTTCTTAAATAATATAAACTGCAAAGTGACTATGTATATGTCCTTTTCGTAACTTGACGTTTAATAAAGGCACTTTTTGAAAAGATGTTCTAACAGAAACTGCTGCGTTAATACTAACAAAAGCCTTCTCAACTGCAAAATACATTTTTTAGAAAGATTTTTGATAAAAAAACAAAAAGGAGTTTTTACATTCCTATATATTATATGAAACTATATTATCCTTTCTATTCAAGTTTTACTATAATTATATTTTATCTACCCAGTTATCATTTATGTACATTTTAAGAGAATTAATGATAATAATTAGCATCCTAAATCACTATAACGTATTTTTTACTTCTCCCACGTTTCTCTCTCCACATCCCGCCCCCTCTCCCTCACGTATCTTGCACAAGAGAGCAACAATTCCACTATTGACAACCATTAAAAAGCTTTGAAGCTTTGAATTCGAATTTGGGTTTTCAAAAAACATTATTTGTTTGAATTGGATGTTGTTGCAAAGAATTGAGAATTCTCTCGACGTATCTCTCTATCTCTCAATCCTTAATTTCAGTAATGTAAAGTAAAAGAAAAGAGAGGAGCAATTCCACCATTGACAGCCATTAAAAAGCTTTGAAGCTTTGAATTCAAATTTGAATTTTCAAAAATCATTATTTGTTTAGATTGGGTGTTGTTGCAAATAATTGAGAATATGGTTTGAAGTTTATATATCAATTTTGAGGGTGTTTTGGTGAAGATTAGACTTAATTTTGGCTGAATTTCAGATTGAAAGAAGAAGAAGAAGAAGAAGAAGAAGAAGAAGAAGAAGAAGAAGAAGAAGAAGAAGAAGAAGAAGAAAAAGTAGAAGAAAGAGAAGACATGATATACATTATATTTACGAAATTGTAGTAAAATTGTAAAAAAATTGTAGAAAAATTGTATCCTGTTGTGTGTGTGTGTGTGTGTGTGTATGTATATGTATTTAAGTTGTATGATATTGTAGTTGTATATAAATGAGTAGAAATAATGTATGAAAATTGTAGATAAATTGTATAATATATAGTTGTATGAAATTTATTTTTACTATGTATAAATCAGATACAAGATATACAAAAAACATATTGTATAAAATTTGTATTTAAGTTGTATGTTATTGTAGTTGTATATAACTGGGTAGAAATAATGTATGAAAGTGTAGATAAGTTGTATAATATATAATTAGTTGTATGACTCATTATATTTTTAAAGTTATGAGTTCATATTTATTATTTTTGTAATTTTAATGAATTTTTACATGCAAATTTTTATTAAGCGTCGAAAATTATGGGTTCAGTTGAACAAATCAGTAGAATATTACATAAGCCTATGAAACCCGCATCCCCCACTGCTACTATCGAGCCCCCATACCCGTTTACCACCCCTAATCAGTTGCTACTACGTCATAAAAAAGAACACCAACCTAAGTCTAGCACAAACTAATTGAAGCACATAAGGTCCATGAAAAGTTGACAAGAAATTACGTAAACTTAAATAGTCACTGACATCATCTGGTTGTTTTTAAGTAATGCAAAAGTATGAAATAATCATCCAAAACACATGATACTTTTAACATACTTTTCCATTTATCTTTTGATTTTAACACATATTTTTTATTTCTTTTTTGTATCTTTTCTCGGTTGACTTTGTTAGTGCTTGCTGATAACTGCTACTTTTTAATTTGTTCCAAATCAATGTGGATGATCGAAGGCACGGCAGATGATTGGAGAAAAATAAGAAAAGGAAAAAAAAAGGGTATGACTAAATTCCTTGATTGAAGGCACAAATAATGGATTTAGGAACCTTTTAAGGTGGACTGTATATATTTTGTAAACAAAACTTGTTTATGCCGGGTAATTAGCTAAACATGGACATTAAGGGTAATAAAGTTTCAAATAGTGTATATGAATGAAAAAATCCCCCAAAAAAGGATTAGTTACCTCCTATAGCCAAAGTTGATACCTTAATACCCTTTTAAAAAATTATATTCCATAGCTATCTTTTTTTTTATATAGCCAAATATCTATTTATGGTCATCTCCTACCCTTAAGCCATAAAATAAGTTTTGTATTATTTTTCTCTCTGCACTCAAATTTCTCCTATCCCCTCAAATTTCTCGTATCCCGTACCTCATATCTATTCTCCCCCGCCCTCTCATCTTCCATATTCATCTTACTTTTACAGAGCTTCTCAAAGATATTTTGTTTGTATAGTTTCGAATCTCATCTCCTTTCCATGGATTTGAACGGCAAAGTTTTGAAGTTTATGATGATGAAAACTCCGGCTAATTCCTGTTAGCGAATCTGCTCCTGTTGTATCTTGACGTATGCGGTAGGATTGGTCTGTACCTCATCAATTTGAAGAAAACCATATATTATTCAACCTAATTTTTGGAGAAAGAATCAATCCAAGACTTCTCTTCAGGCTTAAGTAGATGAAAATCTTTCTTAATAATTTGTTTGGTAATGGTGGATTCTAATGGATTTCTGGATGGCAGCACCGTTAATTACAGATGGAAACAAACTGAAAATTCAGGTTCCTGTTCCGAGGAAAATCGTTGGCGGTGAGGACGATGTGGTAGATAAGAAGAAAGTGAAAATTGAGGTTCCTATTCCGAGGGAATTGTTATTTTCATCCGCTGAGACGATATTAGGGTTGTTCTTGAACAAAGACGACAGAGTTTGGGGCTGAGCAATTTCAATTTTCTATTAATATATTTCAATGGTTCTTGCTGTACTTCCATGTATTTCATTGTATTCATTGTCATTTTTTTCATTGTATTTCAATGTATCTCGTTGTATTCTATATATTTCATTATATTCACTGTCTCGTTGTATTCCATGAATATATTCATATATTTTTTTAATTAATATAATTTATGTATTCAGATGTATATATGTATTCAAATTGCTCTATTTTTGTTGTATTTATCGGTTGAGAAAAATATTCAGCATATCTGAAGATGATATTTTTGGGGTATTTTTCAGTTGAGAATCTTTTTTATAACTGGAAATACAAATTTTGTGTGTTATAATTGAGTTTGTTGAGTTATATTAGGAGTCTATTATGTTAATTGATTCACTTTCCATTTAAAAAATAGCTTAATAGACCATTAATTGCGCTATTTACGTTTCTGTATTCACAAATAAATATCGTGAATACAATCGAATACAAAAATTCGTCTAATTGTAATTCCCTGTTTTACGCCTAAAAATGCTACTGTATTCATGAATACAGTAGCTTAAATACATCGAATACACTCTAAAACCCCTGAAAACATAACTATATAAAGTAATATAGTAAATGCTAGCTACAACTAGCTAATAAGCACTAAAACATAATAGTTTATGAAAGTTTCTAAAAAAAAAACGATTTTCGAATCTTAGCCAAACCAGCTCTAAGTTAAGGTGAAGTGTGAGGCGATTCGTAAACATTGGGGCCCAAAATCTTACCAAGTTTATACGTTATAAAGAGTGAGCAGCTAAAATGCCGCAAGAGTCGCCACAGCCCGCTGCCCAAACAAAACGAGAATAACATAAGAGTAAAAATTGACCCGTCAGCAGAAGTTAATTGTATTTGCTAGTTAGTGTATAAATATGTATGTTATATGTATGTATACACATATATACAAAAGATATACATTTTGTCATATTTTACTTTTAGGAGCAGCTAAAAATATACATTTCTAAAATAAAAAATAGTAAAAAAGAAGAAGCAAGGGTTGAAAACTTGATTTTTTAAAAATGAAACTTGTCCGTTTTTTAAAGAATAGCAGCAATTGTTATTATAAATTGAAAAAAAACTCCCGTTCATTAGTTTTAGGAACTTTGAGATAAGGACTGAGTGTAATGTCAGGGGCCAAAATTCATGTGACCATCAATTTTGAAATGTCAAGAACCACATAATCCAATGGTTACCATTAGACTAAGATGAGGTTTGCTTGATTTGTGTCCGTTGATGAGAAGTTATATGAAGCCTTATCATTATATATATAAGGGGAGCTACAGAGCACTCACCCTCCTGAAAGCTAAGCAGTTATTTTCAGAAATGGCTTTCTTAATTATGTCCTCAGCAGCTGCTGTTGCGACCGGCACCAATGCTGCTCAAGCCAGCATGATTGCACCCTTCACTGGTCTCAAGTCCGCAACCTCCTTCCCTGTTTCCAGGAAACAAAACCTTGACATTACTTCCATTGCTAGCAATGGTGGAAGAGTTCAATGCATGCAGGTTTAATTTGTATATGGATTTAACTTGCAATATACTGATAGTACTATAAAGAACTTTTACACTATCAGTATATGTTACTATGTGGAGTAACGTTTATGGAGCTTGTTTAAAATTTTTATGTGGGATATATGTAGGTGTGGCCACCAATTAACAAGAAGAAGTACGAGACACTCTCATACCTTCCTGATTTGAGCGAGGAGCAATTGCTTAGGGAAGTTGAGTACCTTTTGAAAAATGGATGGGTTCCTTGCTTGGAATTCGAGACTGAGGTCAACATCTATTCTAAATCTTGCTACTATTATCAAGCATAACTAACATGATTAATCAATCCTAACTAATTTGTGATCAAACGAGTTGATTAATGGTATTTATATCGTGTTAATGTTTTGTTTATCTTGTGGATATGTGCAGCACGGATTCGTCTACCGCGAGAACAATAAATCACCGGGGTACTATGATGGCAGATACTGGACCATGTGGAAGTTGCCCATGTTCGGGTGCACTGATGCCACTCAGGTATTGGCTGAGGTAGAGGAGGCAAAGAAGGCTTACCCACAAGCCTGGATCAGAATAATTGGATTCGACAATGTCCGTCAAGTGCAGTGCATTAGTTTCATCGCCTACAAGCCCGAAGGCTACTAAAATCTCCATTTTTAAGACAACTTACTGTATGTATTCAGGGAAAGTTTGTTTGCATTCTCCTTGAGTTTTTCCCCAGAAAAACTGTTTTGGTTTTCCTTTGTTTTAATTCCTTCTTTCTATTCGGTGTATATTTTTGAATTCCACTCAAGTTTATGAGAATTAATAATAATCATTTGTTTCTTTACTAATTTGAAACATGTTCTCTGGCATAAGTCAACATCCGGCCAATTTTACCAACTACTCTTTCCGTCTAGGAGTCTTGTGCTTTTCATTTTCCCTTTTGGATAATAATTTATATACATGACTATTTATTTCAAAATGAAGATAGAAGAATTCATGCAGTGACTCTAACTAGTGTTGCTGAGGTAGAGGAGGTAAAGAAGGCTTACCCACAAGCTTGGATCAGAATCATTGGATTCGACAACATGTGTCAAGTGCAATGCATCAGTTTCATCGCCTACAAGCCCGAAGGCTACTAAAATCATCATTTTTGATGCAACTTGCCCTATTTCTTTAGGGGATGTTTGTTTGAATTCTTCTTAGGTTTCTCCCTGGAGAAACTGTTTTTTGCCTTCTTTCTATTCAACGTACGTTTTTGAATTCGATCCAATCAAATTTATGGAAATTTGTTTTGTTGGGTATATCAGTTTCTAATTATCCGAGTAATATCTGCATTGTCAAAACAATTGCCTATATAAGCACCACAAACGCGCGCACCAAGTTCCCCTCCTAGATTCCTCCAGCTAAACCTGAACAATTTTCCTCTTCAAAATGGTGTACTTTTCTCTTTACCTTTTGGATATAATTTATCTACATTATACAATGTACTATCCTAGTAGTAGTGTGTCCGCAGGGCCATTGCCAGCCCACTACGCGGCAGATAAAGAAAACTCAGAGTTCAACACTGTCAGTCACAAAGTCATCCCCGAGGGAAAGCATCTAGCAACAAAGATAACATAATTAATAATTTGTTCAATAACAAAAGTTTAGCTTTAGGTCACATATATTATTGAGCCGCCCCTATATAATTCAAATCATAGGGTTATGAGTTTGACCGTTCCAACTTATGTGATGGTGTTAGAATTTTAAACGAAGTATTCTTTGACACTAATTCTTTCATACACCTTTTAAATATTTTAAATTTAATTATTATAACTTATAATATTTTTTTTATTCTGAAAAACATAAAGATTCTAGGCCTAAATAAACGGTCAAAATTAAAAGATTTGAATCCCATAAGCAAAAAAGTGTCACTTAAACTGAAAAAGATATGTGAAGAAAAAAGTGGTCATGGAGTCACACGTACGTGGTAGACGATGACAATTCAAAGTCATTGACCCATGTAAGAACGAAAAATATCCAACTCTTCTTCTGCCTACCTCTACCTCTCTTAAGGCTCTCCAATGTCAACCTCTCACACCTCCTTACCTGAGCGTCTGTGCTTCTCCTCCTCACATGTCTAAACCATCTAAGACGTGCTTCCCGCATCTTGTCCTCAATATGAGTCACACCCATAAATTTGTTCATTCAAGATTATATTACAGTTAGTAGAAAATAGAAATGAAGTGGCCCTAAGCCTCTAACAAAGAGAACACGCATTGCAATTTAATGCAATTCTTGCAAGAAATAAACCGTTCAATGCTTTTTCTTTGAAAAGTCTACGATGGACATGAACACGAATGTAATACAAGTATATAACTGTTGTAGGTTACAAGTTTCCTTCATTGGAAAAAAAATATCTTTTCAGTGCCATGGCATGAAATTACAAGTTTGTCCATTCAAAAAGATAAGTCACTAGACAAAGAAGATAAGGTTCATGGCTCTATGAAAAAGAACATTATGCAGTTTTGCCATTCTGGCTAGAACTTTATTACAAAGTCCGCACTTGGAGAAATTTACTATCCTGCATTATATTCTCCAGGTGAAAACAAAAATTACTTTCTCTCTCTAGAATAAAAACTCTCTCCATACATTTAGCCGTTATTTCTAATAAACGGTAGCTTCAGCGACTGTCTCCGCCACGCACCACCACATGGCACCGTCGGCCAGAGTTGACTCGGCGCGTACGGCTGACCAAAAGGAAGCTATCATCAAAGAAAACCAGAATGGGGAACTCAATCAAACAAAAACTACCTATGCTACGAGTATTGCTACAGCCACTCCGACGCATACCCCCAATATACGACACAGATACGATCCGAGATACACAAACAACGGAGTATGAAAATAACAATAATTAAAACAAAACTAAGGATAGGTTTAATTAAAATAATCAAAGTAATCCGAATAATGAAGTATAGAAGAAAATCTATAACCCTAATTGAACGTCTCAAGTAACAATTGAAATATTATCCAATCGCCTCCCAAAGAACGACAAAATAGAAACCCTAGATATAAAGAAAGAAGAAGAAGATTACCCTCAAGAACCCAAGTCTTGAAAACAAGTAATCCAAAGTCAAACTCGAACCAAGAGGTTCCAAATCTCTCTCAAGAGCTTTCTTACGTCAAAATATACTAAGTTCCTAATGAAATAACCCTAGGTTGTTATAAATATCCAATGGGTAAAATAGAAAAAGTTTCAAAGTTAATGTCTCAAAAAAATTCGTCAGGCCAAATCGTAGCCCCAACCGTAACCCCAACCGTGATGCACAACTGGACCATGACAAATTCTAGAAGCTTATTTTCTTCAGCTCTTCAGACCCCACTTGAACCGTATCCAACGGTTTGTGAAACCGTGTCACGCGGTTTAGCTTGGGGTCTGGATTCTTAAATTCTCAAGACTCCAAACATAGTATTTTTTGCATGAATCCTCCAAGTGACTCTCCAAACATCTTCTAGTGAATTGTTGAAGATCATGCAGCTCTTTCTCGTGCATCCCTTGGACGTTCTTGGACTTGGAGTGGGTCAACGATCCACTAGATAATTTGTGGTCATTCTCAATATTCTCTGTTTTGCCCGGACTATCCAGGATCATATCATTCTTCCCCTCTTAAAAAAAAGATTCGCCCTCGAATTTGGGCCTACAACACAGAAAACCCACAATAAGATGTAGAACTCACATGATAAACAACACTTATTTGGTAAAAGCAATATAAGATAGTGCCCATGCATCCACTTGACCCAATTACACCTACAAAGTATAAATAGTACTCCCTTAGAAAGCATATGAACATCATCATCCCCATAAAATTTATGCCAACCCAGATACATCGAATTAAAATCTATTTTAGATGCATTATACATACGATGTATACTAGATGAAGCTAATACATTAAAGAGATAATTACACAAATCCCGCTTTCTAATGATAGATACTCTAGGTCCTAAATAAATATCATGCCAATCCTCAAAAGGATTTAACTCTAGGTTCAACATAGATCTCTTGGCATAAATTAAAGAGAACGACTCATCAAACTTAAAAACTAAATAGGTAAAGATATAAACATTAGAAGTAATGTCAAATGGTCTACTTCCCTTTTCATCTTTGCAGTCTTCAGTCTTGACATTCTCCTCTAAACTTGAGTCATTATATTCTTCTTTCAACTCAATCCCCGTGGTATCTAAGTAACAAAAATCTCCATCGGCCTCATTTTCCTTATTGGTAACCTGTTGTTTTATTTCCTCATCCCATAAGGGCTTAGATAATAAGCCTTAACTTGACAACTCGCATTCTCATCATTGTCCTTTTCTTCATAATCCTTTTCAAGTTCCTGTGTAAGGCCTCATGAAAACTAGTACTCAAAACCTGGTAGCTCGTGGTTCCAAGTCCCGAATATGTGTTAGGAATGTGTAAAAGCTCGCCGCAGTTCAGATCTTTTGTACTGATATATGCTATAAAAAGTCAAGAAATACTGTTTTCCAAAAATGTAATTCTGCGGTCGAGAATGCAGTCGCATATCAGGTATGCGGACCGCATAATCGCCGCAAAGTGAGTCAGTGTGTTGGTCGAATTTGAGGTTAAAAATGCGGTACGATATGTGATCGCATAACCGATATGCGGACCGCATAGTCGTCGCATATTTCCCATGGGATTTTTGAGAGGGGCAGTTCTGCGGTGCATTATGCGACCGCAGAATGGGTATGCAGACCGCATTTCTGCCGCATACCCATGCAGTGTGTTCAGATTTTGGGAGCACTTTTGCGGTCCATTCTGCGGACCGCATTTCCACTCTGCGATCGCAAAGTGCAATCGCATACCTAACTCAGGCTCCTATTTTTCTAAATTTTAAACCCGACCCTTTCTTCAATAAAACAACCCAACCCCTCATTTTAACCTATTTTTTGAGCAAAACTAGAGAGAGGTAAGAGAATTTTAGAGAGAGAAGAAGGAACCCAATATTTAAATCATCCAAATCTTGCATCAATCCTCAAGAATCAAAGAACCCAATCATAAGTTCTTCATCTAAGAGGTAAGGTTCTAAACCCTAGACTTTAATTTCGAGTTTGGAGTATAAGATGGGTTATTGAGGTATGATTCTTGGGTGTATTAGTATTATGTATACATGCATGTAAAACTTAGGTTTATGGGAAGATTATTGAACATAAATAAGTAAAGATTGGGTTAGGGAATGAAGGAAATCTTGTAAAAGAGATTATAAATCAGGATGCTCAACTAGTATTTGATAAAATGCTCAAATGAGCTAGAATTATGAATATCTTCCTAATTTGTGTTCAATTTTGTTATGTCTCGAAGTAGATGGGCATGGCTAGAATTTCCGGAATGTTATAGTAACTTAAGGAAAAGCTCTTTGAGGTATGTATGGCTAACTTTAACTCTTGTAGAATCCCCTTGTTATGACGAGCATACGGTATGTGTACCTTTTATGAAAATATGTGAATTGATTGACTTAGTTGATTTCCATACCACCAAGTTATATGTGATTGTGAGAAGTGATTTGATGTGCCTATCTTATTATGTGCAAAGTTTGTAAATGCTTGAGGATGTCGACATAGAAGTATGTGTTAACGGATGAAAGAATCTTAATGTGTCCAAACGTGGGAATGTGTATAGTGGCGTAAATAAATGGCAACAAACCAAGTGCGTGTGTGAATATGGTTATATGGTAAGAGCTGTGTAACAAATGATAGAAAAGAAATCGTAATTGATGCAATTGAAACAACAGTAGTAATATTATCTGTGACTTGTTGTGGGCAATTATCGTTGTGACTTGAATTGTATACGGGTTATTGTATATGATGGATTTGGTATTGATGTTTATGAAAATTCTTGTGAATTGTTGTTGTTGTGAAATGATATTTTGGATGGCCTGAAGCCATGTGATTGAACTGTGAACTACTGTTGTTGTGTGAAATGTAATTGTCCGGTGGGATCGGGTAGCGCGCCGCAACCGAAGTTATAAGGTGTGGGTTGTGGTGATAAGGGTGGCCGAGGTAATAAGGGTGGAAAAGTGATCGAAATCACTATTGAAATAAAAATATGTGAAAGTGTGAAATCATTGATTTGATGAAATAATGTTGAAAGGGGAAAAGGAGAGATTGTGGGGTTGTTTGGCTTTGGTTGTTCCTTTCATGTGCATTTGATTGTTGATTCTATTACTGTTTGTTATCTGTGTATTTCTTGATTTTACTTGGGGTAAAGTTTTTCCATACATACCAGTACAATTCAAATGTATTGACGTCCCTTTTGCCGGGGGCGCTACATTCGTGTTATGATTGTGGGTGGTTCCATAACAGGTATTCCAACCCACCGACAATATCACTCCTTCACCTCCCGTCAGCTGAATTGGTGAGCCCCTTTCCTCTTGGGGCCCTGCGTGACTCATGCTGCTTATCCTCCCGAAAATTTTATTTTGGTATTTGCGTAAGGTATAGCCGGAGTCTTGTTACCGGCAAGTATTGTAACACTCTTCTGTATCTCTAGAGGCTCCGTAGACAGGAAATGTGGGTTATGTACTTATGTATTTGGGCAGTATAACTTGTAAACCACGCTAAGTAACTATGTATGTTATGTAAATCTCGTAACAATGTGTTTAAATTTATAAATAGCTATTTCACTTGGTTAATGGGTAATGGAAATACAAGGTATCACGTGGAATAGGAAAGGCACCCAGGTCCGCTTGGCTGGGGGCTACCCGGTCGAGCGCCGGTCGCGCCCCTCAGTTTTTGGGGCGTGACAAACTTGGTATCAGAGCCTAAGGATTTAAAGTGTCCTAGGATGTCTCGGAGCCGTGTCTAGTAGAGTCCTTCTTATCGGTGTGTTGTCGACCACATCTATAAGTTCGAGGCTACATGGACATTTAGGAATGTTACCCTTCTTCAATACTCCAGATCGTGCGATAAAGCTTTACTATAAGATTGTCTTCTAACTCATGCGTTGAGATTCAAGGTAAGTTTAAATGCTCTTTCGTCTATTTCAAGTAATGTTGTCATACAGAATGACCAATGGGCAGAGGCCTGAATATTAAGGAAATGGCATATGTGTCATGTTGAACGAATGCTACAAATATATGAGGTACGTACATAGTACCAGAAGCATACTTTATTCGAGAAAGTGTTAAAAATGATTGTGACCTCCAAAGGAACATTGAATTGATAATTGCTATATAAGCTTGAATAGCACATGTGGGTAGTGTGAGAAGTATGTAAATGATCCTAAGGTATGAAAGAAAACTGGTTATATAAACACGTGATATATGGGAGACATGACCAGGAGATTGATGATGAGAGTGCAAGTCTCTCCTAGGAGACAAGAAGTTATGAAATGAGAGTCGAATTGAACCCATGATGAGAAGACCCTTATGCTACGAATGTTATAAGAACCCCATAAGTGTATGAATTTTTGTTACACTCCTGAAGGATATTGGTATGAGGAATTGGAATCCCAAGCCCGTGTGGCTGAATCAGAGCAAAGGACTTATGAGGTTAGTACCATTGTGACTTCAATATCCCTTATAGTCGAACACATATGTGAGGGATAGAGAAATGAAACATATGTCCATGAAGTTGCTAAATTCAAGACTTGTGTCAAAATCCAGGACATTCGCCTTAAGTGGGGGAGGAAGGGCCATAGTGAGGCCACTTAAATATAATGAAACAAGAGTAAAACCATGTAGCTTTGATGTTTGAATATTTTGTTGAAGACATGCGTAGTCTAGAAAAGTGATAATGGATAATGGATTATCTGAAAGGATATGCTAATGATAGACCGCTAGTACCTCCAAAAAGGTGGAAGGCTAAGGAAGGTAAATTCTTCATACATGGCAATGTGAATGATAGGGTCAATGATCCTAGAAACTAAGGGTAGGTTTGTAAAGGGGTTCTATACTTGTTAGAGGTAGGTACAATGCATCCCAAGGACGTACTATAGATCAAAGGTGAAAGTTTTGCGAGTTTTAGAATGGGTTAATCATGGAATTGCGATTCAACCAAAGTTCCAAGACGTTAAGAAAGGTGGAACGAGTGGGAAAAATAAATGTGATGCTATAATAACCCAAGAGAGTATTTGGGCTTGATGGAAACCTTACAAGCGAATCAGTGTTAAGTGATATGTGGACACACTTTCCCACGGATATCCTCACACGAGTTAAGAGGTGAGCATGATGAAATAACTAAGGGAAAAGACTATGTAACACATTGAGGAGTGCATGGCTATTCATTAGCTAGGATGAATGAGGTGATAAGAAATGGGGAGAAAATCTATAAATTGAGATGTTCATGGTTATCGCATAACAATTCATATCAGAATGGTGGACTCGCCTGGAGCACAAGTGTTAATAGAAGGTATAAAGGACTAACCATAATGCTATCGACTTGGGTGACACTGAATGGTAACTAAAGGAGCTAGAGATAGTTCATGCCTACATATAATGGGAAGTGAGACTATTGGTGGTGAAGTAGCGATATGATAAACTCATTAAACCAGGCACAATGATATTACAAGTTCACGGGAGGTAGACAAGTGTGTGGCAAAATAAGGCTATCAATTATGCACTATGAGCAAAATAGAATGGGAATGAATATTCCATTTATAACGAAAAGATGATACCAATATATTGTTCGGGCCAGTGGCGCTTTCTGAATTGAATATATGCGAAGGGTGTTGATATGCATTTTGGGTGGTGTTGAACAACAAAGAGAGATAATGAGAATGTTCACAAGGGAAGGTGGAGTGGTTTCTTAAATTCTATAAGGCACACAAGGAGGAAAGAGGTTGACCAAGAAAGTTCTGAGCACAATGTTACATTACACTTGATGCAATGTCGTGCATGTTGATGATATTAAGGTGTGTGCATAGGCTAGAAGATGTTATTCCTTTGACATAGAAGGTTCTATAAGAAAACTCATCCAGTAATGTCTTCTGTTGAGAATTTGGAAGAGCAAGTTGCAAGTACTCACATAAGATTGTAACTATATCAAGAAAATTATTGAAGAACTCAAATACTAGGAGGTCATATGCAAGAGAAGTGTGATATAGATGGTTCACTATAGATGGAACATGGCCAGGTGATCACTTGTGCCCCTAGGCAACCCAAGAATCATGGGAAGAACTATCCGACACATGATTTAGAACTTGCGGCAGTAGTTTTTGTATAAAGATTTGGCGACATTATGTGTATGGGGTCCACATTGATGTATTTATGGACCACAAGAGCCTTCCATATATTTTTAAAACAAAAGGAGTATAATCTGAGACATATAGGATGGCTCGGGCTACTCAAGGACTATGATATTGAGATTTTCTATCACCGGGAAAGGCCAATGTTGTGGCGGATGCTCTTAGACGGAAATATATGGGTAGTTAGCTCACTTGGAGATATATCAAAGGCCGTTGGCCAGGGAGGTTCACCAGTTGGCTAGTCTAGGAGTTCGTCTTGCGGACTATGGTGAAGGGGGAGTAATTGTGTAGAATAAGGCTGAATCGTCTCTTGTAGTGGATGTCAAAGGAAAGCAATACAACGATATATTGGTAGAACAACTGGAGGAGGGGATTCATAAACACAAGATCATAGCTTTTTATTTTGGCATTGATGATGGTACCCTACGGTGCCAAGGGCACCTATGTGTTCCGGATATTGACGGTCTTCGGGAAAGGATTTTGGCTAAAGCTCACACTTCTAGGTATTCCGTACTCCTAGGTTCTACAAAAATGTATCATGATCTCAAAGAAGTTTATCGGTGGGATAACAGGAAAAAGGATGTGGCAGACTTTGTGGCAAAATGTCTGAACTGTCAGCAAGTGAAGGTCGAATATCAAAGGCCTGGAGGATTGTTACAAAGCATTGAAATTCCAATGTGGAAATGGGAAATGATCAATATGTATTTTGTGTTAGGGTTGTCGCACACTTTGCGCAAGTTTGACTCAATTTGGGTGATTGTGGATCAACTCATGAAATCAGTGACTTATTGCCAGTCAAATCTACTGACACAGCAGAACAATATGCTCAACTATATATTAAGGAAATAGTCAGGTTGCATGGCACTCCAGTCTCAATCATTTCAGATCGAGGGGCTCAATTCACAGCAAAGTTTTGGAAGGAATTTCAGCAAGATTTGGGTACTCAAGTAAATCTTAGTATAGCCCTTCATCAATAAATTGATGAACAGGCAGAGCGGACCATTCAGACGCTTGAATATATGTTTCGAGCTTGTGTTCTAGCTTTCGAGGTCAGTTGGGATGACCATTTGTCGTTTGTCGAGTTTGCTTACAATAAAAGCTTTCACGCTAGTATTCAGATGGCCCCATTTGAGTCGTTGTATGGAAGGAGGTGTAGATCTCCGATTTGGTGGTTCGAGGTTGGTGAAGCAGAACTGTTAGGGCCAGATCTTGTGCATCAGGCTATGGAAAAAGTTAAAGTCATTTAGTAGAGGATGAAAACTGCTCAGAGTCATCAGAAATCCTATGCAGACGTGCGTCGAAGAGAATTGGAAATTCCAAGTAGATAATTGGGTGTTCTTACAAGTATCTCCCATGAAGGGAGTCATGCGATTTGGGAAGAAAGGGAAATTGAGCCAAAGGTATGCCGGGCCATATCGGATCACTCAAAGGATAGGACATGTGGCTTATAGGCTGGAATTGCCCCCTAAATGTCCTTAGTGCACCCGGTGTTCCATGTATCTATGTTAAAGAAAGTGGTTAGAGATCCATCCACCACCGTGCCAATCGAGAACTATCGAGGTCAATAAAGAGTTATCATATGAAGAAATTCTGGTTGCTATTCTTGATAGGCAAGTCCACAAATTGAGAAACAAGGGAGTTGCTTCAGTTAAATTACTATGTCAAAGTCAACAAGTTGAGGAAGCCACGTGGGAAGCAAAAAGTGAAATGAAAGAAAAATATCCCCATCTGTTTGAACAAGTCTAGTAGTGATCGTGCGAACTCTTATCTCTAAGCAAACTGATGTTGTGTTCAATTTGGTGCAAAGACACCCCATATTTCCCCTAAATGCTTTACTCTTGTAACTCCTCAAGTTGTGCAAGAATTATAGGTGTTGTGATTATTTGAGTCATGCACAAATTTTTTTTTTGGTAAATGAAAATTTTGTAAGAACTCATGTGATAAGTGAATGATTAAAGGTAGTGTAGATCGGTAATGATTAATTGAAATACGTATAGTGTATTGAAGTGGTTGAACTGTATGGGACTCATTGAAGTGACCAAATTATGTGCGGGTGTTGAGGTAATGATTTGTATACCAGTTGTAGGGATAATAGGAATAGCGTAATGGTGCTTGGAAATAATGTTTCGGGGGCTCTCTAATAGGTAGATAAGTCTAATTACAAAGGAAACTCTGGCAAAATATTTCAAAAAAAATTGGGAGTTTGCATATCATGTTTTCAAAACCAACCGATTTCCAAAATCCTCATTCGAGGACGAATGATTTTAAGTGGGGGAGGATGTAAGGCCCCATGAAAACTAGTACTCAAAACCTGGTAGCTCGTGGTGCCAAGTCCCGAATATGTGTTAGGAATGTGTAAAATTAAGCTCGCCGCAGTTTGGATCTTTTGTACTGATCTATGCTATAAAAAGTCAAGAAATATTGTTTTCCAAAAATGTGATTCTGCGGTCGAGAATGCGGTCGCATATCAGGTATGTGGACCGCATAATCGCCACAAAGTGAGTCCGTGTGTTGGTCGAATTTGAGGTTAAAATATGCGGTCCGATATGCGATCGCATAACCGATATGCGAACTGCATAGTCATCGCATATTTCCCTTGGGATTTTTGAGAGGGGCAGTTCTGCGGTGCATTATGCGACCGCAGAATGGGTATGCGGACCGCATTTCTGCCGCATACCCATGCAGTGTGTTCAGATTTTGGGAGCACTTTTGCGGTCCATTCTGCGGACTACATTTCCACTCCGCGATCGCAAAGTGCAATCGCATACCTAACTCGGGCTCCTATTTTTCTAAATTTTAAACCCGACCCCTTCTTCAATAAAACACCCCAACCCCTCATTTTAACCTATTTTCTGAATAAAACTAGAGAGAGGTGAGAGCATTTTAGAGAGAGAAAAAGGAACCCAATATTTAAATCATCCAAATCTTGCATCAATCCTCAAGAATCAAAGAACCCAATCATAAGTTCTTCATCTAAGAGGTAAGGTTCTAAACCCTAGACTTTAATTTCGAGTTTGGAGTATAAGATGGGTTATTGAGGTATGATTCTTGGGTGTATTAGTATTATGTATACATGCATGTAAAACTTAGGTTTATGGGAAGATTATTGAACATAAATAAGTAAATATTGGGTTAGGGAATGAAGGAAATCTTGTAAAAGAGATTATAAATCAGGATGCTCAACTAGTATTTGATAAAATGCTCAAATGAGCTAGAATTATGAATATCTTCCTAATTTGTGTTCAATTTTGTTATGTCTCGAAGTAGATGGGCATGGCTAGAATTTCCGGAATGTTATAGTAACTTAAGGAAAAGCTCTTTGAGGTATGTATGGCTAACTTTAACTCTTGTAGAATCCCCTTGTTATGACGAGCATACGGTATGTGTACCTTTTATGAAAATATGTGAATTGATTGACTTAGTTGATTTCCATACCACCAAGTTATATGTGATTGTGAGAAGTGATTTGATGTGCCTATCTTATTATGTGCAAAGTTTGTAAATGCTTGAGGATGTCGACATAGAAGTATGTGTTAACGGATGAAAGAATCTTAATGTGTCCAAACGTGGGAATGTGTATAGTGGCGTAAATAAATGGCAACAAACCAAGTGCGTGTGTGAATATGGTTATATGGTAAGAGCTGTGTAACAAATGATAGAAAAGAAATCGTAATTGATGCAATTGAAACAACAGTAGTAATATTATCTGTGACTTGTTGTGGGCAATTATCGTTGTGACTTGAATTGTATACGGGTTATTGTATATGATGGATTTGGTATTGATGTTTATGAAAATTCTTGTGAATTGTTGTTGTTGTGAAATGATATTTTGGATGGCCTGAAGCCATGTGATTGAACTGTGAACTACTGTTGTTGTGTGAAATGTAATTGTCCGGTGGGATCGGGTAGCGCGCCGCAACACGAAGTTATAAGGTGTGGGTTGTGGTGATAAGGGTGGCCGAGGTAATAAGGGTGGCCAAGGTAATAAGGGTGGAAAAGTGATCGAAATCACCACTGAAATAAAACTATGTGAAAATGTGAAATCATTAATGTGATGAAATAATGTTGAAAGGGGAAAAGGAGAAATTGTGGGGTTGTTTGGCTTTGGTTGTTCCTTTCATGTGCATTTGATTGTTGATTCTATTACTGTTTGTTATCTGTGTATTTCTTGATTTTACTTGGGGTAAAGTTTGTTCATACATACCTGTACAATTCAAATGTATTGACGTCCCTTTAGCCGGGGGCGGTACATTCATGTTATGATTATAGGTGGTTCCATAACAGGTATTCCAGCCCACCGACAGTAGCACTCCTTCACCCCCCGTCAGCTGAATTGGTGAGCCCCTTTCCTCTCAGGTCCCTGCGTGGCTCATGCCGCTTATCATCCCGAAAATTTTATTTTGGTATTTGCATAAGGTATAGCCGGAGCCTTGTTACCAGCAAGTATTGTAACACTCTTCTGTATCTCTAGAGGCTCCGTAGACAGGAAATGTGGGTTATGTACTTATGTATTTTGGGCAGTATAACTTGTAAACCACGCTAAGTAACTATGTATGTTATGTAAATCTCGTAAGAATGTGTTTAAATTTATAAATGACTATTTCACTTGGTTAATGGGTAATGGAAACACAGGGTATCACGTGGAATAGGAAAGGCACCTAGGTCCACTTGGCTAGGGGCTACCCGGTCGAGCGCCGGTCGCACCCCTCGATTTTTGGGGCGTGACATCCTGTATAAAGGAAGAAATAATACTAAAACAAGAAATAGTTAATGGATTAATACATGAAGAAGATTCATGCTCCCTCGAGCTCTATTTGCATTTCTCATTCAACTTTTCTTGTGTCGTGCTCTCATCACATTGCAACATATTATTCTCATGAGAAGAAGAATCAACAAGTATAAACTCACTCGTTAAGGAAGTTCTTTCAACAACACAATTGTTGCTATGAAGTTGAAACAAATAATGAACAAGGTCATGGCCATTAGTACTTTGAGTGATGTCTCCACTTAAAGCATCAATCCCCTCAAAATAAGATGCACATTCAACTTCACCTACTTTTTCAAATAGATTATTCACAATGTCACCCCACATAATACCATCGAGTTTAGACTCATAGGGGTGAGGTTTTCCCGACTATTGAGCTCAACTAGTGCATCATCAAAACAAACTTCATGATTTGCAACAAAAGATTCACTAGGCTCACAAGAAGCACAACTAACACATGCACTTATACGAGAAGCAGATTCTCCCAAAGAAAAGGAGTTATGATTAGTCATTATACCTCGAGTTATTCCCGGAAGTTCTTCTTGACCTTTGTTTCTTACGCTTAAGAATGGATCAATATGCTTTAATGATGTATCCTCTTGTTTTCCCTGACCACTTGAAATAGTGGCATCTTGCATGGTCTCCTCCAATTTGCCGCAGGTAACCTTGAAGGCCTGCACGTTAGAGGAATACACACTAGACAATGAAAGTGTTAACAAGTCAGAATGAAGACAAGAAGTATTCTCACTCAAACTTTCTTTTGCAACACTCTCTTCTCTACTTTCACTCGATTTTTTCTATTTTGACATCTCTCTCACATTACTCCTCTCAACCTCTCATTTTGTCTCTATTATATTGTGAATTGTCACTCTTTTACTTCTCTCTTTCTTTTGTCTTGCTTGCTCACTTTTGTTTTTTGCAGATGGAGTTAAACATGAAGAAGAATTTTTCGTTAGAAGCTCTCCTTTTGGAAGGCTTCCATGCTTTGATGTTCTTGGGTAATCAAAAGAAAAAGATATTCCCCTTCTGTAAGCCTTATTCTTCTTATGCCCCTTATCTTTTAAACTCAAAGGTGCAAACTTGCTTCTCAAATGAAACTTCATTGTATCCCAAGTCTCAATGGATGGACAGGAAGTACCTTTAAAGGTAGTTTCACAGTTGTACCACCACAAAGAAGCATTCCCATGAAATGATTTACTAACCAACTCCAACTTTCTACTTTCTGGACATGGATAAGATGCAAAGACGTCTTCCACCTTGCTCTCTCAATTAAGGTAGGCATTCGGACCATGAATTACTTCAAAGAAGGGTATCGATATCTTATAGTTTTCAAGGATCAAACTTACCTCACTACCCTTGTAACTTATTTTTTTCATATTTTTCTTTCATGTTTCTTGATTCAACTCCATATCTTCCATGACTAGCATGATGGTTATCATACTTATTAGTAACATACTCGTACGAATCATAACCATATGAATTATGATAAGGAATATGCCATGTTTCGTCATCACTTGAGTCTTCACTTGAATCATGATAAGGGATACCCCCATCGTAATCCCCATAAGAATTACATGAATTGCTTCCTCCATCATCTTCATCATAGGAATCCCAACATTTGTCATCACTATATTCAACCATTCTTTCACCCTAGTCGCTTGAATCTACAGAAGACAAGCTTATAGGAAAAATAATTGATAAGCAATAAGAGAATCCCATAATAGCACACCTTTTGTAGTTTGATTCAAACAAGCCCACTCAACCTCTTGTGTTTTACCTCACATTTATGATATAATCTCTGCCTCACTCCTTGGAAATCCTCAAAGTTCGAGCTCAACTCACAAAACACCTATCCAAGAGTGAGTTTTTCTTGTAAGTAATTTAAGAGTGGAGTTTATATAACCAGGAATGGATTTTTAAAAACTAAGGACGAGAGTCAAGAAATTTCTATGAAAATAACGAGAAAAGCCCGAACGAATTGGCACGGAAGAAATAGTTAGTTTCAAATACTATGAACGATTTAATGTGAACTAGCACTAGTTTGTTCTTAACAAGAATCCCCAATGAATCTTTCTTACCCAAAAGTAGTCTTTCCCCAACTATCAACAAGAACACTTGAATAATAATTTTTTTCTGTTTTTTAAACTGAAGAACAATTCTTTTTTTAATTTTTTTTTTTACTTTTTTTTTTTGTTTTGTTTTTGTAAGCAACTCGACTAGAGTTCAGTTAGAAATAAGAACTATATTTTTTTTAACCAATTCGGATCTTTATTTCAAGACTATGGAACATGGATTTATTAGAACAATACCCGATCATTCACTCTGATACCAACCGATACGATTCGAGATACACAAACAGTGGAATATGAAAATAACAATAATTAAAGCAAAACTAGTGATAGGTTTGATTAATATAATCAAAATAATCTGAATAATGAAGTATAGAAGAAAATCTAGAACCCTAATTGAACGTCTCAAGCAACAATCGAAATATTATCCGATCATCTTCCAGGAACGACAAATTAGAAACCCTAAATATAAAGAAAGGAGAAGAAGATTACCCTCAAGAACCTAAGTCTTGAAAACAGGTAATCCAAAGTCGAATTGAACCAAGAGGCTCCAAATCTCTCTCAAGAGTTTTCTTACGCCAAAATATGCTAAGTTCCTAATGAAATAACCCTAGGCTTTTATAAGTATCTAATGGATAAAATAGGAAAAGATTCAAAGTTAATGTCCCAAAAAACTCGTCAGGCCAAACTGTAGCCTCAACTATAACCCCAACCGTGACGCACAGCTGAACTGTGATGAATTTCAGAAGCTTATTTTCTTCAACTCTTTAGGCCCCTCTTGAACCGTAGCCAACGGTTGATGAAACCGTGTCACACGGTTTAACTTGGGGGTCTGGATTCTTCAATTCTCATGACTCCAAACATAGTATTCTTTGCATGAATCCTCCAAGTACCTCTCCAAACATCTTCTGGTCAATTGTTGAAGATCATGCAGCTCCTTCGCGTGCATCCCTTGGATGTTCTTGGAGTTAGAGCGGGTCAATAGCCCACTAGATAATTTGGGGTCATTCTCAATATTCTCCGATTTGCCCGTACTATCCAGGATCATATCAGACACCCTACAGAATCAGAAATTGCTAGGCACATCACCCACAATGTAATGTGAGTAGTGATTTTTAAAGCTAAGGACTACTATGGAATCATGGCGGATGAATGTAGACTGACCATAGTGGGACGATTCTTGAAACCCCGGCCCTAAATTGAAAAAATTAGGTCTACCTTCAGAGAAAGATTTTCAATGAAGAGTAGAGATAAAATTTGTTTTTATGACTATTATAATGTCTTTCTTGACTTCACAAATGAGGATGATTTCAACTCCACCTGGTATAGAAAAGTTGTAGAAATTGATGGTTTTCAAATGTGGCTGCAAAAGTGGACTCCAGATTTCAAGCCAGATGAAGACTTGCTGATAGATCTGGTATGGATTTTACTTTCAGGTCTCCCATTTAACATGCATACATGGATATGCTAAACAAATTCACAGTGAGATTGGAACCCTATTGGCTCTGTATGTTGCCACTGGTGATAAAACTAGACCGACTATTGAAAAAGTTAGAGTGAAAATAGATCTCCTTAAACCTCTTGTTGAAAGTATAGGATTTGAAGATGAAAATGCTTCTCTTAAAGGATTCACTCAAAAAATCAAATATGAGAGTATCCCAAAGAACTGTAAGCAGTGCAAGAAATTTGGGCATAATTTGATGAACTGTAGAGTTCTTTGAAAGAAAAAGAACAACCGAAATAGGAGAAACAGATAAGAAAGAAAAGTCGATGAATGATGATGGGGTACCAGTGGAGTTCAAAAAGAAGAAAATGAAGAGCAAGGACAAGAAAAACAGAAAAAACACCAATGACTAGATGAAAACAAGAAGGCAATAACCATTTAAATTCAAAACAAAGGCAAAGAGAAAAGAAGCAATCTTGAATAGACGAATGAAGAAAGACAAGTGGTGACACAACATATATTGGAGACTACTCAAGGATACTACATTCTGGTAAATAAAGAGGGAAATCAAACCTTTATTAAGGACAGAACAAAAAAGAGGAAGAAGAAGAACAAGAATACACAAAAGAGGATGCCAAAGAAAAAGAGCAAAGTGATATTCAAAGCTGCTCAAATTCAAAGAGCTACCAACAAGATGATGTTTCCAAGAACTCAACAAATCAGAATCAAACAATGAAGATAGAAAGCAAGGAAACAAATAACAATTATACAAAAGAAGGACAAGAGACGAGTAATCACAAAAATCAGTTAATCTTAATGGTAATGCTCAAGGAGATCAGAGGCAAAGTGATGATATCGATAGGGAAGACTCCAATAATAATAAAGAATCACATAATATAGAGTTTAACAAACAGAATGAAGAATATACACACACACTAGAGGAAAACAAAAAATAGGAAGAGTTATAGGCTGACAACACTTGCTTAACTTGTTTACCAATGAATGTCTTTGAAAAACCTGGTATTCAATTGATGGTGTGTCGCACCCCGTTTTCTCACGAAAGAGGGCTTTGACATGTTACAAATCTTTTAAATGAGAGATATGGTGTTAAAAGAAGAGTTGCCACCTAATGGTATTTAAGGTGCGTCCTATTATGTAGATAACTCTATTTGACCAGTCAACGCTACCAAAGATCGGGTAAGGGCTCAAATTACCTCAAAGAGAAGGTGTTAGGCACTCTTCGAGGTCCATAACTGTGGGTCCCGGTCGAACTTAAGTCTATGTGGATTACAATTAGGCAAGAAAAACAAAAAGAGTAAGGGTCAAAGGAATTTGTTATAATGTAAATAAGGATTACAAGGATATAACTATAACAATATGTATTAGACGGCTACATGAATAAAGAATAAGGAGGGGGGGGGGAGTCCTAAGTATTTTAGCCTAATGGATTACCCCATGCACCATAATAATACTTCACAATATCTCTTGAAGTGGGGAGTTACTCATATTATTCAGCGGACACAGACTATTATCTCGTGCTACCCGATTACTATGTTAAATTTGTTTACCTAAAAGCGTTCTAATTCAATTTTAAGTCGTGCTCTATTCGTGAACTACCAGTGCCATGCCTATGGTCCATGAGGCATTGGACATCTATTTAGGGTGGTTCAAGACTTAACTTATGTTGCTCAAAATGATAAAACTAGGCGACATACAAAACAAGTTGGACTTCAAGTGAGGGTAGTTAAGGGCTCAATTTAGCCTCCACATTTAGACAACAAGTTTTTATATTAGGCATTAGGCAGTTTCAGAACTGAGACCAATTAAAATCCTTAAGCCCTATAGACATGATTTCTATATGACCTTGAATTCAAACGTGCAGGCAGTTTCAGATGCAATGCGCTATTTATAGACATGATTTCCAAACAAATATATGGTTTTGGAGTATTGCATGCTGATTATTGAGATTACAGGTTGTGAGTTATTAAACCTATAGACATGATTCTAAGTGATTTACGCATTAAGGGACAGTGAAAACTATTGAAAATGCTCAAAATTACTCATGCTTTCTAATAGTGGCGTGGCTAAGCAATAAAACAGCGTTTGAAGAGTACACTTTAGAGCGAGTAGTAATACCCTATAGGCAGGATTTCTAAAGATTGGCGATTGGGCCTGATTTTTTAATATTTTAGCTCCTACAGGCATGTTTTCTAGGTGAACAGTATGGTACAATAGCAAATTAAATAATTAAAATCCTATAAGCATGATTTCTAGTGAATATGTTGCAGTTATGCAAATTGAAAGAATGGTCATTGACATTTGTTTCCTATAGGCATGTTGTATAGTGACACCTAGCAGTAGTCATAGGAATAAATAAAACACAAGTTGTGCAAGTGTGTGATTCTCCTAATGGCATAATTTCTACCAATGTACATGGATATTGAATAACATATATGGCAGGTTGGATAAAATAACAAGTAGATCATACGAATCCTATAGGCATGCTTTTCTACCATTTCATGCAAACATAGAGTATACCCGTTCCTCCAATTTCACTAACACCCTAATTATTTATTATAAAATTATTATAGACCCAGTAATGAATATAATTATAAAATATTACACAAGCAATAACAGTATGCCCATAGCAGGCCCAATAAATACACCCAGTATTGCTTGCGCCTTCTTTCTTCACACATAGCGTACCAGATTCCAATAGAGGACTATATTCATCATTATGGCCCAGCAACCTAAGGAAACTCAAGCCAAACCAAACAGCCATAGATTGACCATATGATCCAGACATTGAATCACTTAAACAAACAAGTTTGCATATTCAGTAGATAGAATGAGGAAATAACTGAGTGTTAGAGATAGCTCAAGTCTTAGTAGTAGGGAGAGTGGCCAAAGAACCTCAAGTCCTAATGTGTCAGAGTTCACAAGGTCTCAAATCAACCTCTAGCAATGCTCACACTAGGGAGATTAATAGAGAGAGTCTTAATGACTTTGGCTTTCAACCGGCCAAGAGTGATGGGTTCAGAATAATGTATGTAACAAGAGAGAGAGAGAGAACGATGATTAAGAGACTGAATTAGAAGAGATAAACTTGTATTTTTAGAAAACAGAAATAGCCAAGTTAAACATAGAACATATCAATTAAAAGGGTCAACAAGACTTAGAAGCAGGTTCAACACTCAGCAAAAAGTAACACATTGGCAGAAATGTATTGAAAGAGTTAGAGGAGAAACAAGTTTGCAAGATTAACAAGATTATCATACAGAGGTGCATAATATCAAACAGGTATAAGTATGGCACTAACTTAAAAGGTTTAAATCCTAAAGGTCCAAATTATGCTAAAGATTCATCGCAATCTTATAAGACAACCATGTTAACTTGCATCATGAAGCAGAACAGTATCAAACTAGGTAGCAAAACACAAATTAAGATAGACATTCCAAAGGTCCCAAATAATCATTGATACTATAGAATCATGCAAACTAAAGGCATGCTGAGGAACACATTAACAGGAGACCAAGTCATAGTTAATAGTGAAGTCTTAACACAGGTTATAACACATTACAAACGTAAGGCATTCATTACAGGGATTCAGAACAAAGTAGGAAAGCATAACAACACATTATCTAAACTACCTTAAGAGAGTCCAAATTATTCAAATTAGGCATAAACATATCCCAGAACTGGTAGCATTAAGTAAAATCAAGTGCTAGGAGAGGTTCAGATTACAAACAAGCTCAATGCTAACAAGGTTGCACATAGAAGTAGCCCAGAAACACATTAAGCCATGAATTTCAAAAGTAAGAATATGCAAATCATAGACACATAAGAACGAAATTGCAAAAGCCAAGGGACTTACCAATTAAACAGACAACAAGAAAGAACAAAATCCCACAGTATTGTGAATATCAACAAAGAGCAAGAACCCAGAATATTAGTACGTCAAAGTTCCAAAGGGCTTCAAATGAACCCTGGGCAATGATCGCACCAAGAAAAGGTTGAAAATTTAGCCGGCCCAGAATCAAAGTATAGAATAAGAGAATGAAAGAACAACAAAACAATAGCTTCAATTTTTTAGAGAAATCTAACGATTAAATGTCTGTCTTAAAGGGGAATGGGGAGGGGTTTATATAGTAGTAGAAATCCAGCAAACAAACAAGGAAATACTATAACATCAACATAAATAAGGAAATAATATCATGCAAAATCAGTAAAAAGTCATATTAGGAAAAAATTAGGTAAACCCTAGTTGACAAAAATCGGAAATTGGTAGGAGATTTTGGCTAATCGGACCCATATAGCCTTGACATGATTATGGAAGAGACCAGATCCTAGTAATTGAAGTTGAACTGCCAGAATCTAAGGGATGGTTCTTGCCATGTTTAGGAACGTACTAAGTGATATCATGGTCTTGCAGGTAATACCGAGATAACACATAAAATGCAAGAAAATTATGAAAAGAAACCATGATTGGGACAGATTCGGAGAAGATTGAGCGAGCGGCTAGGGTTTTTGAAGAGAGTAGAAAAGAGGATTTAGGGGTGGCATCTTAGAGAGAATGATAGGGTTTGGGTAGGTTTGGTTAATTAAAGAGGGGGAAGGAACGAAGGCCGTTGATCTTGAGAGATAAATGGCTAATATTTAAAATGAACGGGGCGGGTCATTGATCTGCTCCAATCCTAAACCACTATAGAATGGCAAGGAGTGGTTGATTCAGCTTTTACCCGAAAGGTCGGGATCGAATCCACAGGGAGTTAATATAAGTTGGAGTTGGGTTCCTGTCCAATCTAGCTACGTGTGTTGGTTTTAATTGTACTTCTAAACATGTTTGGGTTTGTTACTATTCTACTTTAATACTAATGAATGCTGAAAATAATCTAAGTACAATATTTTTGTAAGGGTTTTCTCAAGTGATAAAAGACACTAGGGAAGTGACTTACACCTAGGCGAGTATCTAATAGGATCTAAAATTTAGGACAAGCTTGTTATAATTGGGGTCGTGATATAACCTTTACACATAGTTACTCACTCTATACCTCTCAGTAGTTTGAGTGACTTTGCTCTAATTGGATTTCTCAAGCCCAATTGGGTGTTCAAACAATACAAGTAAAATTTGCTCAAGTCCGGTATTACTATTTCTAGGTTTAACCCTTTAATTGGGGCTATCAATCTCTGAGTGCACCCCTATTCCTTGTTAGCCTGAATTCCGTAGACTTAGTCCCTCTTTCTCAAGAAGAGTCGAAGTCATAAAGGCATGAATCAGTGTTTGCAACCATCAATTCTATAATTAAAGCATGAAACAAGCGAAATATCACTAACCCATAAACAATTAAGCATTAAAATAGAAGACCCATTAAATACCCACATTAAGGTTGGGTCACAACCCTAGCTAATGGGTTTAGCTACTCATAATAAAGGTAGAAATCAAAGATGGGGATGAAATATAAGCCATAAATGTTGATTACAAAGATGAAATCTAAGAATAATAGCTAAAGATACTCTAAAATTACTCAAAATAGCTAAGTGCGGCGGTTCACGAGCTCTTCAGTACCAAAGATACACAAAAAATCTGAAAGGATCTATTTATACACAACTGAAATTACTCGACAAAAATGCCCATACGGAGGTTCCGCTGACATCGGATTAATGAGCGTCTCAGCGCTTGAACTTCCGCAGCCGCGCAAAAGCAAGCGCGGAATGCGGTTCTTCTCTTTTGGACTGGGACTAGACTTGATTCTGTTGGGAGCAGAAAAGCAATCGCCTCGGCGTTGTCTGCAACCGTGACCACAAAATATGTTCGTGGAACGCGCTCTTCACTTGAGCTCAATTTTCTAGTCTTCTGATTCTCAATTTCGCCCTCAGCGGACTTTGGACCACGACCACGTCAAGTAATTTTACTGCCGCGCTATTTCATTGCTGCCAGCGGTGTCTGTTGTGCCAAAATTGCCTTCTCTGAACCTCAATTCCGTTGAGAGTGCAATAATGGTCGCTTCAGCGGTAGACCTTCCGCGGTCGCACTATTTCATCGCTGTCAGCACTTTTAGCTTAGCTTTGAACTTGTGCAAGTTTAACTCCTTTATGAGCTGGTTTATGACTTTCTTGCTTCATTTTGACCAAACCCTGCAAACAAGAACAATAAGTTAATATTCAAAAATACTTTTACACTTTTTTGATCCAAAACCTAAGCAAAAGAGGGCATAAGATAGGCTAGAATCCGTAGTTATCAACTCCCCAAACATAAGCTTTTGCTTGTCCTCAAGCAAACAAAGTAATCCCCACCTCCACAAGGTAACAGAAAGTAGAATTTCAGTTGTTCTAAGGTGACTTTTGCAACCATCAATTGGGACTAACAATTACCCTTAATACAAATGTATTATCAACAACACACAACCATTTTAGCACCATGGCTCTAGTGCGACCCAAGAGCATCAAGAGTTGACTTAACTCATCAAGGAAGCTCGCTCTACTACGTAGGTCACTGTGGAACCCAAACTCTTTCTCCTCTACTCTCAATAAGCAAATCTCACTTTAAATTATAGCACTCAGAACAAGGATTGTGGAAAAATACACTCATATCTCTCAAGGGAATGTCACAAGTTTGGCTCTAAGTACCATAAGCTTGCCCCTCATGTGAATCACCACTAATGTAAGCTCACTCAACTCGAAATCATATAGGGATTTTGCGGGAATGTAATGAAGGCTTTTGATTCAAGGTAGGATATATTGGTCTATGTAGGTTTCATCTTTCCTTAAGCACTTCATTTTCTCATTTCGGCTCACACTTTCTTGACTCTTTCAGTCACGTTCTTCTTCCTTAGGGGACTAGAGAGACAATGTGTCACTCTTTCTTGTTCATGACAATCATTTTTCTACTTTCTAATCATTCCAAGCCTTTCTAACTGCTTTTATTGAATCCCTTCTCTTTTTTTCTACATTGTTCACTTTTTTTGGGCTTTCCTTTCTTTTTCTTTTTGCCTTCCCTTTTATTCATTTATACCTTTTATCACTTTTGCATTCCTCGTCTCTCCCCCCAAACTTATGCTTTTTCCAATTGCACTGAGGAAATATCGGGTGCCAAGAGCGAGTCATTTTAGAACGGATAAAGGCTTGTATCATGGTTATTGAAATAACAAGGGCTATGGCTCAACGGGGTTGACTAGGGATATAATATTTGGTGGGCTATGGATGCTTTCAAGTTCAAATTTGGATCAAGGAGAGCTTATAATCATTTCTCAAGTCGAGCTACACTTAGAATTTTGCCTAGACAAATATTCAGAGTAAGTTCTAGGCTTATTGGCATGGGACTTGGACTTGCAAATCAAAACCTCACCTCACAAGCTATTGGATTGCTAAAGAGAACAGAGTCGAGGTCCCACAACAACTTTAGCTAAGATTGAACAACACAACAGCTCCTAAAAACTACTCGATGATTGTTTAGCCAACACAAGAGTCTAAAGGTCACAACTATCACCATCCTTTACACATCAATTTGTTTCTAACCATAAGGTCAAAGGTAAATGTGTTAGGCCCAAGTGAAGCTTTACCCGAAACACTTTTATTCATTACTACTATTTACACAAAAATGAAAAGAAAACGGACTCAAACCCTTAAGAAAGTTGTCATGCCATCCATCATCGGGAAGAGCCGCCCGGTTCACATAAACTCCATATTTGAAAAGAACCGTGGCATTAAGAAAACTAAAGGCTTATTGATCATGAAAATTTGTAAAAGTAAGAAGCTATAAATTGAAAAAGAAGTTACTAACTAAAATAAGAAGCTATGCTATTAATAAAAAATTGCAAAAGACGTTATAAAGTAAAATACAGAAAGTAAACTGAATATGTACAATAAGAGATTGAGACGAATATACATAAGTGGGAATGAATATATACATGAAAAAGTAACTTTATATACATATCGAAATTGAAAAATAATGAGAAGTGAAAAATAAATGGTAAAGTTATATACATACCAAAAGTAAAAAATAACAATAAAAAAAATTAGTATCATAATTACAATCCAGTTGTCAAATCATCAAAATAGGACCCCCTCCCCCAAATAAAAACTAGCATTGTCCTCAATGCTAAAAGTAATAATAAGATGAAGGAGGGGTTAGAGAGTAAAAAAAACTCCATATGAATCCTCTGTCTGCATGGGGTCCTGCACATCAATGGGGTCATGTGGCTGAGTCCCTGGGTCACCTCCCTCAGGATCCTCTAGCTGAATCTCCAAGTCATCTGTCTGGGGAATCACCCCTTTCCTCATATGCTCTCTATCAGCCTCCTGCTCCGGTGCCTGTGCTACCTGAGCTGCTGGAACTGGGTCCTCTAATAGTAGCTCCAATGGAATGTCCCCAACTGATCTAATCTTGTCCACCTCCTTCCTCAGCAGCTTCACCGGCTCCTTGGAAGCTCGAGTCTTCTTTATCTTCTTTGTTTGCTTGCTCAAGTCCATGATAGCTTTTCCTTGTCCAAAGCATCCATAATTGACTGAGCTACCACTATGCTGGATATGACAGACAACTTTGATGTTACTGCCTGCTTCCAGTTGTTGATGCTGGATAGAGTCTGGTTAACCCTCAATGCTGTGAGAGGGTAAGCTGATAAAGATGGCACCGAAGTAGGCATGGAAGTAGATGGTCCGACAGGAGGCTGTAGTATATCAGTAGGAGGCTCTAAACCAGTAGCCACCACCCTCAATACTGGAGGCTTTTCCTTTAGACTTGGGGTTGTCGGACCGCTGAAGACTGTACCATGAGAAGAGCCTCTTGGGTTTCACCTTGGTATCAAAATCCCTTCCTTCGAGTTCTTGATCCTCCAAGTACATAGTGAGGAAGTTTGGGAATGGGTAGGAACTTTCATTCTTGTTGACCACTCTGATGATCACCCTGGACATGATATACCCGACATTGATTGGTTACCCCGCCATGATAGCCCCCACTATAATCGCCCGGGACATCGGCATGTCACTGGCATGAGTAGTGGGGTCTAACCGGCTACACACAAACGTCTCCCGACCCTTTGCCTCAAAGCTTAATGTGTTCCTGTAGATTGGGACCCCAGGTCTCAGCCAAGCTGGATTAGTCCCCGAGAGAGCAATTATTGATGCCAACCACGGGCGGGCCAACTCATCCATGGCCACCTTCTCCAAATACAAAGACTCATCTCATCGTTGAATCCAGCATAATCGTTCAGAGTCTTTCTATCAAATTTGATCTTCAGGTTCCGCACCTTGGTCACAAATGTGCCCTTTTTGATGTGGGCGACATTGGCATAAAACTCTTTCACTAAATGCTCATTGGTCTTCGGCAGCTTGCTTATGAAGAACTTCCACCCCACTCTTTCATCAAATTTCCTTTTCACTTTGGGGTTGTGGGGTTGAAGATCTTTTTCTATGAAATGCCGCTCATGTGTGAGTAACCTCTGAGGCCATCACTCTCGGAATTTGTGGTAGGCTTTCTTGCTGACAAATCTTTCTTGCCACACCACCGGGTTTCTTATTCTCTCCAACCCTCCTATGCGGGTATCACCCCCTCTCCCGTCATCCAGTATCTCAGCATCTAAATCGACCGGGTCCTGTCTATGTGGAGAATCTGTAGGAGAGGATGATGCTGACGACTCGCTACTTTCCTCTAAGCCATCAGACGACCCGAAAGAAGTAGGAGAAGTAGGGAAAGCAGGGAGTGTAGGCTCATCTCTCAGTTGGAATCTCCCCTGGAAGTCTGTGGGAATGTGTGTTCGCACTGGACTCCCTTCCGAAGCTTCCCAAGAAGGGACATAGTCACTCCCCTTCGAATGGGATGTGGCTCTGTTTGCAGCTTTGAGTGCCTTTCACATTTCACCAATGGATTGTTGTACTATTATGGGTAACTTGATTTTTCCTCGTCCCCTACCCTGGGAGGACTCAAATTTCCATTTTTGTTTCTCGCTTCCACCTCTAGATTTGACCATTGTCTGCATACAATGAGTGAAAGATTATTAGTATTGTTGCTAAAAGAATCAATAAAGAAAGGCAAATGAAAAATTTACAGTATTCCAAAAGGCAGAGATCCGCTGACAGCGGAAAAAGGGGCGCGACCGCGGACTAGCTACCGCTGAGAGCAGAATTTTGGTCGCGGCTGTAGAGGACCGGGATTCAGACTACCTAGTCTCTAATGTTAAACAACCACTGAGAGCAGAATTTTGGGCGCGACTGCGAAAATTGAACCACTGTCCGCGAAAAAACAGAAGCGGTCGCGGACCTAATGTTGCATTTCTCTGAACTAAGATTTCGCTGACCGCGAAAAAGGAATCACGGCCGCAATAAGCAAGCCACTTTCAGCGGAATTTCTACCGCTGACCACGGAATCCAAACCAATTTTAGCTCAAGCTTTCTCATGAATGCAGACCACGGAATTTCATCCGCAACCGCGGAATTCAAAATTTAACTGGGAACCTAGGGTTTCATTTGTTTTATTATTAATGGGATAAGATGAAGTACCCCATGAAATGCTTCCGCTAACCGCAAAATTTTGAGCTAGGTCTGCGGTCCAGTTACAGACTCAGCCAAATTTTTCCAGTATTGTCTTGCACTGCATCAAACATTCCTACACACATCTCAAAAGCAGTTAGTTCAAAACAAATCCTACACTAAGAAGAAAATGAAAAATACATGGGTTTCTTCCCAAGAAGTGCCTGATTTACGCGAGACGACACATGTTACCATCATCATTTGAAATTGATCAAGGCCACCACGTGGCTGTCATCAAATTTTCCCAGGTAGTGTTTGACTCGGTGCCCATTAACTTTGAAAACTTCACAATTTTTATTCTTCAAATCAAGAGCACCAAATGGAGTCATATGTACCACTTCAAAAGGGCCACTCCATTTTGACTTGAGCTTTCCCAGAAATAGTCGTAATCGAGAGTTAAAAAAGAGAACCAAGTCACCCTCTTTGAATTCCTTGCTTCGTGCATATTTGTCATGTAAGTACTTCATCTTATCCTTATACAAGGACGAGCTATAATAGGCATGAAAATGGAATTCATCAAGCTTATTGAGTTGCTCTACCCGAAGATTTGCTGCAACATTCCACTCAAGATTTAACCTCTTCAGCACCCACATGGCCTTGTGCTCTAACTCAATCGTAAGATGTCATGCCTTCCCAAATACGAACTGGCATGGAGACATACCAATATGAGTCTTATAAGCAGTCATGTAAGCCTACAAAGCATCATCTAGTTTCCTTGACTAGTCAGTTCTATTTGCATTAATAGTTTTTGATAATATGCTCTTTATCTCCTTGTTGGAGACCTCAACTTGTCCACTAGCCTGAGGATGATAAGGGGTTGATATCTTGTGATTGACACCATACTTTGCAAGCAAAGTGTCAAATGCCTTATTGCAGAAATGAGAACCTCCATCACTAATGATTGCCCGAGGAGTGCCAAATCGTGTGAAGATATTTTTTTGAGAAACGCCACCACACTCCGGGCTTCGTTGTTGGGTAAAGTCACGGCCTCAACCCACTTGGAAACATAATCAACGACTACCAGAATGTAAGTGTTGCCACATGAACTCACAAAAGGCCCCATGAAGTCTATGCCCCACACATTAAAAATGTTAACCTCAAGAATAGTGGTGAGAGACATTTCATCCTTCTTGGAAATTCCACCAGCTCTCTGGCACTCATCACATCTCTTGACAAGCTCACCAGTATCCTTATATAGAGTAGGATAAAAACCATAGGTAAAAACCTTTGAAGTATTTCTCGCCCCACCATGATGACCACCGTAGGGCGAGGAATGGCAAGTATCAAGAATACTCATTTGCTCTTCTTCCGGAACACATCTATGGATCATATCATCATTAAAAATCTTGAAGAGATAAGTCTCGTCCCAGTAATAATCCAAGTTGTCCCATTTAAGCTTCTTCCTTTGGTTAGAAGAGAGCTCACTCGGAACAATGCCGGTCACAAAAAATTGGCCACATCGGCAAACTAAGGCATACTATTCACAGAAACTGGGAGGAGTTGCTCATCCGGGAATGCATCATTAATTTCGAGACCATCTTTGGGTCTCCCCTCCTCCTCCAAGTGGGACAAGTGGTCCGCTACTTGGTTTTCACTTCCCTTCCGATCAACAATATCTAGGTCAAATTCTTGAAGAAACAAAACCCATCTCATCAATCTAGCTTTAGAATCCTTTTTGGTCATCAAGTAATGGAGTGCCGCATGATCAGTGTGAACAATCACCTTGGCACCCATGAGATAAGGCCTAAACTTCTCCATTGCAAACACAATTTCTAGCAACTCTTTCTCTGTCACAGTATAATTAACCTAGGCATTATTCATAGTTTTGCTTGCATAGTATATCGGATGAAACATCTTGTTCACCCTTTGCCCCAAGACCGCTCCAACCGTAACGTCACTAGCATCACACATGAGCTCAAATGGCAAGCTCCAATTGGGTGCGATGATGATGGGAATGGTAGTCAATCTATACTTGAGTATAGATGTGACGACCCGGCCAGTTGTCTCATGAGTTACCGCTCCATTTTGCCCATTTCAACTTCTTTACGCTTCGTTATCCGTGTTTTTATGTGATTGAGTTTATTAGTTCTAGTTCGGAGAGGATTTGGTAAGAAATGAGACACTTAGTCTCTTTTAAGAAGGCTTAAGTTGGAAAAGTCAATCGGATGTTGACTTATGTGTTAGAAGGCTCGGAAGTGAGTTCCAATGGTTCGGTTAGCTTCAGGAGGTGATTTGTGACTTAGGAGCGCGATCGGAATGGGTTTTGGAGTTGTAGAGAAGATTTAGGCTTGAATTGGCGAAATTGATATTTTGGCAAATTCCGGTTGATAGGCGAGATTTTGATATAGGGGTCGGAATGGAATTCCGAGAGTTGCAGTAGCTTCATTGTATCATTTGGGATGTGTGCGCAAAATTTCAAGTCATTCGGACAAGATTTGGTAGACCTTTTGATCGAAAGCATAATTTAAGAGTTCTTGGAGTTCTTAGTCCTGAATCCTATGTTAAATTGGTGATTTGATATTGTTGTGAGTGTTCCGAAGTTTTGAGCAAGTTTGAACGATGTCATGAGATGTGTTGGTACAATTGGTTTGAAGTTCCGGGAGTTTCGGGTAGGTTTCGGGATGTTTTAGTGCAAAAATCATAGTTGTAGTAGGTCTACAGGGGTTGCAGGCCCCGGAACTCACTCACGCGGTCCACACAAAAATGAGTGCGCCCACGGTGAGTGCTGTGCAGACCGCACAAAAGCAGGCGCGGTAGGCGTTGCGCGGACCGCACAAAAATGGGCGCGGCCGCGGTGAAGAACCCTCCCGCTGGTCCTACTTCGGAAGCTCATATATTTTAATCTACAAGGAATTTTGAGGTGATTCAAAAATGAAAATTGTAGCCCTTCGTGTCTAGTTTCCAGAAAGGCAAAGATATTGCAATTTGGACATCTTTAGTAAAAGTTACTGCCAAAATATTAAAGTCTGTCACTGCAGAGGGAGGCCTATGCGCCGCACGTTGCCTTTGCGCGGACCGCACTGGCTAGCGTAGACCGCATGAGTTTTGGTGTGGCCCACGGTAGATGAAACCTGAGGGGTACCTATAAATACGAGGTTTTGGGTTTTATTTAATATTTTGACCTAGAGAGCTCGGATTTTGGCGATTTTACCAAGGTTTTTCAAGAAATTCATCGGGGTAAGTGATTTTAACTCAGATTTGGCTAGAATATATGAATCTATCACTGAATTCATCATTTAATTCGTGATTTAAGAAGGAATTTGGGAAGAAAATTGTGAAACCTTTCAAAAATGTAAAATGATGATTTGAAGGACCAAATGGTATCAGAATTGGATAATTTTGGTATGGTTAGACTTGTGAGGGTATGAGGATTCTGAGAATGTAAATTTTACCCGATTCCGAGACGTGGTCCCGGGGCTCGGGTTTTGCTAATTTCGGGATTTTTGATATTTTTCGAATGTTTTCGCTTGGGCTTTGTTCTCTTAGCATATTGTGACGTATTCGTTCTGATTTTGGATAGATTCGACGCGCGTGGAGGCCAATTCGAGGGGCAAAGGCATCGCGAGCTAGAGAATTAGCCAGTTTGAGGTGAGTAATGGTTGTAAATGATGTCTTGAGGGTTTGAAACCCCGGATTGCACATCGTAGTGCTATATTGTGGCAAGATACGCGCTGAATGATGAGCGTGGGGTCTTTCACTACTGGGGATTGTGACTTGGTCCATCCCGATTGATGACTTTACTAAATATTTGACCGAAATTCATTTGTTATCATCATGTTTTGGGTTGATTACCATATTTGGGCTTCGTGTCAACTATTTGAACCCTTCGGGGATTTTTATCACTGTTTCCTTACTGCTTGACTTATTATTTGAACTCAGTCATGTTGATATCTACAGTTTTACAAACTCAGCCACTTTTACTCAGATTTGAAACTTAAATGATATTTCTACATCATGGTTTGGGCTGAGGACTACTGTTTTACTAATGCCCAAGGGGCTTATGATGATTTTTGGACTGAGTGAGGCCGAGGGCCATATGTGAGGATATGCTGAGTGATATGAGGCCAAGGGCCTGAGATACTATTTACGCCATGCGGTGGCTTGAGTGATGTGAGGAGATGATGAGTGATGATGCCACGAGGTGGCTTGATATAGCACTTGGGCCGTAAGGGGCCCCTCCGGAGTCTACACACCCACAGTGAGCGTGGGTACCCATGTGATTTGAAACAGTGGTAACAATGATATTGTTTGATGCAATTTGGTCAGGTAACAATGGCTGACCATTATGCTGAGTGATTGTGAGGTAGCCCGAGGGGCTGATACTGTACTGAGAGTGAGCCCGAGGGGCTGATACTATGCTAAGCGATTGATATTGTGCCCGAGGGGCGGATTTCTACTTGTTAATTACCTGTTAAATTACCTGTTTTACTTGTTTTAAAAAGGAATATCATTTGATTTCTTCACTGATTTACTGATTTAAGTGATTTTACTGCTTGACATGGAATTGCTTTGTGCCTTTACGTGTTTTCATACCTTCAGCCATTATTTGTAATTATTACTCACTGAGTCAGAGTACTCACATTACTCCCTGCACCGTGTGTGCAGATTCAGGTATAGCAGAGGCCGTACCTGAGCGCTGATTCCTTCCAGGCTAGGCAGTGATTTGGAGTTACGAGGTAGCGGTTGACGTCCGCAGCCCCTTGTCTCTCTTATCCTCTATCATTTATGTTTTCTTCAGACTGTTGTATCGGATTCCGTACTTTGTAGACCTATAGCAGATTCTGTAGTAGCTCATGACTTGTGACACCCCGGTTTGGGCTGTGTTGGGATGGTTCCTGCTGTTATTATCGTTAAATTTCGCAATTTATGAATATTATATTATATGTTACTACTGTTTATGATGATTAACTGCTTAAAAGAGGTGTTTCGTTTTGGTCTGGCTGGCCTTGTCTCCGCGAGAGGCGCCATCATAGCCGGGTTCGGGGATTGGGTCGTGACAATAGATAGATAGTAATTAAAGAACATGCTTTATTAAGATAACTATACTTCCATAAGAAAGGTTTTTTCCATGACAACCAATCAATTTCTAATAATTTTGTTGACCAATCAATCAAAATAAACAATCTTCTTTCTACCAATATAAATTGGACATCCTAAGTAATTAAAAGAAATTTTTTTGTCCATGTTGCCAGTGATACTTCTAATTCTATTAATTCTATTAGCACATGTGTTAGGAGTAGTTAAAACGAAACTCTTGTCAATATGCATCTTTTTCCCAACCCTATTTTCATTCTTCTTAATGACGTCCATGATAAGATTAATAGAATAACTATTACCACTAGTAAATATAACAATGTTATCAATATACACAAGATGATTAATATGAGTATCGTTGGAAGGCATAGAAAAGGGGATATAAGAGCTATCTAGAAACAAATTATTCAAAGAGGGGGTAAAAACTTCTGCATGTAGGATGAAAATGGATGGTGATAAAGGATCACCTTATTTCAATCCTTGACTAGACATGAAGAAACCCTTTTATAGCCATTAATTATCAGAGAATACCATATTCCAGAGAGAAGATTCATAATCAAACATATCCAATTCTCTGAAAAAATAAATCTCCTAAGCACAGAAGTAAGAAAGTTCCAAACAATTCTATCATATACTTTGGCCATGTTAAATTCTAAAATAATATTTCCACCATTATTGACTTGAGAAATAGATTGAGCAATCTCTTGAGTTAAAAGAATATTTCAGAAATGAGCCTTTATTTAACAAGAGCACTTTGATCGGAAAAAATTAATATTGTTAACAAAGGGTTTAATCTAAGAGAAATGATTTTAGAAACAATCTTATTAGTAAAACTAGAGAGACTAATTGGTCTAAATTCATTAAAGGAGGTTGGTACATCTTTTTGTGAATTAGGACCAAACAAGTATGAGTATAGAATTTAGTAAGTGGATTACCTTTGAATAAATCCCACACAAAGGCATTGATAACTTCTCTGATGACGTCCCAACAACTTTGGAAGAATGTACCATTGTACCCACCTGGCCCAACAGTACTTGTATCAAAAAGACCAAAGACTGCATTTTTGATCTCTTCTTAATTAGGAATCACATCCATCTTGTCTCTATCTTCTTTATAGATCCTTTTGGAGATGAAATTTAATAGAGTAGGATCCAGATTTGATGAAGGGTAGGACTGTCTACGGGGAGGGTATTACCCGTACTGGTACCGTACCGTACCAATCCGAATTGAGGGTAGGATGAGGGATTTGGTAAAGAGTAAGGGTAATGATAGGGTACCGAAAAAATACCCTTTGTACCGATCCGGTTGGTACCCTTAAGGTACTGTACCGGTACCCTTGAATTTTTATAATCTTAAATCTAGTCATTTTTGTACAGTTAGCCAACGGCAAAAAATGACTATTTTTGTCTCCCTAACCCCCAACACCCTCTATTACCTAATTTATATTTTTAATCCCTAATTTTGTTCAAATACACTTTGGCCTCATTTAAAACTAAAAATACCCAATTTTGTTTCTTCAATTTTCACACAAAACTCTCATATCTCTCTAATTCTCTCTCTCTCTCTCTCATATTAATTTTCGTATTTATTTTTGCTATACTCGTATTGCTATTTGTTATAATTTTATTTTTTTATATTAAAAATGGCTCCTAAACTGGTAAAAAAAGTGTGATAGATCTACTAAGGGTAATGCTAAGGAGGGGATCCCCATTTTGAAACAAATCCTAACCAGTCCGAGTTTAGGCGTTACATATAGGAAACGTATAATCTTGCTTTTCAAGGTTTTATTAGAACAACTGTTAGAAATAATATTTGCGATGATGAAGGAAATGAAGACTTACTGAAATATTGGAAGAGAAGAAACTTTATCCTTCCTAAAATAACTCAAGAAGACGACGATGCCTATCGTGAAATACTATCTACCAAAGACAATGGGGACGCAGAAGAACAAGTAATATCAATTTCACGCGAAGAACCAATAGAAAATTTTGAAATATTCCCTAAATTGTAACAAATATATAATTTTATTTTTATAAGTATTGCAATAAAAGTATTAAATTTTTTCATCCATTATAGTTTGTTTGTATTTAAATATAGTTATTTTTAATTTTTAATTTAAAATTACCCCTAAGTACAGGTATCACATCCTTATGACCTGTAGGGGTATTAATAGGAAATTAGTAAAAGTACCATTACATCGTACCCTTAAATCCCCTTAACAAAAGAACCTTAGGAACCCTCCCCTTACCCGTACCCTCTTTGTACCCTTAACCCTTAAGAACCAATATCCTCCCCTTAGATAACCCTAATGCATGGAGATTGAACACTTTATTAAAGTATCTAATAACTGCTCTAGCTATTTTATCCTCTTAGTGAATCCATTTATCATTATGATTTTTGATCTTATTCAATTAAAGATTCATTCTCCTTTATCTGAGCATACTATGGAAGTACCTTATATTCATCTCTCCTTCTTCAAACTATTTTATATTAATTTTCTGGAGAAGAAGGAAAACTTGCATCTGTAGTTATCTCATATACTAAGCCTGGGTCTTATTGGTTTCTTTTCTGTCATTCTCAGAGTTATTGATTAACTCTATCTCTTCTAGGCATTGAATTCTTTCTTCCCATTTTAGAACCTGATTGTACTGTCACCCACCTCATCTCTAGACCATTGACTAAATTTTATGCTAAGTAGCTTTAGCTTGGATTAAAGTCTCCACATATTATTTTCATTAATATTGGTACTCCAGACTTCCTTAACAATATTGTAGAAATCTTCCGGCTTAGTCCAGAAGTGTGATTATCTGCCTGATCAAAGGCTTTCATGAGTAAAGGCATGTGGTCTGAGCCAGTCTCCACCAAGTGTTTGACATTAGTATTTTGAAAATTATGACTCCACTTTTCGTTGATAAAGATTTTGTCTAGCCTTTTCTAAATTCTCTTCCTTGGATACTTATTGTTACACCAGATGAATTTAGGACCAGTATACCCCAAGTCAGTAGTGCCACAATTGTCTATACAATTGTTGAGTTTTAGACTCATGTGCATCCAGTGAAGTTCGCCACCCAATTTTTCATATGAATCTAAGATGACAATGAAGTCCCCTCCAATGCACCAAGGACCCTTAATATCTAGACTTATATCTTCTAGACTGCACCATAGTTTTTTTTCACAACAGTACATTTAGCATAAATGGATGTGATACTGATGAGAGGATTATCCTATACTTTTATGGTGATTTGCTGCTCATCATTAAAGGTGACTATGACATTACTGATATTCTTCCAGAAACACCATATCTTCCTATTGTCATTAGAGATACATTCCTAAAATCTCAAAAAAAAATTGTAATCATCAATCTTGTTTCCGTCAATCATATGTTCCATGATTGCTGTAAAGATTATGTTGTTGATATCTATAAGTTTTTAAGTATATGAATTGCTTTTTTGGACCTCACTCCTCTAATATCCCAAAAGATTGCACTAATCATGTAACTATTTTAAGAGAGGTATCTTTATGTTGTTTCCTCTTTACAGAGGATGTGCTTTGTTTTTCTTTTTCTTATTTGACTGTCTTGCTCTGCTTCTGCCCCCTCCAACATGGGCGTAGTCATCATCCTCTGAGTTTTTGCTCTCTTGATTAACATTCTCTTGTTGCATAGAATTATTTATAATCAGATGTGATGTAGGATCTTGCATTGTATGTTCAATTATCCCTTCTGAGTTGTTATGCCTTGTTCCTGATTTGCATAGAGGTTCACCATGTTAATGCCCAATTTTGCACTCATATTTCTCAAATAATATAAATACTTTTAAAATATCATTTTGCATTATTATTTAGTTTACAAATCTATACCAGCATTTTTCTATAATTTTTCATAATTTTTAGAGATTTAAAATTAATTTTTCAGCATTTAAATTATTTGAATAATTTATTAATTACTCATTTCAATTATTTTGTGATTAATTAATTATTCTAAAATTATTACTTGCACCTATAATACATGTTTCAAATATTTTACTTAACTTTTATATAATTACATTAGAATTTTAAAGGCTATATGCATAATTTTACAGTAATAAACCATACTTTATTTATATTATTTGTGTCAAAATAGCATTTTATATTTTTATAATACTAAGTTAATATTTTGAATTATTTTAGTGCATAAATAATATTTTTATTTATTTATTAAATATTTTTATAAATTATTTTTTTGATAAATTTTGTGTATTTAAATAGTAGCCCAGGTTTAAACTAATTTTCAGACCAAAAATGGCTCAGCAACCTGACCCAATAGCCCCCAGCCCAAATCCAAACAACCCTTTAATAAGACCTGGTCGGTACCCATTTTATGACTGATAACAAAGAATTCTAGCCTATCTTATGCTCTCTTTTGCTTAGGTTTTGGATAAAATATGTGTGAAAGTATTCCCGAATATTAACTTATTGTGCTTGTTTGCAGTGTTTGGTCAAAATAAATCAAGAAAGTCATAATCAGCTCATAAATGAGTTAAACCTGCACAAGTTCAAAGCTGAGCTAAAAGCGCTGACATCGATGAAATAGTGCGATTGCGAAAGGTCTACCGCTGAGGCGACCATTATTGCGCTCTCAACGGAATTGAGGTTTAGAGAAGGTAATTCTGGCACAACAGACACCGCTGATTGCAGTGAAATAGCACAGCAGCGGAATTACTTGATGCGGTTGCGGTCTAAAGTCCGCTGAGGGCAAAATTGAGAATCAAAGGACTGGAAATTGAGTTCAAGTGAAGAGCGTAGTCCGCGAAAATATTTCGCGGCCGCGGTTGCAGACAATGCTGAGGCGATTGCTTTTTCGCTCCAAACAGAATCAAGGCCAGTCCCAGTCCAAAAGAGAAGAACCGCGGTTCGCGCTTGCTTTTGCGCGGCTGCGGAAGTCCAAGCGCAGAGGCGCTCATTAATCCGCTGTCAGCGGAACCTCCTTAGGGGAATTTTTGTCGAGTAATTTTAGCTGTGTATAAATAGATCTTTTTCAAATTTTTAGTGTATCTTTGGTACTGATGAGCTCGTGAACTGACGTACTTATCTATTTTGAGTAATTTTAGAGTATCTTTAGCTATTATTCTTAAATTTCATCTTTGTAATCAACATTTATGGCTTACATTTCATCTCCATCTTTGATTTCTACCTTTATTATGAGTAGCTAAACCCATTAGCTAGATTGTGACCCAACCCTAATGTGGGTATATAATGTGTCTTCTATTTTAGGGCTTAATTGTTTATGGGTTAGTGATATTTATCTTGTTTCATGCTTTAATTGTAGAATTGGTGGTTGCAAACACTGATTTATGCCTTTATGACTTAGACTCTTCTTGAGAAAGAGGGACTAAGTCTACGGAATTTAGGCTAACAAGGAATTGGGGTACACTCAAAGATTGATAGCCCCAATTAAAGGGTTAAACCTAGAAATAGTAATACCCGACTTGAGCCAATTTTATTTGTATTGTTTGAACACCCAATTGGGCTTGAGAAAGCCTATTAGGGCAACGTCACTCAAACTACCGAGAGGTATAGAGTGAGTAACTATGTGTAAAGATTATATCACGGCCCCAATTATAACAAGCTTGTCCTAAATTTTAGATCTCATTAGATACTCGCCTAGGTGTAAGTCATTTCCCTAGTACCTTTTATGACTTGAGAAAACCCTACAAAAATATTGTACTTAGATTAATTTCAGCATTTATTTGCATTAAAGTAGAATAGTAACAAACCAAACATGTTTAGAAATGCAATTAAAAGCAACGTACGTAGCTAGATTGGATAAGAACCCATCTCCAACTTATATTAACTCCCTGTGGATTTGATCCCAACCTTTAGGGTAAAATCTGAATCAACCACTCCTTGCCATTCTATAGTGGTATAGGATTGGAGCCAATCACCTTTTGGCACCGTTGCCGGGGAGTTAAACGGTTTTGGCTATCTATCTGACTAGTTGTGTGTTTTCTTTTTCTTACCTTCTGTTTTACTAACTTGTGTGAGTTAATCGATTCAGGTACAAAATGGCAAACAATGATCCTAACGAAAATGTTATCCCGTGGGAGGAGGTAAATGATAATAGTGAAGATGAGGTGCCTCTAGTACCTCAAGGTCAAAGAAGAGGCCGCCAGGACAATGTCAATATTCTAGACCCTCCCTCAGCTCTGCCACGAGTAGCTCCTCAGGTGCTTCCAAATGAAGGGTATTGATCGCTTCCAACTCGATGCTACACTAAGGTAGGAAGAGCGGGTCACAATAGATTTTACCCGATATGAGGGTTGGGATCAATTTCCTCAGAGAGCTAGTAGTGGAGTTGGATTGTCCGTCTAGCCTAGAGATGTGTTTGTACTCCTAATGTCACTTCAAACATTTTTGGGTTTTCGAATTATAACTATTTTTATAAAACTATTGATTAACACTAAATTATGCTACGAGAATATTTCTAAGTTGTATCTAATGGGAAGAAGGGGACTAGGGTCGTGACACTACCTAGGTGGCTAATTGACGGATAGATGTTACTAAGGTTCAATTGACATAATTGGCGCTTATGCTATAACCGTTGCACAATTTTACCCACTCTCACAACTCTCGGTAGAGAAAGTGACATTGCCCAATTGACTCTCTCGAGACCAAATGGGTAGGCAAATTATACCAAGTAACTAGGGTTCAAGCAGGGTAATTACTCTCTCGAGGTTTAACCCATTAATTAGAACTATCATTTCTCATGAGTCCATCCCAATTCCTTGTAGGGTCAATTTTGGGGTCATAGACTCTCTTTCTCAAGAAGAGTTAAACCAACAAAGCTTGAATTAGTATTTGCAACCACCAATTCTATATTAAAACATAAAATCAACCCAATTAGCAAACACCCATTGTCAATCTAACATTAGATGGTAACACCCATCAATTACCCACACTAGGGTTGAGCCACAACCCTAACTAATGGGTTTAGCTACTCATGCTTGAAGAATCAAATACAAAAATAGATGAAGAACTAAGCATATTAATTAATTGCTAAAATTAAAATACAAGAATCTATTGTAAATATAAAGCAAAAGTGCCAAAAATGGCTACAAAATTCGTTCTCACTAGCGCAGCCCTTGTCTGATCTCTCTCCTTCCCTAAAAAATGGTGAAATGTTCTATTTATACTAGGCTGGAAAAACTGGACAAATTACCCATGTAGGGTCAGTGCGGGCCACATTAAATGGACTGCGGGTGCACTGGGCTCACTTTTGCTTCTCTGAACTTGGACTCCACGGACCGCGTAGAATGGACCGCGGCCGCGGAGGGAGCTGGCGCGGTCCGCGCAATCATGACCACAGACCGCATGGCATTGGCTTTGCAGACTTTCATCTCTCTAAATCTCATGACCGCGGACCGCACAAAAGAGCAGTGCGGCCACAGAGCATTCACCGCGGACCGCGAGATGTGTACCGCGGCTGCGCTTCTTCTTGCCTGATTCACTGACTCTCTGAACCACCTAGTGTGGCCGCATTCCACTTTGCGCGGTCCGCACTAGGCCTCCTTTTCTTAAATTTCTTGGTCTTTGATACTTGAGTAGGTTTCACTCTTTTTTTTGAGTCGATCTTTGACATTTCGTCACGTTGTCGATCAAACATGCAATCAAGCACAACTTGTGAGCCTTTTAGGACTATTTTGTAACAATATATGATCAAAGCATAGGCAAGTAGGGGCATAAAACATGTTAAAATCTTAACTTATCAACTCCCCCAAACTTAAACCTTTGTTTGTACTCAAGCAAACAAAATATGACCCACCCCTTAAGGGAGAATCCAAGTAATTCCAGCTATCCTAAAGTAACCTCAACATGCATCAATTGGGACTAACAATTGACTTCAATACGAATGGATCATTAACAAAATTTAAACTTTGAAAAACTATGGATTAAGTGTGACACAAGAGCATCAAGAATTGACTCATTACATCAAAGAACTCTCTCAATTACTATGGTCGATGTGGAACCCAAACTCACACATCCTCAACTCTCCCTAAGCAAACCTCACCTTTTAGAGTATAAGCACGCAAACCAAGGTTAATGGGGATTCACTCGTCTCTCTCAAGGAAAGGTCACAAGTCCGGCTCTAAGTACCATATGCTTGACTCTCATGTAAGTATCCACTAATGCGAGCGTCATCCAACTCAAGATCATATAGGGCTTTCGTAGAGTCAATGTGAAGGATTTTGGCTCAGGGTAGGAAATATTGTTAGTCTATATGGGTTCCATATTCCCTTAAGCACTTCTTTTGATTCATTCGGCACAATTCTCTTTGACTATTTGAGTATTTCACTTCTTTTCAAGGGGTTAGAGAGACACATTGCCACTCTTTCTTATGCAATTTAAAGCATTTCTTCTTTTTCTACTTTTTCCACACCTTTTTCATTTTTGTTTTTCTTGAATCCCGTTTTATTCTTTGCACATTGGGCTTTCTTTTTGTCTTTTCCTTTTCTTTCTTTTTCATCGTCTTTCTTTACTTTTGCTTTTGTACCTTTTATCACTTTGTTTCTTTTCTTGTCTCCCCCCCAAACTTAGACTTTTGCCATTACTTAAGGGACGATTTGGGTGCCAAGAGAGGGTAATTTAGAACGGGCATAGGCTTGTGGCATTGGTTCTTAAAAGAAAAAAAGGTTTAAGGCTCAAAAGTGTTAGCTAGGGATTATATCATTGGTAGGCTATGGAATTGTTCGACTATTGTTTGGATCAAGGAGAGCCTATAATCACTTCTCAAGTCGAATTTCACTTAAACTTTCGCCTCAACAAACATTCAGGGCAAGTTCTAGACCATTGGCTCGGGATTTGGAGTCACAATTCGATTTCTCACCACACACACTCAAGGATTGCTATAGACATAGAGTTGGGGGCCCACAATAACATGAGACACGATTGAGCACACAATAGTCTCGAAAGACCACATGATGTTTGTTTGGTCAAAACAAGAGTCTCAAGGTCACTACTTTCACCATCCTAAACACAACCACTTGTCTTTGACCATGGGATCAAAGGCAAATGTGTTAGGCCCAAGTGAAGCTTTGCTTGAGGTATCTTTAACTATAAACTAGTAAAAACAAAAGAAAAATCAAAAACGGACTCAAACCTTTAAGAAGGTTGTCACGCCATCCATCATTGGGAAGAGCCACCCGGTTCGCACAATACTCCACCCTTGGAAAGAACCGTGGCATTAAGAAAACCAAATGCTTATTGAAAGCACCAAAACCGAAACAAAAAGGTTGTGGGCCTATCTACTAAGCTAAAAATGAAAACTTTGTACGAAAATAGAAAATAGAATGAATATTTACAATAGGGGATTAGAATATACAACAGGGGAGGAATATATACACAAAAATGTAACTTTATACACAGACCAAAGAGAAGATAAAAAGTGCGATAAAAGTGACTAAATGTAAAGTTATATACAGACCAAATAAAAAAATCAACAGAAACATAAACTAAGTCAACTAATATATACAATCATCCGGATAAGAAAAAAGTAGGGCACACCCCTACAAATAAAAACAGGCATTGTCCCCAATGTCAACTAAACAAATAAGCATCAAAAAATCAAGATGAAAGGATATAGGAGCCCCCTAAGCCTCGTCTGTATTCATGGGAACATGAATGGTCCCTGGGTCCTCTATATGTACGGGAACTTCAGACTGGTTCCCGGTCTCCTGCTACTCAGCTGCTGGGACTGGGGCCTGGACCTGTACAGGCTGAATATTAGGAACATCTTGTGGCTGACTGGAGGAAGCCTCCGATGGGTCCGCCAACTAGATGATCACCTCATTTGCACTAGGGAGCTTCCTCTTCTTCTTTGGAAGCTGCTGTGTTTGCTCCTGCTGTGGCTCTGCTACTGGTGCTGCTGCTGGGGCTGGATTCTCGAATAGCAAGTCTAAAGGTAGCTGATCTGCCTTCAGTTTTTCAACATCCTCCCTCAACACCTTTACAGACTCATTGGAAGCCCATATTTTGCGCCTCTTCTTATTCTCCCTGGCAAGCTCCTTCAGGGCCTTGCCATGTGAATCCACCGCCTTAGCCAAGGGAGCCTAAGAATCGAGGATCTTTGCTGGTTGGCACCTTAAGTGAATCCTCGATAGACTGGGGCACCTGCACTAGCTATGGTGCCGACTGAGCCGCAATGGTAGAAGTCAAGGTGGACAACTTGGATGAAGCAGTCGTCATCCAATTGTTCAAGCTATGAAGTGTCTGGCTCAGCTGGTGGGCGGTGATAGGATGGGCCCGGGAAGATGGAATCCCCGGGCTAGCTGAAGTAGAGGGACCAGCAGTAGTGGAAGGTCCGGGAGGCATGTCAGCAACTGTAGAAGTAGGCTCAGTGGAGGGCTCTACCGCAACCGGCTCTTCAGACTGGCCAGTTGGGGCAGAAGCAGGCAGCTTGTAATTTTTGTCCTTGGGGTTGTCTGGCCCCTTCAAATGTACCATGAAAACGGAGCCACAGGTTTGACCTTGATGTCAAAAGGTGTCTTCTCCACCTCCAGGTCCCGGAAATACATAGTGAGGGTGCTGGGAAAAAGGTAGTTCCGGTCATGCTCAACCCCCACTGCAGAAATGACGCGGGACATCACATTGCCCACGTTGATAGGATATCCCGCCATAATAGAAGCAATAAGAACAGCCCGGGCGAGTGGAATAGCCTAATCATGTGTAGTGGGGTCGAGCCGACTGCACACAAAAATCAACCACCCTTTCGCCTCAAAGTTAAAGGTTCTTTGAAGTATTTTGGTCCCGACTTGTAACCACTCTGGAACCGTACCTGGGATTTCCAGGTATGAAGCTAACCACAGACGAACCTCCTCGCCCATTGCCAACTTTTCATTGTAAAGGGACTCATCTTCATCATTGAACCCCGGGTATTCATTTATTGCCTTCCTGGTAAATACCACATTTTTCTTTCTCACATTGGTCACCTTAGTGCCCTTCAAGATGTGGGCCACATTGCTATAGAACTCCTTGACCATATGCTCATTTGCCTTCACACAATTATCTTTAAAGAACTCCCAACCCACTCGAGCCTGAAACTGTCTATGTATATTGGGGTGTAGGGGTAGGAGGTCTTTGTCAATGAAGCTCCTCTCAAGAATCTATTTTCGTGACGGCCACCATTCCCTAAACTTGTGGAATGCCACCTGGATGACGAATCTATCCTCCCAAATAGTGGGATTCCTAGTCCGGTCAACACCCCCAACCTGTAGCACACCAGCCCCCAGTAACTCCCCATCTCCCTCATCACCTCGAGCACCCTCTCCAGATATTGATGTTATGGGAGAGGTAGAGTATTCATCCCCACTACATGCCGCTGAGCCCACAGACGACCCAGAAGAAATGTTGATTGAGGCTCGAGCATCGGGGGAAGATGGGGGAGTGTCTCTATGTATGGCATTCTCTGGATATGGTATGTATAGAGGGACTGAATCTGACGAGATCTCCCGGGAGGGCTCGTACTCACTTCCCAAGGTGTCAAGGGCTCTATCAGCCACTTTGATTGCTTTCCTCATGTCCTTTATGTTTTGTCTAGCCTGGGGAGTGAGTTTTACCATCCGTTTCTTCCCTCCCCGGGAGGAATTACCTCGGCCGGGTTGTTTGGCACCTTTACCTCGTTGTTTGACCATTATCTGCAAGCATACACATCTAACATGGTTAGTATTAGCGCATGCAGTGAAACAAGTCTTGAAATTGAATTGCAGACAGCAGATTAAATGTTGCAAAAATAGTTGCAGAACATGGCACCGTGGCCTGCACAAACAGGAGTGCGGCCGCACTGGGGGCACCACAGACCACGCAAAAGCGACCGCAGTCCGCATTGGGACAAGGCCCTGGACTACATCTCTCTGATTCTCCCTACCGCGGCCCGCACAAAAAGTAGTGCGGCCGCATTAGGGCACCGCGAACTGCATAAAAGAGACCGCGGTCTGCACTGAGGTAAGGACTGTAACACCACCTCTCTTAATCCAACCACCGCGGTCCGCACAAAGTAGCATCGCGGTTGCAATGGGCCAGCACGGACCGCATAAAGTGCAATGCGGCCGCGCTGGGCATATGTTCAGTTTCAATCACTTGGGCACCGCGGTCCGCACAAAATGGTAATGCGGACCGCATCAGGGCACCGCGGGCTGCGGAGAGTATTTTGCACAGGCACTAAGTTAGGGTTTCATGTTTTTGCACAATTGTTCAAATTTGTTCACCTACTTTGTCCCTACTCATTTGCCAAACCATTATGCATATCCAACACACAAACTCAGCTTTTAAAACTACCCTAAGCTAATAACTAAATAAAGAAGACGAAACTAACAAGAAGAAAAAGAAGTTATGAGCTAAAAAATAAAACAAAATTAATCAAGTGAATGCACAAGGACTGAGTAAAACATTACCAGATGAGAAGATGAAATGTAATTAGTTAATCTCAAGCAAGAATCATGGTCAAAAGAGGTTATGAATAGTACTATTATGTCCTTGAGTGTAAAAAGTTCGAAAAGGCTAAATAGTGACCTATGGGATCTATTTATAGAAAAACTATGGGACCTAACCTTACCTACCAGCACGGCCGCACAAAACTGACTGCGGACCGCGCTGCGTTTGTTCAAATGAGCTTGAGTAGGCAACCTCCGCGGACCGCGAGAAATAGACCGCAACCGCGAAGGTCCACCGCGGACCGCACTAAATGGAATGTGGTCGCGGTGGCAAACTTCAGAGAGAACCACTTTTGACCATCACCAGTGCGGACCGCACAAAAGCAACTGTGGTCGCACTGGCAATCTTCAGAGACTGTTCAACTCTTTTTTCAAACTATTTTGCACTGTATCAACTCAATCACTGCATTATCTCACAATCAGTTAGCTCAAAAATCAAACCTACACTACCAAGAAAACACAGAAAACAACAAAAAGGAAAAAAGACACGGGTTGCCTCCCAAGCAGCGCCTGATTTAACGTCGCGGCACGACGCATGTTACCAGCACATCACTTTAGATGGAGAAGTGTCACCACGTGGGTATCATCAAATTTCAAGATAATGCTTGACCCGATGTCCATTGACTCTGAATACTTCACCATTCTTGTTCGTTAGATCAAGAGCACCAAATGGGGTCACGAACACAACTTCAAATGGCCCACTCCACTTTGACTTGAGCTTACCTAGAAACAGACGTACCGGGAATTGAACAAGAGAACCATATCTCCAACCTTGAACTCCTTGCCCTGAGCATATTTGTTTTAAAGGTACTTCATTTTGTCTTTGTACAAGGACGAGCTGGAGTAGGCATGGAGCTGGAGTAGCTGGAGCTCATTAAGTTGTTCAACCCACAGATTTGCTGCAACATCCCATTCTAAGTTCAACTTCCTCAAAGTCCACGTGGCCTTGTGCTCTAATTCCACTGGAAGATGACAGTTTTGCAAAACACCAACCAATACGGTGACATACCAATCAGAGTTTTGTAAGCCGTCCGATAAGCCCAAAGAGCGTCATCCAACTTTTTCGATCAATCGGTCCTATTAGCATTGACAGTTTTAGACAAGATACTCTTAATTTATCTATTGGAGACTTCCACTTGGCCACTAGCTTGAGGATGATAGGGGGTCGAGACCATATGATTGACACCGTACTTAGAAAGCAATGTGTCGAAATCCTTGTTGCAAAAATGAGACCCTCCATCACTAATGATAGCACGAGAAGTGTCAAACCTTGTAAAGATACTCTTTTTCAAAAATGCCATAACACTCCGGGCTTCATTGTTGGGCAAAGACACGTCTTCAACCCATTTTGAGACATAGTCCACCACCACGAGAATGTAAGTGTTCCCACAAGAGCTCACAAAAGGACCCATGAAATCGATGCCCCAAACATCAAAAATATCCACTTCGAGAATTGTATTGAGTGGCATCTCATCCCTTTTAGAAATTCTGCCGGTTCATTGGCACTCATCACATCTCTTCACCAAATCGCCCGCATCTTTGAACAAGGTGGGCCAATAATATCCGCAACTAAGCACTTTAGAAGCCGTTCTCGCCCCGCCATGATGGTCACCATAGGGTGAAGAATGGCAAGCCTCTAGGATACTCAATTGTTCTTTCTTCGGGTTACATCTACGAATCACACCATCCGGGCAAATCTTGAACAAGTATGGCTCATCCCAATAGAAATCCAAACTATCCCGCTTGAGCTTCTTCCTTTGGTTAGAAAAGAGCTCACACGGGATTATTCCGGTCACAAGGTAATTGGTGACATCGGCAGACCATGGCATATCCTTCATTAACACCTCAAGGAGTTGTTCATCGCGAAATGAATCATTGATCTCAAGGCTGTCACAAGTCCTCCCCTCCTCTTCCAAACGGGACAAGTGGTCCGCCACTTGATTCTCACAACCCTTCCGGTCAACAATTTCTAAATCAAACTCTTGAAGAAGTAGCACCCATCTCATCAATCTTGCCTTGGAGTCCTTCTTGGTCATCAAATACCTAAGGGCGGCATGATTGGTGTGCACTATAACTTTGGCCCCCATAAGGTAAGGTCGAAACTTTTCCATAGCAAACACAATAGCCAACAATTCTTTCTCGGTGACTGTATAGTTTCTTTGAGCCTTATTCATGGTCTTGCTTGCGTAGTACACCAGATGAAACATCTTGTTGATTCTTTGGCCCAAAACAGCCCCAACTGCACGTCACTAGCATCACACATGAGCTCAAAAGGCAAGCTCCAATTTGGTGCGGTAATGATGGGGGTAGAAGTCAACTTGAGCTTAAGAAGCTTGAATGCTTGCATACAACTTTCATCGAACAAGAACTTTGCATCTTTCTCTAGCAACTTGCACAACGGATATACCACTTTAGAAAAATCCTTTATGAACCTCTGGTAGAAACCCGTGTGCCCAAGGAAACTCCTCACCCCTTTGATAGAAGTAGGGGGAGGGAGCCTCAAAATAACCTCAATCTTGGCCTTATCAACTTCAATTCCTTGCTTCGAGATCTTGTGACCCAACACTATACCTTCTTCTGCCATAAAATGGCATTTTTCCCAATTGAGAACAAGGTTGGTGTCTTCACATCGGGCCAACACTCTATCCAAGTTTACCAAGTACTCGTCAAAAGAATCCCCAACCATGCTGAAATCATCCATGAAGACCTCCAAGATATCCTCCATCATGTCGGTGAAAATAGCCATCATGCAACGTTGGAAGGTCGCCGGAGCATTACACAATCCAAATGGCATTCTAGAGAAAGCGAATGTGCACTAAGGACATGTAAAGATGGTCTTCTCTTGGTCCTCCAGGGCAATTAGAATTTGATTGTACCCCGAGTAACCATCCAGAAAATAATAGAAAGCCCGGCCCGCAAGACAATCAAGCATTTGGTCAAGGAATGGCAATGGGAAATGATCTTTTCTAGTCACCTTGTTCAGCTTCCGGTAATCCATACAAACTCTTCACCCTATGACCATTCTAGTGGGAATGAGCTCATTATTGTCATTGGTCACCACGGTCATACCACCGTTCTTCGGCACACATTGCACCGGAGAGGTCCACGAACTGTCAGAAATAGGATAAACCACCCCTGCATCTAACCACTTGATAACCTCTTTCTTTACCACCTCTTGCATCGCCTCATTTATTCTTCTTTGATGCTCCAAGGAAGGCTTTGCATCCTCCTCCAATATGATTTTGTGCATGAAAAATGCGCGGATTATTCCCCAAATATCAGCTAGAGTCCATCCGATTGCCCTTTTCCGCTTTTTAAGAACCGCCAAGGTGGGCTCAACCTGTATGTTAGTAAGGCAAGAAGAAAAAATAACAGGTAAAGTAGAATTTGAACCCAATAATTCATACCTGAGGTGTGGAGGAAGTGGCTTCAATTCCAACACCGGTGGCTCCTCAATCGATGGCTTTGTTGGTGGAGTTTTGCGGTTTTCAAGATCCAAGGATAGCCTCCTAGGCTCATATGAATATGAACCCATACCATGCAATGCATTCACGCATTCCACTCTACTAGAATCATCATTGACATCCATATTATGAAGCACGACCTCAAGGGGATCTTCAACATAGATCATGGAACTTGTGTCATCCACTATCACAGCTGTGACAATGTCCACAAATGAACACACCTCCGTGCTATTGGGTTGTCTCATTGATTTGCAAACATGGATTACCACCTTCTCATCCCCCACTCAGAAAGTCAACTCACCAGCTTCAACAATAACCAATGCCTTCCCCGTAGCTAGGAAAGTCCTACCAAGAATAATCAGCACTTCAAAGTCCACCTCACAATCCAATATGACAAAGTCGGCCGGTAGTATAAACTTATCCACCTAGACAAGTACATCATCGATTATGCCCAAAGGTCTCTTCATCGATCGATCCGCCATTTGAAGTCTCATTGAGGTGGGTTGAGGTTGTCCAATTCCCAAAGTCTTGAAGACTGAGTACGACATCAAATTTATGCTAGCCCCCAAGTCATAAAATGCCTTGGCAAAATCTGGACTTCCGAAAGTTCAAGGGATAGTAAAAGCTTCGGGGTCCTCAAGCTTTGGTGCCATTGAATGCACTATGTCACTCACTTGATGAGTCATTTTATTTGTTTCACACTCCATCGACCTCTTCTTTGTTACCAAATCTTTCATGAACTTAGCGTACCTCGGCATTTGCTCAAGCGCCTCCACCAAAGGCACATTTATTGTGAGGCTCTTTATCATGTCAATGAACTTTTTGAAGTGATGGTCACTCTTTTGCTTTGCTAACCGTTGAGGATAAGGTGGAGGTGGCCTAGGCAATGGTGCCTTGGCCTTTTGTACAACCGGTTCGGGCATGTCAATCATGTGTTCCCTAGACGGGTTCACAGCATCTTGAGTCTCTACCTCGGCCTCATCATCAATATCAATCCACACATCATTGTTCATATTTTGATTAACCACATCATCAACAATCAAAGGTACATCATCATCCCGCAATTCGACATCTTCTTCCACAATTTGCTTTTGCTTTGAGGCATTCACATCACCGCCTCTCCCACTTCTTGTTGTAACTGCCATCACATGATTATTATTCCGACCATTCGGGTTCACTACCGTATCACTCGGTAGCGCACCCTTGGGACGAGTATTCAACGTTTGTGAGATTTGCCTAATTGCACCTCCAAGTTCCGGATAGATGTATTATGTGAAGCTAATTGGGCATAGGAACCTTGGTTCTTTTTCATTATTTGCTCGAACATGCTTTCAGTTCTCCCCATATCACTCCTAGAAGAACTCGGACCTTGAGAAGGAAAGGGGGCTAGATTGTTCGGTTGTTGGTACATGGGGGCCTTAGAAAGCCTTGCCCCCGGTTGCCTTGGTTCCCGCTATTGTTTCACCCTCCTTGATTGTTGTTGTTGCCCCAATTATTATTATTACCATTCCAATTCCCTTGGTTTCTTTGATTACCCCAATTGTTGTTTTGGTTGTTATTATTCCAATTGCCACCACCTTGTTGTTGATTGTTGTTATTCCAATTACCTCCACCTTATTGTTGATTGCCCCAATTTCCTTGAGGACGCCATTGTTGATTTAAAGAGTTGCCTCTATTCCCTTGGTAGTTATTGACATATTGGACCTCTTCACTTTGGTCATCATAGCACTCATTTGAATAACACCCACCATCATTGTTGTTGTCATATTGTTCACAATTACCTTGAGGATGTTCCCTCTTTGCCTCATTTTAAACATAGAAACACCTTCCATTTCATTGACTTGGCGCGGGTTTTGGACTTTTTGCAATTGCGCCTTTACCAACTGATTCATAGTTGTTGTAAGCTCGGCAATAGCTTGGCCATAATCGTGCAATTCCTTGTGCAAATGGATGACCGTAGGGTCACCTTGGGGCATATTTGCTCGGCTTTGCCATGCCGAAGAGGTGTCGGCCATTTAATCAAGTACATCACATGCCTCTTGGTAAGAAAGTTTCATAAAGTTCCCTCTGGCCAATTAATTCACAGTGCATTGATTCATGGTGTTGATGCCGCGATAAAAGGTTTGTTGAATCATAGCCTCGATCATGTCGTTATTAGGGCACTCTTTTACCATTGTTCTATATCTTTCCCATATCTCATGCAAAGGTTCCATTGGCTCTTGCTTGAAGGCTAGAATTTCATCTTGAAGAGCCGCCATATGACTTGGAGAAAAGAACTTGGCAATAAATTTGTCTGCCAATTCATCCCATGTTGTATAGAATGATTGGGGAACCTTTCTAACCAATCTAATACTTTACCCCAAAGAGAGAACGGGAAAAGCCTCAATCTCAACACATCTTCGGACACGTTTGTCTGCTTGCTACCCCAGCATGTATCCACGAACTCCTTCAAGTGCTTGTAGGCATTTTGATCGAAGGCGCCCGTGAAATACCCTCTTTTCTCGAGCAAGGTCAACATAACATTTGTGATTTGAAAGTTCCCTGCCCGGATTCGGGGAGGCACAATAGCACTGGCGTATCCTTGATTTGGTAAAACTCTGGGAGCCACTCTCGGCGGTTGCGGAGGAGGATCTGGAACATTGTTGTCCTCATTTGCATTTATATTGACATTTAGGCCCCTCCGTGGAACTTAAGGTAAGACCTCATCTTGTTCTAGATCCTCTACCTCCTCCCCCGCTATCACATTGCTGAGAGGGTCATTTGCATTAAGATCCATTTGTACATGATTGATCGACACAAACAGAATTAGTAAACAAGAAGGAAAGAGAAGCAAAACACAATCTAACTAAACAGATAGTCAACAGCGTAAGCTCCCTAACAATGGCGCCAAAAAGTGATCGTTGCCAACTTGATGCTACCCTAAGGTAGGAAGAGTGGGTCGCAATAGCTTTTACCCGATATGAGGGTCGGGATCGATTTCCTCAGGGAGCTAGTAGTGGAGTTGGATTGTCCTTCTAGCCTAGAGATGTGTTTGTACTCCTAATGTCACTTCAAACATTTTTGGGTTTTCGAATTATAACTATTTTTATAAAACTATTGATTAACACTAAATTATGCTACGAGAATATTGCTAAGTTGTATCTAATGGGAAGAAGGGCACTAGGGTCGTGAGACTACCTAGGTGGCTAATTGACGGGTAGATGTTACTAAGGTTCGATTGATATAATTGGGGCTTATGCTATAACCGTTGCACAAGTTTACCCACTCTTGCACCTCTCGGTAGAGAAAGTGACTTTGCCCAATTGACTCTCTCGAGACCAAATGGGTAGGAAAATTAACCCGTTAATTGGAACTATCATTTCTCATGAGTCCATCCCAATTCCTTGTTGGGTCAATTTTGGGGTCATAGACTCTCTTTTTCAAGAAGAGTTAAACCCACAAAGCTTGAATCAGTGTTTGCAACCACCAATTCTAGATTAAAACATAAAATCAACCCAATTAGCAAACACCCATAGTCAATTTAACATTAGATGGCAACACCCATCAATTACCCACACTAGGGTTGGGCCACAACCCTAGCTAATGGGTTTAGCTACTCATGCTTGAAGAATCAAATGCGGAAATAGATTAAGAACTAAGCATATTAATTAATTGCTAAAATTAAAATACAAGAATCTATTGTAAATATAAAGCAAAAGTGCCAAAAATGGCTACAAAATTCGTTCTCACGAGCGCAACCCTTGTCTGATCTCTCTCCTTCCCTAAAAAATGGTGAAATGTTCTATTTATACTAGGCTGGAAAAACTGGATAAAAATATCCCTGTGGGGTAAGTGCGGGCCGCATTAAATGGACCGCGGCCGAACTGGGCTCACTTATGCTTCTCTGAACTTGGACTCCATGGACCGCGTAAAATGGATCGCGGCCGCGAAGGGAGCTGGTGCGGTCCGCGCAAATGACTGTGGACTGCATGGCACTGGCTTTGCAGACTTTCATCTCTCTGAATCTCATGACCGCAGACCGCACAAAAGAGTAGTGCGGCCGCAGAGCATTTATCGCGGACCACAATATGTGTACCGCGGCCGCGCTTCTTCTAGCCTGATTCACCGACTCTCTGAACCACCTAGTGCGGCCGCATTCCACTTTGCGCGGTCCGCACTAGGCCTTCTTTTCTTAAATTTCTTGGTCTTTGATACTTGAGCAGGTTTCACTCCTTTTTTTGAGTCGATCTTTGACATTTCGTCACGTTGTCGATCAAATCTGCAATCAAGCACAACTTGTGAGCCTTTTAGGACTATTTTGTAACAATATATGATCAAAGCATAGGCAAGTAGGGGCATAAAACATGTTAAAATTCAAACTTATGAGGTACGCAAGTGCAATTGTCCCACCTCGGATCCGGGCGAGTAATTTCCAGATTACAAATATCAAACTGACCTTATTGGAGCAAATAGGGTACTTCACAGGCGCTCCCCATCAGAATGCATATAAACATCTAAAGGGCTTTGTGGATACCTACTGAGGTAGCAAACAAACAAATATATCGGAGGATGCATTGAGACTGAGATTGTTCCCTTTTTCACTTAGAGGGAAAGCTTTGGATTGGCTCGAAAGACTCCCCAACCATTTCATCACTGTGTGGGATGAGTTGGCCGACAAGTTTATAGCTAAATTTTTCTCATCGGGACATATGGTTGCATTAAGGGATGAGATCTTAGCATTTAAATAGGAACCTAATGAACCCATTCATAAAATATGGGATAGACATAGAACTATGGTCAAGGGATGCCCCAACAATGATATGACTGAAGCAATGATCCAACAGACATTTTATCGGGGTATAAACACGACCAATCAATGTGTGGCAAACCAGTTAGCAGGGGTAATTTTATGAAGCTATCTTATGCTAAGGCCTGCGAGATTCTTGATGAAATGGCTGACACTTCATCATCCTGATAGAGTCAGGCGAATGTTCCTCAAGGGATCCTCATGTCATAAATCTTCACAAGGAACTTCAGGACTTCGGACAAGCCATAGTTGAGTTGAAAACAACCATGAACCAGTTAGCCAAAGCACATCTTCAGCAGATTCAGAGACCAAAGCAAGTAAACGCAATGGAAGGAGTTAATTTATTGGTAAACAAGAGGAGATAGTCTGGTCAACAAGTGCAAAGCAATCAAGATCAGTATGATCAAGGTGGTAGTGGTTACAACTAGGATGATGGGTATTGTGAGCAAAGTGAAGAGGTTTTGTATGCCAACAACTATCAAGGACAAAGAGGTAATGCTCCAAATCAACAATGGATATTGTAAGGAAATAATCAGAATTGGGGAAATCAAGGCCAAGGAAATTGGAACAATAAAAACAATAACTCCAACAATTGGGGGAACAACAACTAGAATTGGGGGAACAACAACAATTGGAGTGGCAACAACAACCAAAGAGGTTGGAATAATGGTAATCAAGGTAATCGGGGGCCAGGTTTTCAAGGGCCTCCAATGTTTCAACAACCAAACAATCCACCTCCATTTCCATCCCAATGTCCTAGCTCATCAAACAATGAGATGGGAAGGATTGAATCGATGTTTGAGAAAATGATGAAAAAGAACGCCGACTCTGATGCTCAATTGGCATCCCATAATACTTCGATCCGCAATCTAGAGGTCCAACTGGGTCAGATTTCGCAAGCTTTCAAATCTCGCCCTAAGGGGGCACTACCTATTGACACAGTAGTAAACCCGAAGGGTGGAAACAATACCAGCCATGCAATGGCGGTGACCACTAGGAGCGGTAAAAGTGGTGAAGCAAGTACCTCCAAGCAAAAGGAAGTAGTGAGTGATGATTTCGTAGTGCAAAATGATGATGATCCTATAGTTGTTGAGCAAGTGAGTGAAGACAATGTGACGGGTGAGGTGAGAATTGATATTTATGATAATGAGGAGGAGACTCAAAATGACGTGAACCCGTCTAGGGAATACGTAATTGTCACGACACCAGTTCACCCTCCGTGAACTATTGTGACGGCATCTAGTCTCTACGACTAGGTAAGCCTAACAAATGCGGAAAAGAAACAATTTGCGGAAAGAAAATAATATAAAACCGAAATAACAAAATGAAATAGTATTTAAGATGCCGCTTAGCACATAACAGTACAAGAATTTCAACCTAACACCTCCCAAAATCCAGAACCCCATGAATCACAAGCTAAGAGATACATAAAAAGCTCTAACTCCAGAAATGTCTAACAAAAGGAAAATACTGAAGGGCTATACTATTACAGAAAGATAGAAAGGGACTTCTCGGTCTGCGGACACACAGATATACCTCGAAGTCTCTACAGAAGCGCCTCGCCTCAAGGATGATAAGACTGAGTGGAAGTACCTGGATCTATACATGAAAAACATGCACAGAAAGGGCATGAGTATACCACAGCGGCACTCAGTAAGTTCTAAGCCTATCCTCGGTCGGGTAGTGACGAGCAAAGTCAAGGCCCTACTGAGGTTAAATAAAATATAAGGTATAACCGTGTTGACTAAGACAGTATAATTAAGTGCAATAGTAAGAAATAACATAGAATAGAAAGAACAACAACAATTATAACAGAGATAAAGTAATCACGGAAAAGAGTACAACTCAACACAGAGATAACAACCGGGGATCTCCTAGGATACCGTCCTGTAGCCCCCAAATATAAATATCTAGAGGATCTCCCGGGTGCAATCCCATAGTCCAACTCATAATGCACGGGGATCTACCGGAAATCCGATCCATAGTCCCAAATGTAAATATCGAGTACATGGGGAATCTACCGGGTGCAGTCCCGTAGTTCCAATGTAAATGTGCAGGGGGATCTACCGGATTACAAGTCCGTAGTCCCAAAGTAAATATGCAGGGGATCTACCGGGATATCATCCCGTAGTCCCAAAGTAAACATGCAGGGGGATCTACCGGGATACCATCCCGTAGTCTCAAAGTAAACACACAGAACAACACGAAGAATACACAACTCAATTCAAATTTCATACTAAAGTAAAACAGGTACTTCTAGCGTAGCATGCTGCACATAATCCAGATAAGGTAGTTTGAGCAAGTAAAGCAATTAAGTCAATTAGACATGCTTTCCTAAGCTAACAACAGGCTTAAATTGCAAGTGGTATAAGCTGGGAAAAGAATCACAATTAAAATTTACTTAAAGAAAACCGAATTTTCAATAATTAGCACAAGTACGCACTCGTTACCTCACATACAAGGCATTTCAAATATCAATAATACCAAATCATTCCCCCACACAAGGTTGGGAGAGCCACTTACCTCGAATCGTCTCAAAATCAACCTGAAACCACATTCTTGCTACGAGTACTCGACTCCAAATAGCCCAAATATATTCAATTCAATTGCATAATATAAATAACACTTCAAGTAACTGATTCTATACACAAATGCTAAGCTAATATGCGAAATTAGTTAAAATGACCAAAATACCCCACGGGCTCACATCTTGGAATCGGGTAAAATTTACATTTTTAGAATCCTCATACTCTCATGAGTCTAACTATACCAAAATTATCCAAATCCAATGTCAAATACTTAATCAAAACTCGAATTTTTGCTCTAAGAACGTTCCCCCAATTTTCATACAAATTCCGAAATTAAAGGATGGATTTAAGTGTAGATTCATGGAAATTAGTCTAAACCGAGTAGGAATTACTTACCCAAATCGCCCAGGTGAAAATCTCTTCAAATATTGAAATTTCCCGAGCTCCCATGCCCAAAATAGGAGTTATGGCTTAAACCCTCGAATTTGGGTTTTAAAAATCTGTCCAGACACGTTCTTCTTCGCGAACGCGAGACTACTATCGCAAACGCAATGAACAAAAATCCTACTAGCCAACTTCTTCTTTTGCGAACGCGAGGGTTCACTCACGAACGTGTAGCTTCAGCTCCAGGACCTTCGCGAATGTGACCCAATACTCGCGAACGCATAGAGAAATTCTATGGGGTCCCCAACTGCTCCGCCTTTCCTCTTCATGAAGGCGCCCCTCTCCTCGCGTTTTCAATACTTTCCCTGGACAGCCTTCCCGAACGCAATCTCCCCTTCGTGAACGTGAAGGGTCAAAGTCTGCAACAAAAAAACCAGCAAAATCTACTATACACCTATGTCCAAAATGACCCGTTGAGCATCCGAATCTTACCCGAGGCCCCCGGGACCTCAACCAAACATGCCAACCAATCCTAAAACATCATTCAAACTTGTTCCAACTTTCGGAATGCTCAAATAAACATCCAAACACCAATTTAACATTGGATTCAAGCCCAAGAACTCCAAAAACTCTCAAATTACACTTTCGATCAATAAGTCTATCAAACCTCGTCCGAATGACCTGAAATTTTGCAAGCACGTCACATTCAACACTACGGAGCTACTCCAACTTTCGAAATTCCATTCCGACCCTAATATCAAAATTTTACTATGTAACCGGAAACTTCAAAAATTCAACTTTCGGCATTTCAAGCCTTAATTAGCTACGGACCTCCAAAACACGATCCGAACACGCCCTTAAGCCCGAAATCACCCAACGGAGCTAACGGAACCAACAGAATTCCATTCTGAGGCCTTCTTCATACTACTCCGACTACGGTCCAATTTCTAAAACTTTAATCTCATTTAGGGACTAAGTGTCCCAAAACTCTCCGAAACTCAAAACCAAGCATCCCCGCAAATCAAAATAGCAGAAACAAATACGGGGAAAGCAGTTAATAGGGGATTGGGTGTTAATTCTTAAAATGACCGGCCGGGTCGTTACATCCTCCCACACTTAAATGTACGTTCGTCCTCAAACGAGCATAGAGAAATACCTGAAGTAGTGAAAAGATGAGGGTAACGGCTGCGCATATCCTGCTCGGTCTCCCAAGTCGCCTCCTCGACCGGCTGACCCCGCTACTGAACCTTCATTGATGCAATGTTCTTTGACCTCAGCTTTCTAACATGCCTGTCCAATATTGCCACTAGCTCCTCAACAAAAGATAGATCCTTGTCCAATTGAACTGAACTAAAACCCAATACGTGCAATGGATCACCGTGATACCTCCGGAACATCGAAACATAAAATACCAGATGAAGTCCTGCTAAGCTGGGAGGTAAGGCAAGCTCATAAGCAACCTCCCCAACACGTCTCAATATCTCAAAAGGACCAATAAACCTCGGACTCAACTTCCCTTTCTTCCCAATTCTCATAACGCCCTTCTTAGGCGAAACCCGAAGCAGAACCCTCTCTCCAACCATATAGGAAACATCACGAACCTTCCGATCCGTGTAGCTCTTCTGTCTGGACTGGGCTATACGGAGTCTATCCTGAATCACCTTAACCTTCTCCAAACATCCTGAACCAAGTCTATGCCCAGTAATCTGGCCTCACGGCTCAAACCAACCCATCGAGGATCTACAGCGCCTACCATATAAAGTCTCATATGGTGCCATCTGAATGTTGGACCGATAGCTGTTGTTGTAGGCAAACTCCGCCAATGGCAAGAACTGATACCAAGACCCTCCAGACTCAATCACACACGCACGGAGCATATCCTTAAGAATCTAAATAGTGCGCTTGGACTATCCGTGCGTCTGAGGGTGAAATGTTGTACTAAACTCCACCCGAGTACCCAACTCATGCTGTACGACCCTCTAGAACCGTGATGTGAACTGGGTACCTCTATCTTAAATGATGGAAACTGGAATACCATGCAGAAGAACAATCTCCCAGATATAAATCTCCGCTAGATGCTCCAAAGAATAGGTAGTACACACAGGAATGAAATGCACGGACTTGGTCAGCCGATCCACAATCACCCAAATGGTATCGAACTTCCTCAAAGTCCGTGGGAGCCCAACTACAAAGTACATGGTGATCTGCTGCCACTCCCACTCCGGAATGTCTATCTGTTGAAGCAACCCACCCGGTCTCTAGTGGTCATACTTCACCTGCTAACAATTGAGGCACCGAGTTATAAACCCAACTATATTTTTCTTTATTCGCCTCCACCAATAGTGCTGCCTCAAATCCTGGTATATCTTCATGGCACTCGGATGAATGGAATACCACGAACTATGGGCTTTCTCTAAAATCAACTCCCGAAGCCCATCAATATTGGGTACACAAATCCGACCCTGCATCCTCAATACCCCATCATCACCAATAGTCACATCTCTGGCATCACCATGCTGAACCTTGTCCTTGAGGACAAGCAAATGAGGGTCATCAAACTGATGCTCCCTGATACGATCAAATAAGGAACACTGAGAAACCATGCAAGCTAGAACCCGACTGGGCTTCGAAAGATCCAATCTCACAAACTGGCTGGCTAAGGCCTGAACATCCATTGACATGGGCCTCTCCGCTACTGGTAAGTAAACCAACTCCCCAAACTCTCAGCCCGGCAACTCAAAGCATCGACCACCATATTGGCCTTGCCCAGGTGATATAAAATAGTGATATCATAGTCCTTTAGCAAATCTAACCACCTCATCTGGCGCAAATTTAGATCCTTTTGCTTGAACAGGTGCTGCAAGCTCCGATGATCAGTATAAATCTCACAAGGAACGCCATACAAATAATGACGCCAGATCTTCAGGGTGTGAACAATAGCAGCTAGCTCGAGATCATGGACACGATAATTCTTCTCATGTACCTTCAACTGTCTAGACGCATAGGCAATCACCCTACCATCCTGCATCAAAACCACTCCAAGGCCAATCCTCGAGGCATAAAAATAGACAGTATAAGACCCCGAACCTGTAGGCAATATCAAAACTGGGGCCGTAGCCAAAGCTATCTTGAGCTTCTGAAAGCTCACCTCACACTCTTCCGTCCACTAGAACGGAGCACCTTTCGAGGTCAGCCTGGTCATAGGGGCTGCAATCGATGAAAACCCCTCAACAAAACGACGGTAATAACTTGCCAAGCCAAGAAAACTAAGGATTTTTGAGCTGAAAATGGTCTGGGCCAACTCTGCACTGCTTCCACTTTCTTGGGATCCACCTGAATACCCTCACTCGATACCACGTGGCCTAAGAATGCCACGGAATCTAACCAAAACTTACATTTAGAGAATTTAGCATATAACTTCTTTTCCCTCAGAGTCTGGAACACTGTCCTCAGGTACTGCTCATGATCTTCCCGACTCTGGGAATATACCAGAATATCATTAATAAAGACAATGACGAACGAGTCAAGATATGGCTAGAACACACTGTGCATCAAATGCATAAAGGCTGCTGGGGCATTGGTCAGCCCAAATGACATAACAAGGAATTCGTAATGACCATACCGAGTCCTGAAAGCAATTTTCAGAATATCTGGCTCCCAAATCTTCAACTGATAGTAACCTGAGCATAAGTCAATCTTAGAAAATACCCATGCGCCCTGAAGCTTGTCAAACAGATCATCAGTATGAGGAAAATGATAACGGTTCTTCACTGTAACTTTGTTCAACTGGTGATAATTAATGCACATATGCATAGAACCATCCTTCTTCTTCACAAACAAGATAGGATCACCCCAAGGTGATACACTAGGCCTAATAAAACCCTTATCACAAAATTCCTGTAACTGATCCTTCAACTCCTTCAACTTAGGAGGAGCTATATGATACGGAGGAATAGAAATAGCTTGAGTGCCCGGCAATAAATCAATGCCAAAATCAATATCTCTATCGAGTGGCATTCCCGGAAGATCAGCTGGAAATACATCAGGAAAATCCTGTACTATTGGACTTAATCAACTATAGGGGTATAAATACTGACATCTCTCACATAAATACACGTCATACCCCTTCTCAACCATTCACTGAGCCTTAAGTAAAGAAATAACTCTACTGGGAGTGTGATCTAAAGCACCCCTCCACTCAACACACGGTATACCTGGCATAGCCAGTGTCACAGTTTTGGCGTGCCAATCAAGAATAGCATAATGGGGCAACAACCAGTCTATGCCCAAGATAATATCAAAATCTACCATGCTGAGTAATAATAAATCGGCTCTAGTCTCAAAACCACTAAGAGAAACCAAACACGACTGATAAACACGGTCTACAACAAGAGAATCTCCCACAGGAGTAGAAACATAAATAGGGGAACTCAAGAAATCTCGAGGTACACCTAAATGTGAAGCAAAATAAGAAGACACATAAGAGTAAGTGGATCCTGGATCGAATAGAACTGATGCATCTCTATGACAAACCAGTATAATACCTATGATGACAAAATCGGAGGCAACAACCTCGGTATGGGTAGTAAAGGCATAATATCCGACTTGGCCACCCCCTCTAGGGTGACCTCCACCTCTAGCTGGCTGAGTAGGTGGGGTAGCAACTGGAGCTGTAACCATAGCTAGAGAACTTTGCAGAGCACGCTGCGATTGAGAAGTCTGTGGAGGTGCAGCACTCCCAAGTCTAAGGCAATCCCTCACCACATGGCATGTGTCACCATACTTAAAACATGCTCTGGAAGGGCATGGTAGTGGGAACTTTGCGGTACGGGTACTCCGAGACCACTGAACATCTGAAACACTATGTGAAATCTGAGATGCAAACGAAGCCGGCTGACCTATAAAACCTCTACCATACCGTACACTTCCTCCACTATAAGGACTAGTGGGTCTCTCCAATCTACGAGATATCCTTGCTTTCCTATACTCTCTCTCCTAACCTCGTCTGTTCCTTCTCTCCTGGACCTACCTGTCCTCTACTCGGTGAGAGGTCCTCACCGCCCCCTAAATTGGGACCACAGGTTGTGTGGCCATGACACCTAGAACCTGACCAATGAGAACTCGCTACTCTGGAGTGGGGGTGGCAGAAGTCTGGGTCACTTCCCCGATCTGTGAAGTAGTTGGTACCACCTGAATCAACCCCGCTTGAACTAACGTACCAAACATGCTTAGAAACTATGTCAATGTCTCCTGAAGTGTTGGAGTAGTAGTAGCAGTAGGCATATCAGGTGCCTGGACTCTGGCTGGAGCTGCTGGTGGCACCTCGGTGGCATCTCGTGCGGGTGCTCTGGCTGCACCACGTGTGCGTCCTCGGCCTCTACCCTGGCCCCAACCTCTGACGGCTCTCGCAGGGGGCGCGGGTGTCTGGTCACCTCCGGTAGCACGTGTCCTCACCATATATGAAAGAATAGAAGACAGAGGTGTAGGATTGTTATGTAAAAAATCTCGCACGATGGGAGAATCAAATGAAGTGGAATTTTCCTAATGGTTACATAGCCTCTCATAGATAAGTATAGACGTCTCCGTACCGATCAGCGAGACTCTAATAAATCGACTTGTGATTCATGACTCCTATGAACCTAGAGCTCTGATAGCAACTTGTCACGACCCCAGTTTTCCCTCCGTGAACTATCGTGATGGCACCTAGTCTCTACGACTAGGTAAGCCAAACAAATGCGGAAAAGAAACAATTTGCCAAAAGAAAATAATATAAAACCGAAATAACAAAATGAAATAGTATTTAAGATGTCGCCTGACACATAACAATACAAGAATTTCAACCTAACACTTTCCAAAATCCGGAACCCCATGAATCACAAGCTAAGAGATACATAAGAAGCTCTAACTCCAGAAATGTGAAAAATACTGAAGGGCTATACTATTACAGAAAGATGAAAGGGACTTCTCGGTCCACAAACACGGCAGATATACCTCAAAGTCTATACAGAAGCACCTCGCCTCAAGGATGATAAGACTGAGTGGAAGTACCTGGATCTACACATGAAAAACATGCGCAAAAATGGCATGAGTACACCACAGCGGTACTCAGTAAGTGCCAAGCCTAACCTCGGTTGGGTAGTGACGAGGAAAGTCAGGGACCTACTGAGGTTAAATGAAATATAAGGTATAACAATGTAGAGTAAGACAATATAATTAAGTGTAATGGTAAGAAACAATATAGAACAGAAAGAGCAATAGCAATTATAACAGAGACAAAGTAATCACGGAAAAGAGTATAGCTCAACATAGAGATAACAACCTGGGATCTCCCAGGATACCGTCCTGTAGTCCCCAAATATAAATATCTAGTGGATCTCCTAGTTGCAATCCCGTAGTCCAACTCATAATGCGCGGGGATCTATCGAAAATTCAATTCATAGTCCCAAATGTAAATATCCAGTACAGGGGGAATCTACCGGGTGCAGTCCCGTAGTTCCAATGTAAATGTGCAGGGGGATCTACCAAAATACAAATTCGTAGTCCCAAAGTAATTGTGCAGGGGGATCTACCGGGATACCATCCCGTAGTCCCAAAGTAAACGTGCAGGGGGATCTACCGGGATACCTTCCCGTAGTTCCAAAGTAAACACACGACAACAACACGAAGAATATACAACTCAATTCAAATTCCATACTAAAGTAAAACAGGTACTTTTAGCCTAGCATGATGCACATAATCCAGATAAGGCAGTTTGAGCAAGTAAAGCAATTAAGTCAATTAGACATGCTTCCCTAAGCTAACAACAGGCTTAAATTGCAAGTAGTATAAACAGGAAAAAGAATCACAATTAAAATTTACTTAAAGAAAACTAGATTTTCAACAATTAGCAGAAGTACGCACTCATCACCTCACGTACAAGTCATTTCAAATATCAATAATACCAAATCCTAAGGGGAGTTTCCCCCACACAAGATTATGCAAGCCACTTACCTCGAACCGGCTGAAAATCAACGCGAAACCACATTCTTGCCACGAGTAATCGACTCAAAATGACCCAAATCTACTGCATAATATAAATAACACCTCAAGTAACTAATTCTAAAAACAAATTCTAAGCTAATACCCGAAATTAGGTAAAATGACCAAAATGCCCCTCGGGCCCACATCTCGGAATCGAGTAAAATTTACATTTTCAGAATCCTCATACTCTCACGAGTCTAACCATCCCAAAATTATTCAAATCCAATGTCAAATCCTCAATCAAAACTTAAATTTTTGGTCTAACGACTTTCCCCCAATTTTCATACAAATTCCGAAATTAAAGGATGGATTTAAATGTAGATTCATGGAAATTAGTCTAAACCGAGTATGAATTACTTACCCAAATTGCCCAGGTGAAAATCTCTTCAAAAATCGAAATTTCTCGAGCTCCCAAGTCCAAAATATGAGTTATGGCTTAAACCCTCGAATTTGGGTTTTAAAAATCTGCCCAGACACGCTCTTCTTCGCGAACGCGAGACTACTATCGCGAACACGATGCACAAAAATCCTACTGGCCAACTTACTCTTTTGCTAATGTGAGGGTCCACTCGCGAACTCGTAGCTTCAGCTCTAGGACCTTCGCGAACGCAACCTAGTACTCGCGAAAGCATAGAGAAATTCCATGTGGTCCCCAACTGCTCCGCCTTTCCTCTTTGCGAACACACCCTTCTCCTCGTGTTCGCGATACTTCCCCTGGCCAGCCTTCGCAAACGCGATCTCCCCTTCGCGAACTTGAAGGTTAAAAGTCTGCAACAGAAAAACCAACAAAATCTGTTGCACACCTAAGTTAAAATGACCCGTTGAGCATCCGAAACTTACCCGAGGCCCCCGGGACCTCAACCAAACATGCCAACCAATCCTAAAATATCATTCAAACTTGTTCCAACCTTCAAAATGCTCAAAACATCATCCAAACACCAATTTAACATCGGATTCAAGCCCCTGAACTCCAAAAACTCTCAAATTATGCTTTCGATCAATAAGTCTATCAAACCTCGTCCGAATGACCTGAAATTTTGCAAGCACGTCACATTCAGCACTATGGAGCTACTCCAACTATCAGAATTCCATTCTGACCCCGATATCAAAATCTCAATGTTGAACCGGAAACTTCACAAATTCAACTTTCGACATTTCAAGCCTAAATTAGCTACGGGCCTCCAAAACACGATCCGAACATGCCCCTAAGCCCGAAATCACCCAATTGAGCTAACGGAACCAACATAATTCCTTTCCAAGGCCTTCTTCACACTGATCCAACTACGGTCTAATTTCTAAAATTTAAACTCTCATTTAGGGACTAAGTGTCCCAAAACTATCCGAAACTCAAAACCAAGCATCTTGGCAAATCAAACTAGCAGCAACAAACATGGAGAAAGTAGTTAATAGGGGATCGGGGTGTTAATTCTTTAAATAACCAACCGGGTCATTACAGTAATAAACATGCCGAAAATGGTAATTCCTAAGGCTAAAGCTCCCTTGCCAAGGCCCCCTCCACCTTACCCTCAAAGACTTGCAAAGCAGAAGAATAAAAAGTAGTTCAAGAAGTTTATTGAGATGATGAAAAGTTTGTCAATCAATGTGCCCTTGGTGGAAGCTCTTGAGCAAATACTTGGATACGCCCAGTTTATGAAAGACTTGGTAACTAAAAATAGATATATGGATTGTGATACCATCAAAATGACTCATAAATTGAGTTCCATTGTGCACTCGATGGCTCCAAAGCTTGAAGATCCCGGCGCATTTACCATTCCATGTACCATTGGTAGTGCGGATTTTGTAAGGGAATTGTGTGATTTAGGATAAAGTATAAATTTTATGCCTTACTCCGTATTCAAAACTTTGGGTATTGGTCAACCGAGAGCTACTTCAATGAGATTGCAAATGGCCGACAGAATAATGAAGAGGCCGCTTGGTATTATTGATGATGTTCTTGTCCGTGTTGGCAAGTTTATTTTGCCTACTTATTTTGTGATTCTGGACTGCAAAGTCGACTATGAGGTGCCGATAATATTTGGAAGACCTTTCTTTGCAACAAGTAAGGCATTGGTTGATATAGAAGCAGGGAAGCTCACCTTCCAGGTCGGTGACGAAAACGTTATCTTTCATGTGTGCAAATCAATGAGGCAGCCGAATAGTACTGAGGTTTGTTCTTTTGTGGATCTGGTGACAGAGGTAATTGTTGATGACACGAGTGCCATGATCAATGTGGAGGATCCTTTGGAAGCGGCATTGTTGAACCATGATGTGACCAAGGATGAAGTCTTAGTAGAGTGTGTCAATGCATTGCACAGAATGAGTTCTTACTCCTATGAGCCCCATAAAATCTCCTTAGATCTTGAGAACAGAAAGACTCCACTAACAAAGCCCTCAATTGAGGAACCTCCTGTATTAGAGTTGAATTCTTGGGCCTTTGTTCAACTTTACCTGTTATTCTTTCTTTTTGCCTTACTAACGTGCAGGTAGATGCCACCCTTGAGGTGCTTCAAAGAAGGAAGAGGGCAATTGGATGGACTCTAGCTGATATTCGGGGGATAAGCCTCGCCTTTTGCATGCACATGATTATACTTGAGGAAGATGCCAAACCCTCCGTGGAACATCAAAGGAGGTTGAACGAGGCTATGCAAGTGGTCATCAAGAAGGAAGTTATCAAGTAGCTAGATTCAGGGATTATGTATCCCATCTTAGATAGTTCATGGACTTCACTAGTCCAATGTGTGCCGAAAAAGTGGGGGTATGACTGTGGTCACAAATGAGCAAAATGAGTTGATCCCTACTAGGACTGCCACTGGATGAAGGGTATGCATAGACTACCGGAAGCTGAACAAAGTGACCCACAAAGATCATTTTCCATTTCCCTTTCTTGACCAAATGCTAGATAGACTTGCTAGGTGTTCCTACTATTGCTTTTTGGATGGGTATTCAGGCTACAACCAGATTATGATTGCACTAGAGGACCAGGAGAAAACCACCTTCATATGTCCGTATGGCACCTTTGCATTCTCCCGGATGCCATTTGGTTTGTGTAATGCACCGGCTATATTTTAGCGGTGTATGATGGCTATATTTACCGACATGGTGGAGGACTTCTTGGAAGTGTTCATGGATGATTTCAGTGTTGTGGGTGACTTATTTGAAGAATGCTTGGGTAATCTTAACAAAGTGTTGGCCCGATGTGAGGAGACAAATCTAGTGCTTAATTGGGAAAAGTGCCACTTTATGGCCGAGGAGGGAATTGTCCTCGGCCATAAGATCTCAAAGAACGGTACTAAAGTGGACAAAGCAAAGATTGAAGTGATTTCAAAACTCCTTTCTCTTACTTCCATCAAAGGAGTGAGGAGCTTTCTAGGGCATGCTGGGTTCTACCAAAGGTTCATCAAGGACTTCTCCAAGGTAGTGAATCCCATGTGCAAATTGTTAGAAAAGGATGCAGAGTTTGTGTTTAATGATGAGTGCATGAAAGCTTTTGAGCTTCTATCTGTGATGTCCCCCCCCCCTCCAAAGGTATCTTTAATCTCATTGAAAAGTATTTTGGTAACTTCTCTTGGGGCCTTTGGGGTGAGAAAAAGAATTCCATTAGAGATCTTTGAAGAAACAATGTTATCCTTTAGATGAGGGAGGCATAGGTATTAAGAGGATAAAAATCTTTGATAACATTTTAGCTACTAAAATATGGTGGAGACTTAGAATAATTCCTTCTCTGTGGGCTGATTATATGAAGCATAAATACTCTCCAAGGTCTCAATTGGTGAGTAAGAAAAAAAATCTATTGGGAACTCACATGAATGGAGAAAACTGAGGCAGAACCTCATATTCTTTGTCTTATAAACTCTAGCATATGGTGGGATAATTGGACAGGAAAAGGTCTTCTAGCACCCTTATACAGATAGCAACACCAATCTTAAGGTGCTTGTTAAAGAGCTTATACAAAATGCAGAATAAATTAGGAATAAACTAAGAAGCATTGTATCTGAAGAGATTATGGAGCATATCATGAAGATTAACATTGGCAACCAGAATATACCAGATCAAGCTATTTGGGACCTCACAGAGCATGATAAGTACTCAAAGAAAATCACCTATAATTTGCTCAGAGACAACAGGAACAAAGATTAATTTCTGCACAAGGTGTGGCACTCTAGCATCCCTTTTAAAATATCTTTCCTTACTTGGAGATTATGGTTGTCTAAATTTTCGTTTGATATAATCATTCATAAATTTGGTAAGCATATTGTTTCTAAATGTTTATGTTGTACTAGCCATGTCAATGAGTCTATACAACATGTCTTTATGGAAAGTGATGCAGCTAAGATAATTTGGAAAGCATTTATGGGTAAAAACTTCGTTTTATGTATTTGACCTAGTCAAGTGTAACAAGGCCTTTGATGGTTGTGACGTGTCGTGACGAAATCAAAAGGTTGAGTTCAGGGTTGAGAGACGAAGCGACAACGAGGTCGAGCCGATGCGGTAGATGACGAGGACGAGGACGAGCTCCCATTATGGACATGAAGTGGCGGCTAGTCTTAGATTTTAGATTCCTAGAGGAATATTCTACGGATATTCCTTTTCGTTGTACTATCTAGGGTTTAGTGGACCATGTGCGCATATAAATAGGAAAATATATAGAACAGATGGATCATTGGACCTTCTGCAAAAGATTTCACTAACATTCTATGTACCATGTTCTCACGTTATTGAATAGAAATAAAGCTTGATTTTAGATTTTCCTTCGTTTATTTCTCTCTCCCGATCCAAGAAGGATCAGAATATACGATTGTTCATCACCATCCATCATTATCAAAAAGTCATCTGTGGAACTCATCCTTATTGGGTTATCTTTGTATCATTTACTATTTGAAAGTTATTTACTGTCAATTATTGCTCTCCTTTATATTTTCAAGTCATTATTGCTCAATTATTATTCTAAGTTGTCTTCTTCAACGCTATTCATTAAATATTCATTATAGAATACTAGATATATCATTAGACATTAATATTGTCTATGATTATCGCTACTTGTCAACTAATCAAATTTTATAAAACCAAGATTTATTTTTTGGGTCATACAGTTTAGCGTCGTCTGTGGGAATTTTGTAGTCAAACTATTAGTTTTCATTTAGATCTACAATATTCATAGCTTGCTAACCTAGTACACTATAAGGCTATCCTTTTTTCTTTGCATACAAAAACTCTGTGGCAGGTAACCTGGGAAGAATCGACCAAGGAAAAGGAGTTGGAGCGGTAGACAACACCCCGCTCAATATATTGAGTGCCATTGATGAAGGGTACATAACAGAGTTTGAAGGTACCCTTCTGTAGCACAACCAAACCCAATGGGAAAGAAACTTCCACGTCCACAGAGGAAGGACCACCACCCGCCATCAAGAAACTCCTATAGGCGTGGCTAACTGACACTTGGTCAGCATGATGAGTAAGAAGATTTCATGCATAACCATAGAAACCCCAAAGACCCCCGCAGCCAAGCATAGGAATAGGAAAGACGACCAACTAAACCCTCCGCCTTTAGGTAATATCTATGCCAGTATCGGCAATGTAGGTGATGTTGCCCTCGTTGTCGTATTGAAAAGGATGGAGGAGATGGAGAACGATAATATGGCGCTCAACGAACATATGAAAGAGCACCAAGAACGGGTAGAAAAGATACAAGGTGCCCCCAAATTAATACTAAAAAGAGATGTCGGCAGGTTTATAGAACAGTAGTATAGGGAGGAAGCAGCCCCACGTGCCATACTGAAAACCTTTAAGATGCCCCCGTAGCTCAAAATTTATGATGGGAAGACTGACCCTAAGGACCATATGACCCATTACATCACTACAGTAAAAGGCAATGACCTCAATAAGGAACATATGTCCTCCATCTTGGTAAAGAATTTCGGTGAAGCCCTCACCAGGGGAGCATTGACGTGGTACTCACAGCTGCCGGCCTACTTTTTGGAAACATTCGAGGAGATGGCGGACAAGTTCATAACAGCATGTGCCGGAGCCAAGAAGGTTGAAACTAGGGTAAATGACATCTTCGTCATCAGACAATCCCAGTGGAAGGGCCGAGGGACTTCCTAACTCAGTTCAACAGGGTAAGGATGACCTTACCAAATATCTCCGAAGGAATGGCGGTAACAGCCTTTCAGAATGGGCTAGACAGAGAAGGGTCGAGGGCAACCAGAAAGCTGCTCAGCTGACTAATAAAATACCCACCGGCCACCTGGGACGAGATCCATAACACTTATTGTGTCAAGGTCAGGGCATATGATAAAGACCTCAATGGGCTGACCCGATGACTTGCCTTAGTGCAATTCCAACCCAAGAGGGAACAAAGGGATAATGCGAGGAGAGGTCCTCTAATGGTGTGAGCGGAAAGAGATCAGCATTAGCCCTACATCAGACCACCCGTCCACAACTTTCACCGCGAAAGTGGCCCCTCTAGGCCAAGGTCAGACATCCCCAGTAGTGATCGAGGTATGGTTCCTTCACTATCTGCTCATAATTTTTGTGTGTCACTTACAGATGTGGTCTATGCACTCGAGAAGCTCAGACCGAATGTGAAGTGGCTATCGAAGATGAGGTCCGACCCAAACACAAAGAAATCAAACGCTTTCTGTTAGTTACATTAAGACCAAGGGCATAAGATCGAGGACTGCCACGCCCTAAGGCTAGAAGTGGCGACTTTGCTGCAACAAGGGCACCTTAAGGAACTGCTCAGTGATAAAGGAAAGAACACCTTAACAAAGAGGTGAGAATGCCCATTCCCACTAGAGTTATCGTCTCCCGCCCATACCATCGACCGATAGTGTGAATTTTAATCACTTATTAGTACCTTCTTGCTTTATTTTTTAGTCCAAAAGTAGTGATTTTTGTTTACGAATCTAATGAAATTGTGTTCCAATGTTAGAGAATTTGAGCTCAATGAAGAAATCTAACTCAAAAAGGAGTGTTCCATCTCAACAAGTCAAAGAGGAGCAATGCAAAGGATTGTACGATCCGCAGAACTTATTCTGCGATTACAGACGCAGATGCGGCCCGTAGAGAGACAAGTGCAGCCATAACTTTACCCTTGAAGCTTCACAAGGATTTAGCATAAGCGCAATCCACACACCAAACTGTGCGGCCACAAAAGCTATTCTCACTGACAAACTTGGAAATTTCAGAGAAGCTGCAAAAGATCAAATGTGAAGTCTCCTTAGAATGCGGTCTGCAACCAAAATGTGCGGCCACAGAAAGTGAAGTATGGCTGCAAAAGTTATTATGTGGCCGCCGAACCCTCCCACTACAAGAGCAAAAAAGAAAGTGCAGTCCGCAGCCAAATTGTGCCGCCACAGAATCTCCCAAAGGGCATTTTTGTTAGTGAATTTCTAGGAACTATAAATAAATGAGAAACACGTTTTAGGGAAACTTTTGTCCTGTAGAAGCTGGTAACAGTTAGAGTTTACTATTTTAGGCAATTTGTGATAAAAATAGAAAAAAATCACTACTTTTATCTTTTAATTTTAGCTTTATGTCTTTAATTACTTCTTCTCTTTCATGTTCTATGTCTAAAAGTATGAGTAGATAGATATTATCTAGGATTGTTACCCAATCCTAGTGTGTAAAACATATGGGTAGTTAATATTAATGCTTGTTATTAATTAGGTGTATGTTATTTAACCTTGTTTATACTTTATATCTAGAATTAATGGTTGCAAACATTGATTCATGTCTATTTGACTTAGTTCTTACTTGAGAAAGAGAAACCTAGTATTGGAAAACTTGGCTAACAAAAGATTGAAGTAGTTGAGGTTTTGATTAGTTTGATTAAAGGATTTGAACTAGAGATAGGGATAATCCCACTTGGGCTCAATCAATTGATTAGATTGCTATCCATTTGGTCTTGAGAAAGCCAATTTTGGCATAACCACTCTTTGACTGAGAAGTATTGAGTGGGTACTTGAGAGTTGAGAGTTATAACACACTGTGATCTACCAAACAAGCATAATTTACTCTACCCATTAGGTTTATACCTAGGTGAAGATTACATTCCTAGGTTTTTCCTTATTTGTTAAAAATACCAAAAATATTTCATCTAGTTGCTACTACTTAGTTTAATTTATTAGCAGTCAACTTAGATAACAATCTCGTTGTTATTGAAAGATAAATCCAGTTATTTCAAGTTCTCTTCTTAAGTGTTTATCTTAGCATCGATCTAAACTCCCTATGCATTCAACCCTGACTCACATTGCGTTTTTATAATTACAATGACCATTTCATACTCATTATTTGGGTGTGAATTGGACATGATCAATAACGACACCTCTATCAATGACATCGGGTTCACTGCCACTCACAAACTCAAGAGATCGATCACCCATTAACGGTATGATGGCCTCGAAGAAAGTATTATTTTCGATGAGTCAGATGCCGACAGTTTGACCTTCTCTCACAATGATGTGCTCAGTATTACTTTACGCATTTTTGATACTAATATTAGGAGAATTATGGTTGACGATGGAAGCGGAGCATGAATTATCCATCCTTGATTCCTTGTACATATGCGACTCGAGGATAAGATAGTATCGCGCTGCATCACACTAATGGATTTTAACAATGCAGTTGAACGGACTTCGGGCGAGATCACCCTCCCTGTCCTCATCGGAGGAGTGACACTGAAGACAATATTCCACGTCATGGATCAAGATATGACGTATAATCCTATCACGGGTCGGCCATGGATACACCCTATTAGGGAAATCCCTTCCATCCTGAATCAAATTCCTAACCCCTTGGGGAATATTTCAAATACGAGGGGAACAATGCACATCCAAGGAATGCTATAAGATCGCCATGGATAGTACGATAACTCAACAAAAGAAAGAAAAGGAAAAAGAACATAGCAATCAGCAGGGTCGGGGTCCTTTAGGTCGAAGCCAAAGACACCATTACAAATCTAGAAATGGTCGAGGCCACTGGATTGACTGTGGAAGACCTCGAGCCCACCTTTTTAGATCTAAGAGACCCCAGCAAAAAGGCCTACTTAGGCTACAAGCTCAAGGACTTAGGTAAATTTAGCCAATTCTTAATAACTAACATAGGCTTGTTCACTTTTAGCCATGGAGATATGCCAGACATCCCCAAAGAGATAGCTATGCACAAACTGAGCATCGACCCCTACTACCCTCCAGTAAGGTAGGTCCGACGAAAGTTCAACCCTGCCGTGAACGAGGCTATCCACGAAGAAGAGGAAAAACTCCAGGAAAACGACTCTCTCAGAAAGTCAAAGTATCCCAAGTGTATTGCAGATGCAGTGATGGTTAAAAAGAAGAATGGAAATAAAGGATGTGCATAGACTTCACTGACCTGAACAAAGCATGCCCGAAGATTTGTTCTCATTGCCACATATTGAACAAAGCATGTCCAAGGAATGCTATCAAATCGCCCTGGATAGTACGATAACTCAACAAAAGAAAGAAAAGGAAAAAGAACATAGCAGTCATCAGGGTCGGGGTCCCTTTAGATCGAAGCCAAAGATACCATTACAAATCTAGAAATGGTCAGCTAATGGATGCCACATACACGAGTTTCTGAGCTTCTTGGATGCATGCTCGGCATAGAACCAGATACTTATGGATGAGGACGACCAGGATAAAACTACGTTCATCACTCATAGGGGGACGTACTAATATAGGGTCATGTCATTCGGGTTAAAGAACGCAGGGGCCACGTACCATAGACCGATCGCAAAAATGTTCAAAGACTAGCTCGACAAGACCATGGAAGTATACATAGACGACATGTGAGTCAAATCCTTGAGGGCCCAGGATCACATAGACCATCTGAAGGAAGCATTCAAAATATTATGGAAGTATGGGATGAAACTAAATCCCGAGAAATGTGCATTTGGAAAGACTTCAGGCAGATATCTAGGTTTCCTAATATCACAATGCAGAATTGAGGTCAACCCAGATCAAATTAAGGCCATTGACGGGATATCAGAGCACCCAAAGACCAAAGAATAAGTCCAATGAATCACTGCCCTTTCCAAATTCATCTCGAGGTCGTCCTATAAATAGATTCTTCAACATACTCAAAAAAGATAACGCCCTAGAATGGACACCCGAGTGAAAATAAGCACTGAAGGAGCTCAAGGAATACATGTTATCACCACCCATACTCTCAAAGCCTGAGTTCAGAGAACGTATTCTCGTCTACCTCGCCATTCTAAAGGTAGCAGTAAGTGCAGTCCTGGTCCGAAAATACAAAGGTACGTAATCTCCAATTTACTATATCAGTAAGACACTTATCGATGTTGAGACGAGGTATCCTCACCTTGAGAAATTGGTTGTGGCCCTTGTCGTAGCCTCAAGAAAGCTCAGGCCATACTTCCAATGCCATCACATATCGGTCGTCACCACTTTACATTAAGGAACATACTGCACAAACCCGAACTGTTGGGGAAGCTAGCCAAATGGGTAATAGAGCTGAGTGAGCACGACTTCACTTACTAGCCTAGCACAGCTATAAATCACAAGTGCTCATTGACTTCATTGAAGATTCTAGCACCAAGGTAATGCCCGAGCCTGAAAAGGAAAAGCCACAAGCTTCCAGCCTAATGCAAGATCTTTGAGTCCTACACACCGACGGTATGTCTAATGCATGTGGATCCACACTGGGACTTGTGCTAAAAGTCCCAACCGGCAAAGTCATTCGCCAATCTATAAGATGCCAAAATATGACTAACAATGAGGCCGAGTATGAGGCAGTAATTACAGGACTGAGGTAAGCACTAGAGTATAGGGCAAAGCACATAAGACTACGCTGCAACTCCCAGCTCGTAGTCAGCCAAGTTATTGGGACTTTCCATATCAAAGAGAAGAGATTACAAAAATATTAGATCGAGCTCCGCAAACTGTTACCTAGATTTGATGAATGTCAGCCCGACCAGATTCAAAGGACCTAAAATATTGAGGCGGATGACCTGGCAAAATTGACCGCAGCAACAAAAAGCATAAACCATGGGGATAAAAATATGGTGCATCTCCTCAGCTCAACTTTAGACCATGTCGAGGTAAAATCTATAAACTTATCTTGGGACTGGAGAAATTACATTGTAGATTACTTGCAGGATGGCATCTCCCAAATGATAAAAAAAGAAGCCAGGAAGGTGAGAATGCAAGCAGCAAGGTACAACCTCATCAACAACGAATTGTATAAAAGGATGTATGGGGCCCTTTGGCAAAATGCTTGGGCCCAAACCAGACTCAACGCGTCCTCAAGGAAGTGCATGAAGGTCACTATGACAGTCACTCCGGTGACCGACCACTTGTCAGATTCCTCATATGGCCGGGATACTATTGGCCCACTATGAAGAAAAACGCTCAGGAATTCACAAAGAAGTGCAAACAGTGCCAGAAGAATGCACAAATAATCCACCAAACAGGCGAACACCTCTATTCCGTCACCTCGCCATGTCTATTCATCAAATGAGGAATGGATATCGTGGGACCACTCTCGTTGGGACGAGGTAAAATTAAATTCATTTAGTTTTGACTGACTACTTCTTTAAATTGGTGGAAGCCAGTGCATTCGCCAAAATTCATGAGAAAAAAGTAATCAAATTAATCTGGAAGAATGTCGTCTACCGATTTGGCATGCCCAAAGAAATAAGTTGGGAAAACGGTCTGCAGTTCACATGGAGTAATCACCGAGTTCTTCAAAAAATGGCATATAAAAAGAATACTCTCAACCCTGTACCATCCATCCAGCAACGGGAAAACAGGATCCTCCAACAAGTCGATATTGAACATCATGAAGAAGAGACTCACAGATGCTAAGGGACTGTGGCTCTACATACTCCCACGGGTATTGTAGGAACACACAACGACTCTAAAAACAAGCACGGGAGAAACACCTTACTCTCTAGCCTTTGGGTATGAAGTAGTCATACCAGTCGAAGTGGGAAAGCCCAGCCTATGGTATACTAACGAGAGCCGCAACGACAACGACGAGAACAGAAGGCAAAATCTTAATGAAATTGAAGAATGGAGAGATATGGTGTATGTAAGAATGGACGCACAGAAGCATCAAGGAGAACACTGCTACAACAAAAATGCCAATGTACGGTTACTCAAAGTCAGAGACAACATGCTCAAGGCCAAGATCCAAGCAGGAAGAGACCCCCGAGAAGGGAAATTAGGAGCCAACTAGGACGGACCGGAAAAGATAGTAAGCAGGCAAGCCAAGGGGTCATTCTAACTAGAAACATTGAAAGGAAAGTTGCTACCGAACAATTGGAACATCAGTGACCTCTAGTACTCAACATCTGAAAAACAAGGAATGCCCCATAATTTGTACTCTTTTTCACTCACTTGTGTTCTGTCCCACAGGGTTTTCTCAAAGAGATTTTTAATAAGGCAACGAATGGGAAGTTTCTAGGGTGAATACATGGGGAAAGCTGCGTTTCATTGCCCGACTTCTCAAGAATATCCAAGTCAAACAATGTAGGGATTAGATGATGTGGGACTGGGACTGGAACGCTAGCCAACACCTAAAATTTTTGATTTTCTCCAAACATACCTCAAGGAGAAGTGATGTAATCGACATGAAATGTGATTAAATGGATGTAATACTTGATTGTTAGAACTATTCCCCTAAATCCATCAATTAAGAAGAAGTACTATAACGATCCGGCCGGTCGTTTCGAGAGTTTAGCCTCGCTCCCCCCATTTTTCTGCTTCTTTTGTGTTCCACAACTATATTATGATTTACCGAGTTAGTTGGTTCGGGTTCAGAGTGATTTCGGAGTGAATTGAGACATTTAGTCTCATAATTGGAAGTTTAAGTTGAAAAAGTCGACCGGATGTCGACTTATGTGTAAAAAACCTCGGATTTTGGAGGATTTTGAAGTGATTACTAAGGTAAGCTCCTTGTGCCTATTTATCTTTAATAATGTGTTTCCCCACTGATTTTACACCTAGTTGGTGAGTTTTTGAGGTGAAATTTGGGAGATTAGGGCTTGAGAATTGTAGAGAGAATTTTGGGGATTTGGAAGGGCAAATGGTGTCGGATTTTGATAAATTTAGTATGGTTAGACTCGTGAGTGAATGGGCTTTTGAGTTTTGTGACTTTTGTTCAATTTTAAGAAGTGGGCCCAGGTGCCGAATTTGAGCCGATTTCGAATTTTTGGCTCTAATTTAGTAGTTTCCTTGTGAAATTGATCCCTTTAGCCTATATTAATTGTATTGTATTGCTTGTGGATAGATTTAGGACGTTTGCAGACCGATTTCAGAGGTAAAGGCATTGTGGAGTAGAGATTTGTTCGGTTTGAGGTAAGTAACGCTTTCAAACTTGGTTCTAAGGGTTCGGAACACCGAATTATGTGTTATGTGATTGGTATTGAGGTGACGCACATGCCAAGTGACGGGCGTACGGGCGTGCACCATGAGAATTGTGATCAGGTTGATTCCATGGCATTGTATCATGACTCTATCTTGTTGATATTCGTGTTTTCACCATCTGATAAAGTAGTTGAGTTGTCAATCATGCTAAATATCATGTTTAGGCTTTATGCTGACACTGTTGGGATCGATAGTGGTCCTTTCTTTCATCTCACTGATTTTATTGATATTTCATACTCAGTCATGTACATGCATTTCATATCATGTTTCAGTATCAGTTGTTATTTATTAATACATCATATCATTGTTTTGGGCTAGTTTGCATGATATTGTGAGCCCGTGAGTGAGACTGAAGAGATTGATGACTAAGTGAGGTCGAGAGCCTGATTATGAGTGACAGTTATGGGATCGGGTTGCACGTCGCAGCAGTTATACTGATTTGTGATAGCGATTGGGTTGTAGGAGCCCCTCCAGAGTCTGTACACACCCCTAGTGAGCACGACTGATATTATTGAGGGATAGATCTTTCCTAGACATGGATCTTGTCCGAAGTACTTGATACCCAGATATGGATCTTCTACATAAGGTTGGATTGCCCTTCCTTGATCTGGGTGACTTATAGTTAATGTATATGTTCCGGGATGGATATTCCCTAGGCCTTATGGGCCATATATAGTACCGAGTGGTTAAGAATTCGAGAGTGTGAGCACATGAGGCTGACACCATGGTGCATCCCATAAAGCATATGCATTGGCATGTAGAGATAGCAGAATTATATTCATTACACTGTTCAGATCTATTTTACTTTACTGTTTTGAGTTGCCTATTTAATGTGAAAGCATGCCTACATTTCTGCATAGTATTTCTATTTTATTTGTATCGGTTGAGTTTATCACTACCTTTCGGTCAAAAGTTTAGACTTGTTACTTACTGAGTTGGATGTACTCAGGTTACTTCCTGGTCACGGCGGCAGTTGCTGATTGAGGCTTTAGAGTTCAGAGACTACCAAGGTAGTTGCATAGCATTTGCAGGCCTTGACTCTCCTTCTTTATCACTAGTTATATTTTCAGTTTATTTCTCTAGACACTATAGTGGACTATATCCTGATTTAGACGCTCATGTACTCAATGACACCCTGGTTTTGGGTTGGACTGTATCGTATTTTGGGATTTATTATGTTTTCGAATAGGTTTCTTTAATGTTAACAGCTTCCATATTTATTTATTTTTCAAGTTATTCATACTGTGATGAGATGATAAGTAGAGGCTGGACTAGTTCCACAATAGGCGCCATCATGACAGTTAATTTGGGTTGTTCGACCAACTCGAATAAAACTCCTTGTCCCTTGGCCACACTTCAACTAAGAAAAAGTACGTTTGACCAGCTTAACAAAACTCCTCGAACCTGGGCCATGTCAAAATTGAGAGGGAATGTGTTCGACCAGCTTAAACAAAACTCCCCGACCCTTGGCCATGTCTCAATTAAGAGGACGTAGGTTCGACCAGATCAAACGGAACTCTTTGGCACATGGCCACTCCACACTTATACAAAGGATATTTACATGAACTACCTGAGTGGAATCCTCTGGCCTCACAGCCATCGCGACCTATAGGGAACATCCTCGATAATGTCGAAGAGCTCCCCTCAACCCCATGGTCATCCCAACCGAAGGGGTCAACTCCCGACTAGCTCGATTAAAAATTCCTCACACAAAGACCTCGCCTAACAAAGTGATGCACACGCCTCGACAAGTAAGGTGCTAGAAGTCGTTAAAAACAGACAAGCACTTCAACCAACATGACACGCGTGCTTTCGAACAATAATAAAAGAGAGAAATACTAAAATAAATCCAAAACCACAAACACGAAATAAAAAAGCAATTCAAAAACATATGACCACAAAAACTCCAAAGAAAAAGAGAGAAGGTAGGCATAAAACAAAATAGGATTCGATATATTCAGATAAAATTCTTTACAAGGCGCATGAAGACACCAACAGAAAGGAAAGGAGAGTACACAAGGATAAACAAAAACATGCGCGGAATACCTAACGACCAACTTCACCTTGGTCTCCGCCACCTGCCTCACCATCATCTCGGCCAAAGGCAGAGTCGCACCAGGTGCATCAAGCTGAGGTGGTGCCAGGGTCATAACTACAAGCCAACCAGGCATCACAAGCTTTAGCTCGAGCCTCCTCCAAGGTGTTGATACCCAATTTTTCCTATAATATTTTTGAAATGCATATATACCTTTAAAACTATGCATTAAAATCAATGGGTATTTTCCCGTAATTTTTACACCCTTAAATTAGTTTATTTCAATATTTTCTTCATATAAATAATTGTAAAATTGCATCACAAATGAATTTAGAACATGTACTGATTTAATATTACTATTATAGGTCCTATTGAGTCCAAATTATTTTATAAATACATAAATTGGCACCTTTTGGCTACAATTATAATAACTTTGCAATTATAGCCCATGCGTACATTTCTAGTATTATTTTACGAGAAACTAGTCCTCCGTATTTTTGAATACTAAATAACTATTTTTAAAACATTTCTATGCATGATATTCATTTTTTATAATTAGTAACTATTTTACAAATTATTTTTTAATAAATTGTTTAGGGTATTTAATAAATAACCTCTTTTTATTTTAATTTTGTCCTAAAATTAACTAGCCTAATACCCCTTATAAACTAGCCCAAAAGATCCCAGGCCCAACATCCACCTGCCCGACCCAAACCCCGTGGCCAATCCTGGCCGTTGATCACTTTTGATCAACGGTCAGGATATTTCCTACTAAAATTAAACCCTCCTACACCCCCCAAACCCTAATCATTTTCCACTCTTTCCCTGCCATCACATGATCCCTCGTATCTCAAATTCTCTCTAACTCTAACCCTAATTCACCCTCGCCGTCACTCATATACTGCCTTCCTATGGTGGTTCTTCACCCCCTCAGGCCTCTAATGGTCTCTTGCTTGCTATGGTATCTCATTTTCTTGGATCCTTGAGGACATTCTCAAGGGACCTAGGCGGTCTATTTACACCTTGGGGTTTTCTTGCCTATTTCAGGCTATTTGACTCGACCTTGAGTAAGATCTTTCTCATTTTTATCGGTGGACTCCTAAGTCTATGTTCTCATCTCTGTTTCACTTCTAAAAAAACCCTAATTTTATGTTTGATTTTCTCAGATCTGTACAGATCTGAGACGGATTGAACGTACTTCACATGTTTTCTTGAATGTTTCCTAGTTTTTCAAGTGATTTTTCGTTCTTCCTAAAACTAGGGTTTACTGAAACTTGTCTTCTCAAAGTGTTCCTGATTTTCGAATGTTAATCATCTGTTCTTAAGTATTATTGATTGATTTCTGCTAAAATTGTCTGGACCCTAATCGATTTATGCTGAAACCCTAATTTTCTTATATTTTGCTTCGATTCTGAGTCTTTCCGTGTTACTTGTTACATCATTTTATCTATGCTTTGACTTTTATGATTTCCCCTTAGTCTAATTCAATGTCTTGTGATTTTTTCCCTAGTCCGTCTCTATTAGGGTTTCTGATTCGATTTCTCGGCTAATTTCTAAAATTCTATTTAGCCTAGCTATCTATTTGTGGAAACTGATATTTTCCCCGTAAATCAGTACTACTTTGAATTTTGATCTACTGATTTGCTCTGTCAAAACTTATGTGTTGATGTTTGATTATTTCCCTTGTTTACAACCTTAATTAGTTTTCTTACCTTATGTGTAATTATTAATTGGTGCTGCTAGCCTGATTTTATGCTCTGATTTTCAAAACCTGCTTCTAATTGATTTCGAAGTTAGTTCTTGCCTTATTCAACCTAGCCCTTAATTACTGATTGATTCCATATACATTTTTTCTTAAATTAAGTAATACTAGTCTGATTTTGTGGCTAATTTGTTAATGACTGACTTCACTTGATTGATTGTCTGATTATTTCTTACCTTATTAACCTTGCTCTGATTTACTAAAGGAGTTCGAATGAGATTTCCTTAAATTAAGTATCATTTATGAGATTTTGGCCCCTTAATTGAGTCATGACTGATTGTTAATTGATTTCCATACCTTATATGCATATGATTGGCTCATTACCTTATGTGTTCTACTCTATTGCATACTATAAAATCCCCCCATTGTTCTGGTTCTGGGAGAGACATCAATTCACAATTTACACACACACTCAAACTATTCTCCTTCTTTACTACTTGTGTTGTTGTGGGTCTAGCTAAGGCTAGACAGTGAGGCAACTTACTCTATATTATGCACTCCTTTCCCTCAACTGGTATGTCTCTAGTTACATTTGGCACCCAAACTCTATGTGTTTCATCCCTGTATTAGTTCATTGGTTATGAATTTGGCCTACTCTCTTATTCACTTCTTTGTTCAAGCATGCCTAAAATTCTTCCATGCTCTATGTGTAGCTAATATGTTTACACTTCACATGTTTATCTAATGTTTAAACAGCCTGAGTTATGCCTAGCTGTGTGATCATGCCTATGGTTGATCCTGCTTGTGTGTCTATCCTCTATATCTTTACATCATGTTTGGTTGCTTGCTATCCTGGTTAATTTTATAAGGTTATAAGTGTTCTATGTGTATTACTGCCTATTTGTCTCCCTGCACCCCATTCATGCACCCTCAACTAGATTCTCCATGTGTTCCCAATCCCCTTTTCACCCCTGCGTGCAAATATGTTTGCTAAAGTGTCTATGGAACTAAACCTTTTATGATCTACTGACTGTCTACTGAATTTGCTTTCCTCTGAACTGTTTTCAAAATGTGCTCTTCTAAAACTGGCTTCATTCCTATCATTTTTCTTAAAACTGGTCTATTACAGAAGATATTTTACTCCTAAGAATTTATCTCCATAGTGTTTTCACTAAGTCTTTTCAAGCACTCTCACTTACTCTTAGAATATTAAGTTCTGCCCCGCTGGTATGTGTACTGCCTAAAGATCATGAGATCTCTCTAAACTCTAGCATATCAGGGCTAGCTCTTTCATACTGTACATAATCAGTCTTTATTTGAGAAAAGTCTGGGTGTGAGCACTGCCCGGGATCCTTGGGGTCCTTAGGGAACTCTGACACACCTGGACATGAATTGGGCTATGAAATCCTTGGCATTTGAGACTACTGAAGGCCTAGTACACTAGGATTTGCTCTGGGCCTACTTCAGGCTCCCTATATCTTAATTTGTATTTTTATTTATGTAATTTTTATTCAATCATTGGTCTGTAATAATTAATTGTAAATAGATATTGGGGTGACTAGTGAAAAGGGATGGCAATTGTATGGTACTGTGGGTAAACCTGGGTAGATAACATGCCTATAGGTGTTTGCTTTATAGTATTGTATGTTAGATAACCTGCCTATGGCTTTACATTATTCAAAAGCACTCTGCTATTGCATATTTGAAAACTTGTCTAGATGTTTACTCTAATCACTATTGCGTGCTAGATAACATGCCTATAGGGTTTACTTTGGCTCAAATGTGCATTGTTAGATAACCTACCTATAGGGTTTGCTTTGGTTGAAATAAGTTCTGCCTACTTTGCTTTACATGATTAGACGTCATGCCTATAGGTAATAAAATAACTAAGGTTCAACTTTCATTACAACATATATGCAAATCTGTCTCTTTAGAAATCATGCATGTAGGCTTAATTGGTTGTCACACTTGCTCAGTAAGTATGCGTGTCTAATAAGAACTAATAGCAGTTTCACTCATTAGAGATAGAACTCATGTCCATGGGGTAATTATCATATGCATTAAGTACTAAAACTGGAACTTCATACAGTGTCTTGTTAAATGTCACTAGAAAGCATGCCTATAGGAAAAAAGAACTTTAAACTGTTTCCCAGAATTGTGACTGCATATACACACTTAGGCAAGCCTTAGGGCATTAAATAATTGTGAAACCAGTCTTGTTTGTGTGTGAAATTATCCAGGCTTAACAGGCTATAAAACCAGTAGGCAAACTGGTTAGGATTCTGTCACTTCTCTTAAAACAAACATTGTATGTTCTATTTTGTGATTGTTCATCTAGATGTCACGTCCCTAGTCTTTCTGAACTAATTCAAAATCAGTTGTTTGAGACGTGCTGCTTATTTGCTTATGTACATGTAGAGGTAAACATGAGCCTTAACTACTTTTGCCCTATTTGATTGTATTATATGTTCTTTGCTTGTCGCCTAGATTTTCCCTTTTAAACACCATAGGCTGTCTAGAACTGCCTAGATTTAGAGGTCCTAAATTCCTCCAGGACCAAAAGGAAGGGACGGGTAGTAGCACGTTTAGAGGTCGTTAACTAAACTTGCTTATATAACCACTAAGGGGAGGGTAATTGGTAGTAAAATGATATGATGATCTGCGCGCTAACGTCACGTGTAGCCCCTCTAATTGAGGAGGATTACCGGGCATTGAACAGATTGATCCTGTAGGCTAATCAACTTAGGACTTCCTTTTCCCAACTCCCCTATGTGTTCAAATTCTATAAACTTCCTTTCCTTTACATATACATGTGTAAGCTATCCAAACCTCTCTCTTACTTTCATTATCTGAATCATACATGTATTTAGAATGTGAAAACATTCCATTATTTTCAAATATGCGTTAAAACTGTTTACTTGTTATAATGACTAATTCACATAGTTTAAGTTCGGTCGGGACCCACCGTTGTAGACCGCGAGGGATGCCTAACACCTTCCCCTCAAGGTTATTTCGAGCCCTTACCCTAATCTCTGGTAATGCAAACTAGTTACATGAGTTAATCACTCTAGGTGCCCTAACGCACCATAATCGGTTAGGTGGCGACTCTTCAAACACCCAATTCCCAAAAGGAAATGAGTTGTTCCCATATAATGTCAAAACTCGGACTCCTGCGAGGAGAAAAGGTGGCATGACACAAGGTATTTCATAGATAAAGCCTGTTTAGCCCAACTTTCGGACCACCTCTACCCGAGCCTCAGCAAGAATCCACCCCTTGTACTGTTCCCGCAGAACGGGCAAAAACCCTAACACACGTGAGGTGGAGGACCGTTCAAGAAGCTCGACATTCTCATTCTCCATAGCAGAAGACCACTGATGTAGTTAAACATTCTCCTCCTTCAACTCACCAATCCTCTCCTCAAGCCGAGCCTCTTTAGCATCAGCCATTGACTGAATGTTATCCATGTCAACACAAAGACTTCTATGCACCAACTTGAAAAAGGCATCTCTCCTTCGAGCTTGTCTCTGAGAAGACTCCTCCTCTTCGAACAGCTTCTACTTCTAAGCTAACTCCCCCCTGAGCTCATATACTTCGAACCGACACTTATCCAACTAATCCTACAGCTAGTCGACCTGAACCTGGAGATTAGGGCACTGAGCCTCAACTCTCTACTCAGCTCAAGCACCTCATCTTTCTTCTTCAACGCCCCCTCCATAATACTGAGCCTCTCTACGGATGTGAGCAACTCTTCACCTTTCCTTTTCATCTCCTCCCTCAGGGCAGTCACGTCACAAAGCCTTTTTTTAGCCTCCTAGCATCGCCCCCGGTACTTCTCAAACTTCATCCTCATTTTTTAGTAGACATGCTTCCTCCTTTGCTCTCTTCGCACACTCTCGAACTCCAAGATAACAATCTATACACAAAGGAAAAAATGAAGCAAGGTAAGACTCAAGAACGAACCAGAGCGAAAAAGAAAAAGAAATAGCTTACCCTGAGGGCAAGGCCGGCGAAGCTCTTGGATAGAGTGATATCACTCAACTTCCCAAGAATATGATGCTCAGCATAGGAACAGAATGGGTTGAATGCTTGAATCATATCCTCGGTATTTTTGAGCGGGCTGTGATGCACCGGGATCGTGATCGCCCTTGACCCCCCTACTCTCACCTCAACCTAAGTCACACTGCTGTCAATCATTTCATGCTCTTCGAGATCGAGATAAGAGTTAAACTCATTTCCAATGCTCGTTAAAAATTCAGCTTGACCTTCGCCTTGTTCGGCCGGCAGTTTACCTTTTCCCTTATCAACCGGTGGGGCTTCCTAGGCTTGTTCAAGGGACGGTGCCTCCTCATGCCCAAGGAATGCGGGGACCTCATAAGAAGAATTTAAGGTGGCCTCCTTCCCTTTAGATCGAGAAGAAGACACAACACCGTCCTCCTCCAATTGGGGAACCTCTAGGACCACTCCTACATCTCCCTCGACCGAAGTGATCGCAACATTCTGCATCTCAGCCTCGAGAGAAGCTTTAGACAAGTTGACAACTGAAGTTACACTAGCTCCCCCATCTACAAACCTGCTCTTCTAGGGTCTCAAGTCCATGTCGTGTGGGGGGAACATCAAATTCCACAACCTGGGAAGGAGACGGGGGGAGAACAGACACAACAGTCAAACTAGAGGCAGGAGTGGAGGAGGTGACTCCACTCCTTTTCTTGAAAGAAGGTGCCAGTGTCGGGTTTTTATTAGGAACCTTCTTGGTAGGACCTAGAAAGAAATACAAAGATAAACACAATAAGATTGACGAACTAAGAATACAACATCATCTGAAGACAATGTACCAATATTACCTCTCGGAGGGAGGGGAGGGGGAGCCGATTTGTACTTTTGCCAAAAGTTGGGCCAATCTCGAATTCCCGTAGCATGAAGAAAGCTTGCTTGACCCAATCAGCGAGCTCCAATACAAATTAGAGGCTCCGAGCAGTAGCTGCAAGACAAGAAGAATCAATTTGAAAAATAAAAAATGCATGATCATATAAAGGAATGTGGAAGAGTAAAAGCACTTACAGGCGCGGTTCTGGGCCTCCAGGAAGTCTATGACATCGGCCACCATGGATTTGGTCCTGAAAAAGAAGAAATCAAGCCAAAATAGCCGAATACCCATGTCGTCCGTCCTGAAGACCATGGACTTGCCTCCATGGTGGCAAACAATCAACATCATGCCCCTATAGAAGCTGGGCATATACAGGTGCACGAAATATTGCAGAGTGATCTCGATGCAAGACAACTCGGCAAACTTGGACAACACCTTGATTATTTTGTACATCAAGGGCGCGCGTTGCGCTGATAGACCTAATAATGACGGCAGAACTCCTCCACCAAAGAGGGAAGAGGAAAAAAGTTGCCTATGGTGAAAGGGTAGGTATAAAGGGCACAATACCCCGGACAGTGAGTGTATACTTCATCATCACCCGGAGGTACAAGCTCCACCTGGTCAAAAATACCATATTTGGCCTTATATTTTTCCAAGTGCTTCACCGTCAAGGAAGATTGGATAACCTCAGCCACCGCCTCCAGTTGTCGCTTCAAGTCCACTTTCATGTCGGGATTATGAGGGACTATCTCGTCCATCGAGGGAAGAGCCTTTTATTCAATAGCAACAATGATATCTTCCCCCCAGGCGGAGGCTGTAATAGCATAGGGTTGGCCGGAGCTCCCTCATTCATACTGGGGACATCTCCACCATGAGTACCGAAAGTAGGGCTTGACATATTTATAAGAAAATGGAAAAGGGGGGAAGAAGGTTAAGAAAATGGAAAAAGATTTTAGGAATTAATTGGCAAAGTAAGGAGACTTGGTAGAAAATGAAGAAGATTCCAGTGGCTAAGGTGAAGAGCAGATTCAAATGGCAGTGATCAACCACCCTTTTAAAGGAGGACCCTCAAAATTCGAAACAATTCGTCATGATTGCGGCCACAGTCGAAATGACATGGCCAATCCTAAATCCATGCATGCTCTAGCATGACACATCACGAAAGGACATCATCATAATGACTGGCGTTATGCCTCGACCACATCAGATTCCCTCCAAAAGTAACTCGAGAAAATCGAGACAACATAAATTCAAAATATGCGGCTCTTATGACATCACGTCATCTACCTATGACGACGACCACATCCATCATTATCCGCATATCCAACTCGTCCTTGAGGACAACCTCGACAAGTGGAGGGACTAACTGTATGGGTGAAAAGTTCATATTTATGTATTTGACCTAGTTAGTTGATATTGCCCTGGGTCAAATTCTATAATGACATGATGAGATTACAGCTTGTTCAAGAGTCTGTCATTGTTACTTGGATGAAACCTCCTCAGGGAGAACTCAAGTTGAACACAGATGGTAGCTATATCCAAGAGAATGGGGAAACTGGTCTTGGAGGAACTGTGAGGGATGATCAAGGTGATTTCTATACGGCCTTGATCACGCCCAACTCTAGTCCGAAAAAGGATAAGCAGTTGTAGCAAAAATATATTCCGATCTAAAATACTGGAATTGAATCCCAAAGAGAACTAACGTTTCGTTATAACAGTTTAATATCACTAAGAAGACAAGCTCGAACAATTCCTAAGTTACAAATATTAAGATTCTCATGTCTAACAAGTTAACTAACAAATTAAAGAAGTAAATTAACAACTAAAGATACTAAGGGTTGGAGACTAAATTAAGGAGGTCTAGGGTTATGATTTTCCCAATTATTGGAATCTTTCCCGCTAAGTCTCCTACAATTTCGCCTAAGTATTCTCTATCGATCGTGAGTACTTCAGGTATTGTAATTCCCTTCTGAGCAACTACCATAATTTATTAGACGTATTCTTCCGAACTACGCTAGCTGGCTCTAGTTCACCGCTCAACAAGATAGCATCAAGGTTTCGTTATTCCTAATCCCACCTTTAAACCCTCTATATTGATTTCTCATATATATTAGGAGTGATGTTATTCAACAACTACCTAAATATGTACCATTTTCCAAGTAATACACACTAAATAGGAATAGTCAATTGAGGGTCCTTCAATCAACTAAGATAATTACGTAGTTGAACAAGTAGATAAAATCTAATGGAAGAATTATGTTAAATGCAACAGAAAATCATCCTTCAAAAGGTTCCATCAAACCCTAGATGAGAAAGTTTAGCTACTCATAATTGCATAAACAATCATAGTCATATTCAAAAGCATTAAAATATAGATTAAAGAAGATAGAAGAGAAAAACTCTTGTGATTTGTGCTCTAGAGTGGTTTGTAGCCTTTTGCCTCTTCAATGATGTCCCTCCCCTAAAAACTAACTTTAAGAGGTATTTAGAAGGCAGGGTTGAGGTCTACACGTCCAAACATAATGAGGAAATAAAAGTGGCTCGGATAAGCATCGTTGGCACGGGATTGTCAGAGGCGCCAACATTACCCCGCGAGGGCCCATCAAAGGCACCAATGACAATGCCCTGGACAAAGCCTTGCACTATTTAGGGTTATGACTTTTAAATGTCTTGCACGTCTTTTTTTATTGCTTCATTTTTTAGCTTCGAGGTACACTTTTAACTTTTCTCCACTTCATGTCCAAACATTCCTATACGTAAAATAAACTCTATTAAGCTCAACTATCACATAAATTAGCATCCAAAAAACAAGAAAGTAAGGTGAATAACGTCAAAATATATGGAATTATAGCACGACATCAGGCCTTCTCTATCCTGTTAAAATGTGACAGCCACATTGAAACGGAAGCTCAAGTCCTTTTATTTGGGATTAAAAGGTACCTATAGAATGGGGTTACTGATTTTATAATCGAACTTGACTCTCTCTTAGTGACAAACATGCTGAAAGACAACCATACTCACAACTACAAGTTGCGAAGGACTATGGAGGAGATCTTACAGTAACCTTGCCAATATCACGCCTACTCATTTCTATATGGTGGCTAACCAAGTTGTGAATTTTTTAGATATGCAACTAATGCTAAGGAGAATAACATTTATCTCTCCTTTAATCAGCTTCCTAGGGGAACAAAATGACCCTTCATTTTGGATAAATTTCAAGTTCCTAGAATTAGAACTAGGTATGACAAAGCAAAAAAAATTGTTAGTTAGGAACACATTGTTGCTTACACAGAGGTTGATTTTATAATCACCTGGCTGTGGTTTTTGTTAAGTTAAATTCCAAGGTTTCAATGATGACAATATTCACTTACCTTGTTTTGCATGAATCATCAAAAAGAAAGAAAACCAATGAGAAGCTGTCCAAAGATGTGATTGCTGAATTAATGGACAAGAAGAAGGAATCAAAAATCAGCACATCCATTCGGCCTCAATCAAAGGATATCAGATTACAAATCAAGAAGCTATTGCCAACAAATATTCAATATCCCTAATTAAGCTCAATCAAAGGCTTGATTATCTCGTAAATGAAAGCTTGTGACAAGGAAATTCACGATCGAATCCGGGCCTTTCCAAGAGCAAGATTCGAAGAGGCACCCCTTAGGTCAAATCCTTTTAAATATCTCGTGCCTCTATTTTTGGTCAAGGCTCAACGGTTCTTTCTCTTCTATAAGAAGTTTGCTAAGATCAAATGGGAGACTTGCGTAACTGCACACATTATTTTCTAAGTCTCTCTACTTCTTAACCTAAACACTATAATCCTTAGTTTATCAGTGTCTCAAAAGATAGGAAGAGTTAGAATACAAAATAGAGTTGTTTCACTATTCAAGATTCATTATTGTTGTACTTCGTTGGTGGTGAACGAATCAAAAACATCTGTATTGTAATACTTTCAAGATCTAAAGATAACCCTTGTGACCCAAGGGAAACTGGATGTAAGTACCACACCGGTACCGAACCAGTATAAAATCATTGTGCGTCATTCTTCTCACATTTATTGTTATTTTACATTCTGCTCTTAATCTAGTCAACTAAAATCATCATTAGTTGTCTAATTTTTTAATCGATCATAATTAACCCCCATTCCCCTCCACTTGTACTTTCAATTGGTATCAGAGCAAGACTCACAAACTTTGCTTAACAGCTAGTGAGGAAAAGATCATGGGATCAAACACAGTTGTTGGTGCACTATTTCAAAAGATAACCTCTCAAGTTCGACCACCATACTTCAATGGACAACACATCTCTCATTGAAAAGTGCGTATGGAAACATACACCATATCATATGACATCAAAGTCTAGCGGGTGATCAAAAAGGGAAATCTTCCAATTCTCCCAAAGAAAGATGAGAATGGTCCAGTAATAATATCCACTACTCTACTTGATTTGGATGGCTACACTGATGAGCAAGCTATTGTCATAACTGTGAATGCTAAAGCAAAAAATCTGCTATACAATGTTATCAATGGTGAAGAGTATAAAAAGATCTCAAGCTGTAAAACTGCTAAGGAAATGTGGGACAAATTGGAAGTCACATATGAAGGAACCAACAAGGTAAAAAAATGAGGATAAATCTTTTGGTTCGTGAGTATGAGCCATTTCAAATGAAGGATGGAGAATCTGCTGATCAAATGTTCTCCAAGTTCAGCAAAATTCTTGGAGATCTCAAATCTCTTGGTAGAACATTAAAAAGCGGAGAACAAGTCAGAAAAATTCTTAAAAGTCTACCTACGATTTGGCAGCCAAAGGTCATTGCTCTAGAATGTTAGCATCTTGACAAAATGTCCTATAATTAACTTAGAGGTGACTTAATAGGTTTTGAGAAAACTCACTTGGATAGACAGATTCAACAAGAAAACAAAAAAAGTTGCCTTCAAAGAAACTATGGTTGAACCAGAAGATGAAGAAGAAGTGGAAGGAGGAGAAAAGGGTGAAAATATAGCCATGCTTTCTCAAGTTGTAACTAGCATGATGAAGAAAAACAGAAATAGCAGAAAAGGTAAACCAAACTTCAGAAAGGGAAGGACAAACAATGAAAATGATGAAATATGCTATGAATGTGGAAAAAACGGAGACATTCAAGCTGACTGTCCCGAACTAAAGAAGATGCTCAGCAAGAACCTTCAATGAAAGAAGTCTTTTGGAGCCTAGAGTGATGAAGAAGAGTCTGATCATGAAGAAATTGCAAATATATATTTCATGTCCATATAAGATGATATCAATGAAGAATCAGGAGAGCGTGGATTCTCAAGAAACAGAGAAGCAAATGAAGAAGAAGACTCAGATCAACTTGGTCTCATGGAAGATGAGGGAACTAGTGAGGTACGTCCCCTCAATTGCCCTAATTGTTATGAACTTGAAGAATTTGTTGATATTGCTCTTGAAGATATTGAAAGAATTCTAAATGAACTCAGAAAGATTCAAAGAGAAAAGAAAGAGTGGGCCTTGAAGCTAAAAGTTTGTGAAATTGAACGTGATATGCTATAGGAAGAAGTTGATGAAATTCAACTTCAATTGAATGGATTGCAAAAATCCACTAGTCATAGTTCAGTCAAATCAAATCAGATAGTTCACCACAAATAGAAGAAATTTCATGCATGTTCCTTTTGTGGTAAAAATGGCCATAGTACTAACCAATGCAGGAACATAATCAAAGCAGAAAAAGACTCTGAAAATTCTAATAGTCCGCCTTGTTTTTATTGTGGTAAAAAGGGTCACACCTCAAATCGCTGCAGGTTCAAGGATGATAGGAGGTGGGTCTGGCGACCAAATCTTCAATTCAAACTAATACTCGGCCTTCTAACCATTCAGCACCCAAGCAAGCTTGGGACCTAAAAACAAGTAATTTTTTTTGCAGGAACACCGCAAGAAGAATCGAAAAGGAAAATTGTATCTCGACAGCTCATGTTCCAGACATATGACTGGTGACAAACAATTGTTCAAGAAAATCACCAAACTGGATGGAGGAACATTCATATTTGGAGACAAATCCAAAGGAAATGTAATTGGTGTTGGAAAAGTTCCTCTGAGCTCAACATGTGATGTAGATGAAGTCTACCTAGTTGATGAACTCGGCTACAATCTTCTCAATATTAGTCAACTATGTGACAATGATTACGAGGTTCGTTTTAAGAAATATGATTGGTTTATAGAAGATGAATCAGGTAAAGTCATTTTTTCAGGTAATAGAGACAGAAATGTCTATACTATTAGCAACTTAGATAATCTTGGGGATCAAATTTGTCTTGCTTCCATAGTTGATGATCCCTGGGTTTGGCATAGAAAACTTGGTCATGCCAGCATGCATACTATTCAAAAGCTTCTAAACATGATTTCGTTATTGGACTTCCAAAACTAGATTTTCATGGATTATATTTGTGATGCATGTAAACTAGGAAAACAAACTCGCTCATTTTTCAAAATCAAGAACATTGTTTCCACCTCCAAACATCTCCAACTATTGTATATGGATTTATTTGGTCCAACTAGAACTGCTAGCATAGATGGTAGAAAAAAAATGTTTTTGTCATTGTGGATGACTTCTCTAAATTTAACTAGGTTATGTTCAAAAGTCATAAAGATGATGCTCTAAAGAATTTTGAAGTTTTCTGTAAGAAGGTTCAACGAGAAAAGGGTTACTACATCTCTTCTATCAGAAGTGATCATGGAGGAGAATTTGAAAGCAGAGCATTTGAAAACTTTTGCAACGATCAAGGAATCTCTCACAACTTCTCTTCACCAAGATCTCCGCAACAAAATGGAGTGGTACAACATAAAAATAGAACCTTACAGGACATGGCAAGAACCATGATCGTAGAAAACTCTCTACCTCACCATTTCTGGACAAAAATGGTAAGCACAGCATGCCATATGATCAATAGGTGTCTGATTCGACCAATCCTCAAAAAGACACTGTATGAACTGTGGAATGGTAAGAAACCCAATATTAGCTATTTTCACCCGTTTGGATGCAAATGCTTTATTCACAACAATGGAAAGGACAATTTGGGTAAGTTCAATCCTAAAAGTGATGAAGGTATATTTCTTGGTTACTCTCCTTCAAGTAGAGCATATAGAGTTTATAATAAAATAACGTTTTATATTGAAGAATCAATTAATGTTGTTTTTTTGATACTAACCCTCGCCCAAGAAATAAAAAACTTCTTGAAGATGAGGAAATTCCTTTTGTCCCTAAATCTGTCATTACTGAAAAGGATCATCAAAGTGAGTCAGCTGATCAGCAAACTCAACCAGATGAAGAGTTTGTAGAAATTCATGAACCATCTCAAACAGATCAGTCGACTAATGTAGAAAGAGATTCTCCCTCAAACACTCCAAGTGAATGGAAAAGCGAACCTGGTTATCCTCAGAAATTCATTATAGGAGATCCATGGGAAGGAATCACTACAAGAAGATCTCAGAAGAACAAATCTCATGTGGCTCTTATTTCTCAATTTGAACAAAATAAAGTGGATGAAGCTCTGAAAGATACTCACTGGATAAGTGATATGAAAGAGGAACTAGATCAATTTGAAAGAAATAAAGTATGAGAATTGGTTCCAAGACCTTCAAACTTCTCCATCATTTGAAGTAAATGGGTATTCAGAAACAAATTGAATGAATCTAGTCAAGTGGCTCGAAATAAAGCAAGATTTGTTGCTCAACGATACTCTCAGCAAAAAGGAATCGACTATGATGAAACATTTGCTCCTGTAGCAAAACTCGAATCCATTTGAATATTACTTGCTTTCGCTGCTCACAAAGGATTCAAGCTGTTTCAAATAGATGTTAAAAGCGTGTTCCTAAATGGCTATATCTCCGAAGAAGTATATGTGAAGCAACCACTAGGATTTGGAAACGTCACCTTTCCTGATTATTTATACAAGCTGACTAAAGCTTTGTATGATCTCAAACAAGCTCTGCGTGCCTGGTATGAAAGGTTAAGTTCTTTTCTTTTAAATCAAGGGTTCAAAAGAAGTAATATCGATACAACCCTATTTATTAAGCATTCTAGTTCAGGTAATCTTATTACTCAAATTTATGTTGATGACATTATTTTTGGTAGTCCTAACTCTGTTTTATGTGAAGAATTTGCTCTTTCCATGAAAGGAGAATTCGAAATGAGCATGATGGGAGAACTGACATTCTTTATCGGACTTCAAATCAAATAGTCTCCTAAAGGGATTTTCATTAACCAAACCAAGTACACTAAGGAGCTTATCAAAAAGTTTGGCATGGAAAATGCAAAGTCAATCGTCACACCAATGAGTCCAACAACAATGCTCGATGAAGACAGCAATAGAAAAAAGGTTGATGAAACTATATATAGAGGGATGATTGGATCCCTATTGTATCTCACTGCTAGTCGATCACATATTATGTTCAATGTATGCAAGTGTGCAAGATTTCAGTCGGCTCCTAAGGAATCCCATCTCACTACTGTTAAACGAATTATTAGATATCTAATTGGTACTTCTGATCTAGGATTATGGTATGATCGTTCTAACAATTTTGCTTTAAGAGGTTTTTCAGATGCAGATTTTGCAGGTGACAAGATTAATAGGAAAATCACTAGTGGCACGTGTCAACTCTTGGGAAATGCATTAGTGTCTTGGCATAGCAAGAAACAAAATTGTGTTGCCATATCAACAACTGAAGCAGGACATTTAGCTGTCAGAAGTTGTTGTATACAAGTTCTATGGATTATGCATCAATTTTTCGACTATGATTTATCTCTTACCTCTCTCCTATATTTTGTGATAATACCAGTGCTATTTGCTTATCAAAAAATTCTTTGCATCATTCTAGAGCAAATTATATAGAAATTAAGTATCATGTTATCCGTGATCAAGTTGCTAAAGGCGATATTGTGTTAGAATTTATTAGTATTGATTCTCAACTTGCTGATATTTTTACAAAATCACTTTTGGAAGAAAGATTTTGTTTTCTTAGGATAAAGATTGGCATTTTCCAAATTTGTAAAATAAATCTTTTTACTGTCTTCTAAAATATTTTATTTCCTTAAGTATGCGTGGCTTAATTAATTTTCTTGTAAGTGTAATAATTGCTTCTTCATCAGTACCGCGGATCAGTCACTTCAGAAGCATCACTTCCTTCTGAACCCGCCTTTTCCTTTAACCAAGGCGACCCTTCGTTCCTCCCAAAAGCACCGATAAAAACCCTTCTATCCCTGTTACTCTCTCCATTCTCATCAAAGCCAACCTTATCACCATGTCCAAAAGAAACCACTCTTCCTCCACTGTAACCAGATGAAGCAGAAGGTTTCAAGAACCCCTCAATCTTGAAGAACCTATAGACCTAGAGTCGTCCATTGACTCAGATTTTCTCAAATGGATAATCAGAGTAGTGAATCTTCTAAAAATCCTCCCATTAGACAGAAAAAGGCAGGCAAAAGACATATGGAGCAAACCCCCAAAAAGTTTGCATGGAAGAAAAGAAAGGTGGATAACACTGAATTCGGCACTGAGGACAAGTTGATCTTTTATGGCCCGAGTGTAAAAGCAAGGTTTGAGTCCTACAAGTCAAAATCTATGGCTTATGGACGCTCTATAAGTCTTTCTCTTATGAAAAATCTACACTATGATGTGACCACTATATTTGGTTTTCAGCATCTTTCTTCTCTATTTGACACTGTTGGTAACTCTATTTATGAGGAACCTGTGAGGATGTTTTATGCAAACTTGTTTGTGAATGACAAAGATGATTTAGAATCCATGGTGTTAGGCACTCGAATTATTCTGGACTCTTATAGTTTGAAAAGATTTTCTCTGCTAAGTTTAGTGGGTTTGATGTTTTTGTGCAAAGTTCTTGGCCAAAAGATTTTGAAGTATCCTTTGAAGAAGCCAAAACTTTTTTATCTGATAACCCTCCTGATATTAGCCCCCAAAACCTAAATTTTGAACATCGTATCTTGGCCCACATGATTGCTACTACTTTACTCCCCAGAACTGGGTCCTTTAGCTCTTTATCCACTAGAGATGTTTTTGTCCTTTACTGTCTTGTTAGTAATAAAAGACTGGATTGGTTTGTGGATTTGCCAATATATGCTTGAAAGTATTAGGGACATATCTTCCTCCGCTGCTTGTTTACCATATGGTCTGCTCATCTCACACATTCTCGAAGTTATGAAGGTAGACTTGGCACCCATTACACCCAAGCACATTACCAGCACTTATGACAAGACAGCCTTCTCAATGATGGGGTATACCTTGGGTCATGATGGATGGGTTAAGCGCGCCAAAGTTGAAAGCATTCCAGTGCCAGTTGAAATTCAAACTAAATAACCAATATCTCAGTCGACTACCTCTTAAAATCTTCAGGAGATGCAGCAATATTTAGATGAGGTAAAACAGCTAGTGGTTGAGATGAAGAAACAGGTGGACAAGATCAGAGAAGTCACTAAGGAGACATGTACAGATGTGGCTAAGCTCAGAATGGATATAGGCGCTACGTGGAGACAAGGAACCAGGGCATTTAATTCTATTACTGAAAAGATGGATAAGCTTGTCAAAGATGTCGAATTCCTATGACTCCTTCTGCACTAAAGTGATCAACACTCTCAAGTACTTCCTGGAAAGAAGCTAATATGTATTTGTGTGATGGTGTTCAACAATAATATTTTCTCTTTTATTGTTTTTTGCTTACTTGTTTGTGATTCTAACAAACTTTTTTGTTCCTTGGGTCTGTATAACATATGCCTCTGCTGAAGGCATTAATTTTGTTGCACTATCTCGCTAGTTATTATGTATATTACTTCCTATATTACTTGTCTTGGTTGTTTTCTTTCCCTTTTTGATTGATGTCAAAGGGGGAGAACATGTAGAGAAGTAATTCAACCACTCAGGGGGAGCAAGCATCAACTCAAGGGGAGCAACTTAGGAAGTGAAATAAAAAGGAAAGTCTCATAATTAATGTTTATTCTCTCTTGATTGTCTACATCAAAAAGGGGGAGATTGTTAAGTTAATTCCAAGGTTTCAATGATGACAATGTTCACTTATTTTGTTTTGCAGGATTCATCAAAAAGTAAGAAAACCAATGAGAAGTTGTCCAAAGATGTGATTACTAAACTAATGGATAAGAATAAGGAATCAAAAATCAGCACATCCATTCGGCCCCAATCAAAGAAAATCATATTACAAATCAAGGAGCTATTGTCAGCAAATATTCAGTATCCTTAATTAAACTCAATCAAAGGCTTGATTATCTCGTAAATGAAAGCCTGTGGCAAGGAAAGTCACAATCGAATCTGGCCCTTCCCAAGAGCAGGATTCGAAGAGGCACCCCTTGGGTCAATCCTCTTAAAGATCTCGTACCTCATTTTCGGTCAAGGTTTTACGGCTCTTTCCTCTCCTATAAGAAGTTTGCTAAGATCAAATGGAAGACTTGTGAAACTATACACATTATTTTCTAAGTCTCTCTGCTTCTTAGCCTAAACGCCGTAATCCTTAGTTTACTAGTGTCTTAAAAGATAGGAAAAGTTAGAACACAAAAGAGAGTTGTGTCACTATTCAAGATTCATTGTTGCTGTACTTCGTTGGTGGTGAACGAATCAAAACCATATGTACTGTAATACTTTCAAAATCTAAAGGAACCCTTGTGACCCAAGGGAAACTGGATGTAAGCACCACACCGGTACAGAATCAGTATAAAATCGTTGTGTCATTCTCTTTACATTTACTGTTATTTTACATTCTGCTCTCAATCTAATCAACTAAAATCATCGTTAGTCAACTAATTTTTTAATCTACCATTATTCACTCCCCCCCCCCCCGGTATGTAATCAAAACCATCTGTACTGTAATACTTTCAAAATCTAAAGGAACCCTTGTGACCCAAGGAAAACTGAATGTAAGCACCACACTGGTACAGGACCAGTATAAAATCGTTATGTGTCATTCTCTTTACGTTTACTGTTATTTTACATTCTGCTCTCAATCTAGTCAACTAAAATCATCATTAGTCGACCATAATTCACCCCCTGTACTTTCAGTTTTTGCACTGTGTTGTAATCTTTGGAGGTAAGGCAATCCCTCCTCCTTTCATTAATTAAAGATAATACAACACGCCCAAATATACTGAAAATTTTAATTTAAAAAAATATGAAAGGAAGTACTCCAACACACACTTCTAAACCATTGTACAGTTTGCAGGGGGATACTTTAACCATCACACCTAGTTTTAGACTTGGACATTAATTCTTTAAACGGTTTAGAAGCATTTATAATTTACATTATTTAGCCACCACAAAAATGTAATTCTTGGAAACCTGGACCTTGAAATCATCAAAATTTGAAAGAAAGATAAGTATATTGATGTGAATTGACAAAAATTGAAAATGATTTGCATCCAAACAAAAAGTTTGAATCGTCTGCACACAAAGGAATGGTCTCCCAATCCAAGCAAAAGGACTACAAGTCGCAGCCAATGCAGATGACAAGAAAACAAATAAAACACTGACCCAAAAGAGAAATTAACCAACCATTTTTACACATTCATATCCTATTCCTTACCCCATCTCGGATGAGATAAGATCAATGAGATTCTGCCACGTGGAACCCCTTATTGTGGCATATGTAAATAGCTTTGCTAAAATTCAAAAAAAAAAAAGAACCCCCAATTGCTGCCCTTTCATGTGGTCATTAATTTAATTTGTAATGTCAAGAACCACATAATAACGGCTACCATTCCTCTCATCTTAAGATGAGGTTTCCTCAATTTGTGTCCGTATGTGCAACTACATCGTTATATATAGAGGAGGCAATAGCTTCAAGCTAAGCAATTAATATTCAGAAATGGCTTCCTCAGTTATGTCCTCAGCTGCCGCTGTTGCCACCGGCGCCAATGCTGCTCAAGCCAGTATGGTTGCACCTTTCACTGGTCTCAAGTCCGCAACCTCCTTCCCGGTTTCCAGGAAACAAAACCTTTACATTACTTCCATTGCTAGCAACGGCGGAAGAGTTCAATGCATGCAGGTTTGTACTAGGAGTATATAATATTTGGATTGAACTTATATACGAGAGTGACAATCTTACTATATCTAAACCTCTTTTAGCTTTAGGAGATAACTTATCTTATTTTTTTTGGATGATTACTTGTAATTAAGGAACTATACTTGTAATTAAGGCACTATACTATGTTTCGAAAAGAATGACACATTTCTAAATTTGAAAACAATTTAACTTTAAACTTTTTATTTTACTCACTTTACTTTTAATGAAAAGCTTTTATAATCATACAAATGGTATAACCCCACAAAACTTTTGCCCCTCAAGCTTTTAGAACCACATATTTCAAATATTGTTTTTTGGCTTAAACTTTGTGTCAAGTCAAATTACATCATCTAAATTAAAACAGACGGAGTATATGCATAGAAGATCACAAAATTCATTGACACCCCAATGTTAGATAGAAAATGTTATGTTCCATACTTGTACTGAAGTTAGTTTAAATTTTTTATTTGGGATATATGTAGGTGTGGCCACCAATTAACAAGAAGAAGTACGAGACACTCTCATACCTTCCTGATTTGAGCGAGGAGCAATTGCTTAGGGAAGTTGACTACCTTTTGAAAAATGGATGGGTTCCTTGCTTGGAATTCGAGACTGAGGTCAACGTCTATTATAAATCTTGCTACTATTATCAAGCATACCTAACATGAATTACTCAATCCTAACTAATTTGGGATCAAATGTAGTTGATTAATGGTATTTATCTCATGTTAATGTTTTGTTTATCTTGTGGATATGTACAGCACGGATTCGTCTACCGTGAGAACAACAAGTCACCGGGATATTATGATGGTAGATACTGGACCATGTGGAAGTTGCCCATGTTCGGGTGCACTGATGCCACTCAGGTCTTGGCTGAGGTAGAGGAGGCAAAGAAGGCTTACCCACAAGCCTGGATCAGAATCATTGGATTTGATAACGTCCGTCAAGTGCAGTGCATCAGTTTCATCGCCTACAAGCCCGAAGGCTACTAAAATCTCTATTTTTAAGACAACTTACCGTATGTATTCAGGGGAAGTTTGTTTGAATTCTCCTTGAGTTTTTCCCCGGAAAAACTGTTTTGGTTTTCCTTTGTTTTAATTCCTTCTTTCTATTCGGTATATATTTTTGAATTCCACTCAAGTTTATGAGAACTAATAATAATCATTTGTTTCTTTACTAATTTGAAACATGTTCTCTGGCATAAGTCAACATCCGGTCAACTTTACCAACTACTCTTTCTGTCCCGGAGTCTTGTGCTTTTAATTTTCCCTTTTGGATAATAATTTATATACATGACTATTTATTTCAAAATGAAGATAGAAGAATTCATGCAGTCTACTCTAACTAGTGTTGCGTACGTTGAGCCTTAGTCGTTTAATTGGTGTTGACGCTGACAAATGCATATACTTTTAATTGGTTGATCAGCCTTAATTTAGGATCTTCTCGTGGATTTTTATTAGTTGATCACTTCTGGAAATTTAGCAAATTTTTATCTTTAGGATATTGTCCTCGATTCAAGGACGACCCTGTTTAAAACTTAATTTTAGGATCCTATTAGAATTCCAGCCGTGTGATGGAAGATACTAATAATAGGATCATATTAACTAAACTTCAGTTTTTCGGGAGAATGTTACATAATATATCTAATATCATTTGAATAAAGATTTGAAAGAGTTTTTCCAATTAATTAGTTATCTAATTATCATTTTTGAAATTATGTAATCCTCTATATATACTCATTTAATTTCATTTGTCTATATAAGGTTGCCATTAGATTGCTCCCATTCTTGAAACTAATTATATATATCGTAAAATAAAGAAGAAGAAAAAATGAAGATTGAGAAAGGGCTGCCAAATAATAAGCTAAAGCTGCAATTAGGCATGGGCTTCCTGTTATTCCAGACCGGTTGTCTAGCGATTATCGTAATTTGTTTAAAGACATCACAAACTGTTTTGTACGAAATGATATTGAAGCGACAAGATACTCTTCCTTACCAAAAACAATTACTACTTGAAGTTATCTTTTACAATATAGCTTTAGCCATTACTAATTTGCTTAGCATTGTTAACATTGTTGTTTTCATCTTATGCTCTTGATATTCATCATGTTTGTGTTGCTTCCATTTCTCTCACCAGTGATCGAGAGCTGCCTAAATTAATGCTGTTGGATATATATATATATATTGAGTTAACTGCGTTTCTGTAGCCTTTCTTTCTTTCTTTTTTGTCAAATAAATTGCATTAATTATGTCAATTTGCGTGTTAAGAGTTTGATTAGTAAGCGTGGCGTGTTCCATATTTTAATTACCATTGCATTATCTTTTTTTATTAGGAGCACTTTCATTTTCCAGGCATCCCTTTTAAGTAACAATTTTTTTTCCTTCCAAAGTTCATAAACATGCCTTATTTTTGCATTGTTTCTCAGTTTCTTTTTGTTTCTTGTATTAGGGCTTCGTTAATCCAGTTTCAGGAGTACTAGGATAAAGTTTATTAATCTTCCTTTTGTCATTTTCAATGGGGAAAGAATTAAGGGAAAAGGGCCAAAATTATTCTTGTACTTTGTTAAATAGTTTAGTTTACATCTATCATCCGTTATACTTTTCGTTCAAATTTAACCCTACTGTTAAAATAGTAAACAAATTTGTCCCTAACCCTAACGAATGTCCATCAAAGCATTGGGACCCCTCAATTAAAATGCCGCGTAATTAACCTCACCACCCCAATTGGGACCCCTCAATTAAAAATGCCACATAATTAACCTCACCACCCCCAATACCTCTCTTCCCCTTCGATTTCTTCTTCCATCAGCAGCTTCACCACCCAAAAGCCTCAATTTTTCACCACAAAATAGCTTCAAAATCAGAATTTAATCAATAATTTTCAGCCTCAACAGTATATTCAAGTAACATAACATGAACTTCAACAACTGCTGAAGAACATGACAGATCCATTAGGTATTCTTCAAGCTTTTCCAAACCCTTTAATGGTGATTTTAGTCTCCTTTCAAATACATCTGTCAAATCAGTACTAACCGGCCACCATTAATTGACAGACCCACCTTCTTCACATAAATCCCCCACCGTAACTCCTTCATTTTTTTTTCACATTCTCAGCCATAGCAAAATAATGAAGAACCAAACAGAATAAAATGAAGAACAAACCAAAAGAAAGAATAGACCTTTAGTGACCAAGATCAGAGTGACTCTTTTGGTGGTGACTGTAGCTTCTTCTTTTTTCTGAATGGGATTAGAAAGAGGTGGTAGTGAGAGGTTTTCCCGATGAAGATTTGAATAAAGCGTACAGTCGCTGAATTGATTTGAATTTCTTGCCGGAATCGGGGGAAAAAGCTGGCAGTTGATGGTGGACGATAGAGATGGGTAAAATCAAAATGGGAATGTCTTTTTAATTTTTGGTTTTTTTATTTTGTAAATCTATGCAATAAATACGATATTGTAAAAACAAATGGTGACATGGACTCCAGCTGGCATTTTATTTGCTGAGTCCGTTGCCATAATGGACATCCGTTAGGGTTAGGGACAAATTTGTTTACTATCTTAACGGTAGGGTTAAATTTGAACGGAAAGTATAACGGAGGAGAGATGTAAATTATTTAACATAATACAAGGATAATTTTGGCCTTTTTCCTAAGAATTAACAACACATTGACAAAATTGTCTAATTTTCATAGGGGTGGGCATATTTCGGTCGGAACCGAAAAAATCGACCGAACCGAATTCTTTTTTATTTCGGTTTCGGTTATTCGGTTTGTTCGGTCGGTTTCGGTTTAAAATTTTAAAATTTCAGTTTTTCGGTTCGGTTTTCGGTTATTAAGTTTTTTAATTCGGTTAACCGAAAAACCGAATTATTAGTATATATGTTATTTAAGTTATATATACGCTAAGCCCATAGGTAATAAATTAATACTATTAGGTCTAATCTATCAAAGAATCAACCCAATTAAGTAAGTCCATCAACTTTTCAATCTCAAAGACTTTCCCTCTATTAAAACTTCCATAGCATATGTGATAGATACCGGGAGAATTTCACACAGAGTTGTAATTTACACTATGTTTGAATTTTATAATCCATAATAGTGTGCAAAGTTTAATCTATTTTTTTTTCTATAAACACAATATTTTCAACAATTTCGAAGTTTTGAGAAAAATCAACAAATTCGTCGGTCGTATTATTACATAGAAGGAGTCCGATATGATATTATTCAAACCGAAAACCGAACCGAAATAACCGAACCAAAATTAGAAAAACCGAACTGAACCGAACTTATTTTAGTTCGGTTTCGGTTACTACTTTTACAAAACCGAAAACCGATTAACCGAACCGAATTTCTTCAAACCAAACCGAACCGACCGAATGCCCACCCCTAAATTTTCAAGCAAAACCAACATCTTCAGGGCTTTTGCATCTATACCCGATTTTGGAGTCACAATTGAACCTATACCCACTTTGCAAAAAAGTTTGCAAGCGTACCCAATTTACGATAACTTCAGACTTATGGGTCTGAAGTTATAAAAAAATGTCTGAAATGAAAAATTTGCACTTCAAATGCACTTAAGGCAAATAGGTCTGAAGTGAAACCAATGGTTTCATGCACTTAAGGCTAATAATTCTGAAGTGAAAAATTGCACTTCAGTAAGTTTGAATTGGAAATTTGCACTTCAGATGCACTTAAGGCCAAAAAGCCTGAAGTGCAACAAACGTTTTCATTCACTTAAAGCCAATAAGTTTGAAGTAAAAATTTGCACTTCAAATGAACTTAAGGCCAAAAAGTCTGAAGTGCAACAAACGTATTCATTTACTTAAGGCCAATAAGTCTGAATTGAAAATTGCCCAGAAACGAAAATTTGTTCTTCGAGTTATAACAATCCAATATACGATTTAATACCTAAATCTACTCCAAATGAGCTCAAATTTGAAACATAGCCTCCAAATATCATCAGGAACAAACTCCAATCATTAATTTGTCAAAACAACAATAAATCTAATGAACCCATTTTGCAATTAAGAAAAAAAAAAGAAGAAGAAACCCTAAGCAATAGTAAAAAATAAAACATCATAACAGCTCACCATTGTAAAACATCATAAACTACATTAAAATATATTCACAACCACCATATAAAATTATTGTCACCCGAAGAAGAAGAAAAAGAAGAAGAAGGAGGAGGAGGAGGAGGAGAAAGATGCTTAAAGTTGTTTAAAAAAGGGTACAGGTTAAAACGTTTTTAAAAAGTGGATATAGATTAAATGGGGGCGACCAAATAGGGCGTCCGTGCAATTTTTACCACAACTTCTATATATTCTGGCGAAATTGTGCAAAACGAACACACCCCTTTTTTAAATTTTTGTTTGTTTGATACAACACTTGATGTAACTGACGAAGTTCATATACATTTGTTAGAGAGACTTTTATTTTTGGGCACTACACAAAAGAAAAACAGGTAGAAAAAAAAAAAGTCTCTTAATTAGTAGTAGCAGTTCCTGTTATGATGATGATCCTTCATAAAAACGCAAGAACTCTTCATAACTGTAAGGGTACCAAATCCATTCCATAATCTTATCATTTTTCTCCTCCTCAAAATCCCAATTATAAGCTCTCCATAATTCTTCCCCTGATCTTTCTGGAGAATTAGTTTCCATCCATTTCTCAAACTCCACTAATTGAGGATAATTATTCTCCTCCAACACCATTGAAATGTTGCTCCCACCTGATAATGATGTGTTTTTGTAAGTTACTGTCTCTTCTTGATCAGGCCAGAAGTCAGAAAACAAAGCGTTAAAATCTATACAAGTCTTTTCAAAATTTTCCGCTTCGCTGGTTTCTATTATCAGTCCCAGCTCTTCGTAATCTTTCACATCTAAAGGTATTATTTCCTCAGTATTTGCATTTTGCAGCTTTTTCTTCTCTTCTGCTGTTCTTTTGATAATCTTCACCTCATCACCTTCGTAAAGAGATCCCATTAAAAAAAATGGAGACAGAAAGATTAGAAGTGAAAAGAAGAAAATTAAAGAGAAGATTTTCTACTACTGTACTTCGATGAGTGCAGGGACTGAGTGGGGAAGTACTGGAATATATATTGAGGGGAGCAAAGCTAAGGTTTTTGGATTATATGCGTGCATGCATGAGTCAGCACATAATCGGACACAAACCTCTCACTCTTTTTTCTTCCTCAAAATTGTCTTGAATTTTTAATACTTGAGAAGGCATTAATTTGCTTTTTCTTTTTCATGCAAAAATTAAAAGGTTTGATAATCTGATTACATTTATTGAGAACTAAAATCTGATTACATGTATTACTATTAAAATTTCTACTAGAAGTGATTGAAGATAGATAGAGACGAAGCTGGCTAGCTAACTCTTGTCCGTTACGAGAATAAAATTATATACTATATTAAATTTAATGAAGTTTGTCTAAAATAATAGAAGTAATTAGGTAGTTTAGAAAAGGTCATCATGACATCATATTAAAGTTATATAAAATGATACAATAATGCATTACAACGTAGCAGGGCGGCCCTTCCATAAAGCAAGTAAAACAACCGCATTAGGCCCCATATTTGTGGGGGGGCCCATTTTTTGTTATACCTAATAGACTCCATATAAGTTTAAAAAAGAGTTTTGTAAATTAAAAAATTTTGATTTCTTTCTTTAATAAAAATAGAGAAGAAGGATTTGCAACTGCTGTGATTTCTATCAAGGAAATTACATTTGAAATGAATATCGAACCCGAATTTCGTAAGAAACATGTGATATATAGGAAGTAACAATTTTGATACGAATGTTGATAATAAAATCTCAAAATATTTCGAAGAGTCCTTTAGAGTTGATTACTTTTATACATAATAGACAAGGCTATTTTTTCACTTCAAAATAGATTTAAACAATTCGAAATATATGAAAATATTTTTGGTTTTCTATTTGGCAGTAAAACTAAGATCACTAGATGTTGGAAATTTGAAAAAATATTGCCTTAATCTTGAATGTTCCTTAAAGCATAATAATCAATTCAATATTGATGGTTTAGATTTATTTTCTAAATTAAAAATATTAAGGAAAATAGTACAATTAGAAGATAGCAGTTTAAATGATACACTTAATCAAATAAAAATATTTAATTCTTTTCCAAATGCCTAAATTGCTTATGAAATAATGTTCATAACTCATGTTACCGTTGCTTCAGCGGAAAGAAGTTTTCAAAATTAAAATTGATAAAATCTTACCTAATAACAACAATGTCGCAAGAAAGGTTAAATGGATTAGCTATATTGTCAATTGGGAAATACTTATTAGGAGTTATTGATTATAAGAAAATTATTAATAACTTTGTATATAAAAAAAGTTAAAAAATAGACTTCAAATAAATAATAATAAAATTTTAAAAATTTAAAGCCCCTCGTAAAGTTTGGCTTTAGGCCACAAAATTGGTCGGGCCGCCCTAACAATGTAGAGAGATTATATATTACATGATCAACGTACTTTTAACATGTTGTAACATGTTACATGTTGTACTTTTCAAGTTACTAACTGCACTTATTATATACGATTTACTTATAACTATTTTATAATTAGTGATCTACTGATGTAATACAAGTTTGCACCACTAGTGAGTGAAAGTTAAACTCTTATCTTACTAAGTATTACTTCCATTTGTTTCAAATAGAGATTCTCACTATTTTCATATTAGTTTGTTTCAAAAATATTGACACCTTTCAATATTTCCTTAATAAGAAGCACGTATAGCCTCATAAATGCTATGACAGATTTCAGACCATAAGTTTCAAAATTTTTACAGTCACACAAATGATATAACTTATTTAAGATTACATATCTCAAAAGTCTCCTCTTATTTATTTAAGTTTGTGTCAAGTCAAACTAAAACGATCTTTTTAAAACGAAGGAATTAGTTTAAATAGTTTGAGGAAGAAATCAATTCAAAAATTTAGGAAATGGACCAAAAGAGAGGGCTAAAAACGTCATTTACTGGAACGGGAAATAGCACATAGGAGTAGCATAAACCTGTAATCCCCAACAGGCAAAAGTAGAAGTCTCCAAAAAAACACCGACCACTTTTTGGGCACATGGATGAAATTTACAATGTGAAAGGCTGCTTCTTGTTTTTGGTATTTTGTGAGTTTTAGAGCTTATACAAGGTTTTGCATGGGAGCTAATCACTCGTACTACACAAGTGGCAGTGAGTGTCTAGAATACTCTTTAGGTGTCAGTTTGTCTAGAATACTGTAAGTGACCTCGATCGGTTTGTTTCTTTTTAGTAATGAACTCGTACTTCAATTTTGGTGGTTCTGTAATTGTAATGGCATGGCGTCAGTCTTTTGATTTTTCTAGTACTCTGAAACAGTACGCGTACGAGGAGATAGTCTAATAAATTCGAGGAAGAAATGTGGCAGTCTTTGGTTTATATAGTGCCACTGAAAATTTGGATTGAATACAGTGGTAAAAGTTTGCATCCAATTCTTATAATTGCGCTGAATTAATTATGATACTCAGTGCCACTACTGGTACAAGTTCTACGATGCCTTAACTAGCTGGACAGAGGCGAAACCAGGATTTGAAGCTAATTGGTTCGGGATTCTATCCATTCTAAGTTATTGGGTTCTAAATTAATAATTTATACATATTCAATTAAATTTTAAAAGCAAATATAGAGTTTGAACCAAAGCTACTAGATTCGGTCGAACCCCATCCAAAGCTCTAGCTCCGTCCCTGATTCTGAACGCTCCACTTGTTTCGCTCGTTTTCTCTTTCCTTCTAACTGCGAAAGATATTACGACAAATTGAAATTGTGTATCAGTGATCATTGATCTTGTGACATAAATAAGATTGACGTTCATGATTGCGACCACCTTGTGTGTTGCTACCCTTGCTTCTCTGGCTACACTAAAGAACTCTTCAAAAAGGACCATAGGTTTCTGTCTTGGAAGGTTCGATAAAGCTTTAGAGAAAATATATTGTGTTGCAATTGGACATCCAAATGAAAATATATATGGGCTTGGACATCTATATGGGCTTCCATTAAGTTGCAATTGGTGTATTGTGTTACACAAACTTCCATATATATATATATATATATAGAATAACAACACGTGCTAGCAACATATGGACTAGATCATCCAAATGAAAGAAAAATATTATAACATATGAAGAGGATCATATAACTAAGATACCATTTATAAAGGACCACCGAACGGAATATATCTCCCCACAATATAAACATACAGATCCACCATATATACAATATTACATATTTTCAAGAAAATTACTCCTGTACACTTACATATATACAGTCAACGAACAAAATTTATCACCTATCAACCACCTTACATCAAAATTGCTAGAGCGACATCCTTGCATAATATACAAGAAAAATTCAAACTTGCCTCTATTGCTAATTACCGTCCAAAACTTGTGTCTTCTTTTTCTAGTCAAAATTTTCTTTTATCTTTTTCTTTTGGATAGGTTATAGTAAAAAAGTTCACATTCAGCCGTTAAAATTCCTTTCATTTACAGTTCACAATTAAGGAAGGTTCAAACCATAGCAGTCAGGCGAGAGTTCTGGCAATCAAAGCCTTCCACTCTATTTGTTGCTTGAGTTGCCTTAAGTCTTGTCCTTGCGCATGAGCTTCCTTTACAACTCGACGATGGAGAAGGTGAAGCTGAAGTAGATGGACTTGGTGATGATGATAAAGTACAGGTTAATTGCTTTCCATAGTTTGCAAAGTACACATCATGAATTAATGGATTCATCGCTCGGCTAGGTGGTGACCCTGTGAAGAATGGAGGGGATGATGACAAGAGCGATGCTGATCGCATTGCAGCTACGCCATCCTGTTAGACCACATAGGAACTTGGATGATCAATTTTAGAGTTTCCAATTGAATTAATTAAGTAATTAACAGAAGACACATTTGAAACAGTGTTACAGCTACCAACAAAACAGCAGCAGGTTAAGTGTACAAAGGCCAAAAAAGGTATGTGGGACAGTTGGTAAGTAAAAAAGATGATCTATACAGTCAAAGAGTATTCTGGTAGTGCACATTTAGTACTCCGATAAAGTTTGATATCAGGAGGACAGTTAAAAACATTTAAGGCAATGAGATTTACTGTGTTGAATGCCTATTGAGGACACAAGCTGTGGAGGTTTGCGACCATATATCATGTGATTCACACATCAGTTATTCCTACATTTCCATTTTCCAATAATTGCCATGACAAGCAAACAACTTGATAGAAATGGTAACTAACCTGCGATAAAACGTTAAAATACACTGATCGTGTAAAAGATCTATATACTACTACCATGTTTAAACTTAAGTTATCAAAGGGACTTTGCAGAAAGCACTGCAGGCAGTTTGCAACACGGTATTGTTGTTGTGAATGTAAGATCGCATCGTCCTAAAGTTTGAAATCATCAACAATTGGCAGATGAATATGTTGATTTTCAGAGTGACAAACTACATATAGTTGCAACTATATCCTGCATAACAGGGACTCTCCATTCTTCTACCTTACCCTCTGACATGGAAAGCCTTTAAGAAAAAACTAATTCAAATTTATACTACAAGATTTATCATGTATAAATTGCCTTAAATCTGAAAATGTACATATAATTTCGTGGGAAAATGCTTAGTGAAATAATAAGAATATCATGCAATCCTTGAAAAATTAGGTCAATTTTTCATGACAAATAATGTGAATATTTTTTTTTTTGGCAGTAATTATAAGTCGGGTGATCATCCCATAAAGAGTGACACAAAGAAACGAAAGCAACAAACAAAGAGTTTCAAATCCATAGAGATTACATTGCAATGTGCTCAGGCCAGAAATATATAGAAAGTCCCCTACCTCTTTTAGGATGAGATCAAAAAGTTCTATTCCAGCTTTTGAATCCAAGGTTTCAGCTTGATTACTGTTAATCCTCCATTAAAAAACCCGGAATTAATTACAGAATTAAGGGTAACCAATTAAAAATATGGACAAAGAGAAAGAGATCAAATCACCTCAATTTGGAATGACAAATTGGATGCCTTACTCGACGAGGTTTGGGACAAACAACTTGAATCATAGTATTAATGCCGCAATTCATCGTTAGAAATTAATCGGCCCAGAAAACTTCAATCGGCGGCAAGGGAAAAGCAACGGTCCATGGCTCTTGAAGGTGGCCAGTGGTGTTGGGAAAGTAAAAGGTGTAATTAACAAGAACTAATTAGTATAGTAATTAATTTTGGCAATCCCTGCTTTCCGAGGAATAAGCTTCTCGTACGGGGAAATACACATTTTTGGGGGAAATAATTAATCTTCATTGATTAATAAATATAATTCTAGGAATCTATCTATCTATATTATATTAAAAGGAAGGTAGTGAAGCATGAAGTTAAGCCAAGTGGCAAGCCAAAAAAAAAATCACTTGACAATTTTAAGATAAACATTAAAAATTTAAATTATAAATGAAAACATAATTAATGGAAGTAGTAGTTTAATAAGAATTATTTTTTACTTATGATACAAATCTTTATTTTATTATTAAATATAGATTTTAATCTGGAAAATAAATACCATATAGTAGTATAATTTAATTAATTCTTTTTTGTATAATTATGGTAGGGACGAATTAATTAATTAATTGATCAATCTTTGTAACTCTCCTTATTTTGGTACAATATATATTACTGTAAGTATCTTTAATTAAAATTTTGTGTATAATTCAGTTATGGTAGGTATCCATTTTTGAGAAAGAATCATAAATTTTCATTTTGTATCATACACATTAATTTTAAGTTGAAATAATAATTCTTTATTTAGTACAAGCTTTGTATCTGACCTTATTTGGGTAAAATATACATTACTGCATGTATCTTTAATTAAATTTTGTGCATAATTCAGTTATGGTAGGTATCCTTTTTTGAGAAAGAATTAATTAAATTTTCGTTTTTTATCTTACACATTAATTTTAAGTTAAAATAATAATTATTATTTAGTACAAACTTTTTATCTGACCTTATTTGTGAAAAAATATGCATTATTATAGGTATCTTTAATTAAATTTTATGAATAATTCAATTATGGTAGAAATCCTTTTTTAGAAAGAATTAATTAAATTTTTATTTTGTATTTTACATCTATATTATATTAAAGGAAATAGTATTAAAAATAAACAAGAGGACAAAGGAAAAAGATAAAAAAAATTAAAATTGGTGGTTAACAAATTTTAATTAACAAAAAAAAAAACGAAGGTTGAAAATTCAAAAAAGCCCAAAGCTAAAAGAAAATGAAGATCTGTATCCTTTCTTGATCACACTTGCTCTTACATATATATTTATACATACTTTTTTAAAAAATTAGGATTTCAGATGCTTACGATGGTCTTTCCTTAGAAATCTTTATTTAAGCAACTTTTGCTTATGTTTGACTTCTCTACATTGCTTAGGGTTTAGCTTCCACACAAACTACTGCAAAATATGGCTCCAATCTATAACTATATATCAGTAAAATATCAATGTCCAAAATGAATTGGAATTTGAAGACCGTGTTGTTAGATTATGGCACGTTCTAGACCGTGAGAAACCAGAAAATCCTAACTCAATTGAATTAATTATTCAAGATGAAAAGGTGCATACTCTTTTAGCAGCTATTATTTTTTCATGTCTTTTGAGTTGTAATGTATTTTCTTCAAATTTACGCCTTACTAACTTAAATTTCTTTCAAATTTTTTTGTTTTAGGGAGATAGAATTCAAGCAACTATTGGAAGAGTTGTTATGCGTATTTTCAAAATAAAAATATATGAAATGGGATTGTATATTATGAAGAACTTTGTAGTTGGACCAAACAATCTGAAAATTAAGACCAACAAACATAAATTGAAATTGACGTTTTCTCATAAGACGAGTGTGGATGAAATTAATGATCCACAATTTAGTTTGAATATCTTCAGCTTTAAACTAAGCGTATTTCTGGAAAATGCACTGCAATATGTCCATGAGCATTTGCTACAATAATGTTCCCTTAAGCACATGCTTCATATCAAGCAAATTATAAAACATCATTATTTTTCGTGGAACATTCATATCAAGCAAATTGTATAGTGTCATTATTTTTTATGGAACATTCATTAGGAGATGGAATGAAAGTTTTACTGGAGTCTCAAAATATTTTTAATGTTTGGTTGTAAAGATGGTAGTAACACTAATATATTAAACTTTACGGTGTAGATCGTTCTTTTTTATTATCCGCGCATCGTGCGGGTTCTAATACTAGTATTATATTGAAATGAGGGTAGTGAAGCATGAGGTCAAGCCAAATGGCAAGCTAAAAAGAAGTCACTTGACAATTTTAAGACAACATTAAAAATTTGAATTATAAAAGGAAACATAATTAATGGAAGTAGTAGTTTAATAAGAATTGGTTTTTACTTATGATACAATCCCTATCTTATTATTAAATATAGATTTTAATCTGGAAAATAAATAACGTAGTATAATTTAGTTAACCTTTTTTTGTATAATTATGGTTGGGACGGATAATTAATTGATCAAGCTTTGTAACTAACTTTATTTTGGTACAATATATATTGTTGTAGGTATCTTTAAATAAAATGTTGTGTATAATTCAGTTATGGTAGGTATAAGTTTTTGAGAAAGAATTAATTAAATTTTCGTTTTGTATCTTACACATTAATTTTAAGTTGAAATAATAATTCTTTATTTAGTACAAGCTTTGTATCTGTCCTTATTGGGTAAAATATACATTGTTGCAGGTATCTTTAATTAAATTTTGTGTATAATTCAGTTATGGTAGGTATCCTATTTTGAGAAAGAATTAATTAAATTTTTGTTTTGTATTTTACACATTAATTTTAAGTTGAAATAATAATTCTTATTTGGTACAAATTTTGTATCTGCCCTTATTTGTGAACAATCTACATTACTATATGTATCTTTATTTAAATTTTGTTAATAAGTCAGTTATGATAGATATCCTTTTTTAGAAAGAATTAATTAAATGTTCGTTTTGTATTTTACATCTATATTATATTAAATGAAATAGTATTAAAAACGAACAAGAGGACAAAGGAAAAAAGATAAGAAAAATTAAAGCTTGCTGGTTAACAAATTTTAATTAACAAAAAAAAAGAAAGACGAAGGTTTAAGATTCAAAAAAGCCCAAAGCTAAAAAAATGAAGATCTGTATCTTTTCTTGATCACACTCGCTCTTACACACTAATTTACATTTATTTTTTTAAAAATTTAGATGCCTACGATGGTCTTTCCTTAAAAATCTTTATTTAAGCAACTTTTGCTTAGGTTTGGCTTCTCTACATTACTTAGAATTTAGCTTCCGCACAAACTACTGCAAAATATGACTCCAAACTATAACTATATATCAACGAAATATCATTGTCCAAAATAAACTAGAATTTGAAGGTTTGTGTTCTTAAATTATGGCACGTTCTAGACCGTGAGAAACCAGAAAATCCTAACTCAATTGAATTAATTATTCAAGTTGAAAAGGTGCATACTCTTTACCATCTATTATTTTTTCATGCCTTTCAAGTTGTGATGTATTTTCTTCAAGTTATGCACCTTACTAACTTAAATTTCTTTTCAAATTTTTTGTTTTAAGAAGATCGACTTTAAGCAACTATTGGAAGAGGTGTTATGCATATTTTCAAAACAAAAATATATGAAATGGGATTGTATGTTATGAAGAACTTTGTGGTTGGACCAAACAATCTAAAATTAAGACCAACAAGCATAAATTGAAATTGACGTTTTGTCATAGGACAAGTGTGATGAAATTAATGATCCACAATTTAGTTTGAATATCTTCAACTTTAGAACTATGCGTATTTCTGAAAAATGCACTGCAATATGTCCCTGAGCATTTGCTACAATAATGTTCTCTTAAGCACATGCTTTATATCAAGCAAATTGTGTAGCATCATTATTTTTCGTGTAACATTCATATCAAGCAAATTGTGTAGTATCATTATTTTTTATGGAACATTCATTAGGAGATGAAATGAAAGTTTTACTGGAGTCTCAAAATATTTTTAATGTTTAGTTGTAAAGAAGGTATTAATACTAACATATTAAACTTACGATGTAAATCATTCTTTTCAATTATCCGCGCATCGCACGAATTCTAATACTAGTCAACAATAATAAAATAAACATCAGTTTTTTATAAGTAATGGAGTACTAGATAATCTTTGAGGGGCCTGATTTAACTCTTTCTTTTTCTTTTTTCGTTTATCTCATTGATAATTGTGATGTAAAATTATTACATTCTAGTATTTGATATTTAGATTTAAACTAGGTAAGGAGAATGAAACCTATTGTGGAATATATCATTCCATTCCTCTTTATGTGAATCTTGTGTTAATTTTTAGTAAAATCCAATTACAATTTTACTGAAAATATATTGAGTAGGGAATGGGAGCTGTATTGCTCATACGTGCAATACTTGTCACCCTGCTTCTATTTTCTCGTAGGCTGTCAAAACATTAACACGTAAAATAACTCAAACGAACTGTAAATAACATGTACAAATGGAGCCAATGAATTAAGGGGTCGTTTAGGAGGATGTATTAGGGAAAATAATATAAGTATTAATTTTGATATCATTAATCCCTTATTTGGTAGTATTTTTCAACATTTACTATTGTTACATATAGCAAACTATAGCATTAGCAATACCATGGTTTTTAATACATGGATAAACATGTATAAAGATTGATCTGTCTTTTCAAAACCTTTTCCAGATTCTTTCTAACGCATGTGGAGTTTATTTTTGTAATTTTTAAAAAAATTAGGAAATACATATTATTTTTAATATACCAAACTATGACGACCCAGCCAGTCGTCTCATGAGTTACCGCTCCGTTTTTCCCATTTCTGCCTCTTATTGCTTTGTCTATCGGTTCTATATGTGACCAGGTTGGTTGGCTCAAGTTCAGAAATGATTTGGTAATGTTTTCAAAGCATGGGGAGGAAGAGGATGGCACAAGATGATAATGGCAGGCTAGTGGAGAACCATGGTTCTGTTGAAATGAAGAAAGAGAAAAAGAAAAGAAAAATGAATAAAAAAAGAGAAAAAATTAGTATTAAGTTTAAGTAGTTAGAGTATCCAATAGGAAATTGACACATGGACAATTAAATTAGTTTTAAGCTATTTTTTGTGCCTCACGTGCATCTAGGAAATGAACTTTACTTTTTATGCCAGGTCATCACTCAATAGGGTATTAAATTCATTTAAGATTAGAATACGTGGGTAAAAGGTCGGCCGTAAAGTTTAGGTGTGTAAATGATTTTTTCTGACAAGTTTAATGGGTACTTTATGCATTTTCTCACTTATATATTGATTTTGCAGCATGCTGTACTTACTGAATTTCATGATGTGGATTTATGTGTTTCTCACTGCTCGGTCTTTATTTACCTTTATTACTTACTGAGTTGGTGTAATCACATTACTCCTTGTACCTTGTGTGCAGATCGAGGGGTTGCTGGACGTGATAGCTAGCACTGATTCTTCCATCTGTCGCAGATATTCAGAGTTGGCAAGGTAGCTGCATGACGATCACAACCTTCCTCTTCTCCCTCTTATCTTCCTTAGACTATATTAGTGTTGTCCAGACTGTAATAGTCTTAGTTGTTATCGGATAGTCCTTAGTAGATGCTCGTGACTTGTGACACCCCGATGTCAGGCTTTTGTTTCTTTCTGCACTTTGTTATTTAGACTTATGCTGTGATGTTTTATTAATTAATAGCTTAAAACATCTTTATTATGAAATGTCTAATTGTTTTGGGATTGTGTCGGCTGGCCTAGTTCCATGATAGGCGCCATCACGACCTGGTTAGTTTTGGGGTTGTTACAACTAACGAGCTATGCGTATACAATAAAATCCAAGGGACCGATTTTATGGTTATTTCGGGGCTCCAAAGATGCACCTCCTAAAGGCCGAGGCAGGGCTCGAGGTGCGATCTCGTAGAGTTTTAAAATGCTTGGCTCAGAAGCAATATGGATCGACGGCTGCCATAGAAAAGTGGGGGGTTCCCTAGGCATCTGATGGAAGTTGGCAAGCTGATGTGCGCCCATACCGAGGCATTAAATAGCTGTATCAATCTCATATCTTTGTAATAAATACACTTGTACCATACTAGGATTCCCCTGATCTATAAAAGGGTTCCTTATCATTTTGTAAAGATATCTGATACTCAACATTGAATACAAGAACATTCTCTTTGCTCTCTAACTCAAACACTCTCTATTTGGCTCTATTGCTTGTCTCTATTGCTTTATTTACATTCATTTTATCTCATAAATTGTTTTTCATTTATTGCTTATTATTGATCATAAAGAGCCGCAATCACAGCCCCAAAACTGTTAATCCCCAATCAATTGCCCTTAGCCTAGTGTCCGGCTCGACCTCAAGGCCCGTATATGCCAGCTCGAGGCCCTGATCTCCAGCCCTTTGGTTTGATCATTATATTATCTACAAGCTCTTATTTTATCTATTTCCTAAACAACTAGCATAAAAATAGATCACGTATTTTTAGAACCACAAAATCAAATCTAATTATAATTACTATTTTCAAGGTAAATAGTTTGGCGCCCACCGTAGGGCTAAGAATAATAGTGATTATTTTCTTGCCGGTTTACTACATAACACAAGTTACCTTTCACACTTTTTCTTGTCCAAGATCTTTTGATTTCAGGTTGGAATGTCTAACTTAATAAACGCACGTGAAAACAATAATCTTGAAGACCATGGAGAAAATGGAGTGGATGTTCCAGGTGTTGGTGTACCACCACGAAACCCTGAGAACTTACCGGAACCAATTCCCGCGGACATGGTCTCACACGACGCTCAACATGTCAAAATAGGCTCCAACGCCAACAGGAGCATACACTAAGGAGACCAACAAGAAGCTCCGAAAACCCCAGCTAGGGAAGAGCAGGAAGTTAGCCTTCACGTTATTTTTAAAATGTTACAGGCACAACAGTTGGAGATTGCTCAGCTGCAAAGTCACCAGAAAACTCCCAGTACAGTAGCACCGGGAATGGCTCCCCCAGCCGAGCAAGTACCGATAAGATCAAGTAACAATGGGTTGGCAGCCGACCCCGCCCTCATAAAGATGCTCGAGGACCTCACAAAGAGGATCGAGGAGAGAAAAGGATAGAAGCCAATGATAAGAAGGTAGAGACTTACAACTCTAGGGTTGATCAAATTCTGGGCTCACCCCCGGTCCTGAAGGGTGTAGATTCGAAGAAGGTCGTACAAAAGCCATTCCCGCAGGAAACTACTCCAAAACCCATTCCAGAGAAGTTCAGGATGCCCGACCTTCCGAAGTACAACTAAACCTCGGACCCCAACGAGCACGTCACTGCTTATACTTATGCAGTGAAGGGCAACGACCTAAAGGACGGTAAGATCGAGTCCGTCCTACTGAAAAAGTTCGGATAAATGCTCTCTAAAGGGGCAATGATGTGGTGTCACAACCTGGCCCCAAACTCTATAGATCCATTTGCCATACTGGCAGATTCATTCATAAAGGCACATGCTGGTGCCACCAAAGTAGCTACGAGGAAATCCGACGTCTTCAAAATCAAGCAAAGGGAGAACAAGATGTTGCGAGAGTTCGTATCTCGCTTTCAAATGGAACGAATGGAACTACCACCAGTCTGCGATAACTGGGCGGTGTAGGCCTTCACTCAAGGTTTGAACGAGCGAAGCTCGGTAGCTTCAAAGCAACTGAAGCAGAACTTAGTCGAGTATCCCGCCGTGACTTGGTCGGACGTCCACAACCGATACCAGTCAAACATCAGGGTCGAAGACGACCAACTAAGAGCCCCTTCGGGCTCAGTATATCCTAGCAGGCTTCTGTCAAAGGAGCCAAAGCCAAATACAGAAAGATACCAACTATACACTGAAGATAGAAGAAACGCCCCGAGGCACAACATACCCCGCAATGACCGAAGAATAGATCGAGGCCAAAACCCTCGGGGACTCGTCAGCAGAACCGGGTTCGATAGGCATACAACGCCGATGGAGGCGCGTCACTTGTCGGAATACAACTTCAACATTGACGTTTCAGACATCATATTCTCCATTAGTAAAATCAGAGACACCAAGTGGCCGAGGCCTGTACAATCGGATCCTTCACAAAGGAACCATAACTTAGTGTGTGAATTTCACAGCACATATGGCCACAGGACAGAAGATTGCCGACAACATTGGGAAGAAGTACCCTGACTATTTAGCAATGGTCATCTCCGAGAATTCCTCAACGATCGAGCCAAAAACCAGTTCGGGGAAAGGGAGGCAACTAAGAAGAATGAAACTGATGAGCCACAACATATCATCCACATGATCTAGGGAGGCATCGACCCTCCACAAGAACCCATGATCAGAAGAACAAACATATCCATCACCAGAGAAAAACGAACTCGAGGTTACATACCCAAGGACGCACTCACGTTCAGTGACGAGGACATCGAGACCTTGTCTCAGCCTCACAACGATGCATTGGTAATCTCTTTCCTTGTAAATACATCTCAAATTAAACGTGTACTTGTGGATCTAGGTAGCTCGACCAATATTATCAGGTCGAGGGTCTTGGACTACTCGACCAAATCGTACCCACCTCTCGAGTCCTCAACGGGTTCAACATGGTGAGCGAAACAACGAAAGGGGAAATCACCCTCCCGGTCAATGTGGCCGGCACGACCCAAAATGCCAAATTCCATGTCATCGAAAGAGACATTAGGTACAACGCCTTGTTCGGGAGACCGTGGATACACTGCATGAGAGCAGTACCATCCACCCTCCATCAAATGTTGAAATTCCCAACAAAAGATGGGATAAAAACCATCTACGGCGAGCAACATGCAGCAAAAGAGATGTTCGCAGTGCATGATGTGGCACCAATACCAATACCTCCACCACCGAAGGAGCCAAAGGATAAATGAATAATAAAATAGTAACAAGATACATCCTCGGCCAAGCCCGATCGAACGAAGCAAAGGACCATATTGCATCCTTATAACAAACAATCGAAACATATCAGGGCTCAAAATACCGCCAGCACTAAGGTATGATTGTCTTATTTTTTCTTTATCTACATTTTTGTACTAACCTAAGTGCAGGTATCCGATTGAAATGTCCGAAACACTTTACAACTCGAAGGCCTTAGGTTCCAAAAGCATACGTTGCACTCTTTTCTTTCGATCGGGTTTTTATCCCAAGAAGGGTTTTACCTGCAAGGTTTTTAATGAGGCAACACCTATATGCTACCTAAGGAAGACTCGACAAGTATTCAAGGCTTCTGTTCAATCAACCTCGAATACTAGGGGGCATCCCCACCCCCCCCAAAGAACATCTCCTCGGAGAAGCCAAGATGTGCTAAGTGGGGTCTCGATAGGAAAATGATGTACCAGGACAAACGGTCTAACGAACCATGACCGTATAGAATAACCGAGCCCTTAACAGCGAAAACATGTATACTTGTACCAAGTAATCGAAGAATACTTTCCATCAAAGCATTTTGCGTTTCAAAAGAGCCCACTATTTTTTACAAAAATGGCTCCAAAGCCAAAAAACGTCCCAAACACTCGGGGACTGGCGTCAAAAACTCATAAGCCCTCAATGAGGCAACATCAAGTTTGCAAAAATAGCTTCAGAAGCCGGAAACGTCCCGAACACTCAGGGACTAGCGTTAAAAACTCAAAGCCACATGACCTCCGGGTCGGAAACTCCAAACTCGCAAGCCTTCAATGAGGAAATACCAAGTATACAAGAAACGACTCCCGAGCTAGAAAATTTTTGATGACTCGGGGACTGCCGCCGACGGCCACCCCCATCGACTTATCAAAAACCCAAGACCATAAGACCCCAAGTGGGCAGCCTTGGTCTCGTAAGACCTATATAAGGCAATGACAATATCTGTAAGACCTCAAGCAAGGCATGAACGACACTTGTACCAAGTAACGGTATTTGTAAGACCTCAAGCAAGGCATGAGCCATACTTGTACCAAGTGACTAAAACTGTAAGACCTCAAGTAAGGCATGTAAAAATTTGTAAGACCTTACAAAAGGCATAAACCCGATCTTAAAGTTAAGGCTATCTATCGAACTTGTAAGACCCCTAAAAAGTCATACCCTCGATATAGACGCTGAAGCTACTTCACTCGGGGACTGAAAGGCTCCGGCAAAAATGCAATGACTACGGTCACAAGGCTGTACCAGCCAAACTAACGCGACTCGGGGACGCCCGACCGTCGCTATAAAATCACAAGCCTTCAATTACTTCGAAAGTACTTCGAAAAGAACCGGTTAAATAGGCTACCCTTGACATAGGCAAAAGAGCTTCAACAATGTTAGCGCCAAACTGTAGGCTTCGAGATACTTAGTCACCGAGCCAAAACCTCCCGAGGTGCTCATTCACTACCATATAACAACTCACAATCGAGGTTTTTATGGAACTGTCGAAGAGTCAGGCAAACATAACCCTAAAAAGTCCTTAACGAGGGAAAAATAAAGCCTATATTAGAGGTTGTACTGACCCAATGCATAAGAGCCACTGATGCCAGCCCGTACAAAAGGTCGTATTGACCCAATGCGTAAGAGCCACCGTCTCCAGCCCATATAAATGTTCGTATCGACTTAAAGCGTAAGAGCCACTCCCGCCAACTCATATAAAGGTCGTACCGACCAAACGCGTAAGAGCCTAAGGGCCAACTTTAAATTCAAAAACTTAAGGGCCAATGAGCTCGAGTCAAAACCCGACTCGGAGACTAAACCCGAAACAGTTAATTGAATATGCCTAAGAGTAAAAGCATAAGAGCTTAAACACTGCTTATACTAAAGGTCGTATTGACCAGATGCATAAGAGCCTGCGGGCCAGCCTAACTAGCCCCAGGCCGTACTACAAACCTAAGGGTTCTTTTAACTCAAAGACCAGTTCGTCTGGATAATGGCTGATAAACATCAAAATAAAAGGAAGTACATGAAAAAAAAAGCTGCAAGGCTCCTTTTTGTACACATATGTGAAAGAATACAAGCTCCATTTACAATGTACTTTGAAAGTACTATATACAAAATCATAAAAGGAAAGGCCTAATCTACGTCCCTCTCAGGGACTATGACCTATCGGTCTCTTTCTTGCTATCTTCGGCATCACACAGAAGGAACTTAACATCATATTCATCTGCCTTTGCCTGCTTTATCTCTTCCGAGAGATCAAAGCCCCTATCATAGATCTCCACGAGGGTTTCCTTTCAAGATTTGCACCGTACATACTCCTTACTTCTGTGCTCACAGTCGAGAGCCCTTCTTAGCTTAGCTCGAGCATCAACAACGTCCTTCAAATAGACCACCACTTTCTTGTCAGCCTTAGTTCGGCTCATTATGGCCTCGGCCCGAGCATCTACAATCTCTGCCTTCATCTTTAAAAATTCTGATTCGAGCCTTGCAATCATGCTCGCTCGGACCGGGCTGTTCGCACGAATGTTCCGGAACTACACCTCAAGGGCGGAGGCCTTGGCCAAAGTATCCTTCTGGGCCTCAACTTGGGCTTTTAGCTCGTTACGCTCATGCTTAACCTGGCCAAATTTTCCCCAAAGTCGTTCCAGGTCCTCTGTTTTTCTCTGCAACTGAAAGAGAAAAATATTAGCCTGCGAAAGCAGAAGGAGGAGCATGTATTGGCTCGGAACAAAGGGTACCTGTGTTTTGAGATAGTCCTCAAAGTTCCGATTTCAATCCGCCTCATGCCGCAGTTATGCCAGCTCATATTCCTTTTTCGTGCAAAGAAGTCTAAGGGATTTCTCCCCATCTAAAGCTTTCTGCAGCCTGGACTCACGGCAAAGCATCTTGAACTTAAGCTTGTCAAAGGCTTGCAAAAGAAAGCTCAATAAGAAAAGGAAGACATGAAACTGGAAAAAGCCTATACCGGCTACCAAAGCTTACTATGAAGTTAAGCCAGTGAGCCTCACTAAAGGTCGAGCGCACATTCGGTGGCTTAGTTTCCCCCGAAGTGCCTTCGGTAGGACAAGAGGGAGGTGACGGATGACCCTTGTCCCTCGAAGTACCTTCGACGGGAATGGGAAACAGCGACAAGGATGGAACTATTTTTTCAAGAATAAAGGCCTCCGAGGCCAGAAGCTCGCTGCGAGCATCCTCACACCGCGAAGACTCCTTCCGTTTATTATCAATCCTCGACCCTGAGGTCGGAAATCTCTCTCCTCCCAAGGGGACACGACCTCATCTCAGAAAATTCTCCAACACCTATGTTGGCGGAGTTAGTCCGCTGTAAAGAAAGTACCTTTCTGAGAACAAGCAACTATGCACCTACCATGATGTTTTACCTCCCATTTCCCCTTGTAAAATCTCCCCATTTGCACTTGTCATAAGCCGAGCAAGCTACCAGCTTACGAAACCATTCCGCCAGATCAGGAACCTCGTTCGGCAGCCAAGGGACCGCTACAGAAAGCAAAAAGAAGAACATCTTCACGGAGCTCGCCTCCACTATGTACAAAAATAGTAAAAGCACAAATGTACCACTTACGTGTGAAATTCCATTTCTTAGGAAATGGCAGAAACTCTCCAGGGATAATATCGACTGTCCGTGCTCTAACAAATCGAATTATCCACCCCCGTCCTCGTCCTCTTCGTCATTAACGGCTAGGGGCTGGGTAGATCGACGTCGTAGAATAATCAAGCCCCGGTAGTACAAAGGCCGATATAACATGACGAGATGACTAAGGGTGAATTCGAGCCCGGCCTTGTCTGCAAAGTACCTTATCATCAACACTATCTTCCAAAGGTATGGGTGAGCCTGTGCCAAAGTAACCTGATACCTTTTACAAAATTCGAGCATAACCCTGTCGAGAGGGCCTAATGTGAAGGGGTATGTATACACGCTCAAGAACCCCTTGACATGAGCCATAATGCTCTCCTCCGGGGAAGGTGCCTGCAACACCACCTCTCTCCCCTATCCACAGTCTTTTCTAGCTACCTCGAGATGCTCTTCCCTTATCGAGGAGATAAACCTTGACGGATGCTCCCAGTGTCAAAGGAAACCGGGAGGTTTCACTATTGAAAAGTCCCTCTTCGAGACAAAGCACCTCGATGCTAGCTCACTAGACACCGGCGGTGTACCACTAACCGAGCACGAAACTAAGGTAGAACCCTCTTCTTGACAAGCGGATGCAGGCACAACAGTCATAGTTATGGTAAAGCAAGGAAAGGGGAAATGAGAAAACACAGGTGAAAGCTCTGAGTTGAAGGAAACTTGGCGCATAAAGGAAAACCCCTTTAAAAAAAAGTCACCTAGTACAGTAGGGTTTCAAAAGAAGAGAAGGCAAGTACATATATAGAGCAAGCGGCGACTGTTCTCCTACCCTAAGGACCAATGAAATCTGACCATATCAGCACTATTTTCTTGGGACATGCACTGGTAAGGCCACCTCGGTCATTTCACGGTCATATCACTAAGTGATACCATCGCACCAGTACCCGGGAGTCATTCGACCCCGAGGGCTTTCAATCCTTGTAGGGTATCGACCTTGTAAAAAAGCTCGCCCCTATTATGAGATGGTACCTAATCTCAAAGGCCTTAAATGCTCTGAGCACACGTTCCAAAGAACCAACAATCAGAATTTGAAGACAAAGCAATAAAACATAACATTCAAAAACTGGAAGCAGAAAGAAAAAATATTGTATTCCCAAAAAATGCATGTACAAACAGGGAATCATTCACAGTCTTTCCCTAAGAAACCCTGACACAAAAAGGGAAAGGGACGACCTAAATCTACTCTTCACCCCTGAAGTCATCACCGGAACCCTCGTCCGAAGCATCCGAATAGGCAGTTTATTCCTCTATGATTCGTGCCTCCTCGATCTCGACCGAGAAATCGATGCCCTTGCCACTCACTTCCTCAAAGGCCTGCTTCTGTGCTTGCACACGAGAACGAGCAACAACTCGAGTCAGCTTCTGCTCGACCCCCGCTAGTATGTCTCGAGCCTTTTCATTCGCAGTAGCAGATATTTATTGTACGAGGATGCTTTTTCCTCTACCATAGACCTGGCCAATGACAGCGCAACAATCTCTGCCTTAGCACTCTTCAAGAGGTCTCTGGATGAAAACAACTCCATCTCATTGACAACTATCTTCTCCTGAAGACGCCCCACGAGAGCGTTCTTTGCCCAAACTACAAAAGGTAAAACAAGTCGATAAGTATCAAGTCAAAATAAAACGCAAGTTCACAAAATGCTGTACTACCTGCTCAATAAGGTTGTTTTTATCTCGACTCGTTTCTTCCAACGTTGCCCGGAGCATACTCAGCTCCTCCTCCTTCCGGGTGGAATGGGTCTCCGAATCCTTTAAACTCGAGGAAAGACCCTCGACTTCCTTCGTATGACCTATAAGCTCATCTCGCAGCTTGGAGACGGCATGATCATACCTCTTTAGCCTACAACAAAACAAAGAAGTCAGAGAAACAAAGAGAAATACTTGAAAGCACCAAAATATGTCAAGGTACTACCTGCCGTAGGCAACCCTCCACTTACTCGATGGCACCAGGAGCGTCAAGGCTAATATTCTCGCTAAATCCATCGAGGAAATTTCCGAGCTCTCCTTCTCCCTTCTGAGAGCCTCCCACTTTGGAGATGTTCAGGTCCTACGCATCCCTAAGCTCTCTGAGCGAGAATTAGGGACCCAGATTGAGCCCTCCCAGAACATCAAAGAACCCGAAGGACAAGTCATGCCCCCAAAGAGCTCCAGGCTCGGGCCTTTTGGAGCCGACAACAACAAGTTCCTGAGTAGGGACCGTGCCACATCTGGTCGAGGAATTAGGAACTGTATTTGTGCCCTCCTCTAGGTCCTCTAAAGCATGGGCGCGAGCCGAATCAGCCATTCTAGACTCGGCAGCCCTCAGCACAGACACTAGGGGCCATTAGTGTCCGACCTCTTCCTTTGTACCAAAAGGTTATCGTCATCCTCATCCTCGTCATCGGAACTTGCTCTGCAAGCTGAACATGAGAACTCGACCTCAGCTCGAGGCCTGCGAGATTTGGGCTTCTTTAATACAAGGGGCTCGGCAGCCGTCCCCTTTTTCCTCTTCTTACCCTTATCGGGATTAGAGGACTCTCCCTCGCCGGTAGGAGGCTGCCTCATCAACACTCCATCGCCAAGGCCTGCGCAAGCGTAGAAATCAAAATTTATCAGCACAGAGAATATAGGGAAGAAATATGAAAACATTATAGAGGCGGTGAGAATGGGCTTACCATGATTCTTGGCCACCCACTGCATTTTAGCCAACTCAGGCCAAAAACGCTTGCGATAGGGGAATAAGTCATTTAGTCCCCTAATCCACCCCAACAGGACCAGAACAAATTCGGGATACCAAGGGGCGGCTGCGTGAACAAAGGTAAAGTTAGGTTTTCGAGAATAAAATAAGAAGACAATAAATCACACACAAAGAAGAAGCACTTACGCTTCATGTTCCACTCCTCCGGGAACAACATTCATTCGGCCGGAATAATGTCCGAGGTCCTTACTCGAAAAAAATGGCTCATCCACCCCCCGATCCTTGTGCTTGTCGATACTCAAGAAAAAGGGTTTCAAAGATCGAGGGTGAAACTTGATCAAGCCTCGAAAAGATGGGAGTTGTACAGCCTGATCAGATGATCAAGGGTAAAAGTCGTACCCTTGACTTTGTTGGAAAATTAGCGAAGCATGTAAACTATCATCCAGAAAGAGGGGTAAATTTTGCAATGTGTTACCCGGTACTTACAACAGAAGTCAAGAATGACTGGGTCTATAGCCGGAGAAGAAGCGTTCGAGGAGTCGACAAGGCCCAAGGTAAACAGGTATGTGTATACATAAAGAAAATCGGCCGTATGGTCCGTTATGCTTTGTTGATATCCAATTTCCTTATATATTTTGAAATATACATAAATACCTTCAAAATAGAATATACATGCATATATAAGCATGCACAAGGTTTTTATAATTTTTTCATAATTTTAAGGATTTAAATTGATTTATTTCCTCCCCTTTTATTCATAACATCCCCAATAATTATTCCCCAAATTATTTTTATAGTAATTTAGTCTTTTAATTTCTATACCTATGCCAAACTATGGTTAATATATTTTTTATGAATTTTTTATAATTGCATTTGGTATTTTAAAGCTAAATTGGATATAATTGCAATATTAGCCAGTTTAATGTATAATTAAATTTTATATGCGTAAAATTGGTCCCTATATTTTTAAAATGATAAATATATATTTTAAATCATTTTGGTACATTAAACTATTTTCTAGAAATTGTTTGTTATTTATTATAAATTAATATAGGAAATATTGGCTAATTAAAGTATAGCCAGATTGGCATTTCAATTACAGCCTAAATTGAACCCAACCCCAACCCAATTTCCTATTAAAATACCTGACCCAAACCCTGAACACGTCTACCCGATCCAACACAAATTAAATCTTGGCCGTTGATCTCCCAGATCAACGACACGTATTAGTTCTTTCCTTTTTTAATTCCAAAGACCCCTAACCCTAGCCTCATTTCCAAATCCCACCGCCTCTGCATTCTCAGATCTCTCAACCACTCAACCTAACCCTAGCTCCTCTCACCCGCCGACCTCCCTCTCCGATCTTCTCTGGTGACCACCCTTCAACCCCTAAGCTTCCAATGGCTCCTACATTGCCATGCTCATCTTCTCTAAGGCCATCAATGGCCTTGGACCAGGCCGACTTCTATCTAGGGTTTGCTGTTTGGGCTGTTCTTGGTTACTCCGGTGTGATTTCGAGCAAGATCACACTGTATTTGTTATGATCTTTGAGTTTCTAAACAGGTTCTTTCATCTATACTTGGGTTTCTTCTGAAACCCTAACTTTTGCTTACAACTGCTAGATCTATGGTATTTTTAAATGATTCGAGTCTGTTCCTTTTATGTTTTACACTGTTCTTGAACCTCTTTTGCAAAAATTATCGATTTCAAGTTGTTTTCACTTTCTTCTAAAGTTAGGGTTTTTTCGGAACTGCTTCTACAATTTGTTTAAATCGATTCTTTATGTTTTAACATCTATCATTTGCATATCTCAACTGATTCTATGTTTTTACTACTTTTTCAACTCGCCTATGTTAGAGTCCCTAATTTTTCTAGGTTTTTCTTTGCTTGGTTCTGTGTGTTAGCATGACTATTCGATTTTATTAAGTTTCTGTGGTTACCTTGCTTCGAATATGTTCTGACTGAGTTCTTAGCCTAATTTATACCACCTCTATGTGATTATGTTCATCTTGATTGTTCAAGACTTGCCTCTTTCTATCGATATAGTTGACCCTGCCTATTTGCTACGTCTGGTTGCTCTTACTCTATTTATATGTTGAATATTGAATCATAACTTCCTCTTGATTGATTCTAGATTCCTTACTTGATGGTTTGATTGAAAGATCTTCTTTTAAAACCTAAATTTCTACCTCGTCTGTTGAAATTAACTGATTCTCCTGCCTTATTTGCTATGGTACTTTATTCTTACTGAACTATTTTCTTAATGGGAGCTTTCTGAACATAGCCCTAGTTGTCTACCCTATACTTACTGAGTTTGAATCTTTCTTTATTAGTCGTACACTGATTTCTTTCCTTATTTATCACTTGTTCTTACCGTTTGAGTTAATTCTCTTAGCTTAAAGGGAGTGTTTACCTTGATTTCCAGACTGACTGATTCTGAGTTCCTTAATTACTAATGGACTTTTATTTTTACCTTATTTGCTACCTGCTTTCGAGCTATAAATACCTTAGTCTTTCATTAACACAAGACACGAACACTCTTGGTTCAAAAACTATCTCTCACACTTAAAACTTTCTGCTCTCTTTTGTGCTACTTGCTACTGCTCTAAGTTAGACGGCTGCAATCCAAGGCTAACCATTGTGTTCTCCTATTTTTTCAGTCTACTTATTGTCTTCTTTACTGGTATGTTCTAGTTTCAATTTAAAGTTCCAACAACAATATGATTTTTTTATTGTTTCAGTTTATCCTGTTTCTAGTTTGCTTCTATTTGTGGTTTTGTTTTGAAACTTGTAGTTGATGTTTACATTATTAGCATGTTATATACTTCCCTTCATTAAGATCAGTATATTACCCCTCTATTTGTTTCTAAGCATGTTTATACCAATTATCTCTTACTTGTTATGTGTTTACCACCATGAATCCCCAAATCCCTATCACCCCTGTATGTGAGTTTGTTCTTTATGTCTGATTATGTGACTATGCCTGGTCAGCTGTTTCTGAGCTTGTCTATACCAGTTCCTAGACCTTTTTGTTTGATTAGGTGTTTACAATCAAGTGTTTTATGTATCCCCAAACCCTTTGACCCTTGTTTGTGACTACTGAACTTGCTTTGGTTCTATGACTACTGGTTGTGTACGAACCTGTCCTAAGGTGTTGTGTTTGACTTTTGTTCATTTCTTCAATCTCTTTTCAAACTGCCTCTGTGTTTTTACTAAATTACTTTCAAACTTTCTTCCTTTTAAATACAGTTTTTCACTAAAACCTTCAACTTGTGTCAAGCACTTTCACTCTATCCTAAGTCAATAAGTTCTGCCCCCTCTAGTATGTGTACTGCCTTGGAATATCCTTGAGAACCCTCTGAACTCTGACATACTGAGGCTGGCCCTTCCACACTGCACTTATTTAATTTTTGGTTACCAAGTCTAGGTGTAAGCACTGCCCGGGATCCTTGAGATCATTAAGGAACTTTGATTCACCTAAACTCTAACATTGTCTATGGGATTGAGGCATTTGAGGCCATTGGAGGCTTTGGAAATCTGGGCCTAATCGAAGGCTCCCTATAGATAGCTTCTTATTTTCTTATTTACTTATGTAATTTATTCATTGGTCTATAATAACTTGTAAACAAATATTGGGATATTTAGTGAAAGGGATAGGTATATACATGTTTATGGGGTAATATAGGTAGAAATCATGCTCATAGGACTTTACATTTAAATTTGATTGCTTTACCAAGTAGAAATCATGCTCATATGACTTCATATTTAAATCTGATTGCTTTACCAAGTATAAATCACGCTCATAGGACCTTACATTTTAATATGATTGCCTTACCAAGTAGAAATAATGTTTAGAGGGATTTACATCTTGTCATGTTTAGAAACCATGCCTATAAGTTTCAAATAATTCTGTAATAGAAACCATGCCTTCAATGTCTTAAAATCAGCTTAACTAATAGATGCCATGCCTGTAGAACTTAATTCAGATTCCGTTATAACAAGTGTTATGCCTGCAAGTCTTTAAAATCAGTATTACACTTAGATATCATGCCAATAGGGAACCATACTCGAAATTCTGCCTGTTAATCCAAACAAGTATAAATAATTCAACTTAGTCTACTCTCAGTTCACTTCTGAATTGGTTTAACTAAGTAGTTTATATTTCATGAAACAAGTTCTTTAAAACTGCCTCAATATATCATTAGACAACATGCGTATAGGTATTAAAGAATTCTGTTTCAAAACCTGCTTTGTTTCACTATAAATGTAGTCATCAGTACTCCGCGTATAGGCAAGCCTTTAGGGTGTTTTCAATACTGCAATTCTGAAACTGTTTCTATTGCTTAATGTTTTTTAATCCTAACAGGCATTTTTTTAAAAAAATCAATAGGCAACTGCTAGGGTTATTACTCCTGAGTTTATAAAATAAATTGCTTGTCTTCTGCATATTCACCTAGACATTTGCCTTAAGATACTGTCTAATAAAAAGCCCTTAATTGTGCTTGAGTCGTGCTGTTTATGTGTCTTGTTTGAGGAGGAAACTTTGAGCCTCTAATTGCTCCCTCTTATGTGCTGAAAGTCCTAAGTGTTTTGCCTGTCGCATTTGGATTTTCACCTTTTAAACCTTAGGGGTCCGTCTAGAACCACCTATAGGTAGAAGTCCTAACTCCCTCCTAGACCATTAAGAAGGGATGAGTAGCAGCACGCAATAGAGATCACTGACCAAATACTCACTTTGCATGACCACTAAGGGGATGGGGAAGGGTAGATATGGGATATGATGAGTACGCGCTAATGTCACGTGTATCCCCTCGTTGAGGAGTGTTTACCGAACATTGTGTGAGGTAATCCTATAGGCTAACCAACCTAGGACTCCTCCTTTACCAAAATTCCTTTTATATTTAAACCCTCTGTTTACAACTTTATTCAAAAATCTTTATTCTATTACTTGAGTTACCCCAACGTGCTTTACTTGCCACCTATTTGATTCAACTGTTTATTTATATGGACTAATTTATGAATCCAAGTTCGGTCGGGACCCATAATTGTGGACCAAGGGGGTGCCTAACACCTTCCCCTCGAGGTTACTTCGAGCCCTTACCCTAATCTCTGGTAATGCAAACCAATCCAAGAGTTAATCACTCTATGTGCTCTAACGCACTATAACTCGTTAGGTTGCGACTTTTCAAATACCCAATTCCCAAAAGGAAATGAGTTATTCCACCCCATGGAATGTCGAAACCCGGACCTCTCTCCGTGAGGAGGGAGAGAAAAGGGGGCACGACAGCATGACGACTTTGTTGGGGATATTTTTAGGCTCTTACCATAAGAAACTTATCTTTTACAAATTAGTCCAAGCATTCTTATCCCGTACCCTTCTCCCTTATTTGAATTTAACCGCCGTTTTTCTTTTGAGCATTTATGGTTCTTTATTCATGAAACTGACTTGTCTCTTTGTTTCCTTTTTCTGTAACTATCTGTCAATTATTTAAATACTGTATTTATCCTTCTTCCTACGTGCAAATACTTCACTACATGTTATTAATTGTTGCATAAATCATGCTCTGCATTATATTCCACTCGTGCGCCTCAAATCCTATAGAAACATTTTAATGAGTGGTTGCGCTCTTCCTATTTACTACCCTTAAATTCGGAAAAGCTTATTTGCAGTAAAACCAATCGATCAATGGTGCAGTCGATGGTCCGTGCCTTCCCCCTCGAGTTGTCCACTTGAGGGTACCAGTCTAAAACCCCATAGAAACCTTACTCTGGTTAAATTCTGCATGAATATGGTCAAACCTAGTTGGATCAGTTATGTTGTCCACCTAATGATTCTTTAAGATAAGCCTTATCTGATATGTTGATCATAAATGCATAAATAGTCGAGTCTAGTGGGGGTAAGGTCTAACTCCTTTGTTTTGCAAAAAATAAGGCACGAGGTCCCGATATTCGGTATGGTTAGCAACATCCCACCATTGTTGCTGGATTGGTGGGAAGACCTTTCCACAAGTGACAAGAAATATGTGAAAAAGTACTTGGGTAACCTGCCTTCCTTGCTAGATATTGAGCCAAACAACAAATTGATCGAAGCTTCCACCTTATTCTAGGACAGTGAAAGAGCTGTGTTACGTTTTGGTGACATAGAAATGACACCGCTTCTAGAGGAAATAGGGGGACTTGCAGGACTGACTTGGGATAATCCCGGGCTATTAGTACCAGAAAACCATATGGGCAGAGGATTTTTGAAGATGATGGGGTTGAAGAAAAATGTTGACCTAGTGTGCTTGAAGGATTCCGACATACCTTTCGAATATCTGTACGAGAGGTATGGCCTTAACAAGTCTTTCTGCAATTACCATGATGAGATCTCCCTCACTTTACTGGGTCACATCCACCGCTGAGTGTTTGTATTCATTGTGTGCTTTCTAGGCCTGATAGTGTTCCCAATGAAAAAGGGATGAATCCACACTAGGTTGGCCATGGTCGCTAAGACTCTGATGGAAAGGATTAATGGACATACATAAACCATAGTCCCCATGATCATAGCCGACATCTACAGGGCACTGGAGCACAGTCAAAGAGGGGTCAAGCATTTCGAAGATTGTAATTGTTGCTGCAGTTATGGTTGATGGAGCATTTCCAAAAGGGCTGCTATCGTTAGGAACTTCCGTGAAGGTCTTGGAACGACCGCATTGCCTTCCATTACCCTAAGTAGATGACTTACATTCCAGACAGATTTGCTCAGCCAGAAAGCACCAGAGAATGGGTAGAGTTCTTCGACAGTCTGACCGAGGAATAGGTGCAGTGGATGGTTGAATAGTTCCCAACAGACGAGTTTATTATCAGGTCTAGGGATGCTCCGCACTTGGTGCTGATCGGGTTAAGAGGGATATATCCATATGTACCTATGCGAGTTATGAGGCAAGCAGGCAGAAAATAGGTTCTACCAAGGATTGGCAAAATGAGTCATTTTAGGGAAGACTTCCAAGATGACAATGTCCTTTACAAGTGCCAAGCTCAGCACATGTGGCATTTTAAAATCATTGTGGAGAAAAGCACTATTGAGCTAGACAGGTATCATGCAGGGTGCGAGCCTCTCTACCTGGCATGGTTGGAGGACAATTTTAAGGGAATGGTGACACTAGGGGTTGGTCCAGGGAACAAAATCATAGATGAGGAAGATGAAGCTCAAGTCAAGTACAATAGGCTACGGAAAAGGTCCACGACTCTGAGAATGAGCACCGGGAAATATATGAGAGGAATATGAGGTTGATTGAGGAATGGAAGGAGATGGCGATCACTTCCAACAGGAAATTGGAATACCTGGAGCAAGGAATAGTGGAGCTGGAAGGCAAAATAATAAAGTGGGTTGAAAACTGCCAGAACGCTGAAGGAGATGAAGGAGGACATTTGGCCAGAGCCTACTTGTTGCTAGGGATGCGTGAGCTAGGGGATTTATACGATGGAGTCCGGAAGATCAAATCTGGGGAAGGTCCTTCTGGGACCAAATAGACTAGATTTACTTGCTTCTCCTAAAATGTAATAAGGCCAAGTGCCAATAGTGATTTATTATTATATTAGTGTCATTTTGGGATTCGTCTATTTTTTATATTATGAAATGAAACATTTATTGGCATTAAAAGTTCTCTAAATTTATTTGTCGCTAGGCCTACCTCGGGCACAACGAGGTTCCCAAAATAGGATATGAATTTACATTTCCGCAATATGTGTTTAAATACTGCAAATATTTCAGGATCCTCACTGACTTGTTACCTTTGTTTTTCTTTATTTTTGATTATTCTCATCCCCTTAGATTGGTTCACTCATACTGGTCTCATTAGCGTATCACACTAGATCTAGAGGCCCTCCACCTCCTCTTCCTCCAAGCAACACAAAAAGTAGAGGAAAAGCAAAGATGGACGACTTAAGCAGAATCCGAAAGGAAAATGTTGAGAACGTAGAGACTTCCGATGGCCGCAGTACTCCGGCCCCAAATGATCTGGTTTTGAGATTGGAACAAAAGATACTAGAACTGCAAGGAGAACTTGAGCAGGTCCGCAATTTGGCAAACCTGTCACTCACCCTCAATGTCTGCGACGTCCACCAACAAAATGCAAAGAACCCAACACCTCCTCATAACACACAAAACCAATACCCACAAAATCCTACCGCACCAAATCAATACGCAACTCCACCCCAAAAATATCAGTCCATTGCCGATACCAACTCTACCACAACAACATCATCAACCAATTCAGTACCCACCAACCACCACTTACCACACTCCCTAAAATACACCACCACTTATTCCTGATCCACAAAACTCCACCAATGACCATCACTATACCCAAGTTCCCGGTACCCATCAAAGCAACCCTATATACGTGGAAACTATATCCCATTCTACCCAACCAATCTCCTATACACCGTAGCCCTCCGAGAAGGACATGCTCATTAAAAACATGGTAGAAGAACCCAAGATATTAACAAGCCAAGTTCAAGGTGTTGAAAGTGATAGGGGAATATAAGGATTAAACTATGAAGATCTATGCATACAGCCAGATGTGGAATTGCCAGAGGGGTACAAACCTCCCAAGTTTGAGATATTTGATGGTATAGGTGATCCCAGGGTTCATTTAAGGACCTATTGCGACAAGCTTATTGGGGTCGGGAAAGATGAAAAGATCTAGATAAAGCTCTGGGGACGCTTTGTCTTGGTATATTAGCTAGAATCCCAAGAAATAGGCTAATTGGGTAAGCATGGCGTCAGAGTTCATGGACTAGTTCAGATTTAACACAGGAATGCACTGGATGTCTTTTACATTCAGAATCTCAAGAAGAAACCTACTGAAACTTTTCGCGAGTATGCTACTCGTTGGAGATCGGAAGCAGCCAAGGTCAGATCATCTTTAGACGAGGAATAGATGAATAAATTCTTCGTCAGGGGACAGGATCCATAATATTATGAGAAGTTGATGGTTATCGAAAATCACAAATTTTTTAATATCATCATGCTCGGGGAAAGGATCGAGGAAGGAATCAAGAGCGGGATAGTAATGAACTTTGATGCGCTGCAAGCCACAAATAAGGCACTACAATCAGGTGACATATCGAAGAAGAGAGATGCTGGGGCAGTAATGGTGGCCCAGGGCCCAAAATATCCACTTACTTATCAGACACCTCCACCTACATATCAGACACCTCCGCCCACATACCAAGCATCACCGCCTACATATCAGCCTTCATCTCCCAGATATTCCCAACTATCCCCTGTCTATCACACCTACAACTCCCAACCATCCCACTTCCAAACACCACCAGCTCACCCAAATTACCTAAGACCAAGACCCAACTTCGATCGAAAGCCACCCAGACAATACACCACCATTTCTGAGCCCATCGAGCAATTGTATGAAAGGTGGAAAGCCGCAGGCTATGTCACTCTTGTTCTTGCTGTGGCACTAGAAAATCCATCCCAATAGGTCAACCCAAACAAAACTTGTGCATACCATTCCGGTATGAAATGTCACACCACTACTGAGTGCCGAACATTGAAGGATAAGATCCAGACACTAATTGACAACAAGGTCATACAAGCAAAGGAAGTCACACCTAATGTCCACAACAATCCCCTCCCCGATCACAGAGATAATGGTGTACATGTGATAGAGAAAAATGAAGAATGGGACCCTGAGGGGTCAATCAGGCTTATTCGAGAGGGCGATGACTTTAAGGTTGCAGTCATGCTTACTCCTATTGTGGTTCAGACTCAGGCACCTATTGATGTTGAGGTAACCGCATCAGTTCCATTCGAGGTAGAAGTGGCTCTGCCTGCGGCCACCTCCGCTACATTTGAAGTAAAAGTGGTCACACCTTTTACTATGACGGTGTCAACCACACCCTCATTCAATTCAAAGGTAATACCCTGGGATTATGTTGCCGAGACTCGGCGAAAAGGGAAGACCAAGGTAGAGGAATCTGATGCTGCACAAGGAATGTCTTGAACTGGAAGAGTCTATAAACGGGAAAATTTGGGAGGATCAAGTAAGGATGCCACTGCTAGGTAGACTATCATTGAGACCGGGCCAGATGACATGCGAAGGAAAGTACAAGCAAAAGAGTATTCTATCATTGACCATCTGAACAAAGTCCCTGCTCAGATATCTATCCTGTCACTATTGCAGAATTCAGAGGCACACAAGAACGCCTTGATGAAAGTGTTGAGCGAGGCTTATGTGCCCAACAACATCACAAGTGGAAAAATGGCCAACATGGTTGGGAAAGTGCTGGAGAGTCATAAGATTATCTTCTACGAAGATGAGCTGCCACCCGAGGGTTTGAATTACAATCGAGCATTGCATATCATAGTGCAATTTGAAGATATGTTCATTGCTAGGGTCCTGGTTGATGGAGGTTCGAGCCTAAATATTTTCCCACAGGATACTCTAAAGAGGTTGGACAAAGGTTTCCACGAGATACGAGTAGGAAGCATGAATGTGAAAGCTTTCAATGGGTCCTAGAGGACCACGATTGGGGAAATCAACCTTTGCTTGCAGATGAGGCCAACTTGGTTCGACGTTGAATTCCAAGTGCTTGACATACCGGCCTTATACAATATTCTATTGTGCTGACCATGGATCCATGCTGCTGGAGCCGTGCCTTCCACACTACATCAAGCCGTGAAATTCGAATGGAACCGTCAGGAGGTGATCATTCACGAGGATGGAAGTAACCCCATCTACACCAGTCAGACCATCCCAGCCATTAGACATAGAAGAAGGCTAGGAGGGGAAACCTATTATCACATTGAACGGGTCAACGCCGTCGAGAAGGATAAGTGGTGGAGTAACAAAATAGAAAGCATACTAGCATGATCCGGATATGAACCTGGCAAAGGGTTAGGAAAGAACCTTCAAGGCATCACCAAACCAATACAGCTGAAAAATTATTGTACCACCTTTGGTCTCGAATACCAGTACACATGGCAAGAGTACAGGAATTGGTCACCTTCATGGCGTGGACATATTACCCTCTCAAGAAGCCAGTGCCATGTTTGGAACAAGTTTTCCACCAGGCCGACACAATATAGGGAACTGCAGAAGAAGAAGCACTAGTTGGGCTGAAGGATTTGTTCTTGGAAGATGAGGACATGGACTACAGTGCCATAATTGAGGAGGAGAAGGAAAAATGCCTCACCATTCAGACTATGGCGAAGGGAGCTATTCTCAAAAACTGGACCGCCACACCATCTCGAGCCCGCCGAGTCCCTGGGTAGCTTGGTAGAATTTACTTCTATAGCCGTTCTACACATTTGAGATTTCCAGTAATTTTGTTTTAAGATTTACTTGTTTCAAAATGAATGCTCGATTCATCGAGCCAAACTTTGTTTGAACAATTTTCTCAGTTTTAATCAAATGCATTTGTTCTTTATCATTATTCATTACTATTTCTATACCTTTTCTTTCCATAGCATTATTATTACTTTTCCTGATGAACCAGTGACTGTGACATGTAATGAGGCAAAGCAGCATGAGATAGTGATTCAGAGGAAGAAGATGAGATACTCGAGGAAATTGTCAGGGAGGTTGAGAATTTTGAGAACAAGCCTAAATCCAACTTGGACGCAATAGGAGCAGTAAATTTGGGATACGCCGAGACCATCAAGGAGACTCACATCAGCATTCACTTGTCACCGACAAAGAAGGAAGAGTACATTCGGTTCCTAAGAGAGTATAAGGATATTTTTGCATGGTCATATGATGACATGACCGGTTTGAGCACTTCCATAGTGGCTCAAAAGTTGCCTAGTAATCCCATGTGTCCGCCAGTCAAACAGAAACTTAGAAAATTCAAGCCAGACATGAGCCTGAAAATCAAGGAGGAAGTTACCAAGCAGATCAAAGCCAATGTTCTCAGGGTGGTTGAATATCCAACCTGGTTATCTAACATTGTGCCAGTTCCAAATAAAGATAGGAAGGTCAGAGTATGTGTTGACTACCGGGATTTAAATAGAGCAAGTCCCAAGGATGACTTCCCACTACCAAATATACACATCTTTATCGATAATTGCGCCAAGCATGAACTCCAATCCTTTGTTGATTGATTGGCGGGTTATTATCAGATTTGGATGGATGAAGAAGATGTAGAGAAGATAACTTTTATTACACCATGGGGTGTATATTGTTACAAGATGATGCCATTCGATCTGAAGAATGCTGGGGCCACTTACATGAGAGCCATGACAACCATCTTCCATGATATGTTACACAAAAAAATAAAGGTGTATGTGGACGATGTCATTATCAAATACAAGAGGGCCGCAGATCACAAAGCAGACTTGAAAAAGTTCTTTGACAGGCTCAGGAGGTACAATTTGAAATTGAACCCCGCAAAGTGCACATTCAGGGTTCCTGTAGGAAAGTCACTGGGATTCATCGTCAGTCATCGAGGGATCGAGCTGGATTCGACTAAAGTCAAAGCTATTCAGGAGTTACCACCACCGAAGAGCAAAAAGGATGTAATAAGCTTCCTAAGGCGTCTCAACTATATTAGTCGATTCATAGCAAAATCTACGGTCATATGTGAACCCAATTTTCAAGATGCCGAGGAAAGATGTCGAGACAAGTTGGACTGAGGATTGTCAAAAGCTTTTGAAAGATCAAGGAGTACCTATCCACACCACCAGTTCTGGTCCTGCCAGAACCAGGACGACCTTTGCTACTCTATTTGTCTGTATTGGATGGAGCTTTCGGATGTGTTCTGTGACAACATGATGAGACAGGAAGAAAGGAGCAAGCCATATATTACCTGAGTAAGAAATTCACGCCTTATGAAGCACGGTATTCTCTGCGTGAACACACTTGCTGTGCTTTGACCTGGAAAGCTCAAAAATTAAGGCATTACTTCTGTGCCTACACCACCTACCTCATATCCAGGATGGATCCTCTGAAGTATATATTTCAGAAACTCATAACCACTGAGAAGTTAGGTAAATGGCAGATACTACTGAGTGAGTTCGATATTGTCTATGTAACTCAAAAGGCGGTCAAGGGACAAGTGTTGGCCAATCACCTTGCTGAAAATCCGGTGGGAGGAGAATACAAAAACTTGAAAATGTATTTTTCCGATGAAGAAGTATCATTAGTAGGAGAAGACAATACCGAAGAATATGACGGTTGGAGGATGTTCTTTGACGGAGCCGCAAATTTCAAAGGGGTGGGCATTGGAGTAGTTTTGCTAAACTCAGATTTCCCTAAACCAACAACATGGTAGAATATGAAGCCTGCATACTAGGGCTCAACATGGCAGTCGACATGAACATTCAAGTGTTGTTGGTGATCAGTGATTCATATTTGCTTGTGCACCAAGTAAAAGGAGAGTGAACCACCAAAAATTCCAAGATATTTCCATATCTGCACCACATGTAGGAATTGAGAAAGAGGTTTGCAAAGATAGAATTCCGACGTGTGCCAAGAATTCAGAATGAGTTTGCCGACGCGTTAGCCACTTTTTCATCCATGATACAACATCTAGATAAGAACTACATTGATCCCATTCCGGTGAGGATCCAGAATCAACCATCTTACTATGCTCATATCGAGGAAGAAGCATATGGAAAGCCTTGGTTCCATGACATCAAAGAATACTTATCAAAAGGAGAATACCCGGAGCATGCAAATCACACTCAGAAACGTATGCTCCGGAGATTGTCAAATCACTTCTTCCACAGCAAAGGAAACTTGTACAGAAGAACTCCTAATTTGGGGCTACTAAGGTGTGTCGACGCAAAGAAGCTTCTAAGCTACTTGAGGATGTGCATGCTGGGACCTGCGGTCCGCACATGAATGATTTCGTTCTGGCTAAGAAGATACTCAGGGCAAGCTACTTTTGGATGACCATGGAAACGGATTGCATTCAGTATGTCCACAAATGCTATCAATGTCAAGTGCATGCCGATATGATAAAAGTGCCGCCGAATGAGCTCAATGCAACAAGCTCACCTTGGCCATTCGCTGCTTGGGGAATGGATGTTATTGGCTCGATTGAGCCCACGGTTTCAAACAGACATAGGTTTATTCTGGTAGCCATTGATTACTTCACAAAATGGGTAGAAGCTGCATCTTACAAAGCTGTAACCAACAAGGTCGTCACAAATTTTGTTAAGGAACATATTCACTGCCAATTCGAAGTTCCTGAGTCCATTATTACTGACAATGTTGCCAATATCAACAGTGATCTAATGAAATCTATATGTGAAGCTTTCAAAATCAAGCACAAGAATTCCACAACCTACAGACCTTAGATGAATGGAGCCGTAGAGGCCGCCAACAAAAACATTAAGAAGATACTAAGGAAAATGGTAGAGAACCAAAAACAATGGCATAAGAAGTTACTCTTCGCTTTGTTGGGATACCGCAATGCAATTCGCACGTCAATCGGGGCAACCCCCTATATGTTGGTTTACGGTACGGAGGATGTTATCCCAGCTTGGGTGGAGATTCCTTCTTTGAGAACCATACAGGAAGCAGAGCTCAGCAATGCAGAGTGGATAAGGAGTCTCTATGAACAATTGGACCTTATCGATGGAAAGAGTATGAACGAAGTGTGTCATGGCCAACTTTATCAGAACAAAATGTCCACAGCTTTCAACAAAAGGGTCAAACCAAGACAGTTCACTCTAGGGCAGCTGGTATTAAAGAAAATCTTCCCCCACCAAGATGAAGCCAAAGGGAAATTCTCTCCCAACTGGCAAGGTTTGTACATGTTTCACAGAGTACTAACAAGAGGAACACTCATACTTGCAAAAATGGACGGAGAAGTCAGGCCAAAACCGATCAATTCAGAAGCAATCAAGAGATACTATGCTTAGATACTTTGCATTTCCTCATTGGTGTAATTGAACTACACTTGACCTGATTTTCGTTTAAGAGGGGATACGTAGGCAGCCTTATGGGTTCGGACATATCATAATAAAATTTCCATTTTCCCCAAGATCAGAAACTGGGGCAGAATTTTGAGGAGGACCCTCAAAATTCTGGAGCAAGTCCACCCAATGCCATCGCATGTCGGAAGTCTGTAATCAGTGGTGAATTGGGGCAGAATTTTGAGAAGGATTCTCAAAATTCTAGAGAAGGTTCAGCAGGGTCCGTCATCTGCAAACAGTTAAAGATCATCTACCAAACTAGGGCAGAATTTTGAGGAGGACCCTCAAAATTCAAATATGAGTTAGCTGCAATGCTTTCGAAACGTGTTACAGTCACTAGTTCATCTAAATATATCAATATATTTCTAAAATAGTTCTATTTTTGATCAACAATTGCATACTTTTCGAAAAAAACTCTATTTTCATAGCAGCCAGGTGTTACCTAGGGGGACTCCAAGGGGCTTTTAGAATGGAGCGGAACAAGGCCAGCAAGTGAAGCAAGAACCAACCTCCCCCTGAATGAACTTAAAATTTTTCTTTGAACGCATGCATATCTGACGTAATGACAGCACTCGCGAAACATGTATACACAAAGATAATTCACTATCAATCAGGCCATTAGACATCGAATAGATCTTCAACTAAGAAATACACTATCCTTATCTGTTATTCGCTCTTTGCATGGACAAATCCCTATCCCCCATATCTGCATGAGGCTAATCCTTGCCTCCATATTTGCATGAGTCTAATCCTTGACTCCATGAGGCTAACCCCTGCCTCCCCATTTACATGAGGACTAATCCTTGTCCCCATACTTGCATGAGGCTAATCCCTACTTCCATATTTCCCTGGGACTAATCCCTGTCCCCATACTTGAATGAGTCTAATCCTTGACTCCATGAGGCTAATCCTTGCCTCTGTATTTGCATGAGTCTAATCCTTGACTCCATGAGGCTAATCCCTCCCTCCATATTTGCATGAGACTAATCCATGTCCCCGTACTTGCCTGAGTCTAATCCTTGACTCCATGAGGCTAATCCTTGTCTCCATATTTGCATGAGTCTAATCCTTGACTCCATGAGGCTAATCCCTACCTCCATATTTGTATGGGACTAATCCCTGTCCCCGTACTTTCATGAGTCTAATCCTTGACTCCATGAGGCTAATCCTTGCCTCCATACTTGCATGAGTCTAATCCTTGATTCCATGAGGCTAATCCTTGCCTCCATACTTGCATGAGTCTAATCGTTGACTCCATGAGGCTAATCCTTGACTCCATGAGGCTAATCCTTGCCTCCCTTTTGCAGAGATATTGCTCTATTTTACTATCTATCTGTTTCCTATCGGGCTAAGCTCTGCCCTCCATTTTACTAAGCCTTGTCTCTTAACATCATATTATTGCATATCACAGGCTGAAATATCTCCAATCTATCCGAAGGCATCATAGTCTAAAGGAACCATCCTCATAGTCGGAAGACACCATGTCATGGCCTGAGGATCTCTCGAACTTGCGTATCATCATTCAAAGACATCATGGTTCGGAGGCACCATTTTCATGGCCTGAGAACATCATTTCATGGCCTGCGAATCCCTCACTAAATAATTCATGGCCTAGGACATCATGGTCTAAGGACATCATCTTTAACCGTCCAAAGACAACCTTCATGGTCCAAATGGAATCTGCATCATGTTTAAATTTTTGCAAATATGTTTGTTGCACCTTTTATCTGCAGGTAACCAATAAGCAACCACTGTCCTAGCAAGAGAAATCTCGCTCCTGTTCCCTCCAACCGTCCCGAGCTTTAACCACTCACCATAACCGCTTGCGCATCGCGTGTCCGTTCTTGCAGTAATTTCATCGGCATACTCCGAGGATGAATCAAGAACTACACATGGCCTGATTCCTATCAAACCAGGGATATGTAGGAAACTCGAAAACCAGAGTCCGGCCTCTGTATTTCAAAACATCCCATCCGGTCAAAATTGGCCATCATTTCTTTACCCGAAAACTCTTTCATCCTTCCTGGGTAAAGATGGACATCTATTGATACCCAATGTTTCTCTATATATTTTTAAATATGCATAAATACCTTTAAAATAGCATATAGATACATATATAAGTATGCACATGATTTTTTTTATAATTTTTTCATAATTTTAAGGATTTAAATTGATTTATTTCCTCCCCTTTTATTCATAAAATCCCTGATAATTATTCCCCAAATTATTGTTATGGTAATTTAGTCATTTAATATCTATACTTATGCCAAAATATGATTAATATATTTTTATGCATTTTTATAATTGCATTTGATATTTTTAAGCTAAATTGCATATAATTGCAATATTAACCCATTTAATGTATAACTACATTTTATATGCGTAAAATTGGTCCCTATATTTTTAAAATGATAAATATATATTTTAAATCATTTTGGTGCATAAAACTATTTTCCAGAAATTAATTATTTTTATTTATTATAAATTAATTAGGAAAATTGGCTATTTAAAATATAGCCAGATTGGCATTTCAATTCAGCCTAAATTGAACCCAACCCGAGCCCGATTTCCTATTAAAATTCTCGACCCAAACCCTGAACCCGTCTACCCGATCCAACACAAATTAAATCTTGGTCGTTGATCTAGGAGATCAACGGGCCGTATTAGTTTTTTCCTTTTTTAAATCTAAAGACCCCTAGCCTTAGCCTCATTTCCAAATCTCGCCGCCTCTGTATTCTCTCATCTCTCAACCACTCAACCTAACCCTAGCTCCTCTCACCCGCCGACCTCCCTCTCCGGTCTTTTCTGGTGACCACCTTTCAACCCCTAAGCTTCCAATAGCTCCTCCATTGCCATGCTCATCTTCTCTAAGGCCCTCAAGGGCCCTGGGCCACACTGACCTTTATCTAGGGTTTGCTGTTTGGGATGTTCTTGGTTACTCCGGTGTGATTTTAAGCAAGATCACACTGTATTTGTTATGATCTTTGAGTTTCTAAACAGGTTCTTTCATCTCTACTTGGGTTTCTTCTGAAACCCTAACTTTTGCATACAACTCCTAGATCTATGCTATTTTTAAATGATTTGAGTCTATTCCGTTTATGTTTTACACTGTTCTTGAACCTCTTTTGCAAAAATCATCGATTCAAAGTTGTTTTCACTTTCTTCTAAAGTTAGGGTCTTTTCAAAACTTCTTCTATACTTTATTTAAATCGATTCTTTATGTTTTAACTTCTATCTTTTGCATATCTCGACTGATTCTATGTTTTTACTGCTTTTTTAATTCGCCTATGTTAGAATCCCTAATATTTCTAGGTTTTTCTTTGCCTGGTTCTGTATGTTAGCATGATTACTCAATTCTTGTTATGTTTCTGTGGTTACCTTGCTTCGAATATGTTCTGACTGAGTTCTTAGCCTAACTTATACCACCTCTATGTAATTATGTTCATCTTGATTGTTCAAGACTTGCTTCTTTCTATCGATATTGTTGACCCTGCCCGTTTGCTACGTCTGGTTCTCTTACTCTATTTATATGTTGAGTATTGAGTCATAACTTCCTCTTGATTGATTCTGGATTCCTTATTTTATGGTTTGATTGAAAGATCTTCTTTTAAACCCAAAATTCCTACCTCGTCTATTTAAATTAACTGATTATCCTACCTTATTTGCTATGCTACTTTATTCTTACTGAACTATTTCCTTAATCGGAGCTTTCTGAACTTAGACCTAATTGTCTATCCTAAACTTACTGAGTTTGAATCTTTCTTTATTAGTCGTACACTGATTTCTTTCCTTATTTATCACTTATTCTTACCGTTTGAGTTAATTCCCTTAACTTAAGGGGAGTATTTACCTTGATTTCCTGACTGACTGATTTTGAGTTCCTTAATTACTAATGGACTTTGAGTTTTACCTTATTTGCTACCTACTTTCGAGCTATAAATACCTTAGTCTTTCATTAACATAAGACACGAACACTCTTGGTTCAAAAACTATCTCTCACACTTAAAATTTTGTGCTCTCTTTTGTGCTACTTGCTACTGCTCTATACCAATTATCTCTTACTTGTTATGTGTTTACTACCATGAATCCCCAAATCCCTATCACCCCTGTATGTGAGTTTGTTCTTTATGTCTGATTCTATGACTATGCTTGGTCAGCTATTTTTGAGCCTGTCTATACCAATTCCTAGACCTTTTTGTTTGATTAGGTGTTTACAATCAAGTGTTCTATGTATCCCCAAACCCCTCGACCCTTGTTTGTAACTACTGAACTTGCTTTGGTTCTATGACTACTGGCTGTGTACGAACCTATCCTAAGGTGTTGTGTTTTGACTTTTGTTCATTTCTTCAATCTCTTTTCAAACTGCCTCTGTGTTTTTACTAAATTACTTTCAATAGGCTTCTTTTTAATACATTTTTTCACTAAAACCTTCAACTTGTGTCAAGAAATTTCACTCTACTCCTAAGTCAATAAGTTCTGTCCCTTCTTGTATGTGTACTGCCTTGGGACCCCCTTGAGAACCCTATGAACTCTGACATACTGAGGCTGGCCCTTCCACACTGCACTTATTCAGTTATTGGTTACCAAGTCTAGGTGTAAGCATTGCCCGGGATCCTTGAGATCCTTAGGGACCTTTGATGCACCTAGACTCTGACATTGTCTTTGGGATTAAGGAATTTGAGGCCATTAGAGGCTTTGGAAATTTGGGCCTAATCGAAGGCTCCCTATAGAATAGCTTCTTATTTTCTTATTTACTTATGTAATTCATTCATTGATCTGTAATACCTTGTAAACAAATATTGGGGTATTTAGTAAAGGGGATGGGTAGATACATGTTTATGGGGTAATACAGGTAGAAATCATGCTCATAGGATTTTAGATTTAAATATGATTGCTTTACCAAATAGAAATCATGCTCATAGGACTTCATGTTTAAATCTGATTGCTTTACCAAGTATAAATCACACTCATAGGACCTTACAATTTAATTTGGTTGCCTTACCAAGTAGAAATCATGTTTATAAGGCTTTACATCTTGTCATGTTTAGAAACCATGCCTATAAGTTTCAAATAATCCCATAATAGAAATCATGCCTTCAATGTATTAAAATTAGCTTAACTAATAGATGTCATGCCTGTAGGACTTAATTCAGATTCCGTTATAACAAGTGTTATGCCTGCAAGTTTTTATTGCTTAATGTTTTTCTGATCCTAACATGCTTTTTTTAAAAATCAATAGGTAACTGCTAGGGTTATTACTCCTAAGTTTATAAAATAAATTACTTGTCTTCTGCATATTCACTTAGACATTTGCCTTAAGATATTGTCTAATAAAAAGCCCTTAATTGTGCTTGAGTCATACTGTTTATGTGTCTTGTTTAAGGAGAAAACTTTGAGCCTCTAATTGCTCCCTCGTATGTGCTGAAAGTCCTAAGTGTTTTGCCTGTCTCCTTAGAATTTTCACCTTTTAAACCTTAGGGGTCCGTCTAGAACCACCTATAGGTAGAAGTCCAAACTCCCTCCAGGACCATTAAGAAGGGGCAGGTAGCAGCACGCAATAGAGATCGCTGACCAAACACTCGCTTTGCATGACCACTAAGGGGATGGGGAAGGGTAGATATGGGATATGATGACTATGCACTAATGTCACATGTAGTCCCTCATCGAGGAGTGTTTACCATACATTGTGTGGGGTGATCCTATAGGGTAACCAACCTAGGACTCCTCCTTTACCAAAATTCGTTTCATATTTAAACCCTCTATTTACAACTTTTTTCAAAAATCTTTATTCTATTACTTGAGTTACCCCAACGTGCTTACTTGCCACCTATTTGATTCAACTGTTTATTTATATGGACTAATTTGTGAATTCAAGTTCGGCTAGGACTCACAGTTGTGGACCAAGGGGGGTGCCTAACACCTTCCCCTTGAGGTTACTTCGAGCCCTTACCCTAATCTTTGGTAATGCAAACTAATTCAAGAGTTAATCACTCTAGGTGCCCTAACGCACCATAACTCGTTAGGTGGCGACTCTTCAAATACATAATTCCCAAAAGGAAATAAGTTATTCCACCCCATGAAATGTCGAAACCCGAACCTCTTTCCGCGAGGAGAGAGAGAAAAGAGGGCGCGGCATGCTCTCATTAGGGCTAGGGATCTCAACCAACACTTTCTTCTCCCATTGGCAGTTTGTCAGCACTTTGCCTATATCCTTCACCATGCTAATGAACCGGGACATGTGTTCGCATCGACCCGGCGTAGATGAAGGTCTATTGATGAAAAAATCTTTCATACTATCAAACTCGATGGGTGTACACTCTTCGACGGTAGGAGCCTCTTTGGGCTTACCCTTGGATTTATCCTTGGATGTTTGAGATGAAGAGGAGGCTTCATATATCCGAGGCACTGTCTTGGAGGTTCTGGCCATAACAACTAAAGATTTTCTTTTTCTTGGGAAGGAAGGCAAGAAACAAAGATCAAAAGAAAGTGGAGCATAGAGGAAGATGGATCTGGCTTTGAAATCTTGAAGGAATCACTATAGTGCGAATCACTAAGCAATTGGGGTATTTATAGAAGCCATAGGGGCAGCGGAAAAACCAAGCCAATAGCGGTTCATGGGTTCTTCGATAGTCGTGTTGACAGCGACCCTTGCATGGCCGTTGAGTGACGTCATGGCAAGTGCGAGAGTTCAAAACCGTTTCCTATCATCTCACTCCAAGAAACACGAGGACTATCTGTATACGATAAAATCCGAGGGACCAATTTTATGGTCATTTCGGGGCTCCAAAGATGTGCCTCCTAAAGCCCGGGGCAGGGCTCGAGGTACGATCTTGTAGAGTTTCAAAATGTTTGGCTTAGAAACAATATGGATCGATGACTGCCATAGAAAAATGGAGAGGGGAGGGGGGGTTCCCTAGGCATCTGATGGAAGTTGGCAGGCTAATGTGCGCCCATACCAAGGCATTAAATAGCTGTATCAATCTCATATCTTTGTAATAAATGCACTTGTACCATACTAGGATTCCCCTGATCTATAAAGGGGTTCCTTATCATTTTGTAAAGATATATGATACTCAACATTGAATACAAGAACATTCTTTCTGCTCTCTAACTCAAACATACTCTCTATTTGGCTCTATTGCTTACATTTATTGATTTATTTACATTCATTTTATCTCACAAAATGTTCTTCATTTATTGCTTATTATTGGTCATAAAGAGCTGCAATCACAACCCCCATAATTGTTAATCCCCCTCGATTGCCCTTAGCCTAGTGTCCGGCTCGACCTCGAGGCCTGTATACGCCAGCTCGAGGCACCGATCTCTATCCCTTCGGTTTGATCATTATATTATCTACAAGCTCTTATCTTATCTTCTAATCTCTTACTTAGCATCTATTGTCTAAACAACTAGCATAAAATAGATCACGTATTGTTAGAACCACAAAATCAAATCTAATCGTAATTACCATTTTCAAGGTAAACACTATGTAGTTACAGTTCATTTCAAAAGGTTTCAGTAAAGAGTGAACATACTTTCAAATTCGGTAGTTTCAGTCAAATCAGTTCGAGTTCAAGTAAAACAGATATTAATCTTCCAGAAATTTTCACAACAACAGATAACAACTATGTGCAACAATAAATAAAAGCAAGTACAGCCTCTCAAGGTAGCAATCACTCAACTCATCTCAACAGCTCATACTCTCGGCTCTCATCCCTTAATACACACTCTCAATGGGTACCTGCGCTCACTTGGGGTGTACAGACTCGGGAGGGGCTCCTTCAACCCAAGAGCTATATTGCTGCGGCGTGCAACCCGATCCAACATAGTTGCAACATACTGTTACGCCCCGCAATATTACATCAATATTACGTTCGGCAGTATTATATTAAGACAATGTAATGCCAGCAATATTATATTACGTTGATGTTACGTTTCGCAGTAATAAGTTATGATGATGCTGCACCCTGCAGTAATGTACGTTGAATTTATCGTAAAGTAATTGACATCAGTCCAAGGAAAATATTATTTGGGGACTATAAGAATTATAAGTGATTAGTAAATTCATGAAGGTGAAAGGGGGAGCAAGTCTAAGAAAATGAATTTTGTCAAAGTTTGACATTTTGGGATAAAATACGGCCTGAGCTAAAATACTCATCATTTATGGACTAGTGCCATACAAGGTACTACATGACCATAATAATAGGGTGTATAAGGTATGTGTAAAGAGAGTAGTATTTTAAGTAAGTGGATATAATTCTCAATTATGCGGGTAATACCGGGTAACAGGACATTACCCGATTAACTAATAAGTGGATAAAAATAAAATTTATTAAAAATTATGCCCCCACTTGGCCTAAAGCCACAATGGCTAAACATGACTCATAAGTCATTATGCCATGTGGCTATGTAAGATCACATTAATAATGTAACCTAGCAATCCTACCTAATTAGGATAATAACTTATATCACTCATTCTTGTCAATGAATCAAGGAATTCAAATAAGGACGTTTCCTTACAAACTTAAGAAAACCAGAAACATTTTCCTTTCAAATTCTCAAAGAAACCACATTAGCATCATTTCGTATCTTTGGGTTTGAAACAAGTAAAAAAATTTGTTAGTTAGCCAAGAACTATTGAAAGAAAATACAATTCGTTAATTTGAAGGCAAGAGCTATTGAAACAGAATAATTTTGTTCCTCAAGTTCAAACGCAAAATCTTAAATCTGATTTTTTGGTCTAAATTCAATCCACGAAGGTTTTCAATGGGATAATTATACGGAGTCGTTCCTATTCCAGGTATGTTAAGGCTATCCCTTCTTTCTTTTGGCATGATCCCTATGATATGAACGAAACGTGCAAATGCACAAATTCCAAAAATGACTCTACTCATAGGAGTAATAGAAATATCTATGTTCTTTAATTTCCAGGTGTCATAATATTTTATCATCTATTCATGGGTCTCAGAAAAATACGAAAGTTGAAAGGATGTTACATTATGATATTGCTCAAGGGGCAAAATGGTCTTATGACATTCTGAATAATTTTATTGACGTACATTTCATGCATTGCATCCACATGCATTGACTCATGACCAGATGGCGTTATATACGCGTATATATGTAAATATATGTATATGGGATATGGGAAAAGGTTATGGCGTTATATACGCACCACCACCTGATCAGCTGGTATATGATGATGATGTTGCCCACAGTGGCTGAAATATGATTCAAACGGCGTTATATACGCATATATGGGTATGTATTCAAATGGCGTTATATACGCATATATATGTATGTATTCAAACGGCGTTATATACACGTATATATGTATGTATATATATGTATATGGGATATGGGAAAGGTTATGGCGTTATATACGCACCACCACCTGATCAGCTGGTATACGATGATGATTTTGCCCACAGTGGCTGATATGATATGATGGGATGCCCTCAGAGGCTGATGATGTTATGAAACATGTACCTATGCACGACATGATATTCATACGCATATGCATGACGCTAAAAGTAATTTATGATTTACAAAGTTATTCAGACTTACAGGATGAGTCATGTACTCTATATTTCTTCCATATCTCTTATGTACTTATTTATATGCCTTACATACTCGGTACATTATTTGTACTGATGTCCCTTTTGCCTGGGGACGCTGCGTTTCATGCCCGCAGGTCCTGATAGACAGGTCGAGAGCCCTCCAAGTAGGCTATCAGCTCAGCGAAAGATGTTGGTGGCACTCCATTTGCTTCGGAGTTGCTCGTTTGGTTAGTATGATTTAGACGTGTATTGTTTGGTATGGCGGGACTCTGTCCCGACCCTTATGACATTTATGTATTCTTAGAGGCTTGTAGACATATGTCTTGTACATAAAAGATTGTACGGCCTATGTTTTGAATTTATAAAGGATCATGTTGACCTATTAGGCCCGTATGCATGTGTATATGATGATGTATTAAGAAAGATACATTACGTTGGTACTCAGTTGAGTAAGGTACCGGGTACCCGTCCCGGCCCATCGGTTTGGGTCGTGACACATACAACCCGATCCTTAATATATATAGCCCGAAGCCTTGTTGCAGCGTGAAACCCGATCCATAATATATATATATATATATATATAGCCCGAAGTCTTGTTGCGGCATGCAACCCGATCCATATACATAAATAAACCAGATCCATATACCTTACAGCTCGACACTCAGGCCCTACCTCAGCCACTAACCTCTCCAGCCTCTCGGGCTCACAGAATATCATAATATCATCCAAAATAGAGAATACAACAAGTATCAACAAGAAATGAGAGGGAAGAGAGATGTAACACACAAGTAAGACTGTGACTGAGTACAAGACAACAATTATCAGTTAATTCAACAAGTATATGACCACTGCATGGTCCCAACGGTGATATCATATGGACTAAGAATGGTTTCCAACATGAAAGGCAATCAAATTGCTAACAAACAAGGAAAAACATGTAATAACAATGGGCTATTCGACTTCATAGTCTCACGGGACGAACCAAGTCACAATCCCTTACGATGCACGCTCACACGCCTGTCACCTAGCATATGCGTTACCTCCAAATATTCACATCATACCAATTCACAAGGTTCATACCCTCAAAACCATATTTAAGACTGCTACTTACCTCAACTGCGTAGAAATCCTACTCCGAAATGCCCTTGCCTCTCGAATCGGCCTCCAAATGCCCCGAATCTAGCCACAAGTAGTACAATACAATTAATATAGGCTAAAGGAATCAATTCCACAAGAAAACTACTGAATTAGAGCCAAAAATCTGAAATCGTCCTGAACCCTCCCCGTGCCCACATCTCGAAATCCGACAAAAGTTACAAAACCCGAATGCCTATTCACTCGCAAGTATAACCATACCAAATTTAATTAAATACTATAACAAAATCGCATTCAAAACCTCAAAAATCCATCTCAAGAACACTTCCTCCTTTTCCCTAATTTTTCACCCAAAATCACAAATTAGATGATGAAATTAAACACATAATCATGGGATTTAGCCAAAACCAAGTAAGAATCACTTACCCCAATGTTTTCCTTGAAAAATCTCTCAATAATCGCCTCTCCCCAAGCTCCAATTCGTCAAAAATGGAAAATGGGATGAAGTCACCTTATTTTATAACTTAAAGTTTTTGTCTAGGCTGCCCTCGGTCCCGCCCTCTGGATTCTACCCTCGATTCGGCCCTCTCGATTCTTCCCTCGATCATGACCTTGATCATGACCTCGAATATGACCTCGGTTTTGACAGATGAAGGAAACCAGAAGAATCACACTAGCAGATATCAGCCATCAACCAAAGTCCAAAAATGATCAGTTAACCACCCGAAACTCTCCCGAGGCTCTAGGGACCTCAACCAAACATACCAGCAAGTCCTAAAATATCATACGAACTTAGTCGAATCCTCAAATCCCCTCAGAAAACATCAAAACACGAATTACCCCCGGATTCAAGCCTAATGAAAATCGAAATTTCTAAATTCTACAAACGACGCCGAAACCTACCAAACCACATCTGATTGACCTCAAATTTTTCACACAAGTCATAAATAACACCACATACCTACTCCAATTTCCGAAAATTAAATCCGACCACGATATCAAAATTTCCATTACTATCCAAAATCGCCAAAATTCTAACTTTCGCCAATTCAAGTTTATTTTTACTACGGACCTCCAAATCATATTCTGGACACGCTCCAGAGTCCAAAATCACCTAATAGAGCTAACGAAACCATCAAAATTCATATCCGAGGTTGTTTACACATAAGACAACATCCGGTCGACTTTTCCAACTTACACTTCCAATTAAGAGACTAGGTGTCACAATTCACTTCGAAACCACTCTGGAACCTAACTAACCAACCCGGTAAGACATAATACAGTTGTAAAGCACACAAAAAAGAAGAAATGGGAGAAACAGTGCTATAACCCTCGAAACAACTGGCCGGATCGTTACATCCTCCCCACTTAAACAAACGTTCGTCCTCAAATGGGTCTAAAAACATACTTGGAGTCTCAAATAGGTGTCGATATTTGCTCTGCATCTCCCGCTCGGTCTCCCAAGTGGTCTCCTACATAGGCTGACCTTTCCAATGCAGCTTCAGTGAACTTATATCCTTTGATCTCAACTTCCGAACCTGCCGCTCCAAAATGGCCAACAACTCCACATCATAAGTCATATCACCATCAAACTAAGCCGTGCTGAAATCCAAAAGATGAGACGGATCGCGAATATACTTTCAGAGAATAGAAACATGAAATACTGGATGTACACTCGACAAGTTAGGTGGTAAGGCAAGCTTGTAAGCCACCTCCCCAATCCTCTAAAGTACCTCAAAAGGCCCAATGAACCAAGGGCTCAACTTGCCCAACTTTCCGAATCTCATAACACCCTTCATATGTGAAACCTTAAGCAGAACCTTCTCCCTAACCATGTAAGACACATCACGAACCTTCCTGCAGCATAACTCTTTTATCTTGATTGCACCATTCAAGGTCGCTCAAGAATCAATTTAGCCTAGTCCAAAGCATCCTTAACCAAGTCAGTACCCAATAGCCTAGCCTCGCCCGGCTCAAGCCAACCCACCGGAGATCTACACTGCCTCCCATATAAATCCTCGTCTGGATCCATTTAAATGCTCGATAGATAACTATTGTTATATGCAAACTCCGCGAGCGGAAGAAACTGGTCCCATGAATCCCCAAAATCAATGACACAAGCGCATAACATGTCCTCCAATATCTGGATAGTGCGCTCGAACTGTCCGTCCGTCTGAGGGTGAAAGGTCGTGCTTAACTCAACCTGAGTACCCAACTCTCGCTGCACGACCCTCTAAAGCTGGTATGTAAATTGAGTGCCACTATCTGAAACGATAGAAACTGGGACACAATGAAGGCGAACAATCTCTTGGATGTAAATCTCACCCAACTGCTCTGAAGAATAAGTAGTACCAACTGGAATGAAGTGCGTGGACTTGGTGTCACGACCCGAATTTCCCACCACCGGGACCGTGATGGCGCCTAATATTACACTTTCTAGGCAAGCCAACGTTAGAGAATTATGAGCTAATTCCTTTACAATTCAGCAATTAATAACAATTAAGCTATGACTAATTAAATTAAACGCGGAATTTGTATAACAGCTTCAAACTAAGCAATTATATATATATACACTACCCACAATCTAGAGTCACAACTCACGATCATTCTAGAATTTAATACAAATAAAAGTATGAAAGGAATACAACTGTTTTCAAAATAAAAAAATAGTAAAATATGAGGTATAGAAGGGGACGCCAGGGCCTGCGGACGCTGTCAGGTCTACCTTGGGTCTCCTAGCTGATAAATTCTATAGCCAACCTCTCGATCAGCTTGGACCAGCTCCAAAATATGCATAGTAAGTGTAGAGTGTAATACCAGTACAACTAACCCCATCTACTGGTAAGTGCCGAGCCTAACTTCTACAAAGGAGTGACGAGGCTACGGAGGGTCACTCACAATATAGCATGCGTATAGTGTAAGATAATAAAAGCAAAAAATGGAAGACAAAATGGAATAAAGCAGTAACTGGTATAAACTAACTAAAGTTCTCAAAAGTAATTCAACAGTGTTTAGATACTACCAATCCTTAAGTTCAATTAAGACTACCATACATCTAACAAAGTCAGGGAAAAGCATAAATACATAGATTGTTGCAGCGTACAACTCGATGCTACCATACATATCACATTCCTCCCTTATTTCTTCATACTAGCATAAACAAAAGAATATAAATAAAAGTGTTGCAGCATGTAATCCGATCCCACCATATTACAATAATCACAATCAGAGATCACCCTTACTTCACCATGTAATCCACCTTTATTACACTTGTTGCGGCGTGCAACCCGATCCTACCATATCAACATCAATTCACCCTTATTCCTCATCAATATATATCACCCTTATTCCATATATTGCGGCGTGCAACCCGATCCCACCATATCAATTACTCAGTAAGTACAGAAATTTCACAATTCAAATCACAAAACCTTCACAATGCTTAACTTCAACTGAAACAAATAGGAAGCTTGTACACTATGAAAATTCACACAAGTAATACTACTCAGTGAGACCAATTCAGAATATATAATAAAAGTACCAATAAACCAGCATAAGTAGATAATAGGAGATAATGAAGCTATGGAACAACTACTACTATTAACAGAGTGAAACGATGTTTAACAAGTAGCAATTAGGCATGGGAATACAAGTAGAGCATGTAACAATTAAGGCAAGGAAATAGACAATATAAGAAGAACGGGGAAGAAATAGGCAAAGCAGATAAACTGGCGGTGCATAAGTACTCCTTCACCTCACATATACACCGCTCACATGAATTTCATATAGCAAATAGGTCGGAGGTTCCTAATCCCTCAAGTCAAAGTTAGACACAACACTTACCTCGCTCCACATGCCACTCAATGCTCAATTACGATTTTCCTCTAGAATCCACCTCCAAACCACTCATATCTAGCCATAATTAACTCAATAACAACAAATATTGCTAAAGAAATCAATTACAATGCATAAATTTAAATTTTCCAAGTTTTCTCCCAAAAAGTCAAAAATCAACCCCGGGCCCGCTTGGTCAAAACTCGAGGTTCGGACCAAAACCCATTCAGTCATTCACCCCCTAGCCCGATTATGTTATTAGTTTTGAAATCTGACCCCAATTTGAGATCTAAATCACAATTTCCAAAAAATCCCTAATTCTACCCAAACCTCAAATTTCTACCATGAAAATCCTAGATTCTAGGTAAAAATTCATGAAATGTGATAGATAGTTGAAAGAAAGTGTGTTAGGATCACTTACCAATGTTGTGAGGAAGAAATGGTCTTAGAAAAATCGCCTCTAGGGTTCTGGGATTTGAAAAGTTAAGAAATGAACCAAAATCCCGTCCAAAAATCATTTTGATCATTTGCAGGTGTCGTATTTGCAACATGGGGTTCGCAAAAGTGAGCCCAGCAAATGCGAAGATCTCCCCACTCTTGCTATCTTCGCAAATGCGAAGAAAACCTCACAAATGTGAGCCTGACCATTTCTCAAATACGACCATGTAATCGCAAATGCGATCGCTGCTTTCCCCCTTCCTTGTCGCAAATGCGAAGGTGTGTTCGCAAATGCGAAAACTATAAGGCCCATCTATTCTTCGTACATGCGAGAAATAGATCACAAATGCGTAACCTGTAGGGATCACAATTTCAATGCATGATCTCGCAAATTGCGAGATCAGAGGCCTGCACCAAATATTGTAACACCAACTATGTTCTAAGTCTAATTTTCACTCCGTAGACTATCCAAAACTCACCCGAGCCCTAGGGTGTAACGACCCGACCGGTCGTTTTGAGCATTTGCACTTTGCTCACTAGTTCTCGGGCATGACTGGCCCTGTATGATCACTACTAAAAAATAGGCCTATGGCAACGGGTCAAAAACCGTTACAATAGGTAGCGAAACCGTTACAATTGATCTATTAGAACGGTTGGGGGTCCGTTACATTAGATCGTGTTGCAATAGGTCTACTGCAACGGTTGAACAACCGTTGCGTTTTCCTATCTATTGCAACGGTTTGGAACCATTGCCATAAACCTCTTTATTGTGACGGTTATCTTGTCAAATGGAACGGTCTCAAACTGTTTCAAATATCATTTTTTGCAACGGTTGTTAAAGCAATTGCAACGCTTTTTGATTTTATAACAACAATTATTAGTAGCTATTGCAACGGTACTTTCAGCTATTGCAACAATCCAGTAATCTAGTACTTACCTATATAATAAAAAATATATATATTGTACCGAAATTTATACAAATCACAAAAGAAACTCTTAAATGACAAAATCACAATTCAAATTATCCAACTACTATTTTTCATATAATATAAAGCAAAAAGGATAATATTATTTGACAAATTCAAGATTTAACATACATAAATTTGCTAAAATTTCAAAGAAAGATCCCTAGAACATCTAAAGGCCTTGCAAATCAACTAATACTCTTAAGGTCTTCATGCATTTCATCTACCCTTGTTCATTTTCTTCACCTGCAAAACCATAAAAAATGATCATATCATATTTGATTGTATAGCAGTTAGTTCAAAAAGAACCCACATGGAAAGGAAAGCAATAAAAAGAATATTAACCTAGGTTTGATTTAATCAATTTAACTCTACAGTATCAACCCAGAAAATACGCATACAACTAGCAAATACAATCCAAGAAATATCCAAATGGGTTCGATATATGGAGTATAAGTCTCATGACAATATTAACTATGGAGGGAACGTGTCATAAGAAAAAGGTCGGAACATCATAGTTTAGAAATGCCAGTGTAATACAAAAGCACCAAACTTTATAAGGCAACAACTTCATATTTTACTCTCAGTCAAATACAAAAAGCACCAGCAACCAGAAATACAATTTGTATTAACATGCACCAACAGACATTACTTTAGTTGCTATAATAAACATCTTCAACAACTCCAAGCAATACAAATATAAGTCATTAAGAATAGAAAGAAGAAATCTACTGCCATACCTTCTTGTCATTTCATCAAACGGCACACCTCCTTTAACTACATACACTTTTTCAACTTTAAAGTTCCAAGCAATTTTAAAATTTCAATCTTGATGAAACATTCATCAACTCTTGTAATATGATCTTCATCAACCAAGTAATATAATGATATGGCCATAAAATTAAATATTCAGTGCGTTTACTAGATGATTGATCTATATAATGCAATTATCTTCAAAATCGTACAAGAGTTTATTATTCAAAGAGATCTCACCTTGATCTCATTGCTTAACTACCAAAAAATAGAAGAAGAAAGCCTGAAATAAAATTACTGCACAAAAGTTTCAAGTTTAACTACAGAAATAAGTACTAAAGAATACTGCAGAAGATTTCAAGCTTAACTGGAGAGGCAAAATCTAAAGCGGTGCACATGAAAGCAATAGCAAAACAAATTCAGCACAATTGTACAGTAAAAACTAGTAGAAACCAGGATTAAAATCTTGAAAGGAAAATGTGATTTATGGGCAGATTTTAGGAAACAACGTATCTCAAGTTTTAATACTCGGAATCTGATGATTCAAAAACTAGGTGAAAGATGATGATTCGAACTATAAGAAAGACTATTTACTCATTCAAAATAAGTAAATATTGAAGCTGTAGCGGTTGAATGAAAGTTCTAATTCTAGGATATCAAAATAACGAATTTAGATCAAGAAACATATTCTTGACTGAAAAGTTCCTAAAGTCACCACTTGTAATCAATTAACGTAATAAAGAAACACCACACGCAATTGAAAATAAGATAAAGACTATTACCTCCTTGCTTGGAATCAAAAACAAGGATAAAGAAGACAAAATAGAGAAAAATATTCTATTGTAAAACTAGGCAAACCTTAAAAACGTGAATTGCATTCTACAAGGCAAGAGAACCGTTTATATATGCCTAGAGTCTCTTTTTTTATGACTACTATTCTTATTCTAATAAGGAAATAAAATAACTAGACAAGGAAAGTAAAATCCCTATTCTATAAGGAAAAGAAACTAGAACCCTACTAAAAGAAAAATCTTTATTCGAAAAGGAATAAACTAAATCCTATTTGAACTTGAAGACACGTCCACACACCTATTCGCGAGCAGATAAGAACTTATTTTTGCCGAGTTAAATAACAAAAGGCTAATATAGTTTCTTGATTTGCATCAAGTTATTTACAAAAGATACTCACACTTCTTGTGAATAGAATTTTTCTTCATGTTGGAGCTGCAGAGGCATCACATAATTACTTTATTGAGCAAAAGGAAATTATATTGAGAGAGTAAAACATTACAAGTGAAAAACATTAGTAGTCAAATGCAATAAATAACGAAAATACCTGTAAAAAACTTGATTATACCCAAAGTTGTGTTTGAGTAACTTTGCAGGCAACAAAAGAATCATTCGATGAAGGAAACACATACCAACAGTAGAGAACTAAACAAGTCAATTCAACATAGAGCTTAACAACATTTTATCTTTTTAGAATGTGTACATTTTCTTATTGTTACCTACTCTCAGATCACAAGTATTAAACTCAACCATACTAATATATGTTCGCAAGTAACTCATGGCCTATTTCCATTTTATCCTGATTTAATGGTAGAACAAACATTTGATGAACTGTATTTGTCTGTCTTTTGTATGTTGTGAAAGGGAAAAAGCATACTGGCTTGTAAAGCTAGAAAGGTCCAGCAAAGATTCTAGTTCTAGGCAATTGTCCTTGTTTATTGTAGACAATTAGGACTACAAATAATTTTCTTGTCCATTTTTTTCTAAGGCATAGAGGGGAAAGTAACATCTTTATTACCTTATCTTTCATCTTTCTCTTCATTTTATCACATGAGATTTGTTATTGATTTAGAAGGCAAAAGTTGTATAGTTGTACACTACATGTGTCCATTTGTAAGTACGTATCTGAATAGTGCATGTTTTCTTTTTATATTCTTTCTTTTCCTATCTTAAATTATTTGGACAATCTGCTTTTCACTCTTTTCTTTGTTGTAAAGTTCATTCCAAAAATATGGATGTACAAAAACTACATTATCTATATAATATATAATAGAATAGTACTTAGTAAAGAGAGAAGAAAAGTAAAAGATTGCTTTCAACAGATTATTTTACTTTAAGTCAATTAAAAAATGATCAATCCATTCTCTATATATGGGAATTACAAAATCAAGAACCAGTCACATAGTAAACAAAATGTACACTAAGAATAGAGTGTCTCGACCCGGATTTTCCAACCTCAGGGGTCGTGATGGCGCCTACTAATAGGAGCTAGGCAAGCCAAACCCTAACTACTTGCTACGCTTCCATATTGCTTCATTTTAACAAACACAAGGTGGTAACATGATAACAACGGAACTTTAAATAATTAAGCGGGAGTCAACAACTAAATATCTTAAGTCTACATCTACTACAACTTCTAAAACCTCAAATACCCAAAACCTGGTGTCACAGTGTCACAGACTATCTAAGATTTCTACATACAAGGTCTGAAGAAATAACAATACGCTGTTTCTGAATAAAAGAAAATGAAACAGGAAGTAGAGATAGAGGGAGACGCCAGGGCCTGTGGATGCCTGCAGTCTACCTTGGGTCTCTGAGTGGATTGAAGGAAGCACTCCAATTACTGTGAAAGCTGCTCCTGGATCTACACATAGTGCAGAGTGTAGTATCAGCACAACCGACCCCATATGCTAGTAAGTGTCTAGCCTAACCTCGGCGAAGTAGTGACGAGGCTAGGACCAGACTACCAAATAAACCTGTGTAGTTCAAATGTATATACAGCGGAAAAAGAAATACAAAAAATAACCAGTCAATGTGGGAGGGGGAAACATGCTGTGGGGAGATAACAGTTCCGAGTAGAAAGCATCAAACAGGGAAGCATTCACAGTCTTTCCCTAAGAAACCCTGACACAAAAAGGGAAAGGGACGACCTAAATCTACTCTTCACCCCCGATGTCATCACAGAACCCTCGTCCGAAGCGTCCGAATAGGCAGTTTCTTCCTCTATGATTCATGCCTCCTCGATCTCGACCGAGAAATCGATGCCCTTGCCACTCGCTTCCTCAAAGGCCTGCTTCTGTGCTTGCGCACGAGCACGAGTAATAGCTCGAGTCAGCTTCTGCTCGACCCCCGCTAGTATGTCTCGAGCCTTTTCATTTGCAGTTGCGGAATATTTATTATACGAGGAGGCTTTTTCCTCTGCCATAGACCTGGCCAATAACAGTGCAACAATCTCCGCCTTGGCACTCTTTAAGAGGTCTCGGGACGACAACAACTCCATCTCATTGACAACTATCTCCTCCTGAAGACGCCCCACGAGAGCGTTCTTTGCCCAAACTACAAAAGGTAAAACAAGTCGATAAGTATCAAGTCAAAATAAAATGCAAGTTCATAAAATGCTGTACTACCTGCTCAACAAGGTTGTTTTTATCTCGACTCGTTTCTTCCAACATTTCCCGAAGCATACTCTGCTCCTCCTCCTTCCGGGTGGAATGGGTCTCCGAATCCTTTAAACTCGAGGAAAGACCCTCGACTTCCTTCGTACGACCTATAAGCTCATCTCGCAGCTTGGAGATGGCATGGTCATACAACTCTTTAGCCTACAACAAAACAAAGAAGCCAGAGAAACAAAGAGAAATACTTGAAAGCGCCAAAATATGTCAAGGTACTACTTGTCATAAACAACCCTCCGCTTCCTCGATGGCACCAGGAGCGTCAAGGCCAATATTCTCGCTAACTCCATCGAGAAAATTTCCGAGCTCTCCTTCTCCCTTCTGAGAGCCTCCCACTTTGGCGATGTTCAGGTCCTGCTCATCCCTAAGCTCTCCGGGCGAGAATTAGGGACCCAGATTGAGGCCCCCCAGAACATCAAAGAACCCGAAGGACAAGTCCTTCCCCTAAAGAGCTCCAGGCTCGGGCCTTTTGGAGCCAACAACAACAATTTCCTGAGTAGGGACCGTGCCACATCTGGTCGAGGAATTAGGAACTGTATCTGTGCCCTCCTCTAGGTCCTCTGAAGCATGGGCGCGAGCCGAATCAGCCATTCTAGACTCGGCAGCCCTCGGCACAGACACTTAGGGGCCAATAGTGCCCGACCTCTTCCTTTGTACCAAAAGGTTATCATCATCCTCATCCTCATCCTCGTCATCGGAACTTACTCTGCAAGCTGAACACGAGAACTCAACCTCAGCTCGAGGCTTGCGAGATTTGGGCTTCTTTATTACAAGTGGCTCGGCAACCGTCCCCTTTTTCCTCTTCTTACCCTTATCGGGATTAGAGGACTCTCCCTCGCCGGTAGGAGGCTGCCTCATCAGCACTCCATCGCCAAGGCCTGCGCAAGCGTAGAAATCAAAATTTATCAGCACGAGAATATAGGGAAGAAATATGAAAACATGATAGAGGCGGTGAGAAGGGGCTTACCATGATTCTTGACCACCCACCGCGTTTTAGCCAACTCAGGCCAAGAACGCTTGAGATAGGGGAATGAGCCATTTAATCCCCTAATCCACCCCAACAGGCCCAGAACAAATTCGGGATACCAAGGGGCGGCTGCGTGAACAAAGGGAAAGTTAGTTTTTCGAGAAGAAAGTAAGAAGACAATAAAGCACACACAAAGAAGAAGCACTTACGCTTCATGTTCCACTCCTCCGGGGACGGCATCCATTCGGCCGGAATAATGTCCGAGGTCCTTACTCGAACAAAATGGCTCATCCACTCCCGATCCTTGTGCTTGTCGATACTAGAGAAAAGGGTTTCAAAGATCGAGGGTGAAGCTTGATAAAGCCTCGAAAAGACGGGGGTTGTACAGCCTGATTAGATGATCAAGGGTAAAAGTCGTACCCTTGACTTTGCTGGAAAATTAGCGAAGCATGTAAACTATCATCCAGAAAGAGGGGTAAATTTTGCCATGTGTTACCCGGTACTTACAACAGAAGTCAAGAATGACTGGGTCTATAGCCGGAGAAGAAGCATTCGAGGAGTCGACAAGGCCCAAGGTAAACAGGTATGTGTATACATAAAGAAAACCGGCTGTATGGTCCGTTATGCTCTGTTGTTATCCAATTTCCCTATATATTTTGAAATATGCATAAATACCTTCAAAATAGCATATATATGCATATATATGCATGCATAAGGTTTTTATAATTTTTCCATAATTTTAAGGATTTAAATTGATTTATTTCCTCCCCTTTTATTCATAAAATCCCCAATAATTATTCCCCAAATTATTGTTATGGTACTTTAGTCATTTAATTTCTATACCTATGCCAAAATATGGTTAATATATTTTTTATGCATTTTTTATAATTGCATTTGGTATTTTAAAGCTAAATTGGATATAATTTCAATATTAGCCAATTTAATGTATAATTAAATTTTATATGCGTAAAATTAGTCCCTATATTTTTAAAATGATAAATATATATTTTAAATCATTTTGGTACATAAACTATGTTCTAGAAATTGTTTGTTATTTATTATAAATTAATATAGGAAATATTGGCTAATTAAAGTATAGCCAGATTGGCATTTCAATTACAGCCTAAATTGAACCCAACCCCAACCCAATTTCCTATTGAAATACCTGACCCAAACCCTGAACACGTCTACCCGATCCAACACAAATTAAATCCTGGCCGTTGATCTCCCAGATTAACGACCCGTATTAGTTCTTTCCTTTTTTAATTCCAAAGACCCCTAACCCTAGCCTCATTTCCAAATCCAACCGCCTCTGCACTCTCAGATCTCTCAATCACTCAACCTAACCCTAGATCCTCTCACCCGCCGACCTCCCTCTCCGATCTTCTCTGGTGACCACCTTCAACCCCTAAGCTTCTAATGGCTCCTACATTGCCATGCTCATCTTCTCTAAGGCCCCCAATGGCCCTGGGCCACGCCGACTTCTATCTAGGGTTTGCTGTTTGGGCTGTTCTTGGTTACTCCGGTGTAATTTCGAGCAAGATCGCACTGTATTTGTTACGATCTTTGAGTTTCTAAACAGGTTCTTTCATCTCTACTTGGGTTTCTTCTGAAACCCTAACTTTTGCTTACAACTGCTAGATCTATGGTATTTTTAAATGATTCGAGTCTGTTCCTTTTATGTTTTACACTGTTCTTGAACCTCCTTTGCAAAAATTATCGATTTCAAGTTGTTTTCACTTTCTTCTAACGTTAGGGTTTTTTCAGAACTGCTTCTATAGTTTGTTTAAATCGATTCTTTATGTTTTAACATCTATCATTTGCATATCTCAACTGATTCTATGTTTTTACTACTTTTTCAACTCGCCTATGTTAGAATCCCTAATTTTTCTAGGTTTTTCTTTGCTTGGTTCTGTGTGTTAGCATGACTACTCGATTTTATTATGTTTCTGTGGTTACCTTGCTTCGAATATGTTTTGACTGAGTTCTTAGCCTAACTTATACCACCTCTATGTGATTATGTTCATCTTGATTGTTCAAGACTTGCCTCTTTCTATCGATATAGTTGACCCTGCCTATTTGCTACGTTTGGTTGCTCTTACTCTATTTATATGTTGAGTATTGAATCATAACTTCCTCTTGATTGATTCTAGATTCCTTACTTTATGGTTTGATTGAAAGATCTTCTTTTAAATCCTAAATTTCTACCTCGTCTGTTTAATTAACTGATTCTCCTGCCTTATTTGCTAAGGTACTTTATTCTTATTGAACTATTTTCTTAATGGGAGCTCTCTGAACTTAGCCCTAGTTGTCTACCCTATACTTACTGAGTTTGAATCTTTATTTATTAGTCGTACACTGATTTCTTTCCTTATTTATCACTTGTTCTTACCGTTTGAGTTAATTCCCTTAACTTAAATGGAGTGTTTACCTTGATTTCCAGACTGACTGATTCTTAGTTCCTTAATTACTAATGGACTTTTATTTTTACCTTATTTGCTACCTGTTTTCGAGCTATAAATACCTTAGTCTTTCATTAACACAAGACACTAACACTCTTGGTTCAAAACTATCTCTCACACTTAAATATTTCTGCTCTCTTTTGTGCTACTTGCTACTGCTCTAAGTTAGCTGGCTGCAAGCCAAGGCTAACCATTGTGTTCTCCTGTTCTTTCACTCTGCTTACTGTCTTCTTTACTGGTATGTTCTAGTTTCAATTTAAAGTTGATTTTCTTATTGTTTTAGTTTATCATGTTTCTAGTTTGCTTCTATTTGTGGTTTTGTTGTGAAACTTGCAGTTGATGTTTACATTATTAGCATGTTATATACTTCCCTTCATTAAGATCAGTATATTACCCCTCTATTTGTTTCTAAGCATGTTTATACCAATTATCTCTTACTTGTTATGTGTTTACCACCATGAATCCCCAAATCCCTATCACCCCTGTATGTGAGTTTGTTCTTTATGTCTGATTCTGTGACTATGCGTGGTCAGCTGTTTCTGAGCTTGTCTATACCAGTTCCTAGACCTTTTTGTTTGATTAGGTGTTTACAATCAAGTGTTCTATGTAACCCCAAAGCCTTTGACCCTTGTTTGTGACTACTGAACTTGCTTTGGTTCTATGACTACTGGCTGTGTACGAACCTGTCCTAAGGTGTTGTGTTTGGACTTTTGTTCATTTCTTCAATCTCTTTTCAAACTGCCTCTATGTTTTTACTAAATTACTTTCAAACCTGCTTCCTTTTTAATATAGTTTTCACTAAAACCTTCAACTTGTCTCAAGCACTTTCACTCTACTCCCAAGTCAATAAGTTTTGCCCCCTCTAGTATGTGTACTGCCTTGGGATATCCTTGAGAACCCTCTGAACTCTGACATATTGAGGCTGGCCCTTCCACACTGGACTTATTCAATTTTTGGTTACCAAGTCTATGTGTAAGCACTGCCCGAGATACTTGAGATCATTAAGGAACTTTGATTCACCTAAACTCTGACATTGTCTATGGGATTGAGGCATTTGAGGCCATTGAAGGCTTTGGAAATCTGGGCCTAATCGAAGGCTCCCTATAGATAGCTTCTTATTTTCTTATTTACTTATGTAATTCATTCGTTGGTCTATAATAACTTGTAAACAAATATTGGGATATTTAGTGAAAGGGATAGGTAGATACATGTTTATGGGGTAGTATGGGTAGAAATCATGCTCATAGGACTTTACATTTAAATTTGATTGCTTTACCAAGTAGAAATCATGCTCATAGGACTTCATATTTAAATCTGATTGCTTTACCAAGTATAAATCACGCTCATAGGACCTTACATTTTAATTTGATTGCCTTACCAATTAGAAATCATGTTTATAGGGATTTACATCTTGTCATCTTTAGAAACCATGCCTATAAGTTTCAAATAATTCTGTAATAGAAACCATGCCTTCAGTGTCTTAAAATTAGCTTAACTAATAGATGCCATGCCTGTAGGACGTAATTCAGATTCCGTTATAACAAGTGTTATGCCTGCAAGTCTTTAAAATCAGTATCACATAGGGAACCATACTCGAAATTCTGCCTGTCAACCAAACTAGTATAAATAATTCAACTTAGTCTACTCTCAGTTCACTTCTGAATTGGTTTAACTAAATAGTTTATATTTCATGAAACAAGTTCTTTAAAACTGCCTCAATATATCATTAGACAACATGCATATAGGTATTAAAGAATTCTGTTTCAAAACCTGCTTTGTTTCACTATAAATGTATTCATCAGTACTCTGCGTATAGGCAAGCCTTTAGGGTGTTTTCAATACTACAATTCTGAAACTGTTTCTATTGCTTAATGTTTTTTTAATCCTAACAGGATTTTTTTAAAAAATCAATAGGCAACTGCTATGGTTATTACTCCTGAGTTTATAAAATAAATTGCTTGTCTTCTGCATATTCACCTAGACATCTGCCTTAAGATACTGTCTAATAAAAAGCCCTTACTTATGCTTGAGTCGTGCTGTTTATGTGTCTTGTTTGAGGAGGAAACTTTGAGCCTCTAATTGCTCCTTTTTATGTGCTGAAAGTCCTAAGTGTTTTGCCTGTCGCCTTAGAATTTTCACCTTTTAAACCTTAGGGGTCCGTCTAGAACCACCTATAGGTAGAAGTCCTAACTCCCTCCTATACCATTAAGAAGGAATGAGTAGCAGCACGCAATAGAGATCACTGACCAAATACTCACTTTGCATGACCACTAAGGGGATGGGGAAGGGTAGATATGGGATATGATGAGTACGCGCTAATGTCACGTGTAGCCCCTCGTCGAGGAGTATTTACCGGACATTGTGTGAGGTAATCCTATAGGCTAACCAACCTTGGACTCCTCCTTTACCAAAATTCCTTTTATATTTAAACCCTCTGTTTACAACTTTGTTCAAAAATCTTTAATCTATTACTTGAGTTACCCCAACGTGCTTTACTTGCCACCTATTTGATTCAACTGTTTATTTATATGGACTAATTTATGAATCCAAGTTCGGCCGGGACCCACAATTGTGGACCAAGGGGGTGCCTAACAACTTCCCCTCGAGGTTACTTCGAGCCCTTACCCTAATCTCTGGTAATGCAAACCAATCCAAGAGTTAATCACTCTATGTGCCCTAACGCACCATAACTCGTTAGGTTGCGACTTTTCAAATATCCAATTCCCAAAAGGAAATGGGTTATTCCACCCCATGGAATGTCGAAACCCGGACCTCTCTCCGTGAGGAGAGAGAGAAAAGGGGGCGCGACAGCATGGCGACTTTGTTGGGGATATTTTTAGGCTCTTAGCATAAGAAACATATCTTTTATAAATTAGTCCAAGCATTCTTATCCCGTACCCTTCTCCCTTATTTGAATTTAACCGCCGTTTTTCTTTTGAGCATTTTTGGTTCTTTACTCATGAAACTGACTTGTCTCTTTGTTTCCTTTTTCTGCAACAGTCTATCAATTATTTAAATAATGTATTTATCCTTTTTCCTACGTGCAAATACTTCACTACATGTTATTAATTGTTGCATAAATCATGCTCCGCATTATATTCCACTCGTGCGCCTCAAATCCTATAGCAACACTTTAATGAGTGGTTGTGCTCTTCCTATTTACTACCCTTAAATTCGGAAAGGCTTATTTGCGGTAAAACCAATCAATCAGCGGTGCAGTCAATGGTTCGTGCCTTCCCCCTCGAGTTGTCCCCTGGTTAAATTGTGCATGAATATGGTCAAACCTAGTCGGATCAATTATATTGTCCACATAATGATTCTTTAAGATAAGCCTTATTTGATATGTTGATCATAAATGTATAAATAGTCGAGTCTAGTGGGGGTAAGGTCTAACTCCTTTGTTTTGCAAAAAATGAGGCACTCGGTCCCCATAGTCGGTATGGTTAGAAACATCCCACCATTGTTGCTGGATTGGTGGGAAGACCTTTCCACAAGTGACAAGAAACACGTGAAAAAGTACTTGAGTAACCTGCCTTCCTTGCTAGATATTGAGCCAAACAACAAATTTATCGAAGCTACCACCTTATTCTAGGATAGTGAAAGAGTTGTGTTCCGTTTCGGTGACATAGAAATGATACCGCTTCTAGAGGAAATAGGGGGACTTGCAGGACTGACTTGGGACAATCCCGGGCTATTAGTACCAGAAAACCGTACGGGCAGGGGATTTTTGAAGATGATGGGGTTGAAGAAGAATGTTGACCTAGTGTGCTTGAAGGATTCCTACATACCTTTCAAATACCTGTACGAGAGGTATGGCCATAGCAAGTCTTTCTGTAATTACCATGATGAGATCTCCCTCACTTTACTGGGTCACATCCACTGCAGAGTGTTTGTATTCATTGTGTGCTTTCTAGGCTTGATAGTGTTCCCAATGAAAAAAGGATGAATCCACACTAGGTTGGCCATGGTCGCTAAGACTCTGATGGAAAGGATTAATGGACATACATAAACCATAGTCCCCATGATCATAGCTGACATCTACAGGGCACTGGAGCACTATCAAAGAGGGGTCAAACATTTCGAAGATTGTAATTGTTGCTGCAGTTATGGTTGATGGAGCATTTCCAAAAGGGCCGCTATCGTCAGGAACTTCCATGAAGGGCTTGGAACGACCGCATTGCCTTCCATTACCCTAAGTAGATGACTTACATTCCAGACAGATTTGCTCAGCCGGAAAGAACCAGAGAATGGGTAGAGTTCTTTGACAGTCTGACCGAGGAACAGGTGCAGTGGATGGTTGAATGGTTATAAGAGGTCGCTTCGACCCAAGGCGTAAGAGCCACTGTCGCCAGCCCACGCAAACATAAAAGCTTGAGGGTTTAATGAGCTCCAGTCGAAGCCCGACTAGGAGACTAAACCCAAAATAGTTGAGCAAAAGCATAAGAGTGCTAACGTCATCTTACACTAAAGGTCGCACCAACCAATCGTATAAGAGCCCCTGGGCCAGCCTGATGAACCTAAAGGCCATATCACGAATCTAATGATTCTCACCAACTCTGAAACCAGTCTGCCTGGTCAGAAGCAAAGCATAAAGGGGCACAGAAGAAATAAAACCTCAAGTTTTCTTTTATTTACAAATGTGAAAAAATGCATTATCCGTCTACCAATGCGCTCTGAAGATATCGCATACAAGATGGCAAAGTCTATGCTCCTCCCCTAAGGGTTACGGCCTATCAGCCTCATGTTCACTATCGTTGGAGTCAGACAGGAGTGACTGAGCACCACGCTCATTCGCCCTCGCTCGCGCCAGCTCCTCCGGGAGAGAGAAACCCTTATCAAGGGTCTCCTCGAGGGTCTTTCTTCAAGACTTGCAACAAGCATATTCTGCAATCCTCCCTTCATGACCGAGGATCCTTTTAAGCTCGACTTGAGCATCGGCAACATCCTTTGAATAAATCGCCATCTCCTGGTCAGCTTTATCCTGGCTCATTGCAGCTTCTTCCTGAGCATCAACGACCTCAACCCCAACTTTTGAAAGCTCAAACTTGATCTCTTCAAACATTTCTGTCCGAACCAAAGCACTGTCTCGAGTTAGGCGAAGTTGAGCTTCAAAAGCAGGAAGTTTGGCTAGAGCATTCATCCCCCCTAAAGCCCGAGCCTCTGCCCGAGCTTTCAACTCATCACGCTCATACCTGGCCCGACAAACTTCACCTCCAAGGCATTCCAGTGCCTCCGTCTTTTTCTACAACTAAAATAAACTAAGTGTCAGCCCTAGGAGCCAGAAGGCGGAATGCACATTCAGTCGGGATAGAAAGCAACCTGCTTCTTCAGGTGGTTATCGCAGTTTATATTCCGGCTCGCCTCACACTGCAAAATGCACCAACTCAACCTCTTTTTTATCACAAAGGAGCCTCAGGGGTCTCTCTTTATCCAGGACTTTTCATAGCCTGGCTTCATAACGAAGCAGCCCGGACTTGAACTTGTCGGATGCCTGCAAAAGAGAGCTCAGTAAGGAAAGGAAGGTGCAAAGCACGAAAATATTGTCCCGAAAGTCACCGCAAAGTGAAACCACTGGGCTTCCTCAAAGGTCGAACGCACACCTGCCAATCTAGTCCCTTCGGACCTGAAAGAGACTGCTCCGATCGAAGCACGGTCACTCGGCGTATATGATCTCGGTTCTCTAGTATCTCCCGAAATGCCGTCAACGGAAAAGGAAGGTGATAGCAAGGGAGGAATAGAACAACACTCACCATGATATTTCGCTTCCCACCTGCCGGGGGATAAATCTCGCCACTCGCGTTCCTTACAGGTCAAGTGGGTCGGCGATTCTCGGACCCAGTCCGGCTGATCATGAACGTCGCCCGGCGCCCATGAAACCGCTGCAGAAGAAAAGAAGAAGGCATGATTACGAAACCGGCTTTCGCCATAGATAGAACTAATAAAGCACGAGATGCACCACTTACGAGTATAGCTTCACTCCTCAGTAAATGGCATGAGCTCCTCGGGTATAATGTCAGCGCTCCGCACCTGGTTGAAGCGACTCATCCATACCCGATCTCTGTTTTGCTCGACAACAACAATGAAGGACGTAGTCGATCAACATCGTGAAGTCAGCAGATCTCGATGGTCCCAACGACCGGAGGCGGAGCTCTCCCCTACCTGTCGGACAAACCCTAACATATCCACCGTGGCAGACACAAAAATTAGAGAACTAAAAAAGTGGGGATATGTATAGAAGCATTGGTGCTATAGTGCTGAAGGACTGGCGCAGATATAGAAAGACAACTACTTAAAATAGGGTAACTCCCGAAAAGGTAGAAACAACCCTATTTATGCGTTGATAAAATGGAGACAATTCGCCTGCCTCAAAGCCGGTTAGGAACACTAACCGAGAACACGCTCTCCAGTCCTGAGGTAGTACTCGATCTTGAGGACATTCAACAGAATGAGGTTAGGCTCCAAGAAGCCAATAGAACCATCATCAGTACCGAAGTGGTATCCGACCTCGATGACCTCCATCAAGATAAGGCTAGGCTCCAGAGAGTCGATGATGCCTTCACTATAGAAGATACTCGACTTCGGAGACTTTTTGTCAAAAGGGAATCATGCTCCAAGGAAATAAGCATTTGAACTCCACCTATATGGGCTTGGCCCCGGGTACCATTCAAGATTGAACAAAACCCTCTTTCAAAATCTATTTACAGCACCATAAAGGCTATTCACACTAAGCCTAGAGCGTGTTTCCAGGTGGTCCGAATTTGAATGAACCTCCACTCGGGGACTGCCCTCAAAAGATCAAAGGCAGCCTCCGCCTACGGGCTCCTGACCAAATTTCTTCTCAAAGGTTACCATGGAGTTTAACTAGTTAGTCATGATTCCAAGGCCGGAAACATTATTCTTATTTTACTCGAAGTCAAGGTCCCGGCGACCCAAGTCTATCGACCTTATTTAGGTTCGACCCAAGGGATCGCAAGGGATTCCCGCGAAGCCATTTTTATCAACCAAAGGTTGGAAGGCATACTCGCACCCAGGTTCGGTATTATCAATGACAAACAGAGTCATGCATTCTGAGTCTCCACAAACATAAAAGACTGTAGCAAGCATCGAATACAAATCGGGAAAAAATCTTTGTATTCATGAAATATTCCATTACAAAATCCCACAAGGGGCCTTACATATGATTACAAAAGCCCATGAGGGGTCCTTACAAGGGAACAAAGAAGTAGACGGGTGTACATACAACAAAAGCTAGAGAACCTAACCTGTTCTTAAAGGTGCGTCCTCAATAGCAACATTTTTGATATCATCTCCTCAAGCATGCATCCTCAAAGACAATATCTTCCAAGCACAATACCCTTGGAGTTATCTTGATTCCTTATAATGGCATCTTCAAAAGGAGAAACGCCGAAGGGGAAAGCGATGGAGAAGAGCAAAGTGACGCGGAAAAGGCAGGAAAGAATGAAGAAGTGGTTGGGTGAAAAATCTGGCTAGTATGGATTTCGCCAGGCTATTGCTGTAAAGCCACTTCTTGAGACGTTGACCCAGCATGGGAGGCGACAGTTAGGAAGAAGGGTGTGGAGAAACACCATATAGATGTAGGGTTGTGGGCTAGTAGTTCTTCGTAACTTTTTCGGGTCGTTAGACATGACTACGTTGGCCATCATATGTATGAAGTGATTAAGTTGTGCGTGGACTATTTTGGGAGGCTCAATATGATTATTATTGATGTTTTTTGGGCAGTTTAGTGATTGTTTTGAATTATGTGAAGTCATATATATAGGGGAGGTGCTGTCCGTTTCATCATAAAATAGGTTATGGTCGATACATAATAGTTATGACGCTTAAATAATAATAGTATTGTTTCTCTTATTGTAGACTAAGGAGTCGTGACAATTGCATACCTTGAGATTGGGGCAGTATATACAAGGTATGTGAGGCAATTCCTTTCCTTCTTTTGCGCGACTCCGATCATACATAATGTAATGAACGAGCTTCCAAGATACTCTACTCTTAGAAGCTAGCAGTACTTACATTGTTTCCCCTCTTGTTGGTACTTCCTGATTCTTATAAGGTTTATAGTGAAGAGTTAGTCCTAATAACGTGTACAAAGGATAACGACCTTACGTCACTCCGTAAGGTTTAGAACGTGATTTTATGAGTCGAGCATGAATTATATATATGTATCTATTTTAATATACTGAGCTGCGCTATAGTCAGCCGGGTATGGCGCCTATTGTGCAACCACTGATCAGTTAGGATTTACCGAGCTCCACGTGGCCGGGTATGATACTACCGAGCCTTATGATGGCTCAGTACGCTTTTTTACCGAGCCTATTACGGCCGGGTACGATATGATGATGATGATGCCCACAGAGGCGTATGTTTTAAAAGTTTATGTATATATACATATGTATTATGCATTTCATGTCAGTAGCCCTCAGAGGTACACAGATGTTACAAGTTGTATATTCTTTATCCCTGCTTACATTACTGTTCGTACTTATGATTCTCTGTCATACATACTCAGTACTTTATTCGTACTAACATTCTTTTATTTGTAGATGCTGCATGTCATGCTGCAGGTCCTGATAGACAGGTAGGTTCAGCTCCCCTACCATAGTAGGTTGTCCAGTTCAGTGGTGATTGGCAAGATCCCTTCTCCGCAGCGGTGATTGGCAAGATCCCTTCTCCGGACTTGCCATGGTCTTGGTATGCATTTTTGTTGTAGACATTGTGGGTATGTTAGGGCCCTGTTTCGGCTATGTTGCAGCACTTGTGTTCCTTTAGAGGCTCATAGACAGGTGTCGACTCATGTATAGTTTGGTCTGACTTGTCGGCTGGTTTTTGTTGTATAATCTTTCATGGTAGTGTGGTAACTCATACCTTATATATAGTTTCTTGATTGTCTGGTCATCCCATGTTATGTATGTTCATGCCATCATATTTTATTGTTGGTTGTCTATGATCCATGTCTACCATTTATATTGATCTCGTCAGCCCTAAAAGATAATAAAGAAGGTTAGATAAAATGTACATTGGTGCTCGGCAAATATGGTCGGGTGCTGGTCATGGACCTCCAGTTTGAATCGTGACACTAACCCCCCGGTTCGATTGTAATTCCATTTTAGCTCGCATTTCATCTTTTATCTTCAGATATCTAGCATCAACTGCTTAAACAACTAGCAAAAAATTAGATCACGTATTTTTAGAGTCCCATCAACAAATTTAATTGTTATTACCATTTTCACGGTAAACAATACTTTGAAGCTATTATACAAATTCCATGTTTAATTTAATTAGTCATAGCTTAATTGTTGTTAATTACTGAATTATAAAGGAATTGGCTCATATATGTCTAACGTTGTCTTGCCTAACAAGTGTAATGTTAGGCGCCATCACGGTCCCGACAGTTGGATATCCGGGTCGTGACAAGTTGCTATCAAAGCACTAGATTGTCAAGTCTCACAATTCATGAATGAGCTTAATAGAGTCCAGGGGATCGGTATGGAGACGTTTGTACTTATCTCCCAGAGGCTATGGAGTTTAGGAACAAAATTTCACTTTTATTCATCTTTGTCGTGTGACTTTTTTTCTCAATACTGATCGAACTCCTCTACTTTTATTCTCTCACAGATGGAGAGAACGCGTACCGCTTTTTCAGCTGAGCAGCAACTAGAGCCTCTAGTAGTAGCTTCTATGAGGGGTAGAGGTCGAGGCAGGGGCAAGGCTCAGCCCAATGCCTGAGCAGCAGCCCTAACAGTTGAGCCTCAGGTATATTTCGATGAAGAGGATCCAACTCAGACTTTTCCTGCTGGGCCAGCTCAGGTCCTGGAGGGGTTCATTGCCAACCCCGTGCTTCAAGATGCGTTGGTCCGCTTGGTGGGCCTTATCGAGAGTGTGTCCCAGACTGGTGAAATTCCCATGGCACCGGTCGTCTCTCAGGCTGGAGGAGGAGCCCATACTCTTACTACTCACACTTCGGAGCAAATGGCTCCCCAATATCAAAAGTCAGAGTAGTTTAGCCGGTTGTTGCGGCACAGACCGGTGATGGGTCAACTGTGTCTTTTAAGGCCTTGTGGAGATTGGACAAGTTTACCAAGCTCTTCCCAGTCCATTTCAGTGGTGCTCCTTCAACAGATCGCCAAAAGTATCTTGACAGCTGTCATGAGATTCTTCGGAACATGGGTATATTTGAGACCAATAAGGTTGGCTTTGCTGCATTTCAGATGACTGGTTCTGCCAAGAAATGGTGGAGAGACTATTTGCTGACCAGACCAGTTGGGTCGCCTACTCTTACTTGGGACCAGTTCTCTCAACTCTTCCTAGAGAAGTTGCTGCCTATCACCTTGAGAGAGGAGCATCCTTGTTAGTTCGAGTGTCTCCAGCAGGGTAGTATGAGACCCATTTTGTGGATTTGGCCTGTCATGCTCTTCTTCTGCTTCCCACTGGGAGAGAAAGGGTGAAAAGGTTTATTGACGGACTTGCGCAGCCTATTATATTGCAGATGGCTAAGGAGACCTGAAGTGAGATTTCTTTTCCAGCGGCTGCCAATGTCACCAGGCTAGTCGAGATGGTTCTTGCACAGGGGTTCAGGGGTCTAACAAAAGACCTCGTTATTTCGGTGGGTTCAGCGGTGCCTCATTTGGAGGTAGGGAACTTTTGGTAGAGGCCATCCTCCCAGGTTGTTCCATTTAGCGCTTCAGGCATCTCACAGTGCTTTAGGGAGTCATGGTCCTTATGTGCCTCCTTCTAGGCACCCAGCCTATAGTTCACCACCAGCCCCAATCAGTGCACCTCTTATTCAGAGTTATTACCATAGTCATCTGGCCCGTTCGGGTCAGCCTCAGTTTCTACAGTAATAGTACCAGGATGGATGTTTCAAGTGTGGTAGTTATAAGCATATCAAGAGTACCTATCTGAGATTATTGGGTGTTCCGCCATAATATCAGGCTTCTCGTGCCATGTTTCTGGCACTAGTTTCTGCACCGCCTACTAAGCCGGCCAAAGGCAGGGGTTAGGCAGCTAGAGGTAGGGGCCAGATTGTTAGAGGTAGAGGTCAGGCCATTAGAGGTGGAGGCTAGCCAGTAGAAAGCAATAAATATTAAAGTGGCTCGGGCCAGTGAGAGAGAGCGAGCTTAGAAAGAAGAGAGACAGAGAGAGATATTATTGCATTTGTGGAGAAAATGGAGCAACACTAGCCCGTTACAAGGTAGTGTGAGTCCCTTTTATATAGGAGGGGAACTCGGCTACAAGTACATGGGCATTAATTACAAAGTATGTAGATGGGATGGCTTGACGTGATGCCTCAGCATAGGCTCTGGATAGGTCGGCATTATCAGACATAGCCGTGTGCCTTTGGAGCTTCCCCCTTTGTCCTAGCTTCGATTTTCGTCTTTTTCGAGTCGGGCCTCGACGAGCCCCGAAGCCGGGAACTCGGTCGTGGCTTCCCATCCTCGGGGTCTCAAGGCGTTCTTCCGAAATGACTTGATAGCGAGAAATCAAGTCCTCTAATTTTGTCGCGTACAATGGGCTCGGAAAAGAGCTATGTAAATCGGCAGAGGATCAAAAAGAACGCTTGCATCCGAGCCCCCTTTTGAGGAGCGATATATAATCCGAAGAGCTTTTTTGCAAGCAAGGAAAGTTGACCCCCGTATGTCATCATCTCGATCAAGCAAGGGCAGCAATAGCAGACATAACAGCAACCATAGCAGCAACAGGACGACATGGTTATGCTCAACAAAGAGAAGCTCCGGCAAGAGGCTACAACACAGCCTATGGGAGCTTTGCCGAACGGCCTTGAAGCCATGAGCCCCAAACATAATGTTCAAGGGTATAGGAAGATGATAAAAAGAAATGGGAAAATGAACCAACGAAGGTACTCGGATAGAAAAAACAACGCCAAAGCACCACCATTTATAGGGGGAAACGACACGGTCGTTGAGGCTTTGGAAGATTGACCGACAGATGCAATTACTGCGTTCTTGAAGAGTCGATCGATGGTGGTACATTCACCTTGGAGAACAGGAATCGACAGTGCATTGAATGATGTTAAAATGCATAAGTCCATTGGACACCCCGGTTGCCCCAAAAGCTCGCGCCACAAGTTGCATCATTGGTATGACGTCACCATAAGAAGCTCGTGGAGTCAGGTGTCAGAATCATTTCCCATCGATTCGTGCTGGGAAACGCGAAGACTATATGTATGCGGCAAAATCAGAAGACTTAATTTCTTGCTATCAAGCCACTTCGGAAGAATGCCTCGAGACCCCGAGGACGTGGAGCTGCGACAGAGTCCCCTCCCTAGGGGCTCATCGAGGCCCAACTCGAAGAAGATGAAGGTTGAGGCTAGAGCGGAAGGGGAAGTTCCCAAGGCACACGGCTAAGTCTGACAGAGCCGGCCTATCCAGAGTCTATGCCGAAGCATCACGTCTAGTCGTCCTATCTTCATACTTGACAATTAATGCATGTTGTACTATAATCGGGTCCCCTCCTATATAAAGGGCACTCACACTACTTTGTAAGGGGCTGATGTTGCTCCAACTATTCGCCACTAGATCAATAATATCTCTCTCTCTATTTTCTCTCTAACTTGCTCGTTCTTATTAGCTCGAGGCCACTCTTAGCATTTATTGCCTTCAAACTTGTTCTTCATTTATTGTTTGGTATTGGCCATAAAGAGCCTTGCTTGATCACATCTCAACTGTTATCCCACTCCCGGCTACCCTCGATAGCTCGAGATCGAGCCAAGATATCGACCTCGGGGTCCTCCATCGACTAGTCCGAAGCCAGGGCAGCAAGCCTTTCGGTTTGATTACTGCCCCGTTTTAGCTTGCATTTTATCTTTAAACTTCATATTCTTAGCATCATCTTCTCTAACAACTAGCATAAAAATAGATCACGTATTTTTAGAATCCCATTTACAATTTAATTCTCGTTACCATTTTCATGGTAAACAAAGTTTCAAGCTGAGAATTGCTCTTCCAAATCTATTTTGATTATCTTGAAAACCAAAACCGACGATATACATAGGTCATACATTACCTGAAAATGGTCCTATGGCAACGGTTATTTTGGCAACAGTTTACAAACCGTGCCATAGAGCAGCTATAGTAACGGTTGCAACCGCTACAATAGAATTAGGGTGGTATCAGCATACTTTAGCCATCAAACCATTACAATTGTAACAAAACTATTGCCATAGAGATTTGTTTCGCAACGGATGTGTAAACCATCCCAATAGACATATATATGGCAACGGTGTTCCCTTGCCGGGATTCTTATTGCAAATTTCCTTTATTTCCTTACCCTATTGTTTGTGATTATTGTTTGGGTGAGGAAGAGAGTGTAAAGCACGAAGGGTGATGTCGTGTCATACGATGTACCATTCCGTACCGATTTTCATTGATTATATGGTGAGGAAAGAGAGTAAAATCACGAAGGGTGGTGTCGTGCTCATCTTTATTATATGATTGATTTGGTGAGGACGAAAGTAAAAGCACGGAGGGTGATGTCGTGCACACTTTTATTATAAAATTTCTTTGGAGAGGACGAGAGTAAAAGCACGAAAGGTGATGCCATGCAAATTGTTGATTTCTGATTCTTTGTTGATATTCGATTTATGTAGTTTCTTTCCTTACTTGATGCTTTCTACTCGGAACTGTTATCTCCCCACAGCATGTTTCCCCCTCCCACATTGACTGATTATTTTTTGTATTTTTTTTCCGCTGTATATACATTTGAACTGCACAGGTTTATTTGGTAGTCTGGTCCTAGCCTCGTCACTACTTCGCCGAGGTTAGGCTAGACACTTACTAGCATATGAGGTCCGTTGTACTGATACTACACTCTGCACTGTGTGTAGATCCAGGAGTAGCTTTTGCAGTAATTGGAGTGCTTCCTTCAATCCACCCACAGACCCAAGGTAGACTGCAGGCATCCGCAGGCCCTGACGTCTCCCTCTATCTCTACTTCCTGTTTCATTTTCTTTTATTCAGAAATAGCGTACTGTTATTTCTTCAGACCTTGTATATAGAAATCTTAGATAGTCTGTGACACTGTGACACCAGGTTTTGGGTATTTGAGGTTTTAGAAGTTGTAGTAGACGTAGACTTAAGATATTTAATTGTTGACTCCCGCTTAATTATTTAAAGTTCTACTGTTATCATGTTATCACATTATGTTTGTTAAAATGAAGCAATATGGATGCGTAGCAAGTATTAGGGTTAGGCTTGCCTAGCTCCCATTAGTATGCACCATCACGACCCCCGAGGTTGGAAAATTCGAGTCGAGACACTCTATTCTTAGTGTACATTTTGTTTACTATGTGACTGGTTCTTGATTTTGTAATTCCCATATATAGAGAATGGATTGATCATTTTTTAATTGACTTAAAGTAAAATAATATGTTGAAAGCAATCTTTTACTTTTCTTCTCTCTTTACTAAGTACTATTCTATTATATATTATATAGATAGTGTAGTTTTTGTAAATCGATATTTTTGGAATGAACTTTACAACGAAGAAAAGAGTGAAAAGCAGACTGTCCAAATAATTTAAGATAGGAAAAGAAATAGAATATAAAAAGAAAACATGCACTATTCAGATACATACTTAAAAATGGACACATGTAGTGTACAACTATACAACTTTTGCCTTCTAAATCAATAACAAATCTCATGTGATGAAATGAAGAGAAAGATGAAAGATAAGGTAATAAAGATGTTACTTTCCCCTCTATGCCTTAAAAAAAAATGGACAAGAAAATTATTTGTAGTCCTAATTGTCTACAATAAACAAGGACATTGCCTAGAACTAGAATCTTTGCTGGACTTTTCCAGCTTTACAAGCCAGTATGTTTTTTCCCTTTCACAACATACAAAAGACAGACAAATACAGTTCATCAAATGTTTGTTCTACCATTAAATCAGGATAAAATGGAAATAGGCCATGAGTTACTTGCGAACATATATTAGTATGGGTGAGTTTAGTACTTGTGATCTGGGTGAGTTTAGTACTTGTGAACATGAGTTACTTTCTTTTAGTAGGGTTCTAGTTTCTTTTCCTTATAGAATAGGGATTTTACTTTCCTTGTCTAGTTATTTTATTTCCTTATTAGAATAGGAATTGTAGTCATAAAAAAATAGACTCTAGGCATATATAAAGGGTTCTCTTTCCTTGTAGAATGCAATTCACGTTTTTAAGGTTTGCCTAGTTTTACAATAGAGTATTTTTCTCTATTTTGTCTTCTTTATCCTTGTTTTTGATTCCAAGCAAGGAGGTAATAGTCTTTATCTTATTTTCAATTGCGTGTGACGTTTCTTTATTATGTTAATTGATTCCAAGTGGTGACTTTAGGAACTTTTCAGTCAAGAATATGTTTCTTGATCTAAATTCGTTATTTTGATATCCTAGAATCAGAACTTTCATTCAACCGCTACAGCTTCAATATTTACTTATTTTGAACGAGAAAATAGTCTTTCTTATAGTTCGAATCACCATCTTTCACCTAGTGTTTGAATCATCGGATTCCGAGTCCTAAAACTTGAGATACGTTGTTTCCTAAAATCTGCCCATAAATCACACTTTCCTTTCAAGACTTTAATCCTGGTTTCTACTAGTTTTTACTGTATAATTGTGCTGAATTTGTTTTGCTATTGCTTTCATGTGCACCGCTTTAGATTTTGCCTCTCCAGTTAAGCTTGAAATCTTCTGCAGTATTCTTTAGTACTTATTTCTGTAATTAAACTTGAAACTTTTGTGCAGTAATTTTATTTCAGGCTTTCTTCTTCTATTTTTTGGTAGTTAAGCAATGAGATCAAGGTGAGATCTCTTTGAATAATAAACTCTTGTACGATTTTGAAGATAATTGCATTATATAGATCAATCATCTAGTAAACGCACTGAATATTTAATTTGATGTCCATATCATTGTCTTACTTGGTTGATGAAGATCAGATTACAAGAGTTGATGAATGTTTCATCAAAATTGAAATTTTAAAATTGCTTGGAACTTTAAAGTTGAAAAAGTGTTTTTAGTTAAAGGAGGTGTGCCGTTTGATGAAATGACAAGAAGGTATGGCAGTAGATTTCTTCTTTCTATTCTTAATGACTTATATTTGTATTGCTTGGAATTGTTGAAGATGTTTATTACAGCAACTAAAGTAATGTCTGTTGGTGCATGTTAATACTAATTGTATTTCTGGTTGCTGGTGCTTTTTGTATTTGACTGGGAGTAAAATATGAAGTTGTTGCCTTGTAAAGTTTGGTGCTTTTGTGTTACACTGGCATTTCTAAACTATGATGTTCCGACCTTTTTCTTATGACACGTTCCCTCCATAGTTAATATTGTCATGAGGCTTATACTCCATATATCGAACCCATTTGGATATTGCTTGGATTGTACATGCAAGTTGTATGCGTATCTTCTGGGTTGATACTGTAGAGTTATATTGATTAAATCAAACCTAGGTTAAGATTCTTTTTGTTGCTTTCCTTTCCATGTGGGTTCTTTTTGAACTAACTGTTATACAATCAAATATGATATGATCATTTTTTATGGTTTTGCGGGTGAAGAAAATGAACAAGGGTAGATGAAATGCATGAAGACCTTAAGAGTATTAGTTGATTTGCAAGGCCTTTAGATGTTCTAGGGATCTTTCTTTAAATTTTAGCAAATTTATGTATGTTAAATCTTGAATTTGTCAAATAATATTATTCTTTTTGCTTTATATTATATGAAAAATAGTAGTTGGATAATTTGAATTGTGATTCTGTCATTTAAGAGTTTCTTTTGTAATTTGTATAAATTTCTGTACAATATATATTTTATTATATAGGTAAGTACTAGATTACTGGATTGTTGCAATAGCTAAAAGTACCGTTGCAATAGCTGCTAATAATTGTTACTATAAAATCAAAAAGCGTTGCAATTGCTTTAACAACCGTTGCAAAAAATGATATTTGATACAGTTTGAGACCGTTCCATTTGACAAGATAACCGTCACAACAAAGAGGTTTATGGCAATGGTTCCAAACCGTTGTAATAAATAGGAAAACGCAACGGTTGTTCAACCGTTGCAGTAGACCTATTGCAACACGATCTAATGTAACGGACCCCCAACCATTCTAATAGATCTATTGTAACGGTTTCGCTACCTATAGTAACGGTTTTTGACCCGTTGCCATAGGCCTATTTTTTTAGTAGTGATCATACAGGGCCAGTCATGCCCGAGAACTAGCGAGAAAAGTGCAAATACTCAAAACGACCGGTCGGTTCGTTACACCCTAGGGCTCGGGTGAGTTTTGGATAGTCTACGGAGTGAAAATTAGACTTAGAACATAGTTGGTGTTGCAATATTTGGTGCAGGCCTCTGATCTCGCAATTTGCGAGATCAGGCATTGAAATTGTGGTCCTTGCAGGTTACGCATTTGCGATCTATTTCTCGCATGTACGAAGAATAGCTGGGCCTTATAGTTTTCGCATTTGCGAACACACCTTCGCATTTGCGACTAGGAAGGGGGAAGGCAGCGATCGCATTTACGATTACATGGTCATATTTGAGAAATGGTCAGGCTCACATTTAGAGGTTTTCTTCGCATTTGCGAAGAAAACAGGAGTGGGGAGATCTTCGCATTTGCTGGGCTCACTTTTGCGAACCCCAAGTTGCAAATGCGACACCTGCAAATGATCAAAATGATTTTTGGACGGGATTTTGGTTCGTTTCTTAACTTTTCAAATCCTAGAACCCTAGAGGCAATTTTTCCAAGACCATTTCTTCCTCACAACATTGGTAAGTGATCCTAACACATTTTCTTTCAACTACCCATCACATTTCATGAATTTTTACCTAGAATCTAGGATTTTTATGGTAGAAATTTGGGGTTTGGGTAGAATTAAGAATTTTTTGGAAATTGTGATTTTGATCTCAAATTGGGGTCAGATTTCAAAACTAATAACATAATCGGGCTCAGGGGTGAATGGGTGAATGGGTTTTGGTCCGAACTTCGAGTTTTGACCAAGCGGGCCCGGGGTTGATTTTTAACTTTTTGTGAAAAAACTTGGAAAATCTAAATTTATGCATTGTAATTGATTTCTTTAGCAATATTTGTTGTTATTGAGTTAATTATGGCTAGATATGAGTGGTTTGGAGGTGGATTCTAGAGGAAAAGCGTAATTGAGCATTGAGTGGCTTGTGGAGCGAGGTAAGTGTTGTGTCTAACTTTGACTTGAGGGATTAGGAACCTCCAACCTATTTGCTACATGAAATTCATATGAGCGGTGTATATGTGAGGTGAAGGAGTACTTATGCACCGCCAGTTTATCTGTTTTACATGTTTCTTCCCCGTTCTTCTTATATTGTCTATTTCCTTGCCTTAATTGTTACATGCTCTACTTGTATTCTCATGCCTAATTGCTACTTGTTAAACATCGTTTCACTTTGTTAATAGTAGTAGTTGTTCGGTAGCTTCATTATCTCCTATTATCTACTTATGCTGGTTTATTGGTACTTTTATTATATATTCTGAATTGGTCTCACTGAGTAGTATTACTTGTGTGAATTTTCATAGTGTAGAAGCTTCCTATTTGTTTTAGTTGAAGTTAAGCATTGTGAAGGTTTTGTGATTTGAATTGTGAAATTTCTGTACTTACTGAGTAATTGATATGGTGGGATTGGGTTGCACGCCGCAATAGATGGAATAAGGGTGATGTATATTGATGAGGAATAAGGGTGAACTGATATTGATATGGTAGGATCGGGTTGCACGCTGCAACAAGTGTAATAAGGGTGGATTACATGGTGAAGTAAGGGTGATCTGTGATTGTGATTATTGTAATATGGTGGGATCGGATTGCACGCTGCAACACTTTTATTTATATTCTTTTATTTATGCTATTATGAAGAAATAAGGGAGGAATGTGATATGTATGGTAGCATCGGGTTGTACGCTGCAACAATCTATGTATTTATGCTTTTCCCTGACTTTGTTAGATGTACGGTAGTCTTAATTGAACTTAAGGATTGGTAGTATCTAAACACTGTTGAATTACTTTGGAGAACTTTAGTTATTTTGTACCAGTTACTACTTTATTACATTTTGTCTTCCGTTTTTTGCTTTTATTATCTTACACTGTACACATGCTATATTGTGAGTGACCCTCCGTAGCCTCGTCACTCCTTCGTCGAAGTTAGGCTCGGCACTTACCAGTAGATGGGGTTGGTTGTACTGATATTACACTCTACACTTCCTATGCATATTTTGGAGCTGGTCCGAGCTGATCGAGAGGTTGGCTGTAGGATTTATCAGCTAGGAGACCCAAGGTAGACCTGTCAGCGTCCGTAGGCCCTGGCGTCCCCTTTTATACCTCATATTTTACTATTTTTTTATTTCGAAAACAGTTGTATTCCTTTCATACTTTTATTTGTATTAAATTATAGAATGTTCGTGAGTTGTGACTCTAGATTGTGGGTAGTGTATATATATATAATTGCTTAATTTGAAGTTGTTATACAAATTCTGCGTTTAATTTAATTAGTCATAGCTTAATTGTTATTAATTGCTGAATTGTAAAGGAATTAGCTCATAATTCTCTAACGTTGGCTTGCCTAGCAAGTGTAATGTTAGGCGCCATCACGGTCCCGACGGTGGGAAATTCGGGTCGTGACACCAAGTCCGCGCACTTCATTCCAGTTGGTACTACTTATTCTTCAGAGCAGTTGGGTGAGATTTACATCCAAGAGATTGTTCGCCTTCATTGTGTCCCAACTTCTATCATTTCAGATAGAGGCACTCAATTTACATACCAGCTTTAGAGGGCCGTGCAGCGAGAGTTGGGTACTCAGGTTGAGTTGAGCACGAACTTTCACCCTCAGATGGACGGACAGTTCGAGCGCACTATCCAGATATTGGAGGACATGTTACGCGCTTGTGTCATTGATTTTGGGGGTTCATGGGACCAGTTTCTTCCGCTCACGGAGTTTGCATATAACAACAGTTATCTATCGAGCATTTAGATGGATCCAGACGAGGATTTATATGAGAGGCAGTGTAGATCTCCGGTGGGTTGGTTTGAGCCGGGTGAGGCTAGGCTATTGGGCACTGACTTGGTTAAGGATGCTTTGGACTAGGCTAAATTGATTCTTGAGCGACTTTGAACGGTGCAATCAAGATAAAAAGAGTTATGCCGATAGGAAGGTTCGTGATGTGTCTTACATGGTTGGGGAGAAGGTTCTGCTAAAGGTTTCACATATGAAGGGTGTTATGAGGTTCGGAAATTTGGGCAAGTTGAGCCCTTGGTTCATTGGGCCTTTTGAGGTACTTTATAGGATTGGGGAGGTGGCTTACAAGCTTGCCTTACCACCTAACTTGTCGAGTGTACATCCAGTATTTCATGTTTCTATGCTCTGAAAGTATATTCGCGATCCGTCTCATGTTTTGGATTTCAGCACGGCTTAGTTTGATGGTGATATGACTTATGATGTGGAGTTGTTGGCCATTTTGGAGCGGCAGGTTCGGAAGTTGAGATCAAAGGATATAAGTTCATTGAAGCTGCATTGGAGAGTCAGCCAGTGTAGGAGGCCACTTGAGATACCGAGCGGGAGATGCAGAGCAAATATCGACACCTATTTGAGACTCCAAGTATGTTTTTAGACCCATTCGAGGACGAACGTTTGTTTAAGTGGGGAGGATGTAATGATCCGGCCAGTCGTTTCGAGAGTTATAGCACTGTTTCCCCCATATCTTCTTTTTGGTGCTTTACAACTATATTATGTCTTACCGGGTTGGTTAGTTAGGTTCCAGAGTGGTTTCGAAGTGAATTATGACACCTAGTCTCTTAATTGGAAGCGTAAGTTGAAAAAGTCAACCGGATGTTGACTTATGTGTAAACAACCTCGGATATGAATTTTGATGGTTTCGTTAGCTCCATTAGGTGATTTTGGACTCCGGAGCGTGTCCAGAATATGATTTGGAGGTCCGTAGTAAAAATAGACTTGAATTGGCGAAAGTTGGAATTTTGGCAATTTTGGATGGTAATGGAAATTTTGATATCGGGGCCGGATTTAATTTTCGGAAATTGGAGTAGGTTTGTGGTGTTATTTATGACTTGTGTGCAAAATTTGAGGTTAATCAGATGTGGTTTGGTAGGTTTCGGCGTCGTTTGTAGAATTTGGAAATTTCGAATTTCATTAGGCTTGAATCCGGGGGTAATTCGTGTTTTGATGTTTTCTGAGTGGATTTGAGGATTCGACTAAGTTCGTATGATATTTTAGGACTTGTTGGTATGTTGGGTTGAGGTCCCGAGAGCTTCGGGAGAGTTTCGGGTGGTTAACTGATTATTTTTGGACTTTGGTTGATGGTTGATATCTGCTGGTGTGATTCTTCTGGTTTCCTTCATCTGTCAAAACCGAGGTCATAATAGAGGTCATGATCAAGGTCATGATCGAGGCCATGATCGAGGGAAGAATCGAGAGGGCCGAATCGAGGGTAGAATCCAGAAGGCGGGACCTAGGGCAGCCTAGGCAAAAACTTTAAATTATAAAATAAGGTTACTTCATCCCATTTTCCATTTTTGACGAATTGGAGCTTGGGGAGAGGCGATTATTGAGAGACTTTTCAAGGAAAACATTGGGGTACGTGATTCTTACTTGGTTTTGGCTAAATCCCATGATTATGTCTTTAATTTCATCATCTAATTTGTGATTTTGGGTGAAAAATTAGGGAAAATGAGGAAGTGTTCTTGAGATGGATTTTTGAGGTTTTGAATGGGATTTTGTTATAGTATTTAATTAAATTTGGTATGGTTAGACTTGCGAGTGAATAGGCATTCGGGTTTTGTGACTTTTGTCAGATTTCGAGATGTGGGCACGGGGAGGGTTCAGGCCGATTTCAGATTTTTGGCTCTAATTCAGTAGTTTTCTTGTGGAATTGATTCCTTTAGCCTATATTAATTGTATTGTACTACTTGTGGCAAGATTTGGGGCATTTGGAGGCCGATTCGAGAGGCAAGGGCATTTCGGAGTAGGATTTCTACGCAGTTGAGGTAAGTAGCAGTCTTAGATATGGTTTTGAGGGTATGAACCTCATGAATTGGTATGATGTGAATATTTGGAGGTAACGCACATGCTAGGTGACAGGCGTGTGAGCGTGCATCGTAAGGGATTGTCACTTGGTCCGTCCCGTGAGACTATGAAGTCGAATAGCCCATTGTTATTACATGTTTTTCCTTGTTTGTCAGCAATTTGACTGCCTTTCATGTTAGAAACCATGCTTAGTCCATATGATATCACCGTTGGGACCTGCAGTGGTCATATACTTGTTGAATTGACTGATAATTGTTTTCTTATACTCAATCACAGTCTTACTTGTGTGTTACATCTCTCTTCCCTCTCATTTCTTGTTGATACTTGTTGTATTCTCTGTTTTGGATGATTATTATGATATTCTGTGAGCCCGAGAGGCTGGAGAGGGTAGTGACTGAGGTAGGGCCTGAGTGTCGAGCTGTAAGGTATGTGGATCTGGTTTATTTATGTATATGGATCGAGTTGCATGCCGCAATAAGCCTTCGGGCTATATATATATATATTATCGATCGGGTTGCACGCTGCAACAAGGCTTCGGGCTATATATATTATGGATCGGGTTGTATGTTGCAAGTATGTTGGATCGGGTTGCACGCCGCAACAATATAGATCTTGGGTTGAAGGAGCCCCTCCCGAGTCTGTACACCCCAAGTGAGCGCAGGTACCTATTGAGAGTGTGTATTAAGGGCTGAGTGCCGAGAGTATGAGCTGTTGAGATGAGTTGAGTGACTGCTGTCTTGAGAGGCTGTACTTGCTTTTATTTATTGTTGCACATAGTTGTTATATGTTGTTGTGAAAATTTCTGGAAGATTCCTATCTGTTTTACTTGAACTCGAACTAATTTGACTTAAACTACCGAATTTAAAAGTATGTTCACTCTTTACTGAAACCTTTTGAAATGAACTGTAACTACATAGTGTTTACCTTGAAAATGGTAATTACGATTAGATTTGATTTTGTGGTTCTAACAATACGTGATCTATTTTATGCTAGTTGTTTAGGCAATAGATGCTAAGTAAGAGATTAGAAGATAAGATAAGAGCTTGTAGATAATATAATGATCAAACCGAAGGGCTGGAGATCGGGGCCTCGAGCTGGCGTATACGGGCCTCGAGGTCGAGCCGGACACTAGGCTAAGGGCAATCAAGGGGGGATTAACAATTATGGGGGATGTGATTGCGACTCTTTATGACCAATAATAAGCAATAAATGAAGAACATTTTATGAGATAAAATGAATGTAAATAAAGCAATAAATGTAAGCAATAAAGCTAAATAGAGAGTATGTTTGAGTTAGAGAGCAGAAAGAATATTCTTGTATTCAATGTTGAGTATCATATATCTTTACAAAATGATAAGGAACCCCTTTATAGATCAGGGGAATCCTAGTATGGTACAAGTGCATTTATTACAAAGATATGAGATTTGATACAGCTATTTAATGCCTTGGTATGGGCACACATTAGCCTGCCAAGTTCCATCATATGCCTAGGGAACCCCCCCTCCCCATTTTTCTATGGCAGTCGTCGATCCATATTGCTTCTAAGCCAAGCATTTTGAAACTCTACGAGATCGTACCTCGAGCCCTGCCCCGGGCTTTAGGAGGCGCATCTTTGGAGCCCCGAAATGACCATAAAATTGGTCTCTTGGATTTTACCGTATACAGATAGTCCCTGTGTTTCCTGGAGTGAGATGATAGGAAACAGTTTTGAACTCTCGCACTTTCCATGACATCACTCAACGTCCATGCAAGGGTCGCTGTCAACATGACTATCGAAGAACCCACGAACCGATATTGGCTTGTTTTTTCCGCTGCCCCTATGGCTTCTATAAATACCCCAATTGCTTAGTGATTCGCACTTTAGTGATTCCTTCAAGCTTTCAAAGCCAGATCCATCTTCCTCTATGCTCCTCTTTCTTTTGATCTTTGTTTCCTGCCTTCCTTCTCGAGAAAAAGAAAATCTTTAGTTGTTATGGCCAGAACCTCCAAGACAGTGCCTCGGATAGATGAAGCCGCCTCTTCATCTCAAACATCCAAGGATAAATCCAAGGGTAAGCCCAAAGTGGCTCCTACCGTCGAAGAGTGTACACCCATCGAGTTTGATAGTATGAAAGATTTTTCCATCAACAGACCTTCATCTACGCTGGGTCGATGCGAGCACATGTCCCGGTTCATTAGCATGGTGAAGGATATAGGCAAAGTGGTGGCAAACTGCCAATGGGAGAAGAAAGTGTTGGTTGAGATCCCTAGCCCTAATGAGAGCATGTCGTGCCCTCTTTTCTCTCTCTCCTCGCGGAAAGAGGTTCGGGTTTCGACATTTCATGGGGTGGAATAACTTATTTCCTTTTGGGAATTATGTATTTGAAGAGTCGCCACCTAACGAGTTATGGTGCTTTAGGGCACCTAGAGTGATTAACTCTTGAATTGGTTTGCATTACCAGAGATTAGGGTAAGGGCTCGAAGTAACCTCAAGGGGAAGGTGTTAGGCACCCCCCTTGGTCCACAACTGTGAGTCCTGGACGAACTTGAATTCACAAATTAGTCCATATAAATAAACAGTTGAATCAAATAGGTGGCAAGTAAAGCACGTTGGGGTAACTCAAGTAATAGAATAAAGATTTTTGAAAAAAGTTGTAAACAGAGGGTTTAAATATGAAAGGAATTTTGGTAAAGGAGGAGTCCTAGGTTGGTTACCCTATAGGATCACCCCACACAATGTATGGTAAACACTCCTCGACGAGGGGATACACGTGACATTAGCGCGTACTCATCATATCCCATATCTACCCTTCCCCATCCCCTTAGTGGTCATGCAAAGCGAGTGTTTGGTCAGCGATCTCTATTGCGTGCTGCTACCCGCCCCTCCTTAATGGTCCTGGAGGGAGTTTGGACTTCTACCTATAGGTGGTTCTAGATGGACCCCTAAGGTTTAAAAGGTGAAAATTCTAAGGAGACAGGCAAAACACTTAGGACTTTCAGCACATACGATGGAGCAATTAGAGGCTCAAAATTTCCTCCTCAAACAAGACACATAAACAGTATGACTCAAGCACAATTAAGGGCTTTTTATTAGACAGTATCTTAAGGCAGATGTCTAAGTGAATATGCAGAAGACAAGTAATTTATTTTATAAACTTAGGAGTAATAACCCTAGCAGTTACCTATTGATTTTTAAAAAAAAACATGTTAGGATCAGAAAAACATTAAGCAATAGAAACTTGCAGGCATAACACTTAGTATAACAGAATCTGAATTAAGTCCTACATGCATGGCATCTATTAGTTAAGCTGATTTTAAGACATTGAAGGCATGATTTCTATTATGGGATTATTTGAAACTTATAGGCATGGTTTCTAAACATGACAAGATGTAAAGCCTTATAAACATGATTTCTACTTGGTAAGGCAATCAAATTAAAATGTAAGGTCCTATGAGTGTGATTTATACTTGGTAAAGCAATCAGATTTAAACATGAAGTCCTATGAGCATGATTTTTATTTGGTAAAGCAATCATATTTAAATCTAAAGTCCTATGAGCATGATTTCTACCTGTATTACCCCATAAACATGTATCTACCCATCCCCTTCACTAAATACCCCAATATTTGTTTACAAGTTATTACAGACCAATAAATGAATTACATAAGTAAATAAGAAAATAAGAAGCTATTCTATAGGGAGACTTCGATTAAGCCCAAATTTCCAAAGCCTCTAATGGCCTCAAATTCCTTAATCCCAAAGACAATGTCAGAGTCTAGGTGCATCAAAGGTCCCTGAGGATCTCAAGGATCCCGGGAAATGCTTACACCTAGACTTGGTAACCAATAACTGAATAAGTACAGTGTGGAAAGGCCAGCCTTAGTATGTCAGATTTCAGAGGATTCTCAAGGGAATCCCAAGGCAGTACACATACTAGAGGGGGCAGAACTTATTGACTTAGGAGTAGAGTGAAATTTCTTGACACAAGTTGAAGATTTTAGTGAAAAAATGTATCAAAAAGGAAGCCTATTGAAAGTAATTTAGTAAAAACACAGAGGCAGTTTGAAAAGGGATTGAAGAAATGAACAAAAGTCAAAACACAACACCTTAGGATAGGTTCGTACATGGCTAGTAGTCATAGAACCAAAGCAAGTTCAGTAGTTACAAACAAGGGTCAATGGGTTTGGGGATACATAGAACACTTGATTGTAAACACCTAATCAAACAATAAGTTCTAGCAATTGGTATAGACAGGCTCAAAAATAGCTGACCAGGCATAGTCATAGAATCAGACATAAAGAACAAACTCACATACAGGGGTGAGAGGGATTTGGGGATTCATGGTGGTAAACACATAACAAGTAAGAGATAATTGGTATAGAGCAGTAGCAAGTAGCACAAGACAGAGCAGAAAGTTTTAAGTGTGAGAGATAGTTTTTGAACCAAGAGTGTTCGTGTCTTTTATTAATGAAAGACTAAGGAATTTATAGCTCGAAAGTAGGTAGCAAATAAGGTAAAAATCAAAGTCCATTAGTAATTAAGGAACTCATAATAAGTTAGTCAGGAAATCAAGGTAATTACTCCCCTTAAGTTAAGGGAATTAACACAAACGGTAAGAACAAGTGATAAATAAGGAAAGAAATCAGTACACGACTAATAAAGAAAGATTCAAACTCAGTAAGTTTAGGATATACAATTAGGTCTAAGTTCAGAAAGCTCCGATTAAGGAAATAGTTCAGTAAGAATAAAGTACCATAGCAAATAAGGTAGGAGAACGAGTTAATTTAAATAGACGAGGTAGGAATTTTGGGTTTAAAAGAAGATCTTTCAATCAAACCATAAAATAAGGAATCCAGAATCAATCAAGAGGAAGTTATGATTCAATACCCAATATATAAATAGAGTAAGAGAACCAGACATAGCAAACAGACAGGGTCAACAATATGGATAGAAAGAGGCAAGTCTTAAACAATCAAGATGAACATAATCCCATAGAGGTGGTATAAGTTAGGCTAAGAACTCAGTCAGAACATATTCGAAGCAAGGTAACCACAGAAACTTAACAAGAATTGAGTAGTCATGCTAACACACAGAACCAGGCAAAGAAAAACCTAGAAATATTAGGGATTCTAACATAGGCGAGTTGAAAAAGCAGTAAAAACATAGAATCAGTCAAGATATGCAAAAGATAGAAGTTTAAACATAAAGAATCGATTTAAACAAAGTATAGAAGAAGGTCTGAAAAAACCCTAACTTTAGAAGAAAGTGAAAACAACTTGAAATCGATGATTTTTGCAAAAGACGTTCAAGAACAGTGTAAAACATAAACGGAATAGACTCAAATCATTTAAAAATAGCATAGATCTAGGAGTTGTAAGCAAAAGTTAAGGATTCAGAAGAAACCCAAGTAGAGATGAAAGAACCTGCTTAGAAACTCTAAGATCATAACAAATACAGTGTGGTCTTGCTTAAAATCACATCGGAGTAACCAAGAACAGCCCAAACAGCAAACCCTAGATAGAAGTCGGCGTGGCCCAGGGCCCTTGAGGGCCTTAGAGAAGATGAGCATGGCAATGGAGGAGCTATTGGAAGCTTAGGGGTTGAAAGGTGGTCACCAGAGAAGACCGGAGAGGGAGGTCGGCGGGTGAGAGGAGCTAGGGTTAGGTTGAGTGGTTGAGAGATGAGAGAATACAGAGGTGGCGAGATTTGGAAATGAGGCTAAGGCAAGGGGTCTTTGGAGTTAAAAAAGGAATAAACTAATACGGCCCATTGATCTCCTAGATCAACGACCAGGATTTAATTTGTGTTGGATCGGGTAGACGGGTTCGGGGTTTGGGTCAGGAATTTTAATAGGAAATCGGGCTCGGGTTGGGTTCAATTTAGGCTGAATTGAAATGCCAATCTGGCTATATTTTAAATAGCCAATTTTCCTAATTAATTTATAATAAATAATAATAATTAACTTTTGGAAAATAGTTTTATGTACCAAAATGATTTAAAATATATATTTATCATTTTAAAAATATAGGGACCAATTTTACGCATATAAAATGTAGTTATACATTAAATGGGTTAATATTGCAATTATATGCAATTTAACTTAAAAATACCAAATGCAATTATAAAAATGCATAAAAATATATTAATCATATTTTGGCATAAGTATAGAAATTAAATGACTAAATTACCATAACAATAATTTGGGGAATAATTATCAGGGATTATATGAATAAAAGGGGAGGAAATAAATCAATTTAAATCTTTCAAATTATGAAACAATTATAAAAAATCCTGTGCATACTTATATATGTATGTATATGCTATTTTAAAGGTATTTATGCATATTTAAAAATATATAGAGAAAAATTGGGTATCAATAGATGCCCATCTTTACCCGGGAAGGATGAAAGAGTTTTCGGGTAAAGAAATGATGGCCAATTTTGACCGGACGGGATGTTTTGAAATATAGATGTGGGACTCCGGTTTTCGAGTTTCCTACATATCCCTGATTTTACAGGAATCAGTCCAGGTGTAGTTCTGGTTTCATCCCCCGAGTATGCCGATGAAATTACTGCAAGAACGGACACGCGATGCGCAAGCGGTTATGGTGAATGGTTAAGGATCGGGATGGTTGGAGGGAACTGGAGCGAGATTGCTCCTGCTAGGACAGTGGTTCCTTATTGGTTACCTGCAGATAAAAGGTGCAACAAACATATTTGCAAAAGTTTAAACATGATGCAGATTCCCTTTGGACCATGAAGGTTGTCTTTGGACGGTTAAAGATGACGTCCTTAGACCATGATATCCTAGGCCATGAATTGTTTAGTGAGGGATTCACAGGCCATGAAATGATGTTCTCGGGCCATGAAAATGGTGCCTCCGAACCATGATGCCTTTGAATGATGATATGCAAGTTTGAGAGATCCTCAGGCCATGGCATGGTGTCTTCCGACTATGAGGATGGTGCCTTTAGACTATGATGCTTTTGGATAGACTGGAGATATTTCAGCCCATGATATGCAATAATATGATGTTAAGAGACAAGGATTAGTAAAATGGAGGGCAGAGCTTAGCCCGATAGGAAAATAGCTAGATAGTAAAATAGAGCAATATTTGTGCAAAAGGGACAGTGCTTAGTCCCATGCGAATGTGGAGGCAAGGATTAGGCTCATGCAAGTATATAGGCAAGGATTAGCCTCATTGGGTGGGGAGTCAAGGATTAGATTCATGCAAATAGGGAGGCAAGGATTAGCCTCGTGGAAGTAGGGAGGCAGGGATTAGCCTCATGCAAGTATGGAGTCAAAGTTTAGACTCATGCAAGTATGGAGGCAAGGATTAGCCTCATAGAGTCAACGATTAGACTCATGCAAGTATGGAGGCAAGTATTAGCCTCATGGAGTCAAGGATTAGACTCATGCAAGTATGGAGGCAAGGATTAGCCTCATGGAGTCAAGGATTAGACTCATCGAAGTACGGGGACAGGGATTAGTCCCATGCAAATATGGAGGTAGGGATTAGCCTCATGGAGTCAAGGATTAGACTCATGCAAATATGGAGGCAAGTATTAGACTCATGCAAATATGGAGGCAACGATTAGCCTCATGGAGTCAAGGATTAGCCTCATGCAAATATGGAGGCAAGGACTAGCCTCATGGAGTCAAGGATTAGACTCATGCAAGTACGGGGAAATGGATTAGTCTCATGCAAATATGGAGGGAGGGATTAGCCTCATGGAGTCAAGAATTAGACTCATGCATATATGGAGGCAAGGATTAGCCTCATGGAGTCAATGATTAGACACATGCAAGTATGGGGACAGGGATTAGTCCCATGGAAATATGGAAGTAGGGATTAGCCTCATGCAAGTATGGGGACAAGGATTAGTCCTCATGTAAATGGGGACGCAGGGGTTAGCCTCATGGAGCCAAGGATTAGATTCATGCAAATATGGAGGCAAGGATTAGCCTCATGCAGATATGGGGGATAGGGATTTGTCCCATGCAAAGAGCGAATAGCAGATAAGGATAGTGTATTTCTTAGTTGGAGATCTATTCGATGTCTAATGGCCTGATTGATAGTGAATTATCTTTGTGTATACATGTTTCGCAAATGCTGTCATTACGTCAGATGTGCCTGCGTTCAAAGAAAAATTGTAAGTTCATTGAGGGGGAGGTTGGTTCTTGCTTCACTTGCTGGCCTTGTTCCGCTCCGTTCTAAAAGCCCCTTCGAGTCCCCCTAGGTAACACCTGGATGCTATGGAAATAGAGTTTTTTTCGAAAAGTATGCAATTGTTGATAAAAATAGAGTTATTTTAGAAATATATTGATATATTTAGATGAACTAGTGACTGTAACACGTTTCGAAAGCATTGCAGCTAACTCATATTTGAATTTTGAGGGTCCTCCTCAAAATTCTGCCCTAGTTTGGGAGATGATCTTTAACTGTTTGCGGATGATGGACCCTGCTTAACCTTCTCCGGAATTTTGAGAATCCTTCTCAAAATTCTGCCCCAATTCTCAACTGATTACTGACTTCCGACATATGATGGCGTTGGCTGGACTTGCTCCGGAATTTTGAGGGTCCTCCTCAAAATTCTGCCCCAGTTTCTGATCTTGGGGAAAATGTAAATTTTATTATGATATGTCCGAACTCATAAGGCTGCCTACGTATCCCCTCTTAAACGGGAATCAGGTCAAGTGTAGTTCAATTACACCAATGAGGAAATGCAGAGTATCTAAGCATAGTATCTCTTGATTGCTTCTGAATTGATCGGTTTTGGCCTGACTTCTCCGTCCATTTTTGCAAGTATGAGTGTTCCTCTTATTAATACTCTGTGAAACATGTACAGACCTTGCCAATTGGGAGAGAATTTCCCTTTGGCTTCATCTTGGTGGGGGGAAATTTTCTTTAATACCAGCTGCCCTAGTGCGAACTGTCTTGGTTTGACCCTTTTGTTTAAAGCTCTGGACATTTTATTCTGATAAAGTTGGCCATGACACACTTCGTTCATCCTCTTTCCATCGATAAGGGCCAATTGTTCATAGAGACTCCTTATCCACTCTGCATTGCTGAGCTCTGCTTCCTGTATGGTTCTCAAAGAAGGAATCTCCACCCCGGCTGGAATAACAGCCTCGGTACCGTAAATCAACATGTAGGGGGTTGCCCCGATTAACGTATGAACTGTATTGCGGTATCCCAACAAAGCGAAGAGTAACTTCTCATGCCATTGTTTTTTGTTCTCTACCATTTTCCTTATTATCTTCTTAATGTTTTTATTGGCGGCCTCTATGGCTTCATTCATCTAAGGTCTGTAGGTTGTGGAATTCTTGTGCTTGATTTTGAAAGCTTCACATATATCTTTCATTAGATCACTGTTGATACTGTTTTTGTTACCATTGCTATTCGTTTTTACTATATTTTTTAGTTCTGAGCAAAAAAGTTCTTAATTCATGATGTAGTCTTTAAGGTTCTGTGTTTAATTCATGTTGTAGTCTTGGAAAAAAGGTTCTTAATTCATATTGTCGATACTGTTTTTGTTACCATTGCTATATGTTTTTACTGTATTTTTTAGTTCTTAGCAAAAAAGTTCTTAATTCATGATGTAGTCTTTAAGGTTCTGTGTTTAATTCATGTTGTAGTCTTGTAAAAAAGGTTCTTAATTCATACGTGTTCTATGTGTCCGATGTAGTCTTTTTGGTGCAAGAGTTTTCATTTTCCTCGGATTTTATAAACTTAGGAGTAATAACCCTAGCAGTTACCTATTGATTTTAAAAAAAAACATGTTAGGATCAGAAAACAATTAAGCAAAAGAAACTTGCAGATATAACACTTGTTATAACGGAATCTGAATAAAGTCCTACAGGCATGGCATCTATTAGTTAAGCTGATTTTAAGACATTGAAGGCATGATTTCTATTATGGGATTATTTGAAACTTATAGGCATGGTTTCTAAACATGACAAAATGTAAAGCCTTATAAACATGATTTCTACTTGGTAAGGCAATCAAATTAAAATGTAAGGTCCTATGAGTGTGATTTATACTTGGTAAAGCAATCAGATTTAAACATGAAGTCCTATGAGCATGATTTCTATTTGGTAAAGCAATCATATTTAAATCTAAAGTCCTATGAGCATGATTTCTACCTGTATTACCCCATAAACATGTATCTACCCATCCCCTTCACTAAATACCCCAATATTTATTTTCAAGTTATTACAGACCAATGAATGAATTACATAAGAAAATAAGAAGCTATTCTATAGGGAGCGTTCGATTAGGCCCAAATTTCCAAAGCCTCTAATGGCCTCAAATTCCTTAATCCCAAACACAATGTCAGAGTCTAGGTGCATCAAAGGTCCCTGAGGATCTCAAGGATCCCGGGCAATGTTTACACCTAGACTTGGTAACCAATAACTGAATAAGTACAGTGTGGAAGGGCCAGCCTCAGTATGTCAGAGTTCAGAGGGTTCTCAAGGGGATCCCAAGGCAGTACACATACTAGAGGGAGCAGAACTTATTGACCTAGGAGTAGAGTGAAATTTCTTAACACAAGTTGAAGGTTTTAGTGAAAAAATCTATTAAAGGAAGCCTATTAAAAGTAATTTAGTAAAAACACAGAGGCAGTTTGAAAAGAGTTTGAAGAAATGAACAAAAGTCAAAGCACAACACCTTAGGACAGGTTAGTACACGGCCAGTAGTCATAGAACCAAAGCAAGTTCAGTAGTTACAAACAAGGGTCGAGGGGTTTGGGGATACAAAAAACACTTGATTGTAAACACCTAATCAAACAAAAAGGTCTAGGAATTGGTATAGACAAGCTCAAAAATAGCTGACCAGGCATAGTCATAGAATCAGACATAAAGAATAAACTCACATACAGGGGTGAGAGGATTTTGGGGATTCATGGTGGTAAACACATAACAAGTAAGAGATAATTGGTATAGAGCAGTAGCAAGTAGCACAAAAGAGAGCAGAAAGTTTTAAGTGTGAGAGATAGTTTTTGAACCAAGAGTGTTCGTGTCTTGTATTACTGAAAGACTAAGGTATTTATAGCTCGAAAGTAGGTAGCAAATAAGGTAAAAATCAAAGTCCATTAGTAATTAAGGAACTCAGAATCAGTCAGTCTGGAAATCAAGGTAATTACTCCCCTTAAGTTAAGGGAATTAACTCAAACGGTAAGAACAAGTGATAAATAAGGAAGAAATCAGTATACGACTAATAAAGAAAGATTCAAACTCAGTAAGTTTAGGATAGACAATTAGGTCTAAGTTCAGAAAGCTCCGATTAAGGAAATAGTTCAGTAAGAATAAAGTACCATAGCAAATAAGGTAGGAGAATCAGTTAATTTAAATAGATGAGGTAGGAATTTTGGGTTTAAAAGAAGATCTTTCAATCAAACCATAAAATAAGGAATCCAGAATCAATCAAGAGGATGTTATGATTCAATACTCAATATATAAATAGAGTATGAGAACCAGACATAGCAAACATGCAGGGTCAACAATATCGATAGAAAGAGGCAAGTCTTGAACAATCAAGATGAACATAATCACATAGAGGTGGTATAAGTTAGGCTAAGAACTCAGTCATAACATATTCGAAGCAAGGTAACCACATAAACTTAACAAGAATTGAGTAGTCATGCTAACACACAGAACAAGGCAAATGAAAAACCTAGAAATATTAGGGATTCTAACATAGGCGAGTTGAAAAAGCAGTAAAAACATAGAATCAGTCGAGAAATGCAAAAGATAGAAGTTAAAACATAAAGAATCGATTTAAACAAAGTATAGAAGAAGTTTTGAAAAAACCCTAACTTTAGAAGAAAGTGAAAACAACTTGAAATCGATGATTTTTGCAAAAGAGGTTCAAGAACAGTGTAAAACATAAACTGAATAGACTCAAATCATTTAAAAATAGCATAGATCTAGGAGTTGTAAGCAAAAGTTAGGGTTTCAGAATAAACCCAAGTAGAGATGAAAGAACCTATTTAGAAACTCAAAGATCATAACAAATACAGTGTGGTCTTGCTTAAAATCACACCGGAGTAACCAAGAACAGCCCAAACAGCAAACCCTAGATAGAAGTCGGCGTGGCCCAGGGCCCTTGAGGGCCTTAGAGAAGATGAGCATGGCAATGGAGGAGCTATTGGAAGCTTAGGGGTTGAAAGGTGGTCACCGGAGAAGACCGAAGAGGGAGTTCGGCGGGTAAGAGGAGATAGGGTTAGGTTGAGTGGTTGAGAGATGAGAGAATACAGAGGCGGCGAGAATTGGAAATGAGGTTAAGGCAAGGGGTCTTTGGAGTTAAAAAAGGAAAAAACTAATATGGCCCGTTGATCTCCTAGATCAACGACCAGGATTTAATTTGTGTTGGATCGGGTAGACGGATTCATGGTTTGGGTCAGGAATTTTAATAGGAAATCGGGCTCGGGTTGGGTTCAATTTAGGCTGAATTGAAATGCCAATCTGGCTATATTTTAAATAGTCAATTTTCCTAATTAATTTATAATAAATATTAATAATTAATTTCTGGAAAATAGTTTTATGTACCAAAATGATTTAAAATATATATTTATCATTTTAAAAATATAGGGACCAATTTTACGCATATAAAATGTAGTTATACATTAAATGGGTTAATATTGCAATTATATGCAATTTAGCTTAAAAATACCAAATGCAATTATAAAAATGCATAAAAAATATAGTAATCATATTTTGGCATAAGTATAGAAATTAAATGACTAAATTACCATCACAATAATTTGGGGAATAATTATCAGGGATTTTATGAATAAAAGGGGAGGAAATAAATCAATTTAAATCCTTAAAATTATGAAAAAATTATAAAAATCCTGTGCATACTTATATATATATATATATATATATGCTATTTTAAAGGTATTTATGCATATTTAAAAATATATAGAGAAAAATTGGGTATCAATAGATGCCCATCTTTACCCAGGAAGGATGAAAGAGTTTTTGGGTAAAGAAATGATGGCCAATTTTGACCGGACGGGATGTTTTGAAATACAGATGTCGGACTCCGGTTTTCGAGTTTCCTACATATCCCTGGTTTGATAGGAATCAGTCCATGTAGTTCTGGATTCATCCTCGGAGTATGCTGATGAAATTACTACAAGAACGGACACGCGATGCGCAAGCGATTATGGTGAGTGGTTAAGGCTCGGGACGGTTGGAGGGAACTGGAGCAATATTGCTCCTGCTAGGACAGTGGTTGCTTATTGGTTACCTACAGATAAAAGGTGCAACAAACATATTTGCAAAAATTTAAACATGATGCAAATTCCCTTTGGACTATGAAGGTTGTCTTTGGACGGTTAAAGATGACGTCCTTAGACCATGATGTCCTAGGCCATGAATTGTTTAGGGAGAGATTCGCAGGCCATGAAATGATGTTCTCGGGCCATGAAAATGGTGCCTCCGAACCATGATGCCTTTGATTGATGATATGCAAGTTCGAGAGATCCTCAGGCCATGGCATGATGTCTTCCGACTATGAGGATGGTGCCTTTAGACTATGATGACTTAGGATAGATTGGAGATATTTCAGCCCATGATATGCAATAATATAATGTTAAGAGACAAGGATTAGTAAAATGGAGGGCAGAGCTTAGCTCGATAGAAAAATAGATAGATAGTAAAATAGAGCAATATCTGTGCAAAAGGGACAGTGCTTAGTCCCATGCGAATGTGGATGCAAGGATTAGCCTCATGCAAGCATATAGGCAAGGATTAGGCACGTTGGGTGGGGAGTCAAGGATTAGATTCATGCAAATATGGAGGCAGGGATTAGCCTCCTGGAAGTAGGGAGGCAAGGATTAGCCTCATGGAGTCAACGATTAGACTCATGCAAGTATGGAGACAAGGATTAGCCTCATGGAGTCAAGGATTAGACTCATGCAAGTATGGAGGCAAGGATTAGCCTCATGGAGTCAAGGATTAGACTCATCCAAGTACGGGGACAGGGATTAGTCCCATGCAAATATGGAGGTAGGGATTAGCCTCATGGAGTCAAGGATTAGACTCATGCAAATATGGAGGCAAGTATTAGACTCATGCAAATATGGAGGCAAGGATTAACCTCATGGAGTCAAGGATTAGCCTCATGCAAATATGGAGGCAAGGATTAGCCTCATGGAGTCAAGGATTAGACTCATGCAAGTACGGGGAAATGGATTAGTCTCATGCAATCCGGAGGGAGGGATTAGCCTCATGGAGTCAAGGATTAGACTCATGCATATATGGAGGCAAGGATTAGCCTCATGGAGTCAAGGATTAGACTCATGCAAGTATGGGGACAGGGATTAGTCCCATGGAAATATGGAAGTAGGGATTACCCTCTTGCAAGTATGGGGACAAGGATTAGTCCTCATGTAAATGGGGACGCAGGGGTTAGCCTCATGGAGTCAAGGATTAGACTCATGCAAATATGGAGGCAAGTATTAGCCTTATACAGATATGGGGGATAGGGATTTGTCCCATGCAAAGAGCGAATAGCAGATAAGGATATTGTATTTCTTAGTTGGAGATCTATTCGATGTCTAATGGCTTGATTGATAGTGAATTATCTTTGTGTATACATGTTTCACGAGTGCTGTCATTACGTCAGATGTGCCTGCGTTCAAAGAAAAATTGTAAGTTCATTGAGGGGGAGGTTGGTTCTTGCTTCACTTGCTGGCCTTGTTCCGCTCCGTTCTAAAAGCCCCTTCGAGTCCCCCTAGGTAACACCTGGATGCTATGGAAATAGAGTTTTTTTCGAAAAGTATGCAATTGTTGATAAAAATAGAGTTATTTTAGAAATATATTGATATATTTAGATGAACTAGTGACTGTAACACGTTTCGAAAGCATTGCAGCTAACTTATATTTGAATTTTGAGGGTCCTCCTAAAAATTCTACCCTAGTTTGGTAGATGATCTTTAACTGTTTGCGGATGACGGACCCTGCTGAACCTTCTCCGGAATTTTGAGAATCCTTCTCAAAATTCTGCCCCAATTCTCAACTGATTACTGACTTCCGACATATGATGGCGTTGGCTGGACTTGCTCCGGAATTTTGAGGGTCCTCCTCAAAATTCTGTCCCAGATTCTGATCTTGGGGAAAATAGAAATTTTATTATGATATGTCCAAACCCATAAGGCTGCCTACGTATCCCCTCTTAAACGGGAATCAGGTCAAGTGTAGTTCAATTACAACAATGAGGAAATGCAAAGTATCTACGCATAGTATCTCTTGATTGCTTCTGAATTGATCGGTTTTGGCCTGACTTCTCCGTCCATTTTTGCAAGTATGAGTGTTCCTCTTGTTAGTACTCTGTCAAACATGTACAGACCTTGCCAGTTGGGAGAGAATTTCCCTTTGTCTTCATCTTAGTGGGGGGAAATTTTCTTTAATACCAGCTGCCCTAGTGCGAACTGTCTTGGTTTGACCCTTTTGTTTAAAGCTCTGGACATTTTGTTCTGATAAGTTGGCCATGACACACTTCGTTCATCCTCTTTCCATCGATAAGGGCCAATTGTTCATAGAGACTCCTTATCCACTTTGCATTGCTGAGCTCTGCTTCTTGTATGGTTCTCAAAGAAGGAATCTCCACCCCGGCTGGAATAACAGCCTCGGTACCGTAAATCAACATGTAGAGGGTTGCCCCGATTAACGTACGAACTGTATTGCGGTATCCCAACAAAGTGAAGAGTAACTTCTCATGCCATTGTTTTTGGTTCTCTACCATTTTCCTTAGTATCTTCTTAATGTTTTTGTTGGCGGCCTCTACGGCTCCATTCATCTAAGGTCTGTAGGTTGTGGAATTCTTGTGCTTGATTTTGAAAGCTTCACATATAGCTTTCATTAGATCACTGTTGATACTGTTTTTGTTACCATTGCTATTCGTTTTTACTATATTTTTTAGTTCTGAGCAAAAAAGTTCTTAATTCATGATGTAGTCTTTAAGGTTCTGTGTTTAATTCATGTTGTAGTCTTGGAAAAAAGGTTCTTAATTCATACTGTCGATACTGTTTTTGTTACCATTGCTATTCGTTTTTACTGTATTTTTTAGTTCTTAGCAAAAAAGTTCTTAATTCATGATGTAGTCTTTAAGGTTCTGTGTTTAATTCATGTTGTAGTCTTGTAAAAAAGATTCTTAATTCATACGTGTTCTATGTGTCCGATGTAGTCTTTTTGGTGCAAGGGTTTTCATTTTCCTCGGATTTTATAAACTTAGGAGTAATAACCCTAGCAGTTACCTATTGATTTTAAAAAAAAGCATATTAGGATCAGAAAACAATTAAGCAATAGAAACTTGCAGGCATAACACTTGTTATAACGGAATCTGAATAAAGTCCTACAGGCATGGCATCTATTAGTTAAGCTGATTTTAAGACATTGAAGGCATGATTTCTATTATGGGATTATTTGAAACTTATAGGCATGGTTTCTAAACATGACAAAATGTAAAGCCTTATAAACATGATTTCTACTTGGTAAGGTAATCAAATTAAAATGTAAGGTCCTATTAGTGTGATTTATACTTGGTAAAGCAATCAGATTTAAACATGAAGTCCTATGAGCATGATTTCTATTTGGTAAAGCAATCATATTTAAATCTAAAGTCCTATGAGCATGATTTCTACCTGTATTACCCCATAAACATGTATCTACCCATCCCCTTCACTAAATACCCCAATATTTGTTTTCAAGTTATTACAGACTAATGAATGAATTACATAAGTAAATAAGAAAATAAGAAAATAAGAAGTTATTCTATAGGGAGCGTTCGATTAGGCCCAAATTTCCAAAGCCTCTAATGGCCTCAAATTCCTTAATCCCAAAGACAATGTCAGAGTCTAGGTGCATCAAAGGTCCCTGAGGATCTCAAGGATCCCGGGCAATGCTTACACCTAGACTTGGTAACCAATAACTGAATAAGTACAGTATGGAAGGGCCAGCCTCAGTATGTCAGAGTTCAGAGGGTTCTCAAGGGGATCCCAAGGCAGTACACTTACTAGAGGGAGCAAAACTTATTGACTTAGGATTAGAGTGAAATTTCTTGACACAAGTTGAAGGTTTTAGTGAAGAAATCTATTAAAAAGGAAGCCTATTGAAAGTAATTTAGTAAAAACACAGAGGCAGTTTGAAAAGAGATTGAAGAAATGAACAAAAGTCAAAACACAACACCTTAGGACAGGTTAGTACACGGCCAGTAGTCATAGAACCAAAACAAGTTAAGTAGTTACAAACAAGGGTCGAGGGGTTTGGGGATACATAGAACACTTGATTGTAAACACCTAATCAAACAAAAAGGTCTAGGAATTGGTATAGACAGGCTCAAAAATAGCTGACCAGGCATAGTCATAGAATCAGACATAAAGAATAAACTCACATACAGGGGTGAGAGGGATTTGGGGATTCATGGTGGTAAACACATAACAAGTAAGAGATAATTGGTATAGAGCAGTAGCAAGTAGCACAAAAGAGAGCAGAAAGTTTTAAGTGTGAGAGATAGTTTTTGAACCAAGAGTGTTCGTGTCTTGTATTAATGAAAGACTAAGGTATTTATAGCTCGAAAGTAGGTAGCAAATAAGGTAAAAATCAAAGTCCATTAGTAATTAAGGAACTCAGAATCAATCAGTCAGGAAATCAAGGTAATTACTCCCCTTAAATTAAGGGAATTAACTCAAACGGTAAGAACAGGTTATAAATAAGGAAAGAAATCAGTATACGACTAATAAAGAAAGATTCAAACTCAGTAAGTTTAGGATAGACAATTAGGTCTAAGTTCAGAAAGCTCCGATTAAGGAAATAGTTCAGTAAGAATAAAGTACCATAGCAAATAAGGTAGGAGAATCAGTTAATTTAAATAGACGAGGTAGGAATTTTGGGTTTAAAAGAAGATCTTTAAAGCAAACCATAAAATAAGTAATCCAGAATCAATCAAGAGGAAGTTATGATTCAATACTCAATATATAAATAGAGTAAGAGAACCAGACATAGCAAACAGGCAGGGTCAACAATATCGATAGAAAGAGGCAAGTCTTGAACAATCAAGATGAACATAATCACATAGAGGTGGTATAAGTTAGGCTAAGAACTCAGTCAGAACATATTCGAAGCAAGGTAACCACATAAACTTAACAAGAGTTGAGTAGTCATGCTAACACACAGAACCAGGCAAAGAAAAACCTAGAAATATTAGGGATTCTAACATAGGCGAGTTAAAAAAGCAGTAAAAACATAGAATCAGTTGAGATATGCAAAAGATAGAAGTTAAAACATAAAGAATCGATTTAAACAAAGTATAGAAGAAGTTTTGAAAAAACCCTAACTTTAGAAGAAAGTGAAAACAACTTGAAATCGATGATTTTTGCAAAAGAAGTTCAAGAACAGTGTAAAACATAAACGGAATAGACTCAAATCATTTAAAATAGCATAGATCTAGGAGTTGTAAGCAAAAGTTAGGGTTTCAGAATAAACCCAAGTAGAGATGAAAGAACCTGTTTAGAAACTCAAAGATCATAACAAATACAGTGTGGTCTTGCTTAAAATCACACCGGAGTAACCAAGAACAGCCCAAACATCAAACCCTAGATAGAAGTCGGTGTGGCCCAGGGCCCTTGAGGGCCTTAGAGAAGATGAGCATGGCAATGGAGGAGCTATTGGAAGCTTAGGGGTTGAAAGGTGGGCACCAGAGAAGACCGAAGAGGGAGGTCGGCGGGTGAGAGGAGATAGGGTTAGGTTGAGTGGTTTAGAGATGAGAGAATACAGAGGCGGCGAGAATTGGAAATGAGGTTAAGGCAAGGGGTCTTTGGAGTTAAAAAAGGAAAAAACTAATACGGCCCGTTGATCTCCTAGATCAACGACCAGGATTTAATTTGTGTTGGATCGGGTAGACGGGTTCATGGTTTGGGTCAGGAATTTTAATAGGAAATCGGGCTCGGGATGGGTTCAATTTAGGCTGAATTGAAATGCCAATCTGGCTATATTTTAAATATCCAATTTTCCTAATTAATTTATAATAAATAATAATAATTAATTTCTGGAAAATAGTTTTATGTACCAAAATGATTTAAAATATATATTTATCATTTTAGTTATATAGGGACCAATTTTACGCATATAAAATGTATTTATACATTAAATGGGTTAATATTGCAATTATATGCAATTTAGCTTAAAAATACCAAATGCAATTATAAAAATGCATAAAAAATATATTAATCATATTTTGGCATAAGTATAGAAATTAAATGACTAAATTACCATAACAATAATTTGGGGAATAATTATCAGGGATTTTATGAATAAAAGGGGAGGAAATAAATCAATTTAAATCCTTAAAATTATGAAAAAATTATAAAAAATCCTGTGCATACTTATATATATATATGTATATACTATTTTAAAGGTATTTATGCATATTTAAAAATATATAGAGAAAAATTGGTTATCAATAGATGCTCATCTTTACCTGGGAAGGATGAAAGAGTTTTCGGGTAAAGAAATGATGGCCAATTTTGACCAGACGAGATGTTTTGAAATACAGATGCCGAACTCCGATTTTCGAGTTTCCTACATATCCCTGGTTTGATAGGAATCAGTCCATGTGTAGTTCTGGATTCATCCTCGGAGTATGCCGATGAAATTACTACAAGAACGGACACGCGATGCGCAAGCGATTATGGTGAGTGGTTAAGGCTCGGGACGGTTGGAGGGAACTGGAGCAATATTGCTCCTGCTAGGACAGTGGTTGCTTATTGGTTACCTACAGATAAAAGGTGCAACAAACATATTTGCAAAAATTTAAACATGATGTAGATTCCCTTTGGACCATGAAGGTTGTCTTTGCACGGTTAAAGATGACGTCCTTAGACCATGATGTCCTAGGCCATGAATTGTTTAGTGAGGGATTTGCAGGCCATGAAATGATCTTCTCGGGCCATGAAAATGGTGCCTCCGAACCATGATGCCTTTGAATGATGATATGCAAGTTTGAGAGATCCTCAGGCCATGGCATGATGTCTTCCGACTATGAGGATGGTGCCTTTAGACTATGATGACTTCGGATAGATTGGAGATATTTCAGCCCATGATATGCAATAATATGATGCTAAGAGACAAGGATTAGTAAAATGGAGGGCAGAGCTTAGCTCGATAGAAAAATAGATAGATAGTAAAATAGAGCAATATCTGTGCAAAAGGGACAGTGCTTAGTCTCATGCGAATGTGGAGGCAAGGATTAGCCTCATGCAAGTATAGAGGCAAGTATTAGCCTCATTGGGTGGGGAGTCAAGGATTAGATTCATGCAAATAGGGAGGCAGGGATTAGCCTCGTGGAAGTAGGGAGGCAGGGATTAGCCTCATGCAAGTATGGAGTCAAAGATTAGACTCATGCAAGTATGGAGACAAGGATTAGCCTCATGGAGTCAACGATTAGACTCATGCAAGTATTGAGGCAAGGATTAGCCTCATGGAGTCAAGGATTAGACTCATGCAAGTATGGAGGCAAGGATTAGCCTCATGGAGTCAAGGATTAGACTCATGCAAGTACGGGGACAGGGATTAGTCCCATGCAAATATGGAGGTAGGGATTAGCCTTATGGAGTCAAGGATTAGACTCATGCAAATATGGAGGCAAGGATTAGACTCATGCAAATATGGAGGCAAGGATTAGCCTCATGGAGTCAAGTATTAGACTCATGTAAATATGGAGGCAAGGATTAGCCTCATGGAGTCAAGGATTAGACTCATGCAAGTACGAGGACATGGATTAGTCTCATGCAAATATGAAGGGAGGGATTAGCCTCATGGAGTAAAGGATTAGACTCATGCAAATATGGAGGCAATGATTAGCCTCTTGGAGTCAAGGATTAGACTCATGCATATATGGAGGAAAGGATTAGCCTCATGGAGTCAAGGATTAGACTCATGCAGGTATGGGGACAAGGATTAGTCCCATGGAAATATGGAAGTAGGGATTAGCCTCTTGCAAGTATGGGGACAAGGATTAGTCCTCATGTAAATGGGGATGCAGGGGTTAGCCTCATGGAGTCAAGGATTAGACTCATGCAAATATGGAGGCAAGTATTAGCCTCATGCAGATATGGGGGATAGGGATTTGTCCCATGCAAAGAGAGAATAGCAGATAAGGATAGTGTATTTCTTAGTTGGAGATCTATTCGATGTCTAATGGCCTGATTAATAGTGAATTATCTTTGTGTATACATGTTTGGCGAGTGCTGTCATTACGTCAGATGTGCCTGTGTTCAAAGAAAAATTGTAAGTTCATTGAGGGGGAGGTTGGTTATTGCTTCACTTGCTGGCCTTGTTCCGCTCCGTTCTAAAAGCCCCTTCGAGTCCCCCTAGGTAACACTGAATGCTATGGAAATAGAGTTTTTTTTTTTTTTTGAAAAGTATGCAATTGTTTATAAAAACAGAGTTATTTTAGAAATATATTGATATATTTAGATGAACTAGTGATTGTACCACGTTTCGAAAGCATTGCAGCTAACTCATATTTGAATTTTGAGGGTCCTCCTCAAAATTCTGCCATAGTTTGGCAGATGATCTTTAACTGTTTGCAGATGACGGACCCTGTTGAACATTCTTCGGAATTTTGAGAATCCTTCTCAAAATTCTGCCCCAATTCTCAACTGATTACTGACTTCCGACATATGATGGCGTTGGCTGGACTTGCTCCGGAATTTTGAGGGTCCTCCTCAAAATTCTGCCCCAGTTTATGATCTTGGGGAAAATGGAAATTTTATTATGATATGTCCGAACCCATAAGGCTGCCTACGTATCCCTTCTTAAACGGGAATCAGGTCAAGTGTAGTTCAATTATACCAATGAGGAAATGCAAAGTTTCTAAGCATAGTATCTCTTGATTGCTTCTGAATTGATCGGTCTTGGCCTGACTTCTCCATCCATTTTTGCAAGTATGAGTGTTCCTCATGTTAGTACTCTGTGAAACATGTACAGACCTTGCCAGTTGGGAGAGAATTTCCCTTTGGCTTCATCTTGGTGGGGGAAAATTTTCTTTAATACCAGCTGCCCTAGTGCGAACTATCTTGGTTTGACCCTTTTGTTGAAAGATCTGGACATTTTGTTCTGATAAAGTTGGCCATGACACACTTCGTTCATCCTCTTTCCATCGATAAAGGCCAATTGTGCATAGAGACTCCTTATCCACTCTGCATTGCTGAGCTCTGCTTCCTGTATGGTTCTCAAAGAAGGAATCTCCACCTCGGTTGGGATAACAGCCTCGGTACCATAAACCAACATGTAGGGGGTTGCCCCGATTAACGTACGAACTGTATTGCGGTATCCTAACAAAGCGAAGAGTAACTCCTCATGCCATTGTTTTTGGTTCTCTACCATTTTCCTTAGTATCTGCTTAATGTTTTTATTGGCGGCCTCTACGGCTCCATTCATCTAAGGTCTGTAGGTTGTGGAATTCTTGTGCTTGATTTTGAAAGCTTCACATATAGCTTTCATTAGATAACTGTTGATATTGACAGCCTTGTCAGTATTAATGAACTCAGGAACTTCGAATCAGCAGTGAATACGTTCCTTAACAAAATTTGTGACGACCTTCTTGGTTACAACTTTGTAAGATGCAGCTTCTACCCATTTTGTGAAGTAATCAATGGCTACTAGAATAAACCTGTGTCTGTTTGAAACCGTGGGCTCAATCGGGCCAATAACATCTATTCTGCAAGCGGCGAATGGACAAGGTGAGCTTGTTGCATTGAGCTCATTCGGTGGCACTTTTATCAAATCGGCATGCACTTGACATTGAAAGAATTTGTGGACATACTGAATGCAATCCGTTTCCATGGTCATCCAAAAGTAACTTGCCCTGAGTATCTTCTTAGCTAGAACAAAATCATTCATGTGCGGACCGCAGGTCCCAGCATGCACATCCTCAAGTAGCTTAGAAACTTCCTTGCGTCGACACACCTTAGTAGCCCTAAATCAGGAGTTCTTCTGTACAAGTTTCCTTCGCTGTGGAAGAAGTGATTTGACAATCTCCGGAGCATGCGTTTCTGAGTGTGATTTGCATGCTCCGGGTATTCTCATTTTGATAAGTATTCTTTGATGTCATGGAACCAAGGCTTTCCATATGCTTCTTCCTCGATATGAGCACAGTAAGATGGTTGATTATGGATCATCACCGGAATGGGATCAATGTAGTTCTTATCTGGATGTTGTATCATGGATGACAAAGTGGCTAACGCATCGGCAAACTCATTCTGAATTCTGGGCACACGTCGGAATTCTATCTTTGCAAATCTCTTTCTCAATTCCTACACGTGGTGCAGATATGGCAATATATTGGAATTTTTGGTGGTTCACTCTCCTTTTACCTGGTGCACAAGCAAATCTGAATCATCGATCACCAACAACTCTTGAATATTCATGTCGACTGCCATGTTGAGCCCTAGTATGCAGGCTTCATATTCTACCATGTTGTTGGTTTAGGGAAATTTGAGTTTAGCAGATACCGGATAATGCTGGCTCATTTCTGATACCAAAACTGCTCCAATGCCCACCCCTTTGAAATTTGCGACTCTGTCAAAGAACATCCTCCAACCGTCATATTCTTCGGTATTGTCTTCTCCTACGAATGATACTTCTTCATCGGAAAAATACATTTTCAAGTTTTTGTATTCTCCTCCCACCGGATTTTCAGCAAGGTGATCGGCCAACACTTGTCCCTTGACCGCCTTTTGAGTTACATAGACAATATCGAACTCACTTAGTAGTATCTGCCATTTACTTAACTTCCCAGTGGTCATGAGTTTCTGAAATATATACTTCAGAGGATCCATCCTGGATATGAGGTAGGTGGTGTAGGCACAGAAGTAATGCCTCAATTTTTGAGTTGTCCAGGTCAAAGCACAACAAGTGCGTTCAAGCAGAGAATACCGTGCTTCATAAGGCGTGAATTTCTTACTCAGGTAATATATGGCTTGCTCCTTTCTTCCTATCTCATCATGTTGTCACAGAACACATCCGAAAGCTCCATCCAATACAGATAAATAGAGTAGCAAAGGTCGTCCTGGTTCTGGCGGGACCAGAACTGGTGGTGTGGACAGGTACTCTTTGATCTTGTCAAAAGCTTTCTGACAATCCTCGGTCAAACTTGTCTCGACATCTTTCCTCGGCATCTTGAAGATGAGGTTCACATATGATCGTATATTATGCTATGAATCGACTGATATAGTTGAGACGCCTTAGGAAGCTTATTATATCTTTTTTGCTCTTAGGTGGTGGTAACTCCTAAATAGCTTTGAATTTAGTCGAATCCAGCTCGATCCTTCGATGACTGACGATGAATCCCATTAACTTCCTGTAGGAACCCTGAATGTGCACTTTGTGGGGTTCAATTTCAAATTGTACCTACTGAGCCTGTCAAAGAACTTTTTCAAATCTGCTATGTGATTTGCGGCCCTCTTGGATTTTATAATGACATCGTCCACATACACCTCTACTTTTCTGTGTAACATATCATGGAAGATGGTTATCATGGCTCTCATGTAAGTGGCCCCAGCATTCTTCAGATCGAATGGCATCATCTTGTAACAATATACACCCTATGGTGTAATAAAAGCTATCTTCTCTGCATCTTCTTCATCCATCCAAATCTGATGATAACCCGCCAATCAATCAACAAAGGATTGGAGTTCATGCTTGGCGCAATTATCGATAAGGATGTGTATATTTGGCAATGGGAAGTCGTCCTTGGGACTTGCTCTGTTTAAATCCCGGTAGTCAACACATACTCTGACCTTCCCATCTTTCTTTGGAACTGGCACAATGTTAGATAACCAGGTTGGATATTCAACCACCCTGAGAACATTGGCTTTGATCTACTTGGTAACTTCCTCCTTGATTTTCAGGCTCATGTCTGGCCTGAATTTTCTAAGTTTCTGTTTGACTCGCGGACACATGGGATTAGTAGGCAACTTTTGAGCCACTATGGAAGTGCTCAAACCGGTCATGTCATCATATGACAATGCGAAAATATCCTTATACTCTCTTAGGAACCGAATATACTCTTTCTTCTTTGTCGGTGACAAGTGAATGCTGATGTGAGTCTCCTTGATGGTCTCGGCGTCTCCCAAATTTACTGCTCCTGTTTCGTCCAGGTTGGACTTAGGCTTGTTATCAAAATTCTCAACCTCCCTGACAATTTCCTTGGGTATCTCATCTTCTTCCTCTGAATCACTATCTCATGCTGCTTTGCCTCATTACATGTCACAGTCACTGGTTCATTAGGAAAAGTAATAATAATGCTATGGAAAGAAAAGGTATAGAAATAGTAATGAATAATGATAAAGAACAAATGCATTTGATTAAAACTGAGAAAATTGTTCAGACAAAGTTTGGGTCGATGAATCGAGCATTCATTTTGAAACAAGTAAATCTTAAAACAAAATTACTGGAAATCTCAAATGTGTAGAACGGCTATAGAAGTAAATTCTACCAAGCTACCCAGGGACTCGGCGGGCTCGAGATGGTGTGGCGGTCCAGTTTTTGAGAATAGCTCCCTTCGCCATATTCTGAATGGTGAGTCCTTTTTCCTTCTCCTCCTGAATTATGGCACTGCGTCCATGTCCTCATCTTCCAAGAACAAATCCTTCAGCCCAACTAGTGCTTCTTCTTCTGCAGTTCCCTATATTGTGTCGGCCTGGTGGAAAGCTTGTTCCAAACATGGCACTGGCTTCTTGAGAGGGTAATATCTCCACGCCATGGAGGTGACCAATTCCTGTACTCTTGGCATGTGTACTGGTATCCGAGACCAAAGGTGGTACCATGATTTTTCAGCTGTATTGGTTTGGTGATGCCTTGAAGGTTCTTTCCCAACCATTTGCCGGGTTCATATCCGGACCATGCTACTAGTATGCTTTCTATTTTGTTACTCCACCACTTATCCTTCTCGACGGCGTTGACCCATTCAATGTGATAATAGGTTTCCCCTCCTAGCCTTCTTCTATGTCCAATAGCTGGGATGGTCTGACTGGTGTAGATGGGGTTACTTCTATCCTTGTGAATGATCACCTCCTGACGGTTCCATTCGAATTTCACGGCTTGATGTAGTGTGGAAGGCACGGCTCCAGCAGCATGGATCCATGGTCGGCCCAATAGAAGATTGTATAAGGCCGGTATGTAAAGCACTTAGAATTCAACGTCGAACCAAGTTGGCCTCTTCTGCAAGCAAAGGTTGATTTCCCCAATCGTGGTCCTCTGGGACCCATTGAAAGCTTTCACATTCATGCTTCCTACTCGTATATCGTGGAAACCTTTGTCCAACCTCTTCAGAGTATCCAGTGGGCAAATATTTAGGCTTGAACCTCTATCAACCAGGACCCTAGCAATGAATTATCTTCAAATTGCACTATGATATGCAATGCTCGATTGTAATTCAAACCCTCGGGCAGCAGCTCATCTTCATGGAAGATAATCTTATGAATCTCCAGCACTTTCCCAACCATGTTGGCCATTTCTCCACCTGTGATGTTGTTGGGCATATAAGCCTCGCTCAGCACTTTCATCAAGGTGTTCTTGTGTGCCTCTGAATTCTGCAATAGTGACAGGATAGATATCTGAGCAAGGACTTTGTTCAGATGGTCAACGATAGAGTACTCTTTTGTCTGTACTTGCTTCGCATGTCATCTGGCCCGGTCTCAATGATAGGCTACCTAGCAGTGACATCCTTAATTGATCCTCCCAAATGTTCCCGTGTATAGACTCTTCCAGTTCTAGTCATTTCTTGTGGAACATCAGATTCCTCTACCTTGGTCTTCCCTTTTTGCCGAGCCTCGGCAACATAATCCCAAGGTATTGCCTTTGAGTTGAATGAGGGTGTTGTTGACACCGTCATAGTAAAAGGTGTGACCACTTTTACTTCAAATGGAGCGAAGGTGGACGCAGGCAGAGCCACTTCTACCTTGAATGGAACTGATGCAGTTACCTCAACATCAATAGGTGCCTAAGTCCGAACCACAATAGGAGTAAGCGTGACTGCAACCTTAAAGTCATCTCCCTCTCGAATAAGCCTGATTGACCCCTCAGGGTCCCATTCTTCATTTTGCTCTATCACATGTACACCATTACCTCTATGATCGGGGAGGGGATTGTTGCGGACATTAAGTGTGACTTCCTTTGCTTGTATGACCTTGTTGTCAATTAGTGTCTGGATCTTATCCTTCAATGTTCGGCACTCAGCAGTGTGTGCCATTTCATACCGGAATGGTATGCACAAGTTTTGTTTAGGTTGACACATTGGGATGTATTTTCTAGTGCCACAGCAGGAACAAGAGTGACGTAGCCTGCGGCTTTCCACCTTTCATACAGTTGGTTGATGGGCTCAGCAATGCCGGTATACTGTCTGGGTGGCTTGCAATTGAAGTTGGGTCTTGGTCTAGGTAATTTGGGCGAGCTGGTGGTGTTTGGAAGTGGGATGGTTGGGAGTTGTAGGTGTGATAGACAGGGGATAGTTGAGAATATATGGGAGATGAAGGCTGATATGTAGGCGGTGATGCTGGGTATGTGGGCGGAGGTGTCTAATATGTGGGTGGAGGTGTCTGATAAGTAAGTGGATATTTTGGGCCCTGGGCCACCATTACTGCCCCAGCATCTCTCTTCTTCGATATGCCACCTGATTGTAGTGCCTTATTTGTGGCTTACAGCGCATCAAAGTTCATTACTATCCCGCTCTTGATTCCTTCCTCAATCCTTTCCCCGAGCATGATGATATCAAAAAATTTGTGATTTTCGATAACCATCAACTTCTCATAATATTATGGATCCTGTCCCCTGACAAATAATTTATTCATCTATTCCTCGTCTAAAGATGATCTGACCTTGGCTGCTTCCGACCTCCAACGAGTAGCATACTCACTAAAAGTTTCAGTAGGTTTCTTGTTGAGATTCTGAATGTAAAAGACATCCAGTGCATTCCTATGTTAACCTGAACTGGTCCATGAACTATGACGCCATGCTTACCCAATTAGCCTATTTCTTGGGATTCTAGCTAATATACCAAGACAAAGCGTCCCCAGTAAGGCTCCTCATAAAGAGCTTTATCCGGATCTTTTCATCTTTCCCGACCCCAACAAGCTTGTCGCAATAGGTCCTTAGATGAACCCTAGGATCACCTATACCGTCAAATATCTCAAACTTGGGAGGTTTGTACCCCTCTGGCAATTCCACATCTGGCTATATGCACAGATCTTCATAGTTTAATCCTTCTATTCCCCTATCACCTTCAACACCTTGAACTCGGCTTGTTAACTTCTTGAGTTCTTCAGCCATGTTTTTAATGAGTATGTCCTTCTCAGAGGGCTCCGGTGTATAGGAGATTGGTTAGGTAGAATGGGATATAGTTTCCACGTATATAGGGTTGCTTTGATGGGTACCAGGAACTTGGGTATAGTGATGGTCATTGGTGGAGTTTTGTGGATCAGGAATAAGTGGTGGTGTATTTTAGGGAGAGTGGTAAGTGGTAGTTGGTGGGTACTGAATTGGTTGATGATGTTGTTGCGGTGGAGTTGGTATCGGTAATGGACTGATATTTTTGGGGTGGAGTTGCGTATTGATTTGGTGCGATAGGATTTTGTGGCTGTTGGTTTTGTGTGTTCTGAGGAGGTGTTGGGTTCTTTGCGTTTTGTTGGTAGACGTCGCGGACATTAAGGGTGAGTGACAGGTTTGCCAAATTGCGGACCTGCTCAAGTTCTCCTTGCAGTTCTAGTATCTTTTGTTCCAGTCCCAAAACCAGATCATTTGGGGCCGGAGTACTGCATCCATCGGAAGTCTCTACGTTCTCAACATTTTCCTTTCGGATTCTTCTTACGTCGTCCATCTTTGCTTTTCCTCTACTTTTTGTGTTGCTTGGAGGAAGAGGAGGTGGAGGGCCTCTAGATCTAGTGTGATACGCTGATAAGGCCAGTATGAGTGAACCAACCTAAGGGGATGGGAATAATCAAAAATAAAGAAAAATAAAAGGTAACAAGTCAGTGAGGATCCTGAAATATTTGCAGTATTTAAACATATATTGCGGAAATGTAAATTCATATCCTATTTTGGGAACCTCGTTGTTCCCGAGGTAGGCCTAGCGACAAATAAAATTGGAGAACTTTTAATGCTAATAAATGTTTCATTTCATAATATAAAAAATAGACGAATCCCAAAATGACACTAATATAATAATAAATCAATATTGGCACTTGGCCTTATTACATTTTAGGAGAAGCAAGTAAATCTAGTCTATTTGGTCCCAGAAGGACCTTCCCCAGATTTGATCTTCCGGACTCCATCGTATAGATCCCCTAGCTCATGCAGCCCCAGCAACAAGTAGGCTCTGGCCAAATGTCCTCCTTCATCTCCTTCAGCGTTCTGGCAGTTTTCAAACCTCTTTATTATTTTGCCTTCCAGCTCCACTATTCCTTGCTCCAGGTATTCCAATTTCCTGTTGGAAGTGATCGCCATCTCTTTACATTCCTCAATCAACCTCACATTCCTCTCATATATTTCCCGGTGCTCATTCTCAGAGTCGTGGACCCTTTTGTGCAGCCTATTGTACTTGACTTGAGCTTCATCTTCCTCATCTATGATTTTGTTCCCTGGACCGACCCCTAGTGTCACCATTCCCTTCAGATTGTCCTCCAACCATGCCAAGTAGATAGGCTCACACCCTGCATGATACCAGTCTGGCTCAACAGTGCTTTTCTCCACAATGATTTTGCAATGCCATATGTGCTGAGCTTGGCAATTGTAAAGGACGTTGTCATCTTGGAAGTCTTCCCTGAAATGACTCATTTTGACAACCCTTGGTAGAACCTATTTTCTGCCTACTTGCCTCATAACTCGCACAGGGACCCTGAGGCTCATTAAGTTGGCGACAATGGCTCTTACGCTTTACCCTTAGGCATGTATAGTTAACTATTTTGGGTCTGGTCTCCGAATCGGGTTACGACTCGAGCTCATTTTGACACTCAAGCTTTCAAATTTTAAGCTCGCAACAATGGTTCGTATGCTTTGCCCTTACCATATATAGTTAGCTATTTTGGATCCTGTCTCCGAATCAGGTTACAAATTGAGCTCATTTTGACCCTCAAGCTTTCAAATTTAATCTGGCGACAAATGGCTCTTACGCTTTTGGTCGATGCGGCCATTTAGTATGTGTGGCCCTGAGGCTCATTAGACTGGCGACAATGGCTCTTACGCTTTGCCCTTAGACATATGTAGCCTTCGTATTCCTCTCGTTAAGGTCTTTTTGAAATGATTTTTCCTGACCCATCGTCGGTTCGAGAAGAACCTCGATTTCAAGTCGTTTGTGGTGATGTTTAAGCAACTCGAAAGGTTTGGCTTGTAGGTTGAGTAGCTCGAAGCCTTGTGATTTGGAGATGACATGGTCGAAGCTCTTTTTCCTTTCGAGGGTAGCCTATTTAACCGGTTCTTTTCGAAGTAGATTCGAAGTAATGGCCTATGATTTTGTAGTGATGGTCGGGTGAGTCGCGTTAATTCGGTTGGTATCACCGTATGACCGTAATCATTTGTGTTTGGCCATAGCCATGTTTGATCCCGAGTGTAGTAGTTTAGGCGTCTACATCGAGGGTATGCCCTTTCAGGAGTCTTACAAATCCGACATATAGCCTAAACTTTGGGATTGAGTTTTTGCCTGTAGTAAGGTCTTACAAAAATTTTATGCCTTTCGAGGTCTTACAGTTTTGTTGATACTTAGTACAAGTATAATTCATGCTTTGCTTGAGGTCTTACAGTATTTTCATGCCGTAGAGGTCTTACAGTTTTTTCATGTCGTAGAGGTCTTGTAGGTTTTTAATGTCGTTGAGGTCTTATAGTTTTGTTGATACTTGGTACAAGTATGATTCATGCCTTGCTTGAGGTCTTACAGTATTTTCATGTCGCTGAGGTCTTCTAGCTTTTTCATGCCGTTAAGGCCTTACAGATTCTTCATGCCGTTGAGGTCTTACAAATTTTTCATGTCGGTGAGGTCTTACAGTTTTTTCATGTCGTTGAGGTCTTACAGTTATAGTTGCTGCCTTATGTAGGTCTTATGAGACCGAGTCTACCAGCTCGGGGTCTTATGGCCTCGTGTTTTGACGAGTCAATGGAGGTGCCGTTTTGACGTAGATCCCCAAGTCATCGAGAGTTTCCTGACTTGGGAGCCATTTTTTGTAAACTTCACATTGCCTCATCGGGGGCTTACAATTTTGGAGTTCCCGACCCCGAGGTCATGCACTTTTCTTTTGAGATTTTGATGCCAGTCTCCGAGTACTTGAGGTTCTATTGGCATTGGAGATGTTTAGCGATTTTAGCGTTGCCTTACCTGAGGGCTTACAATTTCGGATTCCCAACCCAGAGGCTGTTTAAGTTTTGAATTGTCGATGCCAGTCCCCGAGTATTCGGGATGTTTCCGATGGAGGAATTGTTTTTGCGAAGGTGCCGATCTCTTTCGGAGCGCAAGATGCCTTGACAGAAGATGTTCTTTGATTATTTGATACAAGTGTACAAGTACCCGCCGTCGGGGCCCTAGCTATAAGGACATGGTTCGTTTGACCGTTTGGCCCGGTACATTACTTTCCAATAGGGACCTTGTTCGGTGTTTCTTGGTTTTTTCGAGCGGGTGGCTTCCAGGGGTGAATGTCCCACAGTATTCGGGGTTGATTCTAAAAGAAACCTCTAACATTTGTTGAGTTTCCCTTAGGTAGCATACAGATGTTGACTCGTTAAAAACATTGTCGGTAAAACCCTTTTTCGGGATAAAAACTCGGTCAAAGGAAAAAAGTGCAACGGATGCTTTAAAACCTTAAGGTCTTCGAGATGGGTTAGCGTTATGATCGCTTCGATTGGGCGCCTGCATAAAGGTTAGTCTGAAATATGAAATGAAAAAGGAGATGGTCATAATGCGAGGCGCGCCGGTGATATTTTGAGAATCGATATGTTTCAATCACTCGAAATGAGGACGCGGTACGATTTTTTATCTTGTTTAATGGTCATACCTTATGCAGTGTATCCACGACCGTCCGAATAAGGCGTTATACCTCATGTCTCCTTCAATGACATGGAATTTGGCGTTTTGGGTCGTGCCGACCACGGTGATTGGGAGGATGATTTCTCATTTTGTTGTTTCACTTGCCATGTTGAATCTGTTGAGGACCCGAGTGGCGGGCATGATTTGGTCGAGCAGTCTGAGCTGCTCTATCACCCTCCACCTGATAATGTTGGCCGAGCTACCTGGATCCACGAGTACCCGTTTTATTTGAAAAGAATTTAAAAGGAAAGAGATTACCAGTGCGTCATTGTGAGGTTGAGACAAGGTCTCGCTGTCCTCTTCACTGAATGTGAGGGCGTCCTCGGGAATATATCCCCAGGTCCATTTTTCTCTGGTGAAGGATATTTTTGTCCTTCTCATTACGGGTTACCGTGGGGCATCCACGCCTCCCATGATCATGTGGATGACATGTTGTGGCTCATTTGCCTCATCCTTCTTGGTCGCCTCTCTTTCCCAAAACTGATTTTTGGCTCGATCGCTAAGGAATTCCCAAAGATGCCCTTTGCTAAGTAGTCGGGATACCTCTTCTCGGAGTTGGTGGCAATCCTCGATCCTATGGCTGTGTGTGTTGTGAAACTCGCACACCAAGCTGTGATTCCTTTGTGAGGGATCCGATTGTATAGGCGTGGGCCACTTGGCATCTCTGATTTTACTGATAGCGAACACGATGTCCGATACATCGGTGTTGAAGTTGTATTCCGACAAATAAGGCCCACCCGTTGGCCCTGAATTCCTATCGAATCTGGCTCTGTTGATGAGTCCTGGAGGATCCTATCCTCGATCCATTCTCCAATCATTGCGAGGTAGGTTGCACCTCGGGGCATTCCACCTATCTTCGATGTACGACATATATCTTTCTTTGTTTGTTTTCGGCCCTGATTTTCGACTGGTACCGATTGTGGACGTCTGACCAGGTCATAACTGGATACTCGATCAAATTCTATTTCAATTGTTTTGAAGCCACCAAGCTTCGTTCGTTCTAAGCTTGAGTGAAAGCCTGCACTGCCCAGTCGTTGGAGACTGGAGGTAGCTCTATCCGTTCCATTTGAAAGCGATACATGGATTCCTGCAGCATCTCATTCTCCCTTTGCTTAATTTTGAAAACGTCAGACTTCCTCATTGCTACTTTGATGTCATAGGCATGTGCCTTTACAAAGGAGTTTGCTAGCATGGCGAATGAATCTATGGAGTTTGGAGCCAAGTTATGATACCACATCATGGCCCCCTTAGAGAGTGTTTCACATAACTTTTTCAGCAATACGGACTCGATCTCATCGTTCTTTATTTCGTTGCCCTTTACCGCGCAAGTGTAGCCAGTAACATGTTCATTGGGGTCTGAGGTCTCGTTGTACTTTAGGAGTTCCAGCATTCTGAACTTCTTTGGAAAGGGTTTCGGGGCAGCTTCTTCGGGGAACGACCTTTGTATGAACTTCTTCGAATCCACACCCTTCAGGACCGGGGGTGCACCCGGGATCTGGTCAACCCTGGAGTTGTAGGTCTCAACATTCTTATCATTGGCTCCTATCATTTTCTCACTCGATTCAATCCTTTTGGTGAGGTCTTCGAGCATTTTCACGTTGGCAGGGTCGGCTATCGATCTATTGGTTCTCGATCTCACCGGTACCTGTTCGGCTAGGGACGTAGTTTCTGGCGCTACTATGCTAGAAGTCTTTGGTTGGCTTTGCAGCTAAGCGATAGCCAGCTGTTGTGCCTGCAATATTTCAAAAATAACATGAAGGCAAACTTCTCGTTCTTCCCGAGCTGAGGTTTTTGGGGCTTCCTGTTGGTCGCCATATTGTATGCTCCTGTCAGAGTGTGAGGTTTCGTTGACCTGCTGTGTGTCTTGCGAACCCGCATCCGCTGGAATCAGTCCAGGTGAGTTATCGGGGTTCCATGGTGTCGCGCCACAATTGGGATAGCCACACCATTTTCTCTGTGATTCTTGAGGTTGTTATTCCCAACTCGGTTCAATGAGCCTGACATTTTGACCAGAAATCGAAGATCTTGGACAAGAAAAAGTGTGAAAGATAACTTGCGTTGTGTAACAAAACCAGCAAAAAAATAATCACTATTATTTTTAGCCCCACAGTGGGCGCCAAACTGTTTACCGTGAAAATGGTAATAAAAATTAAATTTGTTGATGGGACTCTAAAAATATGTGATCTATTTTTATGCTAGTTGTTTAAGCATGTGATGCTAGGATCTGAAGATAAAAGATGAAATGCGAGCTAAAATGGAATTATAATCGAACCGGGAGGTTAGCTATTCTGGCCTCAAACTGGCCGGTGAGGGGCCTCGAGGTTGATGCCTGGGTTCCGGATCGAGCTATCAGGGTAATCAGGAAAGGGCTAATAGTCGGGATATAATTAAAGGTGGCTCTTTATGGCTAATAACAAGAAATAAATGAAGAACAAGTATGAAAGTAGTAGGCAATAGCAATAGTGTCGGGAGAATATGTTAGAGAGAAAAGAAAGATTTCTTGTATATTTCGTGTATAATAGTTGAAGAAACAAGGTTTACAAAGTGCCAAGGATTCTCCTTATATGGGGGGGGGGAAATCCCAAGATAGTACAAGATACACTAATGGTAAAGAAAGCGGGATGGGATAGCTGGCTAACTTCATAATGCAGACGCATACCGGCTTTTAGAATCTGGAGTCACAACTCACGAACATTATAGAATTTACTACAAATAAAAGTCTGAAACAAATACAACTATTTTTGAAATAAAAAAAAAGAAACAGTTAAGTATGAGGTATAGAAGGGGACGCCAGGGCCTGCAGACGTCGACAAGACTACCTTGGGTTTCTTAGCCGATAAATCCTACAGCCAACCTCACGATCAACTCGGACCAGCTCCAAAATCTATACAAGAAGTGCATAGTGAAGTATCAGTACAACTGACCCCATGTACTGGTAAGTGCCAAGCCTAACCTCGACGAAGGAGTGATGAGGCTACGACAGGTCACTCACAATATATCTTGCGTATAGTGTAAATAATAAAAGCAGAAAAACGAAGACAATAGAATAAAGCAGTAACTGGTACAATATAACTACAGTTCTCCGAAGTAATTCAACAGTGTTCAGATACTACCAATCCTCAACTTCAATTAAGACTACCGTACAACTAACACAGTCAGGGAAAAGCATGAATACAAAAATTATTGCGGCGCGCAACCCGATCACTCTGTACATATCACATTCCTCCCTTATTTCTTCATAATAGCATAAACAACAGAAAATAAATAAAAGTGTTGCAGCTTGTAACCCGATCCCACCATATTACAATAATCACAATCATAAATCACCCTTATTTCACCAAGTAATCCACCCTTATTGCACTTGTTGCGGCCTGCAACCCGATCCCACCATATCAATATCAATTCACCCTTATTCCTCCTCAATATACATCACCCTTATTCCATCTGTTGCGACGCGCAACCCAATCCTACCATATCAATTACTCAGTAAGTAAAAAAAAGTCACAATTAAAATCACAAACCCTTCACAATGCTTAACTTCAACTGAAACAAATAGGAAGCTAGTACACTATGAAAATTCACACAAGTAATACTACTCAATGAGACCAATTTAGAATATACCACAAACGTACAAATAAACCAACTTAAGCAGATAATAGGAGATAATGAAGCTATGGAACAACTACTACTATTAAAAGATTGAAACGATGTTTAACAAATAGCAATTAGGCATGGGAATACAAGTAGAGCATGTAACAGTTAAGGTAGGGAAAGAGTCAATATGAGAAGAACGAGGGATGAAAAGGGTAAAACAAAAAAATTGGCGGTGCATAAGTACTCGTCACCTCACATATACACCACTCACATGAATTTTGTATAGCAAATAGGTCGGAGGTTCCTAATCCCTCAAGTCAAAGTTAGACACAACACTTACCTTGCTTCACATGGCACTATATGCTCAATTAATGCTTATCCCCTAGAATCCATCCCCAAACCACTTGTACATAGCCACAATTAACTCAATAACATCAAATATTGCTAAAGAAAATAATTACAATGCATAAATTTAGATTTCCCAAGTTTTCTCCCAAAATGTCAAAAATTGACCCCGGGCTCGCTTGATCAAAACACGAGGTTCGGACCGAAACCCTTCCACCCCCAAGACCGATTATGTTATTAGTTATGAAATCTGACCTTAATTTGAGGTCTAAATCCCAATTTCACAAAAGTCCCTAATTCTTCCCAAACCCCCAATTTCTACCATGAAAATCCTAGATTCTAGGTTGAAAATTCATGAAATGTGATGGGTACTTGAAAGAAAGTGGGTTAGTATCACTTACCATTGTTTTGTGGAATAAATTGTCTTGAAAAAATTGCCTCTAGGGTTCTAGGATTTGAAAAATTGAGAAACAAACCTAAATTCCATCCAAAAATCATTTTGATCAGTTGCATGTGTCGCATTTGTGGGGTGGGCTTGCAAATGCGAAGATTTCTCTACTCCTTCTATCTTCACAAATGCGAAGAAAACCTTGCAAATGTGACCATGTGATTGCAAATGCGCTCGCTGCCATCCCCCTTCCCCTTTCGCAAATGCGAAGGTATGTTCGCAAATATAAAAACTATAAGGCCCGGCTATTCTTCATAAATTAGAGAAATAGCTCGCAAATGTGGAACCTACAGTGGTTGCAATTGTGATGCCTGATCTTGCAAATGCGAGATTAGAGGCCTAAACTATCCAAATATTGCAGTGAGACTTGAACATAGTTGTTGTTGCAATTGCATTTGCGAAAGGATCCACCGGGACCGTCAAAACATACGTCCATGTCCCAAATCATGATATGGATCCACCGGGACCGTCAAAATACGAATCCGAGTCTATTTACCAAAAATGTTGACCGAAGTCAACTCAAATGAAGGTTTTAGGGAAATTTTCATATTTTTATTAGTTTTTAACATAAAATCATTTTGGAAAGACGCCTGAGCAATGCACACAAATCGAGAAAGGCTAAAACATGGCTTTAAAGGTTTCAGATCATAGATTAAGGTTTAAATCATAAGATGACCTATCGGGTCATCACACTTGGTCAGCCGATCCACAATCACCCAAATAGCATCGAACTTCCTCGAAGTCCATGGGAGCCCAACTATGAAATCCATGGTGATCCGCTCCCATTTCCACTCTGTGATCTCTATCCTCTGAAGCAAGCCACTCGGTCTCTGATGTTCATACTTAACCTGCAGACAGTTGAGACACCGAGCCACAAACCCAACTATATTATTCTTCATCCTCCTCCACCAATAGTGTTGTCTCAGGTCCTAGTACATTTTCGCGGAACCCGGATGGATGGAATACCATGAGTTGTGGGCCTCCTCAAGAATCAACTCCCATAGCCCATCTACATTGGGCACACATATCCGGCCCTGCATCTTCAATGCCCTTTCCTCACCAATAGTGACATCTCTAGCATCACCTCGCCAAACCCTATCCTAAAGGACGAGCAGATGGGGGTTATCATACTGACACTTCCTGATACGATCATAAAAAGAAGACCTAGAGACCACACAAGCCAATACCCGACTCAGCTCCGAAATATCCAATCTGACAAGCTTGCTAGCTAAGGCATGAACATCCAATGCCAAGGGTCTCTTTGCTGCTAAAAGATACGCTAAACTCCCCAAACTCTCAGCCCGACAACTCAAGGCATAGGCCACCACATTGGCCTTCCCGGGATGGTACAAAATGGTAATATCATAGTCCTTAAGAAGCTCCAACCACCTCCGCTGATGCAAGTTAAGATCTTTCTACTTAAACATATGCTGCAAACTCCGATGATCAGTGTAGATCTCACAATGAACCCCAAACAAATAGTGCCGCCAAATCTTCATGGTGTGAACAATAGCTGCTAACTCAAGATCATCGACAAGATAGTTCTTGTCATGGGTATTCAATGGCGTGAAGCATAAGCAATCACACTACCCTCCTACATTAGAACACACCCAATACCAGATTAGGAACTACGATGAACTAGGTGAGCTGTATGAGCATGTCTGAAAGGACGACCTCTACCATGCTGGAACTGACCCCCAGAAGGAGCACCGCTAAATCCACCCTGTCCACGAGGCCTCTTGGCCTCCGTCTCAACCCTCTTCTGACTGCGAACCATCTGAATCTGACGAGCAATGTCGACAACCTCATCAAAAGTAGCACCAGACACTCTTTCTCTCTAGTTATAAGCAGTCGCAGCTAATAACTGAGGCCATCTATAAACCTCCTGATCCTCTCCCTGTCTACGGGAACCAACAATATAGCATGACCGGCCAACCCCGATAATTGCATCTCATACTGCATCACATACATATCACCCTAACGAAGCTTCTCAAACTGTCTGCACAGCTCTTCTCTACGGGATTGAGGCACGAATTTCTCTAAAAAGATAATGGAGAACTGCTACCAGGTAAGGGGTGTTGCGCCGACTGGCCTACTCCTTTGGTAAGCCTCCCACCAATGGAATGTAGCCACAGAGAACTGAAAGGAAGTGAACGAGACCCCACTGGTCTCCAGAATACCTGTTGTACGGAGTACGATTTGACACCTGCCCAAGAAACCTTGTGCATCCCCTTTCTCTACACCACTAAATGATGGAGGCTAGAGTGTTCCAAACCTCTCCAATATATACTGCTCATCCTCAGACATAGCAGGAAACACATAGTCTTCAGCAATTGCAACCGGCTGGGCTAGTGGTGCCCCTGGTGTCTGGAGTCCCTGTACTACCTGCTCAGGTGTGCGGGCGACGAGCGTCTGAGTGCCTCCCCCAGCCTAAGAAGTGGTTGCGGTCATCGAAATAGAGTTTGCCTGAGCAAGTCCGGGGCAACGGGAAAAATTTGAGCTAAGGCCTCCTAAATGCCAGGAATCACGATAGGCACAGGTAGTGCCTATGCTGGTCCCGTTGGTGCATCCACAACTGGGATTTGGTCTTGATTTGGAGTGACTGGTAGATCTGCAGGTACTGCCCCAACTATTGTGCGAGTTGCACCTCTGTCCCTACCACAGCCTCTACCGAGACCTCGGCCTCTTGCGGCCCTGACTGGTGGTACTGGTGGTTGTACATCCTGCCTAATAGTACATGTCCTAACCATTTATGAGAGAATGAAACAACAAAGGTTTAGTTACTAGAATCAACATTCGCATGACAAGAATTAAAAAATGTAAAGTTTTCCTAAGGGTTTTGCAGTTTGTCGAAGATAAGTACAGACGTCTCCGTACCAATTCGCAAGACTCTACTAAACCTGATTATGACTCGTGAGACCTATGTAACCTAGGCTCTAATACAAACTTGTCATGACCTAATTACCTAACCTACCATGATAGCGCCTATTGTGCAACATATGCTTTCAATATATAACATAAGTTAGCTAAAGAAATTAAACTAACTGAAGGTTTACATAACAATAGGGTAAAAAACCAAAAACACAAGTGTGGAATAATATCCCGACATCGGAGTGTCACTAAGTCATGAGCATCTAACAACTAGTCTAGAAACAGAGTCTACTACAGTCTTATGCCAAATGCTAGTACAAGAGAGAAAAGATAATAAGAAAGGAGAAACAAGGACTGTGGATGCCGCCAGCTACCTTATTAATCTCCGATAATCATCTCACACATGAACTCAGCGACCACTAGAACCGTACACACCTGGATATGCACATAAAGTGCAGGGTGTAGCATGAGTACAACCAACTCAGCAAGTAACAGAATTATATAAGGAACTGAGAAGCAGTGATGAGCTATATAAATACAGTTCATTTCAAAAGGTTTTAGTAAAGAGTGAACATGCTTTCAAATCCGATAGTTTAAGTCAAATTAGTTCGAGTTCAAGTAAAACAGATATGAATCTTCCAGAAATTTTCACAACAACAACAGATAACAACTAAGTGCAACAATAAATAAAAGTAAGTATAGCCTCTCAAGGCACTAGTCACTCAACTCATCTCAACAGCTCATACTCTCAACTCTCAGCCCTCAATACACACTCTCAATATGTACCCGCGCTCACTGGGGATGTACAGACTCCAGAGGGGCTCTTTCAACCCAAGCGCTATATTATTGTGGCGTGCAGCCTGATCCAATATTGTTGCGGGGACAACTTGATCCATAATATATATATCCTGAAGGCTTGTTGCAGCATGAAACCCGGTCCATATACATAAATATAGCCATAAGGCTTGTTGCGTCATGCAACCCTATCCATATACCTCACATAGTTCACAGCTCTAGCGCTATCTCAGTAACTAACCTCTCCAGCCTCTTGGGCTCATAGTTCACAGCTCTAGTGCTATCTCAGTAACTAACCTCTCTAGCCTCTTGGGCTCACAGAATATCATAATAATCAGCCCAAGTAGAGAATACAACAAGTATCAACAAGAAATGAGAAGGAACAGCGATATAAACACACAAGTAAGACTGCGACTAAGTACACGACATCAATTAGCAGTCAATTTAACAAGTATACAACCGATGCGGGTCCGAACAGTGATATCATATAGCCTAAGCATTGTTTCCAACATGATAGGCAGTCAAATTGCTAACAGACAAGGAAAAACATGTAATAACAATGGGCTATTCGACTTTATAGTCTCATGGGACGGACCAAGTCACAATCCATTACGATGCACACTCATACGCCTGTAACATAGCATGTGCTTCACCTCCAAATATTCACATCATACCAATTCTTGGGGTTTCATACCCTCAAAACCAGATTTAAGACTGTTACTTACCTCAACTACATAGAAATCCTACTCTGAACTGCCCTTGCCTCTAAAATCTGCCTCCAAATGCCCCAAATCTAGCTACAAGTAGTACAATACAACTAATATAGGCTATAATTAATACAATCAATTCTACAAGAAAACTACTGAATTAGAGCCAAAAATCTAAAATCGGCCAGAACCTGGCCCCTGGGCCCATATTTCGAAATCCGACAAAAGTCACAAAACCCGAAGGCCTATTCACTCACTATCTCAAGAACACTTTCTCTTTTTCCCGATTTTCACCCGAAATCACAATTAGATGATGAAATTAAAGAGATAATTATGGGATTTAGCCAAAACAAAGTAAGAATCACTTAACCCAACGTTTTACTTGAAAAATCTCTCAATAATCACCTTTCCCCAAGTTCCAATTCATCAAAAATGGAAAATGGGATGAAGTCCCCTTATTTTATAACTTAATGTTTCTGTCCATGTTGCCCTCGGTCCTGCCCTCTCGATTCTACCCTCGGTTCGGCCCTATCGATTCTGCCCTTGATTATGGCCTCGATCATGTCCTTGATTATTACCTCAATTTTGACAGATGAAGGAAACCAGAAGAATAACACCAGCAGATATTAGCCATCAACCAAAGTCCAAAAATGATCCGTTAACCACCCAAAACTCTCTCGAGGCCCTCGGGACCTCAACCAAACGTATCAACAAGTCCCAAAACATCATAAGAACTTATTCATACAAACCACAAACCTACTTCAATTTCCGAAAATTAAATCCAACCCGATATCAAAATTCACTGCCGGCCAAAATCACCAATATTCCAACTTTCGCGAATTCAAGCCTAATTCTACTACAGACCTCCAAATCACATTTTGGACGCGCACCTAAGTCCAAAATCACCTAACCAAGATAATGAAACAATCAAAATTCATCCGAGGTTGTTTACACATAAGTCGACATCCGGTCAACTTTTCTAACTTAAGCTTCCAATTAAGAGACTAAGTGTCTCAATTCACTCTGAAACCACTCCGAACCAGAACAAACCTACCCGTTAAGACACAATACATTTGTAAAGCAAAAAAAGAAGCAGAAATGGGGGAAATAGGGCTATAACTCTCAAAACAACCGGTAGGGTCATTACATTTTCGTATTTAAAATTTATTTACATGTCAAATCATATCTAAGACATACCTGGTGAAGACAGTCTCATTTCAAATTTTTCTTTGATACTGCAAAGACTCTATGTGTATCCACACCAAGAGTGATCCTTGCTATTAACTCTTTAATCAATGAAACCCGTGAGCAAATTGAATGAAATATTGTGCCGAAACTTTTCTCAAAAATCTCTACTCGAAGATAGAAGAACAAGAAATACTTTTCTTGTAATTGTTTTTTCTCTCTTGGCTTTGTATTGTATTCTCACTTTCACAAAGTGATTTTTCTTCTCAAGACTTGATACGGAAAAATTTCTTAATCACCCTTTGTATAACATCACCTATAAACTCTTTTTCTATTGGGTAAAGTAATGATTTACTTAGGGTAAAAATTTATTCCAAAAATAATTTCATGGAATTTTGTACAAAAACTCGTAATCCCATTCTCAATGGTTAACATGACTGTCGAGAATCATGAACTTTCCATGAAGTCCAATTCCAAAAATTTGGAATTTCCTATTGAAAAACAAAAAAAAAGTTTGAGTTGTCGACGTCCTTAATTAACACAAAAAGAAATATTATGCATTAATGGATTAGAGGGAAAAGATAAATCATGACAATTTAGAAAAGGATAGAGCGAGAGAGAGATATACTCATTTTTCCTTCTTTTCTCCATACTAGTCTCTATGAACGTGTGTTGCACGTTGCTGTAATGGCCCAACCGGTCGTTTCGAGAGTTATAGCCCCGTTCCTTCATTTCCTAATTGTTTTGTGTTCTGCACCTATATTATGATATACTGGATTAGTTGATACGGGTTCGGAGTGGTTTCGGAGTGAATAGAGATACATAGTCTCTTATTTGAAAGCTTAAGTTAGAAAAGTTGACCGAATGTTGACTTATGAGTAAACAACCTCGGATTGGAATTTTGATAGTTTCGTTAGCTCCATTAGGTGATTTTTGACTTAGGAGCACATCCAGAATGTGATTTGGAGGTTTGTGATAGAATTAGGCTTGAATTGGCAAAAGTTAAAATTTTAGCAATTTTGGCCGGCATTGAAAATTTTGATATCGGGGTCGGAATGGGTTTCTAGAATTTGGAGTAGGTTCGTGTATCATTTCTTACGTGTGTGCAAAATTTAAGGTCATTCGGAGGTGGTTTGACAGGTTTCAGTGTCGTTTGCGGAATTCAGAAGTTTAGAAGTTCTTAGGCTTGAATCCGAAGGGTAATTTGGTGTTTTGATGTAGAGTGATTCGAAGGTTGGACTAAGTTCGTATGATGTTGTAGGACCTGGGTGACTCCATGGCACCGTTTAGTGACTCTATCCTATTGATATTCATATTTTCATCATATGATAAAGTAGTTGAGCTGTAAATCATTCTAGATATCATGTTTATACTTTGTGCCGGTATTGTTTGGACCCTTAGCGGTCGTTTCTTGCTGTTATCTCACTAGTTTTTATTTAATATTCCATACTCAGTCATGATTATGCATTTTTATATCCTATCTCAGTCTCAGTTATTTATTGATTCATCATATCATTGTTCCGGGTGGTTTTCATGACATTGTGAGCCCGTGGTGAGACTGAAGAGGTTGATGACTGAGTGAGGCCGAGAGCCTGGTTATGATTGGCAGTTATTGGATCGGGTCGCACGCCACAATGATTATATTGATGATTATTATAGCGCTTGGGATGCAGAAGTCCCTCCGAAGTCTGTAACACACACCTAGTGAGCGCGGATGATATTATTGAGGGATGGATTTCCCTGGACATGGATTTGTCCGAAGTACTGGATACCTGGAGATGAATTTCTCCACAGGGTTGGATTTCTCTTTGTCCTCGATACTGGGTAACTTACAGTCAGTGTTGTATATGTTCTGGGATGGATTTCCCTAGGTAGGATGGCCATATACAGTACCTAGTGGTTGAGCACTTGATAGTGGAAGCAAATGGTATATTTCATTAATTCTGTGTATTGGCATGTAGAGATTAGCTGAGTTGTACCTTACACTATTTAAATCTGTATTTACTTTGCTGCTTGAGCTGTATATTTGAATTGAAATCATGCCTACGTTTCTACACATTTACTTCTGTTTTACCTCTGGAGGCTGAGTTCATCACTACCTTTCAATCCAAAGTTTGGACTTGTTACTTACTAAGTTGGTGTACTCACGTTACACCCTGCACCTTGTATGCAGATCCAGACGATATCGGTCATAACGGTGGTTGCTGATCAAGGTTCTACTATTTGGAGATTATCGCGGGCCATGACTCTCCTTCTTTATCTTGGCATACTTTCAGTTTATATCTTCAGATAATGTAGTATATTTTATTTTCTGTTCTAGACGCTCATGTACTCAGTGACACCCTGGTTTTGGGCCAGATTGTATCATTTTGGGATTTTCTTATGTTTCAAACAGTTTTTCTTTAATGTTAAATGTTTTGATTAATGTTTTCAAACTTATTGATGTTGGTGTTGGGTTGTTGATTTGAGGTTGGCCTAGTTCCACGATAGGCGCCATCATGATGATTGATTTTTGGGCCGTGACAAGTTGGTATCAGATCCTACGTTACATAGATATCACGAGTCATGAGCAGGTACAGTAGAGTCTCACAGATCAGTACGGAGACGTCTGTACTTATCTTCGAGAGGCTGCAGGACTCTTAGGAAATTTCACATTCTTGAATTCTTATAGTGCGAATCTGTTGATACTAGTAACTAAACTTTTGTTATTCTATTCTATCACAGATGGTTAGGACACGTACTACTGAGCAGGACGGACAGCCACCAGTGCCACCAGTTAGAGCCGCAAAAGGTCGAGGTCGTGGTAGGGGTAGAGGTGTAGCCCACACCGTAGCTAGGGCAACACCTACAGATCCACCAGTTGCACTAGTTCAGGATCAGGTGCTAGTTCTGGATGCACTAGTGGGACCAGCTCAGGCACCAGTTGTGCCCTCCATGATCCTAGGTCTTTAGGAGACCTTAACTTAGATACTGACTATGTGAACCAGTCTTGCTGGGGCAGTCTCTATTTCTACTACATCTTCCACTTCCCAGGCCGGGAGAAGTACTCAGAATCCCACCATCCGTACCCCAAATCAGGTGGTACAGGGACTCCAGACACCTGGGGCACCACCAGCCCAGCCGGTTGGACTTGCTGAAGACTATGTGGTTCCAGTCTTGACTGATGATGAGCAACGTAGATTGGAGAGGTTTGGGAGGCTCCAGCCTACGGATTTCAGCGGTGCATTGTGCGAGGATGCCCAAGGTTTCTTGGACAAGTGTCAGAGTATTCTCCGTACATTAGGTATTTTGGAGACCAGTGGGGTCTTATTCACTACTTTTCAGTTCACTAGAGCTGCCTGCACTTGGTGGGATGCTTATGAGAGGGGAGGCCAATTGGTGCAGCGCCACTTGCATTGCAGGAGTTTTCTATTCTCTTCTTAGAGAAGTATATGCCGTAGTCTTGTAGAGAGGAGCTCTACAAACAGTTCGAGAAGCTGCGTCAAGATGGTATGATGGTGACGCAATACGAGATAAGATTTTCTAAGTTGGCCCGTCATGCTATTCGGTTGGTTCCCATGGACAGGGAGAGAATCAGGAGGTTCGTTGATGGCCTTGCATACCATATGTGGATACTTATGACTATAGAGAGGATGTCTGGTGCTACTTTTGAGGAGATTATTGACATTGCTCGGGAGATAGAGTCGGTTCGTAGTAAGGAGATGGTTGATAGGGATGCCAAGAGGTTTCATGGTTCGGGTAGCTTTGTTGGTGTTCCACCTGGGGGTAAGTTTCATCACGGCAAAGGTCATCCTTACAAGCATGCTCAGACGGCCCGCCCAGTTCACCGTGGTGTATCATCTTTCCATAGTTCTCACAGTTCTGATTAGGGCCACTCATCTCTCAATGCCCTTCCAGCTTAGAGTTAGTCTCATGCACCATCAACTCAGGGTTCATTTATGTGGGGTCCTTCTAGTGGGTATCCCGGTGCTCGGGGCTCCCTTTAGTCCCTAGTGGCTGATAGAGGTTGCTTTGAGTATGGAGATTTGGGTCATATCAAGAGGTTCCATCCTCGCCTTATGGGAGGTTCATCTGAGCAGAGGAGTGAGCCTTCGACTTCAGCTCCAGTTACTTCACCACCCGCCCAGCTAGCTTGGGGAGAAGGTCAGTCGGCTAGGGGTCCCCATAGAAGGGGAGGCCGATTAGGTGTTGGTCAAGCCCGTTTCTATGCACTCTCTCCGAGACCAGATGTCATTGCTTTAGACACAATGATCATAGGTATTATCTCTGTATGTCATCGAGATGCTTCTATATTATTTGACCCCGGTTCCACCTATTCATATATGTCATCATATTTTTCTCATTATCTGGACATGACCTGTGAGTCTCTAGTTTCATCTGTTCGTGTATCTACGCAGGTGGACGATACTAATTTTATGGACCGCATATACCGGTCGTGTGTAGTGACTATTGGGGGATTATAGACTAGAGTTGATCTGTTGCTACTTAGTATGGTTGACTTTGATGTGATATTGGGCATCGATTGGTTGTCTCCGTATCATGCTATTCTGGACTGTCACACTAAGACGGTGACGTTAGCTATGCTAGGATTGTCGCGCATTGAGTGGCGAGGTTTGTTGGATTATGTTCCTAGTAGGGTGATTTCATTCTTGAAGGCCAGCGGATGGTTGGGAAAGGTTGTCTTTCTTATTTGGACTTTGTGAGGGATGTTAGTGCAAAGACTCCTACTATTGATTCAGTTCCGGTGGTGTGAGATTTTTCGGATGTGTTTCCTGCAGACCTGTCAGGCATGCCACCGGACAAGGATATTGACTTCGGTATTGATTTGGTTTTGGGCACTCAACCCATTTCTATTCCACCATATCGTATGGCACTAGCAGAGTTAAAAAGAATTGAAAGAGTAGTTTTAGGAGCTCCTTGATAATGGAGTGTACCAGTTCTATTTGTGAAGAAGAAAGATGGCACTCTGAGAATATCCATTGGTTACAGGCAGTTGAACAAAGTCACGATCAAGAACAAGTATCCTTTGCCTCGTATTGATGATTTATTTGACCAGCTTTAGGGAGCGAGGGTGTTCTCCAAGATTGACTTGAGGTCAGGGTATCACCAGTTCAAGATTAAGGACTCGGACATTCTTAAGACAGCTTTCAGGACCCGATATGGTCATTATGAGTTCCTTGTGATGTCTTTTGGGCTGACCAACGCCCCATAAGCGTTCATGCATTTGATGAAAAGCATGTTTCGGCCTTATCTTGACTCATTCATTATTGTATTCACTAATGATATCCTAGTGTATTTTCGTATCCAGGAGGATCACACCGTGCATTTGAGAGTTGTATTGCAGTGGCTAAGGGAGGAGAAACTTATGCCAAGTTCTCAAAGTATGTGTTTTGGCTTAGTTTAGTAGCATTCTTGGGGCACGTGGTGTCTAATGAGGGTCTTCAGGTTAATCCAAAGAAGATAGAGGTGGTTCACACTACAACATTTTTGACCTATAGCCACACTAATTATAGACAACACTTGAAAAGTGTTGCCAAAAGTAGCTATAGATGCGTTTATAAAGCGTGGTATTTGACTAGAGTCTTTGGCCACTTTTTTTAAGGCCACACTTCAAAAGCGTGCTCTTATAATATAAAGATAACACTTCTTAGGAGTTGCCAGTTTATAAATTATTTGACAATGCTTATTAATTATAATGCAACGTTTTTGAAGAGTTGTTATATTCTAATACTAAATATAACACTTTACAAGTGTAACCTACAAATTTATTATAAATAAATTTCGCTCAAAATTTCCCCCTTCCCCCCAAATACAGTTAATGAAAATATTTTCCTCCCAATACTCAAAAGGCAAAGAAATTACAAGCTCCAAGAATACTACCGCATACAAAACCCTTTCCCAATTCTTTTCTATTAGTAGTTCACCCTAACAAGAATACTACCGCATATCTCCAAGATTAATCTCAAAATACTACCGCCACATATCTGTATTTTTCCGCCTCAGAATACTACCGTCGCTTATCTGTATTTTTCCGCCGTTGCTGACTTTTGCTGCGTCTTCAAGATGAATCTCAATCTAGCAAATCTCCATCCTTTCTCTATTGGTTAATATTTCTTTTACTCAAATATTTTACCTTTTTTCGATTTTTGATAAAACAAAATAATCTTCTATTATGTATGTACCTGGGTATGTTGGTATAATCTTCATTTTATACTCAATGTTTCTAACATTTTTCTAATTTTAGATTCTTGGGCTAAAAAGAAGTAATTTTATTTTTTTAATATCTCGGTATCAAAGATTAATTTTTTTACTAATTTCAGATTCTTGGGTTGAAAAAGAATAATCTTTTCTATTTGATTTTTGGTACCTTTGAATGATGTTCCTTCTTATACTTAAAGTTTTAATTTGTCTTGTTTCTTATTGAATTTTTTTTTGGGCCGATAACATTAAAGTATTTTTTTTCAATATTACTAGGTGAAATCGGGGCAACCAATTTCTCATTAATAAGGCATTCCGGGAGGTCATCTCGGAGGTTTAAGACAACGGACCGAGTACCCCCTGTCGAGATCTATCGACACCCGACCTGGGGATAATGTTGGATGAGACCCCAACGGGCATGGTGAGTTTCTGAAAAATACAACCGGGGCCGGTTGAGTCTATCAGGCTAATCTAAAAGTTGGTCTGCACCTGCATCATGAAGCTAGTCAGTTGTCCCATCCCGCTTTCTTTATCATTAATGTATCTTGTACTATGTTGGAATTTCCCATCCTATATAAGGGGAATCCTTGGCACATTGTAAACCCTGTTGCTCCAACTATTCTACACAAAATATACAAAAACTCTTTCTTTTCTCTCTAACATATTCTCCCGACACTATTGTTATTGCTTACTACTTTCATACTTGTTCTTCATTTATTGCCTGTTATTGGCCATAAAGAGCCTCCTTCAATTTTATTCTAACTGTTAGCCCCTTCCCGATTATCCCCGATAGCTAGAGCCCGAGCCCAGGCATCGACCTCGAGGCCCCTCATCGGTTAGTCTGAGGCATGGACAGCTAACCCCTCAGTTTGATTATAACTTTATTTTAGCTCGCATTTCATCTTTTATCTTCGCATATCTAGCATCAACTGCTTTAACAACTACCATAAAAGTAGATCATGTATTTTTAACGTCCCATCAACAAATTTAATTGTTATTACCATTTTCACGGTAAATAGTTTGGTGCCTACCATGAGGCTAAAAATAATAATGATTATTTTCTTGCTGGTTTCGTTACACAACGCAAGTTATCTTTCACACTTTTCTTGTCCGAGATCTTTGATTTCAGGTCAAAATGTTTGGCTCAGTGAACAGAGTTGAGAATGACAACCTTGAAAACCACGAAGAAAACGGTGTGGCTTTTCCAATCATTGGCATGCCACCATAGAACCCTGATAACGTGCCTAGACTGATTCCAGCGGACACGGGTTCGCAAGATGCACAACAGGTCAAAGAAACATCACACACCGACAGGAGCATACAACATGGCGACCAACAGGAAGCCCAAAAAATCCCAGCTCGAGAAGAACGGGAAGTTAGCCTTCATGTTATTTTTTAAATGTTGTGGGCACAACAGCTGGCTATCGCTCAGCTGCAAAGCCACCCAAAGACTCCCAGCACAGTAGTACCAGAAACTACTCCCCCGGCCAAATAGGTACCGGTGAGATCGAGCAACAATAGATCGATAGCCGACCCTGCCATCATGAAAATGCTCGAAGACCTCACCAAAAGGATCGAATCAGGCGAGAAAATGATAGAAGCCAACGATAAGAAGGTCGAGATCTACACCTCCAGGGTCGACCAAATCCCGGGCGCACCCTCGGTCCTGAAGGGTATGGATTCGAAGAAGTTAATACAAAGGTCGTTCCCCGAAGAAGCGGCCCCGAAACCCATTCCAAAGAAGTTTAGAATGTCGGAACCCCCAAAGTACAACAGGACCTCAGACCCCAATGAACACGTTACTACCTACACTTGCACGGTAAAAGGAAACGATATAAAGAATGATGAGATCGAGTCCGTATTGCTGAAAAAGTTCGGGGAAACACTCTCGAATGGGGCCACAATGTGGTATCATAACTTGGCTCCAAACTCCATAGATTCATTCGCCATGCTAGCAGACTCCTTTGTAAAGGCACATGCCGGTGCCATCAATGTAGCTACGAGGAAGTTCGACGTTTTCAAAATTAAGGAAAGGGAGAACGAGATGTTGTGTGAATTCATGTCTCGCTTTCAAATGGAACAGATGGAGCTACCGCCAGTCTCCAACAACAAGGAAGTGCAGGCTTTCACTCAAGGTCTGAACAAACGAATCTCGGTGGCTTCAAAATAGTTGAAACAGAATTTGATCGAGTATCCAGCTGTGACTTGGTCAGACGTCCACAACCGGTACCAGTCGAAAATCAGGGTCGCGTATGACCAGTTGGGAGCCCCCTCGGGCCCAGTATACCCAAGTAGGCTCATGGAAAAGGAAACGAAACTAAACAAAGAAAGATATCAGCCGTACATCGAAGATAGGAGGAATGCCCCGAGGTGCAACCTACCTCACAACGATCGGAGAATGGATCGAGGACAGGATCCTCGAGGACTCACCAACAGAGCTAGATTCAATAGGAACGTAAGGCCAGCAGATGCACCTCATTTGTCGGAATAAAACTTCAACGTCGATGTATTAGATATCGTGTTCGCCATCAGTAAAATCAGAGATGCCAAGTGGCCCAAGCCTATACAATCGGATCCGTCACAAAGGAATCAAAACTTAGTGTGCGAGTTTCACAACACACACGGCCACACGACCTAGAATTTCCACAATATCCAAGAAGAGGTAGCCCGACTACTTAGCAAAGGGCATCTCTGGGAATTCCTTAGCGATCGAGTCAAAAATCAGTTCCGAGAAAGAGAGGCGACCAAGAAGAACGACGCAAACAAGCCACAACATGTCATCCACATGATCATGGGAGGTGTTGAGCCCCGTAGGAACCTATAATGAGAAGGACAAAAATGTCCATCACTAGAGAAAAGCAGACCTGAGGATATATTCCCGAGAATGCCCCCACATTCAGCGAAGAGGACACCGAGACCTTGTCTCAACCTCACAATGATGCACTGGTAATCTCTTTTCTTGTAAATTCTTTTCAAATAAAATGTGTACTCGTGGATCTAGGTAGCTCGGTCAACATTATCAGGTCGAGGGTGATAGAGCAGCTCGGACTGCTCGACCAAATAGTGCCCACCACTCGGGTCCTCAAAGGATTCAACATGGCAAGTGAAACAATGAAAGGAGAAATCATCCTCCTGGTCACCGTGGCCGGTATGACCCAAAACGCCAAATTCCACATCATTGAATGAGAGACGAGGTATAATGCCTTGTTCGGACGGTCGTGGATGCACTGCATGAGAGCGATACCATCCACTCTTCACCAAATGATGCAAGGATAGAATTAAAACTATCTACGGGGAACAACATGCAATGAGGAAAATATTCGCGGTGCATGGCATGGCACCGACGCTCGCACCTCTGCCCGCAAAAGAGCCGAAAGGTAATCGAGCCACACCCGCGATCAAGCCCGATTAAACGAAATAAAGAATTGTACCACGTCCTCATCTCGAGTAATTGAAACATATCGATTCTCAAAACATCATTGGCGCGTCTCACATTAAGGTATGACTATCTCCATTTTCATTTCATATTTCAGACTAACCTTTATGCAGCCGCCCAATCGAAGCGGTCAGAACACTAACCCAGCTTGAAGACCTTAAGGTTTTAAAGCATCCGTTGCAACATCTGCATGCTACCTAAGGGAAACTCAACAAATGTTCAAGGCTTCTTTTGCAATCAACCTCGAACAGTGGGGGGCATTCCCCCCCCCCCCCCCGAAAGCCACCCGCTTAGGAAAACCAAGAAACGCCAAACGAGGTCCCTATAGGAAAGTAATGTACTGGGCCAAACGGTCAAACGAACTGTGTCCATATAGCCGGGCCCCTGATGTCAAATACATGTACACTTGTATCAAATAATCGAAGAACATCTTTTGTCAAGGCATCTCGTGCTCCAAAAGAGACTTGGCACCTTCGCAAAAATAATTCCTCCACCGGAAACATCCCGAATACTCGGGGACTGGCGTCGACAATTCAACACTTAAACAACCTCCGGGTTGGGACTCCGAAATCATAAGCCCTCAGGTAAGGCAATGCGGAAATTGTTAAACATCTCCAACGCCAAAAGCACCTCGAGTACACAACGACTGGCCTCAAAATCTCAAAAGAAAAGCGCATGACTTCAGGGTCAGGATCTCTAAAGTCGTAAGCCCCCGACGAGGCAATGTGAAGTTTAACACGACTCGGGGACGCCTGACTGTCACTACAAAATCACATGCCATTACTTCGAATCTACTTCGTAAAGAACTAGTTAAACAGGCTACCATCGACAAACAAAAGAGCTTCAACCATGTCAGCTCCAATTCACAAGGCTTCGAGCTACTAAGCCTACGAGCCAAACCTCCCGAGGTGCTCAAACATCGCCGTAAACAACTTGAAATCGAGGTTCTTCCCGAACCGAAAACGGGTCAGGCAAAATCATTTCAAAAAGTCCTTAACGATAGGAAAAAAACTCTATATATGCCTAAGGGCAAAGCTTAAGAGCCATTGTCGCCAGCCTAATAAGCTTCAGGGACACACACACTAAACAGTTGCATCGACCAAAAGCATAAGAGCCACTGTCGCCAACTTAAATTTGAAAGCTTGAGGGACGAATGAGCTCGAGTTGTAACACGTTTCGGAGACTAAACCCAAAATAGTTGAGCCAAAGCGTAAGAGCTCTAACACCAGCTTACATTAAAGGTCGCATTGACCCAAAGCAAGAGCCATTATCGCCAACCCAAAGAGCCCTTGGCCATGTCACTACCCTAAGGATTCCTACCAACGCAAGAACTAGTTCGCTTGGCTAAGATCAGGGCCAAAAAAGATGCGAAAGAAGTAAAGCCGCATGGTTTTCTTTCATACACATGAAAGAGATGCAACCTCCAGCTACAAACATGCTTTGGAAGTGTTACATACAGATGACAAAATCTATGCCCTCCCCCTGGGGCTACACCCTACCGATTTCATCCTCACTTTCCTCGGCATCGGCCGAAAGCAATCGAGCATCACACTCATCCACCTTTGCTAGCGCCATCTCCTCTGGGAAGGCGAAACCCCTATCAAGGGTCTCCTCGAGGGTCTTTCTTCATGACTTGCAACGAGCATATTATTCAATCCTCCCTTCATGACCGAGGATCCTTTTTAGCAGTATCCTTTGAATAGATTGAACATCGGCAGTATCCTTTGAATAGATTGACATATCTTGGTCACCCTCAGTCCGGCTCATTGTAGCTTCTGCCCAGGCATAAACGACCTCAGCCCCGACTTTTGAAAGCTCGAACTCGAGCTCTTCAAACATTTCTGTCTTAGCCAAAGCGTTGTCACGAGCTAGGCGAAGTTGAGCTTCAAAAGCAGGAACTTTGGATAGAGCATTCATCCCCCCTAAAGCCTGAGCCTCTGCCCGAACTTTCAACTTATCACGCACACACCTGGCCAGGAAAACTTCACCTCCAAGGCAATCTTGGGCCTCCATATTTTTCTACAACTGAAATAAACTTAGTGTCTGCCCCAAGAGCCAGAAGGCGGAATGCACATTCATCCGGGATAGAAAGCTACCCGTTCCTTCAGCATTACCACAAAAAAGGCTTTTACCGACAATTATTTAGTGGAAATTAGCTACTTGCCGATAATTTAATTCTCTCAGTACAAACATTAGCGGCATTTGTGTATTTTCCATGAAATCATGTTCTTTTACCAGCCATTCAAAGTAATGGCCGGTAAAGGTTAAAAAATTAAGTCTATTTGCATTGGTTTTATTCTCCCTCCAACTTTTTGCTGTAAAATATTCCCTCCCTCCAAGTTTCAAATAGATCTTCTCTGGTACAGCAAGCCGTAAAATTGAGCAAACCTCTCTCTCTCTATCATCGTTATCAGCGCCTAACTCATCTCTCTCACCATCACCGGCCACCATCACCACTCGGTTTTTTTCCTTTTTATTTTGATGATACTCTGCTCGTGAAATGCAAATCAAAAGTGTATAAATATTAATTTTGCATTCATAGTGAGCGCAGAAGAAGGTGTGCCTTCTTTAGGTCCTTATGCCGATTAGATTAAATACAAATTTGATCGATCCTGAAGAATTAGGGTTTCTCTACCGGTCACAGCTCTTTTGTTCGTTTCTCTGTACTTTCGACCTTATTTGTTTCTTCTTCCTTTGATGGTAGGCCTCATTAAATATCAGTTTTTTTTCTCTAGAACCTCTATTGGAAAGGTTCAATATAGACTTAACCTAAGTTTGATCCATAATTTTTATGCGAAATCGAGAAAAAGAAAGTAAAATTTAAGGTGCATTCTGGTGAATTGGGTCTTGTGAAAAATAGAGATTTCATTTGGTAATTAGAATTGCAATACATGTATGTTTCTCAAGTTCTGTTGAAGGCAGACACGTTTTATATAAAATCAAATTAATATGCATTTAAACTACTTGTAGTGAGTATAATATAATTACTAATATTTTTTTATAATAAGTGCAGGAGAATTCACAATATGGGGATTTTTCTTATGTCTTAACATTGTGTTGTCTTGTCCCATACTCTAATAAAGTAAGTTTCCCCTTTCTGTTGATAATTGAGATTATAGAAAATATAGTAGCTGATTTTTTTGAATTACATTTCTAGTTCTTTATTATGTCTTTGTATTTAGAACTTGTTCTTGTATTGTTCTTGATATAATAATGTTATACATCTGATAAAAGATGTTCAATCATTTGCAATAACATGAATTGATTTATGTACGAGAGAACATTGTCTATCCAATATGTTTTTAAGTTATTTAAATAGTTCATTATATTATTCGTTAAATGTGAATTGTTTACGGACTAAATTTGCTTCACTTACTTATTCATGTTAATTAAATGTTTACCTTATTTTGAGTTAAAATATTCTTGGTTGTATTCCCAAGTTGTCTCATATAGAGAAGAATTAGAAGTGAATTTCATATGAAGTTCTTAAATATTGAAGGCTGAAACCTTATTACTCTATTTTTTTTACTGACAGATTGTTCTTATAAACGAAAACTAAAATGTTCTATCCACCTTGTTCCATTTATGTGCATGCGGCTAACCTTTCAAGATATATATATGCATGCATCTAATGTGTTCTGCCATAATAAACTTGGATTCTTGTTTTCGTCGCATAGTACTTTTTTTTCTTATTAAACAATTTAATTGGTATCTTCTGTGCGCAATATTAATATTCATCATCTATCAAGTCAAATTATTAAGCTTCATATGTCCAAACTATTGAAGTAAGTTAATTGATGCATCCACTCTACGTATCAGTTCTGTTGAGATAGAAGATATTTTTCCAACTTTATTATCTTTAAACTGTTGGTGTAAGTTATTGATGGAAGGTATACCAATTTTGGTTTACATTAGATTTCATATTTTGACATTCATTTTATTTCCATTTCTAGTTATTTCTTGGTTCTTGTGATACCATTATTTTTGTTTATGGGTGATGGTACTGATATATTGCATCTTTTCGTCTTCTTGAGCTGAGAGTCTTTCGAAAAAAGTCTCTCTATCCCTCACGATAGGGGTAAGGTCTGCATACACACTACCCTTTCCGGACCCCAACAGTGGGATCTCACTGGATCGTTGTTGTTGTTGTTATTTTTGTTGTTGTTCTAGCTATTTCATTTCTAAAGTTACACGTTTTTCTTTTATTTTGAAAAAAGAGGTAAAAGAAAATAGTTCTGCGCGTCTACATTCTTAGCGTGAGATGATTTTATGGTGTTTGCATTTTTCGAAGTTGAACAGTCCAAACCAAGTATTCAGGTACTAGTCTTTTCTGAATCAATTACTAAACTTTTGTACAAATTCTAAGTCATTTGGAATGAATAACTCGAGTTATACATCATATGTTTGTTGAGAGTTGCACCTTTCATGCTAAGTTATTTGAGTTCTAGTATTTGTAAACTCTAAAATATACTTTATTGTGTTTGTTTTGTCGATAAACATATCAAAATTACTAAAAAGAAAAAGGAAGTATATGCTTATAAAAAATTAACATGCCAAGCAGATTTAAATGCTACATATATTAAAATTTTGTGAGTTGGAACAAAGTCTACTGATTAGTATATTTTGTTGCAATGTGCCACTTAGGAATATAAATCTCGAAATTGGGTATTTTTATTGTGCTGAACAATGGAGTTTATGTGTAAATTTTTTCAAAAAGTTGGCACTGTATTTACCTGCTCTGTTTCTGATTCTTTTTTGTCAGAGTTTGTTAATAGTATATAATAGTTAGGCTCTAAACTCATAGTGACTTTTCAAATTTAATCTTAACATCTATTATAACCTTCTACTGCTAAAACTTCCATGTAGTTTTCAATGCCTTAAAGAAAAATCAAAAGCTTGACTCAGTGGAGTTAAGTAGATTTAATTTTCACATCGTTATATGTTTGTGAGGATATAAATCACTAGCCACTGCCTCTTCTTTGATGTTTCAATGAGTGCTTTTAAGTGGCTCTAAAATGTTTCATGTGTTTACTTTAGTTGTTTGGAGAATTCTAGGAGTCAAATTAATATTCTACAAACTTAAATTGTGTAGTGATTTTTTGTCTAGATTATAAAAAATTATTGCCATGAATCTGCTGAAGTAGTCTCATTGGGGTAGGCACAAATATAAATCCAACATTGATACACTTTTATAGGCTAGTCAGATAAGTTCTTGGAGCATTGGAACACTGCTTGAATTATATTTTGAACCGGAGGTAAGAGATGATAAACCTGATGAACTGAATTTATTCTCAAGACATAATGAACTAGATTTAATAAAGTTTACGCTTTCTTCTGTATATTAAGTTACACTTTTTTCTATTGGTGAAGAGAGATTGGATTCGAAAAGTAGCCATGAAAGCAAGTAGGGTCACAAAGCAGGTAAAGAGAGATTGGATTAAGTTGCTCATTCAAGCTGTGTACTTTTTTTTGGTGTTGACACTGTAAAAGCTATGAATTTGTCATTTTTGTTTGTATATGTAATGAAATATTATTTTGTAGAGTGAATATTATCATTCTATTAGAATGAATAAAAGTAGAGTATTTATTTTATTATTTCAGGATATAGCAAATGCTGTTAGAAAGGTCAAATTTTTACCTCCAATAAATTGAATATTTGGTAACCATAAACAAAATTTATTAAATGCAAAAAAATGCAGATTTAGTTGCCGCTAAAAGATGTTACCATTACTGACAGTTAAGTTCGTCTTTACCGGCAATTGTGATTGCTCCTAAATGTATGAACTAAAATATCCCTTAGCCACTTTTAGTGGTCATTTTAATTGTCGGCATATAATTGCCACTAGTTGTCAGACCTTTAGTGGCAATAATTTGGTGCTTTACCAGCACTCCTATTTATTGTTGCTAAAGCCTTTAGCGACGGTGGATTCATAGGCAAATGATTAATTGTCGGTAAAAGATTTTGCGGCTATTTTTATTTACACTAAAGGGATTATCTTTTGTCACTAAAAGTCTTTTTTGTTGTAGTGCAGGTGGTTTTTGCAGTTTAAGTTCCAACTTGCCTCAGACCGCAAAATGCACCAACTCGACGTCTTTTTCATCACAAAGGAGCCTCAGGAGTCTCTCCACATCCAGGGCTTTCCATAGCCTGGCTTCACAACGAAGCACCCAGACTCGAGATTGTCGGATGCCTGCAAAAGCAAACTCAGTAAGGGAAGGAATAGCACAACACTCACTATGATATTTCACTTAACACCTGCCCCGGGACAAAGCTCGCCACTTGTATTCCTCACAGGTCGAGTGGGTCGCCAATGTTCGGACCCAATCCGACAGATCATGAACGTCGCCCAGCACCCATAAAACCACTGTAGAGGAAGAGAAGAAGGCACGATTACAAAACCAGCTTTCACTATAGACAGAACTGATAAAGCACGAGATACACCACTTATGAGTATAGCTTCATTCCTTAGTGAATGGCATGAGCTCCTCATGTATAATGTCAGCGGTCCGCACCCAGATGAAGCGACTCATCCATACCCGGTCTCCATTTTCCTCAACAACATCAACAAAGGGCATAGTCGATCGATACCGCAAAGTTAGCAGACCTCAATGGTCCCGAAGACCAGAGGCGGGGCTCTCCCCTCCCTATCGGGAAGACCCTGACATAGCTGCCATGGCGGTCACAAAATTAGAAAACATAAAAAGCGAGGATATGTACAGACGCACTAGTGCTGGAGTACCGGAGTGCTGGCGCAGAAAGAGAAAGACAACTGCTTAAAATGGATAACCCCCAAAAAGGCAAAAACAACCCCATTTATGCGTGGAAAAAATGGCGACGATTCACCTGCCTCAAAGCTGGTTAGGAACACTAACCGAGAACACCCTCTCCAGTCCCGAGGTGACACCCGACCTTGAGGACCTCCATCAAAATAAGGTTAGGCTCCAAAAAGCCAATAGCACCATCACCAGTCCCAAGGTGGTACCCGACCTCGAGGGCCTCCATCAAGACAAGGCTAGGCTCCAGAGAGCCGATGACGCCTTCGCCAAAGGAGATACTCGACTTTGGGGAATTTTTGTCAAAAGGGAATCAGACTCTAAGGAAATAAGCACTTCAATTCCACCCGTATGGGCTTGGCCCTGAGTACCATCCAAGATCGGACAAACCCTCTTTCAAAATCTATCTACAACACCATAAGTCTATTCACACTAAGCCCAGAGCACATTCTCAGGTGGTCCAAATTTGAACGAATCTCCACTCGGGGAATGCCCTCAAAAGATCAAAGGCAGCCCCCGCCTACGTGCCCCTGAGCAAATATTTTCTTAAAGTTTACCACAAAGTATAACTAGTAAGTCATGATTCAAAGGCCCGAAACATTATTCTCATTTTACTCGAAGTCAAGGTCCCGGTGACCTGTGTCCATCGACCTTATTCAGGTTCGATCCAAGGGATCACAAGGGATTTTGCACGAAGCCGTTGTTATCAACTAAAGGCCGGAAGGTATACTCGTACCCGGATTTGGTATTAGCAACGACACACAGAGTCATGCATTCGAATACTCCATAAACATAAAAGAATATAGCAAGCATCAAAGACAAATCAGGAAAAAAATCTTTGTATCCACGAAATATTCCATTACAAAATCCCACGAGGGGTCCTTACACGGGAACAAAGAAGCAGAAGAGTGTACATACAATAAAAGCCTAAGAACCTAGCATATTCTCAAAGGTGTGTCCTCAATAGCAACATTTTCGATATCATCTCCTCAAGTGCGCGTCCTCAAAGACAATATATTCCAAGCACAATCCTCTTGGGAGTCTTATCTCGATTCCCCAGAATGGCAGAGACAACGAAGGGGAAAGCAATGGAAAAGAGCAAAGTGACGCGGAAAAGGCAGGGAAGAATGAAGAAGTTGCTGGGTGAAAAATCTGGCTAGTATGGATTTTGCCAGGCTATTGCTGTAAAGCCACTTCTTGAGACGTTGTCCCGGCATGGGAGGCGACAGTTAGTAGACAGTGCCGCCACACCCCAAGGAATCCAAAAGGGGTATAATGTGCCAAGCTAGGGGAGAAGGGTAAGTATCGGTGTATAATCTGAGCCCCCTCTTGAGAAACGGTGTATAATCCAAATATTTCCTCGGGTTAGAGGAAATCAGTCCTCTGCTTCATTGTCCCGAGCCGAAGGAGATGATAACAACAACAACAACAACAACATGAAAACAACGTAATCTCACTCGACGAGAGAAGGTCTAGAAGATAGGCCGTTCCATGCCCGATATCACCATGAAATCTTGAGGCCATGTGCCCCAAACTTGGTGAACAACAAAGAATAAAGATAGCGATAAAGGAGGAATGGATAGGTAATGATACTTGGGTAAAAAATTGATCCCAGGAGACCCCCATTTATAGAAAGAGGGGTAACGTAACCGACGGTGCTATTATATCGCCCTCGAAAAACGTAACGACAGGTGCATTCAATACATCCATGGGAGTTGAATCAACAGTGGCATTATGGCTCTGAAGAATGAGAAACTACAACGCGTTGAACGATCCTAGAAAAACGAGACAACAAAACATTTTGATAATTAGGGAAGCTTGTGTCATTAGCACGACGTCATTACGGGAAGCCCACAGAGTATGATGTCAAACTCATTTCTTGTCGCTTCTCTCTAAGAAACGCAGGGAATATATGTATATGGTGAAATTGGGGGAACCAATTTCTTATTAATAAGGCATTCCAGGAGGTCACCTCGGAGGTTCGAGACCACGGACCGAGCACCCCCCCCCCCCCGAGATCTATTGACACTCGGCATGGGGATAATGTTGGCCGAGACCCCAACGGGCATGGGGAGTTTCCGAAGAATGCAGTCGGGGCCAGTTTAGTCTACTAGGCTAGTCAGTTGTCCCATCCTGCTTCTTTATCATTAATGTATCTTGTACTATGTTGGAATTTCCCCTCCTATATAAGGGGAATACTTGGCACTTTGTAAACCCTATTGCTCCAACTATTTTACATGAAATATATAAGAACTCTTCCTTTTCTCTCTAACATATTCTCCCGACACTATTGCTATTGCTTACTAGTTTAATATTTGTTCTTCATTTATTGTTTGTTATTGGCCATAAAGAGCCTCCTTTAATCATATCCTAACTGTTAGTCCATTCTCGATTATCCTCAATAGCTCGAGCCTGAGCCTAAGCATCGACCTTGAGGCCCTTCATCGGTTAGTCCGAGGCCTGGACAGCTTACCCCTCGATTTGATTATAACTCTATTTTAGCTTGCATTTCATCTTTTATCTTCACATATCTAGCATCAACTGCTTTAACAACTAGTATAAAAATAGATCACATATCTTTAGAGTCACATCAACAAATTTAATTGTTATTACTATTTTCACGGTAAACAGTATAATCTTTATTTTGTACTCAAAGTTTTTAATTTTTTTCAATTTTAGATTATAGGGCTTAAATAAGTAATTTTTTTGTTTAATTTTTGGCTATCAAAGTTTTTAGTTTTATCCTTGTTTTATATTCTTGAGTTGAAAAATAAGTTATCTTTTTGTTTGATTTTGGGTGTCAAAGCTTTAATCGATTTTTGCAATGTATACATTTACTGTGATTTGGATTCGATCTAATTATACCGAAAAGTTTCACAAGTAGGGCGTTATTTAGCTTGAGTTTGTGATTTTAAAATATTTTGAAATTGCTTCTGAATTTGGTGGTTGTTTAGACTTAATTTCAGTTGTACACCCACTTTGTTTTACGTTTTACTTGAATCATTGTGCGAGAATTTCGTGAAACAAATCTAGAGTTACTTTGACCAAATAAGCATGGTTGATGTGACTTTTTGGCTTGCTCGTTATTCCCTTTTCAGAATGTATATGTGGATTGTGTGGCTCTGATGTGGTTTCCCGTGTGTATTTGTCCCCTTCCCTACTTTCTGGCCTTTTTTATTCTTATAAAGTATCCTTCTTTGTTGATAACTCATAGTTGCTTTATTGACTTTATCCTCTAAGTTGAGTTCTTCTTTCTGTTTTCTTGCAAGAGTGTATGCTATTAAAATGGAAAATGTTGTATTTGGTCTAAACTATCCTCTTACCTATTTAAGATTTGATAAAAATCAATAATTTTCTTGTTGTTGTTAGTAAATTTATGTAGTTGCATTTACATGTGTGGCTGAGAGTTGTATAACCCTTCAAGATTTAGCATATGTATGTCTTTGTTAATTGTTTTAGTAGTATTTGGTACTTAAATAACTAAAAGTAGATTTTATACCTTCGAGAGCAGATTGGTTTCCAGTTTGGGAAATATTATAAGTTCAAGGAGATGTTTAACAGGCATATCCATTTGGGAAAGTGTAGATCAAATTTTCAATTCCTAGTTGCATTTAATAGAGTTTGCATTGTATCAAAAGTTACTAACAGGAACTTGTTGAAGATGCCTTCAAGTTTTTAGGATAAATGGCTTCCATTACGTCCAAAACTTTCTTTTAGCAATTACAGAATATGGCTAGTCCTTGGGTTTCTTCTTTAGATTTGATGAAATAATAAATAGCTAGTTAGATATTTATATCTTAACTTCTTTTAGTTATTTAATCTGTATACGCACAATACACCTTTTAGGTGTCATTATACTTGCCAATATGCTCATGATGCTTTTTTGTGCATAAAATTATTATAGTACCTTCATGAAAAACTTGGTTTATAATTTTGTTACTTGTTGTCATTGTTCTGTGGATCTTATTAATTTTACTCCTTTTCTCCAAGAAGATTTGTCACGCTCATGTAGATCTGCGGTGGACTTGAAGTTGGGTTTTCTTAGCATAAATGTCATGACTAGGTAAATCTTATTGGTTTACAATGCATTAGTTTTTAAATTCACTCTTGGCATTTTGGATTTATTTTATGGTCAATGTTTATTCAGAGGTTCGGGCAAGACTAAGATGGTTCGGGCACATTCAGAGGAGGAACACTGATGCACCGGTGAGAAGGTGTGAACGACTGGCGGTGGTGGGTACGAGGAGAGGTAGAGGGAGGCCTAAGAAGTATTGGGGAGAGGTGATCAGGCAGGATATGGCGCGACTTAGGGTTACTGAGGACATGACCCTAAACAGGGAATTGTGGAGATCGAGCATTAAGGTTGTAGGTTAGGGGAAATTGTGATGTCTTTTCTACAGCGCACTAGAGTGAGACTAGCCAGTTAGGAATTAGTCTTAGGATGTTATTGATCAACTACTGATGATGGGCTTTATCTGTTGTGTATTAATACCTTACATCTTTCTCGTATTTCCTATATCTCTTATATTGCTGTTACTTTGTTATTTTATGGTATTTATGTTATGTTATGGATTTTATGGTATTTTATGTTGTTTTATTATGAGTCTATTGATAGTACTAATATAGTGTCTCTTGTTGCCTCTTTGAGCCGAGGGTCTCCTGGAAACAGCCTCTCTGCCCCTCGGGGTAGAGGTAAGGTCTGCGTACATATTACCCTCCCCAGACCCCACTTGTGGGATTACACTGGGTTGTTGTTGTTGTTGTTGTTGTTGTTGTTGTTGTTTATGGTCAATGTTTAAATGATTATATATTTGAAGATCTAATAAATTTAATTTTTAGGAATTCAAATGTTCCATCCAAAGAATGGGTGGATTTACCAAGGTATAGCAACGAGTATGTCGATGGTGTTCAATCTTTCTTAGATTTTGCTTACTCTTATGGAGATCCTCAAGGAGAAGAAATTAATGCACATGTACAAAGTATTGTAATATCCGATGGACTCGAAGGAATGTAGTGTATGATCATCTAATATGGCATGGATTTGTTCAAGGTTATACAAGATGGATTAATCATGGGGAATGAAAAATTTTGATGAATGTTAATTGTGACATGAATGATAATGTTTGCTCGTACGATGATATTGATGGGTTGTTGAATGATCAATTTAGATATGTTGCACATGCTGGAGGAGTGTATGAAGGTCCAAATGAAGATGCCAATAAATTCTATAACTTAGTTGACGAGGCAAGCCAAGAACTATATCCTATTTGCAAAGGATTCTCTAGATTATCTTTCTTAATTCGTCTGTATTTGTTGACGTATCTACATGGATGGAGCAATGCATATTTCACTTCTCTTTTAGAGCTATAAAAAGAGGCGACGCCTGAGTTGAACATTCCTATATCCTACAATAAAACCAAATCTATGGTAAAAGATCTCGGTCTTGATTATGAAAAAATTGATGCATATCCCAATGATTGCATGTTATTTAGGAATGACCATAAGGATGATGAATATTGTCATGTCTGTGGAGCTTCTCAATATATTAAATATCCTGAAGTAGATAGCGAGCTCGATGCTTCCAAAAAAGGTTATCGCGTTCCAACAAAAATTTTGAGACACTTTCTATTAATTCCTAGACTCAAAAGGCTTTATGTGTTCAAAGATAACAGATACATTGAGGTGGCATGACGAGGAGAATTCTAAAGATGGAAAGTTAAGGCATCCTGCTGATGGTCAAGCATTGAAAGACTTTGATAGCTTGCATTCAGAATTTGCAAGGGATTCTCGCAATTTGAGACTTGGCTTAGCAAGTGATGGGTTCAATCCATTTCGGACCATGAGCATATCTCATAGCACATGACCAGTTATTTTAATGGTGTATAATTTGTCTCCTTGGATGTGCATGAAGCCGGAATACTGTATGCTTTCTTTGCTTATACCTAGGCCATGATCACCTGGAAATGACATTGACGTTTATTCACAACCATTAATAGAAAAGTTAAATGTGTTGTGGGAGTGCGGGGTAGAAACATATGATTCTTCAAGAGATCAAATCTTTCAAATGCGAGCAGCTCTTTTACGGATAATCAATGACTTTCCTGCATATACTATGTTATTCGGTTGAAGTACAAAGGAAAAGTTGATTTGCCCTTGTTGTAATTATAGCACTAATTCTTATTATCTTAAACATTGTCAAAAATGTGTTATATGGATCATCGCGTTTTTCTGCCTATGGATCATCCGTGGAGATCTAATAAAAGGTCTTTTAATGAAAAAATAGAATTTAGGCCTCATTCGCCTTTGCTGAAGGGAATTGATGTGCTTAATAGCTTAAAGAATTTTAACAATGTATTTGCGAAGAAGCGAAAGAGAACAAATGATGGCCCTTGGAATAAAAGGTCCATTTTTTTTCGAATTACCTTATTGGCAGCACAACTCGTTACGTCATAACCTTGACGTAATGCATATAGAGAAAAATATAATGGATAATGTAATTGGAACTCTTTTGGAAATTCCTGGCAAGACAAAGGATCATGAAAATGCTCGTTATGATTTGAAAGAGATGGGCATTAGGAAGAACTTTCAACCAAAGGATATGAAGTATGGCAAGAGTACAAAGTTTGCAAAAGCATGCTTCTCAATGACCAATGGTGAAAAATCAGTTTTCAGTGGTGTTTTAAAGGCATCAAAGCTACCTGATGATAGTACATCCAACATATCCAGGTGTGTCCAGCTAGATGAAAGAAAATTATCCGGTTATAAAACCCATGATGCCCACTTCATGTTACTTTACTTATTGCCAAAACCATTAAAATCAAACTTCCTGATCATGTTGCTATCCAATTGATTCGTCTAAGTTTTTGTTTTGCCGTTTATGTCAAAAAGTTATCACAATGGAAGAGCTAGATTGCTTGGAAGTTGTCATGACCCCAAATACCCCGGTCGTGATGGCATCTATCATAATACTAGGCAAGCCAACCCAACAAGTAACCACAATGAATTCTTTTTATAAAACCATTTTTCTAAAACTGTTTAAGTTTCAAATTTTCATAAGAAATACATAAATCACTTAAATATGCAGAAAACATTACATAAAATATACCAACACAGCCCAAACATCTGGTGTCACAAGTCTAGAGCCTCTAAATACAAACTAGTCCGACTGTTTGATATATAACAAGTCTAAAAATGTAGAAAACAAGGATAGGAAGGAGGACAGCAGGGCTGCAGACGCCGTGCAGCTACCTTGCAGTCTTTAATAAGCTCTGGAAAATGCTGGGGACCCTCACTCTGCCGCTCGGGCACCTGGATCTGCACACAAGGTGTAGGGAGTAACGTGAGTACGCCAACTCAGTAAGTAACTAAAGAAAATAAAGTCTATGAGTAGTTAAAAAATCATATATATGAGTATACAATAGAATATCAAGTCAAACTCAACAGTTTAAAAGCCCGTTTCTTCATAGAACTTCAGTTTCAATTGAAATACTTTGAAATCATTTACTTAGCAGTTTTCAACAGAGGCACATTATAAAAAAAGAGTGCAATCAGCAAAAATATCATAAATGGGCCCCTCGGGCAAGATATAACTCATAAATATAGCCTCTCGAGCAAGCCTCTCAGTCACTCGTGACTCAGATCTCATCACAGAGTACTCATACTCAGCACTCGGGCTCAATAATATCTCATAATAGTAATAATTATAATAACCACTGCGGCGTGCAACCCGATCCATAATTTATAGTCGACTACGCTCACTGGGGGTGTACAGACTCCGGAGGGGCTCCTACAGCCCAAGCGTCATATCGTTGTGGCGCGTAGCCCGATCCAATATATATATCAGTGCGGCGTGCAGCCCGATCCATATAAGTATCATTGCGGCGTGCAACCCGATCCATAATATATACATATAATATTGTTGCGGCATGCAGCCCGATCAATAATATATATGTAATACTCACCATTAGGTCCTCAACCTCTCTCAGACACTAACCTCACAGCCAGTCGGGCATAACAGTAGAAATCAGCCCAAACAGTTTTCACATTTTTAAGAAGTAGAGTGGTAAAAACTAGGTTTAAACAATACACAGGTGTCACGCCCCTTTTTTCCTTCGCGGAGTCCGGGTTTCGACATTCACGGGGTATAATGACTTATTTCCTTTTGAAAATTGGGTATTTGAAGATCTCCACCTAATGGATTATGGTGCGTTAGGGCACCTAGAGTGATTAACTCTTGGGTTGGTTTGCATTACCAGAGATTAAGGTAAGGGCTCGAAGTAACCTCGAGGGGAAGGTGTTAGGCACCCCTCTTGGTTCACAACTGTGGTCCCGACCGAACTTATATTAACAAATTAGTCTGTATAATCTGTTGAATCAAATAAGTTGCAAATAAAGCACGTTAGATAACTCAAGTGACAAGATAAGGGTTTGAACAAGTTTAAATAAAGAGAGAGGATTTGGTAAAGAGGGGTCATAGGTTGTTTATCCTATAGGATCACCCCGCGCAATGTCAGGTAAACTCCTCAATGAGGGGATACACGTGACATTAACACGTAGTCATCATATCCCATGTCTACCCTTTCCATCCCCTTATTGGTCATGCAAAGCGAGTGTTTGGTCACTGATTCCTATTGCGTGCTGCTACCCGTCCCTTCTTAATGGTCCCGGAGGGAGTTAGGACCTCTACCTATAGGTAGTTCTAAACGTATCCCTAAGGTTTAGAAAGGAAAAAACTCTAAGGCAACAGTCAAAACATTTAGGGTTTTCACACATAATGGGAGCAATTAAGAGGCTCAAAGTTTCCTCCACAAACAAACATACAAGCAGCATGACTCAAACACAATTAAGGTCTTTATTAGTCAAAGTCCTAAAGCAGGATCTCTAAGTGATTATGCAGAAACAGACCAAACTTTTATATCCAGAAGTTATAACCTAGTAATTGCCTAGGGATTCCTTTTTTAGAAGCTTATTAGAATCAGAAACATTAAGCGACAGAGACAGCTTTAGGGAAATGCCGTTTTTGAAAACACCCTAAGGCTTGCCTATATGCAGAATATTGTAGAAACAAACGGGTTTTCGAGATTGACTCCTTTAATACATATAGGCATGATATCTAATGAGATTGAGGCAATTTCGAAAGAACTTGTTTTAGGAAATATTTGACACTTAATAAGACCAGTTTTTAAAAATGAACTAGGCGTAATGAAGTTGATTTATTAGGCTAATTATATTATCAAACAGAATTACGAGTAGAGATTCCTCTAGGCATGATATCTAGGTGGATTACTGATTTTAATCGATTTGCAGCAACATACAAGAATACTCGTTAAAACTGAATCGGAGTTAAATCCTATAGGCATGGCATCTATATTTTAACTGTTTTAAGACATGATTGTTTGGAACCTATAAACATGGTTTCTAACATGACAAAATGTAGAACCTTATGAACATGATTTCTACCTGATGCAAGCAAAATTAAGAGTGAAATCCTATAGGCATGATTTCTATTAGGCAAAGCAATCAAATTCAAAAGAGCAAACCTATGAGCATGTTTTCTACTTATGCAAACAGTCAGACTTTAAAAATAAGGTCCTAAGTGCAGGATTTCTACCCGTATTACCCTTTAAAGTATGCATCTACCCACCCTTTTTACTAATTCCCCAAATATCTCTTTACAAATTATTACAGGCCAATGAATGAATTACATAAGTAAAATAGAAAATCAAGAAGCTATTCTATAGGGAGCCTGCAATTAGGCTCAAGTTTCCCAAAGCCTCCAATGGTCTCATAAGCCTCATTTCCATAGACAAATCAGAGTCTAGGTGCAACAAAGTTCCCTAAAGATCTCAAGGACCCCGAGCAATGCTTACACCTAGACTTAGCAACCAAGAATTGAACCAGTGCAGTGTGGAAACGCCAGCCTCAGTATGCCAGAGTTCAGAAGGCTATCAAGAGGATCCCAAGATAGTACACTATAGGGGGCAAAACTTATTGACTAATATCTTACACCTACGTGATCGTGAACAATGTCTTACACGCGAAAATGGTCTTTCTAAGCACAGGGTCTTACACCTACGCGACCGCGAACAAAGCCACGCGTTCGCGATTCATCACTTGCTCAACCCACGCGAACGCGACTCAAGTTACGTGATCCTGAAGCACGGCCTGAACTGCCCCTATCAAAGCTCTACGCGATCGCGAGCCTCCCTACGCGATCGCAAAGAAGGAAAATCTGCAACAGCTGAAGCCAAAAATCTGCAACTTCTGAACTATGCATTTTGATCCGTTTAACCACCCGAAGCCCTCGGGACCTCAACCAAACATGACAACATATCCCATAACCTCCTTCAAACTTGTTCCAACCTTCAGAATGCTCGAAACAACTTCAAAGCACCAAATTTACATCGGATTCAAGCCTAAGAATCCCAAGAACTTCCAAATTCCGCTTTCAATCAAAAAGTCTATCAAACCTCGTCCGAATGAACTGACATTTTGCACATACGTCACAAATGACACAACGGACCTACTCCAACTTTCGTAATTTCATTCCGGCCTCTATATCAAAATCACACCTATCAACCGGAAAATGCCGAAATTCCAATTTCGCCAATTCAAGTCTAAATCTACTCCGGACCTCCAAAACACATTCTGATGACGCTCCTAAGTCCCAATTCCCCTTCCGAAGCTATCCGAACCATCAGAATTCACATCCGAGCCCTTTTTCACATAAGTCAATGTCCAGTTGACTTTTTCAACTTAAGCTTACTCAAAAGAGACTAAGTTACTCAAACCTTACCAAAACCTCTCTGAACCCAAGCCAACCATCCCGGTAACGCATAATACAGATAGATAAAGTAATAAGAAGTAGAAAATAGGGTAAATGGAGTGCTAACTCATGAAACGACTGGCCGGGTCGTTACATCATCCCTATCTTAAACAAACATTCATCCTCGAACGGGTCACGAATCATACCTGAAGTCTCAAACATGTGAGGATATCTGCTCTGCATCTCCCGCTCGATCTCCCAGGTAGCCTCCTCCATGGGCAGACCTCTCTACTACACTTTCACTAAAGCTATATCCTTTGACCTCAACTTTCGAACCTGACGCTCCAAAATAGCTAATGGCTCCACATCATAAGTCAAATTATCATCTAACTGAACCGTGCTGAAGTCCAAAACATGAGATGGATCGCCAATATACTTCTGGAGCATAGAAATATGAAATATCGGATGCACACTCGATAGGCTAGGTGGCAATGCAATCTTATAAGCCACTTCCTCAATCCTACGAAGCACCTCAAAAGGCCCAATGAACCGAGGACTCAATTTACCTTTCTTCCCAAATCTCATAACACCCTTCATGGGTGAAACCTTCAATAGGACCTTCTCACAACCATGTAGGACACATCCCGAACCTTCCTGTCAGCATAACTCTTTTTCCTCAACTGCGCTGTACGAAGCCTCTCCTGAATCACCTTCACCTTTTCTAAAGCATCATGCACCAAGTCTATACCCAATATCCTAGCCTCACCTGGCTCAAACCAACCAACTGGAGATCTATACCGCCTCTCATACAAAGCCTCATATGGAGTCATCTGAATACTCGACTGGTAACTGTTGTTATAAGTAAATTTTGCGAGCGGTAGAAACTGATCCCATGACCCTCCAAAATCAATGACACAAGCGCACAACATGTCCTCCAATATTTGAATAATGCGCTCGGACTGCCTATCTGTCTGAGGGTGAAAAGTTGTGCTCAACTCAACCTGAATACCCAACTCTCATTGTACAGACCTCCAAAAATGTGAAGTAAACTAAGTGCCTCTATCTGAAATGATGGAAATTGGGACACCATGCAAATGAACAATCTCCTTAATATAGATCCTTGCCATCCACTCTGAAGAATAAGTAGTACACACAGGAATGAAGTGCGCGGACTTGGTCAGTCGATCCACAATCACCCAAATAGCATCGAACTTCTTCAAAGTCCGTGGGATTACAGCTACAAAACCATAGTGATCCTCTCCCACTTCCACTCTGGAATATCCATCTGCTGAAGCAAGCCACCCGGTCTCTGATGTTAATATTTCACCTGTTGACAATTGAGACACCGAGATACAAATCCCACAATGTCTTTATTCATTCTCCTCCACCAATAATGCTGTTTCAGATCCTGATACATCTTCGCAGCACACGAATGAATGGAATACCGCGAGTTATGGGCCTCCTCAATAATCAACTCCCGAAGACCATCTACACTGGGCACATATATCCGACCCTGCATCTTTAATACTCCATCATCACCAATAGTCACATCCCTAGAATCATCGTACTGAACTCTGTCCTTTAGTACAAGCAAATAAGGATCATCATACTAGCGCTCTCTGATGCGATCAAATAAGGATGGCAGAGAAATCACACAAGCCAATACCCGATTGGGTTCTGAAATATCCAACATCAAGAACCGATTGGCCAAGGCCTGAACATCAACTGCAAGAGGTCTCTCTCTAACTGGAATATATGCCAAACTCCCCATACTCATCGTTTTCCTACTCAAGTCATCGGCCACCATATTGGCCTTCCCTATATGGTACAATATATTGATATCATAGTCCTTTAGCAGCTCCAATCATCTCTGCTGCCTCAAATTGAGATCCTTCTATTTGAACAAGTGCTGGAGGCTACGATGATCAGTAAACACCTCACAAGACACACTACACAAATAATGCCTCCAAATCTTCAACGTGTGAACAATGGCAGCCAACTCCATATCATGAACAAGGTAGTTCTTCTCATGGGGCTTCAACTGATGAGAAGCATAGGCAATAACTCTACCCTCCTCCATCAATACACACCCAATACCAACTCTCGAAGCGTCACAATACACGGTAGATGAACCTAAAGCTGATGGAAAAACTAACACTAGAGCTGTGGTCAAGGTAGTCTTGAGCTTCTGAAAGCTCTCCTCACGCACCCTTCTGAGTCAACTTGGTCAAGGGTGACGCGATAGATGAAAATCCCTGAACAAACCAACGGTAATAACCCGCCAAACAAAGAAAGCTATGAATCTCTATGGCTGAGGACGGTTTGGTCAAACTTTGAACTGCCTCTATCTTCTTTGGGTCAACCTGAATACCCTCGTTGGACACCACGTGCCCCAAGAAAGCCACTAAACTGAGCCAAAACTCACATTTGGAGAGCTTTGCATAAAGCTTCTTCTCCCTCAACCTCTGCAACACAACTCTCAAATACTCTGTGTGCTCCTCCTAACTATGCGAGTATACCAAATATCATCAATGAAAACAATAATGAAAGAGTCAAGATAAGGCCGAAACACATCGTTCATCAAATGCATGAATGCTGTCGGGGCATTGGTCAGCCCAAAAGACATAACAAGGAACTCATAATGACCATATCTAGTCCTGAAGGCTATCTTAAGAATATCCGAGTCCCTGATCTTCGACTAGTGATAACCTGAACGGAGATCAATCATGGAGAACACTCTCGCTCCTTGAAGCTGGTCAAACAAATCATCGATACGTGGCAAGGATACTTGTTATTGATTGTTACTTTGTTCAACTGCCTGTAATCAATGCAAATCCTTATCGCGCCATCCTTCTTATTCACAAATAGAACAAGCGCACCCTAAGGCGACATACTAGGATGAATAAACCCCTTATCAAGGAGTTCCTAAAGCTGCTCCTTCAACTCTTTCAACTCCGTTGGTGCCATACAATACGGTGGAATAGAAATGGGCTGAGTGCCCGATACCAGATCAATACCAAAATCAATATCCCTGTCCGGTGGCATGCCCGATAGGTCTGCAGGAAAATACCTCACAACAGGAACAGAATAAATACTAGGAGTCTCAGCAGCGACATCCCTCACAAAGGCTAAGTATGAAAGACAACCTTTCCGAATTATTCGTTGGGCTTTCAGAAATGAAATCACCCTACTGGGGACAAAATAAGTCGAACCTCGCCACTCAATCCGTGGCACACCTGACATAGCAAACATCATTGTCTTAGCATAACAGTCCAATACGACATGGAGATAACCAATCCATGCATAATATCACATCAAAGTCCACCATACTAAGCAATAATATATCACCTCGGGTCTCCAAACACCCAATAGTCACCACACACTATTGGTATACACGGTCCACAACTATAGTATAGCCCATTGGAGTAGATACATGAACAGATGAAACAAGAGACTCACGGGGCGAATCCAAATAACGGGCAAAGTATGATGACACATATGAAAAAGTGGAACCAGGATCAAATAATACAGAGGCATCTTTGTGGTAGACTACGACAATACCTATAATCACAGCATCTGAAGCAATAACATCTAGTCTAGTTGGGAGTGCACAGAAACGAGCCTAACCACCACTTGATCGACCTCCCCCTCTGGGGTGACCCCTAGCTGACTAACCCACACCCCTAGCTGCCTAACCGGGTGGTGAAGTAACTGGAGCTGAAGTTGATGGTTGACCCCTCTGTTAGGACAGACCCTCAAGAAGACGAGGAAACTGCCTCCTCATATGCCCAAACTTTCCACACTCATAACAATTCCCCGGTGCTGGAGACGGGGACTAAAGGGAACCCCTGGCACCGGAATGACCAGTAGAAGGACCTGGCATGGAAGAACCCTGAACTGATGGAGCACGGGATGAACTCTGGGCTGGAAGGGCACTAAGTGATGAATGGCCCTGATGAGAACTGTGAGAACCATGACTCAATGATGGCCCATGATGAACTAGGCAAGCTGACTGAGCATGCTTGAATGGACGGCCTTTGCCGTGCTGAAACTGACCCCTCAAAGGAGCACTACCAAAGCTACCAAATCTCTGAGGCATCTAGGCCTCCCTCTCCTCTCGCTCCTAGCGACAAACTAACTCAATTTTGCAGGCGATGTCAACAACCTCCTAAAAAGTAGCACCTGACACCCTCTCCCTAGTCATGAGAATCCGAAGCTGATATGTGAGGCCATCAACGAACCTCCTGATCCACTCTCGATCTGTGGGAACCAACCAGACCGTATGACGAGCTAACTCAGAGAATCGCATCTCATACCGTGTCATAGTCAGATCTCCTTGACGCAACTGCTCGAATTGCTTGTGCAGCTCCTCTTTACGGGAATATGGCACATACTTCTCCAAAAAGAGAACAAAGAATTGCTGCTAGGTAAGGGGCACTGCGCCAACGGCCTATGCCTCTCATAAGCCTCCCACCAAGTAAAGGTAGCTCTAGAAAACTGAAAAGTAGTAAATGTTACACCATTAGTCTCTAGAATACCCGCTATGCGAAGAATCCTATGAAACTTGTCCAAGAAACCTTGGGCATTCTCGCCCTCAGTACCATTGAAAGTCAGAGGCTGAAGTCTACCAAATCTCTCCAATCGACGCTACTCGTCGTCAGGCTTAACTAGTACCACATACTCCTGAGCTGGTGCAATCGGCTGGGCTGGAGGTGCCCCCGGTGGCTAGAGTCCCTGCACATCCTGCTCAGGTGTGCGGGCAATGGGAGTCTAAGTGCCTCCCCCAGCCTGAGAAGTAGCTGTGGCCGCAGTAAATAAGACCGCCTAAGCCAAACTAGTGCACACTAATAGAATCTAAGTTAGATACTCCTGAAGGCCTGGAATCACAATAAGCTCCGCCGATGCCTGAGTTGGTGCTGCTGGAGCATCCGCAACTGGGACCTGATCCTGAACTGGGGCGGCTGGTGGATCTGTAGGTGATGCCCTAGCTACTTTGCGGGCTAGACCCCTGCCCCTACCATGACCTCGACCGCATCCTCGGCCTCTAGTGGCCCCAGCAGGTGGTACTGGTGGTCGTCTATCCTGACCGGTAGCACGTGTCCTCACCATCTATGAGAGAATAGAATAACAAAAGTTTAGTATTGGGATCAACAATCTCGCACGACAGGAATTTCAAGAATGTGATGTTTTTCCTTAAGGTTCGGCAGCCTCCCGATGATAAATACAGACATCTCTGTACCGATTCGTGAGACTCTACTAAACCAGCTTATGACTTGCGAGACCTATGTAACCTAGGCTCTGATACCAACTTTTCATGGCCCCAAATACCCCAGTCGTGATAGAGCCTATCATAATACTAGGCAAGCCAACCCAACAAGTAACCACAGTGAATTCCTTTTATAAAACCATTTTTCTAAAACTGTTTAAGTCTCGAATTTTCATAAGAAATACATAAATCACTGAAATGTGCAGAAAACATTACAGAAAATATACCAACATATCCCAAACATCTAATGTCGCAAGTCTAGAGCCTCTACATAGAACTAGTTCGGCTCTTTGATACATAACAAGTCTAAAAATGTAGAAAACAAGGATAAGAAGGAGGAAAGCAGGGTTGCGGACGCCGTGCAGCAACCTTGCAGTCTCCGATAATCTCTGGAAAATGCTAGGGACCGTCACTCTGCCGCTCGGGCACCTGGATCTGCATACAAGGTGCAGGGAGTAACATGAGTATGCCAACCCAGTAAGTAACTAAAGTAAATAAGATTTGAGAGCTGTGACGAGCAGTTAAAAAATTATATATATAAGTATACAATAGAATATCAAGTAAAGCTCAATAGTTTAAAAGCCCGTTTCTTTGTAAAACTTCAGTTTCAATTGAAAACTTTGAAATCATTTACTTAGCTATTTTCAACAAAGGCTCATTATAAAAGAAGAGTGCAATCAGCAAAAATATCATCAATGGACCCCTCGGGCAAGGTATCACTCATAAATATAGCCTCTCGGGCAAGCCTCTCAGTCACTCGTGACTCAACTCTTGTCACACAGTACTTACACTCATCACTCAGGCTCAATAATATCTCATAATAGTAATAATTATAATAACCGCTACTTCGTGCAGCCCGATCCATAGTTTATAGTCGATTATGATCACTGGGGGTGTACAGACTCCGGAGGGGCATCTACAGCCCAAGCGTCACATTGCTGCGGCGCAGCCCGATCCAATATATATATCGTTGTGGCGTGCAGCCTGATCCATATAAGTATTGCTACGGCGTGCAACCCGATCCATAATATATACATATAATATTGTTGCGGCGTGTAGACCAATCCATAATATATATGTAATCCTCACCATTATGTCCTCAACCTCTCTCAGTCATTAACCTCACAGCCACTCGGGCATAACAGTGGAAATCAGGGAAACTCAGCCCAAACAATTTTTAATTTTAAGAAGTAGAGTGATAAAGACCAGGTTTAAACAATATACAGGTAAAACATGACTGTGGATATGCTTTCAAACAAATAGAGTGAGGAAACCAGTAAAAATGCCCCTAAGGGTCTCAACAGGTCGGCACAAGGACCCAAACATGGCATACATCGCATAATATAGAATCAATCTCTAAAATACATGATATCATAAGAGTTCAAATTAAATACGTGTCTTAATAGTAACTACAGGACAGACTAAATCACAATCCATACCAGTGCACGCTCACACGCTCGTCACCTAGCATGTGCGTCACCTTATTTATCAAAACAATACAAAATACCGGGGTTTTATACCCTCTGGTCCAGATTGATAATGGTTACTTACCTCAAACCGGATGAAATACTACTCTGCGATGACTTTACCTATTGCTTCGGCCTCATCTCGCACCGAATCAACCCAAAATCAGAATCATAACATTAGAATATGCTAAGGGAACGAAGCCCATGCGAAAATAATCAAATTATACCACAATTCCGAAATTGGTCCAACCCAACCCCCGGGCCCACGTCTCGAAATTTGATAAATATCACATCAATGGAATCTTTATTCTCCCACGAGTTCATACATATCAAAAATACAAAAATCCGACCACAAATGGCCCCTCTAATCCCTAGATTATGGTCTCAAGTTTCCAAGCCCTAAATCCCCAATTTTAGGCTTCAAATCCCCCAAATTTCATGTTTAATTAGGTAAAAATCACAATAGGATCGAGTATTAAGTCCATAATTCTGACCTTCAAGAAGTTCTCTTTGATTCCCTCTTCAATCTCCCTCAAGAAGCTCCAAACCGAGTAAAAAATGGTGAACTTAGGCCAAAAATCGCGAAAATGACCTTTTTAAACATTCTGCCTAGCTATTAAATTTACTTAATCATGATCATGGGAATTCCATTGCGATCACGAAGCACAAAATCCACTGGCCCATAATTTCACTCTACGTGATCATGAATAAACCCACACAAACGCGATGCACAGGGTCTTACACCTACGCGATCACGAACAAAGCCATGTGTTCGCGATTCATAACTTGCTCAACCAATGCGAACACGACTCAAGTTACGGGATCACGAATCACGACTTGAACTGCCCATATCAAATCTCTACACGATTGCAAGCCTCCCCACGTGATCGCGAAGAAGGAAAACCTGCAACAGCTGAAGTCAAAAATCTGCAACTTCTCAGCTATGCATTTTGGTCCGTTTAACCACCCGAAACTCACCTGAAGCCCTCGGGACCTCAACCAAACATGCCAACATATCCCATAACCTCATTCAAACTTTATCTGACCTTCAGAATACTCAAAACAACCTCAAAACACCAAATTTACATCGGATTCAAGCCTAAGAATTCTAAGAACTTCCAAATTTTGCTTTCGATCAAAAGGTCTATCAAACCTCGTCTGAATGACTTGAAATTTTGCACACACGTCACAAATGACACAACGGACCTACTTCAATTTTTGGATTTCCATTCCGACCTCTATATCAAAATCTCACCTATCAACTGGAAAATGCCGAAATTCCAATTTCGCCAATTCAAGCCTAAATCTACTCCGGACCTCCAAAACTCATTCTGATCACGATCCTAAATTCTAAATCACCTCCCGAAGCTATGCGAACCATCAAAATTCACATCCAAACACTTTTTCATATAATTCAACGTACAGTTGACTTTTCCAACTTAAGCTTACTCAAAAGAGACTAAGTGTCTCAAACCTTACCAAAACTTCTCCAAACCCGATCCAACCAACTCGATAACACATAATACAGATAGACAAAGCAATTAGAAGCAAAAATGGGGAAAACGGAGTGGTAAATCAAGAAATGACCGGCCGGGTCGTTACAGAAGTAGAGATTAGAGAAACAACGAATCAATTGGAAAGAATTTTTCCTCAACTTTTTTTGATATAATGATTCATTTGGTAAATGAGGTAAGGTTGGGAGATCCAGTTGAAAATCAATGGATGTATCCTCCTAAAAGGTATATGTGTACATTAAAATCATATGTTCGCAACCGAAATTATCCAAAAGGTTCTATTGCTGAGGCATATTCGGTTGAAGAGTGTTTGACTTTATGCTCTAGATACTTACATGGCGATGTACATACTTGATTTAATCGAAGACCCCAAAACAATGATGAATATGATTCAATTAATGCACAAGCTTCTAGCTTATTCCCTAATACAGGTTGCCCTTTAGGAGCGAAAAAGAGTGATCCAATTGTTTTAGATGACATGTCACTAAATCAGGCACATATATAATTATTGAAATTTTTTGATGAAGTTCAAGAATATATAAGGTAATTTAATCACTTATAGCATTTATTTATGTATATTTTTATTAAATTACTTTATTTATCATTTTGCTAACAAATAAAAATACTTGTTGTGTAGAGAATATGAGGTTGAGGTTAGTAATCAGAGACGAGGATCTAAATGAAGCAAGTCCAACAATCATAGTCAAAACTTCTCTTAATGGTTTGAAACATGTTCTTTGAAAGAGGATGTGCCCCATCTTATAAAGTAATTGTCCTTCGGACCAAATTCAATTGCTAAATGATATTCTGGATATCTCATTAATGGATATAGATTCCATATGAGGCAGTGTGATGCAAGGCGTAAAACACAAAATATTGGTGTTACATTAGTCGCCCTAACTACAAGTTTTGCAAGCTGAAAAGATAAAAATTCGGTTGACGCAAATTTCACTTATTATGGTAGAATAGTTGATATAGTTGAGTTAGACTATTATGGCCATTTTAGGGTTGTCTTATTTAAGTGCGGTTGGTATAAGGTTGAAGAAGATATTTATGACCTTACTTATGTCTATTTCAACAAGAAATGTTATCAGAACAAGCTTTTTTTCCTAGCATCTCAAGTACACCAATGCTTCTATGTGCAAGATCCATATGATCAAGATAAATATTATGTCATGAAAACTGTCCCGAGAGACTTGTTTAGCATAAATGATGAACTTGAATCTAATGTCCCACAGTGTTATGAAAAAGAGACATCTAAATATTTGGCTGGCCCATTTATACCGGAGGATAATGGTGAAGTTGCCTTAGGAAGGAGTGATGTTCCAGCAACCATTCTTGATGTACCTCCAGAAGGATTTCTAGCACAACAACTTGAAATTGAATCGGATGAAGAGTTTGATTTTGAACACACATCATGAGTTTTTTTCTAATTCAAATAGAAAATAGCTTAGCCATTTTTTATTAATAACTAGAGATATATTAAAGACAGTTGCTTTAGATTTATATTGGTGTTGTCTATTTCGTCAAGTTCAATATTGAATATATTCTTGCTGATCGATTTCTTTGATGTGCACATATATTTTCTACTCATGTATTTTCAATATGTCCCTTTTGGTATCACCAGAAATTACTTGATTGGTTATTCAATGTGTCCCTTCTGAGGAACTATATTGTATCATATGTGGATCGATAATTTCATCTAGTTTTGAATAGATAAGTGAATGTGAGTAAGTAGAAATTATGCTTCGAAATTTGTATTGTCCTATTACCTAGAGTATTAGAGAAAGTTTTAAAGTATATACATGTTTGTTTTTTATTATTATCAGGCGGTGCACATGCAACTTAAGAAGATATTGGACTAACAAATTTTAAGGAGCCAAGAGATATTGAACAGGTATCATTGTTCCATTTTATGTTGATGTTTGAGATAACAACAGACTTAGTGATTTGAACCTTTGTCAAAAAGGATATTTAATAAGGTCAAATAGATACTTTCTGTTGAATGTCTGTTGGTTCTAACTTAAAGGTCAGAAGGCACCTATTTCGAACACTAAAGAAAAGAAAATATGCTACATATTTTTTTAAAAGAGAGGAATGATGCCATTTCATTTAGAAGGACATTGTGGAGTTTGGAGTGTGATTTCTATATTGTTTGATTTAGAAAGTCTGTCCAGTTCTAACAGTTACTATCTAGTTATGAAACTCAACAAAATTTTCATAGTTTGAGGAAGCATTTCTGCACTGTTGAGCTTCAGTTAAGCAGCAAATCTGCAGCACCTTATTCAAAATTGGACTGCTGCTTTTCTGCACTATTTCTCCATAGTTTTAGCTACATTTTCTGCATCTTTGAGCTGTATTTGCGTGCAAATTTAGCACTATTTCAGCTGCTTAGGTGAAACAGTTCTGCTGCTGAAAGTTTGAGGAGGATTTTTATTAAGTTGTGAGTCTCTTTTGGGCTGAAATTCATCTAGATTTTTGCTGCAGTATTGGGTTGAATTTGGAGGGTGTTGACTGAGGAATTGACTATAATGTTTGAGATTAATTGCTGCTGGTTCAACTGCAATTTTCTGGACTGTTCGGCTGCAATTTACAACTTCAGTCCATCAGTTTTAGTCTAGTGAAAACTGCTCAAACACTTTCAGTGAGGGTCCTCCATCTTTGAGCCATCTTTGCTATGATCGTAGACTTAATTTATTACTTATACCTGAAAAGCAGTGAATTTGAATGGAGATGCATTTTGGAAAACTCCATCTTTGAGGCATCTCTCAAGATTGAATAAATTCTAATGGAGATGCATTGTTGTAGTTGTATATATTCTTAAATATGTCTAATTTCTTAAATATTTACTTTGTCATATCCTGTTATATTTTCTTACTAGTTGTTAGGCTAAAGTAACTTAATTTATTTGTATGTAGGATGAATCAAGCGGCAACTTTTAAGAGAAAAGTTCCGAATCCAAACAAAGCTCAAAGTCCAATGAAGAATATAGGTTTCGATTTCCAATACCGATCAAGTGCTGAACTAGCCAAAAAATTTTAGATTAAGAGAGAAAATATTGCAAGTAATCGCAATGATAAAGTTGCTAAGGAGCAGGCATTACTTGGAGTTAAAAGGAAGAATTATATGCATGCAACATTAGAAGGACAAAGTAGACAGAGGTTAACTTAATCCTATGTGTCAGTTCAAAAGTTAGGAAGGAATAGATTACTGGTGTACAAATCAATCCAATCGCCTTCAAGGGAAGATATGAACACTTCACATAATATTGCAAGTAAAGGACAATTTAAACTGTACGCGGCAAAATCAGAGGACTTGATTTCTCGCTATCAAGTAACACTGTATTCTGGGCCGGGCCCGGGCCTTCGTGGGCCAAACGGGCCGGTCTTCATGGGCCTGGGCTCTGGCGGTCCCGGGCTTCGTGGGCTCACCAGGTGGAACCGGCCCGTGACGGGCCTAAGCCCATGTGGTCCTGGGCTAAACGGGCCGGGCTCGTGGGCTTCGCGGGCCTAGCGGTTTTTTTTTTTTTTTTGTAAGGCAATTTATTGTAGTATCATGGCTATATTAAAAATATATATGCAGTATATATGTAGAAATCTAATTATTAAAGTGCTTGACGAAAAAGAAAAATAACAAAACAATAGTAAAACACTAAATTGTCATGCATAATAAATTAATGACAAAGTACAACATGAAGCATATTAATATATATATAGTATACTAGTATAGAATGTTATGTATATATATTGTATGTTATGTATATATATTCTCTTATATATTTTCTTGTAGTATATATTGTATGTTATGTATATATATTCTCTTGTATATTTCTTGTAGTATATATTGTATGTTATGTATATATATTTTCTTGTAGTATATATATTGTATCTTATGTATATATATTCTCTTATATATTTTCTTGTAGTATATATATTGTATGTTATGTATATATATTCTCTTGTATATTGTCTTGTAGTATATATTGTATGTTATGTATATATATTCTCTTGTATATTTTCATGTAGTATATATTGTATGTTATGTATATATATTCTCTTGTATATTATCTTGTAGTATATATTGTATGTTATGTATGTATATTTTCTTGTAGTATATATTGTATGTTATGTATATATATGTTGTTGTAGTATATATTGTATGTTATGTATATATATTCTCTTGTATATTGTCTTGTAGTATATATTGTATGTTATGTATATATATTCTCTTGTATATTGTCTTGTAGTATATATTGTATGTTATGTATATATATATATATATATATATGTTATGTATATATATTCTCTTATATATTGTCTTGTAGTATATATTGTATGTTATGTATATATATATCCTCTTATATATGTTGTTGTAGTATATATTGTATGTTATGTATATATATTCTCTTGTATATTGTCTTGTAGTATATATTGTATGTTATGTATATATATATATCCTCTTATATATGTTGTTTTAGTATATATTGTATGTTATGTATATATATTCTCTTGTATATTGACTTGTAGTATATATTGTATGTTATGTATATATGTATCCTCTTATATATTTTCTTGTAGTATATATTGTATGTTATGTATATATATATTCTCTTATATATTTTCTTGTAGTATATATATTGTATCTTATGTTTATATATTATAACTTATTACTTATATATTTTCTTGTAGTATATATTGTATGTTAGGTATATATATTACCTTATATATTTTGTATGTAATGTGTATACAAATTTTTTTTTTAAAAAAAAAAATCCGTTGGGCCCGCTAGGCCCGCCAGGCCCGCCAGGACCGGCCCAGGCCCGATTGACGGTCCCGGGCTAAACAGTCCCGGGCTCATGGGCTAATCTATGAAGACCGGCCCGTCACGGGCTTCTCAGGCCCACCAGGCCCGGCCCACCAGGCCCGTTAGGCCCGCGGGCCCGGTCCGGTCTGGTTCAGGCCCGACCCACCAAGCAGCATTACTATCAAGTCATTTCGGAAGAACGCCTCGAGACCCTGAGGACGAGAAGCCATGACCGAGTTCTCGACCTCGAGGCTCGTCGAGGCCCGACTTAGAGAAGACAGAGATCGAAGCCAGGAAAAGAAGGGGAAACTCCCACGGCTAAGTCTGACAGGGTCGGCCTATCCAGAGCCTATGCTGAGGCATCGCGTCAAGCCATCCCATCTCCATACCTTGTAATTAATCTCCACGTACTTGTAGCCGAGTTCCCCTCCTATATAAAGGGGACTCACCCTACCTTGCAAAAGGCTGATGTTGCTCCATTTCTCCACAAGTGCAATAATATCTCACTCTCTCTCTCTATCTTTTCTTTCTAACTTGGTTGTTCTCGCTGGCCCGAAGTCGCCTTAATCTCCATTGCTTTCTTACTAGTTCTTCATCATATTGCTCAGTATTGGCCGCGAAGAGACTTGTTTAATTATATCCTTAACTGTTATCCCATCTCCGACTATCCCCGATAGCTCGAGCTTGACCCCGACGTCGACTCCGAGGTCCACCATCAACTAGACCTATACCCACGCAGCAGGCCCTTCGGTTCGATTACTATCTCTTTTTTGGCTTGCATTTTGTCATTAAACTCCACCTTATTAGCATCAACTATTCTAACAAGTATCTCGGGAATAGATCACGTATTTTTAGAATCCCATTTAAAAATTTAATTGTTGTTACCATTTTCACGGTAAACAGTTTGGCGCCCATCGTGGTGCTAAAAATAATAGTGATAATTTCCTTGCTGGTTTCATTGCACAAAAAGCATATTGTCTTTCACACTTTTTTTTGTCCAAGATCCTTTGATTTCGGGTCAAAATGTCTGGCTCGGTAAACGGAGTCGAGAACGACAACCTCGAAAAATCATGGGGAATATGTCATGGCTGCCCCAGTCGCCGGAGCACCACTACAGAATCCCAATAATACGTCTGGACCGATTCTAGCAGATGCGGACTCACAGGACGCACAACAAGTCGGCGAAACTTCGCACACCGATGGGAACATTCAGCATATCGACCAACATGAAGCCCAACAAACCCCGGCTCGGGAAACACAGGAAGTTAGCCTTCATGATATTTTTAAAATGTTGCAGGCATAGTAGTTGGCTGTCGCACACCTACAGAGCCATCCGAAGACTCCCAGCACAGTAGCGTCAAAAATAGCTTCCTGCACAGAATGAGTACCCGAAAGATCAAGCAACAATGGATCGATAACAGACCCCGCCATAGAGAAGATGCTTGGGGATCTCTCCAAGAGGATCGAGTCAGGTTCGTGGAGGTTCATGCGACCGTTCTCCCCCGGGGAAGCAGTCCTGGAACCCGCTTTACAAAAATTCGGAACACCAGAACTCCCTAGGTGTGACAGGACCTCAGATTTCGATGAGCGCACCACCGCTTACACATGCACGGAGAAAGGCAGCGACCTTCAAAATAATAAGTTCGAGCCCATCTCGTTGAAGAAGTTCGGGGAAACACTCTCGAAAGAAACCATGATGTGGCGCCACAGCCTAGCGCCTGACCTCACAAACTCGCTTACCGTGCTAGCAGGTTCCTCCGTAGAAGCACATGTCGATGCCATCGAAGCAGTAATGGAAGAGCCTAGCACATTGGAAGCCTAACAAAGAGAGAATGAAACATCACAGGAAGTCGCGCCTCGTTCCCTGATAGGATAAATGAGATCGCTACTGGTTTCGAATGACTGGGCAACCAAGGCCCTCGCCCAAAGTTTAAACGAAGCATGCCCGACAACTCTGGGTCATTTCAAACGAAGCTTAATCAATTACCCAGCCAAGACCTGGTCGGATGCCCATACCTGGAACCTGCCATGAATTAGGGCCACGGACAACCGTCCGGGAGCCTCTACGGGCCCGGTATACCCAAGCCGGCTTCCAGCAAAGAAACTAATGCCAAACATATGGAGGTACCATCCATACGCCGCGAATGGGAGGAACGCCACAAGATGCAACCTACCTCGCAACGGTAGAGAAATAGTTCGAGGCAACGCCCTTGAGGAACCTCTAGTGGAACCGTATCAGAAGAGGCACAACCAGCAGAAGAACCCCGCTCAGCGGAGTATGATTTCAACAATACTATACCAAATATCATGATCACCTTAAGCAAGACCAGGGTTGCCGAACGACTCAGGCCTATTCGACCAAGACTCTTTCAAAGGAACCACAACCCGATGCGGGGATGCAGGGTGCACGCGGCCATGGGGTCAAAAATGGCCACCAGCTCAGAGGGATGACAGTCGTGCTACTCAATAAAAATCACTGCCGAGTACCATCGAACGGTCAGGATCGAGTCCAGCCCCAAGGGAGGAGAGCAACCGAGAAGGATGAAGAGAACAAACCACGACAGTGAAGGAGCGACGACACCCTCCGGGGACTCATAAAATGGGAAGTAAAAATGTTCGCTGTCAGGAAACAACGGGACCAGGGAAATATTTCAGAGGACACCCTTACACCCAAGGAAAAGGGGATCGAGACTCCGCCTCGGCGTCACGCTGACGCATTGGTAACCCTCTCCCTTATTTGATTTATCTTAAATAAAACATCTGTTCATGAATTCAGGTGGTTCGATCACGTACAACAGCAATGTCAGACCAAAATCAATTGGGCGTTCCGGACTAACGGACCAAATCACTCCCGCATCCCGAATCCCTGGAAAATTACAAATGATAATCACCACATAGACCATTCTCTTGATACGGTCTGTCTGAGCTCGGGCGGTGATGACGAGTTCTGTACCATCGGAGGTGGCGCGAAACATAGACGTCTTATTCAGGCGACCACCGGCACACCACCCAGAGATAGCGTCGGTCCCATTTCGCCAAAAGTATGAAACCCCTCGCAAAGGACAGGACTAAAATAAGTCAACAGAAAGCAATACGCAACAAGAGGAAATTCTTCACCATCTGGCGTGTCGCCGACATCAATGACCCTACCCGAGGAAGGATCAAAGGGTAAGCAAACAACATCTTCGGCCAAGCCTGATAAGACACAGCGGAAGGCTAAACCAGGGCTCACGCCCCGAATGAGTTGAAACATACCCAATCTCGAAACGCCGCCTATACATCCCGCGGTGAGGAAGAACTGCTTTACTCCCTTGCTATTTTTGACTAACCTGTATGCAGACAGATAGCCAGGATACTCAGAGGTTCTTACTCTACCCGAAGATCCCTAGGCCTTAAAAAAGGGCTCGTCTCGCTCTCTCCCCTCAGTCGGGCTTCCACCCTTAAAGAGGGCCTCATCAGAAGGATTATTAGTGGAACGACGTACCCCTCAGAAGAGGATCCGATAAGGTCACAAGCCTTCTTCTACAGTCCAACGACGAGTGATGATCTTCTTCTAAGGGCACCGTCCCCTCGGGAGGACCAAGAAATGGCAGACTAAATCTCAATCGGGAATTATGTACCGAATCGAATGGTCCGAGATGCCGCGCCCGCGCGGGCCGAGCTCACGACAATGAAACAATATATGTCTACCCCAAGCAATAAAATGATATCTTTTCAACATCTTATTCTCCAAATAAGGAAATTTCAAATATACCCCCGACAGGGGCCCCCTCCACCAAATGCATCCCGAACTACTCGGAAACTTAACGTCAGCAATTCAGCACCCGCACGACCCCAGGGTCGGAATTTCGGGCTCATAAAGCCCCTACAAGGCAACTCTAAGCTCACGCGAAGCGATTTTCAAGATTAAACAAACTTGGTGACTCAGAGACTGTCATTAATCGCCATGCTCTAGATAACCTGAAACTGTAAGACCCCTAGCGGGTAGACTCGGTGTAACCAGATTTATTCTACACTACAACAAAAAACTGTAAGACCTCAATAGGCATGACAAACTGTAAGACCTCAATAGGCATGACAAACTGTAAGACCTCAACAGGCATGAAAATCCCGAAGTTTAAGCTATACGTCACATTTGTAAGAATCTCGAAAGGGCATACCCTTGGTGTAGACGCTCAAACTATCACTCGGGATCAAAAATGGCCCCGCCAAAGATATATGACTACGGTAAAAATGGTCGATACAGCCAAATAAACATTACTCGGGGATGCCCGACCGCCGCTAAACAAAATTATAGGCTACTACCTCGAATATACTTCGGAAAGAACCAATTAAAACAGGCTTCCCTCAACAGGCAAAAACGAGCTTCGACCATGTCAGGTCCAAATCACAAAGGACTCGACCTACTCAGCCTATGAGCTATGAACCTTTCGAGGTACTCAAAACATTGCCGATAACGACTTGAAATCGAGGTTCTTCTAGAACCGACAACGGGCCAGGTAAAACTATTTCAAAACACCTTAACGAGCGGAAAACAAAGCCTACAAAAAAACCCATGGGAAAAAATAGCGTAAGAGCCGTTGTCGCCAGCTAAGCAGGCCTCCGGGCCACATATCAAAAGGTCTCTACAACCAAATAATGTAAGAGCCATTGTCGCCAGCTAAAAAATTGACAACTTGAGGATTAAAATGAGCTCGAATCGTAACCCGATTCGGAGATCGGATCCAAAATAGTTAACTAATCAGGCTTCCAGGCCACACATTAAAAGGTCTCTACGACCAAACATCGTAAGAGCCATTGTTGCCAGCTAAAAAATTAACAACTTAAGGATTAAAATAAGCTCGAATCGTAACCCGATTCGGAGACCAGATCCAAAATAATTAACTATGCAAGCGTCCGGGCCACATATTAAAATCTCTCAACGAGCAAAATAGTGTAAGAGGCACTATCGCCGATCTAAAATTACTTAAAGGTCAATTGAAGCTCGAATCGCAACGCAACTCGGAGACTGGACCTGAAATGGTTAAACTACAGTATGCCTAAGTGTATGGCATAAATGCCACTATTGCCAACCGAGTGAGCCTCCATGCTACCCACCTGTAAGGTCACTTCTACCCAAAGCACAAAAGGCCATCATCGTCTGCCCATGCGGGCATTAAAGAACCTGAGGGCCAATTGAAGCTCGAATCGCAACACGACTCATAGACTGGACCCGAAATGGTCAAACTACAATATGCCCAAAGGCAAGAAATGGGAACCATTACTACCTGTCCGCACAGGCATAGATGATTTAAGGGCAGGAAAGCTCGAGTCAAAGCCTGACTCGGAGACTAAGCCTAAACAGCAGGGCAAAGCACGGAGACCCCAACACCCGCTCACGTCAAGGATCGCACTTAAGATCCCGCAGGCATGTCCGATCAGATTCGGACCTACGAGGATCCCGCCAAACACTGAAACCAACCCGCTTGGTCAAAACCAATTACAAAAAAGAGATGCGGAAGACATAAAGCTTCCAGTTTCCTCTTATCTTACATACGCAAAGAAAAAAAAGAATAGTGTACTCTCTATCTACAGACATGCTCTGCATCTATCAAATACAAAGCGATAAAACGGCGAAATCTACGCTCCGCTCTAAAAGGCTACAGCTTACCGAGTTCGCTCTTCGCCTCATCAACAAGAAGTGACCGCGCATCACGCTTGTCCTCCCTTGCTCAAGCCAATTCCTCTGAGAGAACAAAGTCCCTCGCACCGATCTCCTCGAGTACTTCTCTTCGGAATCTGCAACGAACATATTCCTTGATCCTCTTCTCCTGGTCGAGGGCTCGCTCAGCTTGGCTTGAGCGTCCGCAACGTCTTTCATACGAATCACCATCTCCTGATCAGCTTTGGTTCGGCTTAGTGCCGCTTTTGCCCAGGCATCAATTATATCAGCCCTGATCTTCGAGAGGTCATATTCGAGTTTCCTAATCATATTCAAGTTGGACTTCGAAGGCGGGGACCTTGACCAAGGTGCCTGTCTCCTCTAAAGCTTGAGCTTGCACCTGAGCCTTTAGCTCACCACAGGCAGTTCTAACGTGGTCGATGTCGCCTGAGGTACTCCAAAGCCTCCGTCTTTTTTTTTGCAGCTAATATAACAAAAAGGGGGGTTAACCTTAAGGGCCAAAGAGAGCAAAGAACGAGCTGCAAAAGGTTACCTGCTCCATCAAATAGCTATCATAATTCGAGCTCTGGTACGCCTCATATCGCCAATGCAACAACTCGACCTCCTTCTCCTTGCTAAGGAACCTAAGGGACTCACCCTCGCCCAGAATTTTCTAAAGCCTGGCCCCTTGACGGAGCAGCTCAGACATAAGCCTACCGCAGTCCTGCACAAGGAAAGCTCAATAGGGGAAGAAGGACGCGGAATACAGGAAAACTGTGCCTAAACTCACCACGAAGTGAAGCCGACGGACTTCCTTGAAGTTAAAATATACTCTTGTTGATTTTGCCTCTTCGGCCCTAGAATAATCGACCTCGGGCAAAGCATATTCACTCGGAGGAACTGCCGCCTAGAAATTAGATACTCTGGGAGCAGCAAACTCGAACGATGCCCTCTCCTTGGAAACACGGGCCCATTTAGCACCACTAAAAGCTCCATCACATTGCGGGTGCCGATCCCTCTTATCACCATCGTCCCTTGGCTCGGAGACTAACGACTCCTTCCCCTCTTCGGAAGAGCACTGTCTCATCGCAAGGAACCGCCCGATATCTGCAAGCGGCAAATCTGGTACAAATGAAAGGGGAAAATGTTACCTCAAATATACGAAGACCAAGGCAAAGGCAACATGCATACATCCTTGGTATTTTTCTCCCCATCTAATACTAAGCACAGCTCACCACCGATGCTCATTGCAGGTCGAATTAGTCACCAGCCTTCGGACCCAGCCGGGCAGGTCAAAGACTTCGCCCGACGTCCATGAAGTTGCTGCAACAAGGGAAAAACACTATTAATCAGCTGATTTTTGCTATAGGCAAAATCTGAAAAAGCACCAGACGCTCCACTCACGTGCATAATTCCACCCTTCGGGAAATGGCAAAAGCTCCACGGGGATAATGTCGACCGTTCGAACCAAAATAAACCAACTGGCCCACTCTCGGTCCCCGTCCTCTTCATTGTTAACTACAAAAAGCGTGGATGAATGGCACCTCAGGGTTAGCAGGCCCTGGTGATGAAAGGGTTGGTATAGCATGACGAGATGGTTAAGCGTGAATTCAAGCCTAGCCTTCTCCGCAAAGAACCCCATCATCAGCACCACTCGCTAAAATGACGGATGTATTTGTGCCAAAGTAACCCGATACTTCAAGCAGAAATCAAGCACAACCCTATCAAGGGGACCAAACGCAAAAGGATATAGGTATACACTCAAGAATCCATCAGTAGAGTCTATAATACTCTCATCCGGGGGAAGCACCTACAGTGCTATCCCCTCGCTCCATCCGCAGTATTTTCTCACCATCTACAGATATTCCCCTCTTATCAAAGACGACGTCTTTAGAGCGAACTCCCACCGTTCCTGAGTGTCGGGAAAAACACTCCCCACTCCCTGTCGGGCTGTCCCCAAAGTGGTTTCCATGACTATGGTAAAACTAATAGATCAGAGAAAGGGCCTGCACCAACACTTTTTGCGCCTAAAGAAATGAAGAACTCTATGCCAAAGGGGAAGAGCAGCTATTTAAAAATAGTGAGGTCTTGCGAAGAAGCCAAAGCCGCTCCACATATATGCGAGAAGCAGCGACTCGCCTACCCAGAGTGGGCCTCGGGGAGCCGGCATCCTCGATCCAAATCGACGGAGCGATACCCGATCCAGAAAGCATCCTTCAACAAGAAGGCGGGACTGGAGGAACCATCCGTATTATCTCCAATCTAAAGACATCATTCTACCTCGAGGATCCCTGGCCAAAAGAAGTTGAACTTCGGGAAGCTTTCAGTGCCATCACTCGACGTAAGGCAAGTACCTGGTCTCGTAGATCCCCTTTTCAGAAAAAGAGGAATAAGCACGGGAAGCTCCGATCACAAAAGCTCCACGAAGGTCCGAAGCAACGCCTGAGTACAGGCAACTCCTCAGCAGAAGTCTATCCTATACGTTTTAAAAGGGATATCTACATTAATATCAAAAGGGACCCCCAGGTACCCAAAGCTGACCTTTATTCAGGATAACATCCTCGAAGGCACCAAAAGTTGGCATATTATCTCCATACAGCTCAAAGGGCCCTGCCAGCCCGGGCTTGTCAAATCAATACAATATCGTTCCGAGGTACGATGATAGGTTCGAAAGAGAGCCACGTCGATCGGCAGGGGATCGAAAGGAACGCTCATGCCCAAGTTAAATGTCAGCGGTCGACAATAAAGGAAGACATTCAAAAATCCTCGAAGGGCACGGGAACATGCAATTACAAAACAAGAATTGAAAGCAGAAGTCAATGAAATATATTCATATTCATAAAGAACCGTGTACAATAGCCCTCGAGGTGTCCTTACATACAATTACAAAAGCCTACAGAGATCTACAAGAGGAATAGAAATATGTACATGTGATGAAACCCGAGGGCCCGGTCCACCCTCGAAGATCCATCTCCGATATCAGCAAACTCGAGCTCTGCCCCATCGAGTACGCATCCTCTAGGGTGATTCCTTCGACCTCCACCTCCTCTAGGTTCCCAGCTCAATCCCTCAAGAGATTCCCATCGGAGAAGATGAAGAAGAGGAAAAGGAGGGGATGCAAAGGAGGTAGAGAAAAGAGACATGGCCCGCCGAAGCCAAAGGTTGAAGATTCAGCGGGCCCCATCCTCAACGGCCGGTAGTGCCACTTTATCCCTTGGGAAAGAAAAAACCCTAAGGGATGAAGTGCCATACCAGGCCTGGGTAGGAGAGTGAGCAGCGGTGCATAATCCGAACGATTGTCTACATGAGGGGGAAACCGACTCCCCGTTCATCATCACCTCGGGCCAACAGCAGCAGCAAAGGCCGGCATATCAACGACCACAACAATAGTGGTACAACGCGATTATGCTCGACAAAGGGAAGTCCTGGCAAAGGGCCACAACACGATCTAAGGGAGCTCCCCCAAACGGCCTTGAGGCTATGAGCCCCAAACATGATGTTCAAGTATAGAAGAAGATGATAAGAAGGGATAGGCAAGCAAGCCAACGAAGGCACTGGGACAGGAAAAACAATGCCAAAACACCTCCATTTACAGTTGATTATGACACGGTCGTCGAGACTTTGAAAGATTGACCGCCAGACGCAGTTAATGCATCCTTGGAAAACCGAATCGACGGAGGTACATTCACTTTGGAGAGCAGGAATCGAGAATGCATTGAATTAAGTCGAACATACATGAGCCCGTGGATGCCCGGTTATCATTAAACTCACACCAGAAGTCGCATCATCGGTATGACATCGCTGTAAGAAGATCGAGGAGTCAAGTGTCAAAATCATTTCCCATCACTTCGTTATGGGAAACGTAGAGACTATCTATACATGGCAAAATCAAAGGACTTGATTTCTCACTCTCAAGTCATTTCGGAAGAACGCCTCGAGACCCCAAGGACGAGAAGCCATGATCGAGTTCCCAACCTCGGGGCTCATTGAGGCCCGACTCACAGAAGACAGAGATCGAAGCTAGAATAGAAGGCAAAGCTCCCAAGGCACACGGCTAAGTCTGACAGGGCCGGCCCATCCAGAGCCTATGCTGAGGCATAACATCAAGTCATCCCATCTCTATACCTTGTAAATAATCTCCACGTAATTATAGCCGAGTTCCCATCCTATATAAAGGGGACTCACCCTACCTTGTAAAAGGCTGATGTTGCTCCATTTCTCCACAAGTGCAATAATATCTCAGTCTCTCTCTCTTTTCTTTCTAACTTGCTTGTTCTCGCTAGCCCGAAGTCGCCTTAATCTCCATTCCTTTCTTACTAGTTCTTCATCGTACTGCTCAGTATTGGCCGCGAAGAGCCTTGTTTAATTATATCCGCAACTATTATCTCATCCCCGACTATCCCTGATAGCTCGAGCTCGACCCCGACGTCAACCCCGAGGTCCCCCATCGACCAAAACTATACCCGGGCAGCAGGCCCTTCAGTTCGATTACTATCTCGTTTTGGCTTGCATTTCATCATTAAACTTCGCCTTATTAGCATCAACTGCTCTAATAACTAGCTCGAGAATAGATCACGTATTTTTAGAATCCCATTTACAAATTTAATTGTTGTTACCATTTTCACGGTAAACATAAACAAAGGTCACTTCTATTGGAGGAGCAAATTCAAAAGCAAAGAATGAGTAAATTACCTGTGCCCACATCCATGATCCAATCATCAGCAAAGGTAGATCCTAACACTTTACATATGATTAGAAGAATACAAGGTGAATGAGAGAAACAACTTGATATTCAGGAGCTACAAAAATGCAAAAAGGTAAAGACAAACTCAATCCTACCGTCGGCTAGTGTTAATCAATTTCTAAAAAATATGGGATACAAGTTGGTGGTGAAAAATATCCTGATAATCACCTAGAAAATGAAGTGAGATTTATGTCCTCTCCTATTATTGATGAGCGTGAAATAGAATTGGATAGTTTTGCTGCACAAGATGAAGTTGGTGACGATGAATTGATTGGAGATGAGGATATGAACATCGATAGTGCTGCAGGTGGTATGTCTTAAACCTTATAATTATTTTACATATTTTGATTTTTTTCTTCTTATGTCTTGTTTGTTATATCAAACTAGGGACATCAGAAAGAGAGGAGGTGACATTTGACAAAGGACAAGCAGTTGGATCAACTGACAAGAGAGTGTCTGATTTGACCAACTTTTTAGGAACAATTGCAAAGAATCCAAGATTTATCCCCTTGGTGCATACTAGTTGGCATGTTGTATAAAAGAATATTTAGCAACAAATGTGGGAATATGTCAATGTAAGAATAATTAATTTTTCAATTATATATTTTTTGTATTTTCCTACTAAGATATATATATATATATATATATATATATATATATATATATATGTGTGTGTGTGTGTGTGTGTGTGTGTATGTGTGTGTGTGTGTGTATGTGTTGTTTTGCACAGTCCAAGTTCTTAATTCCTGCTAAAGGAAAGAAGTGGGTAATGACTGGTCTTCGTGATGCTTTGAAGCGACACAGGAGAAATATTAAGAAGAAATATTTTGATAAAAATGCTACTATTAATGAAATGCTACAAAATCGTCCCAATGAGATACTTGAAGTTCAATTTCGTCAATTGATTGAGTATTGGGATGACGAAGACATCCAAGTAAGATTAAACTGTGCATTTCTACATTTTCTACCTATTGTTGTAGCATATAATTTTTTCTTTTTGATTTATTAATTAATATGCTTCTTTTGTTGTTAGTCTATGTGCCAATTAAATTCTGAAAGCAGGAAAAAACAAAAGTGGAGGCATCAAATGGGACCTATTAATTTTACAGAGTGTGTGTGGCATTGACAATATTTAATCAATACTTTGTAATCTGATTTTCATTTCTTTTTGTACTTTGTCGGAACACAGTGATGTTTTTTATATCTTCTTTGATGTAATTTGTAGCGCGCAACCAAAGAGAACAAGAAGAACCATCAAAGTCTGAAATGTTTATTACAACTCGTACAAAGAAAGGGAAGGAAGTTCATACGGATACTCAAGTTGCAATCGTAAGTCATGCTGCAATTAAGTATTGTTATTGTATTTTCTCTATTTAACTGAATGTGTTTCTTTAACCGAAGGAAGTTCACACGCATATATGTAGTTTGTTTTGGAAAATATTGACCTTTAGCTTATTAGAAGGATAGACTTTTGGACGTCTCTTTATAGCATCTCTAATATACCTCTCTTGTTCTTGAAAGATTTGATGGAATCTGGTCATAAACTTCTATAAACAAATCTACCAACAGAGGCTTCTTTTCTTCTTCAGGAGCTTGAAATGTTTGCAACACCTACATTAAATAGATAAATATATACTGTATTAGCACAGAACAAAATCAGATACACATTTTAGGATTTTGAATTCTTAAACCTGCTCTCTGATATTTCACCGGAATTCGAATTCATCTTCATCACTCTACCAACCATTTTTCTGTATCCATTTTCTGAATCTGGTGACTGAGCTTCGTGTTCTCCAGTACTCAATTTCCTCCGTGGATGTCACGACCCAAACTGGAGGGCCATGACTAGCACCCGGCCATACTTGCTGAGCACCAACGTACATTTTATCTAACCTTCTTTATTATTTGTTAGGGCCGACGAGATCAATATAATTGGTAGACATGGATCATGGACAACTAAACACAAAAGATGATGACATGAATGTACATAACATGGGATGACCAGACAATCGAGAAACTATATATAAGGTACGAGCTACCACGCTACCATGAACGACTATACAACAAAAATCAACCGACAAAGCATACCAAACTATACATGAGTCGACACCTGTCTATGAGCCTCTAAAGGAACATAAGTGCTGCAATACTGCCGGAACAGGGCCCCGACATACTCATAATGACTATAACAAAAATGCATACCAAGACCACGGCAAGTTTGAAGAAGGGATCTCGCCAATCACCGCTGAATTGGACCGCCTACTGTGGTGGGGGATCTGCGCCACGCTGTCTATCAGGACCTACAGCATGACATACAGCGTCCACAAATAAAAGGACGTTAGTACGAATAAAGTACTATGTTTTTAAGGCAGGAAACCATAAGTATGAACAGTAATGTAAGTAGGGATAGAGAATATACAACCTGTAACGTCTGGGTACCTCTGAGGGCTACTGACATGCAATGCATGATACATATGTATATATGCATAAACTTTTAAAACATACACCTCTGTGGGCATCATCATCATCATATCATACCCGGCCATAATAGGCTCGGTAAAAACGTAACCGGCCATCATAAGGCTCGGTAGAATCTTATCCGACCACGTGGAGCTCGGTAAAACCCAACTGATAAGTGGTTGCACAATAGGTGTCGTACTCAGCCGACTATAGCGCGGCTCGGTAGAGTAAAATAAATACATATATAATACTGCATGCTCGACTCATGGAATCACATTCTAAACCTTTCGGAGTGACGTAAGGTCGGTATCCTCTGTACACGTTATTAGGACTAACTCTTCACTATGAACCTTGTAAGAATTAAGAAGTACCAACAACCTTGATAATATAAGAATAAGAGAAGCAACATCAAAATTAATCGTTCCATAAGAGGGAAAACAATGTAAGTACTACTAGATTCTAAGAGTAGAGTATCTTTGGAAGCTCGTTCATTACATTATGTACAATCGGAGTCGTGCAAAAGAAGTAAAGGGATATCCTCACATACCTTTTATATACTGCCCAACCTCAAGCTATGCAAATATCAAGATTCCTTAGTCTACAATATGAGAAATGACACTATCGTTAATGTTTAAGCGTCGTAACTATTATGTACCGACCACAACCTATTTTATGATGAAACAGACATCACCTCCCCTATTTATATGACTTCCACAAGTGAAACAATCACCAAACAGGCCAAACAACATCAATGTTAATCATATTGAACCTCCCAAAACAGTCCACCAACCGATAACATTACTACCAAGCCTTTCGATATATATTCCACAAGTTCTAGCTACAATGACTTGGCCGCAACTTGGATAATCTTAAATACATATAGAGTAAGAGGTTCCTTACCTTTATACAGAAAGAACAACTCCAATTTGACCTTAATTTTCCATGAAATATCCCTCCAATGCTTCCACAACAACAATAAAGCGAAACTAGCAATCAATTAGTGTTTTTCGGCACTAAAATCACTTTAGAAGGCTTGAAATCTCCTAGGGTTGATATTAAGAACTTGAGGGAGTATTTACAGAACATAAACCCTTTAAAACAACCTCCCACACGAGCTGGAACAACACAAAAATGAGCAACAACAAGAAGAAAAAGAAACTTACTTGCGCCACGGGATTCCCGACACTTGATTTGTGTTGTTTGCCCTTTGTTTGGGTCTTGAATCTTGAGAGAACCATGATAGGGTGTTCCTAGGGTTCTTAGGTCTAAATAACGTGAAAAAATGACTTAAAACGGGTTGGAGGCATCATATATATACCCAAATGTCTTAAACCGCCTAAGTGGGCCCCATAGAGAGGTGCTTGGCGCAGTCTCACGAAAACGCGAATATCTATCTACTATGAGATCGTATCGATGAACGGTTTAATGAGTTGGAAACTAGACTCATAGATCTTCAATTTGGTGGATATATTACCCTTTAATTCTAAGTAAATTGGGAGAAAAGCTTAGTAATATTTAACCTAATGTTTATGTAAAATTATGAACCTAAGTTGTGACAACTTTTGTCGACTTTTATCTCATAACTCGTTTGACTTAAAGACTTATAATATGGATATTATATGATTCAAATACCTTAAAACACTACCTCTTGAGTGTATTAAGCACCTCTAGGTTTATCCGAAAATACGGCTGACAACATCCTTGATTCGTTTAACTTCTAATACTTGTAAATCACCCTTATACACCTTTGTATAAATTAAGACCAATAGGATTAAGTTCTTATCATCTCAAAGATAATCTCTTCATGGTTTTACGTTGACTACCTTATGGCATGAGCTAACATCTGTGAATATGGGTTGTAACAATGGATCTGTACTTACTAGAATCATCAGACGATGCATGGTCGCCCACTCGATAAGCCATGGCCTAACAAGTGTTATATACATACAAATGAAGTTTAATAAGCTGAAACCTTAAAGGAATAATATGTTTATAATGCTGCTAAGATTTCATATATGGATTGTAGTCAAGTTCTTAAACAAAAGTGGGCGGATGAATTTAATAGTTTGCAGAGACATTCTCACGTAGAATTGGGTCCACCAGACAACTTACTTGGGAAATACATAGAGATGGAATGATACTTTGACCAAGAGTACCTTATCAAGCATCCCAACTTATACATGCCTCTTCTACCCACTAGTAGGACGAGTCAATATTTGCTGCTGCATCTTACCATGTTTTACTGTTGGTGAATTAATTCCCCTACCCTCTTCACCTAAATACCTATTAGTGTGGCATGCATTTAACATGTGTAAGTTGGAGTCGATTGGAAGGTCAACTTCGCACAACAACCTTTAGAGTTCTGACTTCTGACCAAAGACCATATCAGATCTTTGTCAATATATAAATAACTAGTACCCGTAATAACCGAATTATCAAATACTATGTTTGACTAGTAAAAGGGATTATTATTTCTCTGTGTATTTTGTAAAGTAGTGTTTTAGTTCAAATGTAAATTTTAATATCTTAAACTTCATAAGTACATAGTCATCTGGCATGGTTAGTGATAATAACTTTTGGTAGTGATGCACTAAAAATTTAAATAACTAGTACCAGTTATTTATAAGTGAAATGTTTTTAATTTTTTACATAACCTATTGTTAATTTGTTATATTTCAATTTTTAAGTGATTCTTACAGGGGACCTAAAGCCAAAATTAATATGAGGCCTAAATTTTTAAGTTATAAGATATATTTTTATTTGAAATCAATTTTTCTAGTTTTTTGAGATATAAAGTTGTTAATAATCTTTTTTATAACTTCAAAATCGTCAAATATCCGAAGAAATAGCAGATGATGCATTTAGGGTTGTATTTGGAAAGGAGCAGCCTGGTCGGGTTAGATGCTATGGTAGATCGGTGATGACAAGCTCTTTGAAAAAAGATGAAGAAATCACCAAACTTAGACAACAGCATGCCAACGAAATAACTTCTCTGAAGGAAGAAATGAAGGAAATGATGAGAGAAGAAATGCGATGTTTTTTTAGTCAATTGGTGAAAAACAACCCTGGACTGGATTTTCATGATATACAAGGGTGTGTTGGATCAAATATTCCTTCACCGGTTGATGCAAGTAGTGCACGAGCCATGAGAGGCAATAATCTACCACATTCTTCTGGCTCAACTCATGCCCCGAGTCTTGAAAATGTATTTATATTTCACCAAATAGTATAATGGTAGGGATAAAGTTGATCGGATAGTATGACGAAGATAAAATATAGACAATATTTGAAAGTAGAAGGGTATATTTGACCCTTTTCCCTTGATACTACTTTATCCAAATACTTAATTATTGCGAAATATATGTAATTCTATGCAACTTAATGCTGCTTGCAGTCCTACTTTTCTCTCTATTTAAATGTTTGTGCTGAGATGTGTAAGCATACCTCAGGGAAGAGGGAAAGGAACTACGGGAAAAGGAGAATGGTTTTGATCTCACTTGTTATTTGCTGATTTGGAAATGATTTTGAAAAATTAAATAGATAGGGTGACACATTTATGGATTGTGCCTCCGGTTGTTCTGGCATTGGCTAAGAATCCAGTGGTGAAGAAGTACAATTTAACATCGTTGAAGCATATTGGGTTTGGTGCTACACTTTTGAGGAAGGAGTTAATGGAGGAATTCACTGAGAGCTTTCCTCAGGTGTTGTTGCACAGAGATATGGTATGATAGAAACTTTTGACATTGTTTCATTGGAGAATCAATATGCAGGCCCCAGACACAGGATCAGCGGGGTCTGCAGTTCCGGAGTGGAAGCTCTAATAGTTAGTGTTGATAAACTGAAGCCTCTTCCCCCTGGACAATTAGGGGAAACATGGGCGTGTTGTCCTAACATGACTCAAGGGTATTTCAACAATCCACGGGCCACTAGGCAGACTACGGATGAGACTAAGGCTTTTGATCTCACTTGTTATTTCCTGATTTATTTTCTCGTGCACTATAAGTTTTCCTCGTGGCTTCCTTTACCTTCTTTAGCCGAGGGTCTATCGGAACCAGCCCCTCCAGGGTAGGGGTAGACTGTGCACATCCTACCCTCCCCACATCCTACTGGTGGGATTATACTGGGTGGTTGTTGATTGTTGCGATTATAGGAGATATGTAAAATGTATGTTAATTCACATTTTTTGCTTTTCTTTCACTTGTATATCTTTTTGTGTTTGACATTGTTATGCTATAGTAGTGAAATAAAATATCATAGTTCTTAGTAAGATATAACCAGTGCATATACTATATATTTGTTTCTTTCTAATTTTTAATTTTATTTTGAATGTGTAGGAAAATACCGGTGATGCAATTGGAAATGTTGGCCACAAATCAATTTGATTCATTAAAGTGAATGGTGAAAACATTTTGAAAAATTATTTTGTTTATTTTTTTTATATTGATACTATAAATATGAATACATTTGGTTTTGTCGAGGTCTTTGCTAGTGAACTTCTTGAACCAACAATGCTTTATTACTATAGATAGTATGCAAAATATGTTTCTTTGTTGAAGTTTATTTCAAGTATATGCATTTAAATTATTTTTATTCTATTACTTATTATCTAATTTAATGCTTGAGATCATAATACACACATATATATATACTGGAAATAAATGTGGACAAAATTTAATGTAAACAAATATAATTTTTTAACCACAAAATTGTGATTAATATAAATATTTAAAAAATTACTTTGCAGTGTAGACGAAATTGCCACGCTTGGAAAGCGTGGCCATAGGGATTGTCAATCTGGTGTTGTTAATGATAAATGTTGCTCTAAAAGCTACCCTTTGAAAACGTAGTCTATAACGTGAGAAAGATCACGCTTCAAATGTGTAGTTTTATGTCATAAAAGCGTGGCTATAAGACAAAATATAAGTGTGGCCTTTCTACCGACCGGCCACACTTTTAAAGTGTAGCCTCTAAGGCAACACCTACAAAGCGGGCTAATAGTCAAAGGTTATGGTACTTTAGGTCACCCCCCAAGAAGTGTTGCCTAAAGCCGTAAAGTGTTGCCTTTGACCAAATGCTACACTTCTTGGTATCTTAGGCCACACTTCTCAGGGGTGCTTGTAGGCCTAAAATGTTGTAGTGTAAGAGTTGGCTTAGATCATCCTCAGCCATAGAGATTCGGAGCTTTCTTGTTTTGGCTGGTTATTGCCGACGGTTTGTTTAGTATTTCTCATCTATTGCATCGCCCTTGACCAAATTGACCCAAAAGGGTGCTCCTTTCTGGTGGTCGGCATTTGGTGTGTTTTGATGCAGGAGGGTATAGTGAATTCTTATGTTTCACGTCAGTTGAAGCCCTATGAGAAGAACTACCCTGTTCGTGATTTGGAGTTGGTTGTCGTTATTCACATGTTGAAGATTTGGATGCACTATCTCTATGGTGGGTCTTGTGAGGTGTTTACTGATCATCGTAGCCTCCAGCACTTGTTCAAGCAAAAGGATCTCAATTTAAGGCAGCAGAGATGGTTAGAGCTGCTAAAGGACTATAATATTACCATTTTGTACCATGCGGGAAAGGCCAATATGGTGGCCGATGCCTTGAGTAGGAAGGCAGTGAGTATGGATAGTCTTGAATTCCTTCTTATTAGTGAGAGACCCCTTGCAGTTGATGTTCAAGCCTTGGCCAATCGGTTTATGAGATTGGATATTTCGGAGCCCAGTCGGGTATAGATGTGTGGTTTCTCAGTCTTCCCTATTCGATCGCATCAGAGAGCGCCGGTATGATGATCCTCATTTGCTTGTCCTCAAGGATAGGGTTCACCAGGGAGATGCTAGTGATGTGACTATTGATGATGATGGGGAATTGAGGATGCAGGGCCGGATATGTGTGCCCAATGTGGATGGACTGCGAGAGTTAATTCTTGAGGAGGCCCATAGTTCGTGGTATTCCATCCATCCGGGTGCCGCGAAGATGTATCAGGATTTGAGACAACACTATTAGTGGAGGAGGATGAAGAAATATATAGTTAGGTTTTCAGCTCGGTGTCCCAAATGTCAGTAGGTGAAATATGAGCATCAGAGACCGGGTGGTTTGCATCAGAAGATAGAGATTCCAGAGTGGAAGTAGGAGCGGATCACCATCGTTTTCGTAGTTGGGCTCCCACGGACTTCGAGGAAGTTCGATGCTATTTGGGTGATTATGGATCGACTAATCAAGTTCGTGCACTTCATTCTTGTTAGTACTGTGAGCATGTGATTTTTGTCATATTTAAAATACTCCTATAAAATTAAAGAAATAGATTTTTTCTAAATTATTTGCAATTTTATAGGATTTCTGTAGGGTTTTATTAATTGTTTGCATTTTTTTGCACGTCTAATTTTGTTAAAAATCATGAAAAAATGTCAAAAACACCATGTATTGCATATCAGATTTTATACTTATATTTTAGGATTAACTAGTTAATTAATTATTTTATTAAAATGAAAATCACAAAAAATATCATTCATTTACATTTTTAGCCTTTAATGCTAAATTAGTAATTTTTTCTTCTTTAATTTAGGATCAACTAATTTTTGTAAATATTATAATAGATAATTAGCTTAATTTTATAATTTAGATTAATTTAGGGATTTGATTTAGGATTTTAATTAAAAAACAAAAAAAAGGAATAAGAAAAGAAATTGGAGACTCAACCCCTATGTTGAGTCCCTAAAGTCAAATGCACATGATGCAAACAAGCGTTCCTATTAGGGATCCGGCATGAGGTTGAGTTATTCTAGGTTTAAAACTTGGGTGTATTGTTCTAGACTTGGTATACCCGAGCGGACAACTCGAGCCGAGGGGGGCTACGTACCGGGAACCAAAAGGCCATCCGGCTTTGTAACTTGTCTGAACCTCTTTCTAAATTAGGGTATGACACTAGCAGAAAAGAAGTCACGCCAACGTGCACTTCCCCGAGGAATAGAAGAGAAGGGTTTCATAGCAGTTTATATACAGTTCAAATAATATCAAAGCAGTAAAAAGCGGCATTTAGCACATTAGGCCCAAACATATAAAATTCAGATAATAAATAAAGTCAACTATAACAATTATTCTAAGCTCGAATTCTTGAACCCTGAACCAAAAGTTCTGGGTTATGATCCCCAGCAGAGTCGCCAGAGCTGTCACACCTCCTTTTTACACCCGAGAGGAGTATAAGAGAGTTCTTACAATTAAAGTGATATTAATTAAAATGGGATTATTTTATTTAATTTTTCAGAGTCGCCACTTGGAATAGTTCATTTTTGTGTCCCAAGTCACTGATTTATTTTAAAATCCCAAATCGAGGAAATTTGACTTTATTTAAAAGTCTGCGAACCAGAAATTCTAGATAAAGAATTTTGTTAGCCCTGGAGAAGGTGTTAGGCATTCCCGAATTCCGTGGTTCTAGCAGGGTCAGTTAAACAATTAATAATTGGCTTATTATCTGATTTATTACATGTTTTAAACCTATTGTGCATTTTACCTTTATAACCGCTTTTAATTATTTTATGAAATTATTCTGGAACAAGATACGATTGTCGTACACTTGTTTGTTTAATACACACTGTGAATCATGTCACATGAACCGTACCTATAATCTACAACATGTTTAAATTATTAAGTTATTAGAAGTTGTGGCCGGGTCACATAAATGTACCCCCGAATTTGAAAATTAGGTATCACAACTACGTTACTGGAACCGTACCCGTAGCTATGATGATTTTATTATAAACGCGCCTAAAGCAAACTACGAACGTTCAAAATATTTTTTATATTAAGTTATAGTATTAATGTGAGGGCCATAGATTAGGTGATTCGATTGTGAATGACACACCTCGATTTATTTTAAAAGATTTGTATTTTCACTAAAAGCAAATTAAGGATGCTCCTATTTAAATCTAATTTGAAATTCAATAAAATCTATTAATTATACAAATGTTTGGGGATATACGTTTAGCCTTAATCACGTTTGACAAGGAAATTGGGCCAGCAGTAGCCCATTAATTATTTGGTCAGGAACCAATCAGCATTTGAAGCTGTATTGGGCTCAGAATTTGGCCTAGTCCGATTTTATCTAAAGCTGACCCACGTTGGGCTCACATAGGCGGGCCCATTCACTAATATTTACTAGTTGGGCCAATCCACCTCTACGTTTAAACTAACCAAGACTTACATGATATACACAGTTGTCTAAACCCATAAATCAATTTACTTTTATGAAAGGAAAATCATAATACAATTCCAGTTACGAGAGTGAAATACGCATGATTTGCAGGACAAAGAAAAAATGCATTTATACTGTTATTCACAAGGGAAATCCATAACTAAGGGTCAAACTGCTGGGCTTAACACTCAGGCCCATTCGCCTGGGCCCAGACTTGCTCAGGTGATTCCCATATTGGGCCTTGATGCAAATCTGACCCAACTTGTGCTACATTCAAACATTTCTGCAATAATAGGCTATGCTCATTACAAAGAGATCATACTGCTATGAATCTAACTAATAATCAAACATAATCAAAATTTAAAATTAGAACATTCCAACAGTCCATTTACCAATGACAATCCATAAAATTACAATATGCTCCTAAATACAACTATGTGTCTAAGAAAAAAAGAAATATTTAAGGTAAAGAGTAACTTTTCTTCCTAATTTTGAGTCTTCCAGCTATTACAAAATCCTTCGAACCAACTTCAACTTGCAAGAAATCAGCTACAAAATTGTTTCTTCTAGGCTAGCATTTAATTCCAGCTCTGAGGTTTCTTACTGCCCAACAAACTTTTGTTTCTGCTTAGACTTTCAAGGATCTGACCATGTTAAAGGTTTGATTCACAAAAATGTCTTCAAATACATGGACCTACTATATTATCAAACCAAACTCAAATAAACAATGCAAGAATCAGTGGGAAAAGCAGTGTGATTCATGGATCTGACCATGTTAAAGGTCAGACTTACAAACTAACAAAGGCTTCAAACCCATGGGCATACTATACTGCTTAACAAACTCATACAACAAATGCAAGAATGAACCAAATAGGGGCAGTGTAATCCATGGATCTGACCATGTTAAAGGTCAGATTCATAAACAAACAAGGCTTCAAATACAGGGACCTACTGTAATGCATAACAAATGCAAAAAAAGTGTATACCGGCTGAAATAAATAAATGGTCAGTGTTGTTTTCGACACACATACAAGAAAACAGATTCTCATGGTATAAGAAAACTAGATGAACAAAGAGTCACATATTTCAAAGAAAATCTTTAATGTTGTCGCGTTTAAATGGATAAATCACATCATAAAAGGAAGCATAAACATACATCATTGATAGAAAATAACTTGTATCTATCTTTAACCTCAAATTTACAAACACTTAAGCATAGGATAAGATGTGTACCTAGTGTCTTAAAATTTAATTCCAAAGTGCTAAGTTAAAAAAACAGGTAGTTCAGCAGCCCAAGAAAAAAAGTAGTATATACCCAACCACAGCTTTAGTATCAGCTTATTACTTGACTCCAAAAACCCAGAAATCAAAGAGAATTCCTCCCAAATTTGTAAAAAAGGAAGGAAAAATAGGAAAGCTGGGACTAGATTTTCGTTTCAATGAAATTTTCAGGTCTGTATGCTGATCCGTCTGAGAAAATGAGTGAATGACTTTCTTTTTATAGTGCACATACAAAAATGGCATCTAAGGAGTATTCTTCCCTAGTTCTTGGATAGTGCAGCATATTTTCAGAGGATAAAATGTCCGGGTGTCCATTTCAGCATCTTTTAAAACCAATTTGGACAGTTGGTACACTTCTAGAATTTTCCTCTCTAAGATATTTAGTTTTTTAAAGTTCTAAAATTCCCCTAAGTTTTCTTTTAGTTTAATTAGGTCCCTATAAGTTTCTAGTGATTTTCATATCAAGGCAAATAGAGCAAAAGCAAAAAGGGATCCAAAATCCAAATCGAAATGACAAACATAAGCATGATGATGCAATTTAAACCTAGAACTAAGCTAATTAGTAAATGAAAAATGCTTATTTAATTAAACCTAAAGAAAAACTAAATTTAAACAACACTGATGGTAGAACACAGTAACAAACATGGTAATACAATGAAATCTAATAATTAACGTAAGTAACCTACATTGTGATTGAATTAACTAAACTATACCACTAAAAATGATTTTCTAACAATTAGACATGCTATGAACTAAACAACTTGTATAGAAATGAACCAGACTATTTATGATTATTCACATGCAGAAATCAAAGAAACAAAATAAAGAAAACAAGGAAAAGAGTTAAGGAAAAGACCAAAAGGGTCTGGCAGTTCAACAACTCAATGTGGCTAAAAAATATGCTAACCAACTGTTCTTGTTGAGAACAATTGGCTAGCATGGCCTTTCAACTACATCGAGCAAATCAAAGAAAGCTCAAAAAGGTTAGACAAAAGGGAATTAGGTTTTTCTAGTTCTCCATAGATTTGAAATTCAAGGATTTTGGCGGGGATTTTATGTGAATCAAGGGTAGGATGGTGGTGAGGTAAGGCTAGGGATTATATGGTGTGAGATTGGGGTCGTTTGGGTGATTAGGGTTTTTAGGTTCGGATTTCAGATCTAAAATTCGAGTAGTTGGATGAAGATTTGAGGGAAATGGTTTGGGGATTTGGAAAGGGGAGGGAGAGGAGATTACAGGGTGTTAATTTGGTGGAGTTTGGGGTGTTGCCGCCGCCGTGGGGAGATTCTGGTGCAGAATATGGCGGAGACGGCGAAGAATATAGAGGCGGCTAGGGTTTAGTCTCTCTAAGAGACATGATGGACTGAGGTGGGTTTTTGGGGTTAGGGGGGAGGGCTGTTCGGACACTCTTATACAAAAGGATTGCCTAGTTCCGAGCCGTTGGATCACAAAGATCCAACAATTATGATGGAGAGGCGATGAAACAGAGTCGTTTAGGGGTCTAGGCCGTTACCCCTCACAAGTTTCTGGATTTGCTAAAAATAATCAGGCAGGTCCAGTATGCAGATTTGGAAAATGAGTTTTCCACTCTACACTTCATATACCAGTGGTACGGACATATAGGGGGGTTCGAAAACCCGGAAAGCAGAATCTGTAGTAAAGGGGACCGACCAAAGTGGGAATAGCGTAGATGTTTTGCTTTCATGGTGGCATTCTTAGGTCTTCTGGTGTTTCTCAGGAAGGATGGTAATATTGATCTATGGGTAGCCGGAGTTATCAACACTTTGATTACCAATACCAAGAGCACCCTCGCACCAATGATAGTATCAGAAATATTTCGAGCTCTCACCACTTGCAAAGCCGTGGTAGATTTTTTCGAAGGGTGCAATTGTTACTACAAATGTGGTTGATTGAGCATCTATGTCATCGTCCTCTGTACATGAACTACGTGTCGACAGGGAAAAGCTGCATAGAGGAGTTTGATACAAGGGTCAATGGGTTCAAGATGCCAGAAGGGGTTGTAGATTGGATATCCTGCCTCCGCTCTGTAACTGCAGATAAGATAGAGTGGATGTTGGGTTGACTTCCTATTAATGAGATTATATACATGCCTGTCACCGTGCTCACTTTCTCTTAATGGGTCTCAGAAGTATCCAACATTATGCCCACTACCAGGTTTTGATACGACTGGGAAGATGCCAAATAGTCCCAAAGGATGAAGACCTTAGCATCCATGTAGTTGAGATCCGCTCTGATGGCCAATTTCATGAAGCAGTGGTTTGCCAGATCTGGATTGAGTGCCAATACTTGACAGCGAACACCCGAGTACGTGATTTATCCAAGGGTGAAGTCTCATTCGGTTACATTGCTTGGTATAAAGGAGTGTTGAGTTTGGGAGACCAGCCAAGAGGCCCTACATCCAGGAATTTGTTGAAGCCTCACAAGAACAATGGGATTGGCTGACCAAGAAAATGAATACAGAGCTACCATAAGCAAGTTGCAAGGGCAAAGCAGGGATCTTGAATTTGATAATGGTGTTCAAGCCGCTGCAGATGAGGGTGAAAACAAGAAGTTGGCCCAAGAAAATGAAGTCCTCCGAGCCCAAATTCAAAGAATGAAGATAGCTGTTGGAAACCCAGGAAGGAGCCAAGCAGATGAAAGATTTATAAATGGTCTTAGGCGGAAAGTGTGTGAGTATGGGACTGATTTGGAAAAATCCGAAAGTATTATGGCAAAAGCCCGGGCACAGTTGGCGAAGAGCGCAGAAGGACGGGCAGAGTTTGTTCAGCAATTGAAAGGAAACTATGATAGAGAGGTCCCAAATCTAAAGAAGAAACTAACTACCCTCGAGAATGAAATGGCTAAACAGACAAAGAACTTTAAGGCAGAGAGGGAACATTGTTATGCATTAATGGCCCGACTAGAAGAGGACATGCAACAATTGCAGGAGCAAAGCCATAATGACACCCAAATTCTGGAAGCTAGATCTCAACAAATTGGGCGCCTGCTCCAAGAGAACGACATCATTAGAGAAAGGGTTAGAGCAATTGCTGACTATATCGTCATGAAATGCCATGAGTCTGAGGATATGACTCGATCCCTCTTCTTCGCCATAGTGATGACCTTTGTTCACCAGATAATGGATGTTTGGATCGTCTTCAAAGAGATCTTGCACGTAGGCCCATGGCGAGACCGACTAATATCCCGTAGGCCCCTGGATTAGTTTTGGAAGCACATATGTATTCCTGTTTTTTCTTCTCAAGTTTGTATTTTAGTTTCCTTTTAGTGTCTATTTTCAGTCTTTTGTAGTTTTTCAGTTCTTAGGTAGGTATGATGGAGTCGTTGTAATAGATAAAAATTAGAAGTTTTTATTTTAATGAAAATTTGAAAAAACCCAAAAATTGTTTCTTTCTTTTATTTTGCATTTATCCCTTAAACTACGTTATGATCTGATTCACATAGAGTCGTGATACGTAGGCAATCCCCATCGGATCCGGTCATGGTTTTAGATAACTCAAATAAGAGAGAAAATGACAAAAAGAGAGAAAACAATTCAAGAGAGAGTGTGCAAGGAAAAGAGAGATCAAAAAAGCCGGGATGAGAAAAGAAAGATTCGAAGATCTGAGAGATCAAAAAAGCCGGGATGAGACACGCAACCGTTACAAAACATGTAGAAAAATATTTAACTGTCTAGGTGCATTGCATTCCCCAACCTGCGATTCCCTATGTGTTAATTGTCTCATACTAACCGGTTTATTGTGTATGCTTTTGAGAACAGGTTCTGTTTTAAGATGGTTGGTTTTGTGGTAACCTGGCTTCGCACCCTTACTTCACAAGGTCCAAAGGAAGTGTCTAAATGACGTCTAAGAGTCATCTACCAACAATTCCCCCCTCAGAGGGCAGCCCGTTGTCAGTTATCCCGACATCAGAGTCAGCAGCTACTGAAAAGAACAGGGCTCTGCGCCTCCGCATGTTGGAAATATGGGAGGCTTGGTTTAACGGTAGAGAGAAACCTAGTGCAATACCTGGTTTTACTCAACTGATTCCCAGAACAAGTGGGACCTCCAACATCCCTATAAGTTACCCGACCACCCAATTAGGATACCCCACTATGTCAGCCCATTTACCGGAATTCCTTCTAAGGTTCGCCCCCAGGCACTAGTTTCGGGAGTGTCTTCTAACATATTCACCGCACCACCAACCTCGGCTAAGATACAGCCAACATTCCTAGGCCAAGTTTTGATCTGTCATCCTTTACTTTCTAAACACCACCATTTCCATCGGACACAACTCATGTCACCCTAAACTTCTACCCTCAACAACGTCGGTATAGGTTTACCGCAGTACAAGAGAGAACTGTAAAGAGTCCCGAGCAAGAAGAGATCACTCGAAAAATGAAAAACATAGAACAAAGTCTCAAGAACATACAAAGCCTGAGTGGACAGAAGAGTGTCTCCTATGCTGACTTGTGCATGTTCCAGCATGTTCATCTGCCCATTGGTTTCAAGACGCCCAAGTTTGAAAAGTATGATGCACATGGAGACCCCATAGCCCACCCAAAAAGGTATTGCAACTAGTTAAGAGGAGCGGGCAGAAAAGAAGAGCTCTTGATGTCTTACTTCGGGGAGAGTTTATCCGGAATCGCATCCGAATGGTATATGGATCAAGACATTTCCCACTGGCACATATGGGATGAGTTGGCCTGAGACTTTGTCAGACAGTTCCAGTACAACGTGGACATGGCTCCAGATCAAAAATCTTTATCCAATTTCAAAAAGAAGTCTTCATAGAGCTTCTGGGAGTATGCCATCAAGTGACGTGAACAAGCCGCCAAGGTAAAACCCCCAATGGATGAGACCGAGATGGTCAGTGTCTTCTTGTAAGCCCAAGATGCTAATTACTTCCAAAACATGATGGTCGCTATGGGTAAGCCATTTGTAGAAGCCATAAAGATTGGGGAAATGGTAGAGAATGGTTTGAAAACGAGTCGCATCCTAAGCCAGTCGTCTATAAGAGCCACCTTTCAAGCAATCCAGAGTGGGTCGGGGGATGCAGCAAAGTAGAAAAAGAAAGAAGAAGTAGCAATGATGGCCTCAAGTCTGAGAAACCCCCGTCAGCCCCGAGTCTACTTTGGTTATTCTTCCATCACCCCAGAACATTACTACCCTCACCAAGATGCGGCATATGTCATCACTCCTCAGCCTTATGTAGTGATTAATGCCTAGCCATACGCTCGGCCTCAATAATATTATAATCAGAACCAAGATCCACCTCCCAGAAATAACCCTCATCAACAAGCTCCATATAATCCCCGTCCACCATAGAACAATTTTCCATATAATGCTCGTGCCTGTGAACTACCCAGAAAAACCAACTTTACACCTATCGGTGAATCATACTCCAACCTCTTCCCAAAGTTGGTCCAAATGGGTTTGCTGCAGCCTATGCCTCCAAGTAGACAAAACCCAGAGTCACCCTCCTACTGACCCGGTACCCGATGTGCTTATCATTCAGGGGTGGAAGGGTACGACACTGAGGATTGTTGGACCCTTAAAAGGGCAGTCGAAAATATAATAGAGCAAAAACGGGTAGTGTTGAGGGATGAGGAGGTCCTTATTGTAACCAATAACCCATTTCTAGCTCACAACAATGGGATAATTGTTGGTATAATTTGTGAGGACAGCGAGTTCGACCCAGCATTGGAAGATATCATTGCCATTGCTGATGTTGAAAAGAAGCTCAAAGCGGCAAAAAATTAAGCTAAGGATGAGAAGAAGAGCAACTCCACTCCTCAAAGCATAGAAAAGGATGTGGAAGCCAAGACAAGGGTAGTACCTCCTAAATATGTCATTCTTTATATTCCTAGGGCCCCCAGGAAAGAACAGTACATGTTGAGTCCCCCCAAAAGGATCGAGCAGAATAAGGTTGCATTAAAGGTACCAAATATGTATGTACCAGAAGGGACTTATGTGGCGGGGGCCCGATAATTTCACCCAGGCTGACTGAGTCTGTGGTTATCAGCCGTGCACCATAGAAGCCCATGAAGGACCCCACTGTCGTCCCCTGGAACTACAACAAAGCAGTAGTTATGCACAAGGGAAAAGAAATCATGGGGGAAGTGAATGAAACAAACGCGTCTGGGAAGTACCTCAATTTTGAAGAGTTGAACAAGACCAAACAGAAGCGATTTTCACTTAAAGATCTAGTCAGTGCTGAAGAGGCAGAGGAATTCTTTTGAAACATGAAAACAACAGACTACACTGTGATCGATCTACTCAGGAAGTCCCCCTCTCAGGTATCACTGTTGTCCCTGCTGATAAGCTCGAATGAGCATCAGAAAGTGCTGATAAAGACGCTCAATGAAGAATATGTTTCGACTGAGACCACAGTTAAGCAATTGGAAAGAATGGTGGAATAATTTTTTGAAGTCAACCGGATCTCCTTCAGTCGAAATGACTTGCCACCAGAAGGGGTTGCCCACAACAAAGCTCTTAATTTGATTGTTAAGTGTGAAGGGTACTATGTAAAAAAAGTTATGTTGGATGGCAAATCTGGGGTTGACATCTGCCCTCTCTCAACCCTACAAAGGATGGAAATCGGGACTGAACGGATCAGGCCCAACAATGTTTGCGTGTGTGCATTTGATGGCATCAAGAAAGATATGATAGGGGAGATTGATTTGATCCTAACCATCGGCCTTGTGGATTTTGAAGTAACATTTCAGGTTTTGGACATGAACAACTCCTACAATTTTATACTAGGAAGGCCTTGGATCCATGATGCAGGGGCCGTACCCTCTACACTCCACCAAATGGTTATGTTTTAGCATGAAGACCAAGAAATCGTGGTCCACAGAGAGGATGAGCAATCAATCTACAGGGACCTGTTAGTCCCATGTCTGGAGGCTAGAGAAGGTAGCGAGCACATAGTCTACCAAGCTTTTGAGATTGTGGTCGCAAACCAATGTGAGGGAGGAATCCTGTGTCCTCAACCCTTTTTGTCAAACGCATCAATCATGGTCGCCAGTGAGATGATCAAGCTTGGTTACAGGCCCGGGAAAGGGCTCGGGGCATCTTTGCAAGGCATTACAGAGCCCATCAACCTTACTGCCAGTGAGAACTTCTTTGGTGTCGGTTTCGGAGCTATAGAAGTTGACGTGAAATGGGCTAAAGAACGTAAGAACAACGGTTGGGTTTTACCTCAGCTGGTCCCGCATCTCGCCACAACATTTGTTAAGCCAAAGTACATAGAGGAAGAAGAAGATGAGTCCTTCACGGCCGAAGAAATTGAAGGCATCTGTGAAGCAATGAGGCAAATGTTATATGAGGCCCACATGGTCCAGCCGGGTGAAGGCTCAAGCACTACTGAGGTGCAATATATGGGGCCGAATGCCAAGCTTCAAAATTGGAAGGCTACTCCGTTCCCAGTTAGGCGGGAATCCCGGTAGTTTAGTTTTGCCATCTTTTCTGCATCCCGAGTTATTTCAGGGTGTAACTCGAATGTTTTTAGTTTATTTTATTTTAAATTCCAATGTAAACCCTTCTATCATCATATTCAATGAAATGAAATCAATATTTCATCGTCTATGAATCTCTCTCTTTATTCTTTCTAATTTTTGTTATTTTTCTTATCTCTCTTTTTAGTTCTAATAATGTGGACTTAAATAACATGACATGAAGGTATGTGTTGAGTCCCCCCAAAAGGTTCGAGCAGAATAAGGTTGCATTGAAGGTACCAAAGATGTATGTACCAGAGGGGATTTAAGTGGCGGGGGGCCGATAATTTCACCCAAGCTGGCTGAGCCTGTGGTTATCAGCCGTGCACCATAGAAGCCCATGAAGGACCCCACTGTCGTCCCCTGGAACTACAACAAAGAAGTAGCAATGTACAAGGGAAAAGAAATCATGGGGGAAGTGAATGAAACAAACTCGTCTGGGAAGTACCTCAATTTTGAAGAGTTAAACAAGACCAAACAGAAGCGATTTTCGCGTAAAGATCTAGTCAGTGCTGAAGAGGCAGAGGAATTCTTTCGAAAGATGAAAACAACGGACTACACTGTGATCGATCTACTCAGGAATTCCCCCTCTCAAGTATCACTTTTGTCCCTGCTGATAAGATTGAATGAGCATCAGAAAGTGCAGATAAAGACGCTCAATGAAGCATATGTTTCGACCGAGTCCACAGTTGAGCAATTGGAAAGAATGGTGGAATAATTTTTTGAAGTCAACCGGATCTCATTCAGTCAAATTGACTTGCCACTAGAAGGGGTTTCCCACAACAAAGCTCTTAATCTGACTGTTAAGTATGGAGGGTACTATGTAAAAAGAGTTATGTTGGATGACAGATCTGGGGTTAACATCTGCCCTCTATTAACCCTACAAAGAATGGAAATTGGGACTGAAAGGATCAGGCCCAACAATGTTTGCGTGCATGCATTTGATGGCATCAAGAGAGATACGATAGGGGAGATTGATTTGATCCTAACCATCGGCCTTGTCGATTTTGAAGTAACATTTCAGGTTTTGGACATGGACACCTCCTACAATTTTCTACTAGGAAGGCCTTGGATCCATGATGCAGGGGTCGTACCCTATACACTCCAACAAATGGTTAAGTTTGAAAATGAAGACCAAGAAATCGTGGTCCACAGAGAGGATGAGCAATCAATCTACAAGGACCTGTCAGTTCCATGTCTGGAGGCTAGAGAAAGTAGCAAGCACATAGTCTACCAAGCTTTTGAGATTTTCGTCGCAAACCAATGTGAGGAAGGAATCCTATGTCCTTCAGTCAAAATGACTTGCCACTAGAAGGGGTTTCCACAACAAAGCTCTTAATCTGACTGTTAAGTGTGGAGGGTACTATGTAAAAAGAGTTATGTTGGATGACAGATCTGGGGTTAACATTTGCCCTCTATTAACCCTACAAAGAATGGAAATTGGGACTGAAAGGATCTGGCCCAATAATGTTTGCGTGCATGCATTTGATGGCATCAAGAGAGATACGATAGGGGAGATTGATTTGATCCTAACCATCGGCCTTGTCGATTTTGAAGTAACATTTCAGGTTTTAGACATGGACACCTCCTACAATTTTCTACTATGAAGGCCTTGGATCCATGATGCAGGGGTCGTACCCTCTACACTCCAACAAATGGTTAAGTTTGAACATGAAGACCAAGAAATTGTGGTCCACAGAGAGGATGAGCAATCAATCTACAGGGACCTGTCAGTTCCATGTCTGGAGGCTAGAGAAAGTAGCGAGCACATAGTCTACCAAGCTTTTGAGATATTGGTCGCAAACCAATGTGAGGAAGGAATCCTGTGGCCTCAACCCTTCTTGTTAAACGCGTCAATCATGGTCGCCAGTGAGATGATCAAGCATGGTTACAAGTTCGGGAAAGGGCTCGGGGCATCTTTGCAAGGCATTACAGAGACCATCACCCTGACTACCAGTAAAAACTTCTTTGGTGTCGGTTTTGGAGGTATAGAAGCCGACGTGAAATGGGCTAAAGAACAAAAGAATGACGGTTGGGTTCTACCTCAGTCGGTCCCGTATCTCGCCACAACATTTGTTAAGCCAAAGTGCATAGAGGAAGAAGAAGATGAGGCCTTCACGGCCGAAGAAATTGAAGGCATCTATGAAGCAATGAGGCAAATGTTATATGAGGCCCACATGGTCCAGCCGGGTGAAGGTTCAAGCACTGGTGAGGTGCAATATATGGTGTCGAATTCCAAGTTTCAAAATTGGAAGGCTACTTCGTTCCCAATCAGGCAGGAATCCCGGTAGTTTAGTCTTGCTAGCTTTTCTCCATCCCGAGTTATTTCAGGGTGTAACTCGAATGTTTTTAGTTTATTTTCTTTTAAATTCCAATGTAAACCCTTCTATTATCATATTCAATGAAATGAAATCAATATTTCATCGTCTATGAATCTCTCTCTTTGTTCTTTCTGATTTTTGTTATTTTTCTTATCTCTCTTTTCAGTTCTAATAATGCGGACTTAAATAACATGACATGAAGGTTTGTGTTGAGTCCCCCCAAAAGGTTCGAGCAGAATAAGGTTGCATTGAAGGTACCAAAGATGTATGTACCATAGGGGACTTATGTGGCGGGGGGCCGATAATTTCACCAAGGCGGACTGAGCCTATGGTTATCAGTCGTGCACCATAGAAGCCTATGAAGGACCCCACTGCCATCCCCTAGAACTACAACAAAGCAATACTGATGTACAAGGGAAAAAAAATCATGGGGGAAGTGAATGAAACAAACCCGTCTGGGAAGTACCTCAATTTTGAAGAGTTGAACAAGACCAAACAAAAGCGATTTTCGCTTAAAGATCTAGTCAGTGCTGAAGAGGCAGAAGAATTCTTTCGAAAGATGAAAACAGCGGACTACACTGTGATCGATCTACTCAGGAAATCCCCCTCTCAAGTATCACTTTTGTCCCTGCTGATAAGCTCTAATGAGCATCAGAATGTGCTGATAAAGACGCTCAATGAAGCATATGTTTTGACCGAGACCACAGTTGAGCAATTGGAAAGAATGGTGGAATAATTTTTTGATGTCAACCGGATCTCTTTCAATCAAAATGACTTGCCACCAGAAGGGGTTGCCCACAACAAATCTCTTAATCTGACTGTTAAGTGTGGAGGGTACTATGTAAAAAGAGTTATGTTGGATGACAGATCTGGGGTTGACATCTGCCCTCTCTCAACCCTACAAAGAATGGAAATTGGGACTTAAAGGATCAGGCCCAATAATGTTTGTATGCGTGCATTTGATGACATCAAGAGAGATACGATAGGGGATATTGATTTGATCCTAACCATCGGCCTTGTGGATTTTGAAGTAACATTTCAGGTTTTGGACATGGACACCTCCTACAATTTTCTACTGGGAAGGCCTTGGATCCATGATGTAGGGGCCGTAACCTCTACACTCCACCAAATGGTTAAGTTTGAACATGAAGTCCAATAAATCGTGGTCCACAGAGAGGATGAGCAATCAATCTACAGGGACCTGTCAGTTCCATGTCTGGAGGCTAGAGAAAGTAGCGAGCTCATTGTCTACCAAGCTTTTGAGATTGTGGTCGCAAACCAATGTGAGGAAGGAATCCTGTGTCCTCAACCCTTCTTGTCAAACACATCAATCATGGTCGCCAGTGAGATGATCAAACATGGTTACAAGCCCGGGAAAGGGCTCAGGGCATCTTTGCAAGGCATTTCAGTGCCCATCACCCTGACTGCCAGTAAAAACTTCTTTGGTGTCAGTTTCGGAGCTATAGAAGCCGACGTGAAATGGGCTAAAGAACGTAAGAATAACGGTTGGGTTCTACCTTAGCCGGTCCCGTATCTCGCCATAACATTTGTTAAGCCAAAGTACGTAGAGGAAGAAGAAGATGAGGCCTTCACGGCCGAAGAAATTGAAGGCATCTGTGAAGCAATGAGGCAAATGTTATATGAGGCCCACATGGTCCAGCCGGGTGAAGGTTCAAGCACTGCTGAGGTGCAATATATGGGGCCGAATGCCAAGCTTCAAAATTGGAAGACTACTTCGTTCCCAGTTAGGCGGGAATCCCGGTAGTTTAGTCTTGCCATCTTTTCTACATCTCGAGTTATTTCAGTGTGTAACTCGAATGTTTTTTAGTTTATTTTCTTTTAAATTCCAATGTAAACCCTTCTATCATCATATTAAATGAAATGAAATCAATATTTCATCGTCTATTAATCTTTCTCTTTATTTTTTCTGATTTTTGTTATTTTTCTTATCTCCCTTTTCAGTTCTAATAATGCGGACTTAAATAACATGACATGAAGGTATGTGTTGAGTCCCCCCAAAAGGTTCGAGCAGAATAAGGTTGCATTGAAGGTACCAAAGATGTATGTACCATAGGGGACTTATGTGGCGGGGGGCCGATAATTTCACCCAGGCAGACTGAGCCTGTGGTTATCAGTCGTGCACCACAGAAGCCCATGAAGGACCCCACTACCTTCCCCTGGAACTACAACAAAGTGGTAGTGATGTACAAGGGAAAAGAAATCATGGGGGAAGTGAATGAAACAAACCCGTCTGGGAAGTACCTCAATTTTGAAGAGTTGAACAAGACCAAACAAGAGCGATTTTCGCTTAAAGATTTAGTCAGTGCTGAAAAGGCAGAGGAATTCTTTCGAAAGATGAAAACAGAGGACTATACTGTGATCGATCTACTCAGGAAGTCCCCCTCTCAAGTATCTCTTTTGTCCCTGCTGATAAGTTCGAATGAGCATTAAAAAGTGATGATAAAGACACTCAATGAAGCATATGTTTCGACCGAGTACACAGTTGAGCAATTGGAAAGAATGGTGGAATAATTTTTTGAAGTCAACCGGATCTCCTTCAGTCGAAATGACTTGCCACCAGAAGGGGTTTCCCACAACAAAGCTCTCAATCTGACTGTTAAGTGTGAAGGGTACTATGTAAAAAGAGTTATGTTGGATGGCAGATCTGGGGTTGACATCTGCCCTCTCTCAACCCTACAAAAAATGGAAATTGGGATAGAAAGGATCAGGCCCAACAATGTTTGCGTGCGTGCATTTGATGGCATCAAGAGAGATACGATAGGGGAGATTGATTTGATCCTAACCATCGGCCTTGTGGATTTTGATGTAACATTTCAGGTTTTAGACATGGACACCTCCTACAATTTTATACTAAGAAGGCCTTGGATCCATGATGCAGGGGTCGTACCCTCTACACTCCACCAAATGGTTAAGTTTTAACATGAAGACCAAGAAATCGTGGTCCACAGAGAGGATGAGCAATAAATCTACAGGGACCTATCAGTCCCATGTCTGGAGGCTAGAGAAGGTAGCGAACACATAGTCTACTAAGCTTTTGAGATTGTGGTCGCAAACCAATGTGAGGAAGGAATCCTGTGTCCTCAACCCTTCTTGTCAAACACATTAATCATGGTCGCCAGTGAGATGATCAAGCATGGTTACAAGCCCGGGAAAGGGCTCAGGGCATCTTTGCAAGGCATTACAGTGCCCATCACCCTGACTTCCAGTGAGAACTTCTTTGGTGTCGGTTTCGGAGCTATAGAAGCCGACGTGAAATGGGCTAAAGAACGTAAGAACGACGGTTGGGTTCTACCTCAGCTGGTCCCGCATCTCGCTACAACATTTGTTACGCCAAAGTGCATATAGGAAGAAGAAGATGAGGCATTCACGGCCGAAGAAATTGAAGGCATCTGTGAAGCAATGAGGCAAATGTTATATGAGGCCCACATGGTCCAGCCGGGTGAAGGCTCAAGCACTGCTGAGGTGCAATATATGGGGCCGAATGCCAAGTTTCAAAATTGGAAGGCTACTCCGTTCCCAGTCAGGCGGGAATCCCGGTAGTTTAGTCTTGCCATCTTTTCTCTGCATCCCGAGTTATTTCAGGGTGTAACTCGAATGTTTTTAGTTTATTTTCTTTTAAATTCCATTGTAAACCCTTATATCATCAGATTCAATGAAATGAAATCAATATTTCATCGTCTATGAATCTCTCCCTTTATTCTTTCTGATTTTTTTTATTTTTCTTATCTCTCTTTTCAGTTCTAATAATGCGGACTTAAATAACATGACATGCTTGTGGACTTCATGCCCAGATCCTAACATGCTGTCTAACTGTGAAATAATGAATCAAGAACTGGAATATTATGAAGATGAGGCTTTTAGGGAAATAGACCGAGAACTGGAACAATTTGAGAATAAGTCTAAGACAAACTTAAATGAAACTGAGTCGGTTAATTTGGGTAGTTCAGAAGAGGTCCAGAAAACCTTGATAAGCTTTCACCCTGATGAAAGAACTAGGGATGCATTGATTCATCTTTTATTCGAATTCAAAGACGTATTTGCCTGGTTCTATGATGATATGCCAGGACTGAGTGTTGATTTAGTGGTGCACAAATTGCAAACTTACCCTGGTTATCCTCCTGTCCTACAAAAATAGAGAGTTTAAAAAAGACATCAGTGACAATATCAAAAAAGAAGTCACCAAATAGTTGAAATCGGGTGTGATCTGAGTGGTCCGATATACCACATGGTTAGCTAATGTGGTCCCACTGCCAAAGAAAGACGGGAAAACCTGAGTATGTGTTAATTATCGGTATTTGAACAAATCAAGTCCCAAGGACAACTTCCCATTACCAAACATCCACATTCTTGTTGATAATTGTGTCAAGCACGAGATACAGTCTTTCGTGGATTATTATACTAGGTATCATTAGGTCTTGATGGATGAAGAAGACGCAGAAAAGACGGCTTTCACCATACCTTGGGGGTACTTATTGCTACAAGGTCATGCCATTTGGTTTGAAGAATGCCGGGGCAACTTACATGAGAGGCATGAAGGCCATCTTTCACGACATGATGCCCCAGGAAATTGAGGTGTACGTGGATGATGTGATCATTAAATCTAGAATGCAGGACGACCATGTGCGGGATCTGAGAAAGTTCTTTGAGAGTCTGCGTAAGTATGACTTGAAGCTAAATCCAGCTAAGTGTGCATTTGGAGGACCATCTGGGAAACTTTTGGGGTTTATGGTCAGTCGGAGGGGCATCAAACTAGATCCAAAAAAGATAAAGTTCGGGATTTGCCACCACTGAGAACCAAGAAAGAGGTTATGAATCTATTGGGAAGGTTGAATTACATCAGCAGATTCATCGCTCAGTTGACTTCCACGTGTGAGCCTATCTTTAAGTTTTTGAAGAAAGATGCGACAATTAGATGGACAGAGGAGTGTCAGGAAGCTTTCAACAAAATCAAAGAATATTTATCGAATCCACCAGTGTTGGATCCACCCAAGCCTGGAAGGCCTTTGTTCTTGTACTTAACAGTATTGGAGAATTCTTTTGGATGTGTTCTCGAGCAACATGATGTGGCCGGGAAGAAAGAACAAGCCATATACTATTTGAGTAAGAAGTTCACTAGTGATGAAGCTAAATACACTTTGTTGGAAAGAACTTGTTGTGCCCTAACTTGGGTCTCTCAGAAACTTAGGCATTACTTGTTGGCCTACACCACATATCTCATCATCAGTTTGGATCCTTTAAAGTACATATTCCAAAAGCTAATGCCCATAGGAAGGCTAGCAAAATGGCAAATCCTGCTCACCAAGTTTGACATAGTCTATGTCACCCGCACGACAATGGAAGCTCAAGCCTTGGCAGATCACCTAGCTGAAAATCCTATTGATGATAAATATCAGCCTTTGAGACTTACTTTCTGGACAAGGAGGTAAATTCATTGGACGTAATTCTAGAAGACACCAATGCTTGGAAAATGTTCTTCGATGGAGCTGTGAATGCAAAAGGTGTCGGGATTGGGGCAATTTTGATTTCACCCACTGGTCAACATTATCCGTCCACAACCCGGCTTCAATTTTTCTACACGAACAACACTGTCGAATATGAAGCCTGCATTATGGGCATGAACATGGCAATCAATCAAGATGTGCAATAATTGTTAATCATGGGAGATTCTAAGTTGATTATCCGACAAGTTCAAGGTGAATGGGAAACTCGGGGTATCAAGCTTCTTCCATGCAAGAAAAATGGAGAAGACCTTAGCAAGGGTTCAAATCTGTTGAGTTCAGGTACATTCCTTGGTTTCACAATGAGTTAGGCAATGCACTAGCTACTTTGGCCTCGATGCTGCCGTATCCAAGCAATGTCCACATTGACCCATTGGAAATCCAAATCCGAGAAAGACACGGTTATTGAAATATAGTTGATATAGAACTAGATGTCCAGCCATGGTATCATGATGTCAAAAGATTCTTGAAAACAAACGAATATCCCGAACGAGCCAGTGGAGACCAAAAGAGAACCATTAGAAGACTCACCAGCGGTTTCTTCTTGAGCGGAGAAGTCTTGTATAAAAGAACTCCAGATCTGAACCTCTTAAGATGTGTGGATGCCCAAGAGGCTAGAATAATCATGAATGAAGTGCACACAGGAGTATGTGGACCCCATATGAATGGATATGTCCTTGCAAAGAAAATCCTTCGAGCAAGTTATTACTGGATGACTATGGAAAAGTATTATTTCAGTTTTGTCTGAAAGTGTCATCAGTGCCAGGTACACAGTGACTTAATTCATGCATTGCCTTCGGAACTGCATCCTATGTCAACACCGTGGCCGTTCGTTGCTTGGGTATGGATATCATTGGGCCAATCGAGCTGAAAGCTTCAAATGGGCACAAATTCATCTTAGTTGTCATTGACTATTTCACAAAGTGGGTTGAAGCAGTCACTCTCAAAGCTGTCACCAAGAAAGCAGTGGTGGACTTCATGAATTCCAACATTATCTGTCGTTTTGGTATTCCTAAAACTATCATTACAAACAATGCTGCAAATTTGAACAATCATTTGATGAGGGAGGATTGAGAACAATTTAAGATCACGCATCGGAATTCTACCCCTTATAGGCCCAAAGCTAATGGTGTTGTTGAGGCAGCAAACAAAAACATCAAGAAGATCCTTGGGAAAATGATCCAAAGTTCTAGGCAACGACATGAAAAGTTGCCACTTTCATTGTTGGGATATCACACAACCGTGTGCACATCAGTTGGGGCAACACCCTACCTATTGGTTTATGGCACTGAAGTCGTAATACCTGCAGAAGTTGAGATTCCGTCTCTTTGAATAATCGTTGAAGCTGAGATTGAGGACAATGGATGGGTCAAGACCCGCCTGGAACAGTTAACCCTGATTGATGAAAAGCGGATGACCGCAGTTTGCCATGGGCAATTGTATCAACAAAGAATGGTCCGCGCCTACAACAAGAAATTGCGGCCTAGGAACATCGAAGTGGGGCAACTCATTTTAAGATGTATTCTCCCGCATCATAAGGAAGCAAAAGGAAAGTTCGCTCCAAACTGGAAGAACCCGTACATTATAAGAAAATTGTTTCCAAAAGGGGCATTGTACTTGGGAGACATTGAAGGGAATGATGCTGAAACAGCTGTCAATGCAGACGCAGTCAAAAGGTATTACGTTTAACCCTTCTGTGGTACAGATATTCTCTGATTGGGATGACGAAGGCTTTCATTCTCACTACCCAAATACTGTTAACCCTTTGTAAACCCTTTGAACTGGTTACCTTTCTTTGACTACTCTCTTTGGAACCGAAAATGTTTGTCAAAAAAAGAGAAAAAAAAAAGAAAAAAAGAAAAGACAAAACAAAACAACAAAAGAAAACAAAAAGAAAATCAAAAACAAAGTTCCCTGAACTACGTTCGACTTGATTCCGAAAGGATACATAGGCAGCCTCTCTCTGGGGTTCAGTCACACCAAAACAAAAATCCACATTTTCCCAAAAGTCAAAACTGGGTAGAATTTATAATGGTTTGGCGACGGTTCACCTGAAAGGTTCCAAAGTTGTAATTCAATCCAAACTCTTTTTACCCCAAATCCTGTTCAAAGTCCTTCTGATCGATTGTTAAAGATGTTCAAAATTGAAAGATGTTGTTACTCAGAGCTGATACAATTAAATGAGAGAAATAAAATGAGATAGTCTTATTGGTGAAAATCAACATGGGCACCGTAAGGTGATGGTGAGCAGAGAAAATAAAAATGAGAGATTCTTGTTAGTGAAAACTTGCAAAGAGCACTATAAGGTGATGGTGAGAAGAGAAATGAGAGAGGTCAGCTGGTGAAAACCCACAAAGGGCGCCCCTGATCGAAAGAGGATCCTTATAGCCATCGACATCAACAGAGTCCTGGCAAGGTTTCTCAATTTTGAGGCAAAAGTTGTGATGAATTTATGAGAGTTAGATGGTCTGAACAGATCGGGTATCTAGTCCAAGAAACATGTCATGTCTATTGAAGTATGCATGCACTCCAGATAAGTCCTTTCTTTTCCCCGAAAGGGACACTTCTCTTTAAAATTCATTATCCTATCAGTTGTTTGCTTTTATTTGAATCCCTTTCGGTCTAATTCTTCTCCGAAACTAATACAAAGAAAAGATGGAAAGATTGGTTTTACAGGGCATTGTCTGACATAAAGCTAAAATTCAAGAAAAGCACCCAGCCTCAGCAGGTGCATCAAGTCGGCTCTGACTGGCCATGATAGCCGATGCCCCAGGGTCAAGAACTTTTGAAAAGAAAAGAAATCAAAATCAAGTGCCCATAAAGGCAAAATAAGATGGAAAGGACCGAGCCCTACATGGTTCAATCATCATGTGGAATTTGAGAAAGTCCAGATCCCCGATTTTTGAAATGAAATCAATTTCCAGAGAGCCAGCAAGCAATGGAGATTTTACTAAATGAACTGAGCCAAGATCCAGTGATTGAAACAATCAAGGCCACAAAACCAACCACCGTTTCAAACTGACAAATTGTTCTTTGATTTGAAAATAGGAAAATAGGTACAATCCAAAACAACCTCACAAGAAGCAGGTGCAATAAAAGCAAGGTACGCGGAGACCAAAATGGTCCTACAGCAGAGGTTAACCCAAAAAGGGAAGTCCCTTTCAAACTCTTCATGAATTTTCCTGAATAAAGTGCTAAAAAGTAAAATGAAAAGAAAGAAAAAGAAAAATTCAAAACCATGGTAGCATAGAGTCTCCAATCTCTAGTTACGTTTTTCCAGCGTAAGGTTCCATTCCCTAGTCAATGCCAGCATAGTCTGGTAATCTTTCCAATATAGGGTCCCACTCCCTAGTTGATCCCCGACATAACCCGAGGACCTTTCCGGCATAACCCGATGACTTTCCCGAAATAAGCCGAGGACTTTTGCGGCATAACCCGATGACCTTTCCGGCATAACCCGAGGACCTTTCAGGCATAACTCGATGACCTTTCCCGTCATAACCCAAGGAATTTTCCGGCATAACCCGATGGCCTTCCCCGGCATAACCCGAGGACCTTTCCGGTATAACCCTATGACCTTTCCCGGCGTAACCCAAGGAATTTTCCGGCATAACCCGATGACTTTTCTGGCATAACCCGATGACCTTCCCCGGCATAACCCGAGGATCTTTCTGGTATAACCCAAGGACCTTTCCGGCATAACCCGATGACTTTTCTGGCATAACCCAAGGACATTTCTAGCATAACCCGAGGACCTTCCTCGGCATAACCCGAGGACCTTTCTGGCATAACCCGATGACCTTTTCCGGCATAACCCGATGACTTCCCCGGCATAAACCAAAGACCTTTCCGGCATAACCTAATTACCTGCCTCGGCATAACTAGAGGACCTTTCCGGCATAACCCAATGACTTTTTTCGGCATAACCCGATGACCTTCCCGGCATAACCCGAGGACCTTTTCCAGCATAACCGGATGACCTCCCCGGCATAACCCGTGGACCTTTCTGGCATAACTCAATGACATTCCCGGCATAACCTGTGGACTTTTTTCGGCATAACCCAATGAACTTCCCGGCATAACCCGAGGACCTTTCCCGGCATAACCCGTAGACCTTCCCGGCATAACCCGATGACCTTCCTCGGCATAACCCGAGGAATTTTGTGGCATAACCCGGTCACTTTTCTAGCTTAACCTGGTACTCTTCCCAACTTAAGGCCTCCGATCCCCATTTGATTTTATTTTAGATGTAGGGCTCCACTCCCTAATCTCTTTTCTCTCAAGGATACACAATCTTGATTTTATTGCTTTCAATAAAGAAGTAATTTATATTTTTGTTACAATAACTCATGAAATTTTCCTAGTGAAGACTAGGGCAGAAAATTTTGTTCGTTTGTTTGTTTTGGTGCTTGGGCGGGTTTTTACCTTAAGGCACAATTTTTGAGGTGATCAAAAGAAGAAGTCTCGATTCAAATAAAAGAAAAGAAAAACAAGAAAAGAAGTTGAACTCTAAGTATATAAGCGGAGAAAATAAGTGGACTGCTCAAGATATGATTGAAGTCACAAGCTTTACATGTCTCACCTTGATCCTAAAAGCTAACGAAGAATGAACCAACGGTTGTAGCTAACGAGCATCAAGATTCAGATCAGAGTCTGCAGGAAGAAGCAGCCAAGACTCAAGATCAAGCTTTAGAAGGTTTATAGATATGAATCTTGTAACTCGTAGTTGATAGGCTTGGCTAGTTTAGCTTTTTATTTTGGTGTAATAAGGAGCTCAGCAAGCAGAAACAGCAGCAAGAGCAGTGAAAACACAGTTTCTCGGTAGTCCCAGCTACCAAAACTTCCAGAACTATACTAACCTGATTCATTTATAGCCAAGGATATGTAGGCAACCTCCGAAGCAAGGTTCAATCAGACTTTTTCCAAAAAATACTTCCAATGGAGTTTCAAACGGGCAAAAATCGCTCGTAGTTGCTCATTTTATCTTTGCCCAAAAACTCTTCATGTTTCTGAGCAAAAAGGGGAAGCTGTGAGCATGTGATTTTTGCCCTATTCAAAATACTCCTATAAAACTAAAGAATTAGATTGTTTCTAAATTATTTGCAATTTTATAGGATTTTTGTAGGATTTTATTAGTTGTTTGCATTTTTGTGCACATCTAATTTTGTTTAAAATCATGAAAAAATATCAAAAACATCATGCATTGCATATTAGATTTTATACTCATATTTTAGGATTAATTAGTTAATTAATTATTTTATTAAAATGAAAATCACAAAAAATATCATTCATTTACATTTTTAGCCTTTAATGCTAAGTAATTTTGTTCTTCTTTAATTTAGGATCAAGAAATTTTTTTAAATATTATTATGGATAATTAGCTTAATTTTATAATTTAAATTAATTTAGGGATTTGATTTAGGATTTTAATTAAAAAGAAAAAAACAATAAAAGGGAATAAGAAAAGAAATTGGAGAAAAGGGATTAATTTGAAATTGGGCTGATTTTTGTACCCGAAGTCGTCCAAACCCTAGGCCCAATACCCAAATATACCTAGTCCAACAGCCTGTGACACCTAAACGACCCTGTTTCATCGCTTCTCCATCATAACCGTTGGATCTTTGTGATCTAACGGCTCGGAACTAGGCGATCCTTTTGTATAAGAGTGTCCGAACAACCCTCCCCCCAAACCCAAAAACCCATCTCAGTCCCTCATCTCTCTCAGAGAGACTAAACGCTAGCCTCCTCTATATTCTTCGTCGTCTCTGCCATATTCCGCCACTGGAAATCGCCCCACGGCGGGGGCAACACCCTAAACTCCACCAAATTAACGCCTTGTAATCGCCTCACCCTCCCCTTTCCAATTCTCCAAACATTTCCCTCAAATCTTCACCCAACTGCTCGAATTTTAGATCTGAAATCCGAACCTAAAAACCATAAATCACCCAGACGACCCCAAATTACACCTTATAATCCCTAGCCTTCCCTCACCACCATCCTACACTTGATTCCCAAAAAATCCCCGCCAAAATCCTTGAATTTAAAATTTATGGAGAACTAGAAAAACCTAATTCCCTTTTGTCTGACCTTTTCGAGCTTTCTTGGATTTGCTCGATGTAATTGAAAGGCCATGCTAGCCAATCGTTCTCAACAAGAACTGTTGGTTAGCATATTTTTAGCCACATCGAAGGATTGTTGAACTGCCAGACCCTTTTGGTACTTTCCTTAACTCTTTTCCTTGTTTTCTTCATTTTGTTTCTTTGATTTCTGCATGTGAATAATCATAAGCAGTTTGGTTCATTTCTATTCAAGTTATTTAGTTCACAACATGTCTAATTGTTAAAAATTTATTTTTACTTGTATAGTTTAGTAAATTCAATCACAATGTAGGTTAATTATTAGATTTCATTGCATTACCATGTTTGTTTCTTTGTTTGTTACTGTGTTCTGCCATCAGTGTTGTTTAAATTCAGTTTCTATTTAGGTTTAATTAGATAAGCATTTTTCATTTACTTATTAGCTTAGTTCTAGGTTTAAATTGCATTATCATGCTTTTGTTTGTCATTTCGATTTGGATTTTGGATCCCTTTTTGTTTTTTCTTCTGTTTGCCTTGATCTGAAAATCACTAGAAACTTATAGGGACCTAATTAAACTAAAAGAAAACTTAGGGGAAAGTCAGAACTTTAAAAAATAAATATGTTAGAGAGAAAAGTTTTAGAAGTGTACCAGCTGTCCAAATTGGTTTTAAAAGATGTTGAAATGGACAGCTGGACATTTCATCCTCTGAAAATATAAGGTATTATCCAAGAATTAAGGAAGAATATTCCTTAGATGCTATTTTTGGATGTGCACTATAAAGAGAAAGTCATTCACTCATTTTCTCAGACGGATCAGCATACAGACCTAAAAATTTCTCTGAAACGAAAATCCAGTCCCAACTTTCCTATTTTTCCTTCCTTTTTTACAAATTTGGGAGGAATTCTCTTTGAGTTCTGGTTTTTTTTTAGACAAGTTATGAGCTGATACTAAAGTTGTTGTTGGGTATATACTGTTGTTTTTCCTGGGCTGCTGAACTACCTATTTTTAACTTAGCACTTTGGAATCAAATTTTAAGCCACTAGGTACACATCTTATCCTATACTTAAGTGTTTGTAAATCTGAGGTTAAAGATAAATACAAGTTGTTTTCTATCAATAATGTGTGTTTATGCTTCCTGTGATGATGTGATTTATCCACTTAAATGCAATAGCATTAAAGATTTTCTTTAAAATATGTGACTCTTTGTTCATCTAGCTTTCTTATACCATGAGAATCTATTTTCTTGTATGTGTGTTGAAAAAAACACTGACCATTTATTTATTTCAGCTCGTATATACTTTTTTTTGCATTTGGTATGCAGTACAGTAGGTCCCTGCATTTGAAGCCTTGTTTGTTTATGAATCTGACCTTTAACGTGGTCAGATCCATGGATTACACTGCCCCCCTTTGGTTCATTCTTGCATTTGTTGTTTGAGTTTGTTAGGCAGTATAGTATGCCCATGGGTTTGAAGCTTTTGTTAGTTTGTGAGTCTAACCTTTAACATGGTCAGATCCATGAATCACACTGCTTTTTCCACTCATTCTTGCATTGGTTATTTGAGTTTGGTTGGATAATATAGTAGGTCCATGTATTTGAAGACATTTTTGTGAATCTAACCTTTAACATAGTCAGATCCATGAAAGTCTAAGCAGAAATAAAAGTCTGTTGGGCAGTAAGAAACCTCAGAGCTGGAATTAAATGCTAGCCTACAAAAAACAGCTCTGTAGCTGATTTCTTGCAAGTTGAAGTTGGTTCGAAGGATTTTGTAATAACTGGAGGACTCAAAACTAGGAAGAAAAGTTACTCTTTACCTTAAATATTTCTTTTTTCTTAGACACATAGTTGTATTTAGGAGCATATTGTAAATTTATGGACTGTCATTAGTAAATGGATTGTTGGTATGTTCTAATTTCAAAATTTGATTATGTTTGATTATTAGTTAGGTTCATAGCAGTATGATCCCTTTGTAATGAACATAGCCTATTATTGCAGAACTATTTGAATGTAGCACAAGTTGGGCCAAATTTGCAAGATGGCCCAATATGGGAATCTCCTGAGCAAGTTTGCGCCCAGGCGAATGGGCTTGGGCGTTAAGCGTGAATAACAATATAAACACATTTTTTCTTTGTCTTGCAAATCATGCGTATTTCACTCTCGAAACTGAAATTGTATTCTGATTTTCCTTTCATAAAAGTAAATTGATTTATGGGTTTTGACAAATGTGTATATCATGTAAGTCTTGGTTAGTTTAAACGTAGAGGTGGATAGGCCCAGCTAGTAAATGTTAGTGACTGGGCCCGCTTGATGTGTGCCCAATGTGGGCCAGCTTTAGATAAATTGGACTGGGCCAAATTCTGAGCCCAATATAGCTTCAAATGCTGATTGGTTCCTGACAAATTAATTAATGGGCTACTGCTGGCCAAATTTCCTTGTCAAAAATGATTAAAGGTTAAACATATATCCCCAAACATTTGTATAATTAATAGCTTTTATTGAATTTCAAATTAGATTTAAATAGGAGCATCCTTAATTGCTTTTAGTGAAATAAAAATCTTTTAAAATAAATCGAGGCGTGCCATCTATAATTGAATCATCTAATCTATGTGTACACGGTAAAATCGGAGGGTCCAATTCTCCATCGTTATAATATCTCAATGGCTCGAAATAACGGTCGAGTTTCATCCCTCGAGGGTCGTCGACGCTCGACCTCGAGACTACATGGGACTGATGGTTACGGAAAGAGAGTGGGGAGTTCCCAAGGCATGAAGCCAGAGCCGACAAAATCTGTCAGGCTAGTCTAAGCCCGTATCTTGGCACTAACTAGGTGTCCCATCTCTATATCATTGTAATAAATGCACTTGTACTATGTTTTTCCGCTCTTATATAATGGGGATCCTTATCATTTTGTAAACATCTGTTGCTCCATACTAAATATAGAAAGAACATTCTTTATACTCTCTAACATACTATCTTGATCTTATTACTTCATTTATTGCTCGTATTTATTGTGCTCTATTCATTGTTCATTATTTATTGCTTATTATTGGCCATAAAGAGCCATCTTTGATTTATTTATAACTATTAGTCTCCTTCGACCACCCTCGATAGCTCACAGTCGAGCATCATATTCGACCCTGAGGCCCTTAAACAGGCGAGCCCGAGGCCCCGATCGACAACGCTTCGGTTTGATTAATACCTTATTTTTAAGCTATTATCTTGTTTCTATGTCTTTCACATAGCATCAACTGCCTAAAAACTAACATAAAAATAGATCACGTATTTTTTGAACCACTAAATCAAATTTAATTGTTACTACCATTTTCACGGTAAACAGTTTGGCGCCCACCGTGGGGCTAAAAATAATAGTGATTATTTTCTTGCTAGTTTAACCACATAACACAAGTTATCTTTCACACCTTTCTTCCCAAGATCTTTTGATTTCAGGTAAAATGTCTGACTCAGTAAACAACAATATCGAGAACCACGGAGAGAACGGTGTGGATGTTCCATGTGTTGGTATACCACCGCTAAACCCTGAGAATGCACCAAAACCAATTCTCGTGGACATAGTCTCACGTGATGCCCAACACGTCGACATAAGATCCCACACTAATAGGAGCGTGCACCAAGGAGACCAACAAGAGGCTCGGAAAACCCCGGATAGGGACGAACGGGACGTTAGCCTTCACGTTATTTTTGAAATGTTGCAGGCACAACAGCTGGCTATTGCTCAGCTGCAAAGTCACCAGAAAACTCCCAGCACGATAGCACCGTGTACGGCTCCCCCACCCGAGCAGGTACCAGAGAGATTAAGCAACAATGGGTCAGCAGCCCACCGTGCCATCGTAAAGATGCTCAAGGACCTCATGAGAAGGATCGAATTAGGCGAGAAGAAGATTGAAGCCAACGACAAAAAAGTCGAGACCTACAACTCTAGGGTCGACCAAATTCCGGGTGCACCCCCGATCCTGCAAGGTGTGGATTCGAAGAAGTTTATACAAAGGTAGTTCCCAGAGGAAGCGGCTCCAAAACCTATCCCAAAGAAGTTTAGAATGCCCGAGCTTCCAAAGTACAACGGAACCTCGGACCCCAACGAGCACGTCACTACTTAAACTTGTGCAGGAAAGGGCAATGACCTAAAGGACGACGAGATCGAGTCCGTCCTACTGAAGAAATTCAGAGAAACGCTCTCTAAAGGGGCGATGATGTGGTATCACAACCTAGCTCCTAACTCCATAGACTCATTTGCCATGCTGGCGGATTCTTTCATAAGGGCACATGCCGGTGCCATCAAAGTAGCAACAAGGAAGTTCGACGTCTTCAAGATCAAGCAAAGGGAGAATGAGATATTGTGAGAGTTCGTATCTCGCTTTTAAATGGAACTACCACCGGTATCAGATGATTGGGTAGTATAGGCTTTCACTCAAGGCCTGAATGATCGAAGTTCGGTGGCTTCAAGGCAGCTAAAATAAAACTTGGTCGAGTATCCTGTTGTGACCTGGTCAGACGTCCACAACTGATACCAGTCAATGATCAGGGTCGAAGATGACAAACTAGGAGCCCCCTCAGGCTCGGTGCACCCAATCAGGCTTCCGGCAAAGGAGTCGAAAGAGAATAAAGAAAGGTACCAACCATATATTAACGACAAAAAAAATGCCCCGAGGAATAACATACCTCGCAATGATCAAAGGATGGACCGAGGCCAGAATCCTCGGGGACTCGTCAGCAGAGCTGGGTTCGATAGTAACGCGAGGCTGACGGAGGCACCTCGCTTGTCAGAATACAACTTCAACGTCAATATATCAGACATCATGTTCGCCATCAGTAAAATCAGAGATGTGAGGTAGCCCAGGCCAATGCAATTAGACCCTTCGCAAAGAAATCATAACTTAGTTTGTAACACGCACGGCCACAGGCCCGAGGATTGCCACCAACTCTGAGAAGAAGTAGCCACATTACTCAGTAAAGGTCACCTTAGAGAATTCCTCGGTGACCGGGTCAAAAATTAGTTTAGATAAAGATAGGCGGCCAAAAAGAACGAAACAAATGATCCACAACAAGTCATCCACATGATCTTGGGAGGCATCAATGCCCCACAGGAGCCCATGATGAGAAAAACAAAAATATCTATCACCAGAGAAAAGCAAACTCGGAGTTACATAACCGAGGATGCTCTCACATTCGGTGACAAGGACATTGAGACCTTGTCTCAACCTCACAACGACGCACTGGTAATTTCTTTCCTTGTAAACATTTCAAATTAAATGTGTACTTGTGGATCCAGGTAGCTCAGCCAACATTATTAGGTCGAGAGTGGTAGAGCAACTCGGACTGCTCAACCAAATCGTGCCCGGCTCTCAAGTCCTCAACAGATTCAACATGGTGAGCGAAATGACGAAAGGGGAAATCACCCTCCCGGCCAAGTAGCCAGCATAATCCAGAATGTCAAGTTCCACGTCATCGATGGAGACATTAGATACAATGCCTTGCTTGGACGGCCGTGGATACACTGCATGAGAGCAGTACCATCCACCCTCCATCAAATGATGAAATTCTCGATGAAAGATGGGATAAAAAGAATCTACGGGGAAAAACATACAGCAAAGGAAATGTTCGCGGTACATGATGTAGCGACGGCGCCAATACCTCCACCACCGAAGGAGCCAAATGATAAGCAAACAATAAAATAGCAGTGACATGTTACATTCTCGGCTACACCCAACCTAACGAAATGAAGGATCGTACCGAGTCCTCATAATAAACGATCGAATCACACCGAGATTTGCAGCGTAGTTTGCACTAAGGTATGACTGTCTCCCTTTTTCAGTTACATTTTATACTAACCGAAATACAGGTATCCGGTCGAAACAACCGAAGCCCTTCCCATCCCGAAGGTCTTAGGTTACAAAAGTATGCGTTGTACTCTTTTTCTTCGGTCGAGTTTCATCCCAAAAAGGGTTTTACCGGCAAGGTTTTTAACGAGGCAACATCTATATGCTACCTAAGGAATATCCAGCAAGCATTCAAGGCTTTTTTTGCAATAAACCTCAAATATTAGGGGCCATCGCCCGAGAAGGTCACCTACTCGTAGATGCCAAGCTACGCCAGCGAGGGATCGATAGGAAAGTTATGTACCAGGCCAAACGGTCGAACGAACCGTGTCCGCATATAACAACCAAGCCTGCAACAGCAAAAACATGTATACTTGTACCAAGTAATCAAAGAATACTTCCAAAAGCATTTTTCATTTCAGGGAAGCTCGATATTTTTTCAAAAAATGGCTCTAAAGCCGAAACTCCCCGAAGACTCGGGGACTGGCGTCAACAACTCGAAACAATGAGACCCCCGGGTTGGAGCTCTTAACTCATAAGCCCTTGATGAGGAAACAACGAGATCAAAAAATAACTCCAAAGCCAAAAATGTTCCAAACACTCAGGGACTGGCGTCAGAAACTCAAAGACCACATGACCTCCGAGTCGGGAACTCCGAAATCATAAGCCCTTAATAAGGCAACACCAAGTTCACAAGTAATGTCTCCCGAGCCAAGAAATCCTCGATGACTCGGGGACTACCGTCAGTCACCATCTCCATCGACTTATCAAAACCCGAGGCCGTGAGACCACAAGCGGGCAGCCTCGGTCTCGTAAGACCTATATAAGGCAACATCAATATCTGTAAGACCTCTAGCAAGGCGTGAACCATACTTGTACCAAATATCCAAAATTGTAAGACCTCAAAGGCATGTAAAACATGTAAGACCTTACTAAAGGCATAGACCCGATCTCAAAGTTTTGGCTATATATCGAACTTGTAAGAACCCTAAAAAGGCATACCCTCGATATAGATGCCGAAACTACTTCACTCGGGACTTAAAGGCTCCGACCAAACACAAATGACTCTGGTCACAAGGCTGTACCAGCCAAACTAATGCGACTCGGGGACGCCCTCGAATATACTTCGAAAAAAACCGGTTAAACAGGCTACCCTCGATATATGCAAAAGAGCTTCGACCATGTCAGCTCCTAAACACTGGCTTCGAGATACTCAGCCTCCAAGCCAAAACCTATCGAGGTGATTGATCATCGCCATATAACGACTCACAATCGAGGTTTTTATTAAACCGTCAAAGAATCAGGCAAAAACTATTTCAAAAAATCCTAATAAAGGGGAAAATAAAGCCTACATAAAATGTCGCATCGACCTAAGGCGTAAGAGCCATTGTCGCCAGCCTATATAAAAGGTCGCACCGACCTAAGGCGTAAGAGCCATTGTCGCCAGCCTACATATATAAAATGTCTCACCGACCTGAGGCATAAGAGCCATTGTCGCTAGCCACACAAAAGCTCCCACAGACCCAACGCGTAAAAGCCTAAGGGCCAGCTAGCAATTCAAAACTTGAGGGCCGAATGAGCTCGAGTCGAAACTAGATTCGGAGACTGAACCCAAAACAGTTAACTGAATATTCCCGAGAACAAAAGCATAAGAGCTCAAACGCTGGCTTACACTAAAAGGTCGCATCGACCAAGAGCGTAAGAGCCACTGTCGCTGACCTAAAAATCAACAACTTGAGGGTCAAATAAACTCGAGTCGATACCCGACTTGGGGACTGAGAACAAAATAGTTGACCTAAATATGCCTAAGAGCAAAAGCGCTTAAGAGCCTACAGGCCAGCCCAATAAGCCTCAAGGCCATACCGTGAATCTAAGGATTCCCCTCAACTCAAAGACCAATTCATCTGGCTAAAGTCAAGGCAAAAGAAATGCAGGATAAACAAAACCACGAGGATTCCTCTTTATACATACATGCGGAATAATACAAGCTCCATTTACAAACATGCTTTGAAAATGCTATATACAGGATCGGAAAGCAAAACCTACATCTCCCTTGGGGGATATGGCCCGTCGGCCTCATCTTCACTATCCTCGGCGTCGGACAGAAATAACCAAGCACCACGCTCGTCCACCCTCGCCTGCGCCAACTCTTTCGAGAGGTCAAATCCCTGAGCACAGATCTCGTCAAGGGTTTTCCTCCAAGACTTGCATCAGCCATATTCTTTGCTCCTATCTTCGCGGTCAAGGATCTTTCTCAGCTTAGCTTGAGTATCGGCAACATCCTTCAAATGGATCACCACTTTCTGGTCAACCTTAGTTCGGCTCATTACGGGTTCAGCCCGGGCATCCACAGCCTCGGCCTTTATCTTCAAAAGCTCAGTATCGATCTTTATAATCATATCTGTTCGAACCAAGCTATTATCACAAGTTAAGCGACGTTTAACCTCAAGGGTGGAAGCCTTAGCCATTGCACCCTTCTCCATCGAAGCCTGGGCATCTGCCTGAGCCTTTAACTCATCATACTTATGCTTGGCTCGACCAACCTCATCCCGAAGGCGCTCCAAGCCCTTCGTCTTTTTCTACAACTGAAATAAACGAAACGTTAGCCTCAGGAGCTAGAAGGAGAAACACACATTCGTTCATAACAAAAACTACCTGCTCCTTCAAGTAGCTCTCATAATTCGAGCTCTGACTCGCCTTATGCCATAAATATGCCAACCCAACTTCCCTTTCATCACAAAGGAGCCTCAGGGATTTCTCCTCATCCAGAGCTTTCCGCAGCCTAGCCTTATAGCTAAACAACTCGGACTTAAGCTTGTTAAAGGCCTACAGAAGAAAACTTAGTAAGGATGGGAAGGTGCGAAACTCGAAAGGGCTGTGCCAAAAACTCACCAAAGAATAAAGCCGATGTGCTTCCTCGAAGGCCGAATGCACATCTGCTAACCTAGGTCCCTTAGCTCCGAAAGAGTCAACCCCGGTCGAGGCACAATCGCTCGGTACACGCAACCCCGAATTTTGGGTATCCCTCGAAGTACCTTAGACGGGAAAAGAAGACGGCAGTGGAGTAGAAACTGCCTTTTCGAAACTAGGAATTGTGGGCGCGGCAGGTTCAGTCAACACTTCCACTCCGGGCCCCCGGTCCAGGTTCGCCTTGTTTTGAGCGTCGTCGCCCTGCAAAGGTATCTCTTGCTTATTGATATCTTTCTTTGGCCTAGGAGCTGGCAATCTTTCCCTCTCTTCTAAAGGGAACGACTTTGCTTTGAGGGATTCCCCAATGCCTGCGATGACAAAGTTAGTATGCAGAAAGATAAAGTGCCCTTCCGAGAGGAAAAAAGGGGGTAGCAAATCACATAGCACACATCGTGGTGTTTCGCCTCCCACCTATCCTTAGATAAAGCTCGCCACTTACGCTCATTGTGAGTCGAGTGGGTCGCCAACTTCCGAACCCAATTCGGTAGGTCGAGAACCTCGCTCGACATCCATGAGGTTTCTGTAGAAAAAGAAAGAGAGCGCATTTACGAAACCGGCCTTCGCCATAAATAAAACTAAGAAGTCACGAGTGCACCACTTACGTGTATAATTCCATTCCTCATGGAATGGCATAAACTCCAAGGGGATCACTGGTCTGTACTCGGACGAATCGACTTATCCACTCCCGATCCCCGTCTTCTCCAATGTCAATGATGAAAGGCACGCTCGATCGACATTGTAAGGTTAGTAGGCCTCAATGATGAAAAGGCCGGTACAGCCTGACAAAATGGCTAATCGTAAATTCAAGGCCTACCTTCTCTGCAAAGAACCTCATCATCAACACTATCCGCCAAAATTACAGGTGAATTTGTGCCAAGGTAACTTGGTATTTTTGACAGAAGTCAAGCACAACCCCATCAACGGGGCCCAACGTGAAAGGATACGTGAAAACATTCAGAAACCCCTCAGCACATTCCGTAATAGTCTCATCCGGGGAAGGTGCATGCAGTACTACCTTTTCTCCCCATCCACAGTCTTTCCTCACCCACTCAAGGTGTCTCTCTCCTATCAAAGAATTCAACTTCAAGGTATGCTACCGTTGGCCTAGAGCGTCGGGGCACTTTACTGGCGAAAAGTCCCCACCCAAAGCAAAATGCCCCGAGTCAACAAGGCAAGAACCGGAGGCAGAACTCTCTCCTCCGTGCCGAACGGATCCTGGAGTAGTAGTCATGACTACAGCAAAATCAGGGAGCTGGAGCAGGAATTTAGGCCAGAACATCAATGCTGAAATTATGAAAGGCCTAACACAGGAAAAAAAGGATACCTTCTCAGAACAGTGGAATCTCCAAAAAGGGCAGAAGTAACCCTATATATGGAAAAAATGGTGACGATCCGCCTGTCTCAAAGGTCGATTAAAATGATGGCTAAAATCACTTTCGAAAGATGTGCCGATAGGATCTCCTCGGTCACTTTGCAGTCGTGTCGTCCATTTGACGAACAACATATGACGTTTTAGGGTCGGAAACCCCCGCACCAAAAAATCCCGAGATGGTACCTGATCTCGAGGACCTCATCCAAAAAGAAGTAAAGCTCCATGAAGCCTTTAACATCATCGCTAGTCCCGAGATGGTACCCGATCTCGAGAACCTCCACCAAAAAAATAAGGCTCTAGAAAGCCTTTGGCATCATCGCTAGTCCCGAGATGGTACCCAATCTCGAGGACCTTCACCGAAAAGGAGACAGGCTCTAGAAAGCCATTGGCATCATCGACAATCCCGAGATGGTACCCGATCTCGAGGATCTCTCCAAAGGGCCATCGATGTCTTTGCATGACTCGAGATGGTACCCGGTTTCGAAGGCTCCTCTAAAAGAGAAAATAAGCACTTAAAACATCACTCATATGGGCTTGGCCTCGGGGTACCTTCTAAACCTGGGCAGTCCCTCATCTGAGATCTATCTACAATGCTTTAAGGCTATATGCGCTAAGTTCAAGACAAGTCCCCTACGACCTGAGCAAACCCCCACTCGGGGAATGTTCTCGAAAGCCTAAAGAAAGTCTCCATTCTCGAGCTTCCGAGCAAATTCCCCCTCAAAGATTATCGCAGGGTCTAAAGGCTAAGTCTCAATTTGGGGGTTCGAAGCCCTGCTCCCGTTCAACTCGAACATAGGGTCCCGACGACCCGAGGTTATCAATCCAACATGGGCTCGGCCCAAGGGATGACAAAGGGTTCCGAAAAGAGCCATATTAATCGATTAAAGGACAGAAAAAACACTCACACTCGAGCTTAATATTTCCACCAACCGATAGAGTCATGTACTAAGAATCTACACAAGCTCGGATAAAGGAAAAAATAGTATACATTAGAGGCAAATTAAAGAAGAATTTTTCCATTCATAAACATTCGATTACAAAAGCCCACGGGGGGTCCTTACACATGACTACAAAAGACCACGAGGGGTCCTTACACTAAAACAAGGAAGCAAAAAGGCATATATGCAAAAAAAGCCTAGAGTATAATCTATTATCGAGGGTGCATCTTCGGTGGCAGTATCTTCTACCACCACCTCCTCGTGGGTCTCATGTCGGTCCCCTAGAATGGTATCTATGAGGGTGAAGATGAAGAAGAAGAAGAAAGTGATAGAGAAGAGGAAATTGACACAAAAGAAACAGAAGGGAATAGAGAAGTGGCTGGGTGAAAAATCTAGCTAGTATGGTTGTAAAGCCACTTCTTGAGACATCACACCGGTGCGAGGTGAAACAGTTAGTAGATAGTACCACCTCACTCCACGGGAAGCAAGAGGAGTAAGGAGTCGCACCGGGTAGACGGGGGAGGTGAGCAGCGGTGTAAAGTCCAAATATTTCCCTAAGTTAGAGGGAATCTGCCTCTCTATCTCCTCATCTCGAGCCAACAATGATAGCAGTAACAACAACAATGATAATAACAACATTAACAAGTTGGTATGATCTCGCTTGGTGGGAAAAACCCCAGGGAAAAGGCCATGGCGTGGCCCAAGAGAACACCACCATTTAACTTTAAGGCCATGGGCCTCAAACATGGTGAATAACAATGGATGGGGATGGTGAGGAAAAAGGATGGAAAGATATTGAAAGGAACTTGAATAAAAAGTTTGTTCCAGGAGGCTCACATTTATAGAGAGGACGACAACGTGATCGATGATGATGTTATTTTCCTCGAAAGACGTATCAGCAGGCGCATTCATTGCATCTTTGGGAGCTGAACCGGCGGCGACATTATTGCCTTGAAGAATAAGAAGCGGCAATGCTTTGAATGATTTTGTAAAGGTGAAACGACGAGACATCTCGGTTATCATAGAGACTTGCATCATAATCCTGACGTCATCGATTTAACATTATCACAACAAATTTGGGAAGATGGTTATCAGGGTCTTTTCTTATCATTCTACTCTAAGAAATGCGGAAACTATATATACACGGTAAAATCGGAGGGTCCAATTCTCCATCGTTATAATGTCTTGAAGGCTCTAAATCACGGTCGAGTTTCATCCTTCGAGGGTCGTCGACGCTCAACCTCGAGACTGTATGGGACCGATGGTTACGGAAAGAGAGTGGGGAGTTCCCAAGGCATGAAGCTAGATCCAACAAAATCTGTCAGGCTAGTCTGAGCCTGTATCTTGGCACTAACTAGGTGTCCCATCTCTATAGCATAATAAATGCACTTGTACTATGTTTTTCCGCTCTTATATAATGAGGATCCTTATCATTTTGTAAACATCTGTTGCTCCATACTAAATATACAAGAACATTTTCTCTACTCTCTAACATACTTTCTTGATCTTATTACTTCATTTATTGATCATATTTATTGTGTTCTATTCATTTTTCATCATTTATTGCTTATTATTGTCCATAAGAAGCCATCTTTAATTTATTTATAAACTGTTAGTCTCCTTCGACCACCCTCTATAGCTCACAATCGAGCATCAGATTTGACCCTGAGGCCCTCGAACAGGCGAGCCTGAGGCCCCGATCGACAATGCTTTGGTTTGATTAATACCTTGTTTTTAAGCTATTATCTCGTTTCTAAGTCTTTCACATAGCATCAACTACTGAACAACTAGCATAAAAATAGATCACATATTCTAAGATCCACTAAATCAAATTTAATTGTTATTACCATTTTCACGGTAAACACTATGGCCCTCATATTAATACTATAACTTAGTGTAGAAAACATTTTGAACATTTGTAGTTTGCTTTAGGCGCGTATCATCATAGCTACGGGTACGGTTCCCGTGACGTAGTTGTGATACCTAATTTTTAAATCCGGGGGTACATTTATGTGACCCAGCCACAACTTCCAATAACTTTAATAAATTATACATATTGTAGATCGTGGGTACGGTTCCCGTGACATGATTCTCAATGTGTATCAAACAAACAAGTGTACGACAATAGTAGCTTGTTCCAGAATAATTCCATAAAATAATTAAAAGTTGTTATAAAAGTAAAAATGCACAATAGGTTTAAAACATGTAGTAAATTAGATAATAGGCCAATTATTAATAGATTAATCGGTCGTTCTAGAACCATGGAACCTGGGAATTCCTAACACCTTCTCCTGAGTTAACAAAATTCCTTATCTAGAATTTCTGGTTCGTAGACTTTTAAATAAAGTCAAATTTCATCGACTTGGGATTTTAAAATAAACCGGTGACTTGGGACACCAAATGAACTATTTCAAGTGGCGACTCTAAAAAATTAAATAAAATAATCCTATTTCAATTAATGTCACTTTAATTGGAAAAACTCCCTTATACTCCTATCGGGTGTAAAAAGGAGGTGTGACAAGTACTACCTATTCTTCAGAGCGGTTGGCTGAGATTTACATCAAAGAGATTGTTCTCCTTCATGGGGTGCCGGTTTCCATCATTTTAGACAGAGGCACGCAGTTAACATCGCAGTTTTGGAGGGCTGTGCAGCGAGAGTTGGGCACTCAAGTTGAGTTGAGCACAACATTTCACCCTCAGACAGACGGACAATCCGAGCGCACTATTCAAATGTTGGAGGACATGCTATGCGCTTGTGTCATTGATTTTGGGGGTTCATGGGACTAGTTTCTGCCACTCCCAGAGTTTGCTTACAACAACAGTTATCCGTCAAGTATTCAGATGGCTCCGTATGAGGTTTTGTATGGGAGACGGTGTATCTACAATGGGTTGGTTTGAGCTGGGAAAGGCTAGGGTTTTGGGTACAGACTTGGTTCAGGATGCATTGGACAAGGTGAAATTGATTCAGGAGCGACTTCACACGGTGCAGTCAAGACAAAAGAGTTATGCTGACAGGAAGGCCTGTGATGTGTCTTACATGGTTGGGGAGAAGGTCTTGCTGAAGGTTTCACCCATGAAGGGTGTTATGATATTTGGGAAGAAGGGTGTTATGATATTTGGGAAGAAGGGCAAGTTGAGCCCTTGGTTTATAGGGCAGTTTGAGGTGCTTCGGAGGATTGGGGAGGTGGCCCTACGAGCTTGCTTTGCTACCTAGCTTATTGAGTGTACATCTAGTATTTCATGTTTCTATGCTTCGGAAGTATATCAGGGATCCATCTCATGTTCTGGATTTCAGTACAGTTCAGTTGGATGGTGATTTGACTTATGATGTGGAGCCGGTGGCTATTTTGGGGCGTCAGGTCCGAAAGTTGAGGTCAGAGTATATAGCTTCAGTGAAGGTGCAGTGGAGAGGTCAGACCATTAAGGAGGCTACTTGGGAGACCACGTAGGAGATGCAGAGAAGATACCCACACCTATTTGAGGATCTAGGTATGTTTCTGGATCCGTTCGAGGACGAATATTTATTTAAGAAGGGAAGTTGTAATGACCTGGCCGGTCATTTCGAGAGTTATAGCCATGTTCCCCTATTTCCTACTTCTTTTGTGTTCTACAACTATATTATGATATACCAGGTTAGTTGAGTTGGGTTCGGAGTGAATTGAGACACACAGTCTCTTATTTGAAAGCGTTAGTTGAAAAAGTTGATCGGATGTTGACTTACGAGTAAACGACCTGGGATTTGAATTTTGATGGTTCCATTAGGTGATTTTGGACTTAGGAGCTCATCCGAAATGCGATTTAGAGGTTCGTGGTATTAGGCTTGAATTGGCAAAAGTTAGAATTTTGGTGATTATGGCCGGTAGTGGAAATTTTGATATCAAAGTCGAATTGGGTTTCCGGAAGTTGGAGTAGGTTCATGGTGTCATTTTAGACTTGTGTGCAAAATTTTATGTCATTCGGAGGTAGTTTGACAGGTTTCAGCATCGTTTGAGAAATTCGGTAGTTTAGAAGTTCTTAGGCTTGAATCCGGGGTAATTTGGCGTTTTAATGTTAATTTGAGTGATTTGAAGGTTCGACTAAGTTCGTATGATGTTATAGGATCTGTTGGTATGTTTGTTTGTGGCCCCGAGGTCCTCGGGGTGATTTTGAGTGGTTATTGGCTTGATTTTAGAGTTGAGAGAGCAATTGAAGTGCTGTTGTTGCTGATATAATTGCACCTGCGGAGTGGGAACCTTAGGTGCGTGTCCGCAGAAGTGAAGGAGGTGCCGCAGATGCAGCAAAGAAGGAGTTGGGAAGGATCCGCATGTGCGAAGATATTCTCGCACCTGTGAGGGTCGCAGATGCAGGCATCTAGTCACAGGTCCGTTGGGAGGCCGCAGGTGCGATGGAGTCCTGCACCTGCGATGGACACAGATATGGTCTTGGAGCCACATGAGAGGTGGCTAGAAATTTAAGTGAAATCTGCACCTGCGAAGGAATTTCCATAGGTGTGGCATCGCAAAAGCGACCAATGGATCGCAGGTGTGGTATTGCTGGTAGAAAAGCACCAGCTCGAGGTTTTTTATTTCATTTTCAATTTTGGACTTGAGGAACTCGGGAGAGAGGTGATTTTTCAAAGGATTTAAAGGGAAAACATTGGAGTAAGTAATTCTAACCCGTAATGGTCTAAATTTCGTGAATCCATTGCTTTACTCATCATTTAATTAGGGATTTGAGCTAGAAATTTGGGGTTTAGGGCTTGAGAATTCGAGAGTGGATTTGGGGATTTGAGTGGCCATATGAGGTCGGATTTTGTTAAATTTAGTATGGTTAGACTCGTGAGTGAATAGGCTTTCGAGTTTTGGGACTTTTGACGGATTTCGAGACGTGGTCCCGAAGGTTGGGTTCGAGTCGATTTTGAAATTTGGCTATAATTTGGTATTTTTTTTCTTGTGGAATTGGTTTCTTTAGCCTATGTTGATCATATTGTATTGTTTGTGGCTAGATTCATGACGATTGGAGGCTGATTTGAGAGGTAAAGGCATCGCGGAGTAGGATTTTACTTGGTTTGAGGTAAGTAACACTTCCAAACTTGGTTCTGATGGTTTGAAACCCTGAACTATGTGTTGTATGATTAGTATTGAGGTGATGCACATGCCAAGTGACGGACGTGTGGGCAAGCACCGTGAGAATTGTGACTTGGGTGATTCCATGGCACCGTTTAGTGACTCTATCCTGTTGATATTCATGTTTTCATCATGTGATAAAGTAGTTGAGTTGTAAATCATGCTAGATATCATGTTTACGCTTTGTGCTGGTATTGTTTGGACGTTTCTTGTTGTCGTCTCAGAAGTTTTCATTTAATATTCCATACTCAGTTATGATCATGCATTTTTATATCATATCTCAATCTTAGCTATTTATTGATTTATCATATCATTGTTCCGGGTGGTTTTCATGACATTGTGAGCCCGTGGTGAGACTGGAGAGGTTAATGACTGAGTGAGGCCGAGAGCCTGGTTATGAGTAGCAGTTATGGGATCGGGTTGCACACCGCAGCGATTATATTAATGATTATGATAGCACTTGGGCTGCAGGAGTCCCTTCGGAGTTTGTAACACACACCTAGTAAGTGCGAAAGATATTATTGAGGGATGAATTTCCTTGGACATGGATGTTTCTGAAGTACTTGATACCTGGAAATGAATTTCTCCACAGGGTTGGATTGCCCTTTTTCCTCGGTACTGGGTAACTTACAGCCGGTGTTGTATGTATTCGGGGATGGATTTCCCTGGGCCGGATGGCCATATACTATATTAAGTGGTTGAGCACTTGAGAGTGGAAGCATATGGTATATTTCATACATTCTGTGCATTGGCATGTAGAGATTAGCTGAGCTGTACATTACACTGTTCAAATATGTATTTACTTTACTGCTTGAGTTGTATATTTGACTTGAAAGCATGCCTACGTTTCTGCACATTTACTTTTGTTTTACTTGTTGAGGTTGAGTTTATCACTACCTTTCAGTCCAAAGTCTGGACTTGTTACTTACTAAGTTGGTGTACTGCGTTACTCTCTGCACCTCGTGTGCAGATCCAGGCGATACCGGTCGTAGCAGCGGTTGCTGATCAAGGTTCCACTATTTGGAGATTATCGCGGGCCTTGACTCTCCTTCTTTATCTTGTCGTACTTTCAGTTTATATCTTCAGATATTGTAGTAGATTGTATTTTCTGATCTAGACGCTCATGTACTCAATGATACCCTAGTTTTGGGCTGGATTGTATCACTTTGGGATTTTCTTATGTTTCAAACAGTTTTTCTTTAATGTTAAATGCTTCCATTAATGTTTTCAAAGTTATTGATGTTGGTGTTGGGTTGTTGAGTTGAGGTTGGCCTAGTTCCACCATATGCTCCATCACGATGATTTATTTTTGGGTCGTGACAGTTGCATTCTTTGGAATTACCAAAAGTTATTGTATATGTGTCTTTTTATTAATGTTATTCTAGATTTTATGAACCCTGGGCATCATCGCTACGTTCATCCTCATGCTAATGGGGTACTAAAATCGTACCTTTTATTTTTATTTCTTATACTTATATTACTACTAGGTAGTGTTAGCTCGTGCCAGCACAAACCCAATATATTAGATTTAAAAATTCCACTTTTTTATGCAAGGGTGCTGCAGAATAGTCAGTTAATGATATGCTATGTCAGTCAAGAGTCATGATTCAAAGAGATTTGAGCCTCAACTATAAGCATCCAAATCAACTCAGAAGTTTGAGTCTCAGTTACAAATATTTAAAAGACTCTCATTTCATGATGAAGCACTTCATATTAAAAATACGCAGACGCTACCATTAGAAGGTTTCTTTATACAGTGCATTTTACATCTTTTAGCTTGGTAATGACACATATAATTGTCTATCCGAAGCACCAACTCTCCATGTGCCATGAAACAAATTGTATATGAAGTGTGAAGCCGAAATATATCAGAATGTTGTTGTTGTTCACATGCACTCCTGGTTAGAAGAGCCAGCTGTTTCAAATTACAACACTCTATAAAGTTTTGTCCAACTTTTAGATAATGGACAACATCCTATTGGGTATGTATGCAACAACCTCTGCAAGTTAAACTCCAATTTGAAAACCAGACTCATTAGTAGAAATAATAATGTCAATGACCAAATCCGTCATGCCTCATACGGTTATAAAATTCGCCATCATAACTCTACAAATCAACCCCACAAAAAGAAAATACCTCATGTGTAGATATTACACAAGCAAAAAAGACACTACTATAGTCTCTTAGTTGAGGGGACAACCAATTCAGGAGAAAACAAATTATAACACAAAGGTTTATCAAACCTAATCTCAATGAATCACTTTGATCTTCAAATAAATTAATCACATATAAGTAAAAAAAATTGAGGCTTTTCTCTCCCAATAAAAAAGTTAATACCTTTTTTACACACTAATCAGACAAAGACCAGCAGATCTCAGCAGTATCAACCAAAATGTTCAGTATCACAAAATACCAAAGGCATAACAGTCCGTATAGCTATTGAGAAAATTAATGAAATCAAGCATTAGTTCTATATTATTTATGTTCAAAGATTTACATTTTACACCCAAAGTGTGATGACCCGGCTAGTCGTCTCATGAGTTACCATTTTGTTTCCCCCATTTCTACTTTATTATGCTTCGTTATCCATGTTTTATATGATCGAGTTGAGTAGGTTGCATTCAGAGTGGATTTGGTAAGAATGAGACATTTAGTCTCTTTTAAGAAGGTTCAAGTTGGAAAAGTCAACTAGATGTTGACTTGTGTGTTAGAGAGCTCGGATGTGAGTTCTAATGGTTTGGTTAGATTCGAGAGGTAATTTATGACTTAAGAATGTGATCGTAATTGATTTTGGAGGTCCGGTGTAGAATTAGGCTTGAATTAGCGAAGGTAGTATTTTGGCGATTTCCGGTTGGTAGGAGAGATTTTAATCCGAGGGTTGGAATGAAATTCTAAGAGTTGTTGTAGCTTCGTTATGTCATTTGTAATGTGTGTGCAAAAGTTTAGGTCATTCGGACGTGGTTTTATTGGGTTTTTTATCGAAAGCGTATTTCGGAAGTTTTTAAAAAACTTGGGCTTGATTCGATGTGAATTGATGGATTTGGTGTTGTTTGAGGTATTTTGATGATTGGAACAAGTTTGAATGAGGTTTTAGGATGTGCTAATGCTTTTGGTTGAGGTCCCGGGGGCCTAGGGTGAGTTTCAGATGGTCAATCGGACCATTTTCCATGTTGAAATGTTGCAGAAATTGATCATAAGTTGTTGCAGAAGAATTGGTCTTTGCAATCGCGTGGAGCTGGTCGCGATCGAGTAGAAGGATTTTGGCAGGCCAGGAATTAGACCTTCGTGTTCGCTCTTGAAGGCTCGCATTCGCGGAAGGTTAAGAATTGGTGCTTCGCGTTCGCAGTGAGAGGGTCGCGTTCGCGTATAAGGATTTGGAGCCCAGTGGAGTTTGTTCTTCGCTTCGCGTGTGAGGGAACGCGTTCGCATAAGTGTGAGGCCTGAAGCTTTGCATTCGCGTGGAATGAGTCACGTTTGCATAGGGTTATTTTTGGAAAGTTAAAATTTGTGCTTCGCGATCGCGAGGTTTGGGTCGCGATCGCGAAGAAGGAATATCAGAACTGGGCAGTGAGTTTATAAAACATTTTATCCGCGATTTTGAGCCATTTTTCCACCATAGCTGAGTATTTTGAGAGCTCTTTGAGGGAATTTGAAGAGGGTTTCAAGGAGAATTGATTGGAGGTAAGATTTATGAACCTAAAACGTGATTCTATTGTGAAATTAACCTAGAAATTCATGGAACCTAAGCTAAAATTGAAGAACTAGGGCTTGGGATTTTGAACTTTTTGAATTGGGATTTGAAGGGCCATTTGAGGTCGGAATTGAGAACTTTTGATATGTATGAACTTGTGGAAGGATAAGGAACCCGTTGGTGTGAAAATATTTGAGTTTCGAGAAGTGAGCCCAGGGCTCGGGTTTTGCTAGTTTCGGGATTTTTGATATTTTTTGATGTATTCGTTCTGATTTTGGATAGATTCGACGCACGTGGAGGCCGATTCGAGGGGCAAAGGCGTCGCGATCTAGAGTTGTAGCCGGTTCGAGGTGAGTAATGATTGTAAATGATGTCCTGAGGGTTTGAAACCCCGGATTGCACATCGTAGTGCTATATTGAGGTGAGACACGCGCTGGATGATGAGCGTGAGGTCTTTTACTATTGGGGATTGAGACTGGGTCCGTCCCAACTGATGATTTTATCGCGTATTTGACTGAAACTTATTTGTTATCATCATGATTTGGGGCTAATTGCCATATTTGGGCTTCGTGCCAACTATTTGAACCTTTCGGGGTTTTTGACCGATTTGTTTCCTCACTATACTTGTTAAAAATCATATCCTCGGTCATGTTTCTCTCTGTTTTAAATGATTCGAGTCGGTTTTTATCATACTATTCCTAAATGAGAGGAATTTGTGGGCTGAGATCCCTATCTTCTATTATTGTGCCCGAGAAGCTGTGAGGTTAATGACTGAGAGGGGTTGAAAACCAATGGTGAGGACATTATATATGTTATGGATCGAGTTGCACGCCGCAGCAATACTTATATGGATCGGGTTGCACGCCGCAACAATATAGCGTAGGCTGTAGAAGTCCCTCCGAAGTCTGCACACCCCCAGTGAGCGCAGTCAACTATCTATATGTATCGGGCTACACACCACAGCGATGTACTGATCGCGCTGCACGCCGCAGCGGTTATTCTGATCTCTATTATTATGAGAGATATATGGGTCGAGAGCTGAGAATGAGCACTAAGTGATGAGAGTGAGCCGAGGAGCTGATACTGTTATGAGTGATTGATACTGTGTCGAGGGGTGGATTTCTACTTGTTATTTACTTGCTAAATTACACGTTTTACCTGATTTAAAGAGATTTCCCTTGACTTCTTCACTGATTTACTGCTTTAAGTGATTTTTACTGCTTGATATAGAATTGCTTTATGCCTTTACGTGTTTTCTTGCTTTCAGCCATTATTTATGATTATTACTCACTGAGTCGGAGTACTCACATTACTCCCTGCACCGTGTGTGTAGATTCAGGCATCGCAGAGTCTGCTCTTGAGTGCTAATCCTCCCAGTCCAAGCAGTATTTTCGGAGACTACGAGGTAGCTATTGGCATCCGCAGCCCCCGTGCCTCCCTCATCTTACTATTTTCATGTCCTTGAACTTCTGTATCAATTTCGTATCTAGTGTAGACATGTGATTTTTGACCCTCCCCAAGATCTTTTATATATTAGAGTAAAATATTTAATTTAGGCATAATATAGATATTTTAAGTAATTTTGACTCTTTTACTTTATTTTAGTACAAGAAAACAAAAATTACAACAAAAAATAATAATAATAATATAATAATAAGTTCATTAATATTTGTAGTCATTTTTAATCTAAAAAAATATATAAAAATAGTATCGTATTTTTATTTTTAATATAATGTTTGAAAATACAAAAAAAAATAGATTTGTTTGAATGGTTAGTTTTGTTTTAATAAATTATTTTAATAATAGGACTAATCAATAAAGGGGCGCGTATTTTAATCTCATTTGCGGCAAAAGAATAGAGTTGGGGCTCGAGCAACCCATCTTTAGGCCTAATTTTGGACCTAGCCCACAATTGTCAAGCCCATAATTCCTAGGCCCATACCCCTTAACCTAAAACCCTACAACCTAGACTCTACACTATAAAAAGAGGACTAAGGAATAAGAAAAAAAGGGAGGAAGAAGCTGGAAAAAAGCAGCAAAGTTGCGCAACAAAAACGACCCCACCCCCACCCAGATCATCTTCTTCGCACCCCACCACCTCCCTGAACCCAAACGACCCTGCCTCTAAGAACAACCCCTCCTGACTTCGTCGAAAAAAAAGAAGAAGGAAACGCAGGAGGAGCTGGGGAAAAGGCAGAAACTGCGCATGAAGAAGCTTTGCTTCTTCGTTTAAGAAGCTGATAGGAGCAGCAGCTGGAAAAAGCTTCGCAACACAAATGACCCCCCCCTCCGACCATCATCTTCTTCACGACCCACCATCCCTTGCGTCGTCTTCTTCGAGCACCCAACGACCCTCGACCCCTCCCCCCTTTTGCGCGTCGTTGTTCAGTCCGAACGATCAGCTCACACCTTGAGCTTGAGCAACCATACACGACCCATACACGCCAGAGGAAACACCAACAACCTCGTCTCAGCCCGAAACTCGCCGGGAAAACGAGCTCCACGTGCTCGTCGGATCAACGAGTTCTAGACGCGACAAACAAAACCAAGCAACTTCACCCCGCTCACCATCGTCGCTGGACCCTCACCACGAAGCCGCCATTTCCGGCAAAGCTTCACGTCACAAAAGGCTTGGCATGGAATCCGGCAAACCGGGATCGAACCCAGTGGCATACCTAGCTCCAAAACTCCCTGAAATACCCCCCCCCCCGAACAGACATGAAAACAAGCGCAAGTGCTTTGTTTCCACTCTAGAAATCAACTGGTAAACATTCCAAAAAACCATGGTCGAATAAGGTCAGTCGAGGTCGCTGTCTTGCGTCGAGGTCCAGTCAAGCGCTCGTAATTTGTTGTTGTAGACGATTCACTGTGCAACAATAAAGGTCCATTTCTGAGCTTCTCTATTTTGTTTTAATGGGTTCTTGTTTCTCGTTTGATTTTAATTGATGTTCTGAAGTAGTTGGTTCATCTCTAAATATCATTCGTTTAGACGATGTGGATTTGATTGAGTGTTTCTTGGGTTGCCGTGATATTTTCTAATTTCTTGACTTTTGGTTGTTGGGTTAATAAGAGTTTTGTGGTCACAATTATATGTTGAAGTCATTTGCTCTAATATCCGTGTTATTGCATCATAAAACAAGTGAAGATAATAACTGTATATAACTAAGAAATAAGGCTCAATTGATGACTGCATGTTTCTGTTTGTTATAAAAGTTGCGAATGAAGTAAATTTTCTTTGCATTTCGTTTCATTTAGTTGGTTCATTAGCAAATTGATAGTTTATATGATCACGTCGTTTATCTTAAATTAGCTTTAGGAGATTAGTTAATTCAAAGGCATCGTAGTCTCATTTAGTTAAGTAAAAATCCTTTTAAAATAATTCGAGGCGTGCCGTGCCAAATAAAATCTCAAAAATGCATGGCCCTTATTTTATTAATTTCGAATTCCTTAGAAATCGAGGCGTGCCATTTAGTTGAATTTTTCATGGCCCTCACAAATTTGAAAGTGCGTCGTTGCTTTAGGCGCGCTATTTAATAATTTACCTTCCTAAACTCGGGTGCGCATTGATGCGACCCAAATCCAAATCTCAATGAAGTCAAAATGTGTTGGCAATCACGGGCGCATTGATTGCGACGGGGTTCGAAACGCGTTTTCACGACATCGTAGTTCTTAAAAAATAAATAATGATAGAAAAGAGGTTCACAAATTGAGACGAGCCTCACCGCACAAAAATAAATAAATGTGGGGCCCTCAGTAAATAATTATCGAAATAATTAGAATTTGGGATGGTCGTGTGGCGAACTTCATGGCTTTTCCCCAAAATAATACTACGTTAGCATCTTTAGGCACGATTTAATTAAATTACTTTCTTAAACTCGGGTGCGCATTGATGCGACCCAAATCCAAATCTCGATGAAGTCGAAATGTGTCAACAACCACGGGTGTATCGATTGCGACGTGGTTCGAAACACATTTTCACGACGTCGCAAGTCTTTTAAAATAAGTAATGATAAAAAGCGGTTTACGAATAAAAAACACATAAGTTAGCATGTGTTAAAATTAGATAAAATCAAATACAACAGTTAAGCGACCGTGCTAAAACCACGGAACCCGGGAATGCCTAACACCTTCTCCCGGGTTAACAGAATTCCTTACTCGGATTTCTGGTTCGCGGACTGTTAACAGAGTCATAAATTTCCTCGGTTCGGTATTCAATCGGTAACTTGGGACACCATTAATATCCCAAGTGGCGACTCTAAATAATTAATAATTAAATCTCGTTCCGATTGTCCTTTAAATGGAAAAACTCATTTGCGCCCTTGTGGGTGTAGGTAGAAAAAGGAGGTGTGACATCTAGTAGACTGGTATTCGAATTTATTAGTTGCTCATAACTTGTGACACCCCGGTTTGGGCTGTGTCGGGATTGTTTCTACTGATGTTATCGTTACTTCCGCAAATTATGATTATTATATCATGTTTTAGAACCATTTATGGTATTTAACTGTTTAGATGAGGTATTCTGTTTTGGTTTGGCTGGCCTTGTCTTTACGAGAGGCGCCATCACGACCGGGTTTAGGGTTAGGGTCGTGACACAAAGTATGAAAAAGAGTAGGATATTTCAGATGTTGAACTAAAGTTTTGCTAATGAAAAAAGAGTAGGATATTTCGGATGTTGAATTGAAGTTTTGTCATCTTTAATGCATCTTTTGTTTCTCTACTTTCTCAAATAGATTAATCTTGGCCAAACATTAGCTATCATGTGCTTGCTTTTTGGTATATACATCATGATTAAGAATTTTTCTCTTAGTTCAGACCCTTCCAGAAAAGTCATATGTTTATTCCTTAAGAGAATAACTCAAATTAGAAAATAGTCATCTAGATCTTTAACATAACCTAAGTAATTACTTAAATAGGCAGAGAAAATATGGTCAACATTCTGACATAAACCAGCAGGATTCCAGCCTAACCGAAATTAAAATATTATCTTTTTTTATTTTTAAAAAAAGTAAAATATATACCTAAATATTTATTTCCAAGTGTGCAAATGGTTCTTAGTGAAAATAGTATTCCATAAAGAAACCAATATGGATATCCACAAGAAAAGTTCTTTTCTGTACAACATGGAGATAATATAAAACTTTTCTATACAAAAATATGTAAAAAAGATGACATAAGTGTACTGTATGGCTCTAGAACTGAACTTCAGAGAATAAGTGAGTAAATTGTAGGTAGCTGAAATGGTTAAAGCACCCAGGTACCAGTTAAAATGGTCATTAACCAGGATGAAAGCCAATGATATTGATGTTGGATATCCTAATAAAGAATGAGTTCATCTCCAACAGAACCTAATGTAATGCCAACACTGCCTTGTATGAAATTTAATCAATTCAATAATTCCATTAACACAGTCTTGACCATGCTGAAATAGCCCATCGTTGAGTACCATAAAAACCAATAACCTTTGATATATAATATGGGACATTTTGGTTGAGCATGCAGCTCAAACAAGCTTTAAAATGGCTGCTCAATCCAAGGACAAGAAATAAAGAGAACAACTAAAGAAAGAAATACATATAGTATTTGTTTCATGGATGTACTCGTAAAAATAATTGATTAAGGACATCTAGATATCTTACCTGATCTCGATTTCTATCAGCATTTTTTATCATTTTCATCAAAATCAACTCTTAGCTGCCGACTATTTATCTCGTACCCTTGAAGGTTGTGACGAGCGCTCAAGGCAGTCTCTTCATCCTTGTATTCGCAGAATCCATTACCTTTTGATTTTCTAGTTTCTCTATCGATCACTAATCTGAGGAAAAGAAACAGAATCAGTTAAAAGATGAAAATGCTAGGTAGAGTCATCCAGATATGAGAGAGCAAAGGGGAAGAATCATTTCCTATTCGATTGAAAAGGCCTCCTTCAGTCGATCATCCTCTACATAATGCCTTCTAAACAGAATTTTAAAACCCTTGCTAGTGAAAAGTTTTTCGACCAGTTGCAGTAGAAATTCAAGAAAATGGAAGGTGCTAAGAGTCGAAGAGAAAGCAAAATTGAAAAGTGGTACGTGGTTTTTAGTGCAGGTTAAACACACGCTGCGTCAAAAATTATCAATATGCCCTCAACTTGAAATTTATTGACCTTAAGCTAACAGTTGAAACCTAAGCTTTTCTATTATGTATACCATACTTCTTTATCAAGCCAATCTATCTTGCCAGAATCAGATTAAAAAAAGTTAAAGAATAGTGTCTTACCTCACAAGGAGGAATGTGGGCAGAGTTATGGCAAAACATCCCATTCCTGCACAAGCTGCTCTTAAATTTTTTTTTTTTTTGTAGCATAAGGTCAAATCAAGTCTTAGACATCTTGATTTTAAAGCATGTTATACTCCTTCAAAGAGTAATCCTGTTAGCAAAGAAAAATATAAAGTATCAAAAAAAAGACTATAACACTATATATATATATATATATATATATATATATATATATTTCCACAGCTAGCATACTTGGTATTGGATTCTGGAAATAGGAAACTCTTTTGACAGATTTTTCATTTCACAGTAGTTTTTATTATATCCATGTGAAATATAAATAAGCCATTAACTCTTCAGCTGAAGTACATTTCTCTTAATGGAAGCAACCTTGCCAAGAATACAAAATATACTGGATTAAAGTCTAAGAATATAGACGTTCCATGAACAAACCATATTATGTGGGCCCTGCATATACCATAATATAAAATCAGCTCAATACACAAATCAGAAGTTTAAACGGTCTAAATGAAAAGAGGAACTTATGCATTCATGCTATACACAAAAGTGTTTGCTCCTATGCTTGCCCATTCTTTTTTAACTTGTCCATCACTACTCCAATTACTTAATTTGCAACCTGCTATGCATGTGTTCTTCATTGTTCTTTTAGATAGACGCGCTTTCACTCCCATATTTGATGCTAAACAAAACGACAAACTTTTAGGTGAATAGTTAGAGAAATTTTCGTCCATTTTAGTAGTTACCTCTCGCATAAGTAGGAAGAATATAAGGCTCTATCAAGAAACAATATGTTTTGTTCAAACATATAACTTTCCTCAAGCTCAAGAGTTAATCGAGGAAATTGCATTTCCTTTTGGCATCGCCACCTCCACCAAATAACTGAGTATTTACTGTACCTCAAAATGATGTCTAATAAGGAAAATAAAATGCAAATCAGAGTAAACATGGCATAATTTAGAAATAATTGGTTCAATATTTGCAGGGAAGATCAAATCATATTTACTACGCTGTTACTCTACTTTGGGTACTTGAAGGCAGAACAGTCTCATCACTTGCCTTTTTTGAGGGCTTAAGGGATCTTTGTGGCAGTATTGCTTCACATCAATCCTGTCAAAATTTCTCGTGTACTGGTTTCACACAACTTAAAAACAGATTTTCTGATACACAAACAAAACTTCAATATAGAAATCAGAACTTTACAATTCCAGAAAGGTGCAAAAGGAAAGAAATTTCAACCTTAAGCTTGCTATTATAAAGTGTTAAATTTTAGATGAACATAGAAAGTTCAACGATTAAACACAGAATAGTAAAAAGCACAGCTATTCAACCTAGTTTATTTTTTAACTTCATTAGAAATTTTGGAGCATTTAGTATTATTATTATTATTATTATTATTTCAACTGGCACAAACTTCCTCGACCAACAATTTTGGTATTAAAGCACACGTTTCATTAGATGTTGTTAAATATCCAAACTGCCCTTGAACAAAAATTAAAAAGACAGCTAAGGAGGCATGTTGAAACTCAAGCTCTTCTATATAATAGAAAAATACTATCTATCGTAATTAGGTATTTTGTTTCTAAAAGAAGCAGTCCAAGCTAGAAAATAAAGTTCTTCGCTAAAAAAGAAATAATTAGGCATATGAAAGGAAAAAGATGAAGAAAACAGAAGAAGATATAGGCAAAAATTAAAAGTGGAGCAAACCTGCATCTAGAACTCCCAACAACACCCTTGAGATCAAGAATTTTGACAGAGCAGAAAAGAGGGTTAAAATGGGACATCTAAATCAAGATGAATCTTCAAGCAACAATTAACTTAACCTCAATTTTCAGCTGCTTTGAAATGTTTAAAAAGCTTTCAACAACTTTCTTCTTTTTCATAATTTCTTTCCAAGATAAACCTTAAAGTCAGCACAAAGTCTTCAGAAAATCATTTCTCCCCTCAGTATAAGGACGATGGTAAGATGACTTTTTGATTTGTTATTTGCCCATTAATTTCTACTCAATGAAGTTTTACAGAAAAACTATACAAACGTTCTGTATCAAGTGAACCCTGACACTATTTTCCCGGCTAAAATTATTGCTCTAATCCAAAAATTCCACTATTAATAGCCCAGATCTTTGTACTTAGCTCTTAGGCAATCACATTCTCAAAAGTCTCATTCTCCGTAGTTAGCTTTTGATCTACTGATTCATTACCTGGATAATAAAGACTTTATGAATTACTTTCACCTGCAAACAAATTATAGCTTTGATAATATCAAGTTCAACCGCTAAATTAACATCTTTTACTTGTAGAGTAACAATAGAAATTGTATAACCTACTCGTCAGCAAATGCTAAAGGTTTTTTTAAAATTATAAATAGCAATAGTATGCAGCATAAACTTTAGCATGGAGAAGAAATCTAAAATTACAAATGTGCAAAATATTTGGGTGTTACCTGAGATGTTTCGAGTGGAAGCAAAAACCTGCAGAAACAGATTGAAGGGTCAGAGTTATTTTTTTGCAGCAGGTAAGGTGTTGAAGGATCAGTTGTCCAACTATCCATGTGAAAATTATGGGATAACAAGATGTAATTCTATACCATCTATAATTGACAACAAATTTCGTAACCTGTTACATGACAAAGCAATGAGCCTCTTATCACCGGAGAATCCTGCTTGGTAAAAACACCACTCGCCGTAGAAGATAATGCATAAGTTGAGTTACCAATAATTGAATTGTCAAGCACACGATATCTTTTCGATTCAGCTCTTTGTGCTTGTGGTCTAGTTAAAAGGGCCTCTATTTTGTCAAGCGGCACCAGTCTACATAATTCGCGTCTCCTAGCCTTTTGTCGGCATGTATATTTGTGAAGGTTTGATCCTTTTTGTAATTCCTCTTTGACATTGCTATATCTTTTCTATTCCCTAAATATTTCGTTTTACAAAGATCCCTTGAAATAATATTGAAAAACATGTTTAATACTACTTAATATGGTTATGTCATAATATAAGTTAAATTTTATCGGCATATATCACAAGCAGAAACAACTCACCGCCAGAAATAACTAACATACTGCCAGTAAAAAAGGCACAATACATTTTGGAAAGTCGACATCTCAATGCAATGAAACTAAGCAGAGAAAATGAAAGCCAATGGAAACTTAGCGGAAAAATAAAAGCTAGCAGAAACTAAGTAGGAAAATGAAAGCCAACGGAAGAACGATACTCACCAGAGTCTAAACGTCTGAACACATACGCAATAACCACAACACATAGTGAAACCTGAGACAAAGAAGATGATATAAAATATAGCAGCAGAAGCATTAATAATATCCAATTTAGTGGAAACAAAATAATTTACTTTACCAATTTTATATTTTGTAAGAGTAAGAATAAGTTTAATTACAAAATATGCAAATTCTCATATTCCGAGAAAATGTTCCATCGAATATTTGCAGTTAAGTCAATTATTTAATAAATTTTTTGTATCTACTGGAGCAGAAAGCAATAATTACGAACATATGCAACCAGAAGCTTTTTCCTTTATTTCTTCTTTTGTTTTGCTTCCTATTCTGGGAAGAATTGTGAGAATAAACACAACAAATATGTCTTTATTAGAAAATATTTTTGCACAAAATTAATGATTATGCATAGAAGGAATGAGGCAAATGACCTGCCTTTTAGCCTATTGATTTAAACGAATATAATTTTGTTGTGTGCTATAATCAAAATTGATTCATCCCTCCTTGTGTTACTCATCGGTTTAGTTCTTTTAATAGTAGAATAAGTATTGATCTCAAGGTCGAGAGAACAAGAAGCAACTGAAAGAAAGGAAAAAATTGTAGTTGAAAGATGCCATAATAAGATTTGCCAAATTTTAAATATGGTAGGAGAGTACCTAAAGTACAAAGGCCATTAGGCATCAGAATGAGACCAACGTATCTGAACATTAGCAAAGGGCTTAGTGATTGGAAGAAGAAAAATAAACAGAAGGTGATGATGAAGATGAACTTGCCGCATAACTGTGTGCTCCTCTGCACAAGGTGATTGATCAATTAGGTCTGTTCCAAATAGCAGAGAGCAAATTAATTCATAAGCCCTACTCTTTGGATTCATCATCGAAAAGGACCTAGAAATTAAGCTTCAACTACTAAAATCAAAAATTGACAAATACCATCAAAACTGATTCAAATGTTATACCATAGGCCAAAATTGTAAAACCCCAATTAATATAGACTATAGTTACAGGTAAAATATGAACCAACAAAAGTAACGAAACAGAGGAGAAAAACTAATGGTTGAACTACTCGATTACCTTAAATGGATCCTAAATTGAGGTTTGAAAGTCGGTCATCCAAACCCTCAACATCTCCCTTTCGAGTTTCCACATGTTGAAGCTGATATATTAAGCTTTCAAAGTGACAAACAACGGAAAATAGAAAACTCATGTGATTCTAGAGGCTACAATAGGAAAAGAGTGAGAACAATGCTCTGGAATTCATGGAAAAAATGATGGAGAAGATACTGGGACTAGAGATGGGAAAAGGATGTCGTGGCTGAGAAAGAAAACAATAAGCTACACGTAGTATTTGCAGTTGGGAAAAAAGGCCAGATATAGAGCTATGCTAAATGACTGAATTATCCTCAAGCTTTTTAAAATGATACTAAGCAGACATGTCGAAAATCCTAATATATATACAATACTAGGTTGGTGCAACCCGTGCTAGCGGGCCCAACGTTATTTAACTCTGCGTTCTAAAAAGAGTCAAAGACAGCAAATGCAATGCTCTGTAAACAACATCACTAATATAGCTCGGTTAAGCTTGCTTTAACAAAACCAAGTAGGCTATGTAAAGCTTGGCACATAGCCAAGCAGACTATGTCTTTGGTTCTATCACTAATATAATTCGGTTAAGCTTGCTTTAACAAAACCAAGTAGGCTATGTAAAGGTTATCACATAGCCAAGCAAACTATGTCTTTGGTTCCATTCCTTATGTTTTGATGTGAAATATGGACTAAGAAGGTCTTTCTGCATATAGCCAAAGTTGCTCATTTTTGCCCCTATAGACTTGGAGGAACTAAGAAAGCCTTTTTGCACAAAATTTGGTTCCAACAGATTTATAGATTTTCTATTCAATTGGCATCCAAAGTTAAATTTTTTATTTTTTTATACAAGTATCCAAAGTTCATTTCGCCTACAAACAGAAGACTTATTGGAGAATGACTTTATCATATCTCTAAACTTCTACCTTTCTTGGCTATGGGATCAATGCTATTAGATAAAAGTTATTTTTTGGCATTTGAATTAATTTTAAAATGTGCAGTGAAGAAGTGGAGGAGTAAAAAGGAAATTTTATTCAGTGTCTTGCATCAAAAATGATGGTTAACGTGGTATACTTCTTTGATCATGTGTACTTTTGATTCTTAATGCCAAGGAAAAAATTTTACCGTGATATTTGTTTGTCTTTCAAAAAGTTAGTTGGTTTTAATACCTAAGAGAGTTATGTCAAACAATGTACAGAAGTAAGTATTTAGTTAAGTTGCAAAAAAAGCAATTGGAATTTAGATTTTTCATCAAATATACTAACCTCATGTCGCCGCAACATTTTTTGAGTAGATGCGCATCCAAAAAACAGGCGCAAAAGTGAACGTAACTGCATTCAAAAAGAGTAACCAATACAGGATGTTAGGATAATTTGTATAGTAAATTTTATCCAAGAAGACAACAATACACATGTTCTAGCGATAAAATTTGTTTGAGATGCATGTATGGAGATCGGGGAGGCATTTGTGGAATCCCTCCCAAAAATAAATTGAAAGAAAGAAGCAAAACAATAGACATAATGGTAGTAGCCTTCATGAATCTTCAAAGTAAAGGTGTCAAGATGGAAGAAAACAGGACACTTTTAAATGGTAGCACCCTTCGTGAATCTTTAACAGATTCAATTTGAAAAAAGAAAAAACGCAATGTAATTTAAGAGAGTAAAACATAAGGGAGTATGTCAAATATACTATTAGAACCTTTTATGAGTATCTAACTCAATTAATTCTATAAGATCAATAATTTCAGTGAATTTAACAATGTTTGGACAACGGAAGATATAACTCATTCCTTCTTATAACAAGATCTGCAAATAGGTTAAATAATCTATTGGAATTGCTCAAACTAAATCTTGATAGATGAAAACAAAAAAAAATTATATGAAAAAGAGTAGAAAGGAGTAATTTTTTTTTCCTTTTTTAACTTCTTGTGTTGAATACAAAAAATTATGCCAGTATACTTAATGCATGCAAGTGTAATATATTATGAAAGTTTTCTCTTCTAAAAGCGGGATTGAGGATTACAACACAAGAATCTTCTATTCCACTCGGCCTTCTTCTTCTCGAGGAGTCAATCTCAATATCGGCTCATGGTAGCCATAGAAACCACCACATAAAGGTCATTTTGTTTTCTTTCTTTTCTTAACATCTATACACAATAGCTAAAGACAAAGAAATAACATTAATTACTTCTTTTCAAAATCTAGCAAATTGAGCCATTTTCTCCCATTAAAACAGCTCTTCAATAATCCAAAATCGCCCCAAAAATGTCACCCATCAATAACCAAGAACCAGAATAAATCACTATCAAACTGGTCCAAAAAACTACCCACAAATAGCCCAGAAAAGGTCAAAAAATTTAGCTGAAAGCAGTCGAAAACATCACCAACTTCACTCCAAAAATGGCTGAAAAACGCAACCAAAAACCAGCATTATCTCCACCCCAAAAAACATCATGAAAATTGTCCGAAAACACCTGAGAATCTTGTCTAAAACCAACCTGCTTCACCTTTAAACAGACCACCAACCTAGCTTCAAAACAGTCCCAAAAAAAGGCAATAAAAACACAGTTGCCTCATGCGGGAAAAAATGCAACAGCTGTTGTTGTCTTCTTCCTTTAAAAAACTATCTCAAATCACTGAGTAAAAGATTTTTTTTTGAAGGAAATAACAAAGAGCAAAAAGTTTAAGCTTTTGCATTACCCTGGGTCTGCCCAAACTGTTTTTCTTCAAAGATTACCATTATAAATGTTACGATGACATATAAATATTGACAACAAAAACTAAAAATATGACATCTATTCTAATAATGTCAACTGGAATTAAGTACGCTTTACAAGACCATAACTGCAACGAAATCAAAATTAAGTTCAAGCATGGAAAAGACCTTATTAAATATAACGACCCAACCGGTTGTTTTGAGCTTTTGCACTTTGATCGCCAGTTCTCGGGCATGACTTGCCCCGTATGATGCATTATGACTGATGTAAATCACTGATTTTGGTTTTCACGAAAATCGGTATGAATTTAAAAGAACAATCTCAGTTGAAAGGTTTGACCAAGAGTTGACTTATTTGTATATGAGCTCAGATTGGAATTTTTATGATTTGGTTAGCTTTGTTGGGTGATTTATGACTTAGGAGCTTGATCGGAATTGGTTTTGGAGGTCCGATGTAGAATTAGGCTAGAATTGGCGAAATTAGTATTTTGGCGAATTCTGGTTGATAAGTGAGATTTTGAACCGAGGGTCGGAATGGAATTCTGAGAGTTGTTATAGCTTCGTTATGTCATTTTTGATGTGCGTGCAAAATTTCAGGCCATTCGGACGTTGTTTGGTTGGGTTTTTGATCGAAAGCGTATTTCGGAAGTCTTTAGAAAACTTAGGCTTGAATTCTATGTGAATTGATGGATTTGGTATTGTTTGAGGTGTTTTGATATTTTCTTTGAAAATTCATTTCTCGGACTTGGGACCTCGAAATTCGATTCCAGGCATACGCCCAAGTCCCATATTTTACTACGGACCCTCCGAGCCGTCAAATTTTGGGTCCGGGTCCGTTTACCCAAAACGTCGATCGAAGTCAAATTAATTCATTTTATAGTCAAAAGTTATCATTTTTCACAGATTTTCACATTTAGGCTTTCCGCCTACGCTCCCGGACTGCGCATGCAAATTGAGGCGATGCCAATAGAGGTTTTTGAACAAATTTGAATGAGGTTTTAGGATGTGTTGGTACTTTTGGTTGGGGTCCCGGGGGCCTCGAGTGAGTTTCGGGTGGTCAATCGGACCATTTGCTATGTTGAGAAGTTGCAGAAATTTCAACAGCTGTTGCAGATGATTTTAGCCTTCGCACGTGAGGTCCATCGCGATCGCGTACAAGGAATGTAGGTTGGCCTGAGTTCGGCCTTCGCGTTCGCGTTTGAGATCTCGCGTTCGCGGAGGGCCTTGACCTTGTGCTTCGCGTTCGCATGTAGTGGTTCGCGTTCGCGTATAAGTCTTTGGGGGTCCAGTGGATTTGTTCTTCGCGTTCGCATCATCCGGTTCGCATTCCCGTAGGTCTGGAAAGTAAGGCATCGCGTTCGCATAGTAGGTATCGCGTTCGCATAGTGCATTTGGAGTCTTGGAATTTTCGCTCTTCGCGATCGCGAGGCTTCGGCCACGATCGCGATGAAGGAAGTTCAGAGCTGGGCAGAAAGTTTATAATACATTTCATCCGCGATTTTGATCCATTATTCCTCTATAGCTGAGTATTTTGAGAGCTCTTTGAGGGAAAATTGAGGAGGGATTCATGGAGAATTGATTGGAGGTAAGATTTTTGAACCTAAAACGTAATTCTATTGTGAAATTTACCTAGAAATTCATGGAATTAGGCTAAAAATGGAAGAACTAAGGCATGGGATTTTGAAACTTTTAAATTGGGATTTGAAGGACTATTTGAGGTCGGATTTGAGAACTTTTGATATGTATGAACTCATGGAAAGATAAGGAACCCGTTGATGTAAAAATTTCTGAGTTTCGAGAAATGGGCCCGGGGCTCGGGTTTGGTAATTTCGGGATTTGTGCCCGTTATTGATTGTTTTCGCTTGGGCTTTGTTCCCTTAGCATATTGTGATGTATTTGTTCTTACTTTTGGATAGATTCGACGCGCGTGGAGGCCGATTTGAGGGGCAAAGACATTGCGAGCTAGAGATTTTGCCGGTTCGAGGTGAGTATTGATTGTAAATCTGTTCTGAGGGTTTGAAACCCCAGATTACACATCGTTGTGCTACTTTGAGGTGACTTACACGCTAGATGACGAGCGTGGGGTAGAGCACCGCTGGGGATTGTGACCTAGTCCATCCCGAACGACTATTTTAATGCGTATTTGATAGTTAACTGTTTGATGCTATTATACTTTGTATTGTATGCCATGTTTGGGGCCTTGTGCCGACTTGTTGAGACCCTTAGGGGTATTTTTACTATCTTTACTCACTCTATTTGTTTGAAAGCATATGTTCAGTCATGTTTTACCTGTTTACTGCTCAAATCTGGCTTTACCACTATATTCTTAAAAATGTGGAAACTGTTTTGGGCTGAGTTCCCTATTATACTGATGGTCCGAGTGATTGTAAGATGATGACTGAGATAGACCGAGGGTCTGATTGTGAGATTGATGACTGAGATAGACTGAGAGTCTGATGGTGAGGTTAATGACTGAGAGAGGCCAAGGGCCTAGTTGTGAGGATTAAATATCTATGGGTCGGGTTGCACGCCGCATCAATATTTATATATGTATATGGATCGGGCTGCGCGCTGCAGTGATACTTATATGGATCGGGCTGCACGCCGCAGTGATATGTTGGATCGGGCTGCATGCCACAGCGGTATAGCGCTTGGGCTATAGGAGCCCCTCCGGAGTCTGCACACACCCAGTGAGCGCCGTCGACGAGATATATGGATCGGGCTGTACACCGCAGCGGTTACTATATGGTACCTATTGAGCGTGAGAGCTGAGTGTGAGCGCTGATTGGTAAGAGTTGAGTCATGAGTAACTGAGAGGCTAGCCTGAGGGGGCGATAGATATATACATGAACATGAGTGATACTTGCTTGAAGGGCCTGTTTATGAACTTATTGATTTTTCACTCCTCTTAAGAATGAGTTTCTATCGAATACATTTATTTGTTGACTGTTTTCACTCATCTTTATATTGAGCCTCTGTCGAAGTGTTGAACAAATGTTTTAGAAACAACTTTCATTTAAGCTGGGGTTTATGAGATGTTCAGAATTTGATCACTGATTTGACATCGGTTATTTCTACTGAAATTTTCAAATTTTGAGGTGTTTATGATTACTGTTTTGCTCGAGGGGCTGTTTTACGAACTATGTTTTGCCCGAGAGGCCGATTATGGTTTTCATCTCTTTAATTATAAATGGTATTGAACCCCTACTGAAACTGTCGGAAAGCATTTTCAAATGATTTTTACCAAAAGGATGGATTTTAAATGAGACGATCGACTAGTATTTTGATTTGGAAGCCTGTTGTGCTTATTGAGTTTATCACAAATATAGATTCATTATTTCATAATGTTCAGTCTTTATTTACTTTTATTACTTATTGGGTTGGAGTACTCACATTACTCCCTGCACCTCGTGTGCAGATTCAGGTATTTCGGAACCCGGTAGCAGGTGTTGATTGCTTAGACACGGAGTCAATGAAGTTAGCAAGGTGGTTGCACGACGTTCGCAACACTGCTTTCTTCCTCTTATTTTCATTACTGTACTTAGGTACACGTTTGACTATTTTTGTTGTATTCAGAACTTGGTAGATGCTCATGACTAGTGACACCCTGATGTCGGACTTGTATATTAATTTTGTACTATTCTTTCAGACGTATATTATGAAACATTGTTCTAATTAAAGGTTTAAAAGATGACTCTTAATGATTAAAGGGTTAATGTGAGTGTTGTGTCAGTTGGCCTTGTCTTCACGAGAGGTGCCATCACGACCGGGCCGGTTTAGGGTCGTGACAAGTTGGTATCATAGCCTAGGTTACATAGGTTTCGTGAGTCATGAGCAGGTTTAGTAGAGTCTCATGGATTGGTACGGAGACGTCTGTATTTATCTTCGAGAGGCTGCAGAACCTTTAGGAAAAACTTCACGTTCTTGGAATTCTTATCATGCGTCCTTGGTTCAGCTTGAAAAGTAACTCTTTGAATTCTTTCCACGTGTTCTTATGCGCGCATGAGCGCTCAGTATCAGATGTGCCTTGATGGCTTGTGATTCCCTGATCGAGGGGCAAGATGTGATCTTTGTGAGTTTGATATTGGTCTAGTCTGGAGGACTTGAGGCCAGATATTTGCCTATGGCTTGAGCACCGAGGTACTGATTATGTGAGCAAGTGCTTTGAAGTTATATGTTCGGTATCATCCCTATTAGTGGGAGTGACGGTTGGATAACTATGTGATGAGTATGTTAGTACTGCGAGATATATCTATATGACTTGGAAGTGACGAGGAAGGTCTGCTGCAGGATAGAAGAACTATTAGGTGTTTTAATTCCATCTTGGTTCGAGGTGTAGCCCCGAGTTATGGGCATATGAAGAATCTTTCAATGTTTCCCAGTTGAGAGTGAAGTAAAATTTCATGTTGCGGTATGAGTTCAGACTTAAGAAGACTAAGTAACTGCATACGGTTTGTGACGATGGAAGGTATATGGGAATGTTAGTTTGACTCAAATCAGGTGGGTTATCACCTGCGAACTGTTCGAAAGTTGTGCGATCATTATGCTGTCTGTTAGAAGATCTTATTTACAAGTGAAACATATGTGTGATTTTAATTTGGATCGCTTAAGAGAGTGGGTTTAATTGTTACGAGAGTAAATGCGAGATTGGCAGAAGAGTTAAAGTATTAGATGATCTGTGTTTTTGCAAGCTTACAAAGGATTTGAGTTTAATCTCACTATGGTATTATGGCATCAATAGAACATATGTGTTACGAGATATTGAGTGTGTTTTGATCTATGGCTTCGAGCCAAGTGGGGGAGTTTGCTGTTGATTTGTTGATTGCACGGTTATGTGCTATGTTGGTTCCAGTTGAGGCGCACTGGTGAATCAACTATGGCTTACGGAGACTGAGACCGAGGATGTCTCGAGTAAAGGAAAAATTTTGACAGAGGTTATGTCATGCTTCATAGGTGCATGGGAATCTTAGAGTGCCTTGAGCTGTTGTAATAATGGATGCTCGGTGCATAGAGCAGGAAGTGGTTTGGTTGTTCTAGGACGAGGTTACGCCCTGCGGTGTCGGAGTGCTATTGAGGCACAGGTGGTTCTGTTCATTTGATCATGCTAATTGCAGTTTGAATAGAGTGAATGAATCTCGAGAATGGTTCTAATGTGTTCAAGATTTTACATATAATAATTGGGTATTTTAAAGTTGTATATGTGGTTAGAAACTGAGTTTTCATTGGAAAATGTCGAGACTTGTGGTATTTTCTTTATAAATTATGAGATTCTATGTATTAGTACTAGGAAGGTAAAGGTAACAGATTTAGATTCGCAGGAAGTCACTTCAGAGCAAAGTACCTTGATCATGGTGCTCGTAGGAATATCTAAGGAAGTATTCAGCGTCTTATGAGCCTTAGACGGTGTGGCTTTATGCTTGGGCCCCGTGTGGTATGTATGGGTTGAGGAATTATGATGTTATAGCAAGAATGAGTACCAAGTTGAAGGTACATCAGAAGGAAAATTCGGATAGATAGGATAGCTTGGTATTAGGCCGAGTTGGTATAGTAAGGATACAATTAGTTCTTTGGATGCTTGCGAGGTAACGAGTTTCTACAAGTGTTTCTCGGCAATTCTCTTGGGTTTTAGTGATCTGCATAGCTCGGTTGAGTTAGAAGTATTCAGTCCTGGCAGGTCTAGTTGTGCAAGGGGAACTCGGAGAGTTCTTGATAGTTTCGACCTCGGTTTGAAATTTTCTATGGGCATGAGGAGCATGATATGTATAGTGATTTTCTTCTAGATGGGAACAATGGTAAGTTCTTGGTTGGTTGAGTACATAGTTGCTTGTAGCTCGGAAGAGATACAAGGTTCTTGTGGTTATCCTAGAATGGTACAGTTTATACGATATGTTGTGTAGGAGTGAGATTGGTATGTGTAAGGTCACGGTTCAGATTTTAAAGGAAGGTCATAAATTCTTAGGCAGCACGGGTAGTTCAGATAAATTGAAGAAATGAGCTTCAGATGATTTGAGAAATGATCTTTAGGTGATTAAGGAAAAGGTAATGCTAAATGAGGTAATTGGACGAGGGTATATGATTCAGAGGGAGGTAATATGATTAAGTTGATGGTAATCCGGTAGTATTGCAGCACTTCTTGTCAGATCGGCTGCTGATATTCGAGTTTGCTTGGCAGCACAGAGGAATCTTAGAGTATCTCTCGTGGAATGATTGAGTACTAGAGGTGAGTTATATATGCGAGTGGCGAAATTGGGATCAGATATGGTACTTCGTGTGTTTTATGGATTTGGAGACTGGAAGTTCTCATACACAGGTTAGCTCGTGGTTGTGGATGGAAAATGTGGGTAAGTTAGTCAGATGTTAGTGTGTGCTATGATTCAGTCATTGTGAACCTTCAAAGGATTATTTATCTGTTGTGGGTAACTAGAGTTGATGTGTGGTTCATTGGTAGACCTATGTGGATTTGTGTCCAGCATCGAGACGGCTTTATGACTTCGAGTTGCTGTAGGCGAGGGATGTGTTGATTCGGTTGTTATAGAGCTTATTGGTAATCTAGGGAGATCGTTGGGATCATTAATGAATACGAACGGATTCAATTTCAGCATGTTGGAAGGATAATATCGAGATTCGGCTCAGAAATTGCCATGGTTTTTGCCAAAGGAGAAGTGGCTTCATGAATGGTTGATCTAAGGAATGGTTATGGCTTACTGTGTGGTTTAGTTATCATTGGCAGTATATGGAAGTGTTGGAATGAGACTTTAGTTAATAAGAGGTTTACTACCGATATTCGGTTGTTGTGTGCAGCTGCTGTGAATAGAAGTTATCACTACGAGTGTTTGAGTTATGTGGTATATCATGGGATTGCTCCCGAGGTTGCAGGCATGGGTTATTACAACTGGTTCGGGTCTATTCAGAGTATAGGTTTGAGGTTTTAATCATATTGATGGTTTCAGAAGTGGAAATGTGGTTCTATGGCTTAGGGGCCAGACTGAATTGTGTAATTTCAGTTGCAATATGTTATCAAACCTATATGAGATAGGGTGACATGGGATAACCCCCGAGTATATGAATGGTAAAGATTTTCAGCCACGGGTTGGCTTTTAGAACAGCTCTGGATATGTTCGAGGACGAATGTGTGTTTAAGTGGGGGAGGATGTAACGACCTGACCGGTCGTTTTGAGCTTTTGCACTTTGATCGCCAGTTCTCGGGCATGACTTGCCCCGTATGTTGTGTTATGACTGATGTAAATCGTTGATATTAGTTTTTACGAAAATCAGTATGAATTTGAAAGAACAGTCTCAATTGAAAGGTTTGACCAAGAGTTAACTTATTTATATATGAGCTCGGATCGAAATTTTTATGATTTAGTTAGCTTTGTTGGGTGATTTATGACTTACGAGCATGATCGTAATTGATTTTGGAGGTCCGGTGTATTAGGCTTGAATTGGCGAAATTAGTATTTTGGCGAATTTCGGTTGATAGGTGAGATTTCGATCCGAGGGTTGGAATGGAATTCTGAGAGTTGTTGTAGGTTTGTTATGTCATTTGTGATGTGTGTGCAAAATTTCAAGTCATTCAGACGTGGTTTGGTTGGGTTTTTGATCGAAAGCGTATTTCAGAAGTCTTTAGAAAACTTAGGCTTGAATTTGATGTGAATTGATGGATTTGGTGTTGTTTGAGGTGTTTTGATGATTGGAACAAGTTTGAATGAGGTTTCAGGATGTGTTGGTACTTTTGGTTGGGGTCCCGGGGGCCTCGGCTGAGTTTCGGGTGGTCAATCGGACCATTTGCTATGTTGAGAAGTTGCAGAAATTTCAATAGTCGTTGCAGATGATTTTAGCCGTCGCGATTGCCTGAGATCCATCGCAATCGCGTAGAAGGAATGTGAGTTGGCCTGAGTTCAGCCTTCGCGTTCGCGTTTGAGGTCTTGCGTTCGTGGAGGGCCTTGACCTTGTTCTTCGCGTTCGCGTATATGTCTTTGGGGGTCCAGTGGATTTGTTCTTTGCGTTCGCATCATCTGGTTGGCATTCACGTATGTCTGGAAAGTAAGGCATCGCGTTCACATAATAGGTATCGCGTTCGCATAGTGCATTTGGGAGTCTTGGAATTTTTGCTCTTCGCGATCGCGAGGCTTGGGCCGCGATCGCGATGAAGGAAGTTCAGAGCTGGGCAGAAAGTTTATAAAACATTTCATCCGCGATTTTGAGCCATTAGTCCTCCATAGCTGAGTATTTTGAGATCTCTTTGAGGGAAATTGAAGAGGGATTCATGGAGAATTGATTGAAGGTAAGATTTTTGAACCTAAAACGTGATTCTATTGTGAAATTTACCTAGAAATTCATGGAATTAGGCTAAAAATGGAAGACCTAGGGCTTGGGATTTTGAAACTGTTAAATTGGGATTTGATGGACCATTTGAGGTCGGATTTGAGAACTTTTGATATGTATGAACTCATGGAAGGATAAGGAACCTGTTGATATAAAAAATTTTGAGTTTCGAGAAGTGGGCCCGGCGCTCAGGTTTGGTAATTTCGGGATTTGTGCCCGTTATTGATTGTTTTCGCTTGGGCTTTGCTCCCTTAGCATATTGTGATGTATTCGTTCTGATTTTGGATAGATTCGACGCGCGTGGAGGCCGATTAGAGGGGCAAAGGCATCGCGAGCTAGAGATTTCGCCGGTTCGAGGTAAGTAATGATTGTAAATGCTGTTCTAAGGGTTTGAAACCCCAGATTATACATCGTTGTGCTACTTTGAGGTGACTTACACACTGCATGACGAGCGTGGGCTAGAGTACCACTGGGGATTGTAACCTAGTCCATCCTGAACCACTATTTTAATGCGTATTTGATAGTTAACTTTTTGATGTTATTATACTTTGGGTTGTATGCCATGTTTGGGTCCTTTTGCCGACTTGTTGAAACCCTTAGGGGTATTTTTACTATCTTTCCTTACTCTATTTGTTTGAAAGCATATGTTCAGTCATGTTTTACCTGTTTATTGCTCAAATCTGGCTTTATCACTATATTCTTAAAAATGTGGAAACTGTTTTGGGCTGAGTTCCCTGTTATACTGATGGTCCGAGTGATCGTAAGATGATGACTGAGATAGACTGAGGGTCTGATTGTGAGATTGATGACTGAGATAGACTGAGAGTCTTATGGTGAGGTTAATGACTGAGAGAGGCCGAGGGCCTAGTTGTGTGGATTAAATATCTATGGGTCGGGTTGCACGCCGCATTAATATTTATATATGTATACGGATCGGGTTGCACGCCGCAGCGATACTTAAATGAATCGGGCTGCACGCCGCAGTGATATGTTGGATTGGGCTGCAAGCTGCATCGATATAGTGCTTGGGCTGTAAGAGGCCCTCCGGAGTCTGCACACCCCCAGTGAGCGCCGTCGACGAGATATATGAGGCGGGTTGCGCGCCACAACGAATACTATATGGTACCTATTGAGCATGAGTGCTGAGTGTGAGCGCTGATTGGTAAGAGTTGAGTCATGAATGACTGAGAGGCTAGCCCGAGGGGGCGATAGATATATACATGAACATGAGTGATACTTGCCTGAAGGGCCTATTTATGAACTTATTGATTTTTCACTCCTCTTAAGAATGAGTTTCTATCGAATACGTTGATTTTGTTGACTGTTTTCACTTATCTTTATATTGAACCTCTGTCGAAGTGTTGAACAAATATTTTAAAAATAACTTTTATTTAAGCTGGGGTTTATGAGATGTTCAGAATTTGATCACTGATTTGACATCAGTTATTTCCACTAAAATTTTCAAATTTTGAGGTGTTTATGATTACTGTTTTGCCCGAGGGGCTATTTTACGAACTATGTTTTGCCTGAGAAGACGATTATGGTTTTCATCTCTTTTATTATAAATGGCATTGAACCCCTACTGAAACTGTCGGAAAGTATTTTCAAATGATTTTTACCAAAAGGTTGGATTTTAAATGAGATGATCGACTCGTATTTTGATTTGGAAGGCCGTTGTGCTTATTGAGTTTATCATAAATGTTGATTCATTGTTTCATACTGCTCAGTCTTTATTTACTTTTATTACTTACTGGGTTGGAGTACTCACATTACTCCCTGCACCTCATGTGCAGATTCAGGTATTTAGGAACCCGGTAGCGGGTGTTGATTGCTTTGACACGGAGTCAATGAAGTTAGCAAGGTGGTTGCACGACGTTCGCAACACTGCTTTCTTCCTCTTATTTTCATTACTGTACTTAGTACACTTTTGACTATTTTTGTTGTATTCAGAACTTGGTAGATGCTCATGACTAGTGACACCCTGAGGTCGGGCTTGTATATTAATTTCGCACTGTTCTTTCAGACATATATTATGAAACATTGTTCTAATTAAAGGTTTAAAAGATGAATCTTAATGATTAAAGGGTTAATGTGAGTGTTGTGTCGGCTGGCCTTGTCTTCACGAGAGGCGCTATTACGACCGGGCCGGTATGGGGTCGTGACATTAGAGTACATAATCTCAATTCCAATATTAGATTTATTTGTGAAAATTACATTCAAATAACAATTCATGGCACAACTTGTATAGTATTAGCTTTCAACAAAAATTCATCCCACATTTCATCAGAGTCCCTAAGAAATGCATCGAAGGACCAAAAAAACTACTCAATTCATCCAATAGTCATCTGAATGACCGGGAAAAATTAGAGTAGAACTATAATGAAAGAAACCATAGTAACAGAGAAACCATTAAAAAAAAATAGAAATAATTTGGATCTTTCTAAATAAGCCAAAACTTAAGCATACTACTTCAATAACATCAATAGTTAAGGGTAGCATCATATGTTAACCAAGAAAAGTCGAGCAACAACAGGTAAACGAAAGATAATAACTTTAAGCTTTGAATAGCCCAGTCGCCACCGACTGAAGAGACAAACTGAAAGAGACTCGTTCGCTCTAACAGTTCTGGATTCAAAGCACCAAGAACATTAGCATAGCCCTATGGGCATGCAATATTTTTTTATTGAAATGCATAAATCAGCAAAATCTGAACATAGGAAGATGAAATACTATGGAAGACGGGAAAAGATAACGAACAAAAACCAAGAAAATGGCCAATACATGTCTACTCAGTTACAGGGTTAATGCCACTTTGCATTAAGTATTGTGAAAGGCCTGACATATCCTCGGATAATATTTTAAAAAAGTAAAATTGTACCTCTGAGTAACCAAGAAAGACTGCTCTGGAAGGACTGAAGAACAAAAAAAAGAGCACGAACTGAAACAGAGAAGAGAAAGAAAGATATTAAACAATATATTAAAAGAATCATGTTTAAAGAATAAAATTAATTTTATTAAATAACAACACTAAGTACATATTGTGATATTACAAACAAAAGTAACCACATTCATTTCTAATTTTGAAGCTTGCTAATAAAATCTAGCATATTAATAGCATCCCTAATATAATCGTTCTTGTACCAGAAAGACAACAATGTTAGACACTTGTATATAATCATACTGACTAACTTTGCTTTGCTTTGTAACACCTAACATTTTTACCTTCTTTTTCTATGAACTCTTTCTTGATTATAGCGTTGTCTATTTCAAACTAAATATTTCAGGAATATATTCCATAATTCTGCATTCACTTCACATTGAAAGAATATGTTGCCACTTCACAGTAAGGTCTTACTTTTCATTTCTTTACGACTTTCAGTTTTCTAACATAATAGCACTAGCTTCAAGCCACAAAGTATAAATATTAGAGAATTTAATTTTTTACCTCAGTTACCCACATTTGAACAGATGAAACAAACTTATACAAGTTATATTTACCACAATTCAAAAGATTAGTAGGACTCTTTTGACTTGATTATATCAAGAACAACAAAAGAAGTCACGATAGGAATAAGAATCTTGGTCATATTCTAAACTCAAGAAATAAACTGCAAAAAAGTAATTGGTGCTTTCTTTTGGCTACCTTTGAATAAATTTTCTAATACATGACAACATTAACATAACCTATATGAATCCAAAAAAAAGGGTCTTACTAAAGCGATGCTGATGTGAAGGCACAACTATTGGATGTTTCCTAGAATCATACATTTAGGCCGAATGTCTTCAGGTGGAACGTATTTGCAATGTATCCTCTCCACCGGATAAAAGAAAAATATGTGACCACTCAAATTAATTCAACAATACAACTATAAACACTACTTGGTGCTCGACATTAATGAAGTCTTCTAATAATTCATCTACTATTTTTGGGACAAAGAGTTCTAATTCTGATTCTTTCCAACTCAAGACTTCACTACTTTAAATTTAAACCACCTTGCCCTACATAAGCGGCATTTGATTCTCCAATCTCATAACAGGATGGTAGTCATTGAGAGGCATTCTTCCCCTACCCAATCTGAACATTTAAGAGTTCGATTGTTGGGAACCTAGACGATATGTTAGAGAAAAAACAAACATGTAATTCTAAGTATGACACTTACATGCAAACATATTTTTATTTAGGTTGTTTGGTACAACAGGTCATAGAAAATGCTTTTGGCATGATTCAACATGCAAGCCTCAAGGTCCCTTCAACAGATTTAGTCTCTTGGTCAAAGATCTTGTAGTCTTTCCCTCCAATGAGAAAGCCAGTCACTTGAGCATTCAAGACCCTTCAAATAATGGAAATTTTTTTAACGGATAATATTAAATATATGCTTTTCGTGAGCCAAAGGTATATCGAAAATATTCTCTCTAACTTCATAAGGTAGAGGTAAGGATGCATGCATACTATCCTCCCTAGACCCCATTTGTGGGAGCACATTGGGTTTGTTGTTGTATAATACTTTAAACCTGGAATAATTATGTTAATTTTTTTTAATTTTAGCCTTTACGGATTAAGTGATGTTGTTGTATTTCTTTCTAATAAAGATTGGTGATCGTAATATTATGGACTAATATTGGTGCAACATATAGTTAAATAATTCAACAGAAGTTGAACAAACACGACAAACCAGACATGAATGTTCTACAGGAGTTGAACAAACACTATAAACGTGAAAAATATTACATTCTCATATTCGCAGCTGCTAAATGATTGTCATGTTAAGCATTTAAACTGATACAAAATTCAGTAGATATAAAGATACTAAAACAATAGATAACTGTATCTTATTAGTAATGCATTGGTAATTTGTTTGTAAGATTAATTTAAAAAAATTTATTGCTTCTCAAAGCGTTACCACCAGCAAATGTCAAAATGAATATATTGCAAGCTGAGACACCTCAATTTTCAGAGCTGAATGTCAAAGATGAGTAGAAAAAAGAACAAAAGAATGTTATCTTCAGAGAAAGATAGAAATAACCTAGCATGTTGTAAACCTACAACTAACAAGAGCCAGATCGAAGAAATTTCTTGCATTCTGTTATACATCTCTCTTCTTAGTTGCTCCATTAATGAGGTTTCACAGGAAAAAACTCAAAAAAGGTTGATAGGAGTAAGTTGCTCAGAGATGCTATCCTGTAAAGCACAACAACTTCCTCCAGGTGGAGAAGATTTTATTTTTTCTTACAACTGAAAATCATCATCAAGTTATCATCTTGGTCGAAGAATGGTATCCAGCAAAGTACATTCCATAGAGTGCAAAATAATACATGTCAAAACTTACTATTTATATGGTCAATTTTAAAATACAATAATTTCCATAAAGACCACGGTAGATTGTGAAAGGAACCAGTAGGCCAAAGAAGACTCAAGATGCTAGTAAATACTATTTGAAAAGCATCATCAACAACAAAATAAACAGCATTGCAAAATTATTTGAGGTTGTTAAGGTGAAGAATTTTCAAAGATGAATTAATTTTTTTTTGAAACTGGTACCAATCAAAGTAGAATTAACTAACTATATATGTTTCGTACAGAAAGATCATATTTTAAGGTGAATTATCTTGAGATTTTTTGGTCATGGCTTGTAAGACAAATCAATATTTCCTTAAAAGATATCAAATGTTGGCTTGCTCCTTAAAGTTCTACTACAGAAATTGCTCCTAAGACTTCTAATACAGGAAATCTCACTACTTTAGAAGTTAATGATAATAGCACATAGAGTACAGTGCTATATTAGTTTATCCGCTCTTATCTTTTTTTTTAGATTGATAACATTTATCCATTCTTATCTCTACTTGTCCCATCCTTAGAAAAAGCTCGAAAACTTAGCTCATAGAATTTCTATTAAGCCTTCTAGTTAAATTTGTATAAGCAGTTGTCACACTAGAAGGACCTCATAACTTCATAGTGGGTCTAAAGTAGCATAGAAAGGGGCGGGCTTCCAAAGTAATTTGAAATGGACCATGCATTCTATAATTGTGACGACCCAAAGGGGTCATCACCTGTTTTTTATCCATTCTGTGCTTCCAAGGCCTTGAAAACCTCATTTAGAGTTGTCTCGATTTGCGTGCGCAGTTCGGACGCGTAGCCGGAAAGATTAAATGTGAAATTTTGTGGAAAATGCTAAGTTTTGATGTTAAAATAAATAAGTTTGACTTTGGTCAATATTTTGGGCAAACGAACCCGGACCCATGATTTGACGGCCCCGGAGGATCCGTAGGAAAATATGGGACGTGGGCATATATCCGAAATCGAATTCCGAGGTCCCAAGCCCGATAAATGAATTTTTAAGTAAAATTATTTTCTGAAAATGTTTAAGAAAATTGGAAATGAAATCTGATTAGAAAGCGATGGTATCAGGCCCGTATTTTGGTTCCGGCATCCGGTACAGGTCTTATATATGTTTTAAGTTCTTCCTATAAAATTTGGATGAAATCGGACGTCGTTTGACGTGTTTCGAGCTTAAATTTCTAAATTGGAAACTTGATGAAGTTTGAGGAAAAAATCTTGATTTTGAGGTTTGATTCATTGATTTTGAGGTTATTTATGCGATTTGATCAAACGGAAAAGTTCGTATGATGTTGTTGAGTTAGTGCTTGTGTTTGGTTAGGAGCCCTGAGGGCTCGGGAGTGTTTCGGAGGTATTTCGGAATGGTTTTTGGCTTTAGAAGTGTTGCAGATTTTCTGTTGTTGTAACCAGGGATTTTGTTCTTCGCGTTCGCGTGGTCTCACTCGCGAACGCGTAAGGCAAAGATCCCAGGTGCCCAGTTTCTTCTTCGCGAACGCGGAGGTTGAGACGCGAATGCAAAGCTCAGGGGGGAGACCCTTCGCGAACGCGTCCTTCCACGCGCAAACGCGTAGGGTTCAGGGGAGGGGCCACCAGTTTGTTCTACGCGAGCGCGGCCACTGGCATGCGAATGCGAGGGTTTGAGGTGATAAAGCATCGCGAACGCGAGCTTAGTGTTGCGAATGTGAAGGTCTTCAGACCTGACTCATCACGAACGCGTTGAGCTTATCGCGAACGCAAAGAAGGATTTTGCCCAGTTATTTTAAAATCCTAAAACAGAACCCATTACGGGATTTCACCAAAATTTCACAAACTCTTTCTTCTCCAAAGTTCTAGGACGACTTTTGAAGCATCCTTTCATCATAAACTCTTGGGTTAGTAATCTTTAACTTATTTCCTTCCATTTTCATCAACATCTATTGAATTTCTAGGCCTAAAATATGTAATTAGAGGTAGAAATTAGGGAATTGGGTAGAGTTAGGGAGTTTTAATAAATTGTGATTTAGACCTCGTTTTGGGATTAAATTCTGGAAATAATTATTCGGGATCATGGATGAATGGGTTATCGGATTTTTGTTCGAACCTAGTGTTTTGACCAAGCGGGCCCGGGGTCGATTTTTGGAATTTTGGGAAGAATACTTGGGAAGCTATAATTAGGTATTGGATTCGAATTGTTTAGCATTTATTGATGTTATGAAGTCATTTGTGTATAGATACAATCGATTTGGAGATGAATTCAAGAGGAAAAGCGGTAATTGAGAATTGAATTAGCCGTGGAAGTTTGAGGTAAGTGTTTGGTCTAACCTTATCTTGCGGGATTAGGAGTTGAGTCCTATTTGCTATGTGATAATTGTTGAGTACGACGTATAGGCATGGTGACGAGTATCTATACATTTATGTCTAGCATGACCGTGAGTCTTTATGTATTTCATATTTCGTATTCTGTATTTCATACCTCTTATATTGCTGTTATTTTATTATGCATTTTTATGGTACTAATATATCGGCTCCTGTTGCTTTTTTTGAGCCGAGGGTCTCCTGTAAACAGCATCTCTACCCTTCGAGGTAGAGGTAAGGTCTGCGTATATATTACCCTCCCCAAACCCCACTTGTGGGATTATACTGGGTCGTTGTTGTTGTTGTTGTTGTTGTTGTTATTGTTGTGTCTTTCATGCCTTAGTGATGATTTCTTTATGTTGTGAAAAGCTTGTGAAAGAAATTATGACCTTTGATCTTCGAGGAGCATTGACTCGAGTTATATTACAAAGTGTGAAAGTATATGAGATGATTGAACCCTTTGGAGCATTGGCTCAAATGGTAAAGTGAGTTATGAAGTAAAAGTGAAAGAGAAAGAGTTATTAAATTGTTCCCTTGCCCGAATGTTTGTTTCTTTGTTGATTATCTCCCTTGCCGGGATGCTAAGAATATTGATATTGTTCCCATGCCGGGATTTAACTATTTAATTGTGTTCCTTTTCTAGGATTTTTATTGTTATTTGTTAACTCCCTTGCCCCTTTGTTTGTGATTTTTGTTTGGGTGAGGAAGAGCGTTAAAGCACGAAGGGTGATGTCGTGCATTGTTTGCTATGGTGAGGAAATAGTGTAAAGCACGAAGGGTGATGCCGTGTCGTACGATGTGCCATTCCGTACAGATTATCATTGACTATATGGTGACGAAAGAGAGTATAAGCACGAAGGGTGATGACGTGTATAAAATATTGTTTGGTGAGGATGAGAGTAAAAGCACGAAGGGTGATGCCGTGCACGTTGTTATTATATGATTGATTTGGTGAGAACGAGAGTAAAAGCACGAAGGATGATGTCGTGCAAATTGTTGATTTCTGATTCTTGATGATATTCTAGTTATGTTGTTAATTTCCTTACCTGATGCTTTCTATTCGGAACAGTTATTTCCCCCACATCATGTTTCCCCTTCCCACATTTACTAGTTATTTCTGCTTTTTCCTTTCTGTTGTATATTAAATTGCACAGGTTTATTTGGTAGTCTGGTCCTAGCCTCATCACTACTTCGCCGAGGTTAGGCTAGACACTTACCAACACATGGGGTTGGTTGTGCTGATACTACACTCTGTACTGTGTGCAGATCCCGGAGCAACTTACGGACAGTAGTTGGAGGGCTTCCTTCAGTCCACCCGGAGACCCAAGGTGGACCTGCAGGCGTTCGCGGGCCCTGGCGTCTCCCTCTATCTCTATTCCCTATTTCATTTTATTTCGTTCAGAAATAGTTTATTGTATTTTCTTCAGGCCCTGTTTGTAGTGACTCTTAAACAGTCTATGACACCAGGTTTTGGGTATTGAGGTTTTAAATGTTGTAAGAGACGTAGTCTTGAGTTATAAAAATTGTTGACTTTCGCTTATTTATTTAATTATGTTGTTTTCATCTTATCGCTGGTAATTGGAAAAAACAATTGTTAATGAAAAAGGTAGTTAAGGGTTGACTTGCCTAGCTCTCATTAGTAGGCGCCATTACGACTCCCGAGTGGGGAAAATCCGGGTCGTGACAAGTTGGTATAAGAGCTAGGTTACATAGGTCTCACAGTTCACAGACAAGCTTAGTAGAGTCTAAGGGATCGGTACAGAGACGTCCATATTTATCCCCCAGAGGCTACAGAGTTAGGAAAAATTTCACATTTGTTCTTTCTTGTCATGTAGATATGTTTCTCAATGCTAATTGGATTTATACTCTATTCTTTTGAAGATGGCAAGAACACGCGCTTCCTCATCTACCGCTCAGCAGCCCGAGCCCCCAACATCAACTTCCACTAGGGGAAGAGGGCGAGGCCAAGGTCGAGGTAGGGGCAGAGCTCAGCCCCGAGCAACAGCACCAGTGGCAGAGCCTCAGGTTGATTTTGAGGAGGAGGTTCCGGCCCAGCAGTTTCGTGGGCCCAGCTCAGGTCCCAGAGGAGTTCATTGCCACCCCAGTTCTTCAGGACGCTCTGGTCCGATTGTTGGGCCTAATAGAGAGTGTCACCCGAGCAGGTTTGCTTCTTATAGCACCAGCCACTTCTCAGGCTAGAGGAGGGGCTCAGACTCTTGCTACTCGCACTCCGGAGCAGGTGGATCCTCAGATTTAGATTCCAACGGTTCAGCCAGCTGGAGCAGTTCAGCCGGGTGTAGTAGCTCAAACCAATGATGGAGTGGCTATGTCCGCTGATGCTTTGTGAAGGATGGATAGGTTCACCAAGCTATTCACTTCTACATTCAGCGGTACATCTACTGAGTATCCCTAGGATTATTTGGATAGTTGTCACGAGGTTCTTCGGAACATGGGGATCGTTGAGACCAATGGAGTTGATTTTGCTGCCTTTCGTCTGTCGGGATCCTCCAAGACTTGGTGGAGGGACTATTGCTTAGCCAGGCCAGCCGGGTCGCCATCTTTGACATGGGAGCAGTTTACAGTATTGTTTCTGGAGATGTTTCTCCCCGTTATTCAGAGAGAGGCCTATCGGAGGCAGTTTGATCGCTCCAGTAGGGTTCCATGTCGGTCACCCAGTATGACACCAGGTTCATCGATCTAGCTCGCCATGCTCTTGTCATACTTCCCACCGAGAGAGCAAGGGTGAGGATGTTTATTAATGGTCTTATTCAGTCGATTCGTCTTCAGATGGCCAAGGAGGCCGGGAGAGAGATCACCTTTCAGGAGGCGGTCAATGTGGCCCGCAGAGTTGAGATGGTTCTGTCATAGGGAGGTGGTCATGGGTCGGATAAGAGGCCCCGTTATTCAGGCAAATTCAATGATACCTCGTCTGGAGGTAGAGATTCATATGGTAGAGGCCATCCTCATAGGCCCTTTCAGTCAGCTTTCTAGGTCTCACATGGTACTTCAGGTGGTCGTGGTTCTCAGACACATTATTCTGATCAGCATCCTTACAGTGCACCACCAGCTCCTATCAGCGCACCGCCACTTCAGAGTTTCTGAGGTGGTCATTCAGGTCGACAAGGCCAATAGTCTCAGTAGCCGAGGGCTTGTTACACTTGTGGTGATCCGGGTCACATTACCAGGTTTTTCCCTCGAGCACCGGGTAGCTCTTAGCATCAGGGTTCTCGTGCTATGGTACAGGCACTAGGTGTTCCACAGCCCGTCCAGCCAATTAGAGGTGGGGGTAGAGGTGCTAGAGGTGGAGGTAGAGGTCCTGGAGGTGGAGGCCAGCCAGCAGCATGGCGTCCCAGAGAGGTAGTTTAGGGTGGTGGGCCCCAGCCCCGATGTTATGCCCTTCTAGCTAGGCTTGAGGCTGAGGCTTCAGATGCAGTCATTACAGGTACCATTCTGGTTTGTGATAGAGATGTTTCAGTGCTATTTGATCCAGGGTCTACGTATTCGTATGTGTCATCTTATTTTGCACCGTACCTGGTCATGCCTAGTGATTCATTGGGTATTCATGTTTATGTGTCTACACTGGTGGGTGATTCTATTGTGGTCAATCGAGTCCATCGTTTTTGTATTGTGGTGATTGGGGTTATTGAGACTCACGTGGATTTGTTGCTTCTAGACATGGTCGATTTTGATGTTATATTGGGGATGGATTGGTTATCACCTTACCACGCTATCTTGGACTGTCATGCCAAGACTGTGACCTTAGCCTTACTGGATTTTCCCTATTTAAAGTGGAGAGGGACTCCTGGTCATTCTACCCGCAGTGTTATTTTGTATGTGAAGGCTCGGCGTATGGTCGTGAAGGGATGTTTGGCCTATTTGGCATATGTTCATGATTCTAGTGTTGAGATCCCTTTTATTGATTCCGTGCTCGTTGTTGATGAGTTTTCTGATGTTTTCCCTTCAGACCGACCGGGTATGCCACCCGACAGGGATATTAACTTTTTCATTGATTTGGCCACGGGCACCCAACCCATTTCTATCCCGCCATACCGTATGGTCCCGCCTGAGTTGAAAGAGTTGAAGGAGCAGTTGCAGGACTTGCTTGAGAAGGGTTTCATTAGATCCAGTGTTTCACCTTGGGGAGTGTCAGTGTTGTTCGTTAAGAAAAAAGATGGTTCGATGAGAATATGCATTGATTACCGGCAGTTGAACAAGGTTACAATCAAGAATAAGTATCTACTACCGAGGATTGATGATTTGTTCGATCAGCTTCAGGGTGCCAAGGTATTTTCAAAGATTGACTTGAGACCTGGCTACGATCAGTTGAAGATTAGGGCATTTGATGTCCCTAAGACAGCATTTCGCACTCGGTATGGGCATTATGAGTTTTTGGTTATGTCATTCGGGTTGACAAATGCCCCAACAGCTTTTATGGATTTGATGAACCGAGTGTTCAAGCCTTATTTGGACTCATTCGTGGTAGTCATCATTGATGATATTCTGATATATTCCCGTAGCTAGGAAGAGCACGAGCAACATATCAGAGTGGTTCTTCAGACTCTGAAGGATAGTCAGCTATATGCAAAGTTCTCGAAGTGTGAGTTCTGGTTGAGTTCAGTTGCATTCTTGGGTCATGTCATATTAGCAGAGGGTATTCAGGTTGACCCAAAGAAGATTGAGGCAGTCAAGAACTGGCCTAGACCAGCATCAGCTACAGAGATTCGGAGTTTCTTGGGATTGGCAGGATACTATCGTCGGTTCATGGAGGGGTTCTCATCTATCGCAGCCCCGATGACCAGGTTGACCCAGAAGGGTGCCCAGTTCAGATGGCCGTACGAGTGTGAGGCAAGCTTTCATAGGCTCAAGACAGCTCTGGCTACGACACCGGTGTTAGTTTTACCCACGGGTTCATGGCCTTATACCGTTTATTGTGATGCATCTCGCATTGGTCTTGGTGCAGTGTTGATGCAGGATGGCAAGGTCATTGCCTATGCTTTGCGGCAGTTGTAGATTCATGAGAAGAACTATCTGGTGCATGATTTAGAGTTGGCAGCCATTGTTCACGCATTGAAGATTTGGAGGCATTATCTGTATGGCGTGGCATGTGAGGTGTTCACTGATCACAAGAGTCTTCAGTATTTGTTCAAGCAAAAGGAGTTGAATTTGAGGAAGAGGAGGTGATTTGATTGTTGAAGGATTATGATATCACTATCTTATATCACTCGGGAAAGGCCAATGTCGTGGCCGATGCTTTGAGTAGGATGTCAGCCAGTATGGTCCGTCTTGTTTATATTCCATTAGGTGAGAGGCCGCTTGCTTTGGATGTTCAGGATTTGGCCAATCGATTTGTGAGGTTGGATACTTTAGAGCCTAGTCGAGTGTTAGCTTGCAAGGTCGTTTGTTCTTCGTTATTGGAGCGTATCTGTGATTGGCAGTTTGATGATCCCCATTTGTGTGTCCTTAGAGACACAATGCAGCGTGGAGGTGCCAAGCAGGTTACCTTAGATGCTGATGGAGTTTTGAGATTGCAGGGTCGAGTTTGTGTGCCTAATGTGGATGGGCTTCGGGAGTTAATTTTAGATGAGGCCCATAGTTCCCGGTACTCTATCCATCTGGGCGACGCGAAGATGTATCAAGATTTGCAGCAATATTATTGGTGGCGTAGAATGAAGAAGGATATTGTTGCACATGTGGCTTGGTGTTTAAATTGTCAGCAGGTTAAATAAGAGCATCAGAGGCCTGGTGGATTGTTTTAGAGGATTGAGCTTCCGAGCGGAAGTGGGAGTGGATCACTAAGGACTTCGTTACTAGACTTTCGCTGACTCGGAAGAAGTTTGACGCAGTTTGGGTCATTGTTGATAGGCTGACCAAGTCAGCGCATTTCATTCTTATGGCAGTCTCTTATTCATCCGAGAGGTTAGCTGAGATCTATATCCGGGAGATTGTTCGCCTTCATGGTGTGCCGGTATCTATGATTTCGGACCGAGGTACGCAGTTTACTTTGCGTTTCTGGAGAGCAGTTCAGCGAGAGTTGGGCACCTAGGTTGAGTTGAGTATAGCATTTCATCCTTAGACGAATGGGCAGTCCGAGCGGACTATTTAGATATTGGAGGATATGCTCTGAGCTTGTGTTATTGACTTTGGAGGATCGTGGGATCAGTTCTTGCCTTTAGCAGAGTTTGCCTACAACAACAGCTACCAGTCGAGTATCCACAAGGCTCCTTATGAAGCTTTATATGGTAGGCAGTGTCGATCTCTGGTTGGATGGTTTGAGCCGGGAGAGGATCGGTTGTTGGGTATGGATCTGATTCAGGAGGCCTTGCACAAGGTCAGGATCATTCAGGATAGGCTTCGTACAGCTCAGTCCAGACAAAAGAGCTATGCAAATCGTAAGGTTCGAGATGTGAATTTTATGGTTGGTGAGCAGGTATTACTCCGAGTGTTGCCTATGAAGGGCGTGATGAGATTTGGGAAGAAAGGCAAGCTTAGCCCTAGGTTCATTGGTCCGTTTGATATTCTTGATCGAGTGGGAGAGGTGGCTTATAGACTTGCATTGCCGCCGAGCTTATTAGTCGTGCATCCAGTGTTCCATGTGTCCATGCTTTGGAAGTATCACGGCGATCCATCCCACGTGTTAGATTTCAGCACTGTCCAGTTGGACAAGGACTTGCCCTATGAGGAGGAGCCGGTAGCTATTCTAGACCGGTAGGTTCGTCAGTTGATATCCAAGAGTTTCCCTTCTGTTCGTGTTTAGTGGAGAGGCCAACCTCCTGAGGCATCGACCTGGAAGTCCGAGTCCGATATTCGGAGCCGTTATCCTAATCTATTCCCGACTCAGGTACTTCCTTCTTTTGTCCGTTCGAGGACGAACGATTGTTTTAGAGGTGGAGAATGTGATGACCCAAAGGGGTCATCACATGTGTTCTTATCCATTCTGTGCTTCCGAGGCCTTGAAACCTCATTTAGAGTTGCCTCGATTTGCATGTGCAGTCCGGGCGCGTAGCCGGAAAGCTTCAATATGAAATTTTGTGGAAAATGCTAAGTTTTGATATTAAAATGAATAAGTTTGACTTTGGTCAACATTTTGGGCGAACGGACCCGCACTCGTGATTTGACAGTCCCGGAGAGTCCGTAGGAAAATATGGGACGTGAGCATATGTCCGGAATCGAATTCCGCGGTCCTAAGCCCGAGAAATGAATTTTTATGTAAAATTATTTTATGAAAATGTCTAAGGAAATTGGAAATGAAATCTGATTAGAAAGCGATGGCATCGGGGCCGTATTTTGGTTCCGGCATCCGGTACATGTCTTATATATGTTTTAAGTTGTTCCTATAAAATTTTGATGAAATCGGACGTCGTTTGACGTGTTTCGGACTTAAATTTCTAAATTAGAAACTTGATGAAGTTTGAGGAATTCTTGATTTTGAGGTTTGATTCATTGATTTTGAGGTTATTTATGCGATTTGATCGCACGGATAAGTTCGTATGATGTTGTTGAGTTAGTGCCTGTGCTTGGTTAGGAACCCTGAGGGCTCGGGAGTGTTTCGGAGGTGTTTCGGAGGTGTTTCGGAATGGTTTTTGGCTTTAGAAGTGTTGCAGATTTTCTGCTATTATGCCCAGGGATTTTGTTCTTCGTGTTTGCGTGGTCTCACTCGCGAACGCGTAAGGCAAAGATCCCAGGTGCCCAGTTTCTTCATCGCGAATGCGGAGGTTGAGACGCGAACGCGAAGCTCAGGGGGGAGACCCTTCGCGAACGCGTCCTTCCACTCGCGAACATGTAGGGTTCAGGGGAGGGGCCACCAGTTTGTTCTACGCGAACGTGGCCACTAGCCCGCGAATGCGAGGGCTCGAGGTGCTAAAGCATTGCGAACGCGAGCCTAGTGTCGCGAACGCGAAGGTCTTCAGACCTGACTTATTGCAAATGCGTTGAGCTAATCACAAACGTGAAGAAGGATTTTGCCCAGTTATTTTAAAGTCCCAAAACATAACCCATTACGGGATTTCACCAAAATTTCACAAATACTTTCTTCTCCAAAGTTCTAGGGCGACTTTTGAAGCATCCTTTCACCATAAACTATTGGGTTAGTAATCTTTAACTTATTTCCTTTCATTTTCATCAACATCTATTGAATTTCTAGTCCTAAAACATGTAATTAGTGATGATTTCTTTATGTTGTGAAAAGCTTGTGAAAGAAATTATGACCTTTGAACTTCGAGGAGCATTGACTTGAGTTATATTACAAAGTGTGAAAGTATATGAGATGATTGAACCCTTTGGAGCATTGGCTCAAATGGTAAAGTGAGTTATGAAGTAAAAGTGAAAGAAAGAGAAAGAGTTATTAAATTGCTCCCTTGCCAGGATGTTTGTTGCTTTGTTTATTATCTCTCCTGCCGGGATGCTGAGATTATTGATATTGTTCCCTTGTCGGGATTTAACTGTTTAATTGTGTTCCCTTTCTGGGATTTCTATTATTATTTGTTTACTCCCTTGCCCCTTTGTTTGTGGTTGTTGTTTGGGTGAGGAAGAGCGTTAAAGCACGAAGGGTGATACCTGCATAGTTTGCTATGGTGAGGAAAGAGTGTAAAGCACGAAGGGTGATGTCGTGCTGTACGATGTGCCATTTCGTACAGATTATCATTAACTATATGGTGAGGAAAGAGAGTAAAAGCACAAAGGGTGATGCCGTGTACACTTTTATTATAAAATATTTTTTGGTGAGGACGAGAGTAAAAGCACGAAGGGTAATGTCGTGCACGTTGTTATTATATGATTGATTTGGTGAGAACGAGAGTAAAAGCACGAAGGGTGATGCCGTGCAAATTATTGATTTCTGATTCTTCATGATATTCTACTTATGTTGTTACTTTCCTTACCTGAAGCTTTCTATTGGGAACCGTTATTTCCCCTACAGCATGTTTCCCCTTCCCACATTTATTGGTTATTTCTGCATTTTCCTTTCCGCTGTATATATTTAAATTGTACTAGTTTATTTGGTAGTCTGGTCCTATCCACATCACTACTTCGCTGAGGTTAGGCTAGATACTTACCAGCACATGGGGTCGGTTGTGCTGATATTACACTCTGCACTGTGTGCAGATCCTGGGGCAGCTTATGGACAGTAGTTGGAGGGCTTCCTTCAGTCCACCCGGAGACCCAAGGTAGACTTGCAAGCATTCGCGGGCCCTGGCGTCTCCCTCTATCTCTATTTCCTGTTTCATTTTCTTTCGTTCAGAAACAGTTTATTGTATTTTCTTCAGGCCTTGTTTGTAGTGACTCTTAGACAGTCTATGACACTGTGTCACCAGGTTTTGAGTATTGAGGTTTTGAAAGTTGTAAGAGATGTAGTTTTGAGTTATAAAAATTGTTGACTTTTGCTTATTTATTTAATTCCATTGTTTTCATGTTATCGCTGGTAATTGAAAAAAAAATTGTTAATGAAAAAGGTAGTTAAGGGTTGGCTTGCCTAGCTCTCATTAGTAGGCGCCATCACGACTCCCAAGTGTGAAAATCCGGGTCGTGACAATATTATTGACCTTATTAGTAGATTTGAAATCAAGAATACTAATCTCGTGTCGCCGCAACATATTCCGAGTAGAGGAACATCCAGAAAGCAGTAGCAAAAGTGAGCTTAGCCGCATTCAAAAGTAACAGCAAGTTGTGGCTTTACTTGCATCCCAAAATAGTAGCAAAAGATGTTTCACTGGAAAAAATGCTAACAAACGATAGTCGTTTAAGTTGTTTGTTTTTTCTACAAAGTTTAATCTCATATTAAATTTATAAGGAACAGAAATTTCAAATACCTCTCAACAATTTTTCGGAGGGGAAAGTTTCATTTCCGCCTTATATTTGTTGTAGGAACCGTTGCCTTTGGTAGTTATATGTGGGTGCTATTGCTTCTCTGAGGCAACGTGTTCACTTTTTCGTTTACTTCCTTCCGCAACATCCTTGATGGTGGCTGGCATTTGTGAGACAACTGAATTACTTTTGACCATGAAAGACAAAATAACTAACTTTCTTGCCTCATTGTTTCTTGTAAACAACTTTTTTATTTGAATCTTGAAGATCTAGCCAGTCAGTAGCTTTTGTGCATTCACAAGAGGCAACAATCCTTTTTGTAAAAATGAAATTAGTTATTTATGTGTGAGATGGGGCTCAACCTATAGAAAATAGTTATTTGTGGTTTTTCGAAATTAACAATGTACCTTGACATTGCAGATATCATAAATCTCTTCCAAAGTGAGAAGCAATATTTTTTTCTGCATGCTCGTCGGTAATAGTTGTTGTTGTAGAACCACTCTGATCTGTGAGCGTCACTTCAAATTGGCACCTAGTTGTAAGATAAAATGATTGGTTATTTAAAAAGATGGTGAATATAGAATGTTAAATATAAACAGTTATGTGGAAGTTGTATGTATACCTGGCAACCAACTGGGTAGCTCGACGGCAATTAGTGCAATAGAACTTTCTCCGCGAGATAGCTCATGTGAAGTGTTGTTTGCAGTCTGAACAAGCAAGGATACAAAATCGTTGGTTCTCATTTTGTAGTGTGACTCAGCATGTATGTAGAATATTTGACCCTGAAAAACACAAGGATGCCGCATATTAATTTTTTGTTATTAGAGAATAAAGTTAAAAAATTTCAATAGTGCATATATGAATATTTAGTGTACTTACTGGATTTTGCTGTCGGATTTCTGCAATTGGCACCTTCTTCTAAAGGAACAAATAAAAGAGAGCATGTTGGACTTGTGCTCTTCATCGTGTACGCGATAAGCATTTGTTCATTTTGTTGGGCCCTTCAAGTATGTTAACATTTCAAAATTAGTTCTTGTATACGTTCAAGCACATATACGACCAATAATGTATTGATTACAATACCATGTTCTCAGTGCATTTGCTTGTGGGTATAGAGGATTGATTTCGATTGTTGTACTGAATCTGTTAGTCAATCGTGCATGCATTTGAACATTCAGTTCTAATTTGGCCGTCTGGTATATGGAAAACTAAAACATAATTGCATATATACTTTACCTGTATTAAATTTGTTTCTCCATCTTGCATGCATTTGGGGTGTTTTACCTGACGACGACTTTGGTCTTGCAAATTTTTCTAGCAAGAATTATTGGGTATTCTTTTTTAAGCAGTTCGAGTAGTATGTTCCCATCATGATCAATAAAATCTTCCCAGAGTGTGAATTTCGTTGGTTTTTTCCCATATAAAATAGAACAAAATTGTTAAATCACTATCTTAAATCAATACGGGAATGTCAATGCTTCAGCAGCACAAATGAGCATCAATTGCAACATTTAAATATTAGACATGATAAAAAAATGAACACATATTGGTATCTAAATGTGTAGAAATTTCTATAATGTAATCAGTTTCGAAGAAAACAGGTATTCCCTGAGGTCTTGACTATTGATACCTAACAAAAGCTTCTAAAGCAAAATAGTTTGAAATATCATATGTTCTCGAAGAGCCAATAAGTCTCAAATCTAAAATAGACGGTAGAATTGCTTCATTCTTACTAAAAGATAAATAGATATAATTCACAACTTATTGTAGCAATGATCCAATTAGTTCCAACATAAAGATGTTTTGAATAAGTTCTGATATTGCGATGTAACTGTATACAATGCAAGAATATTTAATAGAGGTGTTCATAACATTGATATGCTATTTTCTTCTATTAGATCTTTCAGCATTGGTAATATCTGCACATTTGAAATATAATAGTTTGGAGCACGTTTGTGATATACAAAGTTTTAGTACTTAGGAATCCACAACTGCATGATAACTTTGAATAGAATTTCTATAATCTATTTATTAGCTTTTCTTCAAAGACATTAAAATGTTTAACTCTAATTTCTTTTAATTAAAAGCTAGTACATATAAGATTCATCCATTTTATACAATTTGTGCAAGAATTACTATATCTCAAATTCCTAATAAGAGGGAGATTATATTGGCTATAATTTGAGATAGGTTATCTATTTGTTCAGAAACATATAAAATTAGAGGAGACAAAGTTGCTCTTCTTTATTCAGCTTTCTAATCACATAAATATTTTGGTCAATCTTAATCAAAAGTATTGAATGAAAAAAAGCATATTTTTGAAATATAATTTGATTTAAAATCCAATGGCTAAACATGACATCAAAAGGATCGAATGTTTTAGCAAACCTGGATGCGTGTGACGACCCGGTCAGTTGTTTCATGAGTTACCGCTCTATTTCCCCCATTTTTGCTTCTTTATGCTTCGTTATCCATGCTTTATGTGACCGAGTTGATTGGTTTCCGGTTGGTGTGGTTTTGGTAAGAAATGAGACACTTAGTCTCTTTTAAGAAGGTTTAAGGTGGAAAAGTCAACTAGATGTTGACTTATGCGTTAGAGGGATGAGATGTGAGTTCCGATAGTTCAGTTAGATTTTGGAGGTGATTTGTGACTTAGGAGTGTGATCGGAAGTGGTTTTGGAGGTCCGGTGTAGAATTAGGCTTGGCGAAGTTAGTATTTTCGCGATTTCCGGTAGATAGGTGAGATTTTGATCCAGGGTCAGAATAAAATTTCGAGAGTTGATGTAGCTTCGTTATGTCATTTGGGATGTGTGTGCAAAATTTCAGGTCATTTGGATGTGGTTTGGTTGGGTTTTTGATCGAAAGCGTATTTCGAAAGTTTTTAGAAAACTTAGGCTTGAATTCGATGTGAATTGATGGATTTGGTGTTATTTGAGGTGTTTTGATGATTGAAACAGGTTTGAATGAGGTTTTAGGATGTGTTGGTTCTTTTGGTTGAGGTCCCAGGGGCCTCGGGTGAGTTTTGGACGGTCAATCGGACCAATTTCTATGTTGAGAGGTTGCAGAATTTGAGCAGCAGTTGTAGAGGATTTTTGGCCTTCGCGATCGCGTAGAGGGAATTTGGGTGGGCCTGAGTTTGTGCTTCACGTTCGTGTCTGAGGGCTCGCGTTCGCGAAGAGTGAGCAGCTTGTGCTTCGCGTTCGCAGTGAGAGGGTCGCGTTCACGTATAAGGATTTGGAGCCCAGTGGAGTTTGTTCTTCGCGTTCGCGTGTGAGGGAACACTTTCGCTTAAGTGTGATGCCTGAAGCTTCGCGTTCGCGTGAATTGAGTCGCGTTCGCGAAGGGTTATTTTTGGGAAGTTAAAATTTGTGCTTCGCAATCACGAGGCTTGGGCCGCGATCGCGAAGAAGGAATATCAGAACTGGGCAGTGAATTTATAAAATATTTCATCCGCGATTTTGAGCCATTTTCCCGCCATAGCTGAGTACTCTGAGAGCTCTTTGAGGGAAATTGAAGAGGGATTCAAGGAGAATTGATTGGAGGTAAGATTTATGAACCTAAAACGTGATTCTATTGTGAAATTAACCTAGAAATTCATGGAACCTAAGCTAAAAATGGAAGAACTAGGGCTTGGGATTTTGAACTTTTTGAATTGGGATTTGAAGGGCCATTTGAGGTCGGAATTGAGAACTTTTGATATGTATGAACTCGTGGAAGGATAAGGAACCCGTTTATGTGAAAATTTCTGAGTTTCGAGATGTGGTCCTGGGGATCGGGTTTTGCTAATTTCGGGATTTTTGATATTTTTCGATTATTTTCGCTTGGGTTTTGCTCCCATAGCATATTGTGATGTATTCGTTCTGATTTTGGATAGATTCGACGCGCGTGGAGGCCGATTTGAGGGGCAAAGGCGTCGCGAGCTAGAGTTGTAGCTGGTTCGAGGTGAGTAATGAATGTAAATGATGTCCTGAGGGTTTGAAACCCCGGATTTGCACATCGTAGTGCTATATTGTGGTGAGACACGTACTTGATGATGAGCTTGGGGTCGTTTACAATTGATTGTGACTTGGTCCGTCTCGGGTGATGTTTTTACTGCGTATTTGATTAAAGCTTATTTGTTATCATCTTTATTTGGACTGATTGCCATATTTGGGCTTCGTGCCAACTGTTTGAACCCTCCGGGGAGTTTGGTCACTATTTCCTCACTGTTTTGACTTACTACTTGAACTCATTCATACCGTTTTCCACTATTTTACAACTAAAGTCACTTTTACTCGGTTTTGAAACTAAAATGATATATTAAATGATATTTTGGGCTGAGACCTACTATTTTACTAATGCCCGAGGGGCTTATATGATTTCTGGACTGAGTACGACCAAGGGTCAGTTGTGAGGATACTATGGGATCGGGCTGCGCGCCGCAGCATTGTTATACTGATATTGATTTGAGGCCGAGGGCCTAGATTTGATTCCACGAGATTACTTGATATTGCGCTTGGGCCGTAAGGGGTCCCTCCAGGAGTCTGCACACCCCAAGTGAGCGTCGTCGACGAGATATATGGATCGGGCTGCACGCCGCAGCGGGTACTATAGGGTACCATTCTATGTGTTGATTTTCTTTATATGTCTGTCACTTAACTACTTATTTGTTGTAGCATTACCATATTTCGATTCCATTGGTTTATTATTTTCATATTACTTGTTTAAAACTGCCGCATTATAGATTACTTTGTATTTTCCGTGATTTCTTATTCTCAGTCATTCTTTATGCTTATTACTCACTGGGTCGGAGTACTCACATTACTCCCTGCACCTTGCGTGCAGATCCAGGTGTTCCAGAGGATGAGTGAGGATTTTCAGTCGATCAGTTCATATCCGGGAGCATCGAGGTAGTTGCACGACGTCCGCAGCCCGGATCTCTCCCTTCTATCCTTTCGTTTTATCCGCATTTCCTAGACTGATTATGTATTAGGCTGTTAATCTTGTACTAGAGGCTCGAGACTTATGCCACCGGATCTGTATGGGCTATGTAGCAGTATTATCATCTCAATTTCCGCATATTTAACTCGTTGTCTTAAACTCTTATTAGGGTAATTTAGCAATTTAACTATGTTAGCTCATAATGATTTTTTCTATAAGAAAACGGATTGAGGTTGTTAGTTGGTAAGGCTTGCCTAGCAGTGTGTTGGGCGCCATCATGACCGGGGTTGGGGTCGTGACAATGCGTTAACAGTAGGTAAAAAAATTAAATATAATCATAATTTTTGAGACACTACCTTTATTAAAGAACAACTACGGGTAAATTAGAAAGTCATTGTTAAAGAGAAAAACAAAGCAACTACAAATTTAATTATGTTATATTTCTACATTTGAAGGCATTTAATTAGAAACTCTTAGCAACAATCTAATTCTCTGGCACATATAACACTAAATAATTTTTAAGTTAGCTTTTAATAGCTCCTTCATAATTTGTGATTTTGCCATAACTAAGATTTCCTTATCTGGATCATTGCTTCTAACTTTATTGAAGGACAAAAAAAAAAGATTTTTAAAATATTAAAGGCCAATGATATGCTTTTTAGACTCTTGGATTGGTGTGGACTTTTAGCCACCAAACATCGTCACTCCATGCAGCTATCCCAACAATTGTGGTTATATAAATCAAAATAAATTGAAAGTTTGAAGTTAATTCTGAAAAACATAAATTAGTTGCAAAAAAGCTGAGCCAAATTAAAATTTAGTGTAAATCAAAAGCATAATATGATATCAATCCTAATTTTACTTATATTCTTATAGCAAGAGAAACAATAAGATAAGAACTTTGCATTGTTGAGAATATATTTAAAGATATGATCAAATATTATTAGTAGTAAAAAGGTTAAACTATAATAATTCCAATAATGTGTAGTAGATCTAAGTATGCTTTGAAAGATTATAATTGCAGCAAAGCCAAAGTTCAGTTGAAGCATGCAAAGCAGTCTTTTAAAGGGTACAACCTCAACTTGAATTTCGGTTTCATTTATTGTGTGCTATTGCTAGACAATATACGAAAAGTGACACATTACATTATACTTAAATCATCAGTTGCTAGTTGGAACCAATAAAATAGGTTTATGTATACTTACTGATCATCCATGATGATAAAATCTTGAATTCTCTGCCCATTTGAAGCATAGGTTGAGGGGCTTGTGTTGAGCACGATGGCAAGCACATCTTGCGTTTTAAAAGAATGACGAATAAGCTAATAGACAATAAAAATTGATATAGACAATAATCGTAATAATAAAAATACTAATAAATGTGAATTTTAGGCAAACAAACAACATAAATAGTTAAATCTTCAGTTACCGAATTCAGATCCCTCGGTTTGATATTCGAAGTTGCCAAATGGTGTAAGATTTAAGCGCGTTGGCGGAGGTAGTGGTTCTTCTGGAGGATTAACAGTTTCTACTGGCTCAACAATGGTACACCTATCAATTGTCCATGTAAACTTATTAAGTGGATTTCCGTACATATAGTTTGATTCTTTGACTTGTGGAAGTGACACCAAGTAAGTATGGAAATGGCGAAACGGATCATCAAAATGCATTATCTCCGCATTGAATATAATGCATTCCACTTGATTTTTCTGTAACAAAATAAGGCACAATTAGGATAATATTAACTTAATTACTATTGGTAAATTTATGAATCCTCTAAAGATTAACTCTTCATCTTACAAAACCATCAGTTGATACTTTTTCGTTTTCTCCTTGTTGTCTCTAGGTCTGCCTTTATCAACTACTTGTATCTTGCAGGTCCATTCTTCTATTTCTGGAGTAATGACATTGATGTTGAATCTTTCGTCCATCTAGACGTAATCTTCAATTATAACACATCACAATATAATAATGAGCAAACGTAAGATTGTTAGAATGATTATAATACAAAATCAAAGAATCCAAAGAGTGAACAAGTTGTACGTCACACTAACTATTAGGAATGATGGTCTAAGTTATAGAAAAAGCTTTTTCGATAATTTCATCATAAACTACATTATATGTGGAGTGACCATCATCATCGCCAGCTATAGCCAGTCTAATTAATATCTTGACACAGTTAGAAAATTTAGCTCTTGATAAAGCAACGTACAACTGACCATGAGAAAATACAAGTTCTCGCAAATAAATGCCAACAAAATCTAATGTTTGGCCTTGCGCTTTATTTATAGGCATGGCGAAACATAACCGTATTGGAAATTGTGTTCTTTTAAATTGAATGAGTAGTTTTTCGTCTTCTGATGTCAATAGTGGTATTCGCGGAATGAATACATGTGTATTTTTAAAATCGCCACTAGATATTGTAGCACAAATATTCCCCCAATTTCATCCATCAAAGCCCTAACTTTGAAATTTTCGGATGTTGTCTGAGTTGAAACAAATTGGAACAAAAAATAGGAGAAACAACACATAGAAAATAACAAAATTGATATTAAAAGCTAAAAGTAGGAAAATTCAGCACAAATCACAGGTACAAACATAACTCACAGACCAACAAATGTCAAAACCAAAAAGAATGGATTAAAAGCTAGAAACTAAGGAGCAAAGCTGATACAGAGCAATAATCGAGCAAAATAACTTTGAATCAAACTCAAATCTGAACTTCACTTTTACCTGATTTTGATTTGATCTTGTGATGGATCGTTTCTCTGATGTTGTGTGCTTTGCTAAGGAATATGTTTATGTTGAAAGAGAAGAAAAGCATATATCTGGGAGTAGAAGAAAATGTATACATATATCTGCGAAGAGCACAAAAGGGCACGTATATAGCTGATGAGAAATGACTGAAGTACCCTCAAGCTTGTTTAAAAAGATTCCAAGAAGACATGTTGAAAGTCTTGCTCTTATAAAGTAGAGAAAAGAAATATAAGAAAGAATTTTATTTTAATCACAACACGGATGGATAGTATTTTTAAAAGCTTTTATCTTTCTTTTTCGCGAATGATTCACATAATAAAAATTAGGTGTAATTACACACAGCCATTGTAAATGGATAGGTTCAAGAGGAACATTCAATAATTGAAGTTCTTAACAACACTAAAACATTGGAAGTATCTGTTCAAATGGTCTTAATTTCGACTGAAGGTACAATAATAAATTATATTAAAATCTATGTTGACAAAAGTAGAAAGTAATGTAAACAGGGAGAAGAATACAATAGGAAATTATATGCATGTATGCATGTGTTTTGGTTTTACCTTCTTGTTATTTATAAATTCTTCTAAACCAAACAATACTAATTTCAAATTAGAAAAGAGAAACTTTTCAAACCCAAATTATTCGTATAAAATTGGAATTCAAAGCATCCAAAACTTTATAATATATTTTCATAACATGGTAAAAGAAACTTAGATGTTCTTTAATACCAAAACTTTATCTCTACGTATAAACAAAACTTAATTGTGATAGATGACATCTTTCGATTCTATTTATGCTTGCTTGATATGTCGTTAAAAGGACAGTTTGCTTTCCATATAATTTTTTTCCCTCATAATTTTGTTTCTTTTCACCAATTAAAAATCAAAGATCATATTCAAGATATACCATCAACGTTTAATTATCATAAATTATGTATTTCCTAATAATATAATATCACTTGAAATTAAACCATAAATTTAATTAATATGTGGGAACAAAGTCTATACTTGAAGAGTAACATCTTCTTTTGTCATGGTTGGGAACAAAGTTATTAAACTAAAACAAGACTACATGCTAGCATTGTTTATTATCCAGTGAGATATACACATGAAGTAAATTTTTGAGAGAGAATTTATGTGATTAAGGAAATTAATTACCTTTAAAAAGCTCAAGGTCGGCATCAATGGCTGAAAAACGTATTATTAAAAGAATTCATCGAAGCGCAAAACCATATGAAATTGGTACTATAATTTAATTTGAAACTTCAAGAATACACCTGACTATTTGAAAAGTTGAAACATGATTAGAGATAGGATTTCAAGCAAATCTCTATATTAGGCAAATATTACAATAAAATTCAACATGAGAATAGTGCAAATTAACCACTCGGCGTGTTCATCCGAGCTAAACGATGACAACGCAAAAAGACAGTCAAAATAAATACACGGAATTAAAACGTGATGAAAGAAACGAAAGTAATCTCATAAAGAAGAACATTAAAACAATATATCACTTATAAATATGCCAACATTAAACTGGTCAAAGTGTATACGATCTAAATCATATGCCTTTGATCTATAGGCTCGAGGGTTCGTCTTAAGACCGAATTCAGGCAAGGTCGAGTTCGAGCCCGATGGACCAGACTCGAGCTCGAAGATAGGATGCAATGCCCGAGGATCGAAGTACGATGAATATTGAAATTGTGTATGCTCGACCCTGAAATAATGTTGTTACAGATCTCTAACAGAATGAGCGAGATTCTTGCCACGTCCCCACAATCATGGCGTAGAACCCAGAATAGAATTGTATGATTTCGTACTAGGTGGTTAGACAGTTTTTCCAATAAGATTCCTTACTGTAAATGGAAATGTACCTTATTTAGGGATCCCCTATCATATAAAGGGGACTCCAATCATTTGTAAAGATCATCTAATCATTGGCAAAGAATATACTATCGTACTTTTCTGGCTCATTGCTCATCAGACTTGTCTTTTCTCTTTACTGGTCTTAATTTATTATTCTTGGTTCATCTCGAGGTCACTAAGCTCGAGGCCGATACTGTTTGGTAACACTAGTTTGATTCACTTATTGTCATGACCCTAACCCCGAATCCGGTCGTGATGGCGCCTCTCTTGAAGACAAGACCAGTCAGTCTAACCCAATTCATCTTTTAAAGTAATTAATTAACACAAATATAGATAATAATGCGGAAGTCCAGCCCGACACAGCCCTAACCGGGGTGTCACAAGTCACAGGCATCTATATGAATGAAATTTCCACTTTACAGTCTAGAAATACACTGAACAAGAATAATGAATAACATAGAAAGACAGTGGTGCTGCGAACGCTGGCAGTCACCTCGCAAAAACCTCTACAACTCTGCCTCCACGCAGCCAATACCCGCTACCGGGTGAACAAATACCTGCAAGTGCACGCGAGGTGCAGGGAGTAAAGTGAGTACTCCAACTCAGTGAGTAATAAAAGTAAATAGTAACTGAGCAGCAAGAAATCACATAAAGCAACCAACATGCTATATAGAAGCAGTGTAAAACTCCTTGAGAAAAATCAGTGAAACTGTGAATTCTTTAGAAAATACCTTGGCTCAGTTTTAAACCTCTTTGAAAATGATCTTTTCAACAGTTGTGAAATAATTTCAAAACAATTAGTGCCGCTATGCACAGAAATCCGCCCCTCGGGCACAAATACCACAATTAAACAAGTAAAAGACAAGTGAGTATGCAAAATGAACATATAAACCTCGCCCCTCGGGCAATCATATAGAATAGTACCAGCCCCTCGGGCACAAATTAGTTCCTGGTCAGCCATTGTTACCTGACCTCACGGTGTTATTCCTTGTCAGTCATTGTTACCTAACCAAATTGCATCATACAGTGTCATTGTTACCACTGTGCCAAATCACATGGGTACCCGCGCTCACTGTGGGTGTGCAGACTCCGGAGGGGCTCCTACAGCCCAAGCGCAATAATAACATAAGGCCTGAAAGCCTTCTCACTTCACTCATAAGGCCTGAAAGCCTCCTCACATCACTCATAAGGCCTGAAAGCCTCCTCACATGACTCAAGCCACCGCGTGGCATAAATAGTAACTCAGGCCCTCGGCCTCATATCACTCAGCATATCCTCACATATGGCCCTTGGCCTCACTCACTCCGAAAATCATCACAAGCCCCTTTGGCATTTGTAAAACAGTAGTTCTCAGCCCAAAATATCATTTAGAAATATCATTTGAGTTTCAAATCTTTATAAAAGTGGCTGAGTTTGCAAAACAATAATCATCAACAGGACTGAGTTTAAATATAAGTCAAAACAATGAGGAAATAGTGATAAAAATTCCCGAAGGATTCAAATAATTGGCACGAAGCCCAAATATGGCAAACGGCCCAAATCATGATGATAACAAATCAGTTTCAATCAAATATGCAGTAAAATCATCCATACGGGATGGACCAAGTCACAATCCTCAGTAGTAAAGGACCCCGCTCTCTTCATCCAGCGCGTGTCTCACATCAATATAGCACTATGATGTGCAATCCGGGGTTTCAAATCCTCAGGACATCATTTACACTCATTACTCACCTCAAACCGGCCAAAGCTCTAGCTCGATATGCCCTTGCCTCTCAAATTAGCTTCCTTGTGCGACGAATCTGCTCAAAATCAACGAATATGTCGCATTATGCTAAAGGGACAATACCCAATCGAAAACACTCGAAAAATATCAAAAATAACAAATTTGGCAAAACCCGAGCCCCGGGCCCACGTCTCGAAACTCAGAAATTTTTACATCAACGGGTTCCTTGTCTCCCCACGAGTCTAACCATACTAAAATTATCAAATTCCCATAACATTTCAACCCTCAAATCCTCAATTCTATCTGAGAGGGTTTCTAACTTTTCCCTCTAAATTCACAGATTTAATGCCAAAATTTGTAATAGATTCGAGTAATCTAACCAAAATTGAGTTAAGAATACTTACCCCGTTGTTCACCCTGTGCGGTTACTGTTCACGCACGGTTACTGTTCACGGTACTGTTCACTGGGTACTATTTCTGCAATTTTTCTCCAAATTTTCCTAAGTCCGAAATCACTCCGAGACACCTCCGAAATACTCCCGAGCCCTCGGGGCTCCTAACCACATATGCACTAACTCAACAATATCCTACGAACTTAATCGTGCGATCAAATCGCCAAAATAATGTCATATACCATGAATTAAGCTTTAAAATCCAAGAATTCTTTCAAATTTCATAAAACATCAAATTTTCCATTTTGAGTCCGAAACACGTCAAATGACGTCCGTTTTCAACCAAACTTTACAGAAAGTGCTTAAACTATATATAAGACCTGTATCAGGCACCGGAACTAAAATACGGGCCCGATTTCATTACTTTCTAATCAAATTTCATTTCCATTTTCCTTAAATATTTTCGAAAACAATTTTACTCAAAAATTCATTTCTCGGGCCTGGGACCTCGGAATTTGATGATTCTTGTTCCTATGAGTCACATATAATGATACAAACATAGCCCTTCAGTCGAAACTCAATTCGGAGCTCGTTTGCTTAGTGCGATATCCATTTCGCTCGTTAAACAATTAACAGATGTTTCGCGTCAAAAACCCAATCGCGACTCGATGAAATTAGACCAAACTTTCCAGATCAGTCCTATAATTCATTATCAAAATTCAGGAAGTCTCGAAATCAAATTTCAATCTCGAGAAATAAAAATTGACCTTTGGATCATTACGTGCTTATGCTCAAAACGACAAAAATCTTCCAAAAACTCTTCCAAAACTTATCCGAGCCTCACGTGACCCCGACCAAACATGCCAACACACCCCATAACAGCATTCAAACTTTTCCAATCAACAAAATACCTCAAACAACATCAAAACCATCAATTCGCATCGAATTCAAGCTTAAGTTTTCCAAAAACTTCCGAAACACGCATTTGATCAAAAACCCGACCAAATCACCTCCGAATGACATGAAATTTTGCACACACATCCCAAATCACATAATGAAGCTACAGAAACTCTCGGAATTCCATTCTGACCCTTAGATCAAAATCTCACCTATCAACCGGAAATCGCTAAAATACTACTTTTGCCAATTCAAGCCAAATTCCACACCAGACCTCCAAAACCAATTCCAGTCGCGCTCCTAAGTCATAAATCACCTAATGGATCTAGACAAATCATAAAAATTCCGATCCGAGATCATTTACATATAAGTAAACTCTTGGTCAAACCTTTCAAATTCAAAGCTTTCAACTGAGACTATTCTTCCAAATTCATTCTGATTAACCTGAAACCCAACACCAATGATTTACATAAGTCAAAATACACCACACGGGGCAAGTAATGCCCAAGAACTGGCGAGCAAAGTGCAAAAGTTCAAAACGACCGGTCGGGTCGTTATATCCTCCCCCACTTAAACACACGTTCGTCCCCGAACGTACTCAGAGTTGTTCTAAAAGCCAACCAATAGCTGAATAACTTTACCATGCATATACCCGGGGGTGATCCTACATCACCCTATCTCATATAGGTCCGATAACACAATGTAACTGAACTTTCATAATCCAACCTAGCACATAAACCTTAGAACCACATTTCCACTTCTGAAATCATCTATAAGATCAGAATCTCACATCTATACTTTGAATAAGTCCGAACAAGCTATATTCACCCATACCTGCATCTTCAGGTGCAATTATATGACATACCACATAACTCAAACATATGTAGAGATAAATTCCATTCATAGCAGTTGTACACAACAACCGAATACAGGTAGAAAACCTCTTATCAACTAAAGTCTCATTCCAGCACTTTCATATACTGCCAATGATAATGAAACACACAATAAGCCATAACCATTTCCCAGATCAACCATTCATTAAGCCACTTTTTTTTTTGGCAAAATACCAAAGCAAATTTTTGAGCAGAACCTCGATATTATCCTTCCAACATGTTGAAACCGAATCCGTTGTATTCATTGATGATCCCAACGATCTCATCTAATCCAACACAATTACTCTTCCCGCCCGACTTTCATTATGAAACTCCGATAGAACCGCACCATAGGTACCTATAACCAATAGATCGTAATGTCTCACAACACTAAAAGGTAACACATAGATCCCCACAATTGCTAATAGCTCAAAACAATCGAAGCAACACATCCTCCGCCAACAGCAACTCGAAGTCAACAAAACCGTCTCGATGCCGGAAACATATCCCATATTGGTCTACCAATGGACCATACATCAACTCTAGTTACACACAACCGATAAATAATCCTTTGAAGGTCCACAATGACTAAATCATAGCACATACTAATACCTGACTAACTTACCCACATTTTTGCCATCCACAACCACAATCTAACCTGTATATGAGAACTCCTAGTCTCCAAGTCCATAAAACATATGAATTACCATATCTGATCGTAATTCCGCCACTCTCATATATAACTCACCTCTAGTACCCAATCACTTCACGAGAGATATAAAAACATTTTTCTGTGCCACCAAGCAAACTCGAATATCAGCAGTCAATCTAGCCAGAAAGTGTCGCAATACTACCGAAGTGCCATCCACTTTATCATGTTACCCTTTTTCTGAACATATACTATCGTCAAATCACTTCTAATTAGAAATATCATTCCCTTAACCATCTGAGGCTACCCGCTACCTAAGAGTTTTATGAACTTCCTTTCGGAACTGAACTGTAACTATACACATACAAATCTCGATCCTTCACTACATACCGCACATACCATACCATCCTGGTATAACATGAGAACTTCATCTCCCTTCTGAGCCATACGAATATACGTACTCAAATAATCAAGAACTTTCCATTGGTCCCATCTAGAAGAAAAGTCACTACACATCCCATGTTCTGCATGCCCATAGAAAATATACATCTCCAAACCGCGGTAATAACCATCAAGAACTCTCCGAATTCTCTTTGCACAAATTAGACCTACCAGGACTTAATCCTTCTAACTCGGCCAAGCTAAGCAAGCCATCAAAACCCAAGAGCATTGCTGCAAAATACTTGTAAGAGCTCATTACCTCGAACACGCACAAGGAGTTAATCATATCCTTACCATACTGATTCGGTCTACTATCAAGCTATTCCATCTATCTAATTTCCCTTCTGATTCATTTTCAACTTGATATTACCTCTTGCTGTAGCACCACAATTCCTCAACCCAGGCTCACTACATGAGACCCGAGTACAAGACCACACTATCTAAGACCCATAAGCCGCTGAATACTCTCTCAAATATTCCCAGAAACACCACATTCCAGAATACTTTACTCTGAAGAACTTCCTGCGAATCTAAATCCGTTACCTTTACTTTCCTGATACTGATACATAGAATCCCATAATTAACATAAAAATGACACAAATCTTAACCTCTTCCAATGAAAATACAGTCTCTAACCACATACACAACCTTAATATACCCGATTGTTCCCTGTAGAATCTCGAACACATTAGAACCATTCTTGAAAGTCATTCATTCTTATTCAAACTGAAACTAATCTGACCTAACGAACAGAACCACCCGTGCCTCATTGGCACTCCGATACCGCAAAATGAAATCCTCATCCCAATACAACCAAGCAACTTCCTACTCTATGCGCCGAGCATTCTTTACCAACAACACTCTAGACATTTCGTGATTTTTTTTATGAAGCATAATATAACCTTTGTCAAAGAATTTTCCTCTACTCGAGTCATCCTCGGTCTCAATTTCGGCAAGCCATAACTGATTCGCCCGTACGCCTCAAACTGGAACCAACATAGCGCCTAACCGTGCAATTACCTAATCAATAGCATCTCCCCCACTTGTCCCGAAACCATAGATCAACACACACTCAATAACTCATAAACTTATACTCTATTGATGCCATAATACCATAGTGAGATTAAACTCAAACCTTCATAAGCTCGTGGCACACAGACCATCTGGTACTTCATATCTTTTACAAATCTCGCATTTACTCTCATAACAATTAAACCCACTCTCTCATGCGTCCCATATTCAAATTTCAACACTTATACTTCACTAGTAAATGAGATCTTCTAACGGACACATAAGGATCACACAACCCCAAAATTCTTCGCAGGGGATAACCCACCTGCTTCGCCTTAACTAACATTTATGTATACCTCCCACCATCATAAACTGTGCGCAATCACTTAGTCTTCCCGAGTCTGAACTCATACCACAACATGATTTTTTGTTTTTCACTCACAACTGGGAAACATGAAAAGATTCTTCACACGCCTATAACTCGAGGCTATACCTCGAATCAAGATGAAATTCAAGCACCTAATAGTTCTTCTATCTTCCAGCAGACCCTTCTTGTCGTTTCCAAATCATATGAATACATCTCGCAGTACTAACATACTCATCACATAGTTACTCAACTATCACTTCCACTAATAGGGACAATACCGAACATATAAGTTCAAAACACTTGCTCACACAATCTGCACCTCGGTGCTCAAGCCATAGGTAAAGATCTGGCCTCAAGTCCTTCAGACTGGCCCATCATCAATTTATATAGATCACATCTCGCCCCTCAATCGGGGAATTACAAGCCATCGAGGCACATTTGATATTGAGCGCTCATGCACGCATACGAACACGTGGAAGGATTTCAAAGAGTTACATTTCAAGCTGAATCAAAGGACACACGATAAGAATTCAAGAATGTGATGTTTTCCTAAAGGTTCTGCAGCCTCTCGAGGATAAATACAGACATCTCCGTACCGATCCGCGAGACTCTACTAAACCTGCTCATGACTCGTGAGACCTATGTAACCTAGTCTCTGATACCAACTTGTCACGACCCTAACACCGAACCCGGTCGTGATGGCGCCTCTCTTGAAGACAAGGCCAGCCAGTCTAACCCAATTCATCTTTTAAAGCAATTAATTAACACAAATATAGATAATAATGCGGAAGTCCAGCCCGACACAACCCTAACCGGGGTGTCACAAGTCACGAGCATCTATAAGAATGAAATTTCCACTTTAAAGTCTAGAAATACACTGAACAAGAATAATGAATAACATAGAAAGACAGTGGTGCTGCGAACGCTGGCAATCACCTCGCTAAAACCTCTACAACTCTGCCTCCACGCAGCCAATACCCGCTACCGGGTGAACAAATACCTGCAACTGCACGCGAGGTGCAGGGAGTAAAGTGAGTACTCCAACTCAGTGAGTAATAAAAGTAAATAGTAACTGAGCAGCAAGAAATCACATAAAGCAACCAACATGCTATATAGAAGCAGTGTAAAACTCCTTGAGAAAAATCAGTGAAACTGTGAATTCTTTAGAAAATACCTTGGCTCAGTTTTAAACCTCTTTGAAAATGATCTTTTCAACAGTTGTGAAATAATTTCAAAACAATAAGTGCCGCTATGCACAGAAATCCGCCCCTCGGGCACAAATACCACAATTAAACAAGTAAAAGACAAGTGAGTATGCAAAATGAACATATAAACCTCGCCCCTCGGGCAATCATATAGAATAGTACCAGCCCCTCGGGCACAATTAGTTCCTGGTCAGCCATTGTTACCTGACCTCACGGTGTTATTCCTGGTCAGTCATTGTTACCTGACCAAATTGCATCATACAATGTCATTGTTACCACTGTCCTGGTCAGTCGTTGTTACCTGACCAAATTGCATCATACAGTGTCATTGTTACCACTATGTCAAATCTCATGGGTACCCGCGCTCACTGTGGGTGTGCAGACTCCGGAGGGGCTCCTACAGCCCAAGCGCAATAATAACATAAGGCCTGAAAGCCTTCTCACTTCACTCATAAGGCCTGAAAGCCTCCTCACATCACTCATAAGGCCTGAAAGCCTCCTCACATGACTCAAGCCACCGCGTGGCATAAATAGTAACTCAGGCCCTCGGCCTCATATCACTCAACATATCCTCACATATGGCCCTTGGCCTCACTCACTCCGAAAATCATCACAAGCCCCTTTGGCATTTGTAAAACAGTAGTTCTCAGCCCAAAATATCATTTAGAAATATCATTTGAGTTTCAAATCTTTATAAAAGTGGCTGAGTTTGCAAAACAATAATCATCAACAGGACTGAGTTTAAATATAAGTCAAAACAATGAGGAAATAGTGATAAAAATTCCCGAAGGATTCAAATAATTGGCACGAAGCCCAAATATGGCAAACGGCCCAAATCATGATGATAACAAATCAGTTTCAATCAAATATGCAGTAAAATCATCAATACGGGATGGACCAAGTCACAATCCTCAGTAGTAAAGGACCCCGCTCTCTTCATCCAGCGCGTGTCTCACATCAATATAGCACTATGATGTGCAATCCGGGGTTTCAAATCCTCAGGACATCATTTACACTCATTACTCACCTCAAACCGGCCAAAGCTCTAGCTCGATATGCCCTTGCCTCTCAAATTAGCTTCCTTGTGCGACGAATCTGCTCAAAATCAACGAATATGTCGCATTATGCTAAAGGGACAATACCCAATCGAAAACACTCGAAAAATATCAAAATTAACGAATTTGGCAAAACCCGAGCCCCGGGCTCACGTCTCGAAACTCAGAAATTTTTACATCAACGGGTTCCTTGTCTCCCCACGAGTCTAACCATACCAAAATTATCAGATTCCCATAACATTTCAACCCTCAAATCCTCAATTCTATCCGAGAGGGTTTCTAACTTTTCCCGCTAAATTCACGGATTTAATGCCAAAATTTGTAATAGATTCGAGTAATCTAACCAAAATTGAGTTAAGAATACTTACCCTGTTGTTCTCCATGAAAATCTATCAAAAATTGCCTAACTCGAGCTCCAAATCGTCAAAAATGGAAAAATCTCCCGAACTTAACATTCTGTCCGGTACTGTTCACCCCGCGCGGTTACTATTCACGCACGGTTACTGTTCACTGGGTACTATTTCTGCAATTTTTCTCCATATCACTCCGAGAGACCTCCGAAACACTCCCGAGCCCTCGGGGCTCCTAACCAAACATATGCACTAACTCAACAACATCCTACGAACTTAACCGTGCGATCAAATCGCCAAAATAACGTCATATACCATGAATAAGCTTTAAAATCCAAGAATTCTTTCAAATTTCATAAAACATCAAATTTTCCATTTTGAGTCCGAAACACATCAAATGACGTCCTTTTTCAACCAAACTTTACAAAAAGTGCTTAAAATATATATAAGACCTGTACCGGGCACTAGAAATAAAATACGGGCCCGATATCATCACTTTCTAATCAAATTTCATTTCCATTTTCCTTAAATATTTCGGAAAACAATTTTACTCAAAAATTCATTTCTTGGGTCTGGGACCTCGGAATTCAATGATTCTTGTTCCTATGAGTCACAAATAATGATACAAACATAGCCCTTCAGTCAAAACTCAATTCGGAGCTCGTTTGCTCAGTGCGATATCCATTTCGCTCGTTAAACAATTAACTGATGTTTCGCGTCAAAAACCCAATCGCGACTCGATGAAATTAGACCAAACTTTCCATATCAGTCCTATAATTCATTATCAAAATTCAGGAAGCCTCGAAATTAAATTTCAATCTCAAGAACTAAAAATTGACCTTTGGATCATTACGTGCTTATGCTCAAAACGGCAAAAATCTTCCAAAAACTCTTCCAAAACTTATCCGACCCTCATGTGACCCCGACCAAACATGCCAACACACCCCATAACATCATTCAAACTTTTTCTAATTAAAAAAATACCTCAAACAACATCAAAACCATCAATTCACATCGAATTCAAGCCTAAGTTTTCCAAAAACTTCTGAAACACACATTTGATCAAAAACCAGACCAAATCACCTCCGAATGACATGAAATTTTGCACACACATCCCAAATCACATAATGAAGCTACAAAAACTCTCGGAATTCCATTCCGACCCTTGGATCAAAATCTCACCTATCAACCGGAAATTGCTAAAATACTACTTTCGCCAATTCAAGCCAAATTCCACACCAGACCTCCAGAACCAATTCCAATCGCACTCCTAAGTCATAAATCACCTAATGGAGCTAGACAAATCATAAAATTTTCGATCCGAGATCATTTACACATAAGTCAACTCTTGGTCAAACCTTTCAAATTCAAAGCTTTCAACTGAGACTATTCTTCCAAATTCATTCTGATTAACCTGAAACCAACACCAATGATTTACATAAGTCATAATACACCACACGGGGCAAGTAATGCCCAACAAAGTGCAAAAGTTCAAAACGACCGGTCGGGTCGTTACACTTATTCCTTTCATTTATACTTCATACTTTTTAATTATTAATTGGTATTGAACTAAATCAAATATCTTTAAAACCTCAAATCAAATTTAATTGTTACACATATTTTTGAGGTAAACATTTTGGCGCCCACCGTGGGGCTAAAGATAATAGTGATTATTTCACTACTGATTTTCATTACACACGTTATTTTTACACTTTTTTCTTGTCAAGATTTTCTGATTTTAAGGATTAAACATGTCAAACTCGCAAAATGCACCCGTTCATGACAACGAAGGTCTTGGATTTCATGGGGAAAACAACAATTTAGGGGTCGGCGTACCACCGATAAATCCTTGGGAAGTGCCAAATGTGGAACCAGTTGATGTTAGTTCACACATTGCTTTAAATGCAGATTTAGGCACAGACCCCGGAGGGAGTGTACGCATAGAAGCCCAATCTGGGGGCCAAGGAACACCAGGTATAGGAGATGGGGGAATCAGCCTCCAAGTGATATTCGATATGCTGCAAGCTCAGCAGATCACAGTCGCTCGACTTCAAAGTCAAAATAAAACTCCGAGTATAGCTGATCTAGAAAACACTCGACGTGCTGAGCCATCACCAGAGAGGTCGAACAGAAATGACTCAGGGACTGACCCCACCATTATGAGGATGTTCGAAGAGCTCACCAAGAGGATCGAGTTCCGGAAAAAGAAGTTTGAGAACAATGATAAGAAGGTGAAGTCTTATAACTCTCGTGTTGACCAAATACCGGGGGCACCTCCGGTTTTGAAAGGTTTAGATACAAAAAAGTTCATACAAAAACCATTCCCTCATAGTGCGGCTCTTATGCCCATCCCTAAGAAGTTTCGCATGCCCTATATAACCAAGTATAACGGGACAACCGACCCTAACAAGCATATTACTTCATATATTTGCGGGATCAAATGACTTGAATGACGATGAGCTTGAATCAATCTTGTTGAAAATGTTTGGAGAAACATTGTCAAAAGGAGCTATGATTTGGTATCACAACTTGCTTCTTAACTCTATTGACTCGTTTGTTATGTTAGCAGACGCCTTCGTGAAAGCACACGCCAGAGCCACAAAGGTGGCAACGAGAAAATCGTATGTCTTCAAGATAAAACAAAGGAACGATGAGATGTTGAGGGAGTTCATGTCTAGGTTTTGATGGAGCAAATGGATTTACCACCGATCTCGGATGACTAGGCAGTACAAGCTTTTATGCAGGGTTTGAGTGAAAGGAGTTCAATTGCGTCTCGACAACTAAAGCACAATCTGATCGAGTATCCAGTTGTGACATGGTCGGATGTGCATAACTATTACCAATCGAAGATTAGGGTCGAGGACGACCAGTTGGGAGCCCCCTACGGTTCAGTTCATCCTGAAAGGTTGGAAGCTAATCCCCTGAGGGATACAGACAGGGAATCAAGGCCAAATAAAGAACAATATCAGCCATACGTCGATTAGAGAAACAACGGTTCGGGTCGTAATGCTCCTCAGAATTATCAGAGAAATGATAGAGGTCAAAGCTCTCGGGGACTCATGAGTAAAAGAGGGTTCGATAAACACACCAACCCCGCAGAGGCACCTCAATTGTCAGAGTATAATTTCAGTGTAGACACATTAGAGATCGTGTTAGCTATTGGAAGAATCAAAGATACTAGGTGGCCCAAGCCTATCCAAACCAATCCTTCTCAGAGGAATCTAAACTTATTGTGTAAGTATCATGGCACACATGGCCATAGAATCGAAGACTGCAAGCAGCTAAGGGAAGAGGTAGCTCGACTGTTCAACAAGGGTCACCTTCGACAATTTCATAGTGATCAAGCTAAAAACCACTTCAGGGAGAGAGAAGCAAGAAAAAATGAGCAGGAAGAACCACAACATATAATCCACATGATCGTTGGCGGTGTCAGCGTCCCACAAGGACCTGTGTTCAAATGCACCAAGGTATCGATCACTAGAGAAAAAAAAAACTTGGAGCTATGTGCCTAGGACGTCGTATCACTCTATGATGAGGAAGCAGAAGACATATCCCAACAGCACAATGATGCCCTGGTAATTTCTATTCTTTTAAATAAAATTCAAGTTAAACGTGTTCTAGTGGATCCAGTTAGCTCAGTAAACATAATCAGATCGAGGGTCGTAGAACAACTCGGCCTACAAGATCAGATTGTACCTGCATACCGGGTCCTAAATGGCTTCAATATGGCAAGCGAAACAACAAAGGGGGAGAGATAATCCTACCAATAAATGTAGTCGGAACCATACAGGATACGAAATTCCATATCATCGAAGGCCACATGAGGTATAATGCACTCCTCGGGAGACCACAGATACACAACATGAGGGCAATTCCCTCAACTCTTCACCAGAGGATGAAGTTCCCAACAGAGGATGTAGTGAAAACAGTTTACGGAGAGCAACATGCTGCAACGGAAATTTTGCAGTCAAGGAAGTGGTGCCGATACCAAAGCCTTCGACCTTAGAGAACTCGAGCACCTAAGGTAAACAGGCGGCTAAATAGCAATCACCGCCCTAGCCTTGACGGAATCAGAGCAACAGGTAATCGAAGACGGAGAAGATGACTTCCTTGCTCCTCGAACCTTCGTCGTTCTCGAAGAGTCCGATGCAACCAAATCAACTGTCAAGGAACTGGAGAAGATAATACTGATCGAGTACATGCCCGAGAGAAAGGTATACCTAGGAACGGGATTTACCCCCGAACTCAGGAAAAAACTCATTCAATTTCTTATTGATAATATGGATTGGTTTTCTTGGTCCCATTTAGATATGATAGGAATTCCACCAAAAATCACAACACACTGGCTAAGCATCGACCCCAAGTTCAAATCGGTAAAGCAAAAAAGGAGGCCCCAGTCCGAGGTGAAACATTCATAAAGGATGAGGTAACCAAACTTCTTAAAATAGGGTCCATTCGGGAGGTAAAATACCCTGAATGGTTATCCAATGTAGTTGTAGTGCCTAAAAAGGAAATAAACTAAGGATGTGTGTAGATTATAAGGATTTAAACAAAGCATGTCCGAAAGATTCTTCCCCACTACCCAACATCAATTGTATGACCGATGCCATGGCCGGCCACGAGATCCTAACTTTTCTCGATGCCTACTCCGGGCACAATCAAATTTAGATGAGCCTGGAGGACCAGGAAAAGACTTCGTTTATCACTAAATTTGGAATTTATTGTTACAACGTGATGCTCTTCGGGCTAAAAAATGCGGGAGCTACGTATCAACGCCTAGTTAACAAAATGTTCGAAGCACAAATAGGTAAAACAATGGAATTTTACATTGATGATATGTTGGTTAAGTCCCTGCGCGTAGAGGACCATTTAACTCATTTGCAGGAAACATTCAAAATTTTGAGAAAGTACAACATAAAGCTTAACCCGGAGAAATGTGCCTTCGGAGTTGGCTCGGGTAAGTTCCTCGGCTTCATGGTGTCGAATCGGGGTATCGAAATTAACCTTGATAAAATAAAGGCCTCGAGGATATCATGGTCGTGGATAATGTAAAGGTCATGCAAAGGTTGACAGGACGAATAGTTGCCCTGGGTCGGTTTATTTCGAGGTCATCAGATCGGAGTCATAGGTTCTTTTCTTTGCTCAAAAAGAAAAAGGATGTCGTGTGGACCCCGGAATGTCAGGAAGCCTTAGAAGAATTGAAGCAATATCTATCGAGCCTGCCTTTGCTTCACACCCCGAAGGTAGATGAAAAACTTTTCCTATACTTGGGAGTATCCGAGATAGCGGTAAGTGGTGTACTAGTTCGAGAAGAGCAAGGTACGCAATTCCCTATTTATTATGTGAGCCGAACTCTAGGAGATGCTGAAACTAGATACCCTCACTTAGAAAAAGTAGCACTTGCACTCATAAGCGCATCTAGAAAGCTAAAACCATATTTTCAATGTCATCCTATATGTGTATTAACCACTTACCCCCTTCAAAATGTTTTGCATAAGCCCGAGTTATCGGGTCGACTGGACAAATGGGTCGTCAAACATAGCAGGTATGATATTGAGTATCAACCCCGAACGACCATCATCAGGGGTATGGACCCTGTTCACGGATGGTGCCTCAAATGTGAAAGGGCCCAGGCTTGGCAATGTCTTAAAGCCACCTACGGGTGGTACCATCTGACAATCTATCAAAACTTCTAGGTTGACTAATAATGAGGCCGAGTATGAGGCCATGATTGCAAGTCTTGAACTAGATAAAAGCTTGGGGAAGAAGTCATTAAAGCCAAGTGTGATTCACTGTTGGTGGTAAACCAAGTAAACAAAAGCTTTGAAGTTCGAGAGGATAGAATGCAGCGGTACTTAGATAAGCTACAAGTAACTTTGCACCGCTTCAAGGAGTGGACTCTGGATCATGTGTCTCGAGAACAAAATAGCGAGGATGATACACTTGCTAATCTGGGATCTTCGGTTGAAGAAGATGATATCGTCCCGAGGACTGTCGTCCAGTTATCAAGGTCTATAGTTGAAGAGGGTAATACCGAGATAAATTCAACAAGTTTTACATGGGACTGGAGGAATAAGTATATCGATTATTTGAAAAATGGAAAACTTGCGTCGGACCACAAAGAATCAAGGGCCCTACGAACCAAGGCTGCAAGGTATGGATTAGATTAAAATGGAACACTCTACAGGAGAATGTTCGATGGGCCATTGTCGATATGTTTAGGGCCAGGGAACACCAATTATTTTCTACAAGAAATCCACGAAGGTACTTGTGGGAATCACTCCGGCGCCGAGTCTTTGGTCGTAAAATTATTAGAGCGGGGTATTACTAGGACAGCATGAAAAAAGATACTAAGGAGTTTGTCAAAAAATGTGATAAGTGCCAGCGGTTTACACCGATGATCCATAAGCCCGGGGAACAACTCCACTCGGTCCTATCCATGTGGCGTTTCATAAAATAGGGGATGGACATAGTCGGTCCTCTACCAACGACCCCAAGTCAAGCTAAATTTATTTTGTTTATGACTGATTATTTTTCTAAATGGGTGGAAGAACAGTCCTTCGAGAAGGTCAGAGAAAAAGAAGTTATTGACTTCTTCTAGGACCACATCATATGCCGGTTTGGGATATCTTCCGAGATTGTATGTGATAATGGAAAACAATTCATCGGCAGCAAGGTGGCAGAGTTCCTCGATGCACATAAAATAAAGAGGATCTTATCAATATGTACCACCCAACCGGAAATGGGCAAGCCGAGTCCAAAAACAAAATTATCATTCAAAACCTAAAGAAAATGTTGGATGATGTGAAGGGAAAATGGAGGAAAGTTCTACCCAAGATCCTTTGGGCATATCGAACAACATCGAAATCTAGCACGGGGGCTACTCCGTTCTCCTTAGTATATGGTTCTGAGGCCCTTATCCCTGTCAAGGTCGGAGAACCCAACGCCAGGTTTTGACATGCATCGGAGGAGTCAAATCACGAGGCTATAAATACTAGCCTGGAGCTATTAGATGAAAAAACAAGAAGCAGCACTTGTTCGGATGGCCTCACAGAAGCAAAGTATCGAGAGATACTACAATAGAAAGACCAACCTTCGACACTTCAGAATCGGGTACTTAGTTCTACGAAAAGTCACCCTCAATACTCGAGACCCGAATGAAGGAAAACTGGGCCCAAATTAGGAAGGACCATACTGAGTCCTGTCACACCTCCTTTTTGCGTGCCCGGCCCCGAAGGGTTAAATGCGCGAGGGAGTTTTTCCAATTTAAGTGACAATATTCGAAATGGGATTATTTATTTAATTCAGAGTCGCCACTTGGGAAAGGTTTGGCTTTTGGTGTCCCAAGTCACCGGTTTATCTTGAATCCCAAATCGAGGAAATTTTCGACTTTTCCAAATGAAGTCTGCGAACCAGAAATTCTAAGTAAGGAATTCTGTTGACCCGAGGGAAGGTGTTAGGCACCCTCGAATCCCGTGGTTCTAGCACGGTCGCTTAAATTGTTATAATGGCTAAATATCTGATTTAAATACATGTTATGACTTACGTGCTTTTATTAAGTTTAAACCGCTTTTATCATTATCACTTATTTTTATAGAATTGCAACGTCGTGAAAATGCATCTCGAACCACGTCACAATCAATGCGCCCGTGATCGTCAACACATTTTGACTCCGTTGAGATTTGGATTTGGGTCACATCAATGTGCACCCGAATTTAAGAATATAATTTACTTAAACCGTGCCTAAAAAAAAGTCTAAACGCGTTATTATTTTGAGGAAGGCCATGAAATTCACTAAACGGCCTGTCCAGAATTCTAAATATTTATTATGGTTAATTATTGAGGGCCCCACAATTTACGTTTTTATTTGGCGAGGCTCGTCTCATTATTTTAGAAGGAACATCCTAAAGCGACTACATTTCTAATGTGTTTATCTCTAAAAATAGAAGAAAAGATGCATGCTAATTCAATTATATGCTTTGGCCAAATCCAGATTTTGGTTAATCATCTGATTAATTATTTACAGAGTGAAGAAACGTTGTACCTCATGAAACATGCTTTTAATTTGATAGAAGAATTATATACAAGATTGATGAAATGCTACGACTACTACAAGAGCTCCTTAACTTTAACTTATTTAGACAAGATTAATTAAAACCACTTATTAGAAGATGCGACTAATGATATTTGAAACTCATCCTATAAACTGCCTAATGAAGCTGAAACTCGAGAATGAAACTGTATTATCTTTAGCTAGATTTAAGCGGCCATTTGCCCTTACATATTCAAAGCATGCTGACAGAGCGAGTTTAAGTTAACAATCGTGTTAAATAGCTGCACATTTCATGAATTGTATTTACATCTTGTATACTACTAAACGAGTCAAATGTCGCAGTTTTAGATTGGCATAAACTTTAATTAAGTACAACCTTACTAATGTATCTCTATTAGGCTAACAGACTAGAAACTTACACATCTTAACAACATTTATATATATAAAAAAAAATTCATAGGCAATGCAACAGATGATTATAACTCCTTCAGATCTTTCGATTCAACTTTCATTGCAACATCAGACAGATTCGAAATGTGTACCTGAGGAAATGCTTACAATGAAGGAAGTAGGGGAGTCAGTTGAGCAACAGTGCAAGCGGAACAGCAGTAACAGATGAACAACAGCAGGACAAATTCCCAGTGCAAAAATGCAATTTAGAGCCAATGAAAGATGGCAGAATGTAGCAAATTCCCAGCAATATGGAATCAGAATTTAACCAGAATGGATCCAGAACTGAACTGATACTACACACAACTAGTAATCTCAAGCAAGACTCAGGATAAATCGATATGGAACAGGCAAATCCAGACTAGTTGAGAATCAAGACAAAGATGAAAAAATGCAGTTTCTTCTTTCTGTGTTAGGCCTCTCTTTATCTATTTCTGTCCGTGTGTTTTCAGACAAACTCTCTTTTCCTGTTTTCTTATCAATCCCCCTTATATCAGTGTATTCCCCTCCCTTTATTATCAATGTCTATCTGTGTGTGTGTCTATGTGTGTATATGTATGTATTTTTGCTCTCTCTTCGCAGATCTATCTGATCTCCTCCCTCTTATGTCTGTCTCCTTTTTCTTTTATAAGCATAAACCTCAGCCCTTTTAACAGCCTGTTAGAACAAAAGAACACCCCTCCCATGTGCCATCATCTTTTCAGTTTCCACTTAGCTATTTAAGTATTAAACCCATGACATTCCCTTGGCATGCTTAAACTTTTTAGTAATGTTTATTACTTCTGAAACTTAAAGCAGAATATGGGCAGCAGGATGTAGTCTGACAGCACATGCTGTCCAACTATTTAATTCAAAAGCACTTAGGCAGGGCACAGGCTGTGCACAAAATGCACATGTTGTGCATAAGTGCACATGCCCTCCAATTTCAAAACTGTGACTAAACAGAACATTGATTTTTGCATTTCTGATTCAAATTACCAATTATAAATAAGCAAACTCAGTTCCTAATTGATTCAAACAAATGCTTAGCAGAAGTAAGTCGATTTGTTATTGTTCGGACAACTGAAACTAATTGACGACATATGTCGACTCGACTATACTAGTTATAACACATACAATCGTAACCAAAAATCAGACATTTAAAGGTATCACACGAGGGGTTCATATTGCAATGTTAACACAGAAAGGCCCTAGGAACTAAATGAATGACCAATTACGAATTCAATTGAACATACAGTTTATATACACACATTATGAAGAAAGACTTGACTGAATACAGGAGTCCGGGCAAAGGGGGCAATTGACAGTTGACAAAAGAAATTCAGAGACAAATTACACAAAATATGCACAGACCTCTAAACCACACACGTACTGAATAACAAAGAGAAAACAAACTTACCTTAAAAACTTTGAAAGAAGGAACAGAAAATCAGCTTGTGTTTGAACAGACCCTTTTTAAGGTTGAACGGACTTTAATCGAAGGGTTTCTCAGATGAGAAACACTTCGATTAAGGTCCATTAGACCCTAACCTCTTGGCTTAACAGACACGAACTGGGCTTGGGGTTTTTTAGGTTTTGTGGAAGGTAGATTTGGAACTTGAGCTTCCATGGTTAGAATCGGACCAAACCAAGCATGGTTTGGTCACGAGGGGGGTCCGGGGGTTGTCTGGTATGAATCTAGGGCAGATCGGTGTAGATCGAGTTTTGCTCGAATCTTCAAATGAAGATTCGAGGACCTGGAGGATGATTCGAACTAAACGGTCAACAGGTCCATGTTCAGGGGGTGAGATGGTCCTATGGTGTTAAGGTGAAGGCCACCGGCGTTCATGCCGCCGGCTTTCATGGTGAAGAATACAGAGGCAGCTCTAGGGTTTGGGGTTCTGGTGAAGACGATGAAGGCTGGGGTTCGGATAGGGGGGAAGGGTAAGGTTATGAGTTTATATAGTTAGTGGGTAGGTGGATCCTGGCCGTTGGATGAGATGTGATGAAGGGCCAGGATCCTTCGACTAACAGGGAACGACGTCGTTTCAAGGGTAAAGGGTTGGGGTCGGTCCGGGTGAGACGGGTCGGGTCTATTAGTGGGTACGGGGTGTGAGATTTTGGCCGTTGATCAATCTGAGATCAACGGCCCAGATCAGACGAGGTTAAAACGGTGTCGTTTGGAAGCTCTGGGTATCAGCTGGTCTGGACCGGGGCAGGCTCACTCTCTGGGCTTGATTTGGGCCTCAAATTTAATAAAAATGAGCCCAAGCAGATTTTTTTAAACAAATTCTGCATTCTCTTTTATATTTTCTTACATATATTTTTATTTTATTTTTTAAAACAAACCCAAGTAAATCAAATTAAAATTAAATAGACACTTAATACAAATATTTACACACATATCAAAATATTTGAAGCAGGTAAAATCAAACAAAACAAAAATCACGGACCAAGATGCCTATTTATGATTTTCTATTTAACAACCGGATTACGGTTCAAATTACGCATGACACATACATTTTTGTATTTTGTTTTAATAAAATAAAATGGGCAAAAATCGTAAATAATTAACAAAGTGCCATGTAAAAATCCAAAAATTGTACAGCAGGACCAATTGTTATTATTTTTTATTTCTTTTGGAGCGATTGTCGCGCGAAACAAAAATCACGTGCTCACAGCTGCCCCTCTTTGTTCGGAAACACGAAGAGTTTTCGTGCAAAGATAAAGTGAGCGTGTATGAGCGATTTTTGCCTATGGACTACTCCGTGTGAAGCATGTTTTTGAAAGATCTGACCGAATCTTGCTTCAAAGATTTCCTACATATCCTGGGCTAAACAGGAATCAGGTCAATGTAGTTCGGGAAAATTTTGGTAGCTGGGACTACCATGGGATTGCAATGCTTGCTGTTACTGCTGTTGCTGTTGTCACTGCTGCATCGCTGACCGCCTTATTCAAACCAAAGGAAAATTGGAACTGAACTAAACACTTATATGCATGTCAACTACTAGTTACAAGATTCCTGTCTATGATTCTTTTGCGACCTGATCTTGGGTCTTAGCTGATTCTGCTTGTAGACTCCGATCTGAATCTTGATGCTTGCAAGTTGGAGGCGCCTATTTATTTCTGCGATACTGAATATGGCGGGGTTGGTAGAACTCGGGACCTTGATCAAATCTTTGAGCGATCCGCCTTCTATTTTCTCCGGTGTCTCGGGACATCTTTTTTTTCTTTTTCTTCTTAGATTCTGAGTTGAGACTCATCTTGTGGGTCATTTCGATCCGTGTGGCTCGAGGTTAGACCTGCGGGAAAAACAAATGAATGAAATTTTCTGCCCCAGTTTCACTAGGAAATTTCGTGAATTATTTCGCCAGGAAGTTCATAAAATTGATGAAGGAGGATATACATGCTCAGTTCAGGGTTGGAGCCCTGATATCGTCTAGCTGGGGAAAGGTTCAGTTTAGAGTTGAAACTCTAATACTAACCAACTGGGAAAAAGTTCAGTTTAGGGTTTAAAACCCTAGTGCTGACCAAAGGAAAATTTAGTTTAGGGTTTAAAACCCTAGTGCTGACCAAAGGAAAATTCAGTTTAGGGTTTTAAAACCCTAATGCTGACTAAAGGAAAAGTTCAGTTTAGGGTTTAAAACCCTAATGCTGATTAAAGGAAAAAGTTCAGTTTAGGGTTTAAAACCCTAATGCTGATTAAAGGAAAAAGTTCAGTTTAGGGTTTAAAACCCTAATGCTGACTGAAAGGGAAAAGTTCAGTTTAGGGTTTAAAACCCTAATGCTGACTGAAAGGGAAAAGTTCAGTTTAGGGTTTAAAACCCTAATGCTGACTGAAAGGAAAAGTTCAGTTTAGGGTTTAAAACCCTAATGCTGACTGGAAGGAAAAGTTCAGTTTAGGGTTTAAAACCCTAATGCTGGCTGAATGGAAAAAGTTCAGTTTAGGGTTTAAAACCCTTAGGCTGATTAAAGGAAAAATTCAGTTTAGGGTTTAAAACCCTAATGCTGACTAAAGGGAAAATTCAGTTTAGGGTTTTAAAACCCTAATGCTGACTGCATGGAAAAATTCAGTTTAGGGTTTAAAACCCTAATGCTGACTGCATGGAAAAGCTCAGTTTAGGGTTTAAAACCCTAATGCTGGCTGAATGGAAAAAAGTTCAGTTTAGGGTTTAAAACCCTAATGCTGACTAAAGGAAAAATTCAGTTTAGGGTTTAAAACCCTAATGCTGATTGCATGGAAAAGCTCAGTTTAGGGTTTAAAACCCTAATGCTGGTTGAATGGAAAAAAGTTCAGTTTAGGGTTTAAAACCCTAATGCTGACTAAAGGAAAAATTCAGTTTAGGGTTTAAAACCCTAATGCTGATTGCATGGAAAAGCTCAGTTTAGGGTTTAAAACCCTAATGCTAGCTGAATGGAAAAAAGTTCAGTTTAGGGTTTAAAACCCTAATGCTGACTAAAGGAAAAATTCAGTTTAGGGTTTAAAACCCTAATGCTGATTGCATGGAAAAGCTCAGTTTAGGGTTTAAAACCCTAATGCTGGCTGAAAGGAAAAAGTTCAGTTTAGGGTTTAAAACCCTAATGTTGATTGCATGAAAAAACTCAGTTTAGGGTTTAAAACCCTAATGCTGGCTGAATGGAAAAAGTTCAGTTTGGGGTTTAAAACCCTAATGCTGACTAAAGGAAAAGTTCAGTTTAGGGTTTAAAACCCTAATGCTGATTGCATGGGAAAGCTCAGTTTAGGGTTTAAAACCCTAATGCTGGCTGAATGGAAAAAAGTTCAGTTTAGGGTTTAAAACCCTAATGCTGATTGCATGGAAAAGCTCAGTTTAGGGTTTAAAACCCTAATGCTGGCTGAATGGAAAAAAGTTCAGTTTAGGGTTTAAAACCCTAATGCTGACTAAAGGAAAAATTCAGTTTAGGGTTTAAAACCCTAATGCTGATTGCATGGAAAAGCTCAGTTTAGGGTTTAAAACCCTAATGCTGGCTGAATGGAAAAAGTTCAGTTTAGGGTTTAAAACCCTAATGCTGACTAAAGGAAAAATTCAGTTTAGGGTTTAAAACCCTAATGCTGATTGCATGGAAAAGCTCAGTTTAGGGTTTAAAACCCTAATGCTGGCTGAATGGAAAAAGTTCAGTTTAGGGTTTAAAACCCTAATGCTGACTGCATGGAAAAGCTCAGTTTAGGGTTTAAAACCCTAATGCTGGCTGAATGGAAAAAGTTCAGTTTAGGGTTTAAAACCCTAATGCTGACTAAAGGAAAAGTTCAGTTTAGGGTTTAAAACCCTAATGCTGACTAGCTGGTGGCAAAATTCGAGAACAAACAACTGACCCCTTTTTTTGAATTTTCTTGTTTTAGTAAAAACAAAAGAGAGTTTCGCGGAAACTTACCTTTCGAGTGAGTTCCTTATTGCCAAGATATTTCGTGTACCCATGTACCTTCTTCTTTGGGCGACACCTGCTTCTTGCACGGTTGTCTTGGATTATACATGTTTCAACTTTTTAGACAAAGAACAATCGTTAGTTTGGAAATGACGGTCGGTTCGGTGACCTTGATCGTTCCCAGTTGCTTTGTTGCGTCCTCATTCCTATTGCGAAATCCTGCCATTGATTTGATTCAAATGGGGAAACTCTTTTGATTTCTCAGGCTTGTATTTCCAGATTCTGTGATGATTTGCCTCGTAAGGCTCTTTTCTTTTCTCTCTCTTTTTTGTGTCCCGTTTTGCTTGGAGGTTCTCAACGGGGATTTTATTGGAGGTATTCTGTGGGGATTTGTACAAAAGCAAGCTCTGTGGGGGAATATTTACAAAGTGGATTCTTTGTGTGGATTTTTGTACAATGGGGCATGCTGGATATTTGTTTCAAAGCGGTTTTTCTAGGACTTGTTGGGGTAAGCTTGTTGGGGAATTTTTACAAAGGGACTCGCTGGGATGTGCTGGGGAGATTCCATTTTTTTTGATTGGGGAGACTCTGTGGGGATTGTACAAGGGGAGACTCTGTGGGGATTCGTCCGAAGGCGGACTTGCTGGGGGAAATTTCTCTTTTTCCTCTTTACTTCGAACGCCATCAAACACCATGATTTATCAGGTTTGGACAGACGTACCAACGAAACGGGGTGTTTTCCTTCATGAAACGGAATTCCGTGAAAACAAACCTGCCACCTGCCCTCTCCGGTATATCCTGAACTTGGGGTTAAAACATAAAAAGGGATTCGAAGAGAAACAAAGAAAGGAGAAAACAAATTTTAGGAAGGGAGTGTCCCTTTCGGGACGAGAAAGACTTATCTGAGGAAGACAACGCTGGCTTTAAATGACATGACATGCTCTTTGGACTGGACGCCTGACCTTCCATGAACTTGTGTTTCTCCGAACCAGAACGGATATGTGATTCCAAACCGGTGGAACTTTGCCGAGACCTCCTTGGGGTGGAGTCATTCTTTTCGGCCAACAACGCCCTTTGTGGGTTTTCGCTGGTTGACCTCTCTCATTTCTCTTCCTGTCATCGCTTGATAGCACTCTTTGTGAGTTTTTACTAAACAAGCTCTCTCATTTTGGTTTCTCTACTCCCGTCACCTCGTGGTGCCCGAAGGTTTTCACCGACGAGACTCTCTCATTTTATCTCTCGATTCAGAGTGTGCCGGTCTCCATTTGCGATGCTTATTGGTTTCCCACTATCTTTGGTAATTGATCTGAAAGCTTGTGCTTGGTAAAGAGAGGCAGATGATACTAACTTCCAAACTGCTCGACGTGCCCCGGTTTCAATTTCAGGGTGAATGGGATTTTATTGTTGGTGTGACTGAACCTCAGGGAGAGGCTGCCTACGTATCCTTTCGGAATCAAGTCAAACGTAGTTCAGGCCCTTTATCAATGTTTTTTTTTGTAAGCGGATCAAAGGTTTGTAGAGAGAATTGGGTAGTGTTTGGGGAGTAGTGGGGAATAAAACCTTCGTCATTTCAAATGCGTCAAGACTACTGGAGTATAATTCAAACGTAGTATCTCTTGACTACATCCGCATTTACTGCTGTGTCGGGGTCATTTCCTTCGATATCACCTAAATACAATGCTCCTCTCAGCAATATCTTCCTTATGATGTATGGGCCTTTCCAATTTGGAGCAAACTTCCCTTTTGCTTCCTCATGATGCGGCAGAATACACCTCAGTACCAGCTGACCTATTTCGAAATTCCTGGGTCGGACTTTTTTGTTGTAAGCACGGGCCATCCTTCGTTGGTACAACTGTCCGTGACAAACCGCGGCCATTCGCTTTTCATCAATCAAAGTCAATTGCTCTAACCGAGTCTTGACCCACTCGCTGTCTTCGATTTCTGCTTCGACAATGGTTCGAAGCGAAGGAATTTCTACCTCTGCCGGTATTACAGCCTCGGTCCCATAAACCAAAAGATAAGGAGTCGCTCCTACTGATGTGCGTACCGTAGTGCGATACCCCAATAATGCAAAAGGTAACTGCTCATGCCACTGTCGGGAACTTTGGATCGTTTTCCTCAAAATCTTCTTGATGTTTTTGTTTGCCGCTTCCACAGCACCATTGGCTTTCGGCCGATAAGGAGTAGAATTCCTATGCGTTATCTTGAACTGCTCGCATACATCTCCCATCAAGTGACTGTTCAAGTTTGCTGCATTATCTGTAATGATAGTCGCAGGAATACCGAAACGACAGATAAGATTTGAGTGTACAAAATCCACTACAGCTTTTTTAGTGACCGACTTGAGAGTGACAGCTTCTACCCATTTTGTGAAGTAATCGATGGCAACCAGTATAAACCTGTGTCCATTCGAAGCCTTCGGTTCGATTGGTCCAATGACGTCCATGCCCCAGGCGACAAATGGCCAAGGTGCAGACATGGGATGCAGCTCCGTGGGAGGTGCATGAATCAAATCACCGTGCACCTGACACTGATGACACTTCCGAACGAAGCTAAAGCAATCCTTTTCCATGGTCATCCAGTAATAACCTGCTCGAAGGATTTTCTTTGCTAAGACATACCCGTTCATGTGAGGTCCGCACACACCTGCGTGTACTTCGTGCATGATCTTTCTTGCCTCCTCGATATCGACACATCTTAGAAGATTGAGGTCCGGGGTCCTCTTATACAACAATTCACCGCTTAGAAAGAAACCACTTGCATGTCGCCTAATGGTCCTCTTTTGATCTCCAGTAGCGTGCTCGGGGTATTCTTGTGTCTTTAGGAACCTTTTGATGTCATGGTACCAAGGCTGCGTATTTGATCCCACCTCGATTACATTGCAGTAACCGTGTCTTTCCTTGATTTGGATTTCCAAAGGATCGATGTGGGCGTTGCCCGGGTAGGGTAGCATTGAAGCCAAAGTAGCAAGTGCATCTGCCAGTTCATTGTGACACCTCGGGATATACCTGAACTCTATTGAGGTAAAGCGCTTGCTGAGGTCCTCCACATGCTGTCGGTAAGGGATAAGTTTGACATCCCGAGTTTCCCATTCGCCTTGGGCTTGCCGGATAATCAGGTCAGAATCTCCCATAATCAGTAAGTCTTTGACATCCTGATCGATTGCCATATGCATGCCCATGATGCAGGCTTCATACTCAGCTGTATTATTTGTGCAAAAGAAACGAAGTCTAGCTGTGGCGGGATAATGCTGACCAGAAGGCGAGATCAAAATTGCCCCAATCCCTACACCCTTGGCGTTCACGGCTCCATCAAAGAACATCTTCCAGACATGAGCGTCCTCCGAGACCACTTCTACGGTGTTTACTTCTTCATCTGGAAAGTAGGTACTCAATGGCTGGTATTCCTCATCGACCGGATTTTCGGCCAAATGATCTGCTAGCGCCTGGGCTTTCATTGCCGTGCGAGTGACATAGACTATGTCGAATTCCGTAAGCAAGATTTGCCATTTAGCCAGTCTCCCAGTAGGCATTGGTTTCTGAAATATATACTTCAAAGGATCCAACCTGCTTATGAGGAACGTAGTGTGGGCTTGGAGATAATGTCTCAGCTTTTGAGCAACCCACGTGAGAGCGCAGCATGTCCTTTCCAGCAGAGTGTATTTGGCCTCGTAGCCGGTGAATTTCTTGCTCAAGTAGTAGATTGCTTGCTTTTTCTTTCCGGTTACGTCATGTTGCCCGAGGACGCAACCGAAAGAGTTCTCCAAGACTGTTAGATACAAGAAAAATGGCCTTCCCGATTCTGGAGGGACCAATAACGGGGGATTCGAAAGGTATTCTTTGACTTTGTCAAACACTTCTTGACATTCAGTGGTCCATTTAATCGCTGCATCTTTCCTTAACAGCTTGAATATGGGCTCACACGTGCTTGTCAGCTGGGCAATAAACCGACTGATGTAATTCAACCTGCCCAACAGACTCATCACGTCTTTCTTTGTTCTCGGGGGAGGTAGATCTCTGATGGATTTTATCTTAGTTGGATCTAGCTCGATTCCTCTCCTGCTTACGATGAAGCCCAAAAGTTTGCCTGACGGAACTCCGAAAGCGCATTTGGCTGGGTTCAGCTTCAAGTCATACTTCCTTAATCTCTCAAAGAATTTACTCAAGTCTTGGATGTGATTATCCTGTGTCCTGGACTTGACTATCACGTCGTCCACGTACACCTCTATTTCCTGATGCATCATGTCATGGAAAATGGCAGTCATGGCCCTCATGTAAGTAGCCCCAGCATTCTTCAAACCAAATGGCATGACCCGGTAACAGTAGGTGCCCCAAGGCGTGGTGAAGGCAGTTTTCTCGGCGTCCTCTTCATCCATCAATACCTGATGATACCCAGCGTAACAATCTACGAAAGACTGTATCTCGTGTTTGGCGCAATTATCAACGAGGATGTGGATGTTGGGCAGCGGGAAATTATCTTTAGGACTTGCTCTGTTCAGATCTCGGTAATCTACACATACCCGAGTTTTCCCGTCCTTTTTTGGTACTGGAACCACATTCGCCAACCATGTTGTATATTGGACTACCCGAATCACTCCCGTTTTCAGTTGTTTGGTGATCTCCTCTTTAATCTTGTCACTGACCTCAGTTTTGAACTTTCGTTGCTTTTGTTGAACTGGAGGACAATCAGGATGAATCGGCAATTTATGAACCACTAGGTCAACACCTAGTCCCGGCATGTCATCATATGACCAAGCAAACACGTCTTTAAATTCAAAAAGAAGTTGAATTATCGCCTCTCGCGTTTTCTTGTCCGTGTGAATGCTTATCTTGGTCTCTCGGATTTCTTCCGGGGTTCCTAAATTTACCGGTTCAGTGTCATTCAGATTCGGCTTAGGTTTATTCTCGAAATATTCCAACTCTTCGGTTTATCTCCCTAAAAGCTTCTTCCGCATCATATTCTGATTCTGGGTTCATTAATTCGCAGTTAAATAGCTCATTGTGACCTGGGCGTGAAGTCCGCGAGCATGTCATATTTAAAGCCGCATTATTATAACTGAAAAGAAAGGTAAAAGGAAAAATAACAAAAATCAGAACAAAAGAAAGAATGGGAAAGCAATGATGATTTTTTTTATTTTTCTTTGGAAAGTTGGAAGACAACAATGTTTACAACTTAGGAATTCAAAACAACAATTGAAAGGAAGAAAACATTCAAGTTATGTCCTGGAGATAACTTGTGACACAGGAAAGGTGGCAGGACAGGTCTACCCGGACTTCCGTCTAGTCGGGAATGGCGTGGCCTCCCAGTTTTGAAGTTGGGCGTTCGGCCCCATGTACAGCATTGCAGCAGTGCTTGTGCCTTCACCTGGTTGAACCATGTGGACCTCGTAGAGCATTTTCCTCATCGCCCCACATATCTCCTCGATTTCCTCAGCTGTGAAGACCTCATCATCTTCTTCATCAACGTACCTTGGCTTGATGAAAGTTTCATATAAATCCGGCAGTGGTCGAGGTAACTTCAAAACCTCATTTTTCCTTTTCTTTGCCCATTCTTTGTCTGCTGGAGTAGGTTTGAAACCTAGTCCAAAAGGTTTCTTGGTGACTGGCAAAGTAATGGGTTCTGTTATTCCCTGAAGGGTTCGTCCAAGCCCCTTCCCTGGCCTAAATCCATGCCGGATCATCTCTTTGGCCACCATAACTGAGGCGTTAGACAAGAAAGGCTGGGGGCAGGGTATTCCCTCTTCGTGCTGCTCTGCCAGTACAATCTCAAAAGCTTGATAGACCGTATGTTCGCTCCCTTCTCTCGGTTCCAGATATGGGGTGGATGGGTCCCGATAAATAGCATGCTCATCTTCCCCATGGACCACGATCTCTCTGTCTTCGTACTCGAACTTCACCATCTGGTGAAGAGTGGAAGGCACGGCTCCTGCCGCATGGATCCAAGGTCTGCCAAGGAGAAAATTGTAGGATGTATCCATGTCGAGCACCTGGAAGGTTACTTGAAATTCGACTGGTCCTATGACCAACAACAGGTCTATTTCTCCCATGGTATCTCTCTTGATGCCGTCGAAAGCTCTTACGCAGACATTGTTGGGTCGGATTCTTTCGGTCCCAATTTCCATTCTTTGCAGCGTGGAGAGCGGGCAAATGTCAACACCCGAACCCCCATCCAACATTACCCGCTTGACATAATAGTCTTCGCATTTAACTGTTAGATGCAAAGGCTTGTTGTGTGTCGCTCCTTCCGGGGGTAAATCATTCTTGCTGAAAGAGATTTGGTTGACGGCGAAGAATCTTTCTGTCATCCGCTCTAGTTGTTCAACCGAGGTTTCAACTGGCACATATGCTTCATTCAGGGTCTTCAGTAAGATCTTTTGATGCTCGGCCGACCTCATCAATAATGATAGCATGGACACTTGCTCGGGGTACTTGCGCAGTTGATCTATCACTTCGTAATCCGGCATTTTCATTTGTTGGAAGAACACTTCCGCTTCTTCAACACTTACGGGCTTCTTTGGCGGGAAGCGCCTTTGTGTGGCGTTGTTCAGTTCTTGGGTATTTGAATACCTTCCAATGAAAGTATTTTCTGGAAGTTCTCCCATGACCTCTTTACCTTTGTACATTACCAAAGTCTTTTGATAATTCCACGGCACTGTGGACGGGTTGGTCATTGGCTTTTGTGGCACGCGTCCGATAACCACTGGCTCATTCAGCCGAGGTGGTTGAATCGTCCCCCGGACCACATAGGCCCCTTTCGGCACGTACATAGGTTTTGTCTTTTTGATTGCGAAGTTCTGCGTCTTCTCAGCTCGACCTCGTGGTATGTAAAGAACTCCATCCCCTACCGGTACCACTTTCTTCTCCACCTTCTTTTCAAGTTCTTTCTTTATAGCCTTGGCCTCCTCCCCCTTTCCTGGTTTCTGGTCTGTTTCGGGCCTCTTCCCCGTGTCGACAATGGCAATTATGGCTTTCAAAGCAGGGTCAAATTCTTTGTCTTCGCAAATCATTCCGATCAGCGGCCCATTATTGTGAGCAGGCAATGGATTGTTAGTCACATTTGGGATCTCTTCGTCCCTTAGCACTATTTTCTTTTGCTCTATCAAATTCTCGACCACTCTTTTCAACGACCAGCAATCAGTTGTATCATGTCCCTCGGCCCCTGAATGATAGGCGCATCTGACTCCAGCTTTGTAAGAAGGTGACGTCGGGTTTTGCCTTGTTTGAGGGATTGGTTGCAAGAAACCCAATTGGACTAGCTTAGGGAACAAAGTAGAGTATTGCTCACCGATGGGCGTGAAAGTCCGCCGTCGAGGTGGCTCCTGAGGGCGAAAGTTATTCTGCGGGGGTTGTGGGTTATAGTGGTTGCGGTAAGGAGGCTGATTTCTGGGAGGTGGAGCTGGGCCTCGGTTGGCTTGTTGTGGTGGATGGGCATAAGGTTGGGCATTCATGACCATATAAGGCTGATGAGCATATGCCAAATTAGAGTGGGGGAAATAGTGTTGTGGGGTTCTTTTCGGGAAACGGGGCTTGGGATGACGATACTCCCTTGCTTCCGAGGCTGCCATAGTTGTTTCTTCTTTCTTCTTCCCTCTGGTCATTCCTCCGGACCCGCTTTGGACGGCCTGGGAGGTTGCCCTTATGGCTGCTTGACTCAGAATCCTACCTGTTTTCAGACCATTTTCTACCATCTCTCCAATCTTGATCGCTTCCGCGAATGGCTTACCCATGGCTGACATCATGTTTTGGAAATAGTCAGATTCTTGAGCCTGGAGAAAAGTAGTGACCATTTCCACTTCATCCATGGGAGGCTTCACTCTTGACGCCTGTTCACGCCACTTAATAGCATATTCCCTGAAGCTTTCTGAAGGTTTCTTCTTCAAATTCGACAGCGAATTTCGGTCTGGCGCAATGTCGATGTTATACTGGAATTGTTTCACAAAATCTCTGGCGAGATCATCCCATATATGCCATCGGGACATTTCCTGGTCCATATACCATTCCGAGGCTATCCCTACTAGACTTTCCCCAAAATATGCCATTAGCAGTTCTTCTTTTCCGCCGGCTCCCCGCAATTGGTTGCAGTATTTCTTAAGATGTGCAATGGGGTCACCGTGCCCATCGTATTTCTCGAACTTCGGGGTCTTGAAACCCGCTGGCAGGTGCACGTGAGGGAACATGCATAGGTCGGCGTAAGAGACGCTCTTCTGTCCGCTCAATCCTTGCATATTCTTCAAACTTTGTTCAAGGCTTCTCATTCTCTTGGCAATCTCATTTTGTTCTGCAATTCTGGGGTTCTAATCTTGCCCGGGTGCAAGTTCGCACTAAGGCGGTAGAGGATTAGTGCTGGTAGCGAACCTAGTTGGTTCTATTGAGAACGATGGTGCTTGGAATGTAAAAGAGGATGAGTCAAAGCTTGGTTTGTACGTGGTAGGCTGTGCCGTAATCGGGCAAGGCGATGCAGTAAAGATGTTCATGCTTGCATCAGTGGATGACATTCGGGGATGAGGCTCAGAAGGCGATCCAGCAGAGAAGGCTGAGGTGGCTGGGTACCCGAATGGGGTAGCAGGATAATTTATGGGGACATTAGAAGTCCCACTTGACCTGGAGAATAATTCAGGGAATCCGGGGACGACACTTGGCGGCTCTTTCCCATTATTCCAATCGTCCAGCATTTCCAACATGCGGAGCCGTAGGATTCTATTTTCCTCCGCAGTTGCGGATTCAGGTGTGAGGACGGCTGAGATCGAGCTTTCCTCGGAAACAGGGATTGTTTGCAATGGAATTTCTGAAGACATTTCCACACTTCCTTTTGACCTGGTGAAGTAAGTGTGAGTACTGCTTCTGGTCCTAACAACAGGTAGTTGAACACTTCTCCTTGACCTCGTGAAGTATGAGTGCGAGGCCAGACTTTCACCAAACCAACCGTCTTTCCAAAAACCCTGGAATACTCATCGACAAACGCACGGTTAATTTGCAGCAAATAACAGATAGTTAATCTCACGTTGGGCATGATGCACCTATACAGTTAAGTGGATTACTATATGTTTGCTACGAGAGCATGCGTCATTCCGGCATTTTTCCTCTTATTAGTTTTTCCCCTTCTTTTCTTTTTTTCTTTTTTCTTTTTTTTCTTTTTCTTTTATTTCTTTCTTTTATTTTGCAGTAAAAGAAATGCGACCGGATCCGATGAGGATTGCCTACGTATCACGATGCCTACGTGAATCAGATCATTACGTAGTTCGAAAAACACAAATGAGCGTAAAAGAAGCAACCTCTTTATTGTTGAAATGGTCTATTACAAACTACATTTTGCAAAAGAAAAAGCGAACTTTGAAAATAAACCTAGACTCAAAATAGACTAAAAATCACCCTGATGGGAAAAACAAGCAGAAGATGCTAAGATACAGATTTGACCTATGAGTGCATTATGGTTTTGAAAATTGGTGTCCGCGGGGCATCGTTCGGCCTCACCGCGGTCCTAGGCGTGAGATCCCTCTCAAGTTGCTCCAGCTCATGCATAGTCTGCTTGACATAACCCATTACTGCCGAGAGGACGGTAACGCTGGACATGTTCTCACATCGTAGACATCGTCTGGTGATGGCATGGGCAATGGCCTTGATCCTATCTCTGGTTTGCTTTTTCTCTACGAGTAGGCGTTTTATCTGATCGCTACATATCTTGAATACTTGAGCATCCTGTATATGCTGATGCTTCAGTCGCCGTACTTCCAACTTTATCTGGGCTATTGAGTCGTACCAGTATCTGCTCTCAATTTGGAAATCCTTGGCCTGATTAGCTGCTTTGATCTCAAGTGTAGCCATCTCTCTCTTCATTTTAGCAATAGTCTTCTCGTGGTCGCCTTCCAATTGATTCAGGTATCGGCGATGCTCATCTGCTCTTGTATCCCACTGTGCCCTGAGCTCTGCTATGACGTTTTCAGATTTCTCCAAACCATCTTGCCATTCCCTGATTTCACTTTTTAGCCTTTTTATCAGCTGCTCGTCTGATCGACGCCTTGGCTGTTTATCCGCATCCACCCTTATCTGTTTGATCTGGGATCTGAGCATTTCGTTTTCCTGAATTAATCTGTTCCGCTCTCCCAGATTGGTAGCAACTTGTATGTTGTGCTCATATTTCAAGCTTCCCACTTGTTGCTTTAACCTGCTTATTTCGGCGCAATAGCCTCTTTCCTTTGCTAACCAATCCCACTGCCTTTGCGATGATTCGGTGAAATTCCGGATGTGGGGTCTCTTAGCTGGCCTTTCATGCTCAAGTTCCCTTCTATACCATGCAAGGTAACCTGGCGCCGTCTCTCCTTTGGCTCGATCCCGCACGCAAGTATCTGATTTCAAATATTGACACTCACTCCAGATTTGGCGAATCTTTGCTTCTGGGAATTGTCCGTTAGGACTTATCTCAACTGCTTGAGTGCTAAGATCTTCCTCATGAGGTACTGTCTGGCATCTTCTGAACTGTCTCAAAACTCGGCAGGGTGCGTAAGGTTGAATGCTCTTAAGCCCCATTAGTAAGAAATGAGTTTTAGCTGCAGACATATATAGGATCTCATCAACAGGCAACCATCCCAACGTCCATTGTATTTGGCTGGCAGTAAGAGCTTGAAAGAACGAGGTCCATGCCAGGACTCCTTTGGGCAAACTGATCTCTTTGGTTCTCGTGTAAGATTCTTCTATGCAGGTCTTTTCCGGGGAACCATGGCTCAAAATCTCGGAATGATGGCAGAGGTGCTCGGTCATCCATATCTGTAGGAGCAAGTTACAACCTTCGAAGAAATTTCCCCCAGCTTTACAATCTGTAAGAGCTCGAAAGATGTCAGATACCACCATAGGCGCGAGAGTACTGTCACTTTGCGTGAGTAAAGTGCTGACGACCCCGGATACCTTCAAATCAATGTTTCCGTCTTTCCTTGGAAATACCAGAAGGCCCAGGAACATCATCATGAACGCTACCCGTCTGTGCTTGTCCCACTTCTGACGAACTCCTTTGCTGCACAGTTTGTTGATTGGATTATTGAATCCCCCCTCATGACCGTACCTATCATATATGAAGCATGGAGTACAAAATCCGGCTGCCAGATCCGGGTTGTGGACTGTTCTAGGTATCTTCAATGAATCTAGGAACCGATGTACCGTGACGACTCTTGGGGCGACCAAGTATTTTTCCCTCAAGGGAAGTTCAGTATTCCCGATGTATCCGGCCATTTCTTCCAAAGTCGGGGTGAGTTCAAAATCAGAGAAATGGAAAACATTGTGCGTCGGGTCCCAATAGGTAACCAAAGCTCTTATGATATCTCCCCGAGGCTGGATTTCCAACAAACCCACAAGACCTTTCAGATATTTCGTAACCTCATTTTGTCCTTCAACACCTAGATCATTCCACCATAGCCGTAACTTGACAGAGATTTTGGTCATTATTGAAAAATGTTCATTTTGCATCGTGCTCATCCTGCACATTTATTAAGGTGATTTTAACAAAAAATGACTTGACTCAAAATATTTTACAGAGGGAATCAAGTTTTGAACACGGCCTTTAAACACTTCGGAGACGAAGATTTTAAGGCTGTGTGGGTCAACTGGGCAAAAATGCTAAACAAGACCCAAAGGTGGTTGTTTATGCAAAGTCAGCCTTCCGGCGTCCCTTTTCGGAATCATTCGGCTATTTATGACAAAACAGCGTCACCTGATTTATTTACGACTCTTTTTAAAGTTTGAAACACATTTATTTATTTATTTATTTATTTATTGATTTTGGCTATTTTAGCAAAATGGGGTTGAACCCGACGAGGGTGGCCTACGTATCTCACATCCGGTGAGAATCAAACCGGCGTAGTTCGGGCATATCATGAATAGAGAAAATCAAATAAACCTAGAAATCAAGAATACATATTTTTATTATTTTTGAAAAGAGATAAAGACTAAAGAAAATATTTATTATTATTTTTTTTAGGAAATATTTGGACTATTAGTCTGAATTTATAAAAGGGGTACTACAAAAGAAACAACATTTTTTTTTGAATTATGAATTTTCCGTTTTTTTTTTTACTTTTTAAATAAATACCTTCTTTTTTTTTATTTTGAAACTGATAAAAAGAAAATTTTTATATATATTTTTTTTAAATCGAACTAGAAGACAATCTCTTTTTTTTATATACATATTTTAGAAGAAATTCCGGCGAGGTTTCGACACTACTCGGACATTGGTTCTATTTTTCCAAAATAAATAATTATCTCCCTATGCCGCTATTTTTCTTCTTTTTTTTTCAAAACCGGTCAGCATGCGGAACCGAGGCAAATAAATGCGCAAAACAAATAGGATGCAGTAGGGTGGTCTTTTCATTTCAGGTTGCCTGTCCTAGACGGACCCAACCCCTGTGTTGAGTCCCCTAAGTCAAATGCGACATGATGTAGATAAGCGTTCCTACTAGGGATCCGGCATGAAGTCAAGTTATTCTAGGTTCGTAACCTGGGTATTTGTTCTGGACTGTGTACCCGAGCGGACAACTTGAGTCGAGGAGGGGGCTACGTACCGGGGACCCGCGAGATCGTCCGGCTTTGTAACTTGTCCGACCTCTTTCTTATTTCAGGTATTGACACTAACAGAATAGGGAGTCTCGACAAGCGAGCTTCTCCCCGGAGGTAAGAAGAGAAGGGTTTCGGCACAGTTTATATACAGTTCAGATAATATCAAAGCGGTAAAAGACAACATTTAGCAGGTTATGCAAAAACATGTGATAAAGATCAGATAATAAAGCCAAATATAACAATTATTCTAAGCTCGAATTCTTGAACCCTGAACCAGTGGTTCTGGGTTAATCATCCCCAACAGAGTCGCCAGAGCTGTCACACCTCCTTTTTGCGCGCCTGGCCCCGAAGGGTTAAATGCGCGAGGGAGTTTTTCCAATTTAAGTGACAATATTCGAAATGGGATTATTTATTTAATTCAGAGTCGCCACTTGGGAAAGGTTTGGCTTTTGGTGTCCCAAGTCACCGGTTTATCTTGAATCCCAAATCGAGGAAATTTTCGACTTTTCCAAATGAAGTCTGCGAACCAGAAATTCTAAGTAAGGAATTCTGTTGACCCGAGGGAAGGTGTTAGGCACCCTCGAATCCCGTGGTTCTAGCACGGTCGCTTAAATTGTTATAATGGCTAAATATCTGATTTAAATACATGTTATGACTTACGTGCTTTTATTAAGTTTAAACCGCTTTTATCATTATCACTTATTTTTATAGAATTGCAACGTCGTGAAAATGCATCTCGAACCACGTCACAATCAATGCGCCCGTGATCGTCAACACATTTTGACTTCGTTGAGATTTGGATTTGGGTCACATCAATGTGCACCCGAATTTAAGAATATGATTTAATTAAGCCGCGCCTAAAAAAAAAGTCTAAACGCGTTATTATTTTGAGGAAGGCCATGAAATTCACTAAACGGCCTGTCCAGAATTCTAAATATTTATTATGGTTAATTATTGAGGGCCCCACAATTTACGTTTTTATTTGGCGAGGCTCGTCTCATTATTTTAGAAGGAACATCCTAAAGCGACTACATTTCTAATGTGTTTATCTCTAAAAATAGAAGAAAAGATGCATGCTAATTCAATTATATGCTTTGGCCAAATCCAGATTTTGGTTAATCATCTGATTAATTATTTACAGAGTGAAGAAACGTTGTACCTCATGAAACATGCTTTTAATTTGATAGAAGAATTATATACAAGATTGATGAAATGCTACGACTACTACAAGAGCTCCTTAACTTTAACTTATTTAGACAAGATTAATTAAAACCACTTATTAGAAGATGCGAACTAATGATATTTGAAACTCATCCTATAAACTGCCTAATGAAGCTGAAACTCGAGAATGAAACTGTATTATCTTTAGCTAGATTTAAGCGGCCATTTGCCCTTACATATTCAAAGCATGCTGACAGAGCGAGTTTAAGTTAACAATCGTGTTAAATAGCTGCACATTTCATGAATTGTATTTACATCTTGTATACTAACTAAACGAGTCAAATGTCGCAGTTTTAGATTGGCATAAACTTTAATTAAGTACAACCTTACTAATGTATCTCTATTAGGCTAACAGACTAGAAACTTACACATCTTAACAACATTTATATATATATATAAAAATTCGTAGGCAATGCAACAAATCATTATAACTCCTTCAGATCTTTCGATTCAACTTTCATTGCAACATCAGACAGATTCGAAATGTGTACCTGAGGAAATGCTTACAATGAAGGAAGTAGGGGAGTCAGTTGAGCAACAGTGCAAGCGGAACAGCAGTAACAGATGAACAACAGCAGGACAAATTCCCAGTGCAAAAATGCAATTTAGAGCCAATGAAAGATGGCAGAATGTAGCAAATTCCCAGCAATATGGAATCGGAATTTAACCAGAATGGATCCAGAACTGAACTGATACTACACACAACTAGTAATCTCAAGCAAGACTCAGGATAAATCGATATGGAACAGGCAAATCCAGACTAGTTGAGAATCAAGACAAAGATGAAAAAATGCAGTTTCTTCTTTCTGTGTTAGGCCTCTCTTTATCTATTTCTGTCCGTGTGTTTTCAGACAAACTCTCTTTTCCTGTTTTCTTATCAATCCCCCTTATATTAGTGTATTCCCCTCCCTTTATTATCAATGTCTATCTGTGTGTGTGTCTATGTGTGTATATGTATGTATTTTTGCTCTCTCTTCGCAGATCTATCTGATCTCCTCCCTCTTATGTCTGTCTCCTTTTTCTTTTATAAGCCTAAACCTCAGCCCTTTTAACAGCCTGTTAGACCAAAAGAACACCCCTCCCATGTGCCATCATCTTTTCAGTTTCCACTTAGCTATTTAAGTATTAAACCCATGACATTCCCTTGGCAGGCTTAAACTTTTTAGTAATGTTTATTACTTCTGAAACTTAAAGCAGAATATGGGCAGCAGGATGTAGTCTGACAGCACATGCTGTCCAACTATTTAATTCAAAAGCACTTAGGCAGGGCACAGGCTGTGCACAAAATGCACATGTTGTGCATAAGTGCACATGCCCTCCAATTTCAAAACTGTGACTAAACAGAACATTGATTTTTGCATTTCTGATTCAAATTACCAATTATAAATAAGCAAACTCAGTTCCTAATTGATTCAAACAAATGCTTAGCAGAAGTAAGTCGATTTGTTATTGTTCGGACAACTGAAACTAATTGACGACATATGTCGACTCGACTATACTAAGTTATAACACATACAATCGTAACCAAAAATCAGACATTTAAAGGTATCACACGAGGGGTTCATATTGCAATGTTAACACAGAAAGGCCCTAGGAACTAAATGAATGACCAATTACGAATTCAATTGAACATACAGTTTATATACACACATTATGAAGAAAGACTTGACTGAATACAGGAGTCCGGGCAAAGGGGGCAATTGACAGTTGACAAAAGAAATTCAGAGACAAATTACACAAAATATGCACAGACCTCTAAACCACACACGTACTGAATAACAAAGAGAAAACAAACTTACCTTAAAAACTTTGAAAGAAGGAACAGAAAATTAACTTGTGTTTGAACAAACCCTTTTTAAGGTTGAACGGACTTTAATCGAAGGGTTTCTCAGATGAGAAACACTTCGATTAAGGTCCATTAGACCCTAACCTCTTGGCTTAACAGGCACGGACTGGGCTTGGGGTTTTTTAGGTTTTGTGGAAGGTAGATTTGGAACTTGAGATTCCATGGTTAGAATCGGACCAAACCAATCATGGTTTGGTCACGAGGGGGGTCCGGGGGTTGTCTGGTATGAATCTAGGGCAGATCGGTGTAGATCGAGTTTTGCTCGAATCTTCAAATGAAGATTCGAGGACCTGGAGGATGATTCGAACTAAACGGTCAATAGGTCCATGTTCAGGGGGTGAGATGGTCCTATGGTGTTAAGGTGAAGGCCACCGGCGTTCATGCCGCCGGCTTTCATGGTGAAGAATACAGAGGCGGCTCTAGGGTTTGGGGTTCTGGTGAAGACGATGAAGGCTGGGGTTCGGATAGGGGGCAGGGTAAGGTTATGAGTTTATATAGTTAGTGGGTAGGTGGATCCTGGCCGTTGGATGAGATGTGATGAAGGGCCAGGATCCTTCGACTAACAGGGAACGACGTCATTTCAAGGGTAAAGGGTTGGGGTCGGTCCGGGTGAGACGGGTCGGGTCTATTAGTGGGTACGGGGTGTGAGATTTTGGCCGTTGATCAATCTGAGATCAACGGCCCAGATCAGACCAGGTTAAAACGGTGTCGTTTGGAAGCTCTGGGTATCAGCTGGTCTGGACCGGGGCAGGCTCACTCTCTAGGCTTGATTTGGGCCTCAAATTTAATAAAAATGAGCCCAAGCAGATTTTTTAAACAAATTCTGCATTCTCTTTTATATTTTCTTACATATATTTTTATTTTATCTTTTAAAACAAACCCAAGTAAATCAAATTAAAATTAAATAGACACTTAATACAAATATTTACACACATATCAAAATATTTGAAGCAGGTAAAATCAAACAAAACAAAAATCACGGACCAAGATGCCTATTTATGATTTTCTATTTAACAACCGGATTACGGTTCAAATTACGCATGACACATACATTTTTGTATTTTGTTTTAATAAAATAAAATGGGCAAAAATCGTAAATAATTAACAAAGTGCCATGTAAAAATCCAAAAATTGTACAGCAGGACCAATTGTTATTATTTTTTATTTCTTTTGGAGCGATTGTCGCGCGAAACAAAAATCACGTGCTCACAAGTCCTAGGAGTTGTCTGTAAAGGATCTTACAAACTTAGCATAATGGAAGGTGAACAATTGCCGAACAATTGGAACATATCGTTACTCAAATGATACTATTGCTAAGGTATGAATGTATCTTTCTTGTCCATTTGAATTTAAAACTAACTCATTGTAGGTGTTTGATAGAAGCTATCGAAGGCACCTCTTTACATGAAGACTTTAGGTTTTAAAGCATGCGTTGCACTCTTTTTCCCTTAGATCGGATTTTGTCTCAAATGGGTTTTACCGGCAAGGTTTTTAACGAGGTAACAACTATATGCTACCTAAGGAGAACTCAACAGTATCCAAGGTTTCTTTTTAATCAACCTTGAATACTGGGGGGTCATCACCCTCGGAGATTATATCTTCGAGGAAAATACTTCATGCCAAGGAGGGCCTCTGTAGGAGAACTTTGTAATGGGCCAAACGGTCAGATGAATCGTGTCCATATAGAATAGTTGAGCCCCGACGGCAGAACATGTACGCATGTATCAATTATTTGAAGAAGCATTCTGTTTATATCAAAAACACTTTGTGTCACAAAGAAGTCTACTATTATACGAGCTCTACACTTATAATCCTACGGGAAACGGCTCAAGAGCCAGAGCACGAATGCACCACTGAGATACTCGGAGACTGTTATCGATAGTCAGCACATCCGAGTCATCGAAAACTCGGACTCATAAGACCTCAAAGAGGCATCCCATAGATACAAAGGCCAAGGCCAACATACTCGGGGACTAACCTTTCGGACAAGTTTGAAAGGTTATCGTGAAACAAGTCCAAGAGACATACCCGAAGGCTACGACCATATTAAAGACTACATTCTTTTAAAAAGCTACGGCCAAAATAATGCGGCTCGGAGAAGTCCGTCTTCCACCATAAATTAAAGGCCTTCAAACACTTTGAAAAAATGGTTAAACCAGGCTACCCTCGGCAAAAGCAAAAGATAAAGGGATTCGATAAAATCAGCCCTCAAATCATTTAAAGGCTTCGATAACATTAGCCTTTGAAATAACCTCAAGTGGTATTCGATTATGTTTACATAAATAAATTACTAATAAGGTTCCAATACTTCAAACCTTTAAAAAACCCAACGGGTACAAAAAACACATGCTAAGGCATAAATACATTTTCACTAAGTCTTTTAGCCGAAAAGAGGGAAAAATTATAGCTGCTTTAGAGGACGAATCGGCCCAACTTAAAAAGCCTAAGGACAAATATAAAAGATCCTAAGGGCCAATATAAAAGAGCCTAAGCGCCTATATAAAAGAGCCTAAGGGCCAAAATATATAGGGTTCGAGACCTTGCTCTCACTCAACTTGGACTCAAGAATCCCATTATCCCGAGCTCACGCCAAATCAACTTAAGCATAGCTCGAAGACTAACAAAAACCTTAAGAGGTATTCTATTCTAAGTTCGAGGATCACAAGATGATCACTAAAAAAACTAAGGGTTGTTATATTCAGAATCCGAGCCAAGGTTCACTTGGACATTGAAGTTATCATATTTTCGCAAGATAAAGACAATACAGAATCGAAGATTAAGCAAAGAGATCCTTTTATATTTATAAAAGGGGCTTACAAGAGATATTTTACAATACCCATGAGGGGTCCTTGCATAAAAACATAACACAAATAAAGAAACCTAAACATACTCTGGGGCCACATCTTCGGCAGCTGCATCTTTGGGAGCCGCGTTTTCGAGAACCTCCTCCTCGGGGACTTCATCTTCGTCTCCTCCTCTCTTGAAGCCACTGGCTGAACCCTCGTCATCAGAAAATAATGCAGCAGCCTCTTTTTCCAAAGTCTTTGCCTTTTCAATATCGGCTGAGAGATCGAAGCCACGAGCATGCACCTCCTCGAGATTCTCTCCAGGACTGTCGCCTGGCGTGGTCGAGTGCACATGATAGTTGAACTTTGGCCGCAGCATAGATCTCCTTTTCCCGGGTGTTAGCGGCTTCAGCGTTAGCTTAATATGAAGATTTAAATGCCTCTGCATCAGATTTGGCCTTAGCAAGCGCAAGAGCAGATTTAGCTTCAAGCTCCTCGATTTTGCGGCTTCGAGCCTGGCTTTCCTCCTTTACACTCTGAAGCTAGCGTTCAATTGAAGCCTGTTGATACCCAATTTTTTCCTCATATATTTTTAAATATTGTACATGCAGTTACAAACATGCACAAGTGTTTTTACAACTTTTCTATAATTTTTAAAGGCCTTAAATCAATTTATTTCTGCATTTTTAATTATATAAATATTCAATAATTATCCCTCATATTATTTTATGATGATTTAATCATCTAATTTCATTACTTATGCTCATATCAGTGTTCAATTATCTTATTTGTATTTTTACAATTACATTTGCATTTTTAAGACTATAATTGCATATTTTGCAAAAATAGCCGATACATATGCATAACTACATCATCTATAATAAAAATAACTTTTTATAATGTTAAGTAATTATTTTAAATCATCTTCATGCATACAAATTATTTTATCACTTAATTAACTATTTTTACAAATTATTTTATTAATAAATTGGGTATTTAACAGATAGCTCATTTAATTATATCTAAATTCGGACCCCCTAGCCCAATTCAAATTAACCTTAGCCCAATCCGCCCCAGCCCAAATTAAAACAACACCTACGCGACCCAAACCTTCTCTATTCTGGCCGGTGATCTATGAGATCAACAGCCCATACTCCCACTTCCTTTTTATAACTCAAATGACCCCCCAAACCCTACCCATTCCTCAAAGACCGCTGCCCTTGAATCCCTCTTCATCTCCGTTCTCTCTGAAACTATCCCTAACCTTAGTGCCATCACCTATAAAACTCCCCGCCCATGGGGTTTTTGTGTATTTTTCGGCCCTTGCTGGCCTGTTACATCTTCTGGTTGTTCGACTTCATTGATTTATGAGAGAATCTCCAAGAGATTCAACCGGATTTTGTCAAAATCTGTCTCACAGGCCTATCTTTGGCCATTCTCGTTTGTGAGTATTGTTTTTTGCCTATTTTTTTTTGAATCTATGGTTTTGGACCTAGTTTCTTTCATCTATGCTATTTTCGAAAACCTTAGTCTTATAACTACTTTGGTGTGTCCAGATCCTTGTAGATCTGGAAGGTTTTAAGTGTTGTTTGATATTTTTCCTCAAAAATCTTATATTTATGTTATTACTATTCCAGTTTTAGTGCTTCTCTTAGATTAGGGTTTTTGTCCCAAGTTTCTTCAAAAGGTTTATTTTTCAAACTTTCATGTTTAATCTGATTATTCTTTACTCGTTTGGTTAATTTTGTGTATGTTCTTTAAACCCTAGGTCTTGTTCTGTTATTGCACTGATTTCTTTAATTTTCTTCCCATTATTTGTTTATTTCTGTCAAACATATATACTGATTGATTTTTATTAGGGATTCGAATCATATTTTCCTATTAAAATCAGTGTTTTCAGTGATTTTACCTATTTCCTTATTTGTGACCTTGATCAGTTATACTTTCCTTAATTAAACTATTAGTATGGTTTGGGGATCTGATTGACTCCTATATGGTATGAGATTGATTTCTTGCCTTATTTGAGCCCTCGTTCTCTACCGTTAATTGACCCTCCCCAATTTAAGGGGTCTCTTCCGGATTTCTCTATAGGAATTGATTCCCTAATTGGCTGATTGATTTTATTTGATTACCCTTGTTTTGCGAACTATGATTTCCTCTTTACCTTATTTGTTTTACCTCACTAAGTGCTATATATACTCTCATTACTGATTCTTCAAGACACGAATATAGTTAAAAAACACAACACACTAATATAGAAAGACACACAAAAGTTCTTGCTCTTATCTCTGATCACAATCTTCCCACTCTTTGTTTGTTCCACTGTCTAGCAGGCTGGAAGCCAAGGCTAGACCTTTGGACCCTGCTTGCTTCACTCTTCTATTCCTATCTCTAAACTGGTATGCCTCCACTTCTACTATCAATTCAAACTTCTATGTGATCAAATCTGTGTGCTCCTTAAAATCAGCATGTCTTTTCCTGTTTAATTAAACCTATGTGTTTCCTGTAATCAGCATGTCTGCTTCTGTTTAATTGAACATATGTTTCCTGCTTTTAGCATGTTTACTTCTGTTTTAACCAGACCTATGTGCTTCCTACTTTTAGCATGTCTACACGTTTGCTTATATGTAAATTAGACCTATATCTACTTATTTCTCAACTAGCACGTTCTTTCTGTCTTGTTTAAGTATTCACCCCTAACAGACTTTTGATTAATGATTTCCATGCTCCCAACCCCTATTGCCCTTCATATATGACTGTCTGATTGATAATTTGATCCCAACATGGCATTTCTTTATTTAATACCTATCCATATACCCACCTAGTAACAACTAGTAAACTAAGTTGAATCTACGCAATGTGAAACTTTGCTTGAGGTGATTGTGATCTTGTTGTTGTCTATTGTTTGATTGTGGAATCTCTGTTTGAATCCCAAGTGTTGAAATGACTCTATTTGTTCCTATTTGCCCTAGAAAATCCAAACTGTTTTCAACTCCTACTCTTAGAACATCTAGGGTTCTACCCCTCCAGTGTGAGCACTGCCTAGGAGTCCATGAGACTCCTCTAAACTTTGACACACTGGGGTTGGCTCTCCAAAACTTGCTCACAAAAATTGTTTCTTTAAAAGTTTTTCTGGTGTGAGCATTGTCCGGAGTCCCTGAGGCCCTTGAGAACTTTGACACACCAGAAAATCATTGGGTGTACTATGAGAATAGTGGCATATTTCAGACTTGGTTGAGGCCTGGCTTCCAGGATTAATTTGGGCCTATCCAGGCTCCCTATAGTATAGCAGTTCCATTCTGTAATTCATTTGTATTTGGTATGTAATAATTATTCCTTGTAAAATAGATATTGGGCTTATTAGTAAAATGGGAGGGATTCTTATATATATTTTATTAGGAATGGGTAGAAATCATGCCTATAGGTTGTTGCAATGTTTATTTACTTATGTGCATTAGAAACCATGCCTATAGGACTCGTCTAATTCCTTGAATCCTGAATTTTCATCATTAAAAACCCTGCTTCTAAGTCGTGACTCAATTTTTCATCGATAATCATGTCTTCAAACCTTCATGTGTGCATTAGCAATCATGTTCTTGGGAATTTACTTGTTGATGTCTGTTTGGCAATTGATTGATGCTTTACTCGCCTAGAAACCATGCCTATAAGGTTTTAAATCAGTTCGTTCATTTAGATATCATGCTTATAAGGTTTTAAACCAAATCCTGCATTTAGTTACAATGCCTATAAGGTTTTAAATCAGTTCCTGCATTTAGATACAATGCCTATAAGGTTTAAAATCAGTTTTTGCATTTAGATACCATGTTATAAGGTTTAAATCAGTTTATGCATTTAGATACCATGTCTATAAGGTTCAAATTCGTTCCTGCGTTTAGATACCATGTCAATAAGTTTTAAAATTATTTTCTGCACTTAGAACTCATGCCAATAGGATTACAACATGTTTTAGCACTTAGAAATCATGCCTACAGGGTTTAAGATAAAATCATCCGCTAAAATCAGTAATCAGTTTACAGCTTAGACACCTGATTTATAAAAATCCTATTCGTTTATCATTTAGGATATCTTGTAGGTTGCTTGAGTTCTGGGTTTAAAACTGTTATTTTCCTGTTGCTTGAAACTGCCCAGATTCAAGAAGTAATAAAATCAGTAGGCAAACTGATTAGGTATTTGCTCCCCCGTTTTAATAAAACTGCTGCATATGTTGTGCTCATATAAATATCCTGATATAGGACCTTTAAATTGTTTAAAACTGTTTGTTTGAGGCATGCAATTGTTTGTCTATTTGTGGAGGTAAATATGAGCCTTTAATTGCATCTTTAGTCCTATCTGACTTTTATTTGTCTCTTAGTTTTTTCCTTTTTAAACAACATAGGCGAGTCTAAAACTTCCTTAAATAGAGGTCCTAAACACCTCCAGGGCCACAGGCAAGGGACGGGTAATGCACGTATAAGGCACGTATTGGATACTATTAGAGCTATTAGGAAACAATGATTAAGGGGAGGGTCATTGGGTAGTAAAGGATATGATGACCTGTGCCCTAATGCTATGTGTAGCACTCCAACTTGGGGACGATTACCGAGTATTGCACAGAAGTGATTCTATAGGCTAAAAAACCTATGACCCATTTTTAACCCCTGTTTTAAACGTATTATCTATTTGTCTAAATTGCTTTGTTTGCTTATAAGACTAATTCACCTAATTCGACTTTGGCCAGAACCCATCGTTGTGGACCTCGAGGGGTGCCTAACACTTTTCCCTCAAGGTTATTTCGAGCCCTTACCCAATCTCTGGTAATGTAAACTGATTTATGAGTTATTTGCTTTAGGTTCCCTAACGCACCTTAAATCCGTTAGGTGGCAACTCTTCAAATTCTATACCCAATTCCCAAAAGGAAATGAGTTCTCCCAAAGGAATGTCGAAACCGAGACTCCGCGAGGAAAAAGGAGGCACGACACCATGGCGACTCTGTTGGGGATATTTTAGGCTCTTACCATAACGAACTTGTTTTTGTGAATTAGTCTTAAGCATGCTTTATTCATTTAATACATGTGCACCCTTTCCCCTTCCCCTCTGTTTGGATTTAGTTTCCTATTTCTCAAGCATTTATGATTTCCTTTATTTCCTGAAACTGACTTGTCTCCTTGTTTTCTTTCTTAACTGTCTTTTAATTATTTAAATACCGCATTTATCATTTTTAATGTGCAAATACGTGACAACATGCTATTTATTGTTGCATAAATCATGATCAACATCATATTCCACTCGTGCATAATCAATCCTATAGCAAAGCTTGATGACTATTTGCGCTCTTCCTATATATCACCCTTTAAATTCGGAAAGGCATAGTTGCAGTAAAACTAGTCGATCTGCGGTGCAGTCTACGGTTCCGTGGCTTTCCCTCTGAAGTTGTCCACTTGAGTGTACCAGTCTATACCTCTATAGAAACCTTACTCTGATTATTTGTACATGCATCATGGTCAAACCTAGCCAAATAACATCATGGTCTATACCTCTATAGAAACCTTCCGTCAAGTGATAAGAATCATGTGAAAAGGGTCTTGGGAAATTTGCCTTCTTTATTGAACCTTTAGCCAAATAACATTTTAATAAAAGTTGCTACAATGTTCTGGGACAAAGAAAGAGCCGTGTTCCGCTTTGGAGACATAGAACTAACCCCTCTCTTGGAAGAAATAGGGGGATTTGCTGGGCTACCTTGGGATAGTCCTGGTTTATTGACACCGGAAAATTGCACTACTAGGGGTTTTCTAAAGATGATGGGGTTAAAGAAGAATGATGACTTGGAGTGCCTGAAAAACTCCTACATACCCTTCAACTTCCTCTATGAACAATACGGTCACAGTAGGTCTTACCGTATTTTCAATGATGAATTCTTCATCAATACTTGGGTTGGATTCACTGCAGGGTTTTTGTGTTCATCGTCTGTTTCTTGGGAATATTAGTATTCCCGATCCAAGGGGATAGAATCCATACCAGACTAGCCATAGTAACCAAAACCTTGATGGAAGGGATCGACGGGCAGACATATACCATTGTCCCTATGATCATTGCAGATATGTATCGGGCCTTGAAGCGTTGTCAGAAGGGGTACAAATACTTCGAGGGTTGCAATTTGTTGCTACAAGTTTGGTTGTTAGATCATCTCCAAAAATGTCAATACCGTTAAGAGTTTCCACGAAGGCCGTGGAATGATCATATAGCCTTCCATCATCCCAAGAAAATGACCTATATCCTAAATAGGTTTGCTCAACCAGAGGATGTTGTAGGATGGGTGCAGTTTTTCAACATTTTGACCGAGGACCAGGTTCAATGGATGTTTGAGTGGTTCCCTACCGTCGAGTTCATCATCAGATCCAGGGATGTTCCACACTTGGTACTGATTGGGTTAAGGGGCATATACCCTTATGCTCCCCTCAGGGTTATGAGACAGGCAGGCAGGAAGCAGGTCATACCGCGAGTTACTAAAATGAGTCATTTCATAGCCGATTTTCAGGGCAACGCCATTCTATACAAAGTGAAGCACAACATATGTGGCACTTGAAGATTATCGTGGAAAAGGATACCATCGAGCCAGGTCGATATCATGTTGGTCATGCGTACTTCTACCCCTCATTGTTAGATGATAACATATCAGGAATGTTCGAGCCAAAGGTTGGTCCATGACATAGAGTTATAGATGAAGTTGCCAAGGCACAAGTGAAGTACAACAAACTACGCAAAATGGTGCACGAGTCCGAAGTCGAGCACATGGAGCGACACAAGACCGACATAGAACTAATTAATGGAGGGAGGGAGAGGGCTATTAAATCAAGCAAAAGTTTGGAATATATAGAGTACAGTCTGATGGAATTGCAAGGGAAAATGAGGAAGAGAGTCACCAATTGCCAGAACGCCGAAGGAAGCGAAGGAGGACATTTAGCAAGGGCATTCTCACTGTTGAACCTACGCGAACTGGGAGATCCGATCGACAAGAGCATCCAGCCTGGAGATGGTCCTTCTACGACCAAGTAGATTAGGTTTACTTGCTTTTTAAATGTAATAAGGCCAAGTGCCATTAGTGACATATCTTATTTAGTGTCGTTTTGGGATTGTCTATTTTTACATTAATGAAATGAGGCAATTATTGACACTGAAATTATCCAAATATATTTGTCGCTAGGCCTACCTCGGGCACAACGAGGCTCCCAAATTAGGACACGAATTTACATTCCCGCAATATGTGTTTAAATACCACAAACATTTCAAAATCCTTACTAACTTGTTTACCTTTTGTCTTTCTTTATTTTTATTATTATTCCCATCCCCTAAGGTTGTTTCGCACATGCTGGCATCATCAGCATATCACACCAGATCTAGAGGCCCTCTACCTCCTCCCCCTCCAAGTAATACGAAAAGTAGAGAAAAAGCTAAGATGGATGACTTGAGCGGTATTCGAGAAGAGAACGTTGAGAACATTGAAACTTCAGACGGTCGGAGTACTCCAGCCCAGAATGACTTGGTTTTGTGATTGGAACAAAAGATACTGGAGTTACAAGGAGAACTTGAGCAGGTGCGCAACTTAGCAAACCTCTCCCTCACTCTAAACGTCCTAGACGTTAACCAACAAAATGCTCAAAACCCAGCACCTCCTCAAAATAAGGCAAATCAACGTCCATAAAATCCTCCCACACCCATCAATATGCAGCTCTACCTCAAAACCCCAATCCTTTACCGATACCAGCACCTCCATAACAACATCATCAACCAACCCAGTACCCACAAACCACTACCTATCACACTCCTCAAAACATACTACAACCTATTATCGATCCTCAAAACTCAACCAACGACCACCACTACACCCAAATCCCTGGCACTCACCAAAATAACCCCATATACATGGCAATCATACCTCACTCCACTCAACCAATCTCCTATACACTAGAATCCACTGAGAAGGACCTGCTCATAAAAAACACGGCCGAGGAACTCAATAAATTGACAAGTCGAGTTCAGGGTGTTGAAGGAGGTAAAGGGATAGAAGGTCTGAATTATGAGGATCTGTGCATACAACCAAATGTGGAACTACCGGAGGGTTACAAACCTCCCAAGTTAGAAATGTTTGACAGAACAGGTGATCCCAAGGTTCATTTGAGAACTTACTATGACAAACTCGTGGGGGCGGAAAAGATGAAAGGATCCAAATGAAGCTCTTCGTGAGAAATCTTACCGGAGATGCCCTGTTCTGGTACATAAGCCAGAACCTTAAGAAGTGGGCCAATTGGGTGAGCATGGCATCAGAATTTATGGACCGGTTCATGTTGATGACAGAAAACGCAGCAGATGTCTTCTATATCCAGAACCTAAAGAAGAAGCCAACTGAGACTTTCCGTGAGTATGCTACTCGGTGGAGGTCGGAAGCAGCCAATGTCAGACCAGCATTAGACGAGGAATAGATGAACAAGTTCTTTGTCAGGGCACAGGACCTACAATATTATGAAAGGCTAATGGTCATTGAGAATCACAAGTTCTTCGATATCATCAAACTCGGAGAAAGGAATGAAGAGGGTATCAAAAATGGGATGGTGACAAATTTTGAGGCAATACAGGCCACAAACAAAGCATTGCAATCAGGTGGAATATCAAATAAGAAAGACGTGGGGAAGTAATGGTAGCCCAAGGCACAAAATCTCTGCTTACATACCAAACACCTCCACCCACATACCACTCACATACCAACCCTTATCTCCCAGATATTCTCAACCCGCCACCGCCTATCACACTTATAACACCCAGACAGCCTACTATCATGTTACACCCCAAGTTTTCATACGTGAGAGTACATTGTAAGTCATTGATGTAAGCTCGGAAATGAGATTCTATTTGGAAGAAAATAAAGTAAGTTAATAATGTTACCTTGGAGGTTACAAATATTTAAGATCATGAATAACGATTACCAAGAGGGTTGGAAATCTTAGAAGCTAAACCAATTGAAGAAAATAAGTTTCGTCGAAAGTCGACAAGTTTCGAATGTTATAACATGTACTTTGGGGTGAGACTAGGGTTATTAACATGATAAGGAGGTTATTCTATGAGTTATTTTAGTCGTATGATATTCATTTTCTACATTTTGAAGGCAAGCAAGTTGTGGAACAAGAGTTGGCAAAGGTCATCACAAGTTACATTCATAAATTTGTTGAAATTTAGGTCAAATGTATCTGAGAATTTCTCCAAATATACTTGGAATAATGGCGTGTTCTACCTACCAAATTGAAGGTCTACGAGTCTAGTTTCTAACGCATTAAACCGTTTGTCAATACGACATCGGAGTAGATAGATATTCGCATTTTCGCGAGACTGCGCAAGCAGCTCCCAATGGGACCCACTTAGGCGGTGGTTGACCTACTTCAATTTATAAACGATTTGGACGCCTATTTTTGCTCATTTTTCAACTAAAGTTCGTCTCCAAACTTCTCCTAACCCTCCTAAACATATATCACAAGGGTTTGAAGTGATTCCAAAGTGATTACACCATATTTCAACATCAAAACTTAGTTCTAGTGAAGAACAACACCTCTTTGAGGTTGTGTTGTCATTGAGGATTGTTGTGGGCTGTATTTGGATGAAATTCCAAGTTGTTGCTGCTGTCTAAGGTGAGTATAACAACCTACTAATTGTGCTTAAGCTTGCTTGTATGTTGGTTAAGTTGTTAGGATGATAAACTATAAGATAATACTTGGACTAGCTTAAGTCACTTCTATGGTGTTGTATTGCTATTAAGGGTTGTTGTAAAATGAATATAACTTGGATTTTGACTTGAAGTTACTGTAGGAGGTATGTATATTATGTTCTTGCTTGTGCCTAAGGTTATCTTGATATTGATTAAGTTAAATGGATGGGCTAGACCTGAACTAGTGAATAAAGTTGCTAGTTGGGGATAGTTGAAGTTGTGGATTATTTTCGTTGTTATAAATATATGGTATAAGGCTGGAATCATTGATTAATGACTTCATTATCAAGTTAATGATACTTTTATGTTGAAGTAAGAAGTCTATAAGGATTGATAAGGGGTATACGGATTCCAATCGGAGTTTGCCGCTCGTCGTAATGTAGTTGTGACTTGTTGTGGTTATATGGTGTCTTGATATTGATAATTATGTATTGATGGATTGCTCTGGTCATTGTTGTTGGTATATGGTATTGGAGGAGGCCCTTGTTACAATGGAGATGCTGCCCAAATTTACGTAAACGAGCTACTAGCTTAAGTTATAGACTTAGCCTTTGCTCAGCACTGATTTTGAATCTCCTTATACTATGATAGATTGAGTTGACTTGTTTGAAGAGTTGCTTGGAAGGGATTAAGGACTCAACGGGTTTAAGGTATGTTAAGGCACTTTCTTCTTTCTTTTGGCATGGTCTAAAATGAAATGAACATAAACGATACGCTATTTCATAATGACTCTACTCCTAGCAACTAAGGTTGTCCATGTTGTTCTTTCCTTATAAAATTATTCTAAACAAGTGTGTATGATCCTTAAATCCTACTAAGGTTCATATTGATGGTAGGGATGTCCATAATGTTCTTAAGTCACTCCAAAAGGTTTAGAAGATGATTCCATGAGTCTAGCATGCATTATATATAGTATCTATTTTACTCTACCGAGCCGCGCTATAGTCGGCCGGGTACGACACCTATTGTGCAACCACTGATCAGTTGGGTTTACCGAGCTCCACGTGGCCGGGTACGATTCTACCGAACCTTATGATGGTCGGGTACGCTTTTACCGAGTCCTCTTTGAGGCCGGGTACGATATGATGATGATGATGCCCACAGAGGCGAATGTTTTAAAAAGTTTATGTATATATATGTATTATGCATTTCATATCAGTAACCCCCAAGAGGCACTCTGATGTTACAGGTTGTATCTCCTCTATCTCTCTCTTTACATTACTGTTCTTGTTTATGCTTTCCTGCCTAACATACTCGGTACTTTATTCGTACTGACGTCCCTTTTGCCTGGGGACGCTGCATTTCATGCCCGCAGGTCCCGATTGATAGGTTGACAGTCCTCCTAGTAGGCTATCAGCTCAGCGAAGGTGTTGGTGCACTCCACTTGCTCCGGAGTTGCCTATTTGGTCAGTATGCTTTGGATATGTATTGATTGATATGGCGGGGCCCTGTCCCGACCTTTATGATTTTATGTACTCTTAGAGGCTTGTAGACATATGTCAGGTGTATGGATAATTGTATGGCCTTGTCGGCCTATGTTTCGAGTTTACTAATGGTCATGTCGGCCTTATAGGCCCGTATGTCACATATATTAGTTTGTATATCATGTTGGGTCTTCATATGTTGACTATTCCCTTATGTTTTATTCTTGTTATCTCAGGACGAGTTTTCTAGCTCATTTACTCATGATAACATGATAAGAAAGATATGTTACGTTGGTACTCGGTTGAGTAAGGCACCGGGTGCCCGTCGCGGCCCTTCGGTTTGGGTCGTGACAGAAGTGGTATCAGAGCAGTTCTGTCCTAGGGAGTCTACAAGCCGTGTCTAGTAGAGTCTTGTTTATGGGTGTGTTGTGCACCACACTTATAAGCAGGAGGCTACAGGGCATTTAGGTCTGTCACTCTTTCTTCTTACTCTAGATCGTGCAGTAGAGCTCAGTTGTAAGAATTCAAACTCCTAAATTCGACTTTAGTCATAATACAACGATACCTACTTCCACAAAGATAGTTGGTAAGAGATTACATGTGGATGTGAAAGAGTTGAGTCAGAGGAACTCGATTTCACATCATACTTATGATGAGTAAATATGAGGTCTTCAACAGATCGTGTGTGTACTAAGATGTGTATGCTTCTTAATAAGGAGCCTTAAGGCAAGGATATCTATTCACGAATATGGTGAAAATCTATGAGGGATTCAGAAGCTAGATACAAGTTTCAACAAGTAAAAGAAGTAAGGTGAAGAGGGGTACAAGGCACCCAAATAATGAAGATTATCAATATTTTCAAATCAGGCAGAGAAATATAAGCATTTTGGTACCTTCATCAATGACAGAGGTAAGTACAATTGGCCACACCCATCTCAGTTATGTTCTATGGGAGCTAACAGATATTATTTAAGAGAAAGATGGGATATCAGGATCCAGTTGGAGTTAGAGTAACCCAAAAATTGTGGATAGGTTGTTATCATTAACCAATGTTTCCGAAAGATGGTACAAATGTGGTAAAAGATATCCTTCTAAGACACCCAGATGGTGAACTCTAGAGTAGTACAATCAGATACGAATACTGGAATATTCAAAAATTTCAGAATATAGGCAGTGGGATCCTAGAAGGGACAAATATTTACCTTAGTATGACTCTAGCCCCGAGTAAAAAAAAAGAATGTTAGGCATTCTAATGAGATGAAGCTAGGGGAGCTTATAGGGAAAGAACTTTTTGTTGAAGTTTTCAGAATAAAGTGATAGACAAAAAGAATATTATCCGGAGAATAAGAAGAAAATAAATGAAGCATCATGAGTAAGATGTGATATAGGGGTGATAACAGTAAATCAAAATATGACACGATGACAGAGTCTATAGTCAAAGTGAAGGAAAATACAAGAGGTGACAAGCCTTAAGGCAATAAAAGAGTATAAGCCATAAAATCATATTTTTATTTCGAGAAATGAGTTGGTGACTTCAACGTGATTACCAGGAGGAAAGGTTAGACCCCAGAGTAATAAAAATCAGTATGGGCTGGTGAACAAGATAAAACCGAACATGAATTAGGGACCGGAGGATTTGATAATGGTCGACATCGTGAGAATTTCAAAGATCGTGCTCCAAACAATAATAGAATAGACAACAGACGAATAACCTTTAAAGGTTATTTAGGAAGTCGCTTACCTAAAGCAAGCACTCTGAGCAGAGTTAATCTTAAGGGACTAAATGTGCCAGTTACCGTAGGTGTCACCTTCGTGCGTAAGAAATTTAGTTATCCCTGGTACAGAAGGTTACCATAAGGTGATTAAGGTTCATTGATAATGTGAAAAGACGCCGAATATGAAAAGGTAAAACAAGTATAGGTAGATCGTCGTAGTACTAAATCTTAGTACTCCCCTGAAGGGGGGAATATGGTGTGATATGGTATTAAGTCGGAGTTAAGCGGTTCAGTTAACTATGGAATGGTAAAGGAAGAATGTGGTAAAAAGGAGAAAGGGATGATGTTGCATTTATTCAGTTCCTGCAGATATGTTGCGAATCCAGAACATTATACAAGCACGACACCGGGGAGAGGCAGTAAAAGTTTCCGTCCAGGATGTTATTGATAAATAAGTATGAATGGACATTTGATACATCTGGAGCTAGTGGTGAGAGATAAGTTAAGACAAAGGATATATCCCAAGAGGGATTAGGCAGAATATATATATATATATATATATATATATATATATATATATGAGAATGGACCAACGAGTAATTAGTAGTTGATTTAGGAAGAGCCCAGTTATGGCTAGACAAGAGGTCACGGATAAATCAATAGATCATGCAAGATAAATGTAGTGAACTGCAGCATAATGAATTCAGTCTCGCAGATACAAGATCGCAATCATTTGAAAAAAATTCAGATAGGAGTTGAGGCAATTAAAGGTACCACTTTTAAAGGTTTATGAAAATAAGAGAGAGTGTCACTAAGGAGACAATAAAAATTTGAGCTTAGAAGTAACCCTACGAGCACAAAGGCATAAATTTATGTAACTAAGGATTATTATAGGCAAGTAAGAATAACGAAAATTACCTTCGGGTGTACGATATATCAAGCTCGCAACTTTACAAGAGCCAGAAGGTCTCCCTAAGTACTACAATGAAAGACTAGTTGAGGAAATAAGGAAGAAGGTTTCCACCTAAGCATAGTGAGCTAGAGAGTAAATGATCCTGTAACAACAGTCTCACTACAATATTGTATACACTCCATAAGAAAGTGGCACCTATCATGGCTAATGAATGGTAAAAAAAGAAGCTATCAAAGGTGATGTTTGAGATCATATAAGGTACAAGAAATTATAGTATTCGTGGGCAAAAAGGACAAGCCAAGTATTCATGCAACAAGTGATAGAACGACCATCAAAAGTAATTGCTTACATTTAAGGACAACTGAGAAGGCACAAAAGGAAATTTATGGTGCTATCAAGTTAAAGGAAGGTTGGGAGTAGTATAAATAGATCGGTGTAGGTCCTAAGGTAAAGTATTGTAGAGCAACAAGGTTTTAGGTAGATAGGAGTAAGGATATGAAAAGATGAGTGAGAAGGTGACGAGAATATGTATGTCCTCGGGATTAAACCCATCAAAACAAGGGAGCTGATGATTTCCATATGAATAAAAAACTCTATACAGCCTGAATGAACCCAGAGGAGTCTAAGACTAGGTGCATTTAGAAGAGATGGAATGTTGCCCTGGCGGTAGAATAAGGGTGTAATTGTGATAGATAAGAGGATGATTCTTAGGCCTTTGATTGAGTAATGATTTAACGAGAAAGGGATTTCATTAATTGCACGGGATTAGAATACCCCCATAAGATGAATCGCGTTGGGATGCAATGAAATATGGTTATTGAAGTATAGTATTATCCCTAGGTGGATCAGGAAAATCACTTCAGATGTTCCCCAATAAGATGTGAGCCCTAGTGACAGTGTATTACGTAAGAGGTTGCAAGTTATCAGTGATAGATTATAGATCAACATTAAGGTGAATAAACAATAGATGGGTACAAGTTCCAAAGTATGAGATGAGATTTGTTTGTTATTCTTAAGATGAATAAAAATGAGGAAGCACTAAAGGACTTAGATTTATACATATAGGATAAGCAGCGAGAGAGTAACCTGGAGTTGGGTAGCAAGCCTCGGTAATTATAAAACGAAGTAAGTTTTATGGTATAGTATAACCTGCCTAGATGTAGTAAATCCATAAGGATAGATATGCAAGGCTATGAAACAAGAGATAGCAATAGTCTTAAGTTCGATAAAGTACCAAGCGAAAGACATCAATACACCTATAGATTTCTAGAGGGACAGCTTTTCATAATTCTGTATATGTTCATACGGTGAGGCTTATAGATTGGCTAAAAGATGGAGGAAAAAGGGAAGACGAGTCGCTAGGCACTCATATAAGGACACAGTCGTACATACTGCATGATATAAGGTAGCAAATGTTACGATGTTGGAAAAATTCCGACCACATGTCATGGCGTGACAAAGAGGCCTAAAAGGGGGGAATGCCCAAGCGTTTGGATTTATTCACAAAACTGTTGCTTAGATGGCAAGATGAACATTAAAGTATTCGTAAGAGCCATAGTTTATGAAATTGATAAGTGCATCAGTCAACATTCGAGGACGAATGTTCCAAAGGGGGGAATGATGTTACACCCCAAGTTTTCATACGTGAGAGTACATCGTAAGTCATTGATGTAAGCTCGGAAATGAGATTCTATTTGGAAGAAAATAAAGTAAGTTAATAATGTTACCTTGGAGGTTACAAATATTTAAGATCATGAATAACGATTACCAAGAGGGTTGGAAATCTTAGAAGCTAAACCAATTGAAGAAAATAAGTTTCGTCGAAAGTCGACAAGTTTCGAATGTTATAACATGTACTTTGGGGTGAGACTAGGGTTATTAACATGATAAGGAGGTTATTCTATGAGTTATTTTAGTCGTATGATATTCATTTTCTACATTTTGAAGGCAAGCAAGTTGTGGAACAAGAGTTGGCAAAGGTCATCACAAGTTACATTCATAAATTTGTTGAAATTTAGGTCAAATGTATCTGAGAATTTCTCCAAATATACTTGGAATAATGGGGTGTTCTACCTACCAAATTGAAGTTCTACGAGTCTAGTTTCTAACGCATTAAACCGTTTGTCAATACGACGTCGGAGTAGATAGATATTCGCATTTTCGCGAGACCGCGCAAGCAGCTCCCAATGGGACCCACTTAGGCGGTGGTTGACCTACTTCAATTTATAAACGATTTGGACGCCTATTTTTGCTCATTTTTCAACTAAAGTTCGTCTCCAAACTTCTCCTAACCCTCCTAAACATATATCACAAGGGTTTGAAGTGATTCCAAAGTGATTACACCATATTTCAACATCAAAACTTAGTTCTAGTGAAGAACAACACCTCTTTGAGGTTGTGTTGTCATTGAGGATTGTTGTGGGCTGTATTTGGATGAAATTCCAAGTTGTTGCTGCTGTCTAAGGTGAGTATAACAACCTACTAATTGTGCTTAAGCTTGCTTGTATGTTGGTTAAGTTGTTAGGATGATAAACTATAAGATAATACTTGGACTAGCTTAAGTCACTTCTATGGTGTTGTATTGCTATTAAGGGTTGTTGTAAAATGAATATAACTTGGATTTTGACTTGAAGTTACTGTAGGAGGTATGTATATTATGTTCTTGCTTGTTCCTAAGGTTATCTTGATATTTATTAAGTTAAATGGATGGGCTAGACCTGAACTAGTGAATAAAGTTGCTAGTTGGGGATAGTTGAAGTTGTGGATTATTTTCGTTGTTATAAATATATGGTATAAGGCTGGAATCATTGATTAATGACTTCATTATCAAGTTAATGATACTTTTATGTTGAAGTAAGAAGTCTATAAGGATTGATAAGGGGTATACGGATTCCAATCGGAGTTTGCCGCTCGTCGTAATGTAGTTGTGACTTGTTGTGGTTATATGGTGTCTTGATATTGATAATTATGTATTGATGGATTGCTCTGGTCATTGTTGTTGGTATATGGTATTGGAGGAGGCCCTTGTTACAATGGAGATGCTGCCCAAATTTACGTAAACGAGCTACTAGCTTAAGTTATAGACTTAGCCTTTGCTCAGCACTGATTTTGAATCTCCTTATACTATGATAGATTGAGTTGACTTGTTTGAAGAGTTGCTTGGAAGGGATTAAGGACTCAACGGGTTTAAGGTATGTTAAGGCACTTTCTTCTTTCTTTTGGCATGGTCTAAAATGAAATGAACATAAACGATACGCTATTTCATAATGACTCTACTCCTAGCAACTAAGGTTGTCCATGTTGTTCTTTCCTTATAAAATTATTCTAAACAAGTGTGTATGATCCTTAAATCCTACTAAGGTTCATATTGATGGTAGGGATGTCCATAATGTTCTTAAGTCACTCCAAAAGGTTTAGAAGATGATTCCATGAGTCTAGCATGCATTATATATAGTATCTATTTTACTCTACCGAGCCGCGCTATAGTCGGCCGGGTACGGCACCTATTGTGCAACCACTGATCAGTTGGGTTTACCGAGCTCCACGTGGCCGGGTACGATTCTACCGAACCTTATGATGGTCGGGTACGCTTTTACCGAGTCCTCTTTGAGGCCGGGTACGATATGATGATGATGATGCCCACAGAGGCGAATGTTTTAAAAAGTTTATGTATATATATGTATTATGCATTTCATATCAGTAACCCCCAGAGGCACTCTGATGTTACAGGTTGTATCTCCTCTATCTCTCTCTTTACATTACTGTTCTTGTTTATGCTTTCCTGCCTAACATACTCGGTACTTTATTCGTACTGACGTCCCTTTTGCCTGGGGACGCTGCATTTCATGCCCGCAGGTCCCGATTGATAGGTTGACAGTCCTCCTAGTAGGCTATCAGCTCAGCGAAGGTGTTGGTGCACTCCACTTGCTCCGGAGTTGCCTATTTGGTCAGTATGCTTTGGATATGTATTGATTGATATGGCGGGGCCCTGTCCCGACCTTTATGATTTTATGTACTCTTAGAGGCTTGTAGACATATGTCAGGTGTATGGATAATTGTATGGCCTTGTCGGCCTATGTTTCGAGTTTACTAATGGTCATGTCGGCCTTATAGGCCCGTATGTCACATATATTAGTTTGTATATCATGTTGGGTCTTCATATGTTGACTATTCCCTTATGTTTTATTCTTGTTATCTCAGGACGAATTTTCTAGCTCATTTACTCATGATAACATGATAAGAAAGATATGTTATGTTGGTACTCGGTTGAGTAAGGCACCGGGTGTCCGTCGCGGCCCTTCGGTTTGGGTCGTGACATATCATTCACCACCAACTCATCCAAATTACCAGAAACCCCGACCTAACTTTGATTGCAAACCACCCAGACAATGCACTGTTATTGCTAAACCCATCGACCAGCTGTATGAAAGATTGAACGCCGCTGGTTATGTCACCTATATTCCTGTTGTGGCAATGGATAACTCATCTCTATGGGTCAACCCAAACAAAACCTGTGCATATAATATTGGTATAAAGGGGAATATCATTGATGAGTGCTGAACATTGAAAGATAAAATCCAAACATTGATTAATAACAAGGTCATACAGGCAAAGGAAGTTGCGCCCAACGTTCGCAACAATCCTCTCCCGAATCATCGAGGTGATGGGGTATATGATAAAGATGGAAGAAGAATGGGATCCTAATGGGTCAATCAGACTTATTTAGGAAGGCGATGACTTTAAATCCCCAGTCACACTCAACCCTATTGTGATACAGATACAGTCATCAATCGAAGTTAAGGTACCCACATCGGTTCCATTTGAGGTAGAGGTAGCTCCACCTGCAGCCACACCTATTCCACTTGAGGTAGAAGTGGCCACACCTTTCATAGTGACAGTAGCAACCACACTTCCTTCAACTCCAATTCCTTACCTTGGGATTACGTTGCCGAAGCTAGGCGAAAGGGAAAAGCAAACATTTGATGAAGGTGTTAAATGAAGCCGCTACTAAACAACCTATCATTGAAATGGGACTAGATGATATTTGGAGGAAAGTACATGCGAGGGAATACTCTGTCGTCGATCATTTAAACAAGACCCCCGCCCAAATATCCATCTTGTCATTATTGCAAAATTCAAAAGCGCATAAGAATGCTTTGATGAAGGTGTTAAATGAAGCTTATATGCCCAACAGTATCACCTGCGGAGAAATGGCCAACATGGTAGGGCAAGTGCTGGAGGGTCATAAGATCACCTTCCACGAGGGAAAGTTACCGCCTGAAGGGTTAAGTCACAACCGGGCACTGTATATCACGGTACACTTTGAAGACAAATTCATTGCCAGGGTCTTAATAGATGGGGATTCAAGCATCAATATTTGTCCGTTGACTACTCTAAAAAGATTGGGCAATGATTTACACGAGATACGGGCGGAAAGTATGAACGTAAAAGCCTTTGATGGGTCTCAAAGGGCCACGATTGGGGAGATTAACCTTTTCCTGTAGATGGGGCCAACTTGGTTTGATGTTGAATTCCAAGTGCTTGACATATCGGCTACATACAATCTTTTATTGGGTCAACCTTGGATACATGCCGTTGGGGCCGTGGCTTCCATGCTACACCACGCCGTAAAGTTCGAATGGAACCATCAGGAGGTGATCATTCATGGAGATGGAAGTAACCCCATTTACAGCAGTTAAACTATCCCAGTTATCGAGAATAGAAGAAGGCTATGAGGGGAAACGTATCACCACATTGAACATGTCAATGCGGTTGAGAAGACAAATGGTGGAGTAACAAAATAGAAAGCATACTAGCATGGTCTGGGTATGAACCCGACAAAGGGCTTGGAAAGAATCTGCAGGGCATTACCAAGCTAGTAGAATTGAAACATTTGGCACAACTTTCAGGCTAGGATACCCATACACATCTCATGAGTATAATGACTGGTCGCCACCATGGTGTGGTCCCTATTACCCTCTCGAGCAACCCGTGCCACATCTGGGTCAGACTTTTCATCAGACCGATACAATATGGGGAACTCTAGAGAAAGAAGCTTTAGTTGGGCTGAGGAATTTGTTCCTAGACGATGAGGATATGGATTGTATTGCGATAATTGAGGAGAAGGAGGAAGAAGGCCTCACCATTCAGATTGTGGAGAAGGGATCTATTCTCGGGAATTTCAGATTGTGGAGAAGGGATCTATTCTCAGGAATTTAACTTCCACACCATCTCGGGGCCGCCGAGTCCCTGGGTAGCTTGGCATTTAGCCTAATTTATTTTTGTAGCCATGCTAGGCATATCAGTTGTTTTCAGTAATTTTGTTTCAAAGACGCATTTTGTTTCAAAATAATTGCTCGATTCATCGAGCCATACTTGTTTTGGATATTTTAAAATTTTAATCAATGCATTGCTATTTATTATTCATTATTATCTTTCATATTTTCTTTTTACATCGTTATTATTACTTTTCCTGATGAACCGATGACATTTACATGTAATGAGATAATGCAACATAAGGATAGTGACTCAGAATAAGAGGATGAAATACCTGAAGAAATTTTCATGGAGGTTGAGAACTTTGAGAATAAACCTAAGTCCAACCTGGACGAGACCGAAGCAATAAATTTGGGAGATGCCGAAACCATCAAGTAAACTCGCGTAAGCATTCACTTATCACCATCAAAGAAGGAAGAGTACATTCATTTCCTGAAGGAATATGAGGATATCTTTGCATGGTCATATGATGACATGACCGGTCTGAGCACATCCATGGTGGCTCATAAGTTGCCTACCAATCCAATGTGTCCACCGGTAAAGCAGAAACTCAGAAAATTCAAACCAGATATGAGCCTGAAAATCAAGGAGGAGGTCACTAAGCAGATCAAAGCCAAAGTCCTCAAGGTAGTTGAGTACCCAACCTGGTTAGCCAACATTGTACCAGTTTTGAAGAAAGATGGGAAAGTCAGGGTGTGTGTTGACTATCGAGATTTAAATAGAGCAAGTCCCAAGGACGATTTTCCACTTCCAAATATACACATCCTGATCGACAATTGTGTCAAGCATGAACTCCAATACTTTGTAGATTGTTTTGCGGGTTATCATCAGATCTGGAAGGATGAAGAAGACGCAGAGAAAACAGCTTTCATTACACCGTGGGGAGTGTACTACTACAAGATGATGCCATTCAGTCTAAAGAATAGTGGGGCTACTTACATGAGGGCCATGGCAACCATACTTCATGATATGATACACAAGGAAATAGAGGCGTATGTTGACAACGTCATCATCAAGTCCAAGAGGGCCGTAGATCACATAGCGGATTTGAGAAAGTTCTTTGACAGGCTAAGGAGGTACAATCTAAAATTAAACCCCACAAAATGTGCATTCGGGGTTCCTGCAAGAAAGCTGTTGGGATTCATTGTCAGCCACCGAGGAATCGAGTTGGACCGTCCAAAGATAAGGCTATCCAAAAGTTACCACCACCAAAGAGCAAAAAAGACGTGATGAGCTTCCTAGGATGCCTTAACTACATCAGCCGCTTCATAACGCAGTCCACAATTATATATGAACTCATCTTCAAAGTGTTGAGTAAAGATGCTGAAAAGAGTTGGACCAAAGATTGTTAGAAGGCTTTTAACAAAATCAAGGAATACATGTCCACACCACCACTCCTAGTCCCACCGGAACTTGGAGACCATTGCTACTCTATCTGTCTATATTAGATGGAGCTTTCGGATATGTTTTGGGGCAACATGATGAGACAGGAGGAAAGGAGCAAGCCATATACTACTTGAATAAGAAGTTCACACCTTACAAAGCACGATATTCTCTGCTGGAACACACTTGTTGCGCTTTGACCTAGATAGCTCAGAAATTGAGGCACTACTTCTGTGCCAATACCACGTACCTCATATCCAGGATGGACCCTCTGAAGTACATCTTTCAGAAACCCATGCTAACCGGGAAGTTAGCCAAGTGGCAGATACTATTAAGTGAGTTTAATATCATCTATGTAACTCAGAAGGCGGTCAAAGGACAAGCATTTGCGGACCATCTTACTGAAAATACTATGGGAGGAGAATACAAACCCTTGAAAACGTATTTTTCTTATGAAGAAGTATCATTTGTAGGAGAGGACATTGCTGAAGCTTATGATGGTTGAAGAATGTTCTTCGATAGGGCTTCAAATTTCAAAGGAGTAGGCATCAGAGCAGTTGTGGTATCAAAAACAAGTCAACATTACCCTGTGTCTGCAAAGCTTAGGTTTCCATGCACCAACAACATGGCAGAATACGAGGCTTGCATCATGGGGCTCAATTTGGCCATCGATATGAATATACAAGAGCTACTAGTAATTTGTGATTCGGATCTTCTGGTACATCAGGTTCAAGGAGAATGAGCTACGAAGAACACCAAGATGGTTCCATACTTGTATCATGTGCAGGAGTTGATGAAGAGATTCACAAAGATAGAATTTAAACATGTGCCTAGAATTCAAAATGAGTCCACAGGCGCACTAGCCACCTTATCATCAATGATACAACATCCAGATAAGAATTTCATCGATCCCATCCCAATGAGGATCCATAATCAACCGATTTACTGTGCTCATGTTGAAGAAGAAACGAATGGAAAACCTTGGTTCCACGACATCAAAGAATATTTGGCAAAAGGAGAATATCAAGAATAGGCAAACCATACTCAGAAATACACTCTGCGGAGGCTATCCAATCACTTCTTCCAAAGCGGAGGGACCTTGTACAGAAGAACTCCTGATCTGGGGTTGTTAAGGTGTGTTGACGCAAGGGATGTTTCCAGATTGCTCGAGGAGATACATGGCGGAACTTGTGGACCACATCTGAACGGTTTTGTTCTAGCCAAGAAAATACTTAGAGATGGATATTTTTGGATGACGGATTGCATCCGGTATGTTCAGAAATGCCACCAATGCTAGGTACATGCAGACATGATAAGGGTACTATCAAATAAGTTGAATGCAACAAGTTCACCTTGGCCTTTTGCTGCTTGGGGAATGGATGTCATTGGTCCAATCGAGCCCACCACTTCTAACACGCACCGGTTCATTTTAGTGGCCATCGACTATTTCACAAAATAGGTAGAGGCTGCATCTTTCAAAGCTGTAATCAAGAAAGTGTTGCGGACTTTGTCAAGGACTGTATTTTTTGCCGATTCGGAGTTACCGAGTATATTATCACTGATAATGCTGCCAATCTCAACAGTGACCTAATAAAAGCCATGTGTGAAACCTTCAAAATCAAGCACAAAAACTATACAGCATACAAGCCTCAAATAAATAGAGTTGTGGAAGCTGCCAATAAAAAGATCAAGAAGATACTAAGGAAGATGGTAGAAAATCACAAACAATGGAACGAGAAGTTACCCTTTGCCCTATTGGGGTACCGCACTACGGTCCGCACATCAACCGAGCAACCCCATATTTACTGGTTTATGTACTGAAGCTGTCATTCCAGCTGAGGTAGAAATTCCCTATTCAAGGATCATACAAGAAGCTGAACTCAGTGATGCAGAATAGATAAGGAGTCACTATGAGCAACTGGCCCTTATAGACGGAAAAAGAATGAACACAATATGTCATGGTCAGCTTTATCAGAGAAGAATGTCCAGAGCTTTCAACAAAAGGGTCAAACCAAGATAATTCGCACCGGGATAGTTGGTGTTGAAGAAGATCTTCCTACATCAAGATGAAGCCAAAGGGAAATTCTCTCCCAACTGGCAAGGTGCTTACATGGTTCACCGGGTGCTAACAGGAGGAGCACTCACACTAGCAGAAATGGACGGAGAATTTTGAACAAAACCAATCAATTCAGACGCAGTCAAGAGGTACTATGTTTAGATTGTTTGCATTCATTCATATGATGTAACGGAACTACGCTTGACCTGATTTCCATTTAAGAGGGGATACATAGGCAGCCCTGTGGGTTCAGTCATATCTTAATAAAATCTTCATGTCCCTAGCACCAGAAACTAGGGCAGAATTTTGAGGAGGACCCTCAAAATTTTGGAGAAAGTCTAGCCAACGCCATCATATGCCAGACAGTCAGAAATTGGTTAAGAAATTGGGGCAGAATTTTGAGAAAGATTCTCAAAATTTTGAAGAAGGTTCAGCAAGTTTCATCGCACGCAAAACGGCCGAAGGATCATTTACCAAACTGGGGCAGAATTTTTAGGAGGACCCTCAAAATTCTAATACAAGAAAGTTGCAATGTCTCTGAAATGTGTTACAGTCATTAGTTCACCTAAAATTACTTGATATTTCACTTTGTTTTCTAAAATAACTCTATTTTCATCAATAAGTGCATATTTTTGGAAAACTCTATTTCCGTGATAGCCAAGTGTTACCCAGGGCAACTTAAATAGGGCCTCTACAATGGAGCAAAGTACAACCAACAGATAAAGGCACGAACCAACCTACCCTTACAAAAATCATGACTTTTATTTGGGTGCAGGCACAGTGGACATAACAGGAGCATTCGCAAATATACACGAGTAAAATCAATATCAATTGGGCCACCAAACACAAATATATCCCCAGCGACAACACATTCTACTCCTATTTGCTACTTGTACACTACATAAGGCTAAGCATGGCCTTCTCTTTGCATGAGACTAACCCTTATCTCATATCTTGCATGAGGCTAAGCCTTGACTCCATATTTGCATAAGGCTAAGCACTGCCTTCTCTTTGTATGAGACTAAGCCTTGTCTCAAATCTTACATGAGGCTAAGCCCTGCCTCCACATTTGCATAAGGCTATGCACTGCCTTCTCTTTGCATGAGACTAAGCCTTGTCTCAAATCTTGCATGAGGCTAAGCCCTGCCTCCATATTTGCATATGGCTAAGCGTTGTCCTCCCTTTGCATGAGACTAAGCCCCATTTCCAATCTTGCATGAGGCTAATCCCTGCCTCTATATCTACATGATACTAAGCCCTGTCTCAAGTCTTGCACGAGGCTAAGTTCTGCCTCCGTATTTACGTAAGGCTAAGCATTGCCTTCTCATGGGACTAAACATTGTCCCTCCCTGCATAAATGTTGCTCTATTCTAAACTTGGCACTATCTTATTACCTCGGGCTAAGCTCTACCCCCAAATACCGCACAAGACTAAGCTTTGTCTTGCTATAACTTTTGGTATCATATCTCTGCACTTCAGGGGATGACATATAGCCAATCTATCAAAAGGCGTCGTAGTCCGAAGTAATCATCCTCATAGCCTGAAGACACCATGCCATGGCCTGAGGATGCCTCAAACTTGCATATCATTACTCAAAAGCGTCATGGTTCAGAGGCACCATTCTAATGGCCCGAGAACATCATTTCATGGCCTGTGAATCTCCTATCTCATAATTCATGGCCCAGGACATCATAGTCTAAGGACGTCATCTGCACTGTCCAAAGATAATCTTTCATGGTCCAAAGGGAATTTGCATCACGTTTAAATTCCTGCAGTAATCTATATACTTGCATACATCATAGTTTGGGTTTTGTAGGGAATCTAGGAGGTGATCATTCTTCAAACAGGAATATAAGTGTTCAAATATCTTATTTGCATTTTTACAATTACATTTGCATTTTTAAGACTATAATTGCATATTTTATAAAAATAGCCCATACATATGCATAACTACATTATCTATATAGAAAATGACTTTTTATAATGTTAAGTAATTATTTTAAATTATCTTTATGCATAAAAATCATTTTATCACTTAATTAACTATTTTTACAAACTATTTTATTAATAAATTGGGTATTTAAAAAATATGCCCTTTAATTATATCAAAATTCGGACCCCCCCCAGCTCAATTCAAATTAACCTTAGCCTAATCCACCTCAGCCCAAATTAATAACCCCTACCCGACCCAAACCTTCTATAATCGTGGCCATTGATCTCCGAGATCAACGGTCCACACTCCTCCTTTCTTTTTTAAATTCAAACGACCCCCCATACCCTACCCATTCGTCAAAGACCGCGGCCCTTGAATCCCTCTTCTTCTCCATTCTCCCTGAAACTATCCCTAACCCTAGAACCTTCACTAGTAAAACTCCCCACCCTGGGGTTTTTGTGTATTTTCTGGCCCTTGTCCTGTTACATATTTGGGTTGTTCGACTTCATTGATTTTAGAGAGAATCTCAAAGAGATTCAACTGGGTTTTGTCAAAATCTGTCTCACAGGCCTGTCTTTGGCCATTCTTGTTTGTGAGTACTGTTTCGTGTCTATTTTGGTTTGAATCTATTGTTTTGGACCGAGTTTCTCTCATCTCTTCTATTTTCAAAAACCCTAGTCTTATAACTACTTGGGTGTGTCCAGATCCTTGTAGATCTGGAAGGTTTTAAGTACTATTTGTTATTTTCCTCAAAAATCTTATACTTTTGTTATTACTTTTCCGGTTTCAGTGCTTCTCTAAAATTAGGGTTTTCAACCCAAGTTTCTTCAAAAGGTTTCTCTTTCAAACTTTCAAGTGTTTAATCTGATTATTCTTTACTCGTTTGGTTAATTTTGTGTATGTTCTTTAAACCCTAGGTCTTGTTCTGTTATTGCACTGATTTCTTCAATTTTCTTCACGTTATTTGTTTATTTCTGTCAATCCAATATACTTATTGATTTTTATTAGGGATTCAATTCATATTTTCCTATTAAAATCAGTGTTTTCTGTGATTTTACCTATTTCCTTATTTGTGACCTTCATTAGTTATACTTGCCTTAATTAAACTATTAGTATGGTTTGGGGATCTGATTGACTTCTATATGGTATGAGATTGATTTCTTGCCTTATTTGAGCCCTAGTTCAGTACCGTTAATTGACCCTTCCCAATTTAAGGGGTCTCTTCCGGATTTCTCTATAGGAATTGATTCCCTAATTAGTTGATTGATTTTATTTTATTACCCTTGTTTTACGAACTGTGATTTCCTCTTTACCTTATTTGTTTTACCTCACTAAGTGTTATATATAATCTCATTACCGATTCTTCAAGACACGAACATAGTTAAAAAAAACACACACAGACATAGAAAGACACAAACAAGTTCTTGCTCTTATCCCCCATCACAATCTTCCTACTCTTTATTTGTTGTACTTTCTAGTCGGCTGGAAGCCAAGGCTAAACCTTTGGACCCTGCTTGCTTCACTCTTCTATTGTTATCTCTTAACCAGTATGCCTCCACTACTGCTATCAATTCAAACTTCTATGTGATCAAATCTGTGTGCTCCTTATAATCAGCATGTCTTTTCCTGTTTAATTAGACATATGTGTTTCCTATAATCAGCATGTCTACTTCTGTTTAATTAAACCTACGTGTTTCCTGCTTTCAGCATATTTACGTCTGTTTTAATTAGACCTATGTGCTTCCTGCTTTCAGCATGTCTACATGTTTGCTTATATGTAAATTAGACCTATATCTACTTATTTCTCAACTAGCACATTCTTTCTGTCATGTTTAAGTATTCACCCCTAACAAACTTTTGATTAATGATTTCCATGCTCTCAACCCCTGTTGCCCTTCATATATGATTGTCTGATTGGTAATCTGATCCCGGCATGCCATTTCTTGGTTTAATACATGTCCACATACCCATCTAGTAACTACTATTAAACTAAATTGAATCTAGGGAATGTGAAACTTTGCTTGAGGTAATTGTGATCCTGTTGTTGTCTACTGTTTGATTGCTGGAATCTCTGTTTGAATCCCAAGTGCTGAAATGACTCTGTTTGTTCCAATTTACCACAGAAAATCCAAACTGTATTCAACTCATACTCTTAGGACATCTAGGGTCCTGCCCCTCCAGTGTGAGCATTGCCTAGGAGTCCATGAAACTCCTCTGAACTTTGACACATTGGGGATGGATCTCTAAAACTTGCTCACAAAAAATGTTTCTTTAAAAGTTTTTTGGTGTGAGCATTGTCCGGGGTCCCTGAGGCCCTTGGGAACTTTGATGCAATAGAAAATCATTGGGTGTACTATGAGAATAGTGGCATATTTCAGACTTGGTTGAAGGCCTGGCTTCCAGGATTACTTTTGGGCCTATCCGGGTTCCTTATAGTATAGTAGTTCCATTCTGTAATTCCTTTGTATTTGGTTTTTAATAATAATTCCTTGTAAAATAGATATTGGGGTTATTAGTAAAATGGGAGGGATTCTTATATATATTGTGTTGGGAATGGGTAGAAATCATGCTTATAGGTTGCTGCAATGTTTGTTTACTTATGTGCATTAGAAACCATGCCTATAAGACTCATCTAATTCCTTGAATCCTGAATTTTCATCATTAAAAAACCTGCTTCTAAGTCGTGACTCAATTTCGCATCGATAATCATGTCTTCAAACCTTCATGTGTGCATTAGCAATCATGTTCCTGGGAATTTACTTGTTGATGTCTGCTTGGAAATTGATTGATGCTTTACTCGCCTAGAAACCATGCCTATAAGGTTTTAAATCAGTTCCTGCATTTAGATATCATGCCTATAAGGTTTAAATTAGTTCCTGGATTTAGATACCATGCCTATAAGGTTTTAAACCAAATCCTACATTTAGATAGAATGACTATAAGGTTTTAAATCAGTTCCTGCATTTAGATACCATGCCTATAAGGTCTAAATCAGTTTCTACATTTAGATACCATGTCTAAAAGGTTTAAATCAGTTTCTGCATTTAGATACCATGTCTATAAGGTTCAAATCAGTTCTTGTATTTAGATACCATGTCTTTAAGTTTTAAAATTAAATTCTACACTTAGAACTCATTTCAATAGGATTACAACATGTTTCAGCACATAGAAATCATGCCTACAAGGTTTAAGATAAAATCAGGCGCTAAAATCAGTAATTAGTTTACAGCTTAGACATCTGGTTTATAAAAATCCTATCCGTTTATCATTTAAGTAATCTTGTAAGTTGCTTGAGTTCTAGGTTTAAAACTGTTATTTTCCTACTATTTAAAACTGCCCAGATTCAAGAAGTAATAAAATCAGTAGGCAAACTAATTAGGTATTTGCTGCCCCGCTTTAATAAAACTGCTGCATATGTTGTGCTCATCTAGATATCCTGCTATAGGACTTTTAAATTGTTTAAAACTATTTGTTTAAGGCATACAATTGTTTGTCTATTTATGGAGGTAAATATGAGCCTTTAATTGCATTTTTATTTGATAGCCCTATCTGACTTTTGTTTGTCGCTTGGTTTTCTCCTTTTTAAACAACATAGGTGAGTCTAGAACTTCCTTAAATAGAGGTCCTAAACACCTCCAAGGCCACAGGCAAGGGACAGGTAATGCACGCATAAGGCACATTCTGGATACTATTAGAGCACTTAGGAAACAATGATTAAGGGGAGGGTAATCGGATAGTTAAGGATATGATGACCTGTGCGCTAATGCTATGTGTAGCACCCTAACTTGGGGACGATTACCAAGTATTGCACAGAAGTGATCCTATAGGCTAAAAAACCTAGGACCCCTTTTTACCCTTGTTTTAAGCGTAATATCTATTTGTCTAAATTGCTTTGTTTGCTTATAAGACTAATTCACCTAATTCGAGTTTGGCCGGAACCCACCATTGTGGACCTCGAGAGGTGACTAACACCTTCCCCTCAAGGTTATTTCGAGCCCTTACCCAATCTCTGATAATGGAAACCGGTTTATGAGTTATTTGTTTTAGGTGCCCTAACGCACCTTAAATCTGTTAGGTGAAGACTCTTCAAATTGCATACCCAATTCCCAAAAGGAAATTAGTTGTCCCAAAGGAATGCCGAAACCCGGACTCCGTGAGGAAAAAGTGGGCACGACAAAGCCAGCTGTTCCCGAAGAGTATCTTTCTCCGAAGCAAGATGATCCATGCCTTGTCTCCACCCTAGGGTCTCAGACTCCTTCATCTTGAGCTCCTCTAGGAGCTGCTCCACCAGCTCACCCTTTTGTTGAGCCTGCAAAGTTTAAGTATTAGCCGACCGATCGTGCAAATGCATAACAAAACTTCAAAGGCTATACTACCTTTTTGATAAGCTTGGTCTGTTCTTGGCAAGCCTTCTCTAGTTCGGCTCGAAGATCGCTAATCTCTCCCTTCTTTTTGACATAGAGAATCTTAAGGCCATCTCTCTATTCCGAGAGATTCTTGAGCTCGGCCTCGCATCGAGCAAGCTCAGCTCGAGACTTGGAAAACACTTCTCGATGGAGCGTCATAGCCTTCACAAAAAGGAAAAGTTAGACTCAGAACAACAAGGGTAAAACGCAGGCGTGATCCTAAGGGTAGAAACTTACTTGTTTAAAGAGCTGATAGGCCTCATCAAAAATAAAAGAATTATTTGGGTCGGGACCATCTTCGATCCATGCAGGGCACTCTCGAAAGATATCGTGCCCTTCGTGGCTCATCCCCATATCAGGAGTTCTCATATTTCGAGCATCTCGGAATTGTCCCTCGGAGAACTCAGGACCAGGCGATAATTCATCCACGTTAATCACCCCAAGTGATCCACTCGGGGCATTCTCTTCTCTTTGAAGGGTCTCGGGACATGGCCCCTCGGCCTCACCCTCCAAATGACCTCCAAGACGAGGTGTTCTTTTGTTGCCCGATGGCTTGGGGACTTTGTTCGAACTCCCCTCGGAGATCCTAGAATGAACTGCATCAGCCACCATTCGTTCGACCGACTTCGGAGCGTCAGTTCTGCCTCTTTTTCTAACTACCAACAGGCAGTCGTCATCTTCCCCCTCTTCCTCCTCGTCTCGAAGGTGTTGGGCCGTTCCTGGAGATAGGGCAACAATATCGGCCTTAGGCTTTCGAGCCTTGCTTTTCTTGGCTTGGGGGAATTTGTAGGCGACCCCCTCTTTATTTTATTTTCTTTGGAAGGCTTTGGGATCTCTTCTTCACCAGGAAGGGGCGGCCGCATAGCAACGACATCTCTGAGGCCTGCATAAAGACAAAGTAAGTATTTCACTGAGAAACACAAGCAAGCAAACAAGAAAAGTCACCATGATTTTTAGCCTCCCATCAACCTTTGGCCAGGTCACGCCAACTGCGCTCCGTGTACAAGGAAGTAGAGCCCATTTTCCGAACCCAACCTTCGAGGTCTGGGACCGCACCAGGAAACCAAGCAAGAGTTATACCATCGGAAAGGGGTTAGACCCTAGAAAAAAGATGAGGTCCAGAAAGAAAAGAAAGTAGAGTATAAAGTCACTATCGATAAGCATGTACTTACTTTTCATGTTCCATTCCTCGGGGAATGGCATCCTCTCAACAGGAATCAGGTCAGAGGTCCTGACTCGAACAAACCGGCTCATCCATCCTCGTTATTTGTCATCATCAATGATGGAGAAAAGATATTTTGTATATCGGTATTGCAACTTTATCAGTCCACCTCAATAAAGACGAGGGCTATATAGCCTGACCAGATGGTCGAGGGTAAAAGGCATCCCCTCGACCTGGCTCGAGAAGTAACTGATCAGATTGACGATTCGCCAGAATGAAGGGTAGATCCGGCCAAGCGTCACTTGGTATTATTGTCAAAAGTCAAGAATAACTAGATCAATGGGACCCATAGTTGGATCGGCATGGCCCAATGTGAATGGGTAGGTATACATGCTTAAGTACCCTGCTTTATGAGTAGTGATATCCTCTTTAGGGGAAGAGATCACTACATATTTTTTCTCCCAGTTGCAGTTTATTTTCACCAGCTAGAGCTCGTCTTTGATTATCAAACAAATATATCGGGACATGGACTCACATCGGCATGGTGTTGATACAGGTTTTTCGATTTTGAAATCGGATGTTGTTTCACATAGCGAGGGAATACATTCCTCGATACAAGGTGGTACCACCATTTTACTTCTAGCCGGTCGCGATGATGAAGAGGCTTTTTCTTTTTGGGGAACAAAATTAGGTGTTTTAGTCGTTATGGTTTGGAAATTCAAAAGAAGAGAAAAAGGTGATGATGAAGTAAGAACAAATTGAGAGAAGGGTGGACTTAGAGAAAATGATGGAGTTAATGAGATTTTGAGAACGATTTGAGAAGTAAAGTTTGTAAAATTGTGAAATTGGCCTATTTATAGAAGTCTCTTAAGCGTATTGGGGAAGCCAAATAGCCGACCGTCAGTTGCCCCCAATTAATGACTTTTGGAAACTGCACGAAAACGGCCTTTCAGTCACTTCAGCTGCTGACATCATGAGATTGACATCAGGATCAAGGCATCGGAGCATCAAAGATCAAATCGTTGCTCATTGCTCATCAGATTTGTCTTTTCTCTTTACTCTTCTTAATTTATTATTCTTGGTTCATCTCGAGGTCACTACGCTCGAGGTTGATATTGTTTGGTAACATTGGTTTGATTCACTTATTCCTCTCATTTATACTTCATACTTCTTAATTATTAATTGGTATTAAACTAAATCACATATATTTAAAACCTCAAATCAAATTTAATTGTTATTTGTATTTTCGAGGTAAACACAAAGAAAACATTTCCTAAGAAAAAGTATAATTTGAAACAAAATTAGTTCTCAGAATAAGAGGATTAATAATAAGAAACAGATTCACTACCTGTTCCACATCCACGATAATACATAATAACGTGAAGAGTGATTACACGTGCTTTGAGTATTACCTATAAACTTAATTCTTTAATGAACTTTAATTTGTACCTCAGCTAATTACATAGGTCCTAATATATAAGACTTCAAAGCTTATCCATGTCACGACCCAAAAATCCCTTCGAAGGAGTCGTGATGGCACCTAGTCTCTAAACTAGGTAAGCCTAACATTAACTGAGATAATATTGATATTTGCTAACTTTAAATTAAATAACTCCTAACAAATTTCAATTCCCAAAACTGGTGGTACGAGTCACAAGCTTTTCTAAGAGTAGTTATACAAAATAAATACGTAATTATTCCAAAACAAAAGGGGAAATAAGTATAAATGAAGGTGACTCTGAGGCCTGCGAACGCTGCAGGAGGTTTACCTTGAGTCTCCACCGCAACAACCCGCACGGCTACTACCAATCAAATACCTGGATATGTACACAAAATGTACAGAAGTGTAGTATGAGCACACCACAGCGGTGCCCAGTAAGTATCAAGACTAACCTCAGTAGGGTAGTGACGAGGGACAGTCCATATACCTACTGGTCAAATAATTGAACAGGATATGATAATAAACTATCAACCTAAAGATGACAATGTAATATCAACAGCAGGGAAAGAACAACTACAATTAGTAGAAATAATAAGGGAAGCATAGATGAAAATGAAAGGTAACCAAGTAATTAACACCAACACAGTGTGACGACCCGGCCAGTCATCTCATGAGTTACCGCTCCATTTCCCCCATTTCAGCTTCTTTACACTTCGTTATCCGTGTTTTATGTGATCGGGTTGATTAGTTCGAATTCGGAGAGGATTTGGTAAGAAATGAGACACTTACTCTCTTTTAAGAAGGTTTAAGTTGGAAAAGTCAACCGGATGTTGACTTATATGTTAGAAGGCTCGGAAGTGAGTTCTGATGGTTCGGTTAGCTTTGGGAGGTAATTTGTGACTTAGGAGAGCGATCGGAATTGGTTTTGGAGTTGTAGAGAAGATTTAGGCTTGAATTGGGGAAATTGATATTTTGGCAAATTCCGGTTGATAGGCGAGATTTTGATATAGGGGTCAGAATGGAATTCCGAGAATTGCAGTAGCTTCGTTGTGTCATTTTGGATGTGTGTGCAAAATTTCAGGTCATTCGGACAAGATTTGATAAACCTTTTGATCGAAAGCATAATTTAAGAGTTCTTGGAGTTCTTAGGCTTGAATCCTATGTTAAATTGGTGATTTGATGTTGTTGGAAGCATTCCGAAATGTTGAACAAGTTGAACGATGTCATGGGATGTGTTGGTATAATTAGTTTGAAGTTTCGGGGGTCCCGGGATGTTTTAGGCCGAAAATCATAGTTGCAGTAGGTCCAGGAGGGTTGCAGGCCCTAGAACTCACCCACGCGGTCCACACAAAAATGAGTGCGCCCGCGGTGAGTGCTGTGCGGATCGCACAAAAGCAGGCGCGGCCGCAGTAGGCATCGCGCGGACCGCACAAAAGTGGGCGCGGCCGCGGTGAAGAACCTTCCCGCTGGTACAACTGTGGAAGCTCATATCTTTTGATCTACAAGTAATTTTGAGGTGATTCAAAAACAAAAGTTGTAGCCCTTCGTGTCTACGTTCCAGAAAGGTAAAGATATCACAATTTGGACATCTGTAGAAAATGTTATGGCCAAGATAATAAAGCCTGTCACTGTAGAGGAAGGCCTGTGCGGCCGCGGTTGTGTTTGCGCGGACCGCACTGGCTTGCGCGAACCGTGGTCATTTTTGTGCAGCCCGCGGTAGCTGAAATCTGAGGGGGTACCTATAAATACGAGGTTTTGGGTTTTATTTAATATTCTGACCTAGAGAGCTCGGATTTTTGCGATTTTTCGAAGGTTTTTCAAGAAATTCATCGGGGTAAGTGATTTTAACTCAGATTTGGCTAGAACACATGAATCTATCACTGAATTCATCATTTAATTCGTGATTTGGGAAGAAAATTGTGAAACCTTTCAAAAATGTAAAATGATGATTTGAACGACCAAATGGTATCGGAATTGGATAATTTTGGTATGGTTAGACTCAAGAGGGTATGAGGATTCTGAAAATGTAAATTTTACCCAATTCCGAGACGTGGGCCTGGGGCTTGGGTTTTGCTAATTTTGAGATTTTTGTTATTTTTCGAATGTTTTTGCTTGGGCTATGTTCCCTTAGCATATTGTGACCTATTCGTTCTGATTTTGGATAGATTCGACGCGCGTGGAGGCCAATTTGAGAGGCAAGGGCATAGAGAGCTAGAGTTTTGGCCAGTTTGAGGTGAGTAATGATTTTAAATGATATCCTGAGGGTTTGAAACCCCGGATTTGCACAACGTAGTGCTATACTAAGTTGAGATACACGCTGTGTGACGAGCGTGAGGTTCAATGCTATGGGGATTGTGACTTGGTCCATCCCAAACGCTATTTTACTACATTTTTGATTGAGACATATATACGTTATTATTGTGAATTGGGCTAGTTTCCATGTTTGGGGCCTTGTGCCGATCTGTAGAACCCTTAGGGGATTTTTGACTCGTTTTCCTCACTTATTTTGTTAAAGAATTTATATCCTAAGTCATGTTTCCAACTGCTTAAGAATGATATGAACCAGATTTTTTAAATGTTAATCATAAATAGAAAGAGATATGAGGGCTGAGATCCCGACCGTACATTATGCCCGAGAGGCTGTGATTTTTAAATGACTGAGAGGGGTCGAGGCCTCGATAGTGAGGATATTTTATATGATATGGATCGGGCTGCGCGCCGCAGCAGATATATATTTTATATGATACGGATCGGGTTGCGCGCCACAGCAGATATATATATTATACATATTATGGATCGGGCTGCATGCCGCAGCAATTACTTATATGGATCGGGTTGTACGCCGCAGCAATTATATAGCGCTTGGGCTGAAGGAGCCCCTCCGGAGTCTGCACACCCCCAGTGAGCGCAGTCTACTATTATTATTATGGATCGGGCTGTACGCCACAGCGATATATGGATCGGGCTGCACGCCGCAGTGGTATATATATTTATTGATTCGGTTATCGTGAGAAGTATATGAATTGAGAACTGAGGATAAGAACGAATAAATGAACTGAAATGCTTGAGCAGCCGATTTATACTGATTATATCTGTTTTACCTGGTTTAAAGAATTTCACATGATTTCCTCATTCACTGCTACTTAAACGATTCTACTGTTTTTGTATAGAACTGCTTAGTACCTTTACGTGATTTCATACTGTCAGCCATTATTTATTGTTATTACTCACTGGGTCGGAGTACTCACATTACTCCCTGCACCATGTGTGCAGGTACAGGTATTCCTGAGGCATAAAGCGAGCTTTCCTGCCGTTCTGTTTTCATCGGAGTTATCAAGGTAGCTTCATGGCGTTCGCAGACCCGATTTCTCCTTCTATCTCCACTTATTATTCCGCATTTTAGACATATTTCTATATTAGATTGTTGAAACCTTGTATTAGAGGCTCATACTTGTGACACCGGATCAGTGGGCTGTTTTACAGAGATTTTTCGTGATTATGGTTTCCGTACATTTCATCCGTTAAATTCATACTTCTATTTATATTAAATTGGTATTAAATCCTGAAAATTGGTATTGAATTATAAAGAAAGAGATTGTGAGATGTTAATTGGTCGGGCTTGCCTAGCATTGTGTTGGGCGCCATCACGGCCGGGGTTGGGGTCGTGACAAGTTGGTATCAGAGCCTAGGTTACTTGGTCTCGTGAGTCATGAGCCGATTTAGTAGAGTCTCGCGGATCGGTATGGAGACGTTTGTATTTATCCTCGAAAGGCTGCAGAACCTTTAGGAAAACTTCATATCCTTGAAACTCTTGTCGTGCGAATTTGTTGATCCGAGTGCTAAACTTCTGTTATTCTATTCTCTCGCGGATGGCGAGGACTCACGCTACCGGACGAGGTGGACAACCACCAGTACCACCCACTAAGGTCATCAGAGGTCGTGGGCACAGTCGTGGGCGTGGTAGAGGTAGAGTAGCGAGGGCAGCACCTATTGATCCACCGCTACCACAACTCCGTATCAGGCTCCAGCAGCAGCACCCGTTTAGGAACCAGCAGTGCACATCGTGATTCTGGGTCTACAAGAGGCTTTGGCACAGATCTTGACAGTTTGCACAGGCCTGGCTCAAGTAGTTTCAGCCACCACATCAGTAGCTACTTCACAGGCCGGGGGAGGCAATCAGACCCCCGCTGCTCGCACACCTGAGCAGGTAGTGCAGGGACTACAGACACCGGGGGAACCTCCAGCTCAGCCGGTTGAACCATCTCAGAAGTTTGTTGTTCCAGTCATGCCGGACGATGAGCAGCATCGTCTTGAGAGGTTTGGTACACTCCAACCTCCATTATTTAGTGGTGCCGATGGCGAGGATGCCCAGGGTTTTCTTGATAAGTGTCAGGGGATGCTCCGTACAACAGGGATTCTTGAGACTAGTGGTGTGGCATTTACTACCTTTTAGTTTACTGGGGCTTCCTTCACTTGGTGGGAGGCGTATGAGAGGCGTAGGCCGGTTTGTGCAGCGCCCCTGACTTGGTAGGAGTTCTCCACTCTCTTCTTGGAGAAGTATGTACCGCAATCTCGTAGGGAGGAGCTGTGTAGCTAGTTTAAGTGGCTAAAGCAGGGATATATGACTGTGTCACAATATGAGGCGAGGTATTCCGAGTTTGCTCGTCATGTCGTTTGGATGGTTCCAACCGATCGGGAGAGGATCAGGAGATTTGTGGATGGCCTTAACTACTATCTCCATATCTTGATGACTAAAGAGAGGGTATTGGGTGCTACATTTGAGGAGGTGGTTGATATTGCTCGGGAGATTGAGATGGTTCGCCGTCAGGATAAAGAGGAGAGGGAGGCCAAGAGGCCTCGAGGCTCTAGAAGTTTCAGTGGTGCTCCTTCGAGGGGCCAGTTCTAGCAGGGTAGAGGTCGTTCTTTTAGGCTCGCTCAGTCGGCCCGTCTAGAGTATCGTGGGGCATCCTCATGTCGTGGTTATCATGGGTCGAAGCAGGGCCAGTCATCACTCAGCGCCCTTCCAGCTCAGAGTTCATCTCATGCCCCATCATTCCAGGGTTCTTCCATGGCAGGTCCTTCTTCTAGCCATTCTGGTGCCAGGGGTTTCCCTCAGTCCTCATCTCTAGCACCGGGTAGTTGTTACGAGTACGGAGAGTTTGGGTATATGAGGAGGCAGTGTCCTCGACTTCGCGATGGTCAGTTAAAGGGGTCAGCCCTCGACTTTTGCTCTAGTTACTTCACCACCCTCCCAGCTAGCTAGGGGTGGAGGTCAGGCAGCTAGGGGTCGCCCTAGAGGGGGAGGTCGATCAGGGGGCGGTCAGGCCCATTTCTATGCACTCCCAGGCAGACCCGATGCCATTGCTTCGGATGCTGTCATTACATGTATTGTTTCAGCATGCCACAGAGATGCCTTTGCATTATTTGATACTGGTTCCACCTTTTCTTATGTGTCATCATACTTTCCTCATTATTTGGGTACACCCCATGAGTTTCTTGCTTTACATGTTCATGTATCTACCCCGGTGGGCGATACTGTTGTTGTAGACCGTGTGTACTAGTCATGTGTGGTGACTATTGGGGGTCTGGAGACCTGAGTAGATCTATTGCTATTGAGCATGGTGGATTTTGATGTCATTTTAGGCATCGATTGGCTATCCTTGTGTCGTGCTATTCTAGATTGTCATGCTAAGACAGTCACTTTGGCTATGCCGGGTGTACCGCAGATCGAGGGGCGTGGTGTGACTGATTATGTTCCTAGTAGAGTGATATCCTTCTTAAAGGCCCAACGTATGGTTGGGAAGGGTTGCCTTTCATATCTAGCATTTGTGAGGGATGTTGGAGCCGAGACTCCTAGTATTGATTCTGTTCCAGTTGTGAGGGATTTTCCCGATGTTTTTCCTGTAGACTTGTCGGGCATGCCACTGGATAGGGATATTGATTTTGGTATTGACCTGGTGCCGGGCACTCAACCCATTTCTATTCCGCTGTATCGTATGGCACCAGCAGAGTTGAAGGAATTGAAAGAACAACTTTAGGAACTCCTAGATAAGGGGTTCATTTGGCCTAGTGTGTACCTTGAGGTGCACCCGTTCTATTTGTGAAGAAGAAGGATGGCACAATGAGAATGTGCATCGATTATAGGCAATTGAACAAAGTAACAATTAAGAACAAGTATCCTTTGCCTTGCATTGATGATTTATTTGATCAGCTTCAGGGAGCGAGAGTGTTCTCCAATATTGATCTCCGTTCGAGCGATCACCAGTTGAAGATCAGGGATTCAGATATTCTTAAGACTGCTTTCAGGACCAGATATGGTCATTATGAGTTTCTTGTTATGTCTTTCGGGCTAACCAATGCCCTAGCAGCATTCATGCATTTGATGAACAGCGTGTTCCGGCCTTATCTTGATTTGTTCGTTATAGTATTCATTGATGATATCCTTGTGTACTCGCATAGTCAGGAGGAGCACGCGGAGCATTTGAGAGTTGTGTTGCAGAGATTGAGGGAGGAGAAGTTTTATGCAAAGTTCTCCAAGTGTGAGTTTTGGCTCAGTACAGTGGCTTTCTTGGGACACGTGGTGTCCAGTGAGGGTATTCAGGTTGACCTAAAGAAGATAGAGGCGGTTCAGAGTTGGCCTAGACCGTCCTCAGCCATAAAGATTCGTAGCTTTGTTGGGTTAGCAGGCTATTATCGCCGGTTTGTTCAGGGATTTTCATCCATTGCATCGCCCTTGACAAAGTTGACTCAGAAGGGTGCTCCATTTGTATGGTCGGACGAGTGTGAGGAGAGCTTTCAGAAGCTCAAGACAGCCTTAACCGCAGCTCTAGTATTGGTTTTGTCATCAGCTTCAGGTTCATATACTGTGAATTATGATTCTTCGAGAGTTGGGATTGGTTGTGTGTTGATGCAGGAGGGTAGAGTTATTGCTTATGCTTCTCGTCAGTTGAAGCCCCATGAGGAGAACTATCCCATTCATGATTTGGAGTTGGCTGCCATAGTTCATGCATTGAAGATTTGGAGGCATTACTTGTATGGCGTATCATGTGAGGTGTTCACTGATAATCGCAGTCTTCAGCATTTGTTCAAGAAAAAGGATCTTAATTTGAGGCAGCAGATATGGTTGGAGTTGCTTAAGGATTATGATATCACTATTTTGTATCATCCGGGAAAGGCCAATGTAGTGGTCGATGCTTTGAGCCGAAAGGCAGTGAGTATGGGGAGTTTGGCATATATTCCAGTTGGGGAGAGACCCTTTGCAGTTAATGTTCAGGCCTTGGCCAATCGGTTTGTGAGATTGGATATTTCAGAGCCCAGTCGGGCGTTGGCTTGTGTGGTTTCTCGGTCTTCCTTATATGATCGCATCAAAGAGCGCCAGTATGATGATCCGCATTTGCTTGTCCTTAAGGATAGAGTTCAGCATGGTGATGCCAGAGATGTGACCATCGGTGATGATGGTGTGTTGAGGATGTAGGGCCGGATTTGTGTGCCCAATGTGGATGGGCTTAGAGCGTTGATTCTGGAAGAGGCTCATAGCTCGCGGTATTCTATCCATCCGGGTGTCGCGAAGATGTATCAGGATTTGAGGCAGCACTATTGGTGGAGAAGAATGAAGAAAGATATTGTGGTATTTGTATCTCGGTGTCTCAATTGTCAGCAGGTGAAATATGAGCATCAGAGACCGGGTGGCTTGCTTCAACAGATGGTTATTCCCGAGTGGAAGTGAGAAAGGATCACTATGGACTTTGTGGTTGGACTTCCTCGGACTTTGAAGAAGTTTGATGCTATTTGGGTGATTGTGGATTGGCTGACCAAGTCCTCACACTTCATTCCTGTGTGTACTACCTATTCTTCAGAGCGGTTGGCAGGGATTTATATCCGGGAGATTGTTCGGTTGCATGGTGTTCCAGTTTCCATCATCTCAGATGGAGGTACTCAATTTACTTTGCAGTTTTGGAGAGCCGTGCAGAGAGAGTTGGGTACTCAGGTAGAGTTGAGCACATCGTTTCATCCTCATATGGACGGACAATCCAAGTGCACTATTCAGATACTGGAGTATATGTTGTGCGCCTGTGTTATTGATTTCGGAGGTTCTTAGGATGAGTTTCTGCCGCTTGCAGAGTTTGCCTATAACAACAGCTATCAGTCCAGCATTCAGATGGCACCATATGAGGCCTTTTATGGGAGACGGTGTAGATCTCCAGTTGGTTGGTTCGAGCCTGGCGAGGCTAGGATGTTGGGAACAGACTTGGTTCAGGATGCCTTAGAGAAAGTGAAGGTGATTCAGGAAAGACTTCGTACAGCGCAGTCATGTCAGAAGAGTTATGCGGACCGGAAGGTTCGAGATGTGTCCTATATGGTTGGTGAGAAGGTCTTGCTGAAGGTTTCGCCCATGAAGGGTGTTATGAGGTTTGGGAAGAAAGGCAAGTTGAGTCTGCGGTTCATTGGGCCTTTTGAGGTGCTTCGGAGGATTGGGGAGGTGGATTATGAGCTTGCTTTGCCACCCAGCCTGTCGAGTGTGCATCCAGTATTTCATGTTTCTATGCTCCGGAAGTATATTGGGGATCTGTCTCATGTTTTGGACTTCAGCACGGTTCAGTTGGATGATGGTTTGATCTTTGATATGGAGCCAGTATCTATTTCGGGTCGCCAGGGTCGGAAGTTGAGGTCAGAGGATATAACTTCAGTGAAAGTGCAGTGGAGAGGTCGGCCCGTGGAGGAGGCTACCTGGGAGACCGAGCGGGAGATACGGAGCAGATATCCTCATCTGTTTGAGGCTTCAGGTATGTTTCTTGACTCGTTCGAGGACGAACATTTGTTTAAGTTGGGGAGGATGCGATGACCCGGCCAGTTGTCTCATGAGTTATCGCTCTGTTTCCCCCATTTCAGCTTCTTTACGCTTCGTTATCCGTGTTTTATGTGATCGGGTTGATTAGTTCGAGTTCGAAGAGGATTTGGTAAGAAATGAGACACTTACTCTCTTTTAAGAAGGTTTAAGTTGGAAAAGTCAACCGGATGTTGACTTATGTGTTAGAAGGCTCGGAAGTGAGTTCCAATGGTTCGGTTAGCTTCGGGAGGTGATTTGTGACTTAGGAGCGCGATCGGAATGGGTTTTGGAGTTGTAGAGAAGATTTAGGCTTGAATTGGCGAAATTGATATTTTGGCAAATTCTGGTTGATAGGCGAGATTTTGATATAGGGGTCGGAATGGAATTCCGAGAGTTGCAGTAGCCTCGTTGTGTCATTTGGGATGTGTGTGAAAAATTTCAGGTCATTCAGACAAGATTTGATAGACCTTTTGATCGAAAGCATAATTTAAGAGTTCTTGGAGTTCTTAGGCTTGAATCCTATGTTAAATTGGTGATTTGATGTTGTTGGAAGCGTTCCAAAATGTTGAACAAGTTTGAACGATGTCATGGGATGTGTTGATACAATTAGTTTGAAGTTTCGGGGGTCCCGGGTAGGTTCCGGGATGTTTTAGGCCGAAAATCATAGTTGCAGCAGGTCCAGGAGGGTTGCAGGCCCCAGAACTCACCCACGCGGTCCGCTTAAAAATGAGTGCGCCGCGGTAAATGCTGTGCCGATCGCACAAAAGTGGGCGCGGCCGCGGTAGGCGTCGTGCGGACCGCACAAAAGTGGGTGCAGCCGCGGTGAAGAACCTTCCCGCTGGTCCAACTTCGAATGCTCATATCTTTTGATCTACAAGGAATTTTGAGGTAACTCAAAAACGAACGTTGTAGTCCTTCATGTCTAGTTTCCAGAAAGGTAAAGATATCACAATTTGGACATCTGTATAAAATGTTATGGCTAAAATACTTAAGTCTGTCACTGCAGAAGAAGGCATGTGCGGCCGCGGTTGTGTTTGCGCGGACCGCAGTCGTTTTGGTGCGGCCCGCGGTAGCTGAAATCTGAGGGGGTACCTATTAATATGAGGTTTTGAGTTTTATTCAATATTTTGACCTAGAGAGCTCGGATTTTGGCGATTTTTCGAAGGTTTTTCAAGAAATTCATCGGGGTAAGTGATTTTAACTCATATTTGGCTAGAACACACGAATCTATCATTGAATTCATCATTTAATTCGTGATTTGGGATGGAATTTGGGAAGAAAATTGTGAAACCTTTCAAAAATGTAAAATGGTGATTTGAAGGACCAAATGGTATCGGAATTGGATAATTTTGGTATGGTTAGACTCGTGAGGGTATGAGGATTCTGAAAATGTAAATTTTACCCGATTCTGAGATGTGGTCCCGGGGCTCGGGTTTAGTTAATTTCGAGATTTTTGATATTTTTCGAATGTTTTCGCTTGGGCTATGTTCCCTTAGCATATTGTAACTTATTCATTTTGATTTTGGATAGATTTGACGTGCGTGGAGGCCAATTTGAGAGGCAAGGGCATAGCGAGCTAGAGCTTTGGCCAGTTTGAGGTGAGTAATAATTTTAAATGATGTCCTGAGAGCTTGAAACCCCGGATTTGCACAACATAGTGCTATACTAAGTTGAGATACACGTTGTGTGACGAGCGTGAGGTTCAATGCTATCGGGATTGTGACTTGGTCCATCCCGAACGATATTTTACTATATTTTTGATTGAGACATATATACGTTATTATTGTGAATTGGGCTAGTTGCCATGCTTGGGGCCTTGTGCCAACCTGTAGAACCCTTAGGGGATTTTTGACTAGTTTTCCTCACTTATTTTGTTATATATCCTCAGTCATGTTTCCAATTGCTTAAGAATGATATGAACCAGATTTTTGAAATGTTAATCATAAATAGAAAGAGATATGAGGGCTGATATCCCGACCGTACATTATGCTCGAGAGACTGTAATTTTTAAATGACTGAGAGGGGTCTAGGACCCGATAGTGAGGATATTTTATATGATATGGATTGGGCTGCGCACTGCAGCAGATATATATTTTATATGATATAGATCGGGCTGCGCGCCGCAGCAAATATATATTATACATATTATGGATCGGGATGCACGTCGCATCACTTATATGGATCGGGATGCACGCCACAGCAATTATATAGCGCTTGGGCTGAAGGAGCCCCTCCGGAGTCTGCACACCCCCAGTGAGCGCAGTCGACTATTATTATTATGGATCGGGCTATACGCCACAGCGATATACAGATCGGGCTGCACGCCGTAGCGGTATATATATTTATTGATTCGGTTATCGTGAGAAGTATATGAATTGAGAACTGAGGATAAGAACGAATAAATGAACTGAAATGCTTGAGGAGCTGATTTATACTGATTATATCTGTTTTACCTGGTTTAAAGAATTTCACATGATTTCCTCATTCACTGTTGCTTAAACGATTCTACTGTTTTGGTATAGAACTGCTTAGTGCCTTTACGTGATTTCATACTGTCAGCCATTATTTATTGTTATTACTCACTGGGTCGGAATACTCACATTACTCCCTGCACCATGTGTGCATGTACAGGTATTCCTGAGGAATAGAGCGAGCGTTCCTGTCGTTCTGTTTTCATCGGAGTTATCGAGGTAGCTGCATGGCGTTCGGAGACCCGATTTCTCCTTGAATCTCCACTTATTATTCCGCATTTCATACATATTTCTGTATTAGATTGTTGAAACCTTGTATTAGAGGCTCAGACGTGTGACACCGGATCAGTGGGCTATTTTACAAAGATTTTTCGTGATTATGGTTTACGTACATTTCATCCGTTAAATTCATACTTCTATTTATATTAAATTGGTAATAAATCCCGAAAATTGGTATTGAATTATAAAGAAAGAGATTGTGAGGTTTTAATTGGTCGGGCTTGAATAGCATTGTGTTGGGCCCCATCACGGCCGGGGTTGACATTATGCCCGAGAGAGGCTATGATTTTTAATTAACTGAGAGGGGTCGAGGACCCGATAGTGAGGCTATTTTATATGATATGGATCGGGCTGCGTGCCGCAGTAGATATATATTTTATATGATATGGATCGAACTACGCGCCGCAACAGATATATATATTATACATATTATGGATCGGGCTGCACGCCGCAACAATTACTTATATGGATCGGGCTACACGCCGCAGCAATTATATAGCGCTTGGGCTGAAGGAGCCCCTCTGGAGTCTACACGCCCCCAGTGAGCGTAGTCGACTATTATTATTATGGATCGGGCTGTACGCCACAGCGATATACGGATCGGGTTGCACGTTGCAGCGGTATATATATTTATTGATTCGGTTAACGTGAGAAGTATATGAATTGAGAACTGAGGATAAGAACGAATAAATGAACTGAAATGCTTGAGGAGCCGATTTATACTGATTATATCTGTTTTACCTGGTTCAAAGAATTTCACATGATTTCCTCATTCGCTGCTGCTTAAACGATTCTACTGTTTTGGTATAGAACTGCTTAGTGCCTTTACGTGATTTCATACTGCCAGCCATTATTTATTGTTATTACTCACTGGGTCGGAGTATTCACATTACTCCCTGCACCATGTGTGCAGGTACAGGTATTCCTGAGGCATAGAGCGAACTTTCCTGCCATTCTATTTTCATCGGAGTTATCGAGGTAGCTGCATGGCGTTCGCGGACCCGATTTCTCCTTCTATCTCCACTTATTATTCCGCATTTCATACATATTTCTGTATTAGATTGTTGAAACCTTGTATTAGAGGCTCAAACTTGTGACACCAGATCAATGGGCTATTTTACAGAGATTTTTCGTGATTATGGTTTCCGTACATTTCATCTGTTAAATTCATACTTCTATTTTGGTAATAAATCCTGAAAATTGGTATTGAATTATAAAGAAAGAGATTGTGAGATGTTAACTGGTCGGGCTTGCCTAGCATTGTGTTGGGCGCCATCATGATCGGGGTTGACATTATGCCCGAGAGGCTGTGATTTTTAATTGATTGAGAGGGGTCGAGGACCCGATAGTGAGGATATTTTATATGATATGGATCGGGTTGCGCGCCGCAGCAGATATATATTTTATATGATATGGATCGAGCTACGCGCCGCAACAGATATATATATTATACATATTATGGATCGGGCTGCACGCCGCAACAATTACTTATATGGATCGGGCTACACGCTGGAGCAATTATATAGCGTTTGGGCTGAAGGAGCCCCTCCGGAGTCTGCACACCCCCAGTGAGCGTAGTCGGCTATTATTATTATGGATCGGGATATACGCCATAGCAATATACGGATCGGGCTGCACGCTGCAGCGGTATATATATTTATTGATTCGGTTATCGTGAGAAGTATATGAATTGAGAACTGAGGATAAGAACGAATAAATGAACTGAAATGCTTGAGGAGCCGATTTATACTGATTATATCTGTTTTACTTGGTTTAAAGAATTTCACATGATTTCCTCATTCACTGCTGCTTAAACAATTCTACTGTTTTGGTATAGAACTCCTTAGTGCCTTTACGTGATTTCATACTGTCAGCCATTATTTATTGTTATTACTCACTGGGTCGGAGTACTCACATTACTCCCTGCACCATGTGTGCAGGTACAAGTATTCCTGAGGCATAGAGCGAGCTTTCCTGTCGTTCTGTTTTCATCGGAGTTATCGAGGTAGCTGCATGGCATTCGCAGACCCGATTTATCCTTCTATCTCCACTTATTATTCCGTATTTCAGACATATTTCTGTATTAGATTGTTGAAACCTTGTATTAGAGGCTCAGACTTGTGACACCGGATCAGTGGGCTGTTTTACAGAGATTTTTCGTGATTATGGTTTTCGTACATTTCATCCGTTAAATTCATACTTCTATTTATATTAAATTGGTATTAAATCCCGAAAATTGGTATTGAATTATAAAGAAAGAGATTGTGAGATGTTAATTGGTCGGGCTTGCCTAGCATTGTGTTGGGCGCCATCACGGTCGGGGTTGACATTATGCCCGAGAGGCTGTGATTTTTAATTGATTGAGAGGGGTCGAGGACCCAATAGTGATGATATTTTATATGATATGGAAAGGGCTGCGCGCCGCAGCAGATATATATTTTATATGATATGGATCGAGCTGCGCGCCACAGCAGATATATATATTATACATATTATGGATCGGGTTGCACGCCGCAACAATTACTTATATGGATCGGGCTACACGCCGCAGCAATTATATAGCGTTTGGGCTGAAGGAGCCCCTCCGGAGTCTGCACACCCCCAGTGAGTGTAGTCGACTATTATTATTATGGATCGGGCTATACGCCATAGCAATATACGGATCGGGCTGCACGCTGCAGCGATATATATATTTATTGATTCGGTTATCGTGAGAAGTATATGAATTGAGAACTGAGGATAATAACGAATAAATGAACTGAAATGCTTGAGGAGCTGATTTATACTAATTATATTTGTTTACCTGGTTTAAAGAATTTCACATGATTTCCTCATTCACTGCTGCTTAAACGATTCTACTATTTTGGTATAGAACTGCTTAGTGCCTTTACGTGATTTCATACTGTCAGCCATTATTTATTGTTATTACTCACTGGGTCGGAGTACTCACATTACTCCCTGCACCATGTGTGCAGGTACAAGTATTCCTGAGGCATAGAGCGAGCTTTCCTGTCGTTCTGTTTTCATCGGAGTTATCGAGGTAGCTGCATGGCGTTCGCAGACCTGATTTCTCCTTCTATCTCCACTTATTATTCCGCATTTCAGACATATTTCTGTATTAGATTGTTGAAACCTAGTATTAGAGGCTCAGACTTGTGACACCGGATCAGTGGGCTATTTTACAGAGATTTTTCGTGATTATGGTTTCCGTACATTTCATCCATTAAATTCATACTTCTATTTATATTAAATTGGTATTAAATCCCGAAAATTGGTATTGAATTATAAAGAAAGAGATTGTGAGATGTTAATTGGTCGGGCTTGCCTAGCATTATGTTGGGCGCCATCACGACCGGGGTTGGGGTCGTGATACATTGCTGGAACACAGACAAGTAAAAATGTACTCAAATAAGAAAGGCGATGTCAGCTCAATGAATCATATCGTTTCTGATGCACAATTTCAGTCATGTCAAACTCGATATCTCATATCATAACCTCAATTACTCAACCTTTAGCACACCCAACACCTTGTGCCCACATATTTCTATCTCACTTTGCACAACAACGTTCTCATGTTACTCAGTTCATAGGGTCCATAACCAATGCAATTAAGATGTTCAAAGAGTCTCATTTACATAACATAAAGTAGAGTACAACTTCTAAGCTAATTAGCAACTCAGCAAGAAAGATGAAGTTATTTTTAGAAATCATTTGGGTAAAGAAAGTGTCATTTTCAATTAAAATACAACATCAAATGAATTAACACCTTTAACAAGGGGTTTAATAAATTAACTTAGTGGAAATTCCATTTTTAAGTAAATACAACCTCAGTCGGTCTAAGGAAATTTAATTGAGTAACTAATTGAATTAAAAATGTGATAAATTTTGAAAATTTGAAGTATTGAAATATGTATATATAAATACGGCGAGGTATTGAAAACACTATGAATTCCAACACAAAAGATCATAGCAATAAAAGAATCTAAACAGTTAAAACACTTGAATTAATAACAACAAATAAACATTACAAACAAAAAGTGCACGGCATCACCCTTCGTGCTTTTACTCTCGTTTTCACCATAAGAATCAGTATATTCGGCACGACATTACCCTTCGTGCTTTTACCTCACATAATCATGGCACGACATTATCCTTCGTGCATTATCACTCATATCATGGCTCGACATCACCCTTCATGCTTTTACACTCTTCTTACCCAAGCAACAATCACAAAGCAATTCGGGCAAAAGAATCAATAAAATTACAATAGAATCTTGGCAAGGGAACAATAGTATAATAACAATATCCTGACAAGGGAAACAATATCATAAGCAATAACATCCCAGCAAGGGAAACAATATGAACATAAGGATTAGAGGAAAGCTAGCAATATCATTTGGAGCATATAGAGGTAAATTAAGCAATTAGAAACTCAAGCATGACGGAATACTTTACACATAATGAACATAAGGACCTAAGAACCCCTAGAGGCAAATTTCCCACAAATAAGTCCGAGCACACACTCGTTACCTTGCGTGCACGGACTACAATTAGCATAGAAGAATCAAACCCTAAGGGGAAGTCCTCCACACAAGGTTAGGCAAGATACTTACCTCAATCCGGCCAATTTAATACTCAAATTAGCTTTTCCTTTACCAATTCTTCAACGCTCGGCTCAATCTAGCGAAAAATGACTTGAATATATCTAACAATGCAAGGGAAAATAATATCAATTAACAAAACAATGATTCTTATACAATTTGCAAAAAGTCAACAAAAGTCAACTCTTCGGGCATGCACCTCGAAACCCGACAAAATATACAAAAACTGAATACACATTCCGATACGAGTTCACCCATACAATAATTATCCAATTCCAATACCATTTGGTCCTTCAAATCGTCATTTTACATTTTTGAAAGATTTCACAATTTTTTCAAATCTCATCCCAAATCACGAATCAAATTATGAATTCGATGATAAATTAATGTATTTTAGCGAAATCCGAGTTAGAATCACTTACCCCGATGAACTTCTTGAAAAACTTTCGAAAAATTGCCAAGATCCGAGCTCTCTAGGTAAAAATATAAAATAAAACCCTAAATCTCGTTTTTATAGTGCACCTTTTGGATCCCCATCACCGTGGATCGCGGTAAAACCACCGCTGACCTCGGTAAATCCACCGCTACAACGGAAAATGTTAACTGCAGTGACATGCTTTAGTATTTTGGCCATAATTTTCTCTACAGATGATCAAATTATGATTTCTTTAGCTTTCTGAAAACTAGACACGAAGGGATACAACTTTTGTTTTTAAATCATCTCAAAATTCCTTGTAGATCAAAAAATATAGGCTTTCGAATTCAGACCAGTAAACCTGCGGATTCTTCCTCACCGCGAACCATTTTCCGCCTCAGCGGTAATCCTACCGCCTCAGTGGAAAAACTTCCTCCTCAGAGGTAAGACTTCTGCCCCCAGCAAAGATTTAAGCATCATAACCATTTTCTACGTTCCGTAATGTCCGGACTCGCTCAAAACTCACCCGAAACTCATCCGAGGCCCCCGGAACCTCAACCAAATGTACCAACACATCTTATAACATCAGACGAACTTAGCCCCACTCTCAAATCACGTTAAACAACGCTAAAACCACGAATCAGATGCTCAAACGCATGAATATCACTATGAACATCAAGAACCTCTAGAATTGCAATCAAGCGTCTGAACCACATCAAATCAACTCCAAACGACACCAAATTTTGCAGGCAAGTCGCAGATGACATAATAGAGCTGTTCCAACTTTCAGAATCGCATTTCGACCTCGATAACACAAAAGTCAACTATGAGTCAAACCTCTCCATTTTCCAAACTTCAACTTTTCCAACTTTCACTGAAATGCCTCAAATTAACCTACGGGCCTCCAGATCCAAATCCAAACACACGCCCAAGTCCAAAATCACCATACAAAGCTACTGACATCATCCAAAACTCATTCTGGAGCCGTTTACTCAAAGGTCAAATTCCGGTCAAGTTCTCTCCGCTTAAAGCTTCCAGAACTATATTCCTTCTTTCCAATTCGGCTCTGATTCATCCGGAAACTGAATCCAACCATGCACACAAGTCGATATACATAATGTGAAGCTATTCGTGACCTTGAACTGCCGAACCGGACACTATTGTTCAAAACAACCAGTTGGGTCATTACAATCCATGAGTCCCTAGCTTTAGTTGTATAATCTAACAAAACCCTTCATGTATTGGTAATTGATAAGTGATGGTTCAATACGTCCGTATCCTTGTGAAATTGGTATGGTTTTGAACCCAATATCCATAGTGCATAAAGTTGGAACTCGACAGGGATTAGATCAATCCCATGCAAATTCGCACGTATATATTAGTGTTACAAAACTGATGACGGGTGCATCGGTGTTATCTATAAGAGGTTTTTCTTCTTTTCGGTCAATTGCTGAAATTCTCTAATGAATAGATGTACTTTTCTAATCAAGAGGATTGTATTGTTTAGACACAAAAATCAAGATCGTATTTTATTAGAACCCCATTTATAGTATTTTCTTTTACCAAAATAACTTATAGTAAGTTAATATTTTAGGGCTGCTTTTATAATAACTATTTTTAGTGTGTGTGCGTTGTACGTGTGTGCCGCGTCAATTTATATATATATATATATATATATATATATATATATATATATAAAAGAAAAAAAAATTGAAATTGGCAATTTATATCAAAATAAATTAAATATTTACTTAAGAAAATAATTAGTAAAAGATAATAATTTTTTTATTGATTTTAAATTTTATATATTAAGACTTCTGATATGGTTCAAATAATGCATATTCGATAAATACAATTGACTTTAAAGTTCTAAATAAGTAAATTTTAGGAAAATTAACACGTGAATTAATTATAGTTGTGAAACAATTTAATAAAATATATCTTAAACAACCAAGAAAATATTTTCGTATGACAAGTTAAATAAAGGATCATCAAAATTGATCGATAAAAATTTCCTTGTATAGCCACCAAAATTTTACACAAAAATTATACAATATTTTTTGTCCTTGGTTGAAAAGAAACTTACCCTTTACTTTTTTATATTCTCTTCTTTTTTCTTAATATATTTTATCCTTATTTAGTTGATTTCGAACTCCTAAATATTAGGTAATAATTAAAATTTTACTTGATTTTATTAGGAAAGTAACTTAAATTACATATTTATCCAATATGATACTTATTTTTAAAGGGTAAAAAAGACGAACGACATTTCGCTAAGGGCTTTGTGCCCTTAATATATTATTTTGCTAGTTTTAGAGTACGTGTGTTACGCGTGTACTATATCTTAGTAAGTACATAATTTTAAAAATCACATAAATATTACATTAAAAATTTGTGTTTGAGTTATAAATAAAAGCCAAAGAAAAAGTATAAGTTCCAAAGAAATGATACTTGTTTATCCCATTTAGCTAACTCAATTAAAGAAAAAGCAATAATAATAGAAGTCCTCAACCATCTTAGTCGATATTTTTAACTTAAAATTTATTCGAGATATATACTTTCGTTACTACAGTTTCACAAGTTTTTATCGCAAGCAAAATATAAATGATTTTATTTCTTTAATAATCAATAAGAAATACTATGGCAGCATAAACCAACTCATCTTTTTTTGTTTAGAATTTGGTCAAATAGGCTCGTATTAGACTGATGGGGGTGTTGAGCATACAATAGTCAAAACCACGCTTAAGCCCTGAAGCTTGGAGCAAAAATATATTGAGCGCTTCGTCTTGCTTAGCAAGCGCTTCAATATCCGCATCAAGGGTTTAAGGGCACATTTTTCCCAGCTAACGAGCGTAATACTAAAGAGGTGGCACTAAATAATTAATATTTTACTTTCTAATCTTTTGTCAATTTCTTTTTTCATATATTTTTCATTTATGTCTATAATTATTAGATTTAGGCTACCCTTATGAGATTTTAAACTTATTGATCCGATTTTGTCTAAGTTTTTATATTTATATAAAGTAACTAATTTTTTTTACATAATATATACAAATCCGGTCAAAATTTATAATTTATATACAAATTAAATACATATTTTTTGTATTAAAACTACAATTTACATACAACTTATATACAATTATGTAAGTTGTAGTTATTTTGTATATCGTTTCTACACTCGACATATAAAATATATACAATTTGTTTATGTCTTCTTTTTCTAGTTTTAATATGAAATTTCAACAAAAACCACCTCGAATCTTCACCAAATTCTCTCAAAATTGAGATATAAACTCCAAAGGATATTCCCAATCATTTATAACAGCACTTAATTCAATCAAAAAGTAATTTTGCAAATTTCGTTTTTCGAATTCAAAGCTTCCGCGCTTTCTAATGGATTAATTTAGTTTCCAATTCAATCTACTTGCTTCCGATTAATACTATTTTGTTTATTGATTCCAAAAAGCTAAAAGAAATAACGATCTTCTCTCATTCAAAAGTGATAATATTGTTAACATAAAAAAAACAGAAAAAAAAAAGAAAGAGAAAACATAATAGAATTGCTTGATGCCAAATCTCTTTGTTCTAGTTAAAGTATGGCTGAAGTTGAGGAGAAAGAGGCCAAATATTGATCTGTTAATTTATAAGTTTAGCTTTGGGGTGATTATAAGTTTAGCTTTGGGGTGAAAGAGGAAGAGAAAGTCTGGAAGATTAGAATATAACACATTATTTTATATAAAATTCTTAATCTGTATATGCACTTATAATTGAGTTAAAACCTCAATAGTGAAGGTAAATAAGTTTTAAAATTAGTATAAATAAGTAAAAAACTCTTTTTCTTTTTTAATTTGTGCCTTTCTTCATTTATGTCTGCCAGCATTGACCAAGCAGAAAATTAATAAAACGTGTCCTGAAAAAATAAAAAATTGGGATATTAAGGGATTTTGTTTTACACACTTTCATAGGCATATTAAAGAATGAAATTCCTATGTGTTGTATGTTTCCTTTTTCCTTTTTAATGTACGAAAATTTTGACCTCTTTAATAAAAATAAAATAATGAGTTTCCTATTTATTGTTTTATTCCTTTTTCTCTTTGAAGTATGGAAATTTTGACCTCTTTAATAAGATATTAAATAATGAGTTTTCTAATTATATAGTCCTAATTTGTTCCTTTTTAACCTACGGAAATATAGAATTTCCCGCTAAGCTATGATATGAAGGGACCGTTTCTACACTCTTTGCTAGAGTAAAATTAGGGATTCTAATTAAAGAAAGAGTTTACTTCTTCTTCTTTTCTTAACTATATGTACGACAATTTTGTTTTTTTCAAAAGAGTATTATATGTTTATTTACAATGTAATTCATTATAGAGTGCACTTATGAAGGGTAAAAAAAGCGAACGATATTTCGCTAAGGGTTTTCGTGCTTTTAATATAGTATAGGTATAGACTAGTTTCTATATGCGTGTGTCGCACATAATACTTTAGCAATGAGAATAAAAAGATGAAAAATTAGAATGCTAACATAAGAGAGTAGATATTAGAAGTCTTCAATAACATATGCAACTAAAAGATAATGTAGGATATGTGAATAGTTGTAACCAGAAAAGTACGTTAATTTCATGAAACGTTCATATTAACTAACCCACTCTTTTATCTAATCCATACCAGTATATTTTTAAATTATTATACTTTTTAATTTGTTACTTATATGAACAAAGTGTTAATAACGACTTATGTGATAAGTGATGTATTACATATGTTTTAATTTCTAATTCAATTATATGTTGATATGTAACACAGAAGTTACCAATGCATGCATTTTGAATTTATACTTTTTTTAAATATCTATTAATTTATGTCCAAACTCCACACATTGAAAATTATATGTTTTTTACTATTTAGTTTATAAATTTTTATTACATTATCATTTTTAGTTCTAGTTTTTGAATAAAAAAATAATATAGAAAAGTTCAATTCATAAATAAAACATAATTATAAATAATTTTTCGATAATTTTAAAATTATAAACATTCTTGGATGAGCAATTACGATACATGAGCATTCAATTATAAGAAATAAATATCACTCACAAACGTGATTGCATATTGAATCCAAAATTAGCTAAAAGGATAAACACAGTTTTGAAGCTAGAAACTCCTTAAATTCTTGAATCGAACCTCTCAACTTCTTCAAGTAGTGTCCCATTTCTATGCAGGAAGACACTGAAAGCAACGGTAAGATACATAGCTAGAAAATCTCAAGAGAATAAATTATAAAATTAACAATACTAATATTCTGTAAATTTTACTAACTTTCTATTTCGTGCGGCATCATAGTTGACACCTATTATAAGATTACTCGTCTACCTTGTCATAATAACTAATGAAAACTTCCAGGGATAAATGTTTAGTCTCTTCAATTACTCAAATCAATATGTGTATCTTAAATAAAGTAACATATTAATCAAACGGATGTGTGACCACTAACATCATTACTGTCACGATGCAAAATCCCTCTGACGTGATGACACCTAGCCTCTAAAACTAGGTAACCCTAATATTAACAGAATAACGATAATATTTACTAACTCGAACAATTTCGAGATAGAAATCTCTTCACAATTAACAATCCCAAAATCAGTAGTATAAGTCATAAGGCTTTCTAGGAGTAGTTATACATAATGAATACATCACTGTTCCAGAACAAAAGGAAACAATGGAAATAAATACAATAGAAGGTGACTCCGAGGCCTGCGAACGCAGCAAGTTTACCTTGAGTCTCCACAACAACGATCCGTACAGCCACTGACGATCAAATACCTGGATCTGTAAAAAAAATGTACAGAAGTGTAGAATAAGCGCACCATATCGGTGCCCAATAAGTATCAAGATTAATCTCAGTGGAGTAGTGACAAGGAACTGTAACGACCCGACTAGTTGTTTTGAGTATCTGCACTTCGCTCGGTGATTAGAACCAAACTCTGTGTTTCCAAGACTTTAGAGCCTCATTCTAGCCTTCCTTTATTAACATGCGCAGTTCGGGTATTAACCCGAGAGACTTATTTGCTAAAAAAAATAATAAACTGATAAAAACAAGAAATGTTTGCCTAAAAAGTTAATTTTAATTGATTTTGGTCAATGTTTTGAGTAAATGGACTTGGACTCGTGTTTTGACGATCCCGGTAGGTCCATATTGAAATATGGGATCTGGGCATATGCCCGGAATCGAATTCTGAGGTCCCTAGCTTGAGTTATGAATTTTTATTGAAAATTAAAAATCTGAAAAACCTAATGTTTTTAAGAATTGATTGAATGTTTGGCATTGTTGATACCGGGTCCATATTTTGGTTCTAGAGCCCGGTACATGTCCAATATAATATTTTTGACTTATCTATGAAATTTGGTGGGAAACGGAGTTGGTTTGACTTGATTCGGACTTCCGTTGGTAAAAATAGAGATTTCAAAGCTTTCTTAAAAATTTCATTTGATTTGGTGTCCAATTCATAGTTCTAGGTGTTATTTTGGTGATTTGATCGTGCGAGCTAGTTCGTATGATGTTTTTACACTGGTGTGCACTTTTGATTTGGAGTCCCGAGGGACTTGAGTGTATTTTTGGATCATTGATTGAGAGACTAGTAAAGTTAAGAAATTTGAGAGTTTGACCACGGTCAATATCGGGTTAAGATGCCCTCTATTCAGTGTTTTGAGTGCACGAACAGGTCCGTAGCGTGTTTTATGATTGAAATTCATATATGGTTTGTGTCCGGGAGGTTCCTGATGAGTTTCGGGGTGGTTTCAGATGATTTCGGAGAAGTTTGGGTTTTGTTGGTTTCTGGTGTAACACTTATATGCTGCGAAATCAGAGGACTTAATTTCTCGCTATCAAGCCATTTTGGAAGAATACCTCGAGACCCCGAGGACATGGAGCTGCGAACGAGTCCCCTCCCTCGGGGCTCGTCGGGGCCTGACTCAAAAAAGACGAAGGTTGAGGCCAAAGCAGAAGGGGAAATTTCCAAAGCACGCGGCTCACTCTGACAGAGTCGACCTATCCGGAGCCTCTGTCGAATTGTCACGTCTAACCGTCCCATCTCCATACTTTACAATTAATGTATGTTGTACTATAACCAGATTCCCCTCCTATATAAAGGGAACCCACACTACTTTGTAAGGGGCTAATATTGCTCCAACTATTCTCCACCAGATCAATAATCTCTCCCTCTCCTCTCTAACTTGCTCGTTCTTATTAGCTCGAGGCCACTCTTAGCATTTACTACTTTCTTGCTTGTTTTTCATTATATTTATTGCTTGGTATTGACCATAAAGAGCCTTACTTGATCATATTTTAAATGTTGCCCCATTCCCGACTACCCCCGATAGCTCGAGATCGAGCCAAGATATCAGCCTCGAGGTCTCCCAACGACCAGTCTGAGGCTCGGGCTGTAAGCCCCTCGGTTTGATTATTGCCCCGTTTTAGCTTGAATCTCTTCGTTAAACTTCATATTCTTAGTATCAACTACCCTAACAACCAGCATAAAAATAGATCACGTATTTTTAGAATCCCATTTACAAATTTAATTGTTGTTACCATTTTCACGGTAAACAGTTTGGCGCTCACCGTGGGGATAAAAATAATAGTGATTATTTTCTTGTTGGTTTCATTACAAAAACGCAAGTTATCTTTCACACTTTTTCTTGTCCAATATCTCTTGATTTCCGATCGAAATGTCTGGCTCAGTAAATAGAGCCGAGAATGACAACCTCGAAAACTATGGGGAAAACGGCGTGGTTGTTCCGACTATCGGAATGCAACCACAGAATCCTGGTAACGCGCCCGGACCAATTATAGTGGATGAGGATTCACAGGATGCGCAACAAGTCAACGAAACCTCACACACCGACAGAAGCATACGGCATAGCAACCGACAGGAAGACCAAAAAACCCCGGCCCGAGAAGAACATGAAGTTAATCTTCATGTTATTTTTAAAATGTTGCAGGCACAACAGTTGGCCATCGTTCAGTTACAAAGCTATCCGAAGACTCCCAGCGCAGTAGTGCCAGAAACAGCTCCCCCTACTGAACAAGTACCCGAGAGATCAAGCAATAACGGATCGGTAGCCGACCCTGCCATAGTAAAAATGCTATAGGACCTCACCAAAAGGATCGAATCAGGTGAGAAAATGATAGCAGCCAACGATAAGAAAGTCAAGACCTACAACTATAGGGTCGATCAGATCCTGGGTACACCCCCGGTCCTCAAAGGCGTGGATTCGTAGAAGTTCATACAAAGGCCGTTCCCCGAGGAAGCGGCCCCAAAACCCATTCCAAAGAAGTTTAGAATGTCAGAACTCCCTAAGTAAAACAGCACCACCGACCTTAAAAAATACGTTACTGCCTACACCTGCGCAGTAAAAGGCAATGATATAAAGAATGACGAGATCGAGTCCGTACTACTGAAAAGATTCGGGGAAACACTCTCAAAGGGGGCCATGATGTGGTACCACAACTTGGCTCCTGATTCCATAAATTCATTCACCATGCTAGCAGACTCCTTCGTAAAGGCGCATGCTTGGCCATCAAGGTAGCAACAAGGAAGTCTGACATTTTCAAAATCAAGCAAAGAGAGAACGAGATGTTACGGGAATTCGTGTCCCGCTTTTAGATGGAATGGATGGAGATACCGCCAGTCTCTAATGACTGGGCAGTACAGGCCTTCACCCAAGGCCTGAACGAACGAAGCTCGGTGGCTTCAAAACAGCTGAAACAAAACCTGATCGAGTATCCAGCCGTGACCTGGTCGGACATCCACAATCGGTACCAGTCAAATATCAGAGCCGAGGAGGACCAATTGGGAGCCCCTTCGGGCTCAGTGTACCCAAACAGGCTCCTGGCAAAGGAACCAAAGACAAACAAAGAAAGGTATCAGCAATACCTCAAGGATAGGAGGAACGCCCCGAGGCGCAATGTACACCGCAATGATCGTAGTGTGGATCGAGGACAGATCTTCGAGGGCTCATCAATAGAACCAGGTTTGATCGAAACGTAGTGCCAACAGGTGCAACCCACCTGTCAGAATACAACTTCAACGTCAATGTGTCAGACATCATGTTCGCTATCAGTAAGATCAGAGATGCCAAATGGCCCAAACCGATACAGTCAGATCCTTCGCAGAGGAATTACAATTTAGCACGCGAGTTTCACAACACGCATGACCATAGGACCGAGGATTGTCAGCAACTACGAGAGGAGGTAGCTCGGCTGCTTAACAAAGGACATATCCGAGAATTCCTTAGCGATCGAGCCAAAATCAGTTCCGAAAAAGGGAGGCAACCAATCAGAACGAGGCAAACGAGTCGCAACACGTCATCCCCATAATTATGGGTGGCGCTGATGCCACACAGGAACCCGTAATGAGAAGGACGAAAATATCCATCACTAGAAAAAAGCAAACTCAGGGATATATCCCTGAAGGCGCCCTCACATTCAGTGAAGAGGACATCGAGACCTTGTCTTAACCCCACAATGACGCCCTGGTAATTTCCTTCCTTGTAAATTCTTTTCAGATAAAACGTGTACTCGTGTATCCAGGTAGCTCGGCCAATATTGTCAGTTCGAGGGTAATAGAATAGCTCGGACTACTCAACCAAATCATACCCGCCACTCGGGTCCTCAACGGATTCAACATGGAAAGCAAAGCGACGAAAGGAGAAATCATCCTTCCGGTTACCGTGGCCGGCACGACCTAAGACACCAAATTCCATGTCATCGAGAGAGACATTAGGTATAACGCCTTATTTGGGCGGTCGTGGATACACTGCATGAGAGCAGTTCCATCCACCCTTCACCAGATGATAAAATTCCCAACAAATGACGGAATTAAAATCGTCTATGATGAATAACACGCGGAAAGGGAAATGTTTGCAATATACGATGTGGTACCAATGCTCGTACCTCCGCCCCCGAGTAAAAAAGGCGAATTAGGCCTCACCCTCGATCGAACCTGACAAAACAAAGTAGAAATCCATACCGTGTTTTTTCCCCAAGCAATTATAACGAATCAATCCTGGGGCATCACCAGCATATCTCACTTCAAGGTACGACCATCTCCTTTTTTGTTTCGAATTTAGAACTAACCCTTATGTAGCGACCGGATCTGTCATAACACTAGCCCTGCCTGAAGACCTCAAGGCTCTAAAAACGCACCCTTTGCACTCTTTTCCTTCGACCGAGTTTTTGTCCCAAAAGAAGGGTTTTATCGGCAAGGTTTTTAACTAGGCAACATCTGCGAGCTACCTAAGGAAAACTCCGCAAAATGCTCAAAACTTCTTGTGTAGACAACTTTTGAACGATGAGGAGTATTCCGCAAGAAAGCTACCCGCTCAAAAAGGTTTTGAAATGCCAAACAGGGGTCCTAGAGGAAAGCAATGTACCGGACCAAATGATCCAAGGAGTCGTGCCAGTGCGGGCCGAGCTCACAACAATGAAACGATATGTATTTATGCCAAGCAATAAAAGAATATCTTTTAGCATCTCACACTCCAAAAAAGGAAATTTCAGCATACTGTCGGTAGGGATCCCTCCACCAAACGCGTCTCGAAGTACTCGAGACTTAACGACAATAATTCGGCACCTGCACGACCCCAGGGTCGGAACTCCGGGCTCATGAAGCCCCAGCAAGGTAACTCTGATCTCACGAATAGCGGCCTTCAAGCCTAAGCAAACTCGATGACTCGGAGACTGTCTCTAATCGCCGTACATTCGAAAACCCGAGGTTGTAAGACCCCGAGCGGGCAGATTCGATATAACCAGATCTATTATACATAGCAACAAAAACTGTAAGACCTCAATAGGTATGACAAAACAGTAAGACCTTAAAAGGCATGACGAACTGTAAGACCTCAACAGGCATGACAAACTGTAAGGCCTCAACAAGCATGAAAATTTTGTAAGACCTTTATACATGCATAAAACTCAATCCCGAAGTTTAGGCTATACGCCGCATTTGTAAGAATCTCGAAAGGCATACCCTCGATGTAGACGCCTAAACTATCACTTGGGATCAAAAATGGCTCCGGCCAAATACATATGACTATGGTCAAAATGGCTACACCAGCCAAATTAACATGACACGAGGATGCCTGATTGTCGCTAACAAAATCGCAGGTCATTACTTCGAATATACTTCGAAAAGAACCGGTTAAAATAGGCTTCCCTAAATAGGCAAACGGGCTTCGACCATGTCAGCTCCAAATCACAAGGCTTCGAGCTACTCGACCTACGAGCTAAGAACCTTCCAAGGTGCTAGAACATCGCCGCGAATGACTTGAAATCGAGGTTCTTCCAAAACCGATGACGGGTCAGGAAAAATCATTTCAAAAAGACCTTAACGAGAGGAAAATAAAGCTTACAAAATGCCCACAGGCAAAAGCGTAAGAGCCATTGTCGCCAGCCAAACGAGCCTCTAGGCCGCACACTAAAAGGTCTCAACGACCAAATAGCGTAAGAGCCACTCGCCAGCTTGAAAATTGAAAACTTAAGGATTAAAATGAGCTCAAGTTGTAACCTGATTCAGAGACTGGATCCAAAATATTAACTACAAATGCCTAAGGGCACAACATAAGTACCATTGTCGCCAACCAAACAAGCCTCCGGGCCACGCACTTAAAAGGTCACTTCAACCCGAAGCGCAAGAGCCATGGTCATCCATCCATGCAGGCACTAAAAAACATGAGGGTCAATTAAAGCTTGAGTCTCCTGAACCCAAAATAGTTGAAACACGAATGCCCAAGGGCAATGAATAAGAACATTTATCATCCGCCCATGCAGGTACGGGAGATTGGAGGTTAGGTAAGCTCGAATCAGGGCCTGACTCGGATACTAGGCCTAAATGGTTGGGCAAAGCACAAAGGCCCTGACGCCTACTCACATCAGAAATTGCACTTAAGAGCCTCTAGGCCTATCTAGTAAGCTCCGGATCCACAGGGCTCCCGCCAGACACCGAAACCAGCCTGCCTAGTCGAAAGCAATGCAAAAGGCGCGATCGCTAGTACAGCAACTCAACCTCCTTCTCCTTGCTAAGGACCCTAAAGGACACACCTTCGTCTAGAGCTTTCCGAAGCCTGGCCCCATGACGGAGCAGCTCACACCTGAGCCTATCGAAGGCCTGCAAAAGAAAAACTCGATAAAGAAAGGAAGACGTGAAAAATAGAAGGTCTGTGCCGAAACTCACCATGAAGTGAAACCGGCGGACTTCCTCGAAGGGGGAGCACACTCCTGTTGATCTGGCCCTTTTGGCCTTGAATGAACCACCTCGGGCAAAGCGTATTCATTTTGAGGAACCACCATTCTGGAATCAAACACTCCGAGAATAGCAGGCTCGGGCAACGTCCTCTCCTCGAAGACACGGGCTTATTGAGCCCCATTTAAAGCTCCATCACACTGCGGGTGCAAATCTTGTTTATCACCATCATCCCTCAGCCCGGAGGCCATCAACTCCTTCCCCTCTCTGGAGGAGCACAGCCTCACCCCAAGGAACTGCTCGATACCTGCAACGGCAAAGCCGGTACAAAAGAAAGATGGAAATGTCATCTCAAATATATGAAGACTAAGGTAGGAGCAGCGTATGCGCATACCCTGGTATTTCGCTTCCCATCTGTTGCGGGACACAGCTCGCCACCTACGCTCATCGCAAGTTGAATGGGTCGCCAACTTCCGGAACCAGCCGGGCAGATCGAGAACTTCACCCTTCGTCTATGAAGTTGCTGCAAAAAGGGAGGTGACACAATTACTCAACTGGTTTTCACTATAAGCAAATCTAAGGGAGTACAAGACACTCCACTCGTGCATAATTCCATCCCTCGGGAAATGGCATGAGCTCCACGGGGATAATATCAGTCGTCCAAACCCAGACGAATCGAATAACCCACTCTTGGTCCCCATATTCTTCATCATCAACAACAAAGGGCATGGACGAACGACACTACAAGGTTAACAGGACTCGGTGATGAAAGGGCCGGTACAGCCTGACGAGGTGGCTGAGCGTGAATTCAAGCCCAGCCTTCTCCGCAAAGAACTTCATCATCATTACCACTCGCCAGAACGACGGATGTATCTACGCCAAAGTAACCTGACACTTCAAGCAGAAATCAAGCACGACCCTATCAAGGGGGCCAAATGCGAAGGGATATAGGTATACGTTCAAAAATCCATCAGCAAAGTCCGTAATACTCTCATCTGGGGAAAGCACCTGCAGCGCCATCCCCTCGATCCATATGCAGTATCTCCTCACCATCTCCAGATGTTCCTCTCTTATCAAAGACACGGTCTTCAAAGTGAAATCCCGCGGATCCTGAATGCTGGGAGTGGAACTCTCCCCCCCTGCCGGGCCGGCCCCGAAGTAGCTGCCATGGCTATGGTAGAATTGATAGACTAAAGCAAGGATGTGCGCCAACACTTTTATGCCTGAAGAGATGAAGGACCCGATGCCAAGGCGGAGGGATAGCTATCCAAAGTAAAGAGATATCCCAAAGAAGCAAAAGCCACCCCACATATATGGGGGAAACATCGACGATTCGACTATCCAGTGTAAGCCCCGGGAGGCCAATAGCCTCGGTACAGATCTCGAGGTGGTACCCGACCCCAGAGGCATCCATCGACAAGAAGTTAGGCCTCAAGGAATCAATTATATTGTCTCCGGTCTTGAGGTAATGCCCAATCTCGAGGATCTCTGCCAAAAAAGAAGTTAGGCTTTGAGAAGCCTTCAACGCCATCATAGAACTCGAGGCGGGACCCGATCTCATGGTTTTCCTTTCTATAAAGAAAAATAAGCACGCGAAGCTCCAATCATGAAGGCTCTATGAGGGCTCGAGGCATCGCCTAAGTATTGGCAACCCCTCAACGGAAGTCTATTCACTACGCTTTAAAAAGTTATTTGCATCAACTTCAAAGCGGACCCCCGGGTACCCGAAGCTGAACTTCGCTCAGGATACCACTCTCGAAAGCTCCAAAACATAGCGTGCTATCTCCATGCAACTCGAAGGACTCAACAGCTCGAGTCTATTAGATCAATTCAGGCTTGATCTGAGGTACGACGAAGGGCGCGAAAAAGAGCCATGTCAGTTGGTAGAGGATCGGAAAGAATGCTCGTATCCAAGTTAGATGTCAGCGGCCAACAACAAAGGAAAATATTCAAAGGTCTCGAATCACACAAGAACATACAACAATAGGGCAAAAATTGAAAACAGAAATCAAGGAAATATTTTTGTATTCATAAATATCCATGTACAACAGCCCTCGAAGGGTCCTTACATACAATTACAAAAGCCTACAGAGGATCTCTACACAAAAATGGAGGAATGGAAGGATGTACATGTGATGAGACCCGAGAACCCGGTCCATCCTTGAAGGGGTGTCTCCGGTATCAGCATCCTCGAGCGCTGCCCCTTCGAGGGCGATTCCTTCGACCGCCACCTCCTCTAGGTTCCCAGCTCAATCCCCCGAGGGGTCCCCGCCGAGGTAAAAGATGAAGAAGATGAAAAGTAGGGGATGCAGAGGAGGTAGATAAAAGAGACATGGCCCGCCAAAGCCAAAGGTTGAAGATTCGATGGGCCCTAGCCTAAACGGCCGGTAGTGCCATTTTATCCCTTGGGAAAGGAAAAATCCAAGGGATGAAGTGCCTCACCAGGCCTAGGTAGGAGTGTCAGCAGCAATGCATAGTCCGAATGACTGTCTACAAAAGGGGAGAACCGACTCCCCATCCGGCATCGTCTCAGGTCAACGACAGCAGCAATGGCAAACATAATAATGACCACAGCAACGACATGACAGCATGGTCATGCTTGACAAAGGGAAGCTCCGGTAAAAGGCCACAGCACAGCCTACGGGAGCTCTGTCAAATGGCCTTGAAGCCATGAGCCCCAAACATAATGTTCAAGGATAGAGGAAGATGATAAGAAGAAATGGGCAAATGAGCCAACGAAGGTGCTGGGATAAAAAAACAATGCCAAGGCACCCCCATTTATAGGGGGTAATGACATGGTCATCGGGGCTTTGGAAGATTGACCGGCAGATGCAATTACTGCATTTTTGAAGAACTAGATCGACGGCGGTACATTCACCTTGGAGAACGGGAATCGATAGTGCCTTGAATGATGTCAAAATCATGGGACACCCCGATTGGCACAAAAGCTCGCACCACAGGTTGCATCATTGTTATGACGTCACCGTAAGAAGCTCGTGGAGTTAGGTGTTGGAATCATTTCCCATCACTTCGTTCTGGGAAACGCAGAGACTATCTGTATGCGGTGAAATTAGAGGACTCAATTTCTCGCTATCAAGCCATTTCGGAAGAATACCTCAAGACCCCGAGGATGTGGAGCTGCGACCGAGTCCCTTCCCTCGGGGCTCATCGGGGCCCGACTCAAAGAAGACAAAGGTCGAGGCCAGAGCAGAAGGGAAATTCCCAAAGTACGCAGCTCAGTCTGACAGAGCTAGCCTATCCGGAGCCTCTGTCGAAGCGTCACATCTAGCCATCCCATCTCTATACTTTACAATTAATGTATGTTGTGCTATAACCAGACTCCCCTCCTATATAAAGGGAACCCATACTACTTTGTAATGAGCTGATGTTGCTCTAATTATTCTCCACTAGAACAATAATCTCTCTCTCCCGCTCTTCTCTCTAACTTGCTCGTTCTTATTAGCTCGAGGCCACTCTTAGCATTTACTACTTTCTTGCTTGTTCTTCATTTATTACTTGGTATTGGCCATAAAGAGCCTTGCTTGATCATATTTTAACTGTTGCCCCATTCCCGATACCCCCGATAGCTCGAGATCGAACCAAGATATCGACCTCGAGGTCCCCCATCGACAAGTCTGAGGCTCGGGCTATAAGCCCTTCGGTTTGATTACTGCCCCGTTTTAACTTGAATCTCTTCGGTAAACTTCATATTCTTAGCATCAACTGCCCTAACAACTAGCATAAAAATAGATCACATATTTTTAGAATTCCATTTACAAATTTAATTATTGTTACCATTTTCACGGTAAACAACACTATTCATTCGCAATTGCGAACCTTTTACGGCAATTGTGAGAACATTATTCATTCGTAATTGCGAACATTTTATGGCAATTGTGAAAATCCTGTTTATCTGCAATTTTCAACCTTTTATTGCAATTGCGAAAACACTATTTATTCGCAAATGCGACATCTGCAGCCTTTTTTCCTTTTATGGAAATGTTGATACTTTCCTAGCTAGGCTAGGTCATTCCAAAAAAGGAAATTTGCTTTTTCAAATGTCTCTACTTTAGTTTAGGAAACCCACTTAATTAGTACAATGAGAGTTGATGTTTGATAGACTCACTCTACATAATCGTAGTTTTAACTTATTTTCGAGTTTGACATAATTAAACAATTGCTTGCTCATTATAGCAGACCCAATCATTTTTTCTATCCGCAAAATCCTACCAAATTGAGCGATCAACTAGTTAGGGAATTCCTGTAGCAAGGACTATAAAAGTGTTGCGGTTAAGATTCACAACAATCATTTGTTAATATTATTATTTATATGGACAAGAATTAATTTAAGTGAATAAGATGTTATCTATACGTTAGCAATACATTACCTTCGATCTTGTTGTAGAAAACTTTATTTATGAACACTTAAATTTGAGTAATTTATTTAAAGTTCTAAAATATTTTCACTATTAAAAAGGAAGTAGTCGTTTCTTTCTTTCTTTCCTTTATAGTAAATAATTCATAATTTTTTCTACAAACTTTAATATTTTTAAAGCAAAAATAAAATAATAAAATTCACTATTAGAAATTTTGTGTAACGACCTTGAAATACTGAAGGTTGAATTTTTGATAGTTTTCGGTTCGATAGTGAGATTTTAATATAGAGGTCGGAATGGAATTCCGGAAATTAGAGTAGGTCTGTGGTGTCATTTAGGACGTGTGTGCAAAATTTTAGGTTATTCGGACGAGGTTTGATAGACTTTTTTTATCGAAAGCGGAATTTGGAAATTTTTGAATCCTTAGGCTTGGATTGGAGAGTGATTTGTGCTTTTAGCATTATTTGATGTGATTCGAGGGCTGGAATAAGTTCGTATGATGTTTTAGGATGGGTTGGCATATTTGGTTGAAGTCTCGGGGGCCTCGGGCGAGTTTCGGGTGCTTAACGGAAGTTGAATTGGACTTGAAAAAAATCTGAAGTTGGCTGAACCAGTCATAATCGCACATGCGTGTATGGGACCGCAGGTGCGGCACCACAAAAGCGGGTAAGAGGTCGCAGGTGCGGTTTGAGGAAATATTGAAATTGGTCATAGATGCGGCCCAGGTATCACAGAAGTGGCACCGCATTTGCAGGTAAGAGGTCATAGGTGTGGAAGTTGGGCTTTAATGAAAAAATGTAGATGCGATCCCGTGGCCGCAGAAGCGGATATCGCTGGTCAGAAAAAGGGAAGAACGAGGGTTTGAACTCAAAACATGGAAACGATTTGGAGCTCGGTTAAGGGCGATTTCTCGAGGGGTTTTGAAGGAGAAGCATTGGGTAACGATTTCTATCTTGATTTTTATCCTAGAACATTAATCCATTGTTGTTTTTCTCTTCTAATTAAGGAATTTTGGGATAAAAGTTGTGAAATGGGAGAAAAGTTCCCCAATTTAAAATCTAGGATTTGAGAGAGATTTTGACGTCGGATTTTGGTGATTTTGGTTCGAGTATGTTCGTGAGTTATCGGGGTTCTGAATTTGTAAATTTTATCCAATTCTGGGACGTGGGCCCGGGGGATCTTTTTGGCAATTTTCTTAATTTTGCGTGTTAGCTTCGAATTGATTAGTTAAATTAGTTACTTGAAGTTATATTTACATTATGCAATTACTTTCAATAGATTTGGTCCATTTGGAGTCGGGTACTCATGGCAAGAACGTGAATTCGAGTTGATTGAGCTGGTTTGAGGTAAGTGGCTTGCCTAACATTGTGTGGGGGAACTCCCCTTAGGATTTGATATTGTTGTTATATGAGTGTCGTGTATGTGAGGTGACGAGTGTGTACACGTGCTAATTGTTGAAAATCCCATTTTCATTAAGCTTATACCTATGTTTTCTTGTAATTTAGCACATATTTGTACTTGAAACCTCTTGTTTAGATTAGGAAAAGCATGCTTACGTGACTTAATCATCTTACCTGATTTAATTGCCTATTTGTACTCTGTGCAACATGTTAGAGTAGAAATTCATGTTTGATTCTTGAATAGAACTGTATATTCTTCTGAGATGGTTGTGTGTTTACTTTGGGACTATGAGACGATATCCCGGGAGATCCCCCTGCTTGTTTAATTTGGGACTACGGATCAGTATTCCGGTAGATCCCCCTGCACATTTATAATTGGGACTACAGAACAACACCTGGTAGATCCCTCGTACTGGATATTTACGTTGGGACTACAAATTGGTATTTCGGGAGCCTCCCTTACATAGATATGATTCGGACTATGGGACGATATCCCGGGAGATCCCTGGACATTTACGTTTGGGACTACGGGACGATATCCGGGAGATCCCCTGTTGCTATTTTCGTGTACTAAGTTAGATTCTTTCTGTGATTTTATTCGTTATAGACTGTTAGCATTTTAATTATATTGTCGCATTCTATACTACTTACCTTGTTTTTAATCTTAAACAAGTAGGGCCCTGACCTTCCTCTTCACTACCCGAGCGAGGTTAGGCTTGGCATTACTGGGTACTGTTGTGGTGTACGCATACCCTTTCCTGCATATGTTTTTTTTGTGTAGATCCAAGTTCTTCGGTTCAGCCATACTATCAGTGAGGGAGGCGATCTCCAAAGACTTCGAGATATATCTGCCGCGTTCGCAGACATAGGAGTCCCTCTCTATTCTCCCCTCTTGTTTTAGTTCTCCCGTATTTACTTTTGTTTAGACAATCTGGAGTTAGAACACTTATAGTATTTCTACGGCTTGTGGTTTCATGAGATTCGGGGTTTTGGGAAGTTATTTTCAGCATTGTGAGCACCTATTGTATATGCCGAGCGGCATTTTTAAACTCTTTATTTATGTTTTTACTCAAAATTTGAAAGTTTGTATTTTATTTTCTTTTTCCGCAATTGGTTAGGCTTACCTAGTCGCATGGGACTAGGTGCCGTCACGACAGTTCACGGAGAGAGAACTTGGGTCGTGACAAGTTGGTATCAGAGCTCTAGGTTCATAGGAGTCATGAATCACAAGCCGATTTATTAGAGTCTCGCAGATCGGTATAGAGACGTCTGTACTTATCTGCGAGAGGCTTTGTAACTGTTAGAAAAAATTCACTTCATTTGATTTCCTTGTCGTGCGAGATTTTTGATATCACAATTCTAAACTTCTGTCTTCTATTCTCTCACAGATGGTGAGGACACGTGCTACCGGAGATGACCAGGCACCCGCTCCCCTTGCTAGAGCCATCAGAGGTCGGGGTCGGGGTAGAGGTCGAGGACACGCCCGTGGTGCATCTAGAGCACCCGCACGAGCTACCACAGAGGAGCCACCAGCAGCTCCAGTTGGAGTCCAGGCACCTGATACGCCTACTACTAGTACTACTCCAGCTCTTCAGAAGACTCTTGCACAGTTCATGAGCATGTACACTACTCTAGCTCAGGCAGGGTTGATTCCCCTTGATGCAGCCACATCCTAGGCCGGGGGACGAGCACAGACTCCCACCGCCCGCACTCTTGAGCAGCGAGTCCAGGTTGATCAGATCCCAGAGGTTATACCGGTACCGCCTGTAGCCCCAGTTCAGCCCGAGGACAGGGCAGCGGCTTCCGAGGATGAGCAGCAAAGGCTTGAGAGGTTCAAAAAGTACAAGCCTCCTGTATTCAGTGGTCTAGCTTCAGATGATTCTTTGGGATTTCTGGAGGTGTGTCACTGTATCCTCCGCACTATGGGTATATCAGGATCGAGTGGGTTTCTTTCACTGCCTTCCAGCTTTGAGGAGCAACCTATCAGTGGTGGCGTGCTTTTGAGTTGGACAGTCCAGCTAAGGCAGCCTCCCTTACTTGGACTTAGTTTTCAGATATATTCTTGAGATAGTTTGTCCCTTAGAGACTCAGGGAAACATGGCGTGCAGAGTTTGAGCATTTGTGCTAGGGCACTATGATTATTTCGGAGTATGCTGTCCATTTCACCGACTTGGCTAGGCATGCACCTACCTTGGTTTCTACAGTTTGTGAGAGAGTTCACCGGTTTATTGAGGGGTTCATTCCCAGCATCAGGTCTATCATGGCTCGAGAGTTAGAGATGGACATTTCTTATTAGCAGGTGGTGAGCATTGCTAGGAGAGTAGAGGGTGTGCATGCTCAGGATAGAGAGGAGAGGGAGGCTAAGAGGTATCGAGAGTCAGGACATTATTATGGTGCCCGTGCCCCAGCTGTAGTTTGTCATGGTAGGGGTTATATGAGTCGCCTCGTTCATTCAGCTCTCCCAGTAGCCAGTGGTATTTCAGCTCCTCATAGACCTCAGGAGCCTTATTATGCACCTTCAGTATCTAGTGCGCCTCCTGCACGGGGTGCTTTTAGTGGTCAGTCCAGCAGACCTGGCCCGAGCCAGTCATAGCCGCATGGTGAGGGATTGCCCCAGACTTAGGAGGGGTGCACCTCCACAGACTTCTTAGCCACAATATGCCCCGCAGAGTTCACAGGCTATGATTACAGCACCAGTTGCTACCCCACATGCTCAGCCAGCTAGAGGTAGAGATCGAGGAGGTAGAGGTCGCCCTAGAGGGGGAGGCCAGTACTGAGGCTATCGCCTTCGATTCTGTCATCACAGGTATTGTCCTGGTTTTTCATAAAGATGCATTGGTTCTATTCGATCTAGACTCCACTTATCCTTATGTGTCCTCCTATTTTTCCCCGCATTTGGGCGTACCTCAAGATTCTTTGGGTTCCCATGTTTAAGTTTCTACTCATGTGGGAGATTCTCTTGTTGTGGACCGTGTTTTTCGGTCGTGTTGATTGCTCTTAGTGGTTTTGAGACTAGAGCCGATTTATTATTGCTCAGCATAGTAGATTTTTATGTTATTTTGGGCATGGACTGGTTGTCGCCCCATTATGCTATTCTTGATTGTCATGCCAAAATTGTGATGCTAGCTATGCCAGGTTTACCATGAGTAGAGTGGAGGGGTACCTTAGATCACACTCCCAGTAGAGTTATTTCTTTCCTTAAGGCTCAGCGAATGGTTGAGAAGGGGTATGAAACGTATCTATCCTATGAGAGAGATGTCAGTATTGATACCCCTACAGTTGATTCAGTCCCAGTAGTACAGGATTTCTCTGATGTGTTTCCAGCTGATCATTTGGGCATGCCGCCCGATAGAGATATTTATTTTGGCATTGATTTGTTGTCAGGCACTCAGTCCATTTCTATTCCTCCTTATCGTATGGCTCCTCCTAATTTGAAGGAGTTGAACGATCAGTTACAAGAATTGCTTAATAAGGGTTTTATTCGGCCTAGTGTACACCTTGGGGTGCTCCTGTCTTGATTGTGAAGAAAAAGGATGGATCCATGCGTATGTGCATTGATTATCGCCAGTTGAAAAACGTTACAGTGAAAAATCTGTATCCTTTGCCTCGTATTGATGATTTGTTTGACCAACTACAGGGTGCACGAGTGTTTTCTAAGATTGACTTGCGTTCGGGTTACCATCAATTGAAGATTCGGGAGCCAGATATCTCGAAGACTGTTTTCAGGACTCGGTGGTCATTATGAGTTCCTTGTTATGTCATTTGGGCTGATCAATGCCCCAACAACCTTCATACATTTGATGCACAGTGTTTTTCGACCATATCTTGACTCGTTCGTCATTGTCTTTATTGATGATATTCTGGTATTCTCCTGAAGTCGGGAAGATCATGAGCAGCACCTGAGGACAGTGCTTCAGACTTTGAGAGAAAAGAAGTTATATGCAAAGTTCTCGAAATATGAGTTTTGGTTGGATTTCGTGGCATTCTTGGGTCATGTGGTATCGAGTGAGGGGATAAAGGTGGATCCGAAGAAAGTGGAAGTAGTGCAGAGCTGGCCCAGACCATCCTTAGCTATAGAGATCCGCAACTTTCTTGGCTTGGTAGGTTATTACTGTTGATTTGTTGAGGCGTTTCATCTATTGCAGCATCTATGACTAGGCTAACCCAGAAGGGTGCTTCGTTCCAGTGGATGGAAGAGTGTGAGGCGAACTTCCAGAAACTTAAGACAGCTTTGACTACAGCCCCAGTGTTGATATTGCCAATAGGTTCGGGGTCTTATACTGTCTATTGTGATGCCTCGAGGATTGACCTTGGAGCAGTATTGATGCAGGAAGGTAGGGTGATTGCGTACGCGTCCATAAAATTGAAGGTACATGAGAAGAATTATCTTGTCCATGATCTCGAGTTAGATGCTATCGTTCATGCCTTGAAGATCTGGCATCATTACTTGTACGGTGTTCCTTCTGAGATATATACTGATCACTGGAGCTTTCAACATTTGTTCAAGCAGAAGGATCTTAATTTGCGCTAGAGGAAGTGGTTAGAGCTGCTGAAGGACTATGATATCAATATCTTGTATCACCCGGGCAAGGCCAATATGGTGGTCGATGCTTTGAGTCACCGGACGAAGAGTTTGGCTTATTTACCAGCAGCGGTGAGGCCCATGGTGATGGATGTTCAGGCCTTAGCCAGCCAGTTTGTGAGATTGGATCTTTCGGAGCCGAGTCGGGTTCTAGTTTATGTGATTTCTCGGTCTTCCTTGTTTGATCATATCAGAGAATGTCAGTATGATGACCCTCACTTGCTTGTCCTCAAGGATAGGGTTCTGCATGGCGATGCTAGAGATGTGACCATTGGTGATGATGGGGTATTGAGGATGCAGGGTCGGATTTGTGTACCCAATATTAATGGGCTTCGGGAGTTGATTCTAGAAGAGGCCTATAGTTCGCGGTATTCCATCCACCCGGGTGCCGCGAAGATGTACCAACATTTGAGACGACACTATTGGTGGAGGCGGATGACGAAAGATACCGTTTGGTTTGTAGCTCAGTGCCTCAATTGTCAGCAGGTGAAGTATGGGCACCAGAGACCGGGTGGGTTGCTTCAGCAGATAGATATTCCGGAGTAGAAGTGGGAAAGGATCACTCCTTGGACTTCGTAGTTGGACTCCCACGGACTTTGAGGAAGTTCAATGCCATTTGGGTGATTGTGGATCGGCTGACCAAGTTCGTGCATTTCATTCCTGTGTGTACTATCTACTCTTTGGAGCGGTTGACGGAGATTTATATCCGGGAGATTGTTCGTCTGCATGGTATTCCAGTTTTCATCATTTCAGATAGAAGTACTCAGTTATCATCACGATTCTGGAGGGCCGTACAATATGAGTTGGGTACTCGGGTGGAGTTCAGTATAGCATTTCACCCCCAGACAGACGGGTAGTCCGAGCGCACTATTTAAATTCTTGAGGATATGCTTCGTGCGTGTGTGATGGAGTTTGGAGGTTCTTGGGATCAGTCCTTGCCATTGGTGATGTTTGCCTACAACAATAGTTATCAGTCCAGCATTCATATGGCGCCGTATGAGGCTTTGTATAGTAGGTGGTGTAGATCCCCGGTGGGTTGGTTTGAGACGGGTGAGGCTAGATTATTGGGCACATACTTGGTTCAGGATGCCTTGGAGAAGGTTAAGGTGATTCGGGATAGACTTCACACACCCCAGTCCAGATAGAAGAGTTATGTGGACCGGAAGGTTCATGATGTTTCCTCTATGGTTTGAGAGTGGGTCTTGCTTCGGGTTTCACCTATATATGGCGTTAAGAGATTTGGGAAGAAGGAGAAATTGAGTTCGAGGTTTATTGGTCCTTTTGAGATATTGAGACGTGTTGGGGAGGTTGCTTATGAGTTTGCCCTACCTCCCAGCTTGGCAGGAGTTCATCTGGTATTTCATGTTTCGATGCTCTGGAAGTATCACGGTGATCCATCGCACGTGCTGGATTTCAGTTCAGTCCAGTTGGACAAGGATCTATCTTATGTTGAGGAGTCAGTGGCAATATTGGACAGGCAGGTTCAAAATCTGAGGTCAAAGAATATTGTATCAGTGAAGGTTCAGTGATAGAGTCAGCCTATCGGGGAGGCGACCTGGGAGACTGAGCAGGATATATGCAGCCATTACCCTCATCCTTTCACTACTTTAGGTATGTCTCTATGCTCGTTCAAGGACGAATGAATGTTTTAAGAGGGGGAGGATGTAACGACCCAACAAGTCATTTTAAGAATTAACGCCCCCGATCCCCTATTAACTGCTTTTCCCATGTTTATTTCTACTAGTATGCATTTCCGGGAGAATTCGTTTGGAGTTTCGAAGTTTTTTGGGACACTTAGTCCCTAAATGAGAGTTTAATCTTTAGAATTTGGACCGTAGTCGGAGCAGTGTGAAGACGGCCTTAGAATAGAATTCCACTTGTTTCGTTAGTTTCATTGGTGATTTCAGGCTTAGGGGTGTGTTCGAATTGTGTTTTGGAGATCCGTAGCTTATTTAGGCTTGAAATGCCGAAGGTTGAATTTTTGAAGTTTTCGGTTCGATAGTGAGATTTTGATATAGGGGTCGGAATGGAATTCCGGAAATTGGAGTAGGTCCGTGGTGTCATTTGGGACATGTGTGCAAAATTTCAAGTCATTCGGACGAGGTTTGATAGATGTTTTGATCGAAAGCGGAATTTGGAAGTTGGGCTTTAATGAATAGACGTAGGTGCGGTCCATTTGCCGCAGAAGCAGGACTGCACCGGCCGCAAAAACGGATATCGCTGGTCAAAAAAAGGGAAGAACAAGGATTTGAACTCAAAACTTGGAAAACGATTTGGAGCTCGGTTGAGGGCGATTTCTGGAGGGGTTTTGAAGGGAAACATTGGGTAATGATTTCTATCTTGATTTTTATCCTATAACATTAATCAATTGTTGTTTTTCTGTTCTAATTAAGGAATTTGGGGGTAAAAGTTGTGAAATGGGAGAAAAGCTCCCCAATTGAAAATCCAGGATTTGAGTGAGATTTTTGTTCGAGTATGTTCGTGAGTGATCGGGGGTTGTGAATTTGTAAATTTTATCCAATTCCAAGACATGGGCCCGAGGGACTTTTTTGGCAATTTTCTTAATTTCACGTGTTAGCTTTGAATTGATTAGTTAAATTAGTTACTTGAAGTTATATTTACATTATGCAGTTACTTTCAATAGATTTGGTCCATTTGGAGTCGGATACTCGTGGCAAGAACGTGAATTCGAGTTGATTGAGCTGGTTCGAGGTAAGTGATTTTCCTAACCTTGTGTGGGGGAACTCCCCTTAGGATTTGGTATTGTTGTTATATGAGTGTCGTGTACGTGAGGTGACGAGTGCGTACACGTGCTAATTGTTGAAAATCCCGTTTTCATTACGCTTATACCTATGTTTTCTTGTAATTTAGCAAATACTTATACTTGAAGCCTCTTGTTTAGATAATCAAAAAGCATGCTTACGTGACTTAATTGTCTTACTTGCTTTAATAGCCTACTTGTACTCTGTGCAGCATGTCAGATTAGAAATTCATATTTGATTCTTGAATAGAACTGTATATTCTTCTAAAATGGTTTTGTGTTTACTTTGGGATTACGGGACGATATTCTGGGAGATCCCCCCTGATTGTTTACTTTGGAACTACGAATCGGTATTCCGGTAGATCTCCATGCACATTTATAATTGGGACTACGGGACAGCACCCGGTGGATCACCCGTACATGATATTTACTTTGGGAATACAGATTGGTATTCCGGGAGCTTCCCCTACATAGTTATGATTCGGACTACGGGACGATATTTCGGGAGATCCTCTAGACATTTACGTTTGGGACTATGGGACGATATTCCGGGAGATCCCCTGTTGTTATTTCTGTGTATTGAGTTAGATTCTTTCTGTGATTTTATTCGTTATAGATTGCTAGCATTTTAATTATATTGTCGTATTCTATATTGCTTACCTTATTTTTAATCTTTAATTAGTAGGGCCCTGACCTTCCTCGTCACTACTCGACCGAGGTTAGGCTAGGCACTTATTGGGTACCGCTTTAGTGTACTCATGCTCTTTCTTGCACATGTTTTTCGTGAGCAGATCCAGGTTCTTCGGCTCAGCCATACTATCAGTGAGGCGAGGCGATCTCCAGAGACTTCGAGGTATATCTGCTGCGTCCGCAGACCGAGGAGTCCCTCTCTATTCTCCCCTCTAGTTTTAGTTCTCCCGTATTTACTTTTGTTTAGACATTTTGGAGTTAGAACACTTGTAGTATTTTTACAACTTGTGGTTTCATGAGATTCCGGGTTTTGGAAAGTTGTTTCAGTATTGTGAGCACCTATTGTTTATGCTGAGCGACATTTCTAAACTCTTTATTTATGCTTTCACTCGAAATTTGTCAGTTTGTATTTTATTTCCTTTTTCCGCCATTGGTTAGGCTTACCTAGTCATAGGGGAATATGTGTCGTCGCGATAGTTCACGGAGGGAGAACTAGAGTCGTGACATTTTTGACAACAAAAGCTTTATTAGTAAAGCTCTCCCCCGTGCTGCCTTTGGTTGTAGCTGGTTGGTTTAATTATCTTTCCTATATCGACCTAGAAAATTGGATGGATGTGTTGTTTAACCCATAAAAAAATGAAAAAAATAAACGAAATGATAAATAGATAAAAAGAAAGAGAATTCTTATTGACATGAATAGCTCCTCGTCTATATTGTCTATTAGATTGTTGAAATGTTAGAAATAGAGTATTGTAATTGCGAGAATAGGTAAATAATTTTTAGATTGGGATACAGTGTAAGAAATAAGGATTTAAATAGTAATCCCATTGACCCATTCGTAGCTGGTCTTCACATTCTACCATTACAATCATTACTTTCATTTATTCTATGCTACATGATTGAATCATAAATGTTGCATAATAATGACAAATTTTGTATAATTTGGGATTAATTGATTATCTCCTCACTCATAATTATCATCGATTCTTCTTACCAGATTTTGTGCATTTCTATTACATCCAGTTGCGGTACTAATAGTCATCGTGCCATTATGATCGGTGACGAGTGTTCATTACTCTCCATTTCATTTTCCACTTTCTGCGTAACTTGCTTAACACGTGTTGAAGCTTTACTGGTCTAAATGACAAATCTATTTTATTAATACAGATAGCCTCCTCTTCCCCCCCGCCCCCAACCCCATTTTCTAGATAATCTATGTTGATTATTTGAGAAGTGGTAAGAATTTATGACGGAAAAGTTTATTGCCCCTCCCCAAGGCTTTAATGACGTGATGCAGAAGTGAAAGGAAATGTGCCTCATTCATTTAATGCTCAAACATGTGGTAAAATATGATTGTAACTGAGATTTGCAGCGATTTTCTAGGCACTGACTGCTCTGTGAGTTTAAAGTGATATTCCCATGACGACGATTGTGAAGACATAATCTTCTTCTATAAATATGAAATTAATAACCCTCCAACTTTCTTCTACTTTCTTTGACTTCAACTTCTTCTTTGTATTCTCTCCACTCTCCGCTACTCGTTATTTCCTCAGCACTATAATGGCTTCTCAAACTTTTCAATCTTGTACTTCTCTAACCCTGCAACATCTCCTCATTGTGCTGTTATAGTCAATGAATTGTCGAACGCAAAGGCCCTCTGGTCTAGGAGAAGAGGGGGAAGACTCTGCAGCCTTGGCTCTACGGCAAAAAGAGGTTGTGCTACTTCCACCAAGGAAAGGTCCTCCACAGCCAAAACTTCTTCCACCACCAAAACGTCTTCTAAGAGCAAGAAGAAAAGCAAAATAGAAGATATCTCAGAACCTTTAGCCGAACTTTTAGTTTATGAATCTATACCCTATTAATTAAACTTCAAAGCCGATTGCACCGAGTGAAACAAAAAAGTTAACCTAAAGTGTGGTTGTAATGACCCAGCTGATACTTACTCTTCCCTTATCAAATTTGGCCATCTCTTTCTTGTTAGGAATGATTTTCGTTAGAGACTGAATTTTCCAGCTGAAGCTCCGTATGAATACGAATAAATACCTACTTACCTCGAAGATTATTCGTTCGTGTATACTTACCCATTCACTCTTGGGTTCCAACCTACTATAAACCTGGTGATTGAAGAGTTCTGCCGCCACTTCAATATCTTCCTAGTTCAAATAGGCATGATAGTTGGGAGAGTAGTATTTTGTCTGCGTTACTTAGAAAATTTATTTTCGGTAAATTTTACTCTTTTCTATCTTCTTCATTTATATTCATCAAAAAGTTTTCGTGCTGGTATTTTTACTCTCAGTATTTGTAGCAAACAAGTAATAATTGACCCCGAGGATGATCAATTCATGGCTATTCCTACCCGCGAATTGGTTAAACTTGGTAATCGCTCATTTTCATAGAATTGGAATTACACCCGTAAGTCTTCTCCCGCTCTTTTAAATTACCTTTCTTCCATTTTTGTAATTGTATAAATTTTCTATAATGAGTTTTTTTTTGCATGCAGCCATCGTAGAAGTGTTCGTAGAAGTTTCGGATATTCATGGTTGGGTTTCAACGATGTTGTCCTCTGCTCCCATGGCACAGAGAACGTGAAAGTTCATCTTCAAGAAAGTTGGATGGAAAGTGAAGACTCATAGTAAGCTTCTTATAAAATTGGCACGTTTTTAATACTTTTCTGACTATAATCCCTTATTACTTTATGTACATTCCTACCCTAATCACTACTAGAATTTGTCTGCCTTTGTCACAACCCCAAATTATCTACGTAAAATATCATAACGACACCTAGTCTCTAACATTAGGTAAGTCAAACAATATGCAGAACCACTAAATACAACTTAAAATCTCAGAACTCCAACAATTTCATAAATAGAATCTATAAATACAACGTGTACAACTCTCCAAAACCTGGTGAAATATAAGTGACAAGTTGTAGATATAGTCCTAGACAATCCTATAAATCATTGTCTATAAAAGTATAAAGAAATAAGGAAGAACAGGATAGAATGGGACTCCGAGGCCTATGGATGCGGGCAAATGTACCTTGAAGTCTCCATTAGCAAGCTCGGAGCGCTAGTGCTGGGAGTGATAAGATCTACCTTGATTTGTACAAAAATATATGTAGAAGCGTAGTATGAGTACACTACAACAGTACCCAGTAAGTTCCAAGCCTAACCTCGGTAAAGTAGTTACGAGGTCATGTCAAGGCCCTACTGGAGATAATAAGAAACACGACAAAAGATATAATGATACAATGATAATAACAAAGGAAGTGAAACAATAAAGAATTTACGAAAAGTTAACAACACGAAAGTCAGACAATTAATACAACACAAAAGGAAAACAAGGATTTTACATGTTAAGGAAACAACTACCAAACAAATATAGCAAATAGAGAAGATCAACAAGGGGCCCTACCAAGGTACCACCTCGTAGTGCCAAACCATAAAAGTAACACACAGTCTTTTCTTACATCACCGCGGAGCCTTTACATTTAGTTTTGAAAATTATTTTTTCCGAAATAGCACCCCGCATTTTATCCCACCTTATCATACCGCATGACTTCTAATAGTTCACCCTACTAGCCACGCATATCAAGCCAACCTTATCTCATCACATGTCTTTCAACACCCAGACCTCATACACATGAATGTGTATCAATAGAAACAATGGCACGACAGAGATTTCGTGCAAATAGTAACAATCGCACGATAGAAATCTCGTACAAACAACCAAGCAATCCTCTCAACAATAACTCGAATGCCAAAACATAATAACTCAATAAAATAATATTTCACAACTTACATTTTTCCTCAAGAAACTACGGCCTTTGCAACTCAACAACAAGATATTTCAAAGATAGAAAATTGCAAGTAAAGAATCCCACAGTTAAATAATAAATACGGAATTAAGAAAGTAAGTAATTAAACTAAACACGTAGTACAAGTTGCAAATAAGAGATAACATAAGTAGACATGTGAAATTAGACTAAATACAGTGGTTATAATATGCTAAAGTAACTCAATTAAGGCATGAAAAAGAAACTACATAGCTAAAACTAAAATCTCAACATTTAGCCTGTGTATGCACTTGTCACCTTGCGTACACGACATCCACATATCACCATTGTCACAACAATACCAAATCCTAAGTGAATTTTTCCCACACAAGGTTAGACAAGTCATTTACCTCAAAACACCCTAAATCAATCAACTAGAAGGCCTTTCCCTCGATTTTCTAACTCCGAACAGCTTGAATCTAGCCAAAATAGTTTCATACTATAAATATAACTACTGGAAACTAATTTAAATATGAAATTATGATCTTAGTAAAGAATTTAAAAGTCACCCAAAAAGTCAACCCGGGTCCGCGTCTCATTACTAGACCTATATTATAAAATTTGAACCCCCATGCGACATTGAGTCCAACCATACGAGAATTTTTCAAATCCGATCTCATTTCGCCGTTCAAAACCCAAAAATTTAGCCTAAGGAGTTTTTACCATTTTTCCCAAATTTCAAACTCCAAAACACTAATTAAATGATGAAATTATAAATAGATTCGTGGGAATTAATCAAAAACGAGTTAGAATTACTTACCCCAAAGTCATCTCTGAAAATCCCTTGAAATTTCGCCCCAAACCGAGGTCTCAAAGTCCCATAATGAATTATGAAATCAAACCTTCGAAAATCCCCTTTTCTTCCTAGTGAATTCGCATCTGCAGGCCTTACTGCCGCACCTACGGAATTTCCATCGCAGGTGCGGTCATGACTAAATCCTCACTCTTCGATTCTGCAGGCAAAGGGCTGCACTTGCGTGCCTTCAACTAAAAGTGTCGTACCTGCGACTTCGTCGCCCCTACAATTCTCCCCTCACAGAAGTGAAACTGCCTCTGCGGAACATATTCCGCTTCTGCGCCCCCAGCTGAGCATGCCCAAATTTGTACATGCGACCAAGTGCTCACTTTTCTGAGGCCGCACCTACGGCCAATCCCTTCGCAGGTGCAAAGACCCCACGATGGCCAACTTCAGCAAAAACTCAGCAAGTCCAAATTGATCCGCTTTCAATCCGATTCACACCTAAGGCACTCCGGACCCTGTCCGAATATACTAAGTAGTTCCAAAAAATATAGCGTACCTACTCGAGGTAAAAAATAACATCAAACAACAAAAATTTTACTAATCGTAACCCAAGTTCAAGCCTATGAAGTATGAACTTCCAAATTCCGAAACCAACACCAATTCATACCAAAATAACTCTGATTGACACCAAATTTTGCACACAAATCATAGTTGACATTACGGACATATCCCAACTTTCTGAATCAGGATCCGACCCCAATATCAATAATGTCAACTCTCGGTTAGACTTCCTAAATTTCTCTAATTTCCAACTTTCGCTAAATCACGCCGAAATGCTGAAATCATCATACATAGCTATTGGAACCATCAAAACTCCATTCCAGAGTCATCTTCTCACAAGTCAAATTACGATCAACTCCAACTACTTAACCTTCCAACTTAGGGACTATGTGTCTAATTTCACACCGAAACTCACCCGAAACCAAAACCAAATACCCTAGAGAGTCACGTAGCTACAATATAACATAGAGGAAGCATAAATTAGGGAATCGAGGCTAAAATACTCAAAACAACCGGCCATGTCACGATCCAAAATCCATTAAAGGTTGTGATGACGCCTAACACTACTGTCAGGCAAGCCAACAATTAAATGTTTAACTTCATTACTCATTTTAGTACTTGTGAAATCATAATTTCCTTCAATTAAATAGTAAGAGATAAAATTTACAGAGTAAATGACAATATTTTTAAAACTTTAATACTGAACAACCCATACGCACCCCCAAAACCTGGTGTCATGAGTGTATGAGCATCAACTAGGAAATACAGTAAAATACTACATTTGTCTGGGATACAATTAAACATGAGTGTGTAAATAACTCAGATGGAGGCTCTCTGTGTGCTGCGGACTCGTAACTTGAAATGCAGCTCACTTAAGTCCCCGCAATAACTGCGCCTCTACGCCCACAAGGCCATAGACATATGTGCTCTTGCACAAAAATGTGCAGCAAATGTAGTATGAGTACGTAAATTAACGCATACCCAGTAAGTATTTAGTCTAATTTCGAAGAAGTGGTGACGAGGCATCGAATCCTATACTTACTATGGGCTAACCATAAAATATCGATATTATAATTAAGCATGAATTATGTAGAAACAGTTGAAAACTCAAGAACGAGAGAATAAATAAATAATTCTTATACTAAGATGAATTCCCAAATCTATTGTCGTCATTTAATAATTTGTATTTCAAGCAAATGAAGCAATATCATTTATTATTAGTTTCAAAGATTTATCATGCATAAATCATGCCGAGGTCGTACGGCCCGATCCGACATATAATATTTAAATTATTCACTGCCGAGGGTCAAACGACACAAACTGTAGATGTATCTATTTGCTACTGAGGGGCTCGGCCCACTCCACAAAAAGAGAAAATACATCAAAACAACGAATTCAAGATTCATTAAGGGGCAAATATTCAAACAATTACCAATTCTCATTAACGGTCAAGTAAATAAAGTTTAACCCGTTACGATTCCTTTGTGAAGTTTCAATATGATCTAAGAAAGTAAATTAACATGTAGGGTGCAAACATCACAAGTATAACATGATTTGGGTCATAGACTATGCAGATATAAGCACAATTAGCAGCTACATACAGACACTCGTCACCTCCTGCGTACGCAGCCCCCACAAATAAGAGCACATAATAATTTGATTCACCTATGGGGTTAATTCTCTCTTACAAGGTTAGAAAGGAGACTTACCTCCCTCCGAAATTCTATAACCGGCTCACAAGCCTTTCCAGCAACTCAAACCGATGCCAAACGTTCCAAAACTAGTGAATAAATGTGTAAATTCATAAATATATACTCCAATACTCATTATAATCCAATTTACAATAATTTCCAACTCCACTCGAAAAGTTGGTAGTGGGGACCATTTCTCGGAACTCGACGAAATTTACAAAATATGATAACTCATTCCGATATGAGTTCAACCATACCAATTTTATCAAATTCCGATACCAACTTGACCTCCAAATCTTAAATATTCGTTCTTGAAAAGATTTGCAAAAATCTTGATTTCTTCCATTTAAATCCGAAATAAATGATGAATATAACCATGAATCATGAAGTATAATCACTTTCAGATATAGAACAGTTACCCAAATCCATATGGCAAAAATCGCCTCAAAGATCACTTCAATCCGAGCTCCATAGCTCCAAATATGTTAAAAAGGACCGAAACCTCGAAATATAGCTTCTGTCCAGGTATTTACTCTTCGCGATCCCGAAAAATGCTTCGTGATCACAAAGCACAACTTTTCTCAGTCCAAAATTTGCCCTTCGTGATCGCGGTAAATGCTCTGTGATCGCGAAGAATAAGTGCCCAGCTCTTCCAGACAACCTCTAGTATAATGGTCATAACATTTGTACAAAACTCCAAATTAAAAATGGTTTGACGTTTTGGAAACTAGATAACAAGGGATACAACTTTCATGCTTTGCTCATCTCTCAGTTCCTTATAAATTACAAGATATGAGCTACCATAGTCAGCATTGTACAACACAACGCGATTTCCAAACTCTTTCCGGACAGGCTGTAGTGTATCAACTATAACCTTTTGGACACAACTCCAAATTCCAAATGGTGACTGAAAACTATATACAAATGGCTACAACTTTCATGTTTGGATCATCTTTAAATTCATTACAATTTGTCTTCCAAAGTTGGGTCAGTGCAGCAGAATGTTTCCTCTAAGCGATAGCGAAAGCAACTCCGCGATCGCGGAGCGCTGGCCAATTTCTCCCATTTTACTCATTGAAATCACATCAAAATCCCCACGATCGCATAGCATACTACAGTAGCCAAAAACCAGCAACTAAAATAGGCCTGGAAATGGTCCGGAACCACCTCAAGACTCACCCGAGCCCCTCGGGACCCCGTCCGAACATACCAACAAGTCTCAAAATATAACACGGACTTAGTCGAGGCCTCAAGTCACATCAAACAATGCTAAAAATATGAATCACACCCCCACTTCAAGCCTAATGAAACTAAGAAATTCTAACTTCTACATTCGATACTGAAACCTATCAAATCAACTCCGATTGACCTCAAATTTTACACACAAGTCATAATTGACATTACAGACCTACTCCCACTTCCAAAATTGGAATTCGACCTCAATATCAAAAAGTCCAGCCCCGGTCAAACATCCAAAAACCTTCAACTTCCAGCTTTTGCCAAACGACCCCAAAACAACCTACGGATCTCCAAATCCACTTCAGGACATGCTCCTAAGTCCAGGATCACCATACAGAGCTATTCCCAGTCTAGAAATCCCAAATGGACATCTATAATGTAAAAATCCACTTCAACCCAAACTTGTGAAATTCACTCAACATGCCAACTTCTACTATTAGGCTCTGAAATGCCCCCAGGTTATCCAAACTCGATCCGGACATACGCCCAAGTCCGAAATCATCATACGAACTTGTTGGAATCTTCAAATCCCAATTTCGCGGTCGTTTATTCAAAAATCACACCTTAGCAAATTCTTCCAACTTAAAGCTTCCAAAATGAGAATTTTCTTTCTAAATCAACTCCGAACTTCCCAAAATTTAATTCTGACACGTACAAGTCATAATACCTGATGTGAAGCTACTCAGGGCCTCAAACCGTTGAATGACATGTTAGAGCTCAAAATGACTTGCCAAGTCATTACATTCTCTCTTACTTAAACATACGTTTGTCCTCGAACGTTCTAAGAACTGCTCTATAGTTGTTAGAAATTATTTTTTAACACATCGTACACCTACCCGTGCTACCACAACCAAGTTGAGCACATTAGCTCGAGCAAACCTGAAAATCCTCTCTTTTACCTGGTCAAATAAGCCTTAGAGCCAAATTCCAACATCTGAAATTCTTTACCATGTCTATTTCCAACATACGAACACCGTATCCATCACTACACAATGTACCAATACATGATCGTATACCTATTCTGAATTTACACCATGCACCGCTTGATTCATCTGACCATAATAACACCATCTGACAATAATAGCCACAACTCCATGAATTTAATGCCCACAACACACCCCATGACACATATAAGTCATATTCCAACTCTTGCAATGCTACCACGATAGAAGAGATGTGTATAAATTCATAACTAACTACCGAATCAAAAAATCATTGAGTCTTCCCTCCTGATAAGAACCATTACCTCATCATGAACCAAATAACGAAATCTGCTCTCAAATATGATGCATATAAATCTGAATGCGCTGATCCTAGGTCTAAAAAACTCATCTCACCCAGTACAAGCTGCTCAGGCAATAAGCCACTTCAGACACTGCCAAAAGTCTCATATGATGCCACAGTGTGCCAACAAGCTACAAACTCGAATGTGATACATACAGAAAATGAACTCTGGAAAGAACTACTCAACAACCGAAAAGATGTTATGAACCTTCCTTAAAAATTGAGAAACAAAACACACAAGATTAGGTATAGGGGGTTGTACTCAACGTCGCACTGTTGCAGCGTGCAATCCGATCCAACTATGATACCGTTGCAGTGTGCAACCCGATACAACCATGATACCTGTGGCGGTATGCCACCCGATCCAAACAATATACACGTGTCGGCATGCTACTCGATCCACACATAATAATCTATAAGAAAATACTTACCGAGCTAAAATGCTCATAACTACAAAATACCCGAATATCGAACACAAGCATGCAAAGTGCATAATACAAATCATGGGGAGACGAACAATGCCATATGCTACGAAGCTCAAGCACAACCATAGTGCAATAAATGACCTATATCTCGAGAGCAATTCTGCTCTCACAACACCACAAATTACATAGAATCTCAATATGAGTGCGACTAATCAAACCACCTCACAAACCACCTAGCATAATATAGATTACACAAAATAGTTGATGACATAAATAACATTCAGGGCCCGGAAATTCCTTCATAAACAATGGTAAGCTGAAATGAACACGTCCGGCCTGATATAGAGCCCACATTCATATTTAGATCCACCGACGGACCTCAAGTAGAATCTGACCGTACCACACTGGGCTACTGACCTTTCAAGGGTCCACACTAACCTTTTTTTTCCTATGACACACAAGAACAACTGTCAATCCGGCACAAACATCTATAGTTAGTAACCGAATGAATAGAGCGCCTTCTAGGCCTAAACTCTCACATTAGCAATAGCACCATAATCTCTATCCTTTGTCTTAAATCTTCAATCATTCAAGTGACTACATGTCACACTTATACCATCTTCCCGTGGGATACGCTGCGACGGCCTTCCGCACCAGGTAACAAATTTGCACATCCATGCCACCGATCATACTAATGTCGTAAAGCAAATCAAGGATCCGCAAATCAGTGCACAAAGCCTTTTACAATTACATCGATCTCAGGTGACACTGAAGACAGTACCAGCTTACTTTAAACATCTGAATTCTTTCCTGCTCATCCGAGCTCGTGACATTCTTGTCGACACCCAACTACAACCTTGATCCTCAACTTTAAATTTCCAAGTCGCTCGCTGCACTTAACATGCCAATGTGTGAGAGTATAAGAACTACATTATTTCTGATCCACTAATAGAATAAACACTCTATCATATAGCAACTTTTCACTTATAAAGGTTCAGGAGAACCATTGCAACACGTGACCAAATTCTCATAACCGCCAAAAATACAACTTTGAGTAGTGGTCGAAACCACCATAACTCTTTCGGGATCCATCTACACATAACAGGCCATAATAATCGAATACCTCCAAACAAATCAAATTACGGCAGTTGTCAAGCCTCATACGTATCGGCACATCACATATACAACTTACACACTGAAGGCACTAACCATTGCCATCATTCCAATTCAACCATTGCTAACCAATTCGACTTCCCTAGTTCACCCTTCATATTTAATAGAAATGATGATAGATCCATTCGAAATATATTGAATTCAATCCACACTCATCCCGAGTGACCCAATCCACGAGACCACATTGTCACAATAACCATGAATCATCTCATATTCTTCGTACGCGCACAATAGCATCACCAACTGGTACACCCGTTCAGCAAGACCTTCCGTAAATCCGAAGCTATTTCTTCCCTTCATCCAATACTGCATGGTATACCCAATGATAACGTAAATTATTCCAAGTCCTTAGGCACTGCACTTAAATTCTTGAAGCCACTAGGACCACTTTTGAGAGTCACCCACTATGACGTGGCCCCAAATACAAGTCAAACTCTAGTGCTCTGGCAGCACGTGAACACCTTATCAAAGAAGCACCCGACTGATTTTCTTTCCTTGTACACTACACCTACAAGAAGCATAAACTCTGAGTCTTCCCAAAACCTGAACATGAATCAATAAGATCCAAATACAACAGCCATTCCTGAAATCCTTTGCTCGAATTACCCCTGATGTTTTTCTTTTCTTATCCATAATAACCCACCAATACACTGATGACCAGAGATCGCACAAGCACACAACCACATGATCCAACCATAGACGGTGGGGCTTCCCAACTTAGCTTGAAGCTACAATTACATAACCCTAGAACCCACCGAGATTCATTCTTCCCCATTGACATCAAATGAAAATCCAACAATACTTTCCAAACTCGAAGTCATGTTGCATCCAAATAAATTCCGTGTACCTAGTCACTATCCACCATGAATTCCCTACACTGCTCTAAACTTTCCTCAAGGCGTGTGGCTATCCTACCATAGAATCCACATGCTACTCTGCCACTCTCCCACTTTGGTTAAACCCTCTTCTTTAAGCAACTTCTTGACTTTCATTTTTCATACTTGACCTGCTAGTAATTCAACCACTACGAGACATCTCCCTCCATGCACTTCCTTATACTTCGCTGCCCGAATATTACCCCAAATCAAATATATACCTATAGCACCTGAACAAATGAGTCGTTACCAACTCTAAATCTCCCCGAAGATCATCTTCCTTGAGCCCCCAACACCTGGAATATCGATTTAATCCTGAACCACCACACACTAGGATATCTAACAGCTACTTCCCACAGAACTATTTCACAATACTCAGCCTCAAAGGTGAATTGAAGAAGACCATAACAGTGGCAAAATTAATACATTCAACAAGAACGACGACACCACAACATAGATGAAAATTCTATCACGCTCGAAAATACCAAGTATCGTTACCTCATCGACCCAAGCCTGAGCAATCACAGTCCAATTTCCTTTCCTCCGCAGGAAATAAAATATTGAATCCCTGAATTATGTGTTGAGTAAAACCTCCTTTCAAGTCATTCCCCGCTCCGACACATAGACAATCATCATAACATTACACACACACACTGTGTGATAGCAATACACGTATCGTTAGAACAATCAATGTCGAATCTCAAAACCTTAGGTAATACTGATAATGAGCTGAAACGACAGAACGACCTTTCGTAAGGTGACGACAATAGTCCAATCAAATACTTAGGGAGAAATATCATGCACCACATCTGTAGCACCATTATAATTCCTCGATTCTCGATTTATAACAAACACTTCACGTAACATAAGATTGAATAGGAAAAATATAATGTCATAAGACTCGAAAGAATAAATTTGTACAATGAGGAATCAAGAAGGGAAGTGCTCCTAACAACCCTGTAGCTTCTCGAAGATAAGTACAGACGTCTCCGTACCAATTCTCAAGACTCTACTAGAATCGCTCATGACTCGTGAGACCTAAGTGAACCTAATGCTCTGATACCATATTGGCACGACCAAAAATCCATTAAAGGTCGTGATGCCGCCAAATACTGCTGTCAGGTAAGCCAACAATTAAATGATTAACTCCATTACTCATTTTAGTATTTTTGAAGTCATAATTTCCTTCAATTAAATAGTATGAGATAAAATTTATAGAGTAAATGACAATATTTTTACAACTTTAATACTGAACAACCCATATGCACCCCCAAAATCTGGTCTCACGAGTGTATGAGCATCAACTAGAAAATACAATAAAATACTACATCTGTCTGGGATACAATTAGACATGAGTGTGTAAATAACTCGGATGGAAACTCTGCGTGTGCTGCGGACTGATAACGTGGAATGCAGCTCACCTATGTCCCCACAATAACTGCGCCTCTACGCCCACAAGGCGCTAGAACATATTATGCACCTGCACTAAAATGTGCAGCAAGTGTAGTATGAGTACGTAAATCAATGCGTACCTAGTAACTATCCAGTCTAACCTCGAAGAAGTGGTGAATGAGGGTCGACTCCGACACTTACTATGGGCTAAGCATAAAATAACAATATTGTAATTAAGCATGGGTGATGTTGAAACAGCTGGAAACTCAACAACGAGAGAATAAATAAATAATTCTTCTACTAATATGAATTCCCAAATTTATTTTCGTCATTTAATAATTTATATTTTAAGCCAATGAAGCAATATCATTTATTATTAGTTTCAAAGATTTATCATGCACAAATCATGTCGAGGTCGTACGTCCCGATCCAATATATAATATTTAAATTGTGCATGAATGAGGGTCGAACGCCATGAACCGTAGATGCACCTATCTGCTACCGAGGCGTTCAGCCCATTCCACAAAAAGAGAAAATACATCAAAACAACCAATTCAATATTTATTAAGGGGCAAATATTCAAAGAATTACCAATTCTCATTAATGGTCAAGTAAATGAAGTTTAACCTGTTACGATTCCTTTGTCAAATTTCAATATGATTTAAGCAAGTAAATTAACATGTAGGGTGAAAAATCGCAACTATAAAATGATTTGGGTCCTAGACTACCCAGATATAAGCATAATTAGTAGCTACGTACGGACTCTCGTCACCTCGTGCACACACAACCCCCACAAATAAGAGCACATAATAATTTGATTCACCTATGGGGTTAATTCCCTCTTACAAGGTTAGAAAGGAGACTTACCTCGCTCCGAAATTTCATAATAGGCTCACAAGCCTTTCCAGCAATTCAAACCGATGCCAAACGCTCCAAAACTAGTCAATAAATGTGCAAATCCAAAAATGTATACTCTAATACTCATTATAATCCAATTTATAATAATTTTCAACTCCGCTTGAAATGTTGGTAGTGGGGACCATGTCTTGAAGCCCAACAAAACTCACAAAATCCGATAACTTATTCCGATATTAGTTCAACCATACCAATTTTATCAAATTCTGATGACAACTTGACCTCCAAATCTTAAATTATCGTTCTTGAAAAGATTTGCAAATATCTTGATTTCTTCCATTTAAATACGAAATGAATGATGAGTATAACCATATAATGATGAAGTATAATCACTTTCGGATACATAACACTTACCCCAATCCATATGGCAAAAATCACCTAAAAATTGCTTCAATCCGAACTCCATAAATCCAAATATGTCAAAAACGGCCGAAACCTCGAAATAGAGCTTCTGCCCAGGTATTTACTCTTTGCGATCGCAGAAAATGCTTCGTGATTGTGAAGCACAACTTTTCTCAGCCCAAAATTTGCCCTTCGTGATCGCGGTAAATGCTCCGCGATCGCGAAGAAGAAGTGCACAGCTCTTCTAGACAACCTCTAGTATAATGGTCATAACGTTTTGTACAGAGCTCCATATTGCAAATGGTTTGACTTTTTAAAAATTAGATACCAAGGGCTATAACTTTCATGCTTTGCTCATCTCTCAATTCCTTATGCATTACAAGATATGACCTACCATAGTCAGCCTTGTGCAACACAATACGAATTCCAAACTCTTCCTGGACAGGCTCTAGTGTATCAATCATAACTTTTTGTACACAACTTCAAATGCCAAATGGTTTGCTATTCTGAAATTTAGACACAAAGGACTACAACTTTGATTTTGGGATCATCTTCAAATCTATTGTAGATTGTGAGATATAAGCTTCCAAAGTCGGGTCAGTACAACAGAATGTTTTCTCTACGCGATCGCGAAAGCTCCTCTGCGATCGCGAAACACTGGCCTATTTCTCCCAATTTACTCATCGCGATCGCATAGCGCACTGCTGTAGCCAAAAACCAGCGGCTACAATAGGCCTAGAAATGGTCCAAAACCTTCCAAAGACTCACCCGAGCCTCTTGGGACCCCGTCCGAACATACCAAAAAATCTCAAAATATAACATAGATTTATTCGAGGCCTCAAATCACATCAAACAACGCTAAAAACACAAATCACACCCCCAATTTAAGCCTAATGAAACTAAGAAATTCCAACTTCTATATTTGATGCCGAAACCTATCAATTCAATTCCGATTGACCTCAAATTTTACACCGAAGTCATAATTGATATTACGGACCTACTCCTACTTCCAGAATCGAAATTCGACCCCGATATCAAAAAGACCATTCCCGGTCAAACTTCCAAAAACCTTCAACTTCCATCTTTCACCAAACGACCCCGAAACGACCTATGAATTTCCAAATCCACATCCGGAAGCGCTCCTAAGTCTAGGATAAACATATGGAGCTATTCCCAGACTCGAAATCCCATAAGAACGTCTATAATGTAAAAATCCACTTCAACCAAACTTATAAAATTCACTCAACATGCCAACTTCCACTATTAGGCTCCGGAATGCCTTCGGGTCATCCAAACCCGATCTGGACATACGCCCAAGTCCGAAATCATCATACGAACCTATTGGAACCTTCAAATCCCGATTTCGGGGTTGTTTACTAAAACATCACACCTTAGCCAATTCTTCCAACTTAAAGCTTCTGAAATGAGAATTTTCTTTCTAAATCAACTCCGAACTTTCCGAAATTCAATTCCGACCACACGTACATGTCATAATATCTTAAGTGAAGCTACTCAAGGCCTCAAACCTCTAAACAATGTGCTATAGCTCAAAACGACCGATCGGGTCGTTACAGCCTTCTCCTCTTAAGTTTTCACGAAAATATTATCTATTCGTATCTTTTTTTTTGATGGATTGTCTCTTGTTACTATGAGTAAACTGTTAGGAGAATTGCAAATAATTAATTCAATTGATAAGAAAAAACCATGTGACGTAAATTGAATATTTTGCAAAAATGTGTAGTTCTCAACATGACAAATCTCTATATATGAACAATGAAAAATATATACAATACATCTTTAGAGAAAAGGCATACTACCATACAATAGTACTTTATTACAAAAAAACTCAACATCTAACATCCAGAATATTTTCTCACTTTCCTAATACTTAAAATGCTACAATTTACATGAACTTATATATTACCACTATAATCACTTTGCATGTAAAATTCCAAGTTTGATGCTAGTACATCAAAGAGTACCGACATCAAAAATTCAAAAGTTAAAGAAAGTCAATGAACATTTAGCCACAATAAAGTCAACGACTCTTCTATATCCAGATGGAACAAAATATGTTCTTGGAGACCTGCTGTAATGACCCGATCGGTTGTTTTTCTTTCTAGAACCCTATTCACCTAAATAAGACATTCTGTACTTGCTTTTATTGAATTATGACTTGTGTGGATGATTATTTCGGAATTTGGAAGAGTTCGGGTTAAAATGGGAACAGTTGGTTCCTTAAGGTTGGCCTAAAAGACCAAGTTTGAATTCGGTTTTGAGTAAACGACTCTAGAATTGTGATTTAACGGTTTCAATAGGTTCGTATGATGATTTAGGACTTGGGCATATGTTCGGATCGGGTTTTGGATGACCCGGGAGCGCTTTGGCGCCTAATAATGAAAGTTGGTTCTTGAAGGTTTTAGAAGTTCCTTAAATTTTGTTGGGTTTTGGTCATATCAAGGCACAAACAGAATTTCGAGATCGGGAATAGTTCTGTAATATCATTTAAGACTTGTGCGCAAGATTTGGTGACATTCTGAGAAGTATAAGTATGTTTCGGTGCATTGGAAGTAAATTGAAGAACTTATGTTTGGGACATCACCACAGAGTCTCCGATGATTGATTCAATGCCAGTAGTTTGGGAGTTCGCCGATGTGTTTCCTTCTGACCTTCTAGGCATGCCACCAGATCATGATATTGATTTCTCTATTGATTTGACTCCAGGTACCCTGCCTTATTCTATCCCACCGTACTGTATGGCTCCGAAGGAGTTGAAGGAGAATTTTGAGGAGTTGTTAGCAAAGGGGTTTGCCTTTAGACTGAGTATATCATCTTGGGGTGAACCAATGTTATTTGTGAAGAAGAAAGATGTAACTATACGGATATGCACTGATTATCGCCAATTGAACAAAGTCACCATCAAGAAAAAGTACCTGTTGCCGCGTATTGATGATCTATTTGAAAAGTTGCAGGGTGCTAGGGTTTTCTCTAAGATCGACTTGAGATCGGGGTACCATTAGTTATAGATTAGGGACTAAGATGTTTCGACAGTCTTCCGTACAAGATATGGCCATTATGAGTTTCTATTAATGTCTTTCGTCTTGACTAATTCCGCAACGACGTTTATGGGTTTGATGAACCAGGTATTCAGGCCTTATATTGATTTTTTGTTATTATCTTTGATGACATCTTGATTTACTCATGTATCTTGGGGGAACACGGGCAACATTTGAGAGTGATGCTTCAGACATTGCAAGAATAGAAGCTATATGCTAAGTTCTCTAGGTGTGAGTTTTTGCTAGAATCTGTGGTATTTTTGGGGCATGTTGTATCAGGAGAGGGTATTAAGGTGGATCCCAAGAAGATTGAGGCAGTTCAGAGTTGGCCACGTCCCACTTCGGTGACTAACATCAGAAGTTTCCTGAGGTTGGCAGGTTATTATCGCCGGTTTGTGTAGGGTTTTTCATCCATCGCATGACCTCTGACTAGATTGACCCAAAAGGGTACACCATTCCATTAGTCCAATGATTGTGAGGCGAGCTTCCAGAAGCTTAAGATAGCTTTGACTACAACACCGGTTCTAGTGTTGCCTTTCGGTTCGGGGATGTATACGATGTATTGCGACGCTTCACACATTGGCTTGGGTTGTGTATTGATGTAGGAGGGGCGAGTTATTGCATATGCTTCACGTCAGCAGAAGATCTATGAGAAGAATTACCTTATGCACAATCTAAAGTTAGCTGGGATCGTTCATGCTCTTAAGATCTGGAGGTATTATCTATACGAGGTGTCATGTGAGGTTTACACTGATCATCGCAGCTTACAACATTTGTTCAAGCAAAGAGATCTCAATTTAAGGTAGCGTAGATGGCTTGAGTTACTGAAGGATTATGACATCACCATTGTTTATCATCTGAGCGAGGCAAATGTGGTCGCGGATGCCTTAAGTAGGAAGGCAGAGAGTATTGGTAGCTTGGCATTCATTTCAGTAGAGGAGAGGCCACTAGCTTTGGACATTCAGTCATTTGCTAACAGACTTATGAGATTGGACATTTTAGAGTTGTCACGATCCAGATTTCCCACCCTCGGGAGTCGTAATTGCGCCTACTCTTAAAAGCTAGGCAAGCCAACTACTATGATTTCAACACATTAGCAATAAACCCAAATAGAAATAAATAGTAACTAAAGCTAAGCAAATGAAAAGTACGGAAGTTTCATCACAAATTCAAATACTCCAATACATGTCTACCCAAGAATCTAGTGTCACAATATTTTCGAACATCTACGAATTTCGACAAACACGGGTTTAGCAAGAAAAGTACAACTGTTCTCGAAATGAAAAGAGACAGCAAAAGCTAAAGCGGGGAAAGAGGGACTTCAGACTCTGCAAACGCCAGCAGATATACCTTGATCTCCCTGGACTAAAGGCAACTACCTCAAGCTACTCACCAGGTTCGGCACCGAAATTTGCACAAAAGAGTACAGAGTGTAGCATCAGTACAACCGACCCCATGTACTGGTAAGTGTCGAGCCTAACCTCGGTGAAGTAGTGACGAGGCTAGGACACGACAACCATATAAACCTGTGTAGTTAAATCATATACAAACAGAACGATAATAACAGGAAATAACAAATAAAGATGGGAAGGGGACATGCTGTGAGAAATATCAAATTCTAACAGTAAACCAAATAGATAAACATAATGAACACCATAGTTGTATCAACAAGAAAAATGAAACAATAACATGTGCACGGCATCACCTTTCATGCTTTTACTCTCGTTCTCACCATATAAAACAACAGAAATGACATGACATCACCCTTCATGCATTACCTCTCATAATCATGGCACGACATCACCCTTCGTGCATTAAACTCTCACAATATCAGCACGACATCACCCTTCGTCCTTTAGATCTCAAATCATGGCACGACATCACCCTTCGTGCATTAACACTCACAATATCGGCACGACATCACCTTTCATGCTTTAACACTCACTCACAATATCATGCATGACATCACCCTTTGTGCTTTACACTCGTCCTTACCTAAATAATAGAAACAATACGTCTCGGCAAAGGAATCAACAATATAAACAATAACATCCCGGCCAGGGAACCAGCTATAATCAATCTCGTTTCAACAGTAATTTTGCAAAAATAAATGTCAACTTGAGCCAATACTTAACAATGGTCAGTTACCAAGAAACTTTCATAAGTCTTGTTCAGCACAAATGATCATCAATTTAAGCATGGACAGTACATATTACAGTCACAACAATCATGGTATAAGACTCACGGGCATACTTGACGCTAACGTATAGATACTCGTCACCACACCTATACGTCGTACTCAACACTAACACGTAGTAATTAAGACCACAACTCATATTCCCTCAAACTAATATTAGACCAAACACTTACCTCAACTCCACGGATAAAATGAAGCCTCAATTACCTCTTTACTTCTCAGTTCCACTTTCAATCCACTTGTATCTAGTCATAATTCACTTAATAATATCAATAAATGCTAAATAACCCAATTCTAATGCATGAAAAATAGATTTCCCAATGTTTTCCCCAAAAAGTTAAAAATCGACCCCGGACCCACTAGGTCAAAACCCGAAATTCAAACAAAAACCCGATCACCCATTCACCCACGAATTCAAATATGCAATTAGTTTTGAAATCGGACATCAATTTGAGGTCCAAATCCCCAAAATTTAAAAATCCTAACTTCTACCCAAAAACACTCAATTTTCCATGAAAAACCCTAGATTTTGAAGTGAAATTATGTAAAAAGATGAATTAGATTGAAGAATATGAGTTAGAAATCACTTACTTATGATTTGGAGAAGTTTGAGTCTTTGAAAAATAGCCTAGGGATGTTTAGGGTTTGAGAGAATTTGAAAAATGATAAAAATCCCGTCTGAAATCCCACTTAACAGGTCGCAGTTGTTGCAATTACGATTTGAAATTCTGCTACCTTCGCATTTGCGAAGAAAACGTCGTATTTGCGACATAGGGGACTTCGCAATTTTCGGCCCAGAGTTCACATTTGCGATGAGGGCCTGCCCAGGCGTGGTTCGCATTTGCGACATATTTGTCACATTTCCCAGGCCTTTTCAATTTGCAATTGTCAAGCCTGATCTCGCTAATTTGGTGAAGGAAGCCTTGTAAAAGGTAAAGTTGATCCAGGATCGAATTCGCACAGCACAGTCCGGACAGAAGAGTTACGCGGATCAGAAGGCGCGGGATGTATCATTTATGGTCGGCGAGAAGGTGCTCTTGAAAGTCTCGCCGATGAAGGGTATTATGAGATTCGGGGAGAAGGGCAAGCTGAGCCCCATGTTTAAAGGCCCATTTGAGGTGTTGAGGCGAGTTGGCAAGGTTTCTTATGAGCTTTCTTTACCTCCCGGCCTATCAGGAGTTCATCTGGTTTTTACGTGTCTATGCTCCGAAGGTACCACACCGACTTGTCACACGTATTAGACTTCAGTACTATTCAATTAGACGAAAGCTTGGGTTATGAGGAGGAACAAATTGCCATTGTTGCTAGACGGGATCACCAGTTGAGATCCAAGAGTATTTCCAAAAGTTCAGTGGAGGGGCCAACTAGTCGAGGAGGCGACCTGGAAGTCTGAGGAGGACATGCAGAGCAGATATCCGCACTTATTCAGCACTTCAGGTATGAATCTAAACCCGTTCGAGGACGAACGTTTGTTTAAGAGGTGGAGAATGTAACGACTCGATCAGTCATTTTTCTTTCTAGAAACCTTTTCCCCTAAATAAGACTTACCGTACTTGCTTTTACTAATTTATGACATGCGTGGATGGTTTGTTCGGGATTTGAAAGAGTTCGGGTTGAAATCGGAACACTTGGTTCCTTATGGTTGGCCTAAAAGGCTAAGTTTGACTTCGGTCAATAGTTTGAGTAAACGACCCCGGAATCGGGATTTGACGGTTCCAATAGGTTTGTATGATGATTGCAGACTTGGACGTATGTTCGTATCAGGTTTTGGATGACCCGAGAGCATTTTGGCGCATAATAATGAAAGTTGGTTCTTAAAGGTTTTAGAAGTTCTTTAAATTTGGTTTGGAGTGGGTTTTGGTGACATCGACTTCCAAATGGAATTCCGATATCAGGAATAGTTCTGTAATTTATTTAAGACTTGCACACAAAATTTGGTGCCATTTCGAGTAGTATAAATACGTTTCGGCGCATTGGAAGTAAATTGAAGAACTTGAAGTTCTTAAGTTTGATTCAATTGGTTTTAGGGTATGACTCTTAGTTTTAATGTTGCTTCGGGCATTTTGACAGTTCGACCGAATTCGTTTTATGATTCAAAACTTGGTAGTATATTCGGACGGGGCCCCGGGGGCCCAGAGTGCCAATCTGATGAGGCTCGGACTTAGTTGAGAATTTGGAACCACAACTGAGTGCATTAGATCTGTCATAACCGCACATGCAGTTGGCCAGCCGCAAGTGTGAGCTTGCAGGTGCGGGCCAAGTATAGCAGAAGTGGCTAAGTTTGACTTCGGTCAATAGTTTGAGTAAACAATCCCAAAATCGAGATTTGAAGGTTCCAATAGAAACGTATGATGATTTCGGACTTGGACGTATGTTCATATCGGGTTTTGGATGACCCGGGAGCATTTTGGCGCCTAATAATGAAAGTTGATTCTTGAAGGTTTTAGAAGTTCCTTAAATTTGGTTCGGAGCGGGTTTTGGTGATATCGAGGTCCAAACGGAATTCCGATATCAAGAATAGTTCTATAATTTTATTAAAGACTTACACGCAAAATTTGGTGTCATTCCGAGTAGTATGAACACGTTTCGACGCATTGGAAAGTAAATTGAAGAACTTGAAGTTCTTAAGTTTGATTCCATTGGTTTTAGGGTATGACTTTCTTAGTTTTAATGTTGTTTCGGGCGTTTCGAGAGTTCGACCAAATCCGTTTTATGATTCCAAACTTGGTGGTATATACAGATGGGGCCCCGGGGGCCCCGAGTGCCAATCGGATGAGGCTCGGACTTAGTTGAGAATTTGGAACCACAATTAAGTGTATTAGATCTGTCATAACCACACATGCGGTTGGCCAGCCGCAGGTGCGAGCTCGCAGGTGCGGGCCAAGGATAGCAGAAGTGGCTAAGCTTGACTTTGGTCAACAGTTTGAGTGAACGACCCAGGAATCGGGATTTGACGATTCCAATAGGTTTGTATGATGATTTCGGATTTGGACGTATGTTCGTATCGGGTTTTGGATGACCTGGGAGCATTTTGGCGCCTAATCATGAAAGTTGGTTCTTGAAGGCTTTAGAAGTTCCTTAAATTTGGTTTGGAGTGGGTTTTGGTGATATCGAGGTCCAAATGGAATTCTGATATCAGGAATAGTTCTGTAATTTCATTTAAGACTTGCACGCAAAATTTGGTGTCATTCTGAGTAGAATAAATACATTTCGGTGCATTGGAAGTAAATTGAAGAACTTCAAGTTCTTAAGTTTGATTCAATTGGTTTTAAGGTATGACTTTCTTAGTTTTAATGTTGTTTCGGGCGTTCCGAGAGTTCGACCGAATCCGTTTTATGATTCCAAACTTGGTGGTATTTTCGGATGGGGCCCCGGTGGCCGTAAGTGCCAATCGGTTGAGGCTCAGACTTAGTTAGGAATTTGGAACCACAACTGAGTGCACTAGATCTGTCATAACCGCACATGCGATTGGCCAGCCGCAGGTGCGAGCTTGTAGGTGCGGGCCAAGGATAGTAGAAGTGGCTAAGTTTGACTTCGGTCAACAGTTTAGTAAACGACCTAGGAATCGGGATTTGACGGTTCCAATAGGTTTGTATGATGATTTCGGACTTGGACATATGTTCGTATCGAATTTTGGATGACCCGGGAGCATTTTGGCGCCTAATAATGAAATTTGGTTCTTGAAGGTTTTAGAAGTTCCTTAAATTTGGTTTGGAGTGGGTTTTGGTGACATCGAGCTCCAAATGGAATTCCGATGTCAGGAATAGTTCTGTAATTTCATTTAAGACTTGCACGCAAAATTTGGTGTCATTCCGAGTAGTATAAATACGTTTCGGCGCATTGGAAGTAAATTGAAGAACTTGAAATTCTTAAGTTTGATTCAATTGGTTTTAGGGTATGACTCTTAGTTTTAATGTTGTTTCGAACGTTCCGAGAGTTCGACCAAATCCGTTTTATGATTCCAAACTTGGTGATATATTCGGACGGGGCCCGGGTTCCCCGAGTGCCAATTGGATGAGGCTTGGACTTAGTTGAGAATTTGGAACCACAACTGAGTGCATTAGATCTATCATAACCGCACATGCGGTTGGCCAGTCGCAGGTGCGAGCTCGCAGGTGCGGGCCAAGGATAGCAGAAGTGGCTAAGGAAGGTCAACCAAGGTTCCACAGATGCAGCCCCTCCTCCGCAAAAGCGGTTTCCCGAGCATAGATGCGACCCCAGCCGTCCCAAGGAAATTTCGCAGAAGCGGACCCTGTTCGCAGAAGTGGGATCGTAGAAGCGGGATCACAGATGCGGAAATCGCTGGGTCAGTGGCCTTCATTTAATATGATACTTAGGCATTTTTTAACTCATTTTCTTCCATACTTGGGCGATTGGAGAGGTTTTAAGGAGGAGATTTAAACATAGCTTTTGGAGGGAAGTAATTCCTACCAAATGTGAGTTAAAACGTAGATTATGGTTAGTATAACATGTAATAATTAGTGAAAATTAAGGGTTTAGAGGAAAACATAGGTTTTTGATAAAAACGAGATTTGACCATGAAAGTGATTATGAAACTTAGTGAAAATCATATATTTATGTTCGTAAGATTATGGGTAACAACTTTCTTCGAAAATTTTCGAAAATCAAGCTTGTGGGCTCGGGGGGAGGGGGGAGTGAATTTTAGGAATCTTGCAATTTGGGATGGGTAATCACTTTAATAGTGGAGATATCAAATTTTGACTATAAATTGATTAGTTTATATAATGTTTGATTAGTTTCGAGTCGTTTGGCATCGAATTTGGAGGTTTGAGCACATTCTTGAATTGAGAAGTAGGCTTTGAGATGAGGTAAGTCTCCTTTCTAACCTTGTAAGAGGGAATTAATCCCATAGGTGAATTAAATAAATGTTTGTACCTATTTGTGGAGGCTATGTACGTACAAGGTGACGAGAGTCCGTACCTAGCTACTATTATGCTATTGTCCGGGTAGTTTAGGACTCGTATCATGCTATATTTGTAATGTTTGCGTCCTTACACTATAATATAATCACTTGAGTCATGTTAGAAATTTATGAAAGAATAATAACAGGTTATATTCACTTACTTGAAGATTTGTATGAGATACTTAACTGTAAATGAGAAATTTGTGTTTTCTTAAAAATAATTGTTATTTGTTGAACGGGTCAAGCGTCTCGGTAGTAAATAGATGTATCTATGGTTCGCGTCATTCGACCCTCCGGGAGTGCACAGTTTAATATGATGTTGGACCGGGCCGTACGACCTCGGCATAATTTGCACATGTTGATTATTTGAAACTCTTAGTGATTTATACTGCTTAAATGTCTTGGAATATGAGATGTTAAATGATATGACCGAAATTGAAGGTATATTTGTGAAAGAAGGACTTATCACTTTCTGTTATTGAGCTTTTAGTATTGATCATGATATCCATACTTAGCATAACACTTTAATTGTATTATTGTTTGCCGATAGTAAGTGTCAAAGTCGACCCCTCGTCACTACTTCTTCGAGGTTAGACCAGATACTTGCTGGGTACATGTTATTTATGTACTCATACTACGCTTCTGTAATTAATTGTACAGGATCTGAGGCAGGTGCATCTAGTTACCCGCCCGACGTGCATACTTGATCTTGGTTCGAGGCTTCACGGTGAGCTGCTCCCTTCCGAGCCGTTCAGCCGCATGCCGGGGTTTCTCTTTTGCTTGTATTTGTGTATTCTATTTCAGGCAGTAGGATAGTCATCTTTTTTTTTTATATTCTATTAGTTGTCCACACACTTCTGACACTAGATTTTGGTACATATTGGTAGACTTTGATTTTTGGGTTGTATTTCTACAGTTATGATTCCCTTTAGTTTGTTTCCATTTTGGTTGCTTTAAAAATCTGTTATTTATCAAATGTTTTAAATTTAAAGAAAGTCAATTGTTGGAATCACTTAAAAAAGATGGGAAATCACTAAATTATTCATTGTTGGCTTGTCTAGCAACGATACTGGATGCTATCAGAGCCTAACGTAGAGTTGGGTCGTGACACCTGCATTCTTCCATAATAATACCATGACGTATTATGAAGGGAAAAAAACTAAACCATCCATAAAAATGATAACATACATATTTTTGCTCCTAATTTTCTCTCTCTTATTGACTATGATGTTAAGAAAATTTGTAAAAATTGAATAAGAACAGAGAAAATAAAATTTGTAAAAATTGAATAAGAACAGAGAAAATCGCAAAATATAGGAGTAGTGTTATTAATGACATAATTTTATCCTCTCAAATAAAATTACTTTTTATTTGCGTGATTACTTTTTAATTCCTCCCTTAATTTGGGTCTACTTTTTTTAAAATTATAACAAACAAAAGCTTTTAAATCTATAAAAATAATGAAATTTTCTTTATTTCAAAAGTGTAATTATTTCTCAAAGTAGTGCTATCAAAAAGTACAACATTGTTAAGTATACTGCCTAAAAATAGGGACATTTGCATCTATACCCAGTTTTTGAGTCAAATTTTAACTTATACTCACATTGTAAAATAAAATTGCAAGTGTACCCACTTTTCGGGTAACATCAAATATAGGGGCCTGAAGTAGCAAGAATTTATGTCTGAAGTTTGAACTTTAGAATGCTTTGCCTGAAGTGTAGCAAAACTTCAGATATTTTTGCCTGAAATTTTGCCTGACTTGCTAATGCAATCACGCAAAATTCAATTTATAGTGCAATGGCAAACTTCAGTTAAATAAAACTACAACATGTTTTGGCTGAATTTTTTGTTTTGTAATTGCTGAACTTCAATATTCTAGGAGCTGAGGTTTGTTTTGTAATTGTTGAACTTCAGTATTCTAGGGCTGAAGTTTATTTTGTATTTGCTGAAATTCAGCACTCTAGGAGCTGATGTTTTTGTTTATATTTGCTAAACTTCAGCATTGTAGGAGCTAAAGCTTTTATTTATATTTGCTGAATTTCTTCATTCTTAGAGTTGAAGTTTTGTTATGTCTTTCTTTGAAGTTAGATGGCTTTAAGAAGAGGAATAATTTCCAATAATTTATATAGGCTAAATCAATGTGAATATTCAACTGTGGAAGATTAAAATATAGTAAACGTCATTTTGTTATTTATGTTCCATCTGACTTTGCACTCTCGTTTCCGTTTTGGAGCTTTCACCTTGATATAATCTCTAAAGTTAGAACCCTCCTTACTTTATTCTCTGTCACTGGACTAAATACAGAAATATGAACTCACTTCTTGTGGCAGTAGTACCACATCCAATTAACCAATTAACCAATTAACCCGAAGAAGAAGAGGAAGGAGCAGAAAAAAACGAAGGAGGAGAAGGATGAAGAAAAAGAGGTTTGAAGTTGTTTAAAAAGTAGGTACATTTAAAAAAAAAAATTAAAAGTGGATATCGGTTAAATAAGGGACGACTAAATAAAACGCCCCATGCAATTTTTACCTAATAATATAAGAAAGGATGCTAAGAGCTCCCTTTAAAAATTTTATGACCAAAATATTCGTACTTTTAAAATATGACATAATATGCTCATTTAAAAGGTTTTTATTCTCTAGATGTCCGTCCTTTCATATGCCTAGACTCCATCAAAGTCCCTTCTCATTTCCTTTCTATTCTTTGTTTTTAACCCCCCCCCCCCCTCCCCTTTTCTCCTTTTCACTTACTTTTTCATTTTTTCCACTTTATTGTTTTTTTTTCTTTAATGAAATTTTCCACTCTGTTTAGTTTCTTTTTTTTATTTTCATTTCTTTTTCAGATTTTTTTTTGTTCTTTCTAGTAACAATCCCTCGTACCTTTCACTTTTTTTCTTAAATTTTTTATTTTTTGTTGCTTTTCTTTTTGTTTTATTCTTTCCTGTAAAATCTCTTTGTCCAGACTACTTACCACTCTTTTCTACTTTCTTTCATTTTTCTCATTTAGTTATTATTCTTTTACTTCTTGTAATAAAATTCTGCATTCTTTTCATTTTTTAAACTTTCTTTTATTCCGTAGTGTAATTGTTTTTGTAATTCTTTTTCTTTTTAGTAACAATCCCTCGCTCTTTTTTTTATTTTTATCTTATATTTTATTGTTTTACCCTAATTATTTTATTTTTTAATATTATATTTTCAGTAAAATCTCTTCATCCAAAAATTTGTCACTCTTTTTCGACTTTTTATTTTTTCAATTTTTTTTTTTTACTTCATTTTTCCCCTTTTAATAAAAATATGCTCTTTTTTAATCAAGGTATACCAATGTATGGTATTCAAAGAATACTGAGAATATCATTAAACATATTCAAATAAAGTATACCACGATTCAGCACTTATCATATATATATATATATATATATATATATATATATATATATATATATATATATATATGTAACACCTCCTTTTTTTACCCGATTACGTTCCCGGTGAGTTTTTCCAATTAAAGTGACATTAATCGAAATAGGATTATTTACTTTAATTTATCAGAGTCGCCACTTGGAATAGTTTATTTGGTATTCCAAATCACCGGTTTATTTTAAAATCCCAATTCGAGGAAATTTTCGACTTTATTTAAAAGTCTGCGAACCAGAAATTCTAAGTAAGGAATTATGTTAACCCGGGAGAAGGTGTTACGCATTCCCGGGTTCCGTGGTTCTAGCACGGTTGCTTAAACTATTATAATTGGCATATTATCTGATTTACTACACATTTTAAACCTATGTGAATTTTTACGACTTTTTAACCGCCTTTTAATTAATTTATGGAATTATTATGGAATTATTATGTAACAAGTTACGATTGTCGTACACTTGCCGTTTTGGAGCACACCGCAAACCACGCTACATGAAATGCATCCGCGATTCGCGACTTTTTTTATTTTTATTATTGTTCGAAGTTGTTAGATCGGGTCAAATGAAATGCACACCCGAATTGGGGATTATGTACCATGACTATGTCACGGGAACCATACCCATAATCACGATAGCTAATTAATTGCGCCTAAAGCATTTCTACGATGTTCATAATTTTCCTAAAACTAATTTTGAGATTATTGTATAATACACGATAAGTTGGTAGGAATAAGAAATAACTGACTCAAACAAAGAGGAAATTCTCATGTCAACAAATGCCAAAAACGCAGAAACATCACCAACCATCTCTATTTAGCATCTGTACTGAGAACTACTTGAAAGTTGATTGTCTGGCTTCTTCACAAATTCCAAACATTAGCGTTCATTTTTCTAAATCTCCTATTTTTTTTAGTTGCTCCACATTGTAGGAGCATTGAAATAGCACTACTCTTTCCCCAATTCACTAGGGGACTACTATTTATAGCATGAACTTCAAAACATGATAAGGAAAAGTCATTATATCCAACTTGAATTAATAACACCATTTCAAACCAACGGATTCATAGTAAGAACAAAAGATGTGTTTGAACATCCAAATCTGTTTCAACAACCAACCAAAAAATTCGATAAGACTCATTTTAATTACCAAACATCAATAATACCATAATATGGATTAGATAAACCAGCATTCACATGAAAATGTAAAAAAATGAAAATAATGGTAGAAAATAACAATGAATCAACAGTAAGGAAAATTCATCATTCAAAACATAGTGAATACATAGAGGTTTGAAGCTTACCTAATTGGAATCAAACAAATAACACAATGCCCAAATAAAAATGAGAATGCAACTGGTAGGATTCAGCAGTATCAAATCCAGCAGCAAGAACAGAATCGAACAACGACCTCGAATCGCTGTGAAATCTCGAATGAACCTCGACTCTTCTTGCGAGGATTTAAGATCTGATAGGAGTTGGTTCTTGGACTGATTTACAACTGAGTTTTGCTGGGCTGTTTACATGATTATAATGGAGAAAATTGGACCACTTTTTATGGAGAAAATGCTGGGTGTTTGTGATAATTTTGAGCAGCAATTGCTGCGTTTTCTTTTCCACCTTCTTTTCAGCCTTTTTTCGTGTTCTTTTTTTTTTGTTTAGTTCGTCCAAACCCCTTTCCCCATCTCTGTGTGTGTACTTTTCTGAATGGGAGTGAAGGGAGAGCGTGAAGGTAGGGGGAGGTCTGTTGGTTTGTGTCTAAATCTGATGTCTTTTGAGAAATGAAGAAGATCAAGAATGGCAGGGAAGGTGTGCCGTTTTCCTTGTTTTTCGGAATGGGGATCTGACGGTTTCTAATGTGTTAGGTCTCCTTTTACGCGAGGGATTAGGGTATAAAAAATAAAAAAAGGATAATGGATTAATGGGTATTGGTATTGGAATTGAGCTAGGGTTTAAAATTAATTTGGGCCATTTTAGGAATTGGCCCAATTTTAGAAGAAACAAGACCAAAAATATATTTTTCTTAATTTCCTTTTCTTTGTTTTTTCCCTTTTTTCTTTTCTTTAATTAATTAAAATCCTAAATTAATTTATTTTTGTAGAAATTAAAATTCTTTATTTATTTTTAACATTAAAACAACTAATTAACTTAAAACTAAGGAAAAATGCTAATTTTAAAGGCTAAAATCTAAATATGTAAAAATGATCATTTTTTTGTGATTTTTTGCTTAATAAAATTAATTCCTACATGAAAATTGAGCCTAAGATGGTATGAAATTAAAACGTTATAATTTTTATAATTTTTCTATGATTTTAAAATATTAAAAAATGCATGGAATGCAACTAAATAAAGAAATTTTCTAGAAAATCATTAAAATTATTTTTGGTCTATTTTTAGGAGTTATTTTCACGTAGGGCAAAAATTAGGTGCTCACAACTGACTCTCTTTGCTCGGAAACATGAAGAGTTTTCGGGCAAAGATAAAGTGAGCAATTACGAGCAATTTTTGCCCGTTTGAATCTCCATTTGGAAGCATTTTGAAAACGCTTGACCGAACCTTGCTTCGGAGGTTGCCTACATATTCTTGGCTATAAAGGAATCAGGTCGGTGTAGTTCTGGAAGTTTTGGTAGCTGGGACTACCAGGAAACTGTGATTTCACTGCTGTTACTGTTGTTTCTGCTTGCTGAGCTCCTTATTACACCAAAATGAAAAATGAAAAACTAAACTAGCTAAGTCTATCAGCTACGAGTTACAAGATTCCTATCTAAAAATCTTCTGAAGCTTGATCTTGAGTCTTGGTTGGTTCTTCCGGCTGACTCTGATCTGAATCTTGATGCTCGTTAGCTGCGAACACTGTTTAATTTTTTTTCTAGCTCTTCGAATCAAGGCGAGACATGCAAAGCTTGTGACTTCAATCATATCTTGGGTAGTCCGCATCTTTTCTCCGCTTCTGCATTTAGAGTTCAACTTCTTTTCTTGTTTTTCTTTTCTTTTATTTGGATTGAGACTTCTTCTTTTGGTCATCTCAAACCTCATGCCTCATGGTAAAAACCCTGTTCAGACACCAAAACAAACAAACGAACGAAATTTTTCTGCCCTAGTTTTCACTAGGAAATTTTCGTGAGTTATTGTAACAAAATCTAAACTATTTCTTTATGGAATGCAATTAAAGTCGGGATTGTGTATCCCTGAGAAAAGGAGATTAGGGAGTGGAGACTCTATATCAAAAATGCAATCAAATGGGGATCGGAGGCCCCAAGTTGGGAAGATTACCAGATTATGCTGGAAAAATGACCGGGTTATGCCGGAAAGGTTTTCGGATTATGCCGGGAAAGTCATCGGGTTATGCCAGAAAAGAAAAAAGGTCCCCAGGTTATGCTGGGGAAGGTCATCGAGTTATGCCGGAAAAGAAAAAGGTCCTTCGGTTATGCTGGGGAAGTGCACGGGTTGTGCCGGGAAAGTGATCGGGTTATGCCAGAAAAGAAAAAGGTCCTCGAGTTATGCAGGGGAGGTCCACGGGTTATGCCGGAAAAGTCATCGGATTATGCCGGAAAAGAAAATGGTCCTCGGGTTATGCTGGGGTGGTCCATGGGTTATGCCGGAAAAGTCATCGGGTTATGCCCGGGAGGTCCACGGGTTATGCCGGGAAAGTCATCAGGTTATACCGGAAAAGAAAAAGGTCCTCGGGTTATGCCGGGGAGGTCCACGGGTTATGCCGGGAAAGTCATCAGGTTATACCGGAAAATAAAAAGGTCCTCGGGTTATGCTGGGGAGGTCCACGGGTTATACCGGGAAAGACTTTGGGTTATGCCGGAAAAGAAAAAATTCGTCAGGTTATGTCGGAGAGGTCCACGGGTTATGCCGGAAAAGAAAAAGGCCATCGGGTAATGTCAGGGAGGTCCACGGGTTATGCCGGAAAAGTCATCGGGTTATGCCGGAAAATAAAAAGGTCCTCGAGTTATGCCGGAAAAGAAAAAAGTCCTCGGGTTATGCCTGGGAGGTCCACGGGTTATGCCAGGAAAGTCATCGGGTTGTGCAGGAAAAGAAAAAGGTCCTCGGGTTATGCCGGGGAGGTCCACGGGTTATGCCGAAAGAGTCACCGGGTTATGCCAGAAAAGAAAAAGGTCCTCGGGTTATGCCGGGGAGGTCCACGGGTTATGCCGGGAAAGTCATCGAGTTATGTCGGGGAGGTCCATGTATTATGCCGGGAAAGTCATCGGGTTATGCCGGAAAAGAAAAAAGTCCTCGGGTTATGCCAGGGAGGTCCACGGGTTATGTCGGGAAAGTTATCGGGTTATGCCGGGGAGGTCCACGGGTTATGCCGGGAAAGTCATCAGGTTATACCGGAAAAGTCCTCAGGTTATGCCATTGATCAACTAGGGAGTGTGACCCTATACTTGAAAAGACTACCAGGTTATGCTAGCAGCGACTAGGAATGGGACCCTATATTGGAAAAACGTAGCTAGAGATTGGGGACCCTAGGCTGCCATGATTTTGAATTTTTCTTCTTTCTTTTCATTTCATATTTTTTAATTTAAGAAAATGAGTAAAATTGCAGGAAAAAATTTGGAGGAGACTTCCTTTTTGGATTGATTATTGCTGCGGCACTATTTTAGTCCTTGCGCAATTTCTTTTTTGTTGCACCTGCTTATTGCAACATTGCTTTGAATTTGCACCTGTTTCATGTTTTCAAACAAAGAACAATCTCTCAGTTTGAAACAGTGGTTGATTTTGTGGCCTTGACTGTTTCAATCACTTGCTCTCGGCCCGACTTCTTTGATGAAGATCTCAACTGCAACTGCTTGTTCCCTGAGGACCGATTTCATTTCAGGCCCTGGAGAACCTCTGGTTTTTCCAGACTTTGCCTTGACGGTTTGTCACGGGGGACTTAAGCTTTCAACTTATTTCGCCTTTGTGGGCCTTTCCTTTTTGACTTCCTTTTCTTCTTCTTCTTTTTTTTTCTCTTTTTTTTCTTTTTCTTTTTTTCTAACTACGGAGCATTGGGGAACTTTTGGCTCCTCAAACTTTACTGCAATGGCTAGTCGAGTGGGACTTAACCTTTTCCAACTTTGTTTCTCCTTCACATGCCTTTCATTTCTGGATTCTTTTTTCCAACTTCAATTTCAGAGCATTTGGGTGCCTTGGCTTTTAAAACATTTGCCGAGATAGTTAGCCACGTGGTACTCAGCCTTTTCAGCTTCATTTGCCTTTATAGGCCCTTCAATTTGATTTTCTCCTTCCAAGAGTTTTGATTTCGAAGCATCGGCAGCCATGGCCAGTCGAGGTCGACTTATGCCGCTGACGAGGCTGGGTGCCTTTTTTGCACATTAGCTCGCGTCAAATGAGAACACTGTAAATCAGTCTTGCCATCCTTTCTTTGTCTTAGTTTCAAAAAAGTGTTAGACCAAAAGGGATTCAAAGAAAACAAACAATGGAATGGAGAATGAGTTTAAAACAAGAAGTGCCCCTTTCAGGGAAAGGAAAGAAGGACTTATCTGGAGTACATGCAAACTTCAATAAACATGACATACCTTTTGGACTGGATGCCTGATCTGTGTAAACCGCCTGACTTTTAAAAATTCATCACAACTTTCGCCTCAAAATCAAGAAACCTTGCCGAGACTTTATTGATGTCGATGGCTGTGAGGATCCTTTTTTCGATCAGGGGCGCCCTTTGCAGGTTTTCACGAGCTGACATCTCTCATTTCTCTTCTCACCATCGCCTTATAGTGTTATTTGCGAGTTTTCACTAACAAGACTCTCTCATTTCAATTTCTCTGCTTATTGTCGCCTCACGGTGCCCTTGTGAGTTTTTCACCAATAACACTCTCTCATTTCATTTCTCTTATTTTGTTGTATCAGATCCAAGTTACTGTATCCTCCAATTTTGAACATTTTTTACCGATTGATTGGAAGGACTTGAACCGGATTTGGGGTAAAAAGAATTTGGATTGAATTATAACTTTGGAACCTTTCAGGCGAAACCATCGCCGAACCATTATAACTTCTGCCCCAGTTTCAACTTTTGGGGAAATTTGGATTTTTACTTTGGTGTGACTGAACCCCAGAGAGGTTGCCTACGTATCCTTTCCGAATCAAGTTGAACGTAGTTCAGGGAACTTTGTTTCTGATTTTCTTTTATTTTTCTTCTGTTTTGTTTTGTTTTCTTTTTCTTTTTCCTTTCCCTTTTCATTTTTCATTTCATTTTCTTTTTTCTTCTTTTTTGCCTTTTCTTCCCTTTTTTTGTATTTTTCTTTTTCTTCTTTTTTTTGATTTCTTTTTTTTTTTCATTCATCATTTTTCAATAATAACTTTCAGGTTCCAAAGAGGGTAATCAAAGAATAGGAGCCGACTCAAAGGGTGTGCAAAGGATTGAATATTTAGATACTAAGAATGAAAACCTTCTTCATCCCAACCGGAGAACATTAATGATGTATAGAAGATCCAACATAGTACCTTTATCTGCATTTGCATTGACAGTTGTTTCAGGGACATTTCTTCGATGTGTCTCAAGTACAACGCTCTTTTTTGGCAGTACTCTCGTTACCCTGTATGGACCTTTCCAATCTGGAACCAATTTTCATTCAGCTGTTCCAACTCTTTGTTTTATTTCCTTAAACTTGTCTTCATTGCGATCTAATTCTTGATTTAATATTTCGAGGTCTGACAGCGTTTCAGGATCTAGGCATGAAGTCCGCAAGCATGTCATGTTATTGAAATCTGCATTTAACAGAACTGAAAAGAAAAATAAGAAAAATGACAAGATTAAGAAAAGAGACCTTCCTGGACAGTGAAATATTAATTTCATTGATTTTTTTTGTGATTTTTTTGAATTTTAAAGATAGAAGGGTTTACATCGGAAAGTAAGACAATAAAGTAAAACATCCAGATCATATCCTGAGATAATCCGGACGCAGAAAGGATAGCAAGATTGGCTACTAAGACTCTCGTCTGATGGAGAACTTTCATGCTTGGCGACCATCTTTTGGCTTTTCTTCTGTCTTGGCAATGGCTGCAATGGTCTTCAGTGCCGGATCAAATTCCTCATCTTCACAAATCATTCCAACTATTGGCCAGATGTTGTGGGCAGGCGACGGATTGTTCATCACATCAAGAGCTTCTTCATCCTGAAAAATAATTCTTTCAACTTCAATCAAATCTTCAACTGTGCTTTTGAGGGTCCAACAGTCCTTTGTATTGTGTCTCACTGCTCCAGAGTGGTATTCACATCTAGCATCAGCTCGGTGCGATGGGGACTCGGGGGTTGGCCAATCTGGGGCCACTGGCTACAGAAGACCTCGCGTGACTAGCTTTTGGAACAAACCCGAGTATGATTCGCCAATAGGGGCGAACTGATTCTTTTTGAAAGGCTCTCTTAGGCGAGGATCGTACTGGGGAACATTTGATTGGGGATTATATGGAGCTTGGTAAGGCAGAGCTCGGTTTTGTGTAGAATGTTGTGGCCGCGTGGAAGGTTGCGCGTTCATCACCGCATACCAACAAAACCAACCACCTGAACATAACCTAACTAATTTTCTCACACCAACAACCTTGTTAGTTTTGAGACATTTAACATATAGAAAATCGCACGTTAGGATGCAATGCACCTAACAGTTAAACACTTCTACCATGTGTTTGAACGGTTGCATGTTTCATTCCGACTTTAACTAACCCTTTCAGTATGTACATCTTTTCTTTTATTTCTGGCTCTCTTTAATCACTCTTGATTTTCTCATCTTATTTTTTGCCGCTCTCTTATTTTTTGGCACTTTCTTTTCTTTTTATCTTTTTTTTTCTTTTTATCACTCCTTTCTTTTTCACTTTTTTTTTTCTCAATTTTTCTTTTTTTTTTCCAGTTTATTTTATAACTATGATCGAATCCGATGGGGATTGCCTACGTATTATGACGCCGCATGAATTACATCTTGCGTAGTTCGGGAAGATTGCGAATGGAGTAAGTAAGCTAACTCTTTTTTTTACTTTTATAATACTTAGACCATGAAAGCTTTAAGAAAAAGAAAAATAAATTTTTCTTTTCCTCTTTTGTTTTTGGATTTTTGAAAAGAAATGCTTAAAAAAGAAAGGAAATATTATTTTTTTTTGGAATTTTGATCTTGAATCTGATTATTTTTGAAAGAAAGACTTCTAAAAATTCCTTTTCTTTTGATTTGAACTTTGAGAATTTCAAAAGTAAAAAGAAAATATTTTTGTTTGAAATTTCATTTGTTTTATCTTTTACTAAGTAAGAAAGAAAATATTTTTGGATTTTAGATGTTGCCTCTTAATTTTCGAAAGAGGGACTTTTTTAAGAAAAATATTTTGAATTTCTAAGCTTTTTATTTATTTATAAAATTACTTCTAAAGAAAAACAAAAATATTTTTGGACTTCAATTTTTTCAATATTTTTTTGTTGACATTTATGAAAGAAATACTTTTAAAGAAGGAAAGGAATATTTCCCTTTTTTTGTTTTTTTAATTTTTGAAAAAATACTTTAAAATAAAGGAAACCAATATTTCGAATTTTTATTCTTTTAATTTTGATTTTTATTTCTTTTACCATATGAAAGACTTTAGAAAGAAGGAAACTATTTTTGAGTTTAAAAACTTCTTTTTTTTTTTTAAATTTTCTAAGGAAATATTTCTAAAGAAGGAACTAAAAGAAAATATTTTTTGATTTTTTGAAAATTGGGGTCTCAAAGAAAAACCTTTCTAAAAAAGGAAGTGAAGTACAATATTTTTTGATTTTTGAAAATTGGGGCAGGTTTGCCTACGTATCTCACATCCGGTGAGAATCAGACTCCCGTAGTTCGGTCAATTTTGACGAAACAGGGAAACATGGCACTTGAACGTTTTGGGCTCATTTTGAAATGACCTTCTCTTTTTCTTTTTTCCTTTTTTTTTTCAGAATTTCGGCAGAGTTTCAGAATAATTCAAATACCTACTTCTCACTCTTTTTTTTTCTTTCTTTTTTTCATTTTCTTTCCCTAGACGGACCCAACCCCTGTGTTGAGTCCCCAAAGTCAAATGAACGTGATGCAAACAAAACGTTCCTACTAGGGATCCAGCGTGAGGCTATGTTATTCTAGGTTTAAAACCTGTGTGTATTGTTCTAGACATGGCTTACCCGAGCAGACAGCTCGAGCCCGGGGGGGGGGGGGAGGAGGGGGGCAGCATACCGGGAATACAGAAGCTTCACCGGCTTTGCAACTTGTCCGAACCTCGTTCTAAAATTAGGATATGACTCTAACCGAAAAGAAGTCACACGAAGTGCACACTTCCCAGATGATTTAGAAGACTCAGGGAGAAGAGGGTTTCGTAACAGTTTTATATACAATTCAAGCAATATCAAAGCGGTAAAAACATTATTTAGCACATTAGGCTCAACACATAAAAATCAGATAGTAAATAAAAGCCAACTATAACAGTTATTCTAAGCTCGAATTTTGAATCCTGAACCAGAAGTTTTGGGTTCTTTTCCCCAGCAGAGTCGCTAGAGCTGTCACGCCTCCTTTTTTTACCCGATAAGGTATCCTGCATATGCATATAGAAAATAATGCCTATAGGTCTTTCTGGATCTTGCATATACATTCTTCATTAGGCAATCATGTTTATAGGTTTAATCAATCAACCGCAATTAGATATCATGTTCATAGGCCTTAAATGAAATTCAGCACCTAGATATCATGTTTATAGGGTTTTCGCATTTTACCCTGTCTATTAAAAGGGGTTTAAAATACAATGCGTAGAAAACATACCTATAGGAGCTACTAATCAAGTCGGAATCGTTTCATTCGCTTATAAGTCTAAAACCAGTAACAGTGACGCATGCTCTTTGCTAAAACTCGCTTTTCTTTAATAACAGACGATTTTTCTTAAATCAGTATGTATTCATGTTTACATTATTGTTTCTGGAATCAGTAGATATCATGCCTATAGCTCTTCGTCCAGCACTTAGGCAAGCCATAGGGTAAACTTTTAAGCTGAATCAGACTTTTATCAGCTACAACAAGCAGGCAGGCCTGATTCGGGTTTCTTATCTGACTAAATCAGTCTGCCTCGATTCTTTAAGTTTTAATCAGACCTTAAACAGTACATGCAAGTCATGCTACATTATGTGCTTTATTTGGTTTAAAGGAGGTCTGTTTGAGCTCTTTTTATTTGTTTATATGCTTCCCCAAACTTGCTATATGTGTTCCGTTTGTCGCCTTAGTATTTTACCTTTTTAAACCACAAATAAGCCCAATACCTCCTCCCTTTAGGATTAGTAGTCCCAAGTACCTCCGGGGCTGATAGGATTGGGGTGGGTAATAGCATGCAATAAGTAAACAAGACCATTTCACGCTTTAATGCCTTAACGGGGTGGGAAAAGGTAGATATGGATATGATGACCACGCAATAACATCACGTGTATCCCCTCACTGAGGAGTGATTACCGGATATTGTGTGGGGTGATCCATATTATTAATAAACCTAGGACCCCCTTTCCTTTGTTTTCTTTGTTTCTTTTAAATCTTTTTAAATCGTTTCTTTCAAGAACATCAACTCTTTTTAGTTCATTTTTCTTACTTTTGTTTATTTTTAACCATTACGTGAAAATTCCCTCTTATCTGAAGCCTTTATTTGCCTATGTGTATTTAAGTCACAACAATAGTTTGGCCGGGAACCACACTAGTGGATCCTGAGGGGTGTCTACCACCTTCCCCTTGGGATAATTTCAATCCCTTACCCAATCTCTGGTTAATCAAAACAAACCCCTCCTAGTGTCCTAATGCACTTTAATCATTAGGTGGTGACTCTTCAATTCAAACCCAATTCCCGAAAGGGAACGAGTTGTCCTCCAAAATGTCATAAACCCAATTTCGCGAGAAAAGGCACGATAGCGTGGTGACTCTGCTGGGGAAATTCTTTTAGGCTTTTACCAGTTCAAGCTATTACTGTGACTTTACATTTCTTATGTGCCTTTATTTGTTTAATACCTTTAAGCATTTAATTCCCTCTTCTACTGCAAAAACTGATTTGTCTCTTGTTTCTTTACCTTATTTCTTTACTGCTTTCCTTTACTGCACTCCTTTATTAATGTTTTAAATTATTGTAATTATTACTTTATGAACGTGAAAATACGTGACAACTTGTTTTAATTATTGCAACTGCATGTTTTCAACATCATATTCCACTTATGTCAAACAAAATACCATAGCAGCACTTATAATGAGTGGTTGCGCTTTTCCGATATTATCACTCCTAAATCCAGAAAAGGCGTATTTGCGGTAAAACCAGTCGATCAACGATGTAGTCGACGGTTCCGTGCCTTTTCCCTTTGAGTTGTCCGTTCAAGGGTACCAGTCTAAAACCCCATAGAAACCTTACTCTGTTTAATTGTGCATGCATAATGGTCAAACCTAGCTGAGTCAGTTATGTTGTCCGCATAATGACTCTTTAAGATAGCCTTGTCCAAAGTCCACTGGGTTTCCCTAAAACCCAAATGGACATCACCATGTTCTGTGCATTTATTTGGAGAACTAAATACTTCATGCTAATTGTTGATGTTAAATAGTCGAGTCTAGTGGGGGTAACGGCCTAACCCTTTTGTCTTGCAGAAACATGAGACACAAAGTCCCCAGATTCGGCATGGTCACCAACATCCACCCAAAATTGCTAAGCTGGTGGGAGGATCTTCATTCCAGTGATCAGACTCTAGTCCGGAAATACCTAGGAAATCTACCTTCCCTCCTGGAGGTCCAACCTAACAACAAGATCATAGAAGCTGCTACTCTGTTTTGGGATTGTGATAGGTCTGTATTCCGCTTCGAGGACATCGAGATGACACCCCTGCTGGAGGAAATAAGAGGATTAGCTGGTATATCTTGGGAAACTCTGGGTATGTTAATGCTGGAAAATCGCAAGGGTAGAGGTTTCTCAAAATGATGGGCCTAAAGAAGAATCCAGACTTGACATGTTTGAAGGAGTCCTACATTCCCTTTGATTATTTGTACGAGAGGTACGATCACAACAAATCCTACCGTACTTATTCGGATGAGTTCGCCCTTACATCGTTGGGGCATATTCACCGAAGGGTCTTTGTCTTCATGTTCTGCTTCTTGGGGATGATAGTGTTTCCAATGAAGAAAGCAAGGATCCACACCAGGCTAGCTATGGTAACCAAAACTCTAATGGAAGGAATTGGGGAGCAACCATTCAACATTGTGCCCATGATTATTGCACAGATATACCTAGGGTGGACAAGATGAGTCACTTTTGGGATGACTTCCAAGCAGATGACAGTCCTTATAAGTGCCAAGCTCAGCATATGTAGCATTGCAAGATCATCATGGGACGAGACACTATCGAACCAGACAGATACCATGCTGGTTGTACTCCATACTATTCAGGCTGGTTGTACTCCATACTATTCAGGCTGGTTGGAATCTAATCACGATGGTCTGGGTCAGCCAGGACTGACTAGGGGCCACAGGATCATAGATGAAAGGGCCGAGGCACAGGTCAAATACAATCAACTGCGCAAGAGGATCCAAGAATGTGAAAGCGAGCACCGTGAGATACAAGAAGCCAATCAAAAACTGACCGAGGAGTGGAAAGACATGGATGTCAGTGCCAACAAGTGACTGGGACACTTGGAACGAGGCATAGTGGAGTTAGAAAGGAAGTTCCTCAAAAGGATTGAGGATTGCCAAAATGCTGAGGGAAATGAGGGTAGACATCTAGCCAGAGCCTACCTATTGCTGGAACTTCGCGAGCTGGGAAAGTTGTTTGACGGTACCGAGTCTGGGGAAGGTCCTTCTAGGACCAAATAGATAGGAGCTTGTTCTTTTGCTTTAAGAAATGTAATAAGGCCCACGACCACTAGTGACATTTTATTCCTTGTTATTTAGTGTCATTTTGGGATTCGTCTACTTTTATCAATAAAATGAGGCATTTAGCATTCTAAGTTCTCCAAATCAATTTGTCGCTAGGCCTACCTCGGGCACAACAAGGCTCCAAAATTAGGACACGATTTACATTCTTGCACTATATGTTTAAATATCGCAACATCTTCTCCTTATAATCCTCACTAACTTGTTACATTTTGTTTTATTTTTCATTTTTATTCCCCTCCCCAAAGGTTAGTTCGTGCACTCTGGCATCGTCATCATATTCCATAAGATCAAAGGGCCCTCCACCCACTCCTCCTAGTCCTATCAAAAGCAGGAAAAAAGGAAAGATGGAAGATTTGAACAACACCAGAAAGGAAAATTCAACTGAACGGGTAGGGGTCACTCATAGTACTCAGGTCTCCAGAGAAAGTGTTTCCCAATTCGAGAAAATGTTGTTGAAATTTCAAAAGGAACTTGATCAGGTTCGTAATCTGGCAAACTGGTCATTTTCCCTCACCACTCCAGATATCAATTTTTCAAACGCTCAGAACCCCACACCTCCACAAAATACCCCAAAATCACATAACCATCCCACTCCTCACCACAACTACAATACTTGCCACACATCCACAATACTCCACTGCTCATCCCTGAATCTTTGAATTCTACAAAGGACCATTTTCACGTCCACCATAACACCCCCATCTATGTGGAGACCATGCCAAACTCTACCCAACCTGTCTCAAGCACACCCGAGTCTGATGATAAAGACTCACTCATCAGGAACCTGGCTACGGAACTCAAGAAATTGACTAGTCGAATTCAGGGTGTCGAAGGAAGTAAGGGGATTGAAGAGTTGAACTACAAAGATCTTTGCATACAACCGGATGTCGAACTGCCCCAGGGGTACAAACCTCCTAATTTCGAGATGTCTGATGGTACAGGGGATCCGAGAGTCTACTTGAGAACATACTGCGACAAGCTGGTCGGAGTAGGGAAGGACGAAAGGATTCGCATGAAGCTTTTCATGAGGAGCCTGAGAGGAGATGCTCTGTCTTGGTACATTAGCCAAGACTCGAAGAAATGGTCGAACTGGGTGAGTATGGCGTCTGGCTTTATGGACAGGTTCAGGTTCAACACATAAAATGTGCCAGATGTGTTCTACATCCAAAATTTAAAGAAGAAGCCCACGGAAACATTCTGCGAGTATGCTACTCATCGGAGATCAGAAGCCGCTAAAGTCAGGCTGGCTTTAGAAGAAGAACAAATGAACAAGTTTTTCGTCCAGGCTCAAGACCCGTAGTACTATAAAAGGATGATGTTGATTGAGAGACAGAAATTTTCCGACATCATCAAGCTAGGGGAACGGATCGAGGAAGGCATAAAAAGTGGTATAGTTACAAACTTTGAACCTTTGCAAGCTACCAATAAAGCTTTATAGTCTGGTGGTACGTCAAAGAAAAGGGACGTAGGTGCCATAATGGTTGTACAAAGAGCCAAATCCCCTATCTAATACCAAGCCTATCCGATACCTCCACTCACATATCAGCCTACCTCGAATTACCAAGCACCCTCACCCTCTTACCAAACTCCACCACCTACTTACCAATAACCCCCACCTCCTATATATCAACCTACTTCACCCAGATATTCCCAACCCGCACATGTCTACCAAGCCTACAATGCTCAGCCATCCCACTATCAATCACCTCTCACACGTCAAAGTTTTCCCAGACCTTGACCAAATTTTGACCACAGACCTCCCAAACAGTATACCGCCATTGCTGAACCAATTGACCAGCTGTATGAAAGGCTCAAAGCTGCTGGTTATGTCACCCCTATCCCTGCTATAAGCCTTGAAAACCCTTCAATGGGTCAATCGAAATAAATCCTGTGCATACAATTC